>NC_045502.1:0-1227500 GCF_009650955.1 Corvus moneduloides | reverse complement strand
CCATCCCTGTCACCCCATCCCTGCCACCCTCATCCCTGTCACCCCATCCCTGCCACCCCATCCCTGCCACCCTCATTCCTGTCACCCTGTCCCTGTCACTCCATCCCTGCCACCCTCATCCCTGTCACCCCACCACTGTCACCCCATCCCTGCCACCCTCATCCCTGTCACCCCATCCCTGCCACCCCATCCCTGCCACCCTCATTCCTGTCACCCTGTCCCTGTCACCCCATCCCTGCCACCCTCATCCCTGTCACCCCATCCCTGTCACCCCATCCCTGCCACCCTCATTCCTGTCACCCTGTCCCTGTCACCCCATCCTTGCCACCCTCATCCCTGTCACCCTCATCCCTGTCACCCCATCCCTGTCACCCCATCTCTCTCATCTTCATCCCCACCATTCCCATTCTGTCACCCCTGTCCCTGTCACCTCCATCCCTGTCCCCCTGTCCCTGTCCCCCTACCCTTGCCACCCCCATCCCTGCCACCTCCATCCCCAACACTCTCATCCCGTCACTCCCATCCCTGCCACCCCTACCCTTGCCACTCCTATTCCTGTCACCTCCATCCCCCTGTCCCTGTCACCCCCATCCCTGTCCCCCTGTCCCTGTCACCCCCATTCTGTCACCCCCATCCCTGTCCCCCCGTCCCTGTCACCCCCATCCCTGTCCCCCTGTCCCTGTCACCCCCCAGCCCGCTGTACCCACCGGGGCCTCCCACTCACCGTCCTCATCCACGGTCCCCGCCGTGTCCACGTGCCAGTCGCTGGTGACGCGCCAGCCCTGGGGACACACCACCTCCACCTTCGGTGGCACCGCCACTCCCTTCTGCAAAACCAGCGACACCTGAGCCCCGACACTCCCGTGTCACCCCCGCGGTGTCCCCACGCCGTCCCCACTCACGGCGTCCGTGCTGCCCGTGTCGGAGGGGCTCCAGTTCCCGCTGGAATCGCGGCTCTGGTTCTCGTACAGCTCCTCCAGCACCGCGCTCACCTCGGCGTCCCTGCGCGGCAGCACCCTGGGGACACCAGGGGACAACGCTGGCGTCACCGAGGTCCCCACGGTGGCAGGGCGGGTGGGTGGCCCGTGCCGCTCACCGCCGCGGCCGCTCCACGCTCCAGGGACCATCCCAGCGCCAGCCCTTGGGGGGCCGGATCTCGTCCGGGGGGGGCCCCGCTCGGCCGGAGCTGTCGGAGAACGCCGGGCGCCCCAAAAGCTTCCGGGGCCCCCATTTCCCCAGCAGCCTCGTCTGGTTCTCGTACTGGGGGACACACGGGGCGCGGCCTTAGGGGACGCTTTGGGGTGGTGTCGCCTCCCAGGTATTGTCCTCTCAGGTGTTGTCCCCTCCCGGGTGTCACTGTCTCTTCCCGGGTGTCATTGTCCCCTCGCGGGTGTCACTGTCCCCTCCCGGCTGTTGTCCCCTCGAGGGTGTCACTGTCCCCTCCCGGCTGTTGTCCCCTCCCGGGTGTCGCTGTCCCCCCCCGGGTGTCGCTGTCCCCTCCCGGCTGTTGTCCCCCCCCGGGTGTCACTGTCCCCTCGCGGGTGTCACTGTCCCCTCCCGGCTGTTGTCCCCCCCCGGGTGTCACTGTCCCCTCGCGGGTGTCACTGTCCCCTCCCAGGTGTCACTGTCCCCTCGCGGGTGTCACTGTCCCCTCCCGGCTGTTGTCCCCTCCCGGCTGTTGTCCCCTCCCAGGTGTCACTGTCCCCTCCCAGGTGTCACTGTCCCCTCCCGGCTGTTGTCCCCTCCCGGGTGTCACTGTCCCCTCCCGGGTGTCACTGTCCCCTCCCAGGTGTCACTGTCCCCTCCCGGCTGTTGTCCCCTCCCAGGTGTCACTGTCCCCTCCCAGGTGTCACTGTCCCCTCCCGGCTGTTGTCCCCTCCCGGCTGTTGTCCCCTCCCAGGTGTCACTGTCCCCTCCCGGGTGTCACTGTCCCCTCCCGGCTGTTGTCCCCTCCCGGGTGTCGCTGTCCCCCCCCGGGTGTCACTGTCCCCTCCCGGCTGTTGTCCCCCCCCGGGTGTCACTGTCCCCTCCCGGGTGTCACTGTCCCCTCCCGGCTGTTGTCCCCTCCCAGGTGTCACTGTCCCCTCCCAGGTGTCACTGTCCCCTCGCGGGTGTCACTGTCCCCTCCCGGCTGTTGTCCCCTCCCAGGTGTCACTGTCCCCTCCCAGGTGTCACTGTCCCCTCGCGGGTGTCACTGTCCCCTCCCGGCTGTTGTCCCCTCCCAGGTGTCACTGTCCCCTCCCAGGTGTCACTGTCCCCTCCCAGGTGTCACTGTCCCCTCCCGGCTGTTGTCCCCTCCCAGGTGTCACTGTCCCCTCCCAGGTGTCACTGTCCCCTCCCGGCTGTTGTTCCCTCCCGGCTGTTGTCCCCTCCCAGGTGTCACTGTCCCCTCCCAGGTGTCACTGTCCCCTCGCGGGTGTCACTGTCCCCTCCCGGCTGTTGTCCCCTCCCAGGTGTCACTGTCCCCTCCCGGGTGTCACTGTCCCCTCGCGGGTGTCCCTGTCCCCACCGTCTCGGTGTAGAAGCGCAGGGTCCCCTCGAGGAGCCGGGGCAGGTCCCCGCTCTCGGCCACCCGTCCCAGCCACAGCCGGACCCGCACCTGCGCGTGGATGTCCCCGCAGCCCTGCGGCACAAAGGGTCACTGCGGCGAGGGGGACACGGGGGGACACGGGGGGGACGTGGGGGGACAGGGAGGGGACACGGGGGGACATGGAGCAGGCACCGAGGGGACTTGGAGGGGATGAGGTGGGAATAGAGAGGGGACATGGAGCAGGGACGAAGGGGGACACGGAGGGACATGGAGGGGACATGGAGGGGATGTGAAGGGGATGCAGAGGGAATATAGAGGGGACATGGAGGGGACAATGGGGGGATGTGAAGGGGATAGAGAGGGGACATGGAGCAGGGTCGGAGGGGACATGGAGGGGACGTGGAGGGGATGAGGTGGGAATAGGGGCTGGAGGGATCCTGGAGGGACACAAGGGGGCTGTGGGGGGGACACAAGGGGGCTGCGGGGGGGACACAAAGGGATTGGGGGGACAAAAAGGGGCTGAGGGGGGACACAAAGGGGATGTGGGGGGGACGCCCAGGGGCCACCGGGAGCTCCCACCAGGAACAGCGTGTGGATCCTCCCGCAGAGGCGGCCGCAGGCGCCGGGGCCGCGTGGCGAGTGCAGGACATCGGTGGCCGGGACACGCGCGGAGCCCACCCGGCGCTGGCCCTGCAGCAGCCACAGCTGCACGTCCGGGACACCGGCCTGGGGCTGCGGGGACACGGGACACGGGATGGCACGGGGACATGGGACACGGGATACGGGATACGGGATACGGGATGACACGGGATGACACGGGATGACACGGGATGACAAGGGACACAGGGACAGGGGACACGGGATACGGGATGACACGGGATACGGGGACACGGGACACGGGGACATGGGACACGGGATACGGGACACGGGATACGGGGACACGGGATATGGGATACGGGACACGGGATACGGGACACGGGATGACACGGGATACGGGATAACACGGGACACGGGACACGGGATACGGGATGACACGGGATACGGGATAACACGGGACACGGGACACGGGATGACACGGGACAGGGGATACGGGATGACACGGGACAGGGGATACGGGATACGGGATAACACGGGATACGGGACACGGGATACGGGATACGGGACACGGGACACGGGATGACACGGGACAGGGGATACGGGATACGGGATGACACGGGATACGGGACACGGGACACGGGATACGGGACACGGGACACGGGATGACACGGGATGACACGGGATACGGGGACACGGGACACGGGGACACGGGACACGGGATACGGGACACGGGATACGGGACACGGGATACGGGACACGGGATGACACGGGATATGGGGACACGGGACACGGGATACGGGACACGGGATGACACGGGATGACACGGGATACGGGGACACGGGACACGGGGACACGGGACATGGGGACACGGGACACGGGATACGGGACACGGGATACGGGACACGGGATGACACGGGACACGGGACACGGGATACGGGACACGGGACACGGGATACGGGACACGGGACACGGGATGACACGGGATGACACGGGATACGGGGACACGGGACACGGGGACACGGGACACGGGATACGGGACACGGGATACGGGACACGGGATACGGGACACGGGATGACACGGGATACGGGGACACGGGACACGGGGACACGGGATACGGGACACGGGATACGGGACACGGGATGACACGGGATACGGGGACACGGGACACGGGATACGGGACACGGGATGACACGGGATGACACGGGATACGGGGACACGGGACACGGGGACACGGGATACGGGACACGGGATACGGGACACGGGACACGGGATGACACGGGATGACACGGGATACGGGGACACGGGACACGGGATACGGGATACGGGACACGGGATACGGGACACGGGACACGGGATGACACGGGATGACACGGGATACGGGGACACGGGGCACGGGGACACGGGACATGGGGACACGGGACACGGGATACGGGACACGGGATACGGGATGACACGGGATGACACGGGATGACACGGGATACGGGGACACGGGACACGGGGACACGGGACACGGGGACACGGGATGACACGGGATACGGGGACACGGGACACGGGGACACGGGATGACACGGGATACGGGGACACGGGACACGGGACACGGGATACGGGACACGGGATACGGGATGGCAGCGGCACCGGGAACCAGGGCAGGAACTGCCCGGGCAGTTCGTTATTATTGTTATTATTATTATTAGTGTTATTATTAGTGTTATTATTATTATTATTAGTGTTACTATTAAGATCGTTGTTGCTGCTGTTTTGTTGTTGTTATTGTTGTTGTTGTTATTACCATTATTATGATTAATTTTATATCTACTATATAATTTTATCTCATCTAAAATACCATCCCCAGCAGGGGATGGGCGGGGAACTGAGGCGTTTGCACGAATCGTTCCAGTATATGATCATTTTTGGTTTATATTTTATTTTATTATATATATTTTTATTTTATCTTTAGTTTTTATTTTATTTTTATTTTATTTTTAAATTTTTATTTTTTTAAATATATTTTTTATTTTTATTTTATCTTTTTTTATTTTATTTTTATTTTATCTTTATTTTTTATTTTATTTTGAATTTTATTTTATTTTTTAAATTTTTATTTTATTTTTATTGTTTTATCTTTTATCTTTATTTTTAAATATTTATTTTATCTTTATTTTTATTTTATTTTTATTTTTTATTTTAAATATTTATTTTATTTTGACTTTTAAAATTCTATTTTTTTATTTTTAAATTTTTTTACTATTATTAATTTTATCTCTACTATACAACAGCACTATTAAAAGCACTACATACTTATTTTTCCCATATTATCATCTATTACAATAATTACCATATCATTACTATTATAATATCACGATATAATAGTTAATTAGATAACATCAGCTACAGCCTATTATACATCACTATTACTAGATATACCATTAATTATAATTAACGATGAATTATAAGTAATTATTACTATATAATAGTATATATAGTATATATAGTATATATACTGTTATATGTGATACATATCATATATTTATTCTCACTATAAAAATAATGGAATATAATGTAATATAAATAATATAATATAACATAATACAACAAATATAGTATAATATAATATAATAGAATATAATATAAATATAATATAAATAATATAGTATAATATAAATAATATAATATAATAAAATATAAATAATGTAACAATAGAATAGAATAAAATACAAGAGAAGAGAATAGAATATAAATAATATAAATAACATAATATAATATAATAGAATATGATATAGATAACATAAATAATACAATATAATTCAATATATACAATATAATATAACATAATATAATACAATATAATAACGATAATATACTACAACTAATATAATTCATTTAACATAAATTATATTTTAGTATACTATATTATATTATCACTTACTATAATTAATTGTAGTATAATTTTATTTATGGCCTTACATGATAACCCACAATCTCTGGCATTTCCAATCCCATTTCCTTACTTGGACACGAATTCCCTCACTAAAAAATCTACAAAGAAGTTAAAATAATTCTGCACCAGCGCCTGCGGAGGCCGGGATTTTGTGATCCACACACAGGAACAAATTCCCCCCTTTCCCACCCTAAAAACCAACTTCGGGGGATTTTATTGATCCCAACTTTGGGGGATTTTATTGATCCCAATTCCCCACTTTGGGGGGATTTTATTGATCCCAATCTCCCAATTTGGGGGATTTTATTGATCCCAATCTCCCACTTTGGGGATTTTATTGATCCCAATTTCCCACTTTGGGGGGATTTTATTGATCCCAATCTCCCACTTTGGGGGGATTTTATTGATCCCAATCTCCCACTTTGGGGGGATTTTATTGATCTCAATTCCCCACTTTGGGGATTTTATTGATCCCAATTCCCCACTTTGGGGGATTTTATTGATCCCAATCTCCCAATTTGGGGGATTTTATTGATCCCAATTTCCCACTTTGGGGGATTTTATTGATCCCAATCTCCCACTTTGAGGGTTTTATTGATCCCAATCTCCCAATTTGGGGGATTTTATTGTTCCCAATTCCCCACCTCCACGGCCACGGCGGCCGCGCGTCGCAGCCACCCCTCGGCCGCCGTTCCCAGCGTGTCCCAGTGGAATTCCGGCGTTTTTTCGGGATCCTGGCGGGCCACGCGCCTGAGGTGCCGCAGGAGGAGCCGGCGGGAGCTGCGCAGCTGCTGGTCCAGAGCTGTCAGGGTGGGCTGGGCCTCCAGGCAGCCCAGGGCCTCCCTGAGACACCCCAAAAACCCCACTGGGTCACCCCAAAATGACCCCAACCCAGGGAATCCCTGAGACACCCCAAAAACCCCACTGGGTCACCCCAAAATGACCCCAACCCAGGGCCTCCCTGAGACACCCCAAAAACCCCACTGGGTCACCCCAAAATGACCCCAACCCAGGGAATCCCTGAGACACCCCAAAAACCCCACTGGGTCACCCCAAAATGACCCCAACCCAGGGCCTCCCTGAGACACCCCAAAAACCCCACTGGGTCACCCCAAAATGACCCCAACCCAGGGCCTCCCTGAGACACCCCAAAAACCCCACTGGGTCACCCCAAAATGACCCCAAACCAGGGAATCCCTGAGACACCCCAAAAACCCCACTGGGTCACCCCAAAATGACCCCAGGGACTCCCTGAGCCATCCCCAAAACCCCACAGGGTCACCCCAAAATGATCCCAAACCAGGGACTCCCTGAGACACCCCAAAATCTCACTGGGTCACCCCAAAATCAGCCCAGGGCTTCGTGGAACACCCCAAAAACCCCACAGGGTCACCCCAAAATGATCCCAAACCAGGGACTCCCTGAGACACCCCAAAAACCCCACTGGGTCACCCCAAAATGACCCCAGGGACTCCTTGAGCCATCCCCAAAACCCCACAGGGTCACCCCAAAATGACCCCAACCCAGGGAATCCCTGAGACACCCCAAAAACCCCACTGGGTCACCCCAAAATGACCCCAGGGACTCCCTGAGCCATCCCCAAAACCCCACAGGGTCACCCCAAAATGACCCCAACCCAGGGAATCCCTGAGACACCCCAAAAACCCCACAGGGTGACCCCAAAATGACCCCAACCCAGGGACTCCCTGAGACACCCCAAAACCCCACTGGGTCCCCCCAAAATCTCCAGTTTCACCCCTAAAATCCACCATCCGCCCCCAAAACGCCTCATTTTCCCCTCTAACGCCCCATCCTCCCACCAAAAACCCCCAATTCCCCCCCAAATACCCCCCCCGTCCCCCTCCCCCCATCCCCACCCCAAATGTCCCACCGCCCTCCAGACCGTGCCCCAAAGGGTCCCAAATTCCCCAAACCCCGCCTGCCAGCCCCCATTTCCCCCCGCCGAGACTCCCCGGCCCCGTTTCGGGGGATTTGGGGTCGCCCGGGGCTCACGCGCAGTCCCGCGCCAGCTCCCGCAGCAGCCGCGCCCCGACGGCCCTGGCGGTGTCCCCGCGGCAGCGCCGCAGCCGTGCCACGTTCTGCTCCTGGGAACGGCCCCACAGCATTCCCGCACGGATTTGGGGTCACATCCCATTCCCGCACGGATTTGGGGTCACATCCCATTCCCACACGGGTTTGGGGTCACATCCCATTCCCATCCCATCCCATCCCACCCCATTCCCACCCAGCTTTGGGGTCACATCCCATTCCCACCCCATTCCCACACGGCTTTGGGGTCACATCCCACCCCATTCCAACACGGATTTCGGGTCACATCCCACCCCACCCCATCCCACCCCACCCCATCCCACCCCATCCCATCCCACCCCATCCCATCCCATCCCATCCCATCCCATCCCATCCCATCCCCACACGGCTTTGGGATCACATCCCATTCCCACCCGGGTTTGGGGTCAATCCCATTCCCACCCCATTCCCAGCCGGATTTGGGGTCACATCCCACCCACCCCACCCGGATTTGGGATCAATCCCAGCCTATCCCCACCTGGATTTGGGGTCCCATCCCACCCCATTCCCACCCGGATTTCGGGTCAATCCCATCCCATTGCACCCGGATTTGGGATCACATCCCATTCCCATCCCATTCCCAGCCAGATTTGGGGTCAATCCCACCCCATCCCACCCGGATTTGGGGTCCCATCCCACCCCATTCCCACACAGATTTGGGGTCAATCCCAGCCCATTCCCACCTGGATTTGGGGTCATATCCCATCCCATTGCACCCGGATTTGGGATCACATCCCACCCCATTCCCACACAGCTTTGGGGTCACATCCCATTCCCACCCCATCCCATCCCATCCCACCCCATTCCCACCTGGATTTGGGGTGAATCCCAGCCTATTCCCACCTCATCCCACCTGGATTTGGGGTCACATCCCATCCCACCTGGGTCTGGGGTCACATCCCATTCCCACCCCATTCCCAGCCGGATTTGGGGCCAATCCCAGCCCATTCCCACCTGGATTTGGGGTCATATCCCATCCCATCGCACCTGGATTTGGGGTCACATCCCACCCCATTCCCACACAGCTTTGGGGTCACATCCCATTCCCACCCCATCCCATCCCATCCCATCCCATCCCATCCCATCCCACCCCATTCCCACCTGGATTTGGGGTGAATCCCAGCCCATTCCCACCTCATCCCACCTGGATTTGGGGTCACATCCCATCCCACCTGGGTCTGGGGTCACATCCCATTCCCACCCAATTCCCAGCCAGATTTAGGGTCAATCCCAGCCCATCGCACCTGGATTTGGGGTCACATCCCACCCCATTCCCACACAGCTTTGGGGTCACATCCCATTCCCACCCCATCCCATCCTACCCCATTCCCACCTGGATTTGGGGTCAATCCCAGCCCATTCCCACCCCATCCCACCTGGGTCTGGGGTCACATCCCATTCCCACCCCATTCCCAGCCAGATTTGGGGTCAATCCCAGCCCATCCCACCGCGATTTGGGGTCACATCCCATTCCCACCCCATTCCCAGGGGGATTTGGGGTCAATCCCAGCCCATCCCACCTGGATTTGGGGTCATTCCCATCCCATTCCCAGGGGGATTTGGGGTCAATCCCACCCCATTCCCACCTGGATTTGGGGTCAATCCCAGCCCATCCCACCCCGATTTGGGGTCAATCCCATTCCCACCCCATTCCCAGGGGGATTTGGGGTCAATCCCAGCCCATTCCCACCTGGATTTGGGGTCAATCCCAGCCCATCCCACCCCGATTTGGGGTCAATCCCATTCCCACCCCATTCCCAGGGGGATTTGGGGTCAATCCCAGCCCATCCCACCTGGGTCTGGGGTCACATCCCATTCCCACCCCATTCCCAGCCGGATTTGGGGTCAATCCCAGCCCATCCCACTCCGATTTGGGGTCATTCCCACCCCATTCCCAGGGGGATTTGGGGTCCATCCCGCCCGTGCCCGCCGCGGGCTCACCAGGCGCTGGCACAGGGCTCGCAGCAGGTTCAGGCTGTCCCAGCGGTGCCCGGCGTCCTCCCAGAGCGAGGTGACAGCGGCCACCGGTTTGTCCCCGAGCCACGGCAGGTGGTGGTAGAGGTTCCCTAAAATCGGGGGGGAAATCGGGAAAATCGGGAAAAAATTGGGAAAAAATCGGGGAAAAAATCGGGAAAAAATCGGGGGAAAATCAGGAAAATCGGGGGAAAAATCAGGAAAATTGGGGGGAAATTGGGGAAAAAATCGGGGAAAAAATCGGGGAAAAGTCGGGGAAAAAATCGGGGAAAAATCGGGGAAAAAATCGGGGAAAAATCGGGAAAATCAGGAAAAAATAAGGAAAATCGGGGAAAAAATCGGGGAAAAAATCGGGAAAAAATCGGGGAAAATTGGGGAAAAGTCGGGGAAAAAAATCGGGAAAAAATCGGGAAAATCAGGAAAAAATAAGGAAAATCGGGGGGGGAAATCGGGAAAATCGGGAAAAACTCGGAAAAAACATTGGGAAATCGGGAAAAAAAATCGGGAAAAAATTGGGAAAATCGAGAAAAAAATTGGGAAAACTGGGGAAAAAATCGGGGGGAAAAAAATCGGGAAAATCGGGAAAAAAAAATCGGGGGGAAAATCGGGAAAAAAATTGCGAAAATTGGGGAAAAATCGGGAAAAAAATCAGGAAAAGATCGGGAAAATCGGGGAAAAATCAGGGAAAAAATTGGGAAAAAATCGGGGAAAAAATAGGGAAAAAAATCGGGAAAATTGGGGAAAAAGTCGGGAAAAAATCGGGAAAATCGGGGGGAAAAATCGGGAAAATCAGGGGAAAAATTGGGAAAAAATCGGGAAAGAAAATCGGGAAAGAAATCGGGAAAGAAATCGGGAAAAAATCGGGGGAAAAAATCGGGAAAATCGGGAAAAAATCGGGAAAAAATCGGGAAAAAATCGGGAAAATGGAGGTTGGCACTGACTTGCCCGCACCGGCGAGCGGCAGCTGCGACCTCCCGGGCTATCCAAGATTCCCAAAGCCTCCCGTGACCCGCAGGGTGACATCGCCCAGCAGGTGCCACCCCACGCCCGTCCCCAAACCCGCGGCACCTCCCGGCGCACCCCACCGCTGCCACGAACGACCCCCAGCGTTCCCCCCACGCCTTCACCGGCCCCATTCCCACGCCCGGCCGAGGGTGGGGCGGTGACGGTGGCACCGAGCCCCCGCTGCCACCCCTGCGGTGTCCCCAGCTCACCGTCGAACGCGGGCAGCCCCGGCTCGGTGGCGGCCGCGGCGCTGCCGATGCCCAGCTCGAGGCGCAGGGGCTCGGGGCCGCCTGGCACCATGGTGGCCGCGTAGAAAACCCCACAGAGCCCCAGCTGGCAGCGGGGCAGGCGGCTCTGCTGCGAGGACAAACCCCACAAACGCTCAGCTGGGCCCTGGGGCGCGGCGGTGGCACCGTGCCCCCGTGCCCCCGTGTCCCCACCTGTGCCCGCTCCGCGTCCAGGCCGGTGACGGTGTCGCGCTGGCGGCCGGGCGGGTTCCCCAGGTGGGTGCAGATCTCCAGGAGCACCCGGCCCCGATAAACCAGCCCGGCGTCCTGGCAAACCAGGAGGGGCTCTGTGGGGTTGTGCCCTTTTCATCCCAAAAATCCTGCATTTGCCCCAATGGTTCCCCGTTTTTCCCCTCCTTCAAATGCCCCGTTCTCCCTTCCCCCCGTGTTCACCCCAAATGTCCCACTGTCCTTGAAAACATCCGAAATTCCCTTTCCCATTCCCCAAACCCAGAGCGACAGGCCCAAGCATCCCGTTTCTCCCTCTAAATATCCTATTTTCTCCTCTATCTTCCCCTTTTCACCCCAAACATCCCATCACCCTCAAAAATTCTTAGTTTGCCCCAACAGCTCCTCATTTTCCCCACAAATGCCCCATTTGCCCACCCAAAAACCCCCATTTTCCCCCCCCAAAAAACCACCTGCTCCGTACCCTGGGAGCGTCGGGCCGGGGTCCATAGAAGGGCAGGAAGCTGGGTCCGAAGGAGGGGAAGAAACTGGGGGTCCCCTCTGGAGGCAGAGAAAAAGGAGTTCAGGGTTGGGGTCCTCCTCGGGGTGGGGAGGGGGTCTGGCTGCTGGGGACCCCCCAAGGTGACCCCGCTCACCCTCGAGCTCGTCACGGTCCCGGTAGAGCTGGGACAGGCTGAGGGTGGCCCTGCCCAGGACTTTGCTGCGGCACGACCTGCGGGGGGGCACGGTGAGGGGTGCCCCGAATGTGGGGGGGGCCCCCAAACCCAATGGAGTGTCCCCCAAACCCGGGGCTGTCCCCTAAACCCGAGGGGTGTCCCCCAAACCGGGGGCTGTCCCCCAAACCCGGGGCTGTCCCCTAAACCCAGGATTGTCCCCCAAACCCAATGGAGTGTCCCCCAAACCCAAGGATTGTCCCCCAAACCCAAGGGCTGTCCCCCAAACCCAATGGAGTGTCCCCCAAACCCAGGAGTGTCCCCCAAACCCAAGGGCTGTCCCCCAAACCCAATGGAGTGTCCCCCAAACCCAGGAGTGTCCCCCAAACCCAAGGGCTGTCCCCCAAACCCAATGGAGTGTCCCCCAAACCCGGGGCTGTCCCCCAAACCCAATGGAGTGTCCCCAAACCCGGGGCTGTCCCCCAAACCCGGGGCTGTCCCCTAAACCCGAGGGGTGTCCCCCAAACCGGGGGCTGTCCCCCAAACCCAGGGCTGTCCCCCAAACCCAATGGAGTGTCCCCCAAACCCAGGATTCTCCCCCAAACCCGGGGCTGTCCCCTAAACCCAGGAGTGTCCCCCAAACCCAATGGAGTGTCCCCCAAACCTGGGGCTGTCCCCCAAACCCAATGGAGTGTCCCCCAAACCCAAGGGCTGTCCCCCAAAACCAGGAGTGTCCCTCAAACCCAATGGAGTGTCCCCCAAACCCAAGGATTGTCCCCCAAACCCAATGGAGTGTCCCCCAAACCCAAGGGCTGTCCCCTAAACCCAGGATTGTCCCCCAAACCCAATGGAGTGTCCCCCAAACCCAAGGATTGTCCCCCAAACCCAAGGGCTGTCCCCCAAACCCAATGGAGTGTCCCCCAAACCCAGGAATGTCCCCCAAACCCAATGGAGTGTCCCCCAAACCCAACGGCTGTCCCCCAAACCCAATGGAGTGTCCCCCAAACCCAGGAGTGTCCCCCAAACCCAAGGGCTGTCCCCCAAACCCAATGGAGTGTCCCCCAAACCCGGGGCTGTCCCCCAAACCCAATGGAGTGTCCCCAAACCCAGGGCTGTCCCCCAAACCCGGGGCTGTCCCCTAAAACCGAGGGGTGTCCCCCAAACCGGGGGCTGTCCCCCAAACCCGGGGCTGTCCCCCAAACCCAATGGAGTGTCCCCCAAACCGGGGGCTGTCCCCCAAACCCAATGGAGTGTCCCCCAAACCCAGGATTCTCCCCCAAACCCGGGGCTGTCCCCTAAACCCAGGAGTGTCCCCCAAACCCAATGGAGTGTCCCCCAAACCTGGGGCTGTCCCCCAAACCCAATGGAGTGTCCCCCAAACCCAAGGGCTGTCCCCCAAAACCAGGAGTGTCCCTCAAACCCAATGGAGTGTCCCCCAAACCCAAGGATTGTCCCCCAAACCCAATGGAGTGTCCCCCAAACCCAAGGGCTGTCCCCCAAAACCAGGAGTGTCCCTCAAACCCAATGGAGTGTCCCCCAAACCCAAGGATTGTCCCCCAAACCCAATGGAGTGTCCCCCAAACCCAGGATTCTCCCCCAAATCCAGTGGAGTGTCCCCCAAACCCGAGGGGTGTCCCCCAAACCCGGGACTGTCCCCAAACCCAATGGAGTGTCCGCAAACCCGGGGCTGTCCCCCAAACCCAAGGGCTGTCCCCCAAACCCAATGGAGTGTCCCCCAAACCCAGGATTCTCCCCCAAATCCAGTGGAGTGTCCCCCAAACCCGGGGGTGTCCCCCAAACCCAATGGAGTGTCCCCCAAACCCACGGGGTTGTCCCCAAACCCGCAGGGCTGTCCCCAAACCCGCGGGGCTGTCCCCCCTCAAAGCCAGGCGTGCCCCCGCTCACCCCCGGAGGATTTCCAGCTGGATCTCGTCACAGATGGGCGGCAGCTGCGGGGACACAACAGCGCCGAGTGTGGGTGTGGAAATGGGGGCATCCCCCCTTTTTGGAGTTCCCCTGTTCGGGGGAGGGGGAGTGGGGTGTGTGTGGGGCTGGGAGGGGGGTCCCTCACCCGCAAGGGGAAGAAGAAAACCTCATTCCACTCGGGGTTGGCATCAGGGGGCACCCCGCGGGTGCAGAGCTGCCGTGGGGAAAGGTGTGAGCCCCCAAAGGGATCCGGCACCCTCAGAACCACCTCAGAACCCCAATTCCCTGCCCGGCACCCCCACAACGCCCTCAGAACCCCAATTCCCTGCCCGGCACCCCCAGAACCCACTCAGAACTCCCAATTCCCGGCCCGGCACCCACAGAACCCCTTCAGAATCCCAAATTCCCAGCCCAGCACCCTCAGAACCCCCTCAGAACCCCAATTCCCAGCCTGGCACCCCCAGCATCCCCTCAGAACCCCAATCCCCTGCCCGGCACCCCCAGCATCCCCTCAGAACCCCAATTCCCGGCCCGGCACCCTCAGAACCCACTCAGAACCCCAATTCCCTCCCCGGCACCCACAGAACCCCCTCAGAACCCCCAATTCCCGGCCCGGCACCCTCAGAACCCCCTCAGAACCCCAATTCCCGGCCCGGCACCCCCAGAACCCACTCAGAACCCCAATTCCCAGCCCGGCACCCCCAGAACCACCTCAGAACCCCAATTCCTTGCCCAGCACCCACAGAACCCCCTCAGAACCCCAATTCCCGGCCCGGCACCCACAGAACCCCCTCAGAACCCCAATTCCCTCCCCGGCACCCCCAGAACCCACTCAGAACCCCAATTCCCAGCCCGGCACCCTCAGAACCCCCTCAGAACCCCAATTCCTTGCCCAGCACCCACAGAACTCCCTTAGAACCCCAATTCCCTCCCCGGCACCCCCAGAACCCCCTTAGAACCCCAATTCCCTCCCCGGCACCCCCAGAACCCCCTCAGAACCCCCAATTCCCAGCCCGGCACCCTCAGAACCCCCTCAGAACCCCAATTCCCGGCCCGGCACCCTCAGAACCCCCTCAGAACCCCAATTCCCGGCCCGGCACCCTCAGAACCCCCTCAGAACCCCAATTCCCAGCCCGGCACCCTCAGAACCCCCTCAGAACCCCAATTCCTTGCCCGGCACCCCCAGAACCCCCTCAGAACCCCAATTCCCAGCCCGGCACCCTCAGAACCCCCTCAGAACCCCAATTCCTTGCCCAGCACCCACAGAACTCCCTTAGAACCCCAATTCCCTCCCCGGCACCCCCAGAACCCCCTTAGAACCCCAATTCCCTCCCCGGCACCCCCAGAACCCCCTCAGAACCCCCAATTCCCAGCCCGGCACCCTCAGAACCCCCTCAGAACCCCAATTCCCGGCCCGGCACCCTCAGAACCCCCTCAGAACCCCAATTCCCAGCCCGGCACCCTCAGAACCCCCTCAGAACCCCAATTCCTTGCCCGGCACCCACAGAATCCCCTTAGAACCCCAATTCCCGGCCCGGCGCCCCCAGAACCCCCTCAGAACCCCCAATTCCCGGCCCGGCACCCTCAGAACCCCAATTCCTGGCCCAGAACCCCCTCAGAACCCCCTTAGATTCCCAATTCCCTGACCAGCACCCACAGAACCCCCTTAGAAGCCCAATTCCTTGCCCGGCACCCTCAGAACCCCCTCAGAACCCCAATTCCCGGCCCAGCACCCTCAGAACCCACTCAGAACCCCAATTCCCGGCCCGGCACTCCCAGAACCACCTCAGAACCCCCAGTTCCCAGCCCGGCACCCCCAGAACCCCCTCAGAACCCCAATTCCCTGCCCAGCACCCTCAGAACCCACTCAGAACCCCAATTCCCGGCCCGGCACCCACAGAACCCCCTCAGAACCCCAATTCCCTGCCCGGCACCCTCAGAACCCCCTTAGAACCCCAATTCCCTGCCCGGCACCCCCAGAACCCCCTCAGAACCCCAATTCCCAGCCCGGCACCCTCAGAACCCCCTCAGAACCCCAATTCCCTGCCTGGCACCCCCAGAACCCCCTCAGAACCCCCAATTCCCGGCCCGGCACCCCAAGAACCCCTTCAGAACCCCAATTCCCGGCCCGGCACCCCAAGAACCCCCTCAGAACCCCAATTCCTGGCCCAGAACCCCCAGAACCCCCTTAGATCCCCAATTCCCTGACCAGCACCCACAGAACCACCTTAGAAGCCCAATTCCCTGCCCGGCACCCACAGAACCCCCTCAGAACCCCCAATTCCCGGCCCGGCACTCCCAGAACCACCTCAGAACCCCCAGTTCCCAGCCCGGCACCCCCAGAACCACCTCAGAACCCCAATTCCCTGCCCAGCACCCTCAGAACCCCCTCAGAACCCCCAATTCCCGGCCCGGCACCCCAAGAACCCCTTCAGAACCCCAATTCCCGGCCCGGCACCCCCAGAACCCCCTCAGAACCCCAATTCCTGGCCCAGAACCCCCAGAACCCCTTTAGATCCCCAATTCCCGGCCCAGAACCCTCAAAACCCCAATTCCCTCCCCGGCACCCCCAGCATCCCCTCAGAACCCCAATTCCCTGCCCAGCACCCTCAGAACCCACTCAGAACCCCAATTCCCGGCCCGGCACCCCCAGAACCCCCTCAGAACCCCAATTCCCAGCCCAGCACCCTCAGAACCCCCTCAGAACCCCAATTCCCGGCCCGGCACCCCCAGCATCCCCTCAGAACCCCAATTCCCTGCCCGGCACCCCCAGAACCCCCTCAGAACCCCCAATTCCCTGCCCGGCACCCCCAGAACCCACTCAGAACCCCAATTCCTGGCCCAGAACCCCCTTAGATCCCCAATTCCCTGCCCAGCACCCTCAGAACCCCAATTCCCTCCCCGGCACCCCCAGAACCACCTCAGAACCCCAATTCCCGGCCCAGCACCCTCAGAACCCCCTCAGAACCCCAATTCCCGGCCCGGCACCCCCAGAACCCCCTCAGAACCCCAATTCCCGGCCCGGGACCCCCAGAACCACCTCAGAACCCCAATTCCCTGCCCGGCACCCTCAGAACCCACTCAGAACCCCAATTCCCTGCCCGGCACCCCCAGAACCCCCTCAGAACCCCAATTCCCGGCCCGGCACCCACAGAACCCCCTCAGAACCTCAATTCCCTGCCCGGCACCCACAGAACCCACTCAGAACCCCAATTCCTGGCCCAGAACCCCCTTAGATCCCCAATTCCCTGACCAGCACCCTCAGAACCCCAATTCCCTCCCCGGCACCCCCAGAACCACCTCAGAACCCCAATTCCCTGCCCAGCACCCTCAGAACACCCTCAGAACCCCAATTCCCTGCCCAGCACCCTCAGAACCCACTCAGAACCCCAATTCCCGGCCCGGCACCCCCAGAACCCCCTCAGAACCCCAATTCCCGGCCCGGCACCCCCAGAACCCCCTCAGAACCCCAATTCCCAGCCCAGCACCCCCAGAACCACCTCAGAACCCCAATTCCCGGCCCGGCACCCTCAGAACCACCTCAGAACCCCCAGTTCCCAGCCCGGCACCCCCAGAACCCCCTTAGAACCCCAATTCCCTGCCCAGCACCCCCAGAACCCCCTCAGAACCCCAATTCCCTGCCCGGCACTCCCAGAACCACCTCAGAACCCCAATTCCCTGCCCGGCACCCCCAGCATCCCCTCAGAACCCCAATTCCCGGCCCGGCACCCCCAGAACCCCCTCAGAACCCCAATTCCCGGCCCAGCACCCCCAGAACCCCAATTCCTGCCCCAGAACCCCCAGAACCCCCTTAGATCCCCAATTCCCTGACCAGCACCCTCAGAACCCCAATTCCCGGCCCAGCACCCTCAGAACCCACTCAGAACCCCAATTCCCGGCCCGGCACCCTCAGAACCCCCTCAGAACCCCAATTCCTGGCCCAGCACCCTCAGAACCCACTCAGAACCCCAATTCCCTGCCCGGCACCCCCAGAACCCACTCAGAACCCCAATTCCCTGCCCGGCACCCCCACAACGCCCTCAGAACCCCAATTCCCGGCCCGGCACCCTCAGAACCACCTCAGAACCCCAATTCCCTGCCCGGCACCCCCAGAACCCCCTCAGAACCCCCAATTCCCGGCCCGGCACCCCAAGAACCCCTTCAGAACCCCAATTCCCGGCCCGGCACCCACAGAACCCCCTCAGAACCCCAATTCCCGGCCCGGCACCCACAGAACCCCAATTCCCTGCCCGGCACCCACAGAACCCCTTTAGATCCCCAATTCCCAGCCCAGCACCCTCAGAACCCCACTTCCCTGCCCGGCACCCCCAGAACCCACTCAGAACCCCAATTCCCAGCCCGGCACCCCCAGCATCCCCTCAGAACCCCAATTCCTGGCCCGGCACCCCCAGAACCACCTCAGAACCCCCAATTCCCAGCCCGGCACCCCCAGAACCCACTCAGAACCCCAATTCCTGGCCCAGAACCCCCTTAGATCCCCAATTCCCTGACCAGCACCCTCAGAACCCCAATTCCCTCCCCGGCACCCACAGAACCACCTCAGAACCCCAATTCCCGGCCCAGCACCCTCAGAACCCCCTCAGAACCCCAATTCCCTGCCCGGCACCCCCAGAACCCCCTCAGAACCCCAATTCCCAGCCCGGCACCCTCAGAACCCCCTCAGAACCCCCAATTCCCTGCCCGGCACCCCCAGAACCCCATTACCCGCCCGGCACTCACCGTCCTGCCCCCAAAGCTGACCCGCACCGACACCTTCAGCGAGCCCTTGGTGCCGCCCAGGCACGGCCGCGGTGGCTCTGCTGCGCGGTGATGGGGAGCAGGGAGATTTTGGGGGGGGTCCCCCAAATCCATCCCCACCCCCAAATGCCCCCTGGTTCCCACCCTGCAGCGATCAGGGGGTCCCCGCCCCAAATTCCTGGTATCCCCACCCTGCAGTGAGCAGAGAGTTCTCAAATCCACCCTTCATCCCAAATTCCCGGTGTCCCCACCCTGTGGTGACCAGAGGGGTCCCCAAACCCGCCCTTCACCCCAAATCCGAGGTCCCCACCCTGTGGTGACCAGAGGGGTCCCCAAACCCGCCCTTCACCCCAAATCCGAGGTCCCCACCCTGTGGTGACCAGAGCGGTCCCCAAACCCACCCTTCACCCCAAACCCTGGTGTCCCCACCCTGTGGTGACCAGAGATGTCCCCAAATCCCGAGGTCCCCACCCTGCGGTGACCAGGGGGGTCCCCAAACTCCTCCCCCACCCCAAATCCGAGGTCCCCACCCTGTGGTGACCAGAGGGGTCCCCAAACCCACCCTTCACCCCAAATCCCAGTGTCCCCACCCTGTGGTGACCAGAGGGGTCCCCAAACTCCTCCCCCACCCCAAATCCTGAGGTGCCCACCCTGTGGTGAGCAGAGTGGTCCCCAAATCGCCCCCCACCCCAAATCCCGGGGTCCCCACCCTGTGATGACCAGAGGGGTCCCCAAACCCCGGTGTCCCCACCCTGCGGTGACCAGAGGGGTCCCCAAATCCTCCCCCACCCCAAACCCCGGGCTCCCCACCCCGCGGCAGGTCCTCGGCGCGGAACACGCGGAGCAGCAGCGCGGTGCCGCCGGCCGGGGGCCGCAGCAGGTTGGCCGCCACGTCCTCGTCCCCCGCCGGCATCTCCTGCTCCTTGGTGGGGAGGGGGTGACACAGTGGGGACCCCCCCGGGAGGGTTTTTGGGGTGCGGGGGAGGGCGGGGGGCTCACCTGGGTGCGCTCGCCGGCGCGGCGCACGGCCAGGCTGAGCTGCAGGAAGCCCTGCGAGCGGCCGTCGCGGTGCCGCGGGTGCCGCAGGCTCAGCCACTTCCCGCTCAGGCTGCGCCCTGGCACGGCGGGGACCCCGCGGTGTCACCAGAGACACCCCACAGGGTCACCCCGGGGTCACCCCGGGACAGGGACTGCCTAAAACATCCCCCAAAACGCACAGTGTCCCCCCAAAATCACCGGTTCAACCCCAACCAGGGCCTGCCTGAAACATCCCCCAAAACACACGGTGTCCCCCCAAAATCACCGGTTCAACCCCAACCAGGGCCTGCCTGAAACATCCCCCAAAACGCACGGTGTTCCCCCAAAATCACCGGTTCAACCCCAACCAGGGCCTGCCTGAAACATCCCCCAAAACGCACGGTGTTCCCCCAAAATCACCGGTTCAACCCCAACCAGGGCCTGCCTGAAACATCCCCCAAAACGCACGGTGTCCCCCCAAAATCACCGGTTCAACCCCAACCAGGGCCTGCCTGAAACATCCCCCAAAACGCACGGTGTCCCCCCAAAATCACCGGTTCAACCCCAACCAGGGCCTGCCTGAAACATCCCCTAAAACGCACGGTGTTCCCCCAAAATCACCGGTTCAACCCCAACCAGGGCCTGCCTGAAACATCCCCCAAAACGCACGGTGTTCCCCCAAAATCACCGGTTCAACCCCAACCAGGGCCTGCCTGAAACATCCCCCAAAATGCGTCACCCCAGTGTCACCCAGCGTCACCCGAACCCTCTCGTTACCTGGGGCAGAGTAGACGGTGCCGACGTCGAGCTGTGGGAATGGCAAAGGGGGTGAGAGTGCTCTGACAGCCCCATTCCCGACGCCCCATTCCCAAAATCCCATTCCTGACAGCCCCATTCCCAACACCCTATTCCCAAAACCCCATTCCTGGTGCCCCATTCCCGATCCCCCATTCCTGACACCCCATTCCAGACCCTCCATCCCCAACACCCCGTTCCCAATGCCCCATTCCCGATCCCCAAATCCTGATGTCCCATTCCAGATCCCCCATTCCCACCATCCCTTTTCTGATGCCCCATTCCAGATCCCCCATTCCTGACACCCCATTCCAGACCCCCCATTCCCAACACCCTGTTCCTGATGCCCCATTCCAGATCCCCCATTCCTGACACCCCATTCCAGACCCTCCATTCCCCAAACCCAATTCCTGATGCCCCATTCCAGACCCCCCATCCCCAACACCCCATTCCTGGTGCCCCATTCCAGACCCCCCATTCCCAACACCCTGTTCCTGATGCCCCATTCCCGATGCCCCATTCCCAAAACCCCATTCCTGATGCCCCATTCCCGACACCCCATTCCCAACACCCCATTCCCGATCCCCCATTCCCGATCCCCCATTCCCGACACCCCATTCCTGACACCCTGTTCCTGATGCCCCATTCCCGATGCCCCATTCCCAAAACCCCATTCCCGATGCCCCATTCCCGACACCCCATTCCCAACACCCCATTCCCGATCCCCCATTCCCGATCCCCCATTCCCGACACCCCATTCCTGACACCCTGTTCCTGATGCCCCATTCCCGATGCCCCATTCCCAAAACCCCATTCCTGATGCCCCATTCCCGACACCCCATTCCCAACACCCCATTCCCGATCCCCCATTCCCGACACCCCATTCCTGACACCCCATTCCTGACACCCCATTCCCAACACCCAATTCCAACGCCCCGTTCCTGACACCCCATTCCTGACACCCCGTTCCCAACACCCAATTCCCGATCCCCTATTCCCGGTCCCCCATTCCCAACCCTCCACCCCTCACCTCAAAGACGCCGATGACGGATTTGGTGCAGATGTTTGGTGAACGCAGCACCTGTGACGGGGAAGGGGACACGGCTGTCCCTGTGTCCTTGTGTCCCTATGTCCCTATATCCCTGTGTCTCTATATCCCTATATCCCTGTGTCCCTACGTCCCTGTGTCCCTGTCACCCTCTGTCCCTGTCACCCTCTGTCTCTGTCACCTTCTGTCCCTCTGTCCCTGCGTCCTTCTGTCCCTGTCACCCTCTGTCCCTGTGTCTCTGTGTCCCTCTGTCCTTGTGTCCCTATGTCCCTGTGTCCCTGTCACCCTGTGTCTCTGTGTCCCTCTGTCCCTGTCACCCTGTGTCCCTGTCACCCTCTGTCCCTGTGTCCCTCTGTCCCTGTGTCCCTCTGTCCCTGTCACCCTCTGTCCCTGTGTCCCTGTGTCCCTCTGTCCCTGTGTCCTTGTCACCCTCTGTCCCTGTGTCCCTCTGTCCCTGTGTCCCTTCACCCTGTGTCCCTCTGTCCCTGTCACCCTCTGTCCCTGTGTCCCTATGTCCCTGTGTCCCTGTCACCCTGTGTCTCTGTGTCCCTCTGTCCCTGTCACCCTGTGTCCCTGTCACCCTCTGTCCCTGTGTCCCTCTGTCCCTGTCACCCTCTGTCCCTCTGTCCCTGTCACCCTCTGTCCCTGTGTCCCTATGTCCCTCTGTCCCTGTGTCCTTGTCACCCTCTGTCCCTGTGTCCCTCTGTCCCTGTGTCCCTTCACCCTGTGTCCCTCTGTCCCTGTCACCCTCTGTCCCTGTCACCCTGTGTCCCTCTGTCCCTCCCGGTGCCACCAACCCCTCCCACCTGGATCTGGATGGGCTGTGCCACCAGCTGCTCGGGCGTCTGGTGGAAATTCTGGCAAAACACCTAAAAACCAGCCCGGAGACGGTGAGGGCAGGCCGAGGGACACTGGCTGTCCCCGTGTCCCCTCGCTGGTGTCACCTCATTGAAGTAGGGGTTGTTCCCGCTGCGGCTGCAGGTGCGGAAGTTCTGCTTCCCGATGAGGACCTTCACCACGGGTTTGATGTCCCTGCCCCGCAGCTGGCGGCCCTTGATGACCCTCACCCGGACCTGCGGGGTGGCGGTGACGTGGTGGCCGGGAGGGGACGTCACCCCCCCGGCTGTCACCGCGCCCGTGGGTGCCATACCTGGAAATCCTCTTTCCTGTCCGCAGGGCCCGTCCCGGAGCAGCGGGGTGGCTCCAGTGCCACCTGTCCGAGCGCGGTGTCACCGAGGTCCCCGGCCGCGCCGTGAGGGTCGTAGGAGCAGCAGAAGGTGACGGTGCACTGCAAAGGGACGGTGACACGGGGACAGCGCCCGGGGACACCCCGGGGTGCTGCGGGGTGGGGTGGGGGCTCACCCCCGTGCGCCGCTCCCGGTGGTCCAGCAGTGGGATGTCCCCAAGGGCCATCGGCAGGCTGGGGTTGGCCACCAACTCGTCCAGGGACACCGTGGTGGCACCCAGGTCCCTGTGGGAGAGGGGGACACGGTGAGGGTGGCCGTGCTCAGGGGGGTGACCTCGGGGTGTCCACCCAGGGCTGTCACTCACCCCTGGGGCACCGGGCGGTCCCAGCGCCGCAGGCGCAGGCTCAGCGTGTCCGTGGCACTCAGGGGACACGTGTCCAGCGGCCACACCAGCTCCTGAGCGGGCAGGTGACAAGGGTCAGGGGGTGACCCGTGTGTCCCTGTGCCACCACGGCTCAGCCCAGGGTCACCTCACCTCATTCCAGGCGAGGCTGCGCTCCTCGGGCACCACCTGGGTTCTCCTGGAGGTGCCTGTGTGGGTACAGGAGGGGGTGGTGGCACCTCAGGGTGGGGACATTGGGGTGCCAGGGGAAGCCTGGCACTGGCCCCATGCACAGGGACACCCAGCGCTGTCCCCAGGTGTGGCTGGCACCGTCCCGTCACACGGCGAGGCCACCCCACGATGGTCAATGCCACATGGCCGGTGCCACCCTGTGCCACGGGGACGGCCACCGCCGCGTGCCCAGCCCCGCACCCCACGGTACCTCGGAAGCAGACGGACAGCAGGACACCGGGACCGACGCCAGAGGCCCCGGGAATGTGGACGGCGACCACATGGCACCGCAACATGGCCACGGAGCGCTGGCACCGGGGACAGAGCTGCCACCGAGGGCTGCCACCAGGGTGCCAACCCCGAGGTGCTGTCACCAAGGAGTGCCACCAATGGGCCACCCCGAGGTGCTGTCACCGGTGATGGCTGCAGGTTTGTCACCAAGGGGGTGCCACCAAGGTGCCACCCCCGAGGTGCTGTCACCTGCCGCAGGTTTCTCACCACGGGGCTGCCACCAGTGCGCCAGCCCCAGGTGCCATCAGCCCTCTGGCGAGCAGCACGGCGGTTGGGTTCCCGTGCCCCAGCGCGCCAACGGCGGCCGGCGGCGCGGGCGGCTCTGCCACCCGGTAACGTCCCCGCGTCCCCCCGCGGGACGCTCCGTGACCCTGCGGGAGCGCCCACGGGGGTGTGCGGGGCTGGATGAGCCTCGAGTGTCCCTTCGCCCCGGGGACATTCCCCGATCCCCGCGGGCACTCGGCGGTGCCGCGGGAGCGCGCCCGGCGCACTCGCCCTGAGGGGGAGGCGGGAGCGCGCCCCGCGCAGGCGCGCTGAGGGGCGGGGGGGGGGAGAGGCGGGAGCGCGCCCCGCGCAGGCGCGCTGAGGGGCGGGGGGGGGGGGAGAGGCGGGAGCGCGCCCCGCGCAGGCGCGCTGAGGGGAGGCGGTGAGGGGTGGGAAGGGGGCGGGGCTCCCGCCATGTCGCAGCGCGCCGGGGACCGCGATCGCGACAGGGAGCGCGACAGGGAGCGGGAGCTGCAGTGGTCGGCCCGTAGGATGGGCACGTCGCTGCTGCTGCAGCTGTCGGCGCACGAGCGGGAGCTGGACCTGGTGTGCCTCGACCACAGCTACGCCAAGCCCTGGAGCGCTCACCCCGACGCCAGCGCCGCCCGGCCCGCCCGCCTCCTCTTCCTCACCCCGCGGAGGCACCTCGGCAGCGCCCCGTGAGAGCCCGGGCGGCGGAGAGAACGGCGAGGGGCTGGGAGGGGCGGGGAGGGGGAAATTGGGGGGGTCCTGTGGGGCCGAGGGGGCTGTGAGGGGAAAGGAAGGGGTCCTGTGGGGCCAAGGGGGCTGTGAGGGGAGAGTGGAGGGTTCTGTGGGGCCGAGGGGGCTGTGAGGGAGAAACTGAGGGGGTCCTAGGGCCTGTGAGGGGAAAGGAAGGAGTCTTGTGAGGCTGAGGGGGCTGTGAGGGGGAGCGGGAGGGGTCCTGTGGGGCTCGGGGGAGCCATTTAAGGACTGTGGGGGTCCTGAGGGGCGGGGAACGGCTGTGAAGGAGGAGTTGGGGGGTCATAAGGGCAAGTGGAGGAGTTGTGAGGGGAAAATTTGGGGCCCTGAGGGCCTTGGGGGTGGTCCTGATGGGGGGAGAGGGGCGGTGAAGAGTTTCAGTTTGGGGTGTCCGGGGCTCTCGGTTTGGGGTGTTCAGAGGTCTCGGTTTGGGGTGTTCAGAGGTCTCGGTTTGGGGTGTCCGGGACTCTCGGTTTGGGGTGTCCAGGGGGTCTCGGTTTGGGGTGTCCAGGGGGTCTCGGTTTGGGGTGTCCAGGGGTCTCGGTTTGGGGTCTTCAGAGGTCTCAGTTTGGAGTGTCCAGGGGGTCTCAGTTTGGGGTGTTCAGAGGTCTCGGTTTGGGGTGTCCAGGGGGTCTCGGTTTGGGGTGTCCGGGGGCTCTCGGTTTGGGGTGTCCAGGGGCTCTCGGTTTGGGGTGTCCGGGGGTCTCGGTTTGGGGTGTCCGGGGGTCTCGGTTTGGGGTGTTCAGAGGTCTCGGTTTGGGGTGTCCAGGGGCCACAGTCTTGGTTTGGGGCTCTGAGTGTCTCCGTTTTGGGGCTCTAGGGGTCTTGGTTTCGTGATCCAGGATGATTGGTTTGGGGCTTCAGGGGTATCACTTTGGGGTCCAGGACAGGTCCACGGGCTCGGTTTGGGGGCTCCAGGAGCAGCCAATTCATGGCCCAGGAGTACCCAGGTCCCTGGGTCAACACCGCCCTGTGCATCCCTGGCAGCGTTGTCCAAACGCTCCTGGAGCAGCCTCGGGGCCGTGCCCATTCCCTGGGCAGCCTGGGCAGTGCCCAGCACCCTCTGGGGGAAGAACCTTTCCCAAAATCCATCCTGACCCTTCCCTGGCCCAGCTCAGTCGGGTGGGATCGACCAAATCCCCTGGATCCCCCAAACCTCCCATCCTCGCTGTGACACCCCGTGTCGGTGGCAGGGAGGCCGATGTCCCCATCGACGTGGAGACGGTGACGCCCACGCCGGTGCCACTCTACGACAACCAGAAGGCTCGGAGCGTGATGAACGAGTGCGAGCGGCACGTGATGTTCGCCCGCACCGACGCCGACGCGCCCCCGCCGCCCGACGACTGGGAGGAGCACGTCAACAGGTGGGATGGGAATGCCAGGGAAAGGGAATCCGGGCTGGGAATGCCGGGGAATGGGAATCTGGGCTGGGAGTGCCAGAGAAGGGGAATCCAGGCTGGGAGGAGCACGTCAACAGGTGGGATGGGAAGGCCAGGGAATGGGAATCCAGGCTGGGAGTGCCAGAGAAGGGGAATCCAGCCTGGGAGGAGCACATCAACAGGTGGGATGGGAATGGGGGCTGGGAATGCCGGGGAATGGGAATCTGGGCTGGGAGTGCCAGAGAAAGGGAATCCAGGCTGGGAGGAGCACATCAGCAGGTGGGATGGGAATGCCAGGGAATGGGAATCCAGTCTGAGAATGCCAAGGAGTGGGAATGTGGTCTGGAAGTGCCAGAGAAAGGGAATCCAGGCTGGGAGGAGCACATCAGCAGGTGGGATGGGAATGCCAGGGAACGGGAATCCAGGCTGGGAATGCCGGGGAATGGGAATCCGGGCTGGGAGTGCCAGAGAAAGGGAATCCAGGCTGGGAGGAGCACATCAACAGGTGGGATGGGAATGCCAGGGAGCAGGAATCCAGACTGGGAATGCCAGAGAAAGGGAATCCAGGTTGGGAATGCCAGGGAATGGGAATGTGGGCTGGAAATGCCAGAGAAAGGGAATCCAGGCTGGGAGGAGCACATCAACAGGTGGGCTGGGAATGGGCTGGGAGTGCCAGGGAATGGGAATCCAGGCTGGGAATGCCAGGGAGTGGGAATCCAGTCTGGGAATCTGGGCTGGGAGCAGCCCATCCACAGGTGGGATGGGAACGCCAGCGGACGGGAATTCCAGACTGGGAATTCCAGACTGGCTGCCCGCTCCTGTCAGGGACTTGTGCAGAGCCACAGGGTCCCCGCTGATCCCCCTCTTCCCCAGGCTGAGCCCCTTTCCCAGCTCCCTCAGCCGCTCCTGGGGCTCCAGCCCCTTCCCAGCTCCATTCCCTGCCCTGGACACACTCCAGCCCCTCAGTGTCCTTCTTGTCCTGAGGGGCCAGAACTGACCCCAGCATGGGAGGTGCCCCAGCAGGGCCAGCACAGGGGGAGATCCGGGGAGTTGTTGGGTTCCACGTGGATCCTCAGTTCAGCCGTATTCCAACCTCAGGGGAAGCAAGGATGTGCATGAACTCCAGCCTGTGGAACGCTCCAGGCCTTGATGCAGCCAGGAATGGTTTGGTTGTTTTGTGGGTGACCCCTCTGTGTCTGTCCCCACAGGACGGGCTGGACCATGGCCCAGAACAAGCTGTTCAACAAGATCCACAAAGCGCTGCAGTCGGACAGGCTGGCTCGCCTGGCCAACGAAGGGGTGAGAGGGGCTGCTGTCCGTCCTTCCCGGGAAACACGGGGCGGTCAGGAGGGAAACGTTGGCCCTTGGGTCGTGTAACCTTAAGGAACAGGCAGCTCTGAGCTTCTCTGAGCTGTGATTTTTGTGGAATATCCTGAGCTGGAAGGACTCATCAGGATGATTAATCCAGCCCCTGGCCCTGCACAGACACCTCAAAATCCCACCCTGGGCATCCCTGGCAGCGCTGTCCAAACGCTCCTGGAGCAGCCTCGGGGCCGTGCCCGGCACCCTCTGGGGGAAGAACCTTTCCCAAAATCCATCCTGACCCTCCCTGGCCCAGCTCCAGCCATTCCCTGGGTGCTGTCCCTCACACAGAGCAGGGATCAGAACTTCCCCTTGGAAGTTTTGGATTGCTGTGAGGGCTCCCTTCAGCCTCATCCGTCTCGGACAAATGTCCTCACTCCAGATGGCTTTGTCCTCACTTCCCTGGGGATGGGACTGCGCTGCCGTGCTTGGTCCTCCCCTGAACTGTTATTTGGAAATTCCCGGTTTCCAGGCGTGCAATGAGCCCGTGCTGAGGAGGATCGCGGTGGATAAATGTGCCCGCAGGGTGCGCCAGGCTCTGGCCAGCGTGAACTGGGACACCAAACTCATCCAGTGGCTTCACACGACGCTGGTGGAGACCCTGAGCCTGCCCGTGCTGGCTGCGTACCTGGACGCCCTGCAGACCCTGAAAGGAAAGGTGATAAAAGCAGTGGCAGACTTGGCTGTCACAGGTGACGTTCTCCCTTCACACAGCTGGCACAGGGAAGAGGCTGGAATTGTTATCCCGTGTTTTGGGTGCGTTTTCTCAGTGCCCCCTGGCCTCTGCTTGCAGATCCCCACGCTGATCGACAGGATGCTGCTCTCCTCCACGGCCAAGACAGGAGCAGCAGGGGCAGAGGCGCTGTCCCTGCTGCTCAAGAGACCCTGGGACCCAGCAGTGGGTGTCCTGTCCCATAATAAACCAGTGAGTGCCTGTGGGGGTTTGTGAGGAGTGACAGTCCTGTGTCAGCTTAGGTCTTCCCCTGCTCTGCCTCTGTCCTTCCTCTCCCTGAGCTCTTCTCCCCCTGCTTTAGAGTTGCTCTGTGAATGGGAGGGACCCACAGAGATCCCTGACCCAACCCCTGGCCCTGCACAGACACCCCAAAATCATCCCACCCTGGGCATCCCTGGCAGCGCTGTCCAAACGCTCCTGGAGCAGCCTCGGGGCCGTGCCCGGCACCCTCTGGGGGAAGAACCTTTCCCAAAATCCATCCTGACCCTCCCTGGCCCAGCTCCAGCCATTCCCTGGCTCTGTCCCTGTCCCAGGGAGCAGGGATCGGAGCTGCCCCATGGAAAGAAGGGAGAGTCCCTTCTGTTGGACACGTTCTGCTGGGTATCCTGTGGGAGCTTTGGCTTGGGGAAACAATCAATTAACGAGGGCAAGATCCCTCCCTCTTCCTTGTGGGGCACGGAGGCCTTTCCCAGGGGAACTGCTGTTCCTGACACGGCTCCTGTTGAATTTTGCAGAGCAAACTGCCCGGTTCCCCCCTGATCCTCATAGCTTCCTCCGGCCCCGCCAACTCCATGTTCCCCACGTCCCGACGGCACCGCTTCTGGCAGTCCCAGCTCTCCTGCCTGGGAAAGGTGTGTGGGGCTGGCTCTGAGGGGCTGGGAAAGGTGTGTGGGGCTGGGAAAGGTGTGTGGGGCTGGCTCTGAGGGGCTGGGAAAGGTGTGTGGGGCCGGGAAAGGTGTGTGGGGCTGGCTCTGAGGGGCCGGGAAAGGTGTGTGGGGCCGGGAAAGGTGTGTGGGGCCGGGAAAGGTGTGTGGGGCTGGCTCTGAGGGGCTGGCTCTGAGGGGTTGGCTCTGTGAGGTTGGGAAAGGTGTGTGGGGCTGGCTCTGTGGGCTGTTCCCGACACCCTCAGCAGTGCCGGCTGTTCCCAACACCCTCAGCAGTGCCGGTTGTTCCCCATGCCCCCAGCAGTGCCGGTTGTTCCCAATGCCCTCAGCAGTGCCGGTTATTCCCGACACCCCCAGCAGTGCCGGCTGTTCCCCATGCCCCCAGCAGTGCCGGCTGTTCCCCATGCCCCCAGCAGTGCCGGTTGTTCCCAATGCCCCCAGCAGTGCCGGTTGTTCCCAATGCCCTCAGCAGTGCCGGTTATTCCCGACACCCCCAGCAGTGCCGGCTGTTGCCCCCAGCAGTGCCGGCTGTTCCCCATGCCCCCAGCAGTGCCGGCTGTTCCCCATGCCCCCAGCAGTGCCGGTTGTTCCCAATGCCCACAGCAGTGCCGGTTGTTCCCGACGCCCTCAGCAGTGCCGGTTGTTGCTCCCAGCAGTGCCGGCTGTTCCCCATGCCCGCAGCAGTGCCGGTTGTTGCCCTCAGCAGTGCCGGTTGTTGCCCCCAGCGGTGCCGGTTGTTCCCGACACCCCCAGCAGTGCCGGTTGTTCCCGACGCCCTCAGCAGTGCCGGTTGTTCCCGACGCCCTCAGCAGTGCCAGTTGTTCCCGACGCCCTCAGCAGTGCTGGTTGTTGCCCCCAGCAGTGCCGGCTGTTCCCAACACCCCCAGCAGTGCCGGTTGTTACCCCCAGCAGTGCCGGTTGTTACCCCCAGCAGTGCCAGCTGTTCCCAACACCCGCAGCAGTGCCGGTTATTCCCGATGTTCCCTTTCCCACGCAGGTCATTCCCATCGCCACATCCCTGCTGAACAACGGCAGCGGGGTGGGCGTGCTGCAGTGCCTGGAGCACATGATCGGCGCCGTCAGGGGCAAGGTGGCCGAGGTGAGGGACAGCAGCAGGGCCCTTTGTGCCCCTCAAACCCTGCCCCGTGCCCGGAGAGGCTGTGCCGCCTCAGGGCACCGTCCCATTGCGTGTCCCGATTCTCCAGCCGTGGCTTTGTTTTGTCTCCCCCAGATCCACAACCACTTCTCTCACAAGCAGATCATCCTGATTGGGTGGAACACGGGTGCCTTGGTGGCCTGTCACGTGAGTGCCCCACTCCTCTGCCTCCTCAGGGGAGCTCAGGGAGGGTGTGGAGCTGTTGGAGCAGGTCCAGAGGGAGCCGTGGAAATGCTCCCGGGGCTGGAGCTGGGCTGGGAGAGCTGGGGGTGTTCACCTGGAGAAGGGAAGGCTCCACGGAGAGCTCAGAGCCCCTTGCAGGGCCTGAAGGGGCTCCAGCAGAGCTGGAGAGGGACTGGGGACAAGGGATTCAGAGACAGGACCCAGGGAATGGCTTCCCAGTGGGAAAGGGGAGATTTGGGTGGAATATTGGGAAGGCATTCCTGGCTGTGAGGGTGGAGAGGGGCTGAGATGGAATTCCCAGAGTAGCCGTGGCTGTTCCATCTCTGGAAGTGCCCAAGGCCAGGCTGGATGTGGCTTGGAGCAGCCTGGGACAGTGGGAGGTGTCCCTGCCCATGGCAGGGCTGGAATGGGATGGGGTTTAAGGTCCTTCCCAGCCCAAACCATTCCAGGGCTCTGTGATTCTCCTTATCCAGCAGAGCTGGATTCGAGTGACTGCCGGGGTTCTCTCTGTCCCTGTGCTCGCTGCAAGGCCTGCCTTTGACCTCTGTGGGCGTGGGCCCTTTGCAGTTTGGGTCATTTAATGCTTTTTAATCACCCAGGTGTTGCTATTAAGGTGTTTCTGTGCCTGGCAGAGCAGCCTTCATTCCCGGGGTGTGCTGGGCTCTGGGAGTGCTGACTGCTGTCTCCCTGCCCAGGTTTCAGTGATGGAGTATGTCACTGCTGTCGTGTGCCTCGGCTTCCCGCTGCTCACCGTGGACGGCCCCAGAGGGGTAAGGGTCAGATGGAGCCGCTTAAAGAACTCTGCTCGTCTTTAAACCTCCCTGGATTGTTTTGTGGGATCGTTCCTGGGAGTCCAGAGATAGCTGGCTGATGTTTTGGGGGAATGTGTGTGGGATTTCAGTTTGGAGGAGGTGTTGCTGTCAGAGGACCTTCCTGGGGGCCTGAATCCCTGTTATCCATGTCCTGGCTCCCTGTTATCCGTAGCCTGGATCCTCCTTATCCATGTCCTGGCTCTGTTATCCATGTCCTGGCTCCCTGTTATCCGTAGCCTGGATCCTCCTTATCCATGGCCTGGCTCCCTCCTTATCCATGTCCTGGCTCTGTTATCCATGGCCTGGTTCTGTTATCCATGTCCTGGCTCCCTCATTATCTGTAGCCTGGATCCTCATCATCCGTGTCCTGGCTCCCTCCTTATCCATGTCCTGGTTCCCTCCTTATCCATGTCCTGGCTCCCTCCTTATCCATGTCTTGGTTCTGTTATCCGTGTCCTGGCTCCTCCTTATCCATGTCCTGTCTCTGTTATCCGTGTCCTGGCTCCTCCTTATCCATGGCCTGGTTCTATTATCCATGTCCTGGCTCTGTTATCCATGGCCTGGTTCTGTTATCCATGTCCTGGCTCTGTTTTCCGTGTCCTGGCTCCCTCCTTATCTGTGTCCTGGATCCCTCATTATCCATGGCCCAGCTCTGTTATCCACATCCTGGCTCCCTCGTTATCCCTGGCCTGGCTCCCTCGTTATCCCTGGCCTGGCTCCCTCGTTATCCATGGCCTAGCTCTGTTATCCCTGGCCTGGCTCCCTCGTTATCCATGGCCTGGCTCCTCCTTATCCATGTCCTGGCTCTGTTATCCGTGTCCTGGCTCCCTCCTTATCTGTGTCCTGGATCCCTCATTATCCATGGCCCAGCTCTGTTATCCACATCCTGGCTCCCTCGTTATCCCTGGCCTGGCTCCTTCGTTATCCCTGGCCTGGCTCCCTCGTTATCCCTGGCCTGGCTCCCTCGTTATCCATGGCCTAGCTCTGTTATCCATGGCCTGGCTCCCTCGTTATCCATGGCCTGGCTCCTCCTTATCCATGTCCTGGCTCTGTTATCCGTGTCCTGGCTCCCTCCTTATCCATGGCCTGGCTCCCTCCTTATCCATGGCCTGGCTCCCTGTTATCCATGTCCTGGCTCTGTTATCCGTGTCCTGGCTCCCTCGTTATCCATGGCCTGGCTCCCTGTTATCCATGGCCCAGCTCTGTTATCCATGGCCTGGCTCCCTGTTATCCATGGCCTGGCTCCCTGTTATCCATGGCCCAGCTCTGTTATCCATGGCCTGGCTCCGTGTTATCCATGGCCTGGCTCTGTTATCCATGGCCTGGCTCCCTCCTAATCCATGTCCTGGCTCCGTTATCCATATCCTGGCTCCCTGTAATCCGTGTTATTTCCACGGAGCCCAGAACGCTCCGTTATGAGCCGTGTGTGGCTGGATAGGGAATGATGATGGCCACAGTCACTGTCAGAAGCCGCTCATCCCAAGGGAATTCCCCCTGAAAGGCATTTCCTGGAGCAGGCAGCAGCTCAAGCAGAGCTTCCCTCTGCCCCCAGTGCATCCCACTGGGACTCCCCCCTGGAAGCGTCGCTGTCGCTGCTTCCTCAGCCTCATCCTGGGATTCCGGTGCCATCCCAGCTCAGCCTTCCCAGACTTCCACCCCCTTGCTCCCAACAGGATGTGGATGACCCCCTCCTGGAGATGAAGACCCCGGTGCTCTTTGTGATCGGGCAGAACTCCCTGCAGTGCAACATCGAAGCCATGGAGGATTTCCGGGAGAAGATCCGAGCGGATAACAGCATGGTGGTGGTGGGAGGAGCAGATGACAACCTCAGGTTGGGTGGAGGCTCTGTTCCTGGGAATTCTGGGCAGCGTCTGAGCGTGCTGGGGACATCAGCACCGAATTTGGTGCTGGGATTAGGTGGGAACTGTATGAAAATCCCCAAATTTGATGCTGGGATCATGTGGGAACTGCACGAAAATCCCCCAAATTTGATGCTGGGATCAGATGGGAACTGCACGAAAATCCTCCAAATTTGCTGCTGGGATCAGGTGGGAACTGCACGAAAATCCCCAAATTTGGTGCTGGGATTAGGTGGGAACTGCATAAAAATCCCCAAATTTGGTGCTGGGATCAGGTGGGAACTGCATGAAAATCCCCCAAATTTGGTGCTGGAACTGGATGGGAACTGCACGAAAATCCCCCAAATTTGGTGCTGGGATCAGGTGGGAACTGCACGAAAATCCCCCAGATTTGGTGCTGGGATCATGTGGGAACTGCAGGAAAATCCCCCAAATTTGGTGCTGGGATCAGATGGGAACTGCATGAAAATCCCCCAAATTTGGTGCTGGGATCAGGTGGGAACTGCATGAAAATCCCCCAAATTTTGTGCTGGGATCAGGTGGGAACTGCATGAAAATACCCAGATTTGGTGCTGGGATTAGGTGGGAACTGCATGAAAATCCCCAAATTTGGTGCTGGGATCAGGTGGGAACTGCACGAAAATCCCCAAATTTGGTGCTGGGATCAGGTGGGAACTGCATGAAAATCCCCCAAATTTGGTGCTGGGATCAGGTGGGAACTGCATGAAAATCCCCCAAATTTGGTTCTGGGATTAGGTGGGAACTGCACGAAAATCCCCCAAATTTGGTGCTGGGTTCAGGTGGGAACTGCATGAAAATCCCCAAATTTGGTGCTGGGATTAGGTGGGAACTGCACGAAAATCCCCAAATTTGGTGCTGGGATCAGGTGGGAACTGCATGAAAATCCCCAAATTTGGTGCTGGGATCAGGTGGGAACTGCACGAAAATCCCCCAAATTTGGTGCTGGGTTCAGGTGGGAACTGCACGAAAATCCCCAAATTTGGTGCTGGGATCAGGTGGGAACTGCATGAAAATCCCCCAAATTTGGTGCTGGAACTGGATGGGAACTGCACGAAAATCCCCCAAATTTGGTGCTGGGATCAGGTGGGAACTGCACGAAAATCCCCCAAATTTGGTGCTGGGATCATGTGGGAACTGCAGGAAAATCCCCCAAATTTGGTGCTGGGATCAGGTGGGAACTGCACGAAAATCCCCCAAATTTGGTGCTGGGATCATGTGGGAACTGCATGAAAATCCCCCAAATTTGGTGCTGGGATCAGGTGGGAACTGCATGAAAATCCCCCAAATTTGGTGCTGGGATCAGGTGGGAACTGCATGAAAATCCCCCAAATTTGGTGCTGGGATCAGGTGGGAACTGCATGAAAATCCCCCAAATTTGGTGCTGGGATCAGGTGGGAACTGCATGAAAATCCCCCAAATTTTGTGCTGGGATCAGGTGGGAACTGCACGAAAATCCCCAAATTTGGTGCTGGGATCAGGTGGGAACTGCATGAAAATCCCCCAAATTTGGTGCTGGGATCAGGTGGGAACTGCATGAAAATCCCCCAAATTTGGTGCTGGGATCAGGTGGGAACTGCATGAAAATCCCCCAAATTTGGTGCTGGGATCAGGTGGGAACTGCACGAAAATCCCCAAATTTGGTGCTGGGATCAGGTGGGAACTGCACGAAAATCCCCCAAATTTGGTGCTGGGTTCAGGTGGGAACTGCATGAAAATCCCCAAATTTGGTGCTGGGATTAGGTGGGAACTGCACGAAAATCCCCAAATTTGGTGCTGGAACTGGATGGGAACTGCACGAAAATCCCCAAATTTGGTGCTGGGATCAGGTGGGAACTGCATGAAAATCCCCCACATTTGGTGCTGGGATCAGGTGGGAACTGCATGAAAATCCCCCAAATTTGGTTCTGGGATTAGGTGGGAACTGCACGAAAATCCCCCAAATTTGGTGCTGGGTTCAGGTGGGAACTGCATGAAAATCCCCAAATTTGGTGCTGGGATTAGGTGGGAACTGCATGAAAATCCCCCAAATTTGTCTGTGTTGACAATAACTGTAGGAAAACCCTGTATGGGATTGGGCCTGATTTAGGGCCAGACCCAGCAGCCCAGAGGAGATTTTGGAGCATCACAGGAGTCAGGGATCTCGAGTAGGGAAAATCAGTAAAGCACAGGAAAGAGAGAAACCCAAAACTCTTGATGCTGAGTGTGAAGACAGAGCTCTGAAATATCAGATTGGCTTTGACAAATGCTTTGGGAAGTCCCAGAATGATCTTTCCCCTCAATAGGTGAAGAATGACGGGAACATTTCTGTGGAAAATGGTGATTTCCACCTGGTTTGGTTGTTTTTTTCTTTCCTTTAGGATAAGCAAAGCCAAAAAGAAGTCAGAAGGGCTGACCCAGAGCATGGTGGACAGGTGCATCCAGGTGAGCACAGGAACTTTGCACCTCCAAAAGGAGGAGGAACCTCTGCTGGAATGTCTCAGTGCCCACAGGATTGAAGGGAATCTTCTGACGGGGATTTGGAAGGAGCAGAGCTGTGGGATTCCTGGGGGTGCACCTTAAGCAAGGAGCACTTTCCTGAGTGTCCCGACACATTTTAGGGGAAACCATTGTGGTTTTTTTCCCCTGCATGTCCTAAGTCAGTGATTTGTGAGCTGCGCTGAGAAATCCAAGCTCTGTCTGTGAGGCTTTAGGGATTTTCTGCGGAATATCCAACCCCAGCAGAGCCTTATCCCTGTATCCCCCTGGGAATGCTTCATTTCTTTGCTTCAGGCTGCGGGGCTCCTTCGTTCAGAGACCTGCCCACCTCTGAGTCCCACTCTTTATCCCAAAAATTCCCAGGATGAGATCGCCGACTTCCTGACGGGAGTGCTGACCCGAGCCGAGAGCCACTCGGGCTCCGAGCCCCGCGACCTGGACGCTGAGAAGAAGAAGAAGCCCCGAGATTCCAGCAGGAGGGATCTGTCCTTTGAGCTGCCCGAGAGGAGCAGCAGACCCGCCTCCCCTGCAGCCAAAGTGCCAGCCTCGCCCTCGGGCTCCGAGGTGGGAGCTCTTCCCGGGGTGATTCCGGCTTAGGCTTGTGGAAGGAGAGGCTTTTGTGCTGCTGGAATCTGTGGGGAGAGCTGTGGTGAGGGAGGGGAGAGGATATCGAAGGGGATGTGGCCTCAGGGGAGGTTGAGATGGGACATTAGGAGAAATTGTTTCATTGTAAGGCTTTGGAGCAGGCTGGTGGGGTCACCGACCCTGGGAGCCTTCAAAACACGGGTGGATGTGGCCCTTGGGGACAGGGGTGACCGTGCTGTTGACAATGGGACTTGATGATCTCAAAGGTCTTTTCCAGCCTTAAAAATCCCATGGTGAGGGAAATGAACCTCCAGCCAAAGGCCTGGTGCTCAGAGCCAGGGCTGCCTCGGGCACACGTGGGGCTGAGCTGTCCCTCTCTCCCAGCAGGACCTATCCAGCGTGTCCAGCAGCCCCACATCCAGCCCCAAGACCAAGGTGGCCGCCCTGTCCCTGCCCAAGCCCAGCCAGGTGGGCCCCACGCAGCTGCTGAAGAGGCAGGTGCCGAGGCCAGACACGGTCCTGACCCACAAGCAGGCACAAGGTAATTCCCTGCAGCTTTCCCACCCTGCCAAGCAGCTGGAATTTTGCTCTTTCTCTGTCTGGAGCTGTGTAGGTTTTTATCTTCCGAGTCCTGTGTTGAATTCCGAGCTCCCTGTGGCAGCTTTCTCCACGGCTCAGCCCCCTGTCACGGCCTTGGAGGGTTGGAATTAGGTTGGAAACGGTGTTTCTGTAGCTTGTGGAGCCTTGCTGCTGCTGGGAGTGGGAAGGATTTTCTCTGTGGCTGACCAAACCCTGCTGTAGCCACGCTCTGATCCTTTTGGGAGACCTCACTCTGGTGTCTCCTTCAGGGCTACCTGGGGAGACACCGAAGGTGCTCAGGAGATGGTTGAGGCTGTTGAATTGAGGTGGAAACTGCAGGATTTGGGGGATTTCAGAACCATCTCACAGCAAGTGGCCTGTGGAAAACCTGCTGTGGATAAGAAACCAGCTCGAGCTGTGGGGTCTCGTGTCCTGTCAGAGGCTGGTTAGAAACCTTCAGTCTGGTGGTGAACTCTGGGAGTGCAGGGAATGCTTTTGTGGCTGAGGATCCCTTCTGGCAAATTCCAGCAGCACTCAGGGGATGGTTCTCCATCCTCCCTTCTCTCCTTGCTGTGCTCAGGACGGAGCTGGACAGGTTGCTGGTTGCCACCTGCAGCAGTGACCCTCCACATCCATCCTGCCTCGGGGATGGACTCCAGGGGGAAGCTGGAGCTTGGATCTGCCTCATTTCCTCCACCATGGACTGAAGGGTTGTGTTCCTGTGCTGCTCTAGCTGAGGGAGGCAGGAGCAGGCTCCGTGGTGGAGCCGTGTCCCGCTGCCTGGGTTTGTTGACAGCATTCCTGGCCAGAGCTGCTCGGGGAGGTGCTGGCTCACGTCTGCCAGCTGCTCTCAGCCTCTTGGCACAGCTCAGCCCTGCTCTCCTCCCCGGGCCACCTTTCCTGGTGGCTGGAGAGGGCTCTTTGGTGGGAATGTGCCCCTTGCCGTGTCGGAGCACAGGAGGTTGCCGCGTCTCCGTTGTTCCCCGTGGCTGGATCAGTCGTGTCCGGAGCTCTGCCTGCTCCCAGGTGTCCAGCTGGGGGTCCCAGCGGTGTCCCCAGAGCCCCTGTCCCCCTGCAGATTCGGGCTGTGATACTGTAATTCTCTCTGATTCATTTCAGCTCAGTTCGCTGCTTTTCTGAAACAAAACATGCTGGTGAGGAAAGCTCTTCCTCCTGGCACCTCTTCATGTCTCTTTGGTGAGTATCTCCTCACTTCTCGCTGTCTCTCTCCCTGTCTCCTTCCTTCTCTCTGTCTCTGCTGCCTTCTTCCATCATCCTCCTCTTCCCTTGCGCTGGTTTGGGGCTGTGGCCCGACGTGTCCCCTTGTCCCCTGCTCGGTGCTTTCTCTTTGCTGTGGTTGGAGCTGGAGCCGAGGGCCCACTCAGACTTTTCCTGAGCTCTTCCCTGCTCCCAGTGGTAAAATGCTGGAGTCTGGTTGGCTCTGATGGACTAAAGCTTGGTGGACGTGGGTTTAACCCTTTCCTGTGCTGGGGGTGAGCAGGGGGTGTGACAGAGCTGGGGTGCTGGTGGAGCGTCCCTGATACGTGGGACAGGGACGAGGGACAGCCAGGGGTGGACACACAGCAGCACTGCCCAGCCCGAGGGATTAGGGAAGAACAGAGAGGTCAGGGACAGAGGGATGGCCTTGGGAAAATGGTGATGGAGCAGGGACAGAGCTTTGGGAAGGCAGGGATGGATCAGGGATGGGTTTGGGAAGGCAGGGATGGGTCAGGGACAGAGCTTTGGGAAGGCAGGGATGGATCAGGCACAGAGCTTTGGGAAGGCAGGGATGGAGCAGGGACAGAGGGCAGGGATGGATCAGGGACAGAGGGCAGTGATGGATCCGGGACAGAGCTTTGGGAAGGCAGTGATGGATCAGGGACAGAGGGCAGGGATGGATCAGGGATGGGTTTGGGAAGGCAGGGATGGATCAGGGATGGGTTTGGGAAGGCAGGGATGGATCAGGGACAGAGGGATGGGATGGATCCGGGACAGAGGGGTGGGAAGGCGCTGCTGGATCAGGGACAGGGACGCTGTCTGGACCAGGGGACACAACAGGGGTGCCAGTGTGAGCACCCAGAGGTGACTGAGCGTGCCGTGCTCTGAGGGCTGGGGATGGAGGGTGAGGTCCAGGCTGTCCAGAGATGTGTTTTGTGATCCCTGCGTGGATCTGGGGTCAGCAGAGGGACGAACGTGGAAATCCAAGGCTTTGGGAGGCTGCAGGGTTGTCACTTGAGCTGTCGGTCTCACTTCTCCCTCGCGGTGTCCTCAGGGCTGGGCGCTGCCCTGAGCACCCTGAATGTTCTGCCTTTAACTCCACAACCAACTCCTGAGCCAGGCTCTGCCCCGAGCTGGTGCTTTAAAGGTTTCTTTTCCTCTTGAGCTTGGTTTAAGCATCCCCTGCCCCCTGGAGGAGCCTCGCTGTGAGCCTTCCCCTGTGCCACGAGGGCAGGGGGAGGAATCTCCAGTGGATGTTTCCCTGCTGGATGTGGAGAGCCTGGCCCCAGCCTGGCCTGCCTGCTCAGAGCAGCAAGAGCTAATTAAGAGCTCTGGGTTCATTAGAGCGCCGCCTTGGCTGCCTCAGGTGTCAGATAGGAAGCTGGGTGGAGCCTCTGGTTTGGGAATGGGCTATTCCTTGGGAACACGCAGCCAGCCCTGCCTGGCACGGCTCCCTGTGCCCTTACCCGGGCAGGAACAGGAGGGGACACAGAGGGACCCAGCTGGGTCACTGCTTTACCCGGTGCCTGTGCATGTGCCACTCGCTCTCCTGCTTGGCTGCTGGCCCTGGGCTGGGGGCTGTGGGGCCAGCAGGGCTCTCCTGGATGGTTTGGATGGCGCATGTTGGGAGCTGGGGGCAAACACGGCAATGCTGCACGAGGCGACGGCGCAGCGAGCTTGGCACTGCCCTGGGGAGCGGAGCGGCCCCAAAATGCTCGGGGTCGCCTGAAATGTGGGGATTTGGCTGCAGGCTGGTCCTGCCCTCCCGTGGCTCAAGGTGTGTGGGTGATACACGGCATGGAAATAGGTGCATACACACATTTATTGGTTTATACCCTGTGTCTGGGTCCGGGTGTTTGTCAGTAAAGGAGGGAGGGGCATCTTGGCTTCTGGGCTGTTGAAGACGTGGCTCTGATGCCCAGGAGCCTCTGCAAAGAGGGAATTCTCAGCGTTTCAGGCTGGGCTTTGGGCATTGTACCCCAGTGGTGGCGGCTGTGTGGATGGGCAGGATGTGGCAGCTCATGGCCGTGTCCCTGGGCTGCACTTGTGGCTCCTCTGTGCTTTTTGGGAGGATCGCCCTGGCCTTGGGGAGCTTGTGCTTGAGGCAGGATGGAGTGGAGGTGACAGATCAAAGTCTGCTGTGGAGGAGATTGCTCGGTTTGTGGTGTTTCTGCCCCAGTCCTTTGCAGTGTGGGGTTTTGGGGGGCTTGGCTTCGCTGCAGCACCTCTTCTGCTTGGCTTGGTGCCTCTGAGAACCTGCCCAGCTCCGGGAGGGCTGCTGGGGGATGCTCTGGCTCCGTGTCAGAGCAGCAGCTGGGCTGAGCTGATCTTCTGTGCCTGCAAGTCCACACTTATCCCCTCCCCTGGAGATCAGGGCTGCTGGAGGGGCCTTGAGGCCAGGATTTGGAGATGAAAACACCCCCGTGAAGCCGTGGCATCGCTGCCCGCAGCCGTTTCCCTTCGCTGCAGGGGCAGGGCAGCCCTTCCACCCCATCCTGCCATGGCCTGGGAGCAGCTCGAGCCAATTCCCGGGATGGCAGCGCAGGACAGGCAGGGGTCAGTGCAGGAGAGGAGCAGCGTGGGTTCCAGTGCATGGGAGCTGGGAAGGCTGGCATGGAGGGAGCTGTGGACGTGTGCATGGGCATGTTCCCCTCCCGGCACGCGGAGCCGCCCTGGGTGCTCAAAAAGCTCCTTCTGTGTCCCCCAGTTCCAGTGTCCTCAGAGCACTCGGACGGGGCTGACAGAGAGGATGTGCGTGTGCAGCTGAAGAGGCACCAGACCCCCAGCCCGACCCAGTGCGCCAAAGCCTCCAAACGAGCCAAAATCAAGGTGACCATTGTCTCCCACGGAGATGCTGCGGCCGTGGGCACCGGAGCAGCCCTCAGCACCCAGGCAGAAAGTGAGTTGGGACTGCTCAGCTGCTGTCACCCAGCCCCGAGGGCGCTGCTGTGGGGCGGGGAGGGAGCTGCGGTTCTTTGTCGCTGCGGTTCTTGGTTACCCCTCCCTCGGTTCTTGGTTACCCCTCCCTCGTTTCTGGAGGATTTAGCTGCAGGGAAAAGGTGGCAGCTGCGGCTGTGAGTGCCCGGGCGGGTCTTGGCGGGAGCCTGTTTTCCACGGCGCTTGGAATTCCACGCTCCTGCGCAACACTCGGCCGCGGCCTGGAGCTGGGAGGTGGATCCTGCACCTCCCTCTGGTCCCACACCTCCCTGGAGGCCCCGAGCTGCTGCTGGGAGCAGGATGCTGGTCCTGCCGGACCCCTTGCTCCGTGTTCCGCTCCTCCCGCTGCTGCTTTGAGGGATCGCAGCGAAGTTCCACCCTCTGGAAGAGTTTTGTGCGCTCAAAACCCCCGATGCAGCGGAGCTGCCGGCTCTGCTGATCCCCCCCCCGGGGCCTGGAGTGTGGCACAGCACACTTTGGATGCACATCCAAACAAATCCCGGCTCCCATCGCGCCTCTGCATCCCGGAGAAGCCGCCGTGTCCAAGAAGAGCTGACGTGCTCCGTCTGCTTCCCCTGAGCCTCTGCAAGAGAGGCCAGAAGCCCTCACGGCTGTGCCCCGTGTCCCTGGGGATGTTGCCTTGTCTGGAGCAGTCCTTCCTCGTGCCACAGCTCCACAAAGCAGTCCCTGGTCGTGGAATCAAAGGTCAGCGGCTCCGTTCCGCTGGGAAATCCGAGGTTTTCAAAGCTCTGCTCCTTTCCAAGCACCTCTCTGCCAGCTGAACAGCTCTGAGCTGTGAAAAGACACAAATCCACATCCCTTTGGAAGGTTTCACCTGATCTTCTGGCAGCTTTGAAAACCTCTGGGTTTCCGGAATCTTTTTTTTTTTTTTTTTTTTTTAATTTTTTTTTTATTTTTAATTTTTCCAAACTTCTTTTCACAGAAAGGAAATGAATGGCAGAAGTAAACATGAACCCAAACAAGAATTCCCTCTTTGCCGGGTGTGAGCAGGAGGAATGCACAAGAGAGGAATGCAGTTGTATCCCCAAATGCTGCAATAAACAAATTCCGTGACTCGTCGCATCCCTGTGTATTTTGTAAAGTGTCTTGAATTAAAGAATCCTTACAAAATCACCCAGATCCCCGAAATCCATCGAGGCAGGCATGGAACAGGAGGGGGATTAGTTGGAGACAACCTTTTAGGAGAGAGGTTTGCCTTTGGTGGCGAGGGCCTGACGTTCCCCAAGGGTTTTGGAAGGCGCTGCCTTCGCTCTTGGCTGCCCTCATTCCACGAGTGTTTTATAACTGGATTTTGATCTCCCGGTGTCCAGCGCGGTGCCTCGGGCTGGGATTCCTGGAGAAGATGCTCTGGGAGCTGGATGAGCCCCTGGCCGTGCCTGTGGGTACTCGGAGAAAGGGAGATCCCCGAGGAATCCCAGAGGATTTGTGGGGGACAGGAACTGAGGATTCTCCTTCTTGTTTTGCAGTTGTCTCCGGGAAGCCGCTGCCCGTCGGCCAGTCCGCGTCCAGCGCCAAGGAGCTCTCGGGGCTGCTCTCCTCCCCCAAGTGAGTGGGGATTTGGGAATCTTTTGGGGGTTATTTGCCAGGCAAAGGCTGCCACGGGGAGATCCCTGCACGTGGAGCTTTGTTTTGCTTCCCACTGGAGTTTTCTGGTGTGAGGGAGACTCTGGGGCTCCTGGAAACTCTGTGCCAGCTGGGAATCGAGCCTGGGGGTGGCAGGAGTGGAAGGATTGGGGCTGTGGGTCACGTCTAGTGTGCTTTCCCAAACTCAGGTTTGCTTCTCTCTGTCTTTGTGGGGATTTTGGCAGAAATTCCGTGTTCAATGCTTCCCTTCATTCCGTTCCCTCTGCCAGTCCAACGTTTTTATTGCAAAGACGGGGGGAAAAAAGCCTCAAAGCAGCTCGTGAAGGGCATGAGCTGCCCACAGGGATTTCTGCTGGGGAATGAATCCCATGTTGAGACCTTTTTTATTTCCTAATTTAATCCCAGCTTTGGGGAGCTGGGCTCTGGCTGATCCCATTCCCAGAGCAGCTGTGGCTGTCCCTGGATCCCTGGAAGTGTTGGACAAGGCTTGGAGCAGCCTGGGACAGTGGGAGGTGTCCCTGCCCATGGTGGATGGGCTTTAAGGCCCCTTCCAACCCAAACCACTCCAGGATCTGGGAGAGGAGAGGATGAAGAGCTGTTTTTAGGTAGAAAGCGGGTTTTAAACAGGGCAAGTTAGACAGGGAGCGCAGTGGCCCTGCAGGGTCGGTGCCTCTGGTGCAGGGTGACCCCCAGGAGATGCACACAACTCTTCCAGTTTGGAAATCCATGGCTTTTCCCTGAAGTAATTCTCATCTTGGCTGCTGCCCCTGCACACAGGGAAACTTCTCTTGGAATTGATGATCTTTAAAGCTTTTCCCAACCTTCCCACTCCTGTGATTCCCCTGCTTCGGGTTCTGTAGCTCAGCTCCCTCCTTCCCGAGCCCGGGTTGGTCTGGGCAGTGCCAGCTGGCTGCCAAAGCTGTCCCTGCCTGCCCTGGGCAGTTTCACCCCTCACTGGGGCCTCTCCCTTCCCTCTTAGGCTGAGCTCAGCAGCAGCAGAGGCCTCGCTGAGCCCCGCTCCGGCCGGGATCCCCAGCAGCTCGGCCCCCAGCGCCTTCCACGCCCTGCAGAGCCGGCTGGTGGCCAGCAGCACCCACGGCCTGCAGGCCCAGCCCGCCCCTGCCCTCCCAGGTACCCGCCCTGCCCTCGGGAGGGGAGGAGAAGGTCAGCCAGGCTCACGGGGTTGGGGGGAGGCTCTCGAGGTGGGGTTTGTGGCTTGGGGTGCAGCAGGTGGCGTGGGAACGGTGCCATTTGTGTGCAACGAGGCCTCCTCTGTCTCACAGGTCACCCCTCTGTAGCTGCAGCAGGGAAATGTCCCCGTGCCAGGGGGGTTTTGGGTGGATTTTGGGAAAGGTTCTTCCCCCAGAGGGTGCTGGGCACTGCCCAGGGAAAGGGCACGGCCTCGAGGCTGCTCCAGGAGCATTTGGACAACCAGGGATGCCCAGGGTGGGATTTTGGGGTGTCTGTGCAGGGCCAGGGGTTGGATCAGTGATCCCAGTGGGTCCCTTCCCACTTGGGACATTCCATGATCCCATAAAACATGCTGTGGGAGGATCCCCAGTGACCTCGGGGTGCTGCTCATTGCAGAGCAGCTTCACAGCCCTGCCACAGCCCCACAGGTTGGTGCTGGTGAATCCTCCCAGCCTGACTTTCCTCTTCTCTGGGTGTTTCAGGAGCAGCCTCTGCCAGCAGCCTGCTCCAGGGGCTGAGCTTCAGCCTGCAGGACATCGGCACCAAGTCCTCGAGCCTCCCTGCCAGCGTGGCTGCTGCCGCCTCACCTGTGCAGGTGAGCAGCCTTCGGACATCCCACAGGGGAGCTGGCTGGGTGGGAGGGGACGTTTTGGGAGCCTGGATAGGCCCCCTGGACCAGAAGAGAGGAGGGGTGGGCACTCAGCGTGCTCTGAAGTGAGCTGAGGCCTGGAAGGGGCTCTGGGAGAAGCTGTTCCTGTGCAGCCACCCACGAACGGCTGAGTTCGAGAACAGATGAGAGGGATCAGCGATCATCCCCTGGGAAATCCTGGGAAAACCCCACCTGGCACCTCTCAGGCAGCGCTCCCTGTCCCTCCAGTGACCTCAGGGAGGTCATTTTGTCCCAGTCAGAGTTTCAGGCTCAAATGAGATGTGCAGGCCGGGAGGGACAAATCCACTCAGGGACTCAGCCCTGCCCATGTGGGCCAGGGAGAAGCGTGGAACTCCACAAGGCCTCTGGCTGGAGAGGGAGAGCGGCCATCCCGGCCTGTCCTGTCCTCCCAGGAGCTCAGGGCTTGTGTCTGTTCTTGCAGAGCTCGGCCGTGAAGGCGCCCACGGCCCTGCAGAGCCTGGGTGCCATCACCACGGACACCGGCGCCATCGTCCGCACCATCCCCGTGGCCACCTCCCTGTCCCTGGGGGCCTCGGCCAGCGGCAAGCCCACGGCCATCCACCAGCTGCTGACCAACGGGGGGCTGGCCAAGCTGGCCAGCAGCCTCCCGGGGCTGGCCCAGATCTCCAACCAGGCTGCAGGTGAGCGGGAGGGAGGGCAGGGAGGTGCTGCCGGTGCCTGCAACGTTCCCAACGCTTCTCCTGCTCTCTGGGCTGGTGGTTCCCGAGCAGCCCCCTCTGAGGGTGTTCTGGTTTGGCCAAATTTAGAAATATATCCTCTGAGAGAAGGCACAAGCAACCCTCCCCCACCAGGTTCGGGAAAAAATAAATTTTCCTCGAGGGAAAGTGAAGGAGATAAAGCTATTTATTTAACGAACACACGGGAAAGGAAAATAATGCTAAATAATAAAATCTTTCGCTGTGGAGGAAAAACCTGAGAAAATGTTAAAGTCCTCCCTTTGTTCTCCTCGGAGCTGGGGCTTGGGCCAGGGCCAGGCCTTCTGTGCCCGGTGGAAAGTCCTCCCGATGTGCTCTGATATTGAAGCAATCAAGCAGTCCAGTAGAAAAGGGGAAAAATCCGAAATTCCAGGGAAGGAAAAATTCAACTCTCAGTCTCTCTCCGGAGAACAAAGCAGCTGAATCACTGGCCAAAAAATCTGTTCTGGGCTCAGCAAGCCAGGTGCTTCCTCCCTCCCCTGCCACAGCAGGGAAACAAATTGCTCTCTGTGTGTGACCTTGAACAAGCTGCAAACTGCTTTGCAAAAGTTTTGCTCCGTTTTTTTCCTTCCCCCTCTCAGGCTCAGTTTAGAGGCACAGAAAGGCGCAAGAATTAATTTCTGGGCATAGGGCAGCGATATGGGATCCACATCATAAAATCACCCCAAGACAGAGGGGAAGCTGCAGCCCGGTTTGGAGGTGGCCTGCACCATCCCCTGTGTCTCAGGGACATTTTTCCGTGGGCTCTGCAGGCCTGAAGGCCCCGACGACCATCACGGTGACGCTGCGGGGCCAGCCCGGCCGCGTGGGCACCCTGAGCCAGGCGGCGCTGGGGACGGCGCAGCCCCAGCCGGAGGAGCAGACACAGGGCCCGCAGGTAATGGGGACACCTTTGCCATGGGAATGTGGCCGTGGCTGCTCGCCTGAGCTGCTCCTGGCCCTCACAGGTGTGTGGCTGTGCTGGGGAGGTGTCCCTGTCCCACCTCGGGGGTGTGAAGGGGGGGTGACAAAACCCGGGGTGTTTGTTGTTGTTGTGTCACTTTAGGTTTGAGTGGCTTTGATGTTGTGGAATGGTTTGGGTTGGAAGGGCCTTAAATCCCCATCCAGTGCCATGGGCAGGGACACCTTCCACTGTCCCAGGGTGCTCCAAGCCCCAGTGTCCGGCCTGGACACTTCCAGGGTTGGGGCAGCCACAGCTCCTCTGGGAACTGCATCCCAGCCTCTCCTCACCCTCACAGGGAAGAATTCCTTCCCAACATCCCATCTAAACCTTCCCACACTGGTGCTGCGCCGAGGGAATCTCCAGCTAGGCTTGGAGAACTGACATCCACGTGGGAATTGTCGCTGCAGCTCCAGGTTTTCCTGGCAGGAACGGATCGTGGTGGGAGGAGGGAAGCTGTTGGAGTCTCTCTGCTCCCTCAGGAGGGTGGCTTGGCCATGCTGCCTGGAGCTGTTCCTCTGGGAAATGCTGCTCCTGCCTCTCCGTGCCCTGCTGTGAGGCCAGGCCCTGCGGATGTTGGGAATTCTGCCCTCTTTTCCCTCAGAGCTGCCCGGTTCCTGCGCTGTTTCCTTGTGCAGCTCCCCAGTCCTGCTCTCTCACTCACCCCGTGCTGTGGAACCACAGCTCCAGGGCTGTGTCTGCTGGACACAGATTCCTGGGGGAGGTGGATCACTGACAGGAGGAAAAGCTCAGTCTTTGGGCTCCCAGCACATTCCAGGTGCTGTCCCAAGGATCCTGGCTGCCTTCCTGCTCCCAGGAATCTTGGTGTGGCTGCCAGGTCGGAGAGGGGATTTTTGTTGTGGGCACAGTGTGGGTTTGGGCACTGCAGCATGGACCTCTCGTCCCCAAATCCTGGGGCAAAAGGGGTAAAATTACTGCAGGATCAGCTCCAGTTCCCAGCAGGGATCAGCTCCGGTTCCCAGCAGGGATCAGCTCAGCATTCCCCTGGGATCGGCTCCAGTTCCCCCTTGGGATCAGCTCCAGTTCCCACTGGGGCATCAGCTCCAGTTTCCAGCAGGGATCACTTCACCCTTGGGATTAGTTCCAGTTCAGTTCCCCCTTTGGGATCAGCTCCAGTTCATTTCCCAGCAGGAATCAGCTCCAGCTCCAGTTCCCACTGGGGGACCAGCTCCAGTTCCCACTGGTGACCAGTTCCAGTTCCCAGCAGGGATTTAGGGCTGGCACTGAGGTGCTGGGATCACTCCAGCTCGGCAGGGTTGCTTTGTTGTGGCTTTTTCCCCTCTCCCGCGGGATGTTCCCACTTCTGCTCCCACTCAGCAGGCCCTGGGCAGGGTGAGCTCTGGTGGACAGGCAGAGCCATCTTCCCTTTGCATCCTCACGGGATCCCAGAATGATTTACCTTGGGAGAGACCTCAGATGTGTCTCATTCCGAGGGCAGGGAGGCTCTGTAGCTTTGCTGGGCTGGCTCGAGCTGTGGAGGTGCTGGAATATATTTAGGGATGCATTATCCTGCTGCTGGAGAAGCCTCTGGATGGGAGTTGGGTGAGGACTGACAGCAGCAGCCATAAATCCTTGATGTGACCCGTGCTGCCTCGGATGCAGAATCCTGGCTAAATCTCAGGATTTGGGAGCATCCACATCCTTCTTCCCTCGACTTTCTTCCAGTCACTGAGCTCAGAGCTCAGTGCAGAGCTGGGAACTCTGAGCTGGTCCCCCTCAGGTCCCACCTGGGGCCAGTCACTTGGTGAAATTCCGTGTCGGAGGCAGCTTCGGTGCTCTTCAGCCACCCCTCAGAGCTGCTGTGCTTCCCTCGCTGTCCCTGGCACCTGTGAGACCCTCGGAGCCCCCAGCAGGAGGGAGGGAGCTTGGCACGGACGGGCTCCAGGGCGGAAGGGGTTCGGGAGCGGGTTCATTGCTGCGGGCGGTTTGGAGCTGGATGCGGGATCCCGACTCTCCGTGCGGGGCTGAGCTTTGCGTGGCCGAGGCGGGGCTTTGGTTGTGCTTCAGAAGCACAAACTGGAAGCTGCACCCCCAGGAAACCACGGGGGCAGCTGCGAGGCTTTGTCCCTGCTCGTAGCCCTGACAGCAGCGGGGCTATGGAACCGGAACCGGCCGGGCTTCCTGGAGCGTGGAACGGCCCAAACAGCCCCGGGGCTTCGGCCCCGCTCTGCTCGGCAGCGGCCGGAGGTGAAATTCCCGTCGGAATTCCAGCCTCGGCAGCAAATTCCCGTCGGAATTCCAGCCTCGGTGTGCTCGGGAGCAAATTCCCGTCGGAATTCCAGCCCTGCTGTGCTCAGCGGTGGCTGGAGATGAAATTCCCTTCGTAATTCCAGTCTCGGTGTGCTCGGGAGCAAATTCCCTTCGGAATCCCAGCCCCTGCTATGCTCAGCAGCAAATTCCCTTCGGAATTCCCGCCCCGGTGTGCTCAGGAGCAAATTCCCTTTGGAATTCCAGCCCTGCTGTGCTCGGCAGCAAATTCCCGTTGGAATTCCAGCCTCGGTGTGCTCAGCAGCAAATCCCCGTTGGAATTCCAGCCCTGCTGTGTTCAGCAGCAAATTCCCTTCGGAATTCCAGCCCTGGTGTGCTCAGCAGGAAATTCCCTTTGGAATTCCAGCCTCGGTGTGCTCGGGAGCAAATTCCCTTCGGAATTCCAGCCCCTGCTGTGCTTGGCAGCAAATTCCTTTTGGAATTCCAGCCCCTACTGTGCTCAGCAGCAAATTCCCTTTGGAATTCCAGCCCCTGCTGTGCTTGGCAGCAAATTCCCTTTGGAATTCCAGCCTTGCTGTGCTTGGTGCCTGCCGGGGATGAAATTCCCTTCAGAATTCCAGCCTCGGTGTGCTCGGCAGCAAATTCCCTTTGGAATTCCAGCTCCTGCTGTGCTCAGCAGCAAATTCCCTTTGGAATTCCAGCCCTGCTGTGCTCAGCAGCGGCCAGAGATGAATTCCCTTCGGAATTCCAGCCCCACCGTGCCTGCTCAGGAAGCTGGGATTTAAATCTGGGGCTGTGCCCGGAGCAGCTGAGCTGCGCTTTGGGGTGGGCACCTCCCGTTCCTCCCCGGGCAGCCCACGGGAGGTGGGAGCCCCAGGGGTCTCCGGTCGGTGCCGGTGGGAGCAGGGGGAGGCGGATCCAGAGCCGGTGCAGCTGGGAAGCGAGAGCACGGAGTAAACCTGGCTTTGTCCTCTCCAGAAACTGCTCCGGACGGGGTTGGACGCTGTGGGGGTGGCCCCTGCAGGGTGGGCACGGCCAGGGATCGGTGCTGGCTCACAGCTCTGTGCCCTGGGGAGGTTCGCAGTGCCAGGCCTGGAGCTGGCCGTGAGTTTGGGGCGAGGGTGGCACGAGAAGAGCTCGGAGTCCAGCCCTTGGGAGCAGGAACCTCCTTCCCTTCTTGCAGTCTCGCTCCCACGGGCAGGAATTTTGGTTACAGCCTGGTTTAGGGCAGTTCCTGAGCTCTGCAGGGCCCGTCCTTACTGGAAAAGGTCACACAATCCTGGAATGGGCTGGGTTGGAAGGGACCTCGAAGCCCATCCCATCCCACCACAGGCAGGGACACCTTCCCCTGTCCTAGGGTGCTCCAAGCCCCGTCCAGCCTGGCCTCGGGCACTGCCAGGGAGCCCCCAGAGCTGCCCTGAGGGGGCCACAGGGCTGGGGCAGGCGGCCTGGCTGGGCAGGAGCCACGGAGGGGCTTGTGGGGTGGGGGAGAAGCTTGGACTCTGGAGGAGGAGAGGAACTTGTGGGGGATCTGAGCGGGGAAACGCTTCCCTGGGGGCTCTGGGGGCGCGGGGAGGGGAGCGGTGCCCGTCTGGGCATTGCGCTTTCCCTGCCAGGGCCGTGCCAGCACCGGGGTTGGTGTCGGGGTCTCGCTCTGGCCAGTGAACCAGGCCTGGTCCTTGTGCTCAGGGTGAAAGTTCTGCAGCCCAGGGTGGGCACCACGTCCCCAGGCCGCTGACCCTCTGTCCCCTTCTCCGCAGTGACCACCACCAGCCCCATGGAGAGCCCGTGGCGTGGGAGGCCGGGCTGGCTGCGGGCTGGGTGCGGCTCCCTCAGCCCCCTCTCCCCTGGAGCCCTCCCCGGGCCAGCCTGGCACACCCCGAGGTGGCTCCTGCCCCGCAAGGCACCTCCAGGACACTCATCCCGACCCCGGGGAGGGCCCACGGAGCCCTGGGACACTGCGGGGACACGCTGGGGCTGGCCAGGAGCGGCCACGCTGTCCTGGGGGGCTGTAGGGGCCCCCAGGAACTGTGGGGGTGGGACAGGAGCAGCCCCGTGGGCTCAGGGGCTGGGAAAGGGGGGGGGGGGGGGGGGGGGGGGGGTGTTTTTCTGGATTTGTTGTTGTTTAATAAAAACTTCCTTTTTTTTTTTTTTTTAAATTTTGTTGTGCTTTTGGCCCGAGTTTGTGGCTGTGGCCACTCCAAAGGCAGTGCCGGGGGTGGCTTTTGCTGAGGGTGGATTTTGTGAGCTGTGAAGGGATGGAAGGGAGAGAGCAGGGAAGGATCCAGGGAAGGATCCAGGGCAGCTCCCTGAAAGAACCAGAGAATCCTGGAGTCTCCTGAGTGGGAAGGGACCCACAGGCATCATCCAGTCCGAAATCCAAACGCTCCTGGAGCAGTCTCGGGGCTGTACCCATTCCCTGGGCACCCTCTGGGGGAAGAACCTTTCCCAAAATCCAGCCTGACCCTCCCTGGCCCAGCTCCAGCCGTTCCCTGGCTCTGTCCCTGTCCCAGGGAGCAGGGATCGGAGCTGCCCCTCAGGAGGAAGCTGCAGACCCCAGTGAGTCCCCCTCAGTTTCTTCTCCCTGCGGATTCCCTCCTCGGGATAGAACACTCAGCTGGTTCCTCGTCCTTTCCGGGACTGTACGCACCCCATGACGCCAAGGAGCAGTTCTGAGGCTGCTGAGCTTCGCCAGCACCCCCAGCCCTGCTGAGCCTTTGCCTTTTCCCGGCAGTTCCATGCTAAAAACAGCTGAGATTTCGCTTTGCTGGCGCTCAGGGCTCAGCCCAGCACAATCCCCTGCGGGGAGGGCTCTGCCTGCGGGCTGACCTCGAAGCCACGGGTTTCCTGGTGGGATTCCACCGACCACGGACCCTTCTCTGGGAGCTGCAGGTGCAAACAGCCGGGATGAGCTCAGGATCTGCTCCAGCATCCCCACGGATGTCCCACCGGGATGTGGCCTCTCCCAGCGAGGCTCTGCTGTGCTTTTGAGCACCTCGACTCTCTTTTTCCAGGCCTGAACTTGGAGTTTGGCTGCTGCAGGCAGGCTGGCACGGCTGGCATCGCTGGTGGCCTCGCTCCCGAGGTGTGGTGGAAGCTCCTGCAGGGACAACTCGAGCTCCTCGCTCTCAGAGGGCTCCGTGGGGTCTCAGAGAAGCTCTTGGGGTGCAGCTGATCCCATGGAGGATCCAGGAGGGATTTGAGTCTCCCACCATCCCGGAGTGCTCAGCGCTGCCTGGGGCCCGTATCCGGCAGTTTCTGTCCCCAAACTTGGCCTTTCCATGGATCCACGCTGATTCACGGCTCCTTCTCCCCCCGAAGCCGTCACGATCCTGGGGACAAGGATGTGCCACCGTCCCAGTGCCCTTCCCGCTGTCCCTGCGGATGGGGAGGAGGAAAGCGAGTCCTGCAGCTCCCACAGAGCCTTACGAGCATCTGCAACAGCTCAAGTGGAGCTCCTGGAGGCAAAAAGCACCTGGAATCAAAAGCACCTGGAGGCAAAAAGCACCTGGAGCTGTTGCTGGGCTGGTTCCCACCTGGACACGGCTGCGATTGCCCCAAAACTGACGTGGAAAAGCTCCTCCTTCCCCACGGGACGAGTTCTCAGCCCTGGTGCTCCGTGTTTAGCGAGAGGACCCCCCAAACCCTGCCCTGATCCCAGAAATCAAGGACACCCCAAACGCTGCCAGGTCGGGACCAGCCAGGCAGGTTTATTCCCCTTTCCAGGCTCCTGGAAACCTATGGAGCCCCAGCTGGAGGCGACACAACCCCCAAATTCGGGTGGGGGGGTGGCCCAGGGAGTCCCTGAGAACCCCAGCCACGGCGGGATGGGAACAACCATCCCCCAGCTGCGCCTCGGCACGAACAGAAACCTCCAGCACTGCGTTTGCTCCCTTTTTTTTTTTTTTTTTTATCGACGTGTGTGTGGATATATAGAAAATACCGAGAACTCCGGCAACGGAGCCCCCGCCGGAACAACAGCGCCGGGTACGAACAGCTCTGAGCTCAGCAGTAAAAACCACCCAGTCCGGATTGTCCCCTCCCAGCCGCGTCCCGCCGGCCGCTCCCTCCTCCGCAGGGACCCGCGGAGGGTGGCAGCGCTAGGGCTTGGCGTGGTGCGGGAAGGCCGGGACGTGCGGGGAGCTGTACGAGCGCTGGCCGTGCCACGGAGCCGCCGGGTACAGCCGCGAACTCCCGTAGGACGCCGCGAAGCGCCCGGCGCCCGTGGCCAGCGGCCGGCACAGCTCCGAGGGCTGCGTGGAGGCCACCACCAAAGGGCTGGGGAAAGCCGGGATCACGAAGGGGTTAACGGAGAGCGCCGGGGCCACGGGCACGCCCTGGGTTTTGAGGTGCTCCAGGGGGTTCCCGAAGCTGCCCGGGAAGTGCAGCGCGGCTCCCTTGAAAGCGTCCGGCGGCAGCGGCGCGGCGAAGCCGGCAGTGGCCACCACGGCCTTGGGTTTGGCCAGCCCTTGGTGGCCCCCCGGCGAGCGGGGCCCCCTGTCCCTGCCCTCCTTGGCCAAGGGGGACACAGCGCGGGACTTGGCGATGGGGCCGAAGGGCTCTTCCTCCTCCTCCTCCTCATCCTCCTCCTCTTCCTCATCCTCCTCCTCCTCGTCGCGGCCGTGCCTGGCCCGGGGCGCGGCGGGGCCGAAGGCGGCCCCGGGGGGCACCCAGCAGGCCTGGACAGCGGCTCCCCGGCCGTCCCACGGCGGCCCCGCTTTGCTCCGCAGCTCTTGGGGCTGCTCGGGCTCCTCGGGCCGCGCCGGGAAGGCGGAAGGCGGCTCCAAAAAATCCTTCAGGTTAGAGAAGTACCCCCAGAGCGGGGGGCAGCCGGGCTGCAGCCCCTCGCTGCGGTAGGCGTGGAAGTAGCCGGTGAAGACGGCGGGCGCCGGAGCCCCGTCCTCGGCCCGCGGGCAGCCCTGGCTGTCTCTGCCTCCCGGGGAAGCGCTGGGGGCCGGGCCCGCCTCGCTCCCGACGCTCGGAGCTCTGTCCGGAGCTCCCGCCGGCTCCGGGCTCCTCTGCTCAGCGAGGCGAGGGCCGGTGACCGGCCGGGGCGGCTCGGGGCCGGTGTCGCTCGGTGCCCGCCGGCCCTCGGGGCAGTGGCGTTTGTGGCAGTGCAAGGACTCGGCCTTGCTCACCTGCGCCAGCAGCTTCTTCTTGGCCAGCGGGGACATGATGGGATGGTTCCCTTTAGAGTAGAAGCTGGAGAAAAGGCGCTTGTAGGTTTCGCTGTGCGTCCGGCAGGGGCTGGGACAGCCCCCCGAGGGGCTGGGGGCCGGGATGGCCGCGATGGCCGGGCTGGAGCAGCCGTCGGTGGCCCGGCCCCGCTCCGGCGCGTCCCGCGCGTCCTCCGCGCCGGCGGCCGCCTCCGGCTTCCCCTTGTCCGGAGCCACCTGCAAGCAGAGGGGTCGGGGTGTGGGTGCCGCATCCCGGGGTGGGCTCCTGGCTCCCCGCCCACCTCTGGCTGCCCTCACACCCCCGGCTCTCTGTTCCCGGCCGGCTCCGTCCCTCCCCGCTCTTTCCAGCGAGGGCCGGACGCGGCCCGGCCGGGGGGCTCCGCGGCTGCTCCCAACCCCTCCGGAGGGGCCGCGCACCTGCTCGCGCCCCTTCTCCTTCCTGGCCCTCTTGCTCCGGTCGTCCTTGGAGACCTTGTACTGCTTGCGGGGTTTGCTGGGGGGCAGCGGCTTGTCCTCCTCTCCCTTGAGGTGCCGCACGTAGGGAAGGACGAGCCTGCGGAGCGAGCGGGGAGCGCGGTGAGCGCCGCACCGCGAGGGGAAACTGAGGCACGCAGCGGGACGGACCCCCCCGCCCCGGCCCCGTGCCCACCTCTCGTAGTGGCGCCGGGTGCAGGTGGCCGCGCTGGTGCTGCCGGGGCTGCCCCCGAGCTCGTCGTAGACGTTCTTCCAGAGCCGGCGCCCCGTCACCTGCAGCGGGAGGGAGGGGTGAGCCCCGGCACCCCGGGGACATCCCGGGGACACCCTGATGTCCAGCCCTGATGTCCACGGGACTTCCCGATGCCCAGGGGGGGACACCCAGGAAACATCCTGGCACCCAAGGGACACCCTGGAACTCCGGGGGACATCCCAGGGACACTCTGGCACCCAAGGGACACCTCGGCACCCAGGGGACTGGGTCCTAATGTCCAGCCATGATGTCCACGGGACTTCCCGATGCCCAGGGGGGACACCCAGGAAAATCCTGGCATCCCAAGGACACCCTGGCACCCAAGGGACACCTCGGTCCTTGATGTCCAGCCATGATGTCCAGGGGACTTCCCGATGTCCAAGGAACGCCCTGGCACCCACGGACGCCACTCACCAGCTCGTAGGCTCCCAGCTTTTCCACGGCTTTGTAGATCTTCCAGAGGTTAACTGGGAATAAAGGGGACACGCTGAGGGTCAGGAGGACACGGGACCTCTGCGCGGCCACCACCCGCTGGCCCTTGTCGCCGGGGCCGGGCGATGGGGAGGGGGGGACATACTCTGCTTGAAGCCGAGGTGCGGGATCCTCTCGATGGGCGTGTGCCGGTCCTTCATGAACTTGTAGAGGCTGACGAGGAAAGCTTCCTCCTCCTCCTTCTCCTTCTCGTCCTCCTTGTCCTCAGCTTCTCCCGCCGCCTTGTCCCTCTCGGCGCCATCCTCGGCCCCCGGCGCGTCCTGCGGGACACGGGGCTGAGCTTTTGGGGAAGCCGAGGCGGAGCAGCGGCCCCTCCACCCCCTCCCCTCGCAGCCCGGAGGCGTTCGAGGCGCTCCGGGCTCGTTCCCCGGCAGCCCGGGCCGCTGGCCAAGTTGGTCAAAGCGCTGGATCCGGGCGAGAACACGAGGAACGGCTTCCAGGAAAACAGACGGGCAGAAATTCAGCCCCCCCCGCGCCGCCGCCGCCGCCTTTCTCAGCTAAAAATGTTCCTCGTTTGTTTGTTCTACATTTTCCGGAGTTATAAAACTTGTTGCTATTTTTGGGCAAAGAAGCTGCTCGGCTCCCAAGTCCGTCCTTTTATTTTTTATTTTATTTTTTTTTTAGTCTTTCGGGCTTTTTTTTTTTTTTTTGGTGATTCTTCTTTCTATTCATTCCGCGGCTTGTGACAGACGCCGGATTTTAACGGCTGAAAGAGTTCAAAGCTTTCTTTTCTTTTCTCTTTTGGGTGAAATAAAAAGCTGCTGGAGGGAGGGAAAAGCTCCAGCGCCACAAAAACCAAACCCCGTTTCCTCACGAGCATAAAAAATTCATCATAAAAAAATCCTTCTATTTCTACGGGACCCCCCCAAAATGCCATTTTGGGTCCATTCCCCACCTCACCCCCCACCCAACGCTGGGAATTTCACATTTCTCTGCCTCATCCTCCCTTTCGCCGGCGGCAGAAGCGCTGCTTGCCCTCCTCCCTCCCCCGAATTTTGGGGCGTTCAGCACCCCCCACCCCCCAAAAAATTCCGGGGTGCACTCACGGCGGGTTTGGTGGTGCGGGCGGGTTCTTGGGGCTCTGCTTGCGGCGCTTGGTTGTTCTCCATGGGGGGAGAGTCGCTGGCTTTGAGTTTAGGAAGGGTCCTGAAAGGGAAAAAAAAAGGGGCGAGGGTGAGATCCCAAATTGTTGCTGCTCTCCTAAAATTAAGGGTAAATCGGGATGATTCGGGCCACGGCGCTGCCCGTCAGGCACCGAAATCGGCTGAGGCCTGAAGCTGCTCCATCCGCGCCTCCCCGCTTCCCCCCGACATTTCGGGCTCGGTGTCCCTCAAATCTCCTCCCCCCCCCCCACTTTTTTTGAGGAAAAACCGCGGGAAAACGGCGAAAACCGGCGATGCGAACCTGGGGAAAGTTCGGCGCGGGCTGAGGGGGTCCCCGGCTCCTTCCCAGCCCCCCCCGGTCCCACCCGAGCCCCTCCGGTGCTCCCCGGTCCCGCCCCGGCCGCGCCCGCGCCACGTGACCGCGGGGCGCGCCCTCGGGGCGGGGCCGACACGCCTCCTCGCTGCCCATTGGCTGGCGCGAACACGCCCCCTTCGCCTATTGGACAGCCGCGCTGTCTGTCTCCTCCCCCGCGCGGGGCGCGCTGGGAGTTGTAGTCCTGAAGGTGCGGCGTGCGCGCGGCTGCAGGTGAGCGCACCTGAGCACAGGTGAGCGCAGGGGGGGTGTCCCTGTGCCCGTCCCCAAGTGCGGCGGGCACACGCGTGGGTGCGTGCGCGCGCAGGGCCAGGTGCCACGCGCGCACAGGTGTGCGGCGGGCGCAGGTGTCACACGCACACGCAGAGGTGTTTATCAGCTCCGGGTGACACGCACACAGGTGTGCGGCGGGCGCAGGTGTCGCGCACAGCCCCCCACAGGTGCGTGCAGCAGGTGAGGCGTCACACCTGTGCGTGCGGGTCCAGGTGCCCCCCGCGCGCAGGCGTTTATCAGCTCCGGGCGCCGCACGCGCGGGCAGCGGGCGCAGGTGCCGCACACCTGAGTGTGCGGGTCACCGGTGTCACCCCCGTGTCCCGCCCCCCGCGGTGACTCCGCCGGCCCCGGTTCGGTTCCCGGCACCGCTGACGCGATTTCCTCCCTTTCTGGCAGCGCTCCCCGGGCGCAGGAAACCGCCGGCGTTGGGGGGGGGGCGCGGGGCTTTTGGGGCGAAACCCGGCCGATTTGGGGCTGAACAACCCCCGCCGGTGGCAACAACCCCCGTTCCCCCGGAGCGCGGCCGGTGCCGGGGATTCGGGGGGCTGGGGACGGCACCCGGGCTCTAATTACACATTTAATGAGATAATAACAATAATTACAATAACAATAATTACCGGCCCTTCGGCGGCGGCGCTTTCCCGGCGCGGGCTCAAACTCGTCCCAAATCCCGTCCCGCTCCTCAAGCCCGCGGACCCCGCAGCGTGCTCGGGGCTCCTTCTCGCTGCCCAAATCACCCCGCTCAGCCAAATTCCGCCCGTTTAGGCCCAAATTCCCGGGGCTGGAGCGTCACGGCCCGGAATAGCGCGGGAGCGCTGCCAAGCCATGACGGCGGCTGAGTAATGGGCTGAAGTCATCCCTTCCCCATCCCGCGCCGCTGGCACAGGGAAAATCACCCCTGACATCACCACGAGGGGCTCGAAAGGGGCTGGGGGCCGCCGGGGGCGGCCGCAGCCGAGGGTCCCCCCGCGGGGTCGGGGCGCGCCCCGGTTCTCGGTGGGTTCGGGATTTGCGCTTTCCCGGCCGGTCCCCGCTCGGGACGGGGCGGGCGCGGGGGACGCGCGGCTCGGGGCGGGCGGCGGGACCCCCCCGGCCCCGCGGGACCCCCGGTACTCACCGGCGGAGGCTCGGGCCGGGCTCCGGGGCGGCCGGAGCAGCGCGCGGGTGTCGCGGAGCGGGAGCGCGACCGGGATGAGTCACCCCCGCTCGGGGAAGTGGCGTGTGCGAGGCTGAGCGGGGCTTGCCGAGCCATTGACTCTTTCCTTACCGGAACGGACGCGCTTTTGGGGGTTCTCCCCCCTCCCCCGAATGACTGGGCCGGACTTTCCAGGCCCCAAGCCCCCCCCCTCCCCGGGCGGGCGGCGCGGCCGGAGCCACTCCGAGGTTGGGGACAGCGCAGGAGGCTCTGGGGTCGTGGTCCTGCTCCCCTTCGTGGGGTCCCCGGCCGCTTCCAGGGATGCTGCCCCTTGTCCCTGGACCGGGAATCCCAGTCCTACGGCGCCGGGGCCTCTCACACGCTGAGGACGGGAGGGGCTCAACCCCAAAGCAGCCCCCCGAGAATCCTCCTCCCCCCGTTCCGACTGGTGAAAGAGTCCCGAAAAATGAGAAAAAAAAAAAAAAAAAAATACCCCGGTGACTCATTTTGGGCCAAAAAGCCGAGAAAGCAGAAGCGGGGGGAAGTCGTGTGGGGTATTCGGCTCCTGTCCCCCCCCCACCCCGGGGTAGGAAGGGGGTGAAGGAGCCGCGGGTGACACTGAACCCCCCCCCCCCCCCCCCTTTCCAGGAAGGCTCCCGCCCTCTCGGCGATAAAACCGGGATTTAACGAGAACGGGGAAAACAAACAGCAAAAAGCCCCGCTCGGAGCGGGTTTTTATTCCCGACTCCCGTTTTCGTTCGGGTTGGGATGTCCGGGGCTGCGGGATGCGGGGGCCCTGCCTCAGTTTCCCCTTGCAGCCGGTCCAGCCTTCCGGGACGCTCCATCGGCTCTGGGATGGACGGGAATTCAGGAAGAAATGGGATTTTAGGAATAGATCAGGTTTCAGGGTCCCGGGGGCAGCTGAGCACCCCTGGGTGGGACTCAGCCCCCGCTGGACTCCGCTCCAACGGGAACTCCAGGGAAAGCTCCTCCTCCAGGGGGGTGTTTAGGGTTTAATCCTGGAGGAAAAGGGGAATTGTTGGGGTTGGGAGATGTGGGGCGGTGAGAGGGGGCACTGAAATTGTCGGGGGAGGAAACCCAGAGCTGCTGCTGCTGGAAAAAAGGAGCAGGAAAAGGAGGAGAGGGAATGCGAGGAAGCAGAGAAGGGGAAGGAAAAGGAGCGGGAAGGAAAGGAAAAGGAGAAGGGAGAAAAGAATGAGGAAAAGGAGAGGGAAGAAGAGGAAGCAGAGAAGGAACTGAAGGAAGGGAAATGGAAAAGGAGAAGGAAGAAAAGGGAATGGGGAGGGAGGAGAAGGAAAAGAAGATGGAAGAGAAGAAGGAACAAAAAGAGAAGGAGGAAAAGGAAAAGAAGGGAAAGGAGAAGGAAATTAAAAAGGGGAAGGAGGCAAAGGGAAAGGAGAGGGAGGAGATGGAGGGAAAAGATGGAAAAGGAGGAGGAGATGAAGGAAAGTGAAATGGAAAAGGAGAAGGAGGGAGAACCAGCTCGAAGCTGCCGGGACCGGCCCTGGCAGCCCCCGCATCCCCCGGGACGCAGGGACGGGGTCGTTGTCTCCGGGGGTCTGGGGGGGCTCTGAGGTTGGAATTCTCTCCCCCTCCGGGGCTCGAGGCCATCGGGGCGGGCGGGGAACCGCAGCTCCAGCCCGGCGCTCGGAACTCGGGATATGAAGCCGTCAAACACCTCCCTGGGTTTAATTACCCCGTAATTAACCACGTAATCACCGGGAAACTGCGCCCGAGGAGAGTCCCCGGGGCCGAGGCAGCCGCGGCGGGCGCGGGAGGTCCGGGAGGTAAAACCGCCCCGATCGAGGGGTGCTGGGGGCTCTGGGTGCCCCCGGGGAGGGGTCTGGGGGCTGCGCTCACCTCGAGCCTCTGCCAGGGCGGTGGCACTGCCCCCCCCAGCCCGGCCCTGAGGGTCTTTCCACGGAGAGCTCATTAGCGGGGCACTAATGAGGCTTAACGAGCTCAGCCGGGGCGTCCCAGCACCCACAGGAGCCATCGGAGCCCGGCCACGAGCCCGGCGCTGCCGATCCCGGGCAGGGATGCGCAAATCCAGGGGGACGCGCACCCGGACAGGCGCCCGTGGCCCCGAGCAGCCCCTGCGGGGTGCGGGCTCAGCCCCTCGGGGCGGGCACGGCCCCTTTGTCCCGTCCCGGATCCCGCCGGGCTGGGGCGGGCGCGGAGCGGCTCCGGTTCGGTGCCCGCGCAGCCTTTCCCGACCCGTTCCCAGATCCGATCCCGCCCCAATCCCGACCTGGAGATCCGGATCCAATCCTGCCCCACAATCCCGAATCCAATCCTGCCCCAGCCCCCTGAAGTTCCCGGGATCTCCGGCTGCTCCTGCTCCCAGAATTCGGCTCCTGGATTCCCATTCCCGGCTGCTGCTCCAGGCTCTGACCCCTGGATTCCCTTTTTTTAGGGAGCTGCCCCCCACCCCACTCTGGGGTCACTTTGACCTCTCCCTGATTCCGAGGACTCCTTCAAGGCCCCCGTACAAAGTCCACAGCTGTTTTATTATCCTTAAACAGTACAAAAAGAGGGAATAATTCCAGGGAATGGGAGCCAGGAGTAACAGTCAGTCCAAAACCTGGGAATTACAGACAGGGAAGGACACCTGGAGAAGCCTTTTGGGACACAGAGAAGAAAGTTTGGGACAGGAAGGAAATTTTAGGACACAGAGAAAAGTCTGGGACACAGACAGGAAATTTTGGGACACAGAGGAGCCCTCGCTGCAGGAGGTTCACAGTGAGACGCAGGAATGGCACAGCCCAATCCCAGGGAAGAGCTGCTGGATCCCAGCTGGAAGTGCTGAGCCGCTCCCTCTGTCCAGCCAGGACATCCCAGCCTGACTTCCAGGTCTTCCCGAGGCGCAGGGAGCAGCGGGATTTCGGGATTTCTCGGCAGAGGGGAAGCATCTGCCCCTGCAGGAGTGCGGAGCGAGGCCAGCCCGCCGGGAACGCCCGAGCTGCGGCCTGGGATCATCCCAGGGCTGCTCCAGAGCCGGATCAGTCTCCCTGTTGCACCAGGATATCCGACAGGTCCTCCGTGCTCTGCAGCTTCAGGTTCTGGGAATGGCAGGGAAAAGCTGAGTCGGGCGGAGGCAGAAGGAATAAATCCCCCAGGATGAGGCTTCGGATGGAGCCCAGCCCCTCCTGCCACTGGCTGGGGGCTCCTCCCAGGAACGTGGGACAGCAGCAGGAATTTCCCCATGGAAAGGGAAATTTTTCCATGGAAACCTCCGTGGAAAAGGTTGGAAGGGGCTGCCCAGGGGAGGTTTGGAGTTGCCATTCTTGGAAAGGAATCCCAAGGAATTCCTGGATGTGGCACTCGGTGCCAAGGTGGGGATCGGGCACAGGTTGGAATCTGTGACCTTGGAGAGCTTTTCCAGCCTCAGGGATTCTGGGATTCTGCTCCTTTCTCCGGAGCCTGGAATGCTCACAGCTCTGGGACAGCCCCGAGGACGGGGAGGCACAGCTGGGAATGCTCCAGGTGCTGCCGTTCCCGTTCCCTGAGCTGTATTCCATGGAATATCCGGCACTGACGGGAATGGCTCCCTGCTCTCACCTTCTCGTTGGCCAGATGCAGCAGGCACACGAAGGCCAAGGGCACGGAGAGGTTGGTGGCCATGGCAGGGGGGAGCCTGTGGAAAAGCGGGATCGGGATCGGAGCCCCGGGAATCCCAGAGCAAAGCTCAGCTCCTCGGCTTTGCCAAGCTGGATGTGAGCACAGCTTCCCTGGGATTTTCCCTGTCCCATCCCCATCCCAAACCTGTGGAGCAGCTCCTTGGTGACGTCACTCAGGACCTTCTCTCCGGCCACCGCCGCCGTGTCCGGCTCTTCCCCGGCTCCTCCCGCCTGTTTGGGAAAATCCCGGCACTGCAGAGCCCAGCTCCGCTCCCCGGCATTCCAAGGAAAACCCCTGCAGCCTGTCCAGCCGGGAGGGAAGGAAGGGCTGTGGAATTCCCTGCAGGAATTTCTCACCTCTTCCCCCGCTCCCGTCAGCAGCTCCCACATGTCCCTCTTCAGCCTCCTCATGTCCATCTTCTTGGCGGTCCTGGCGTACTGGATGGCGATCCTATTGATCTGAGGGAAGAATCCGGGATCGCCATCAGGATCATTCCCGATTTTCCATGGCAGTGACAGGAGCGCTGCAACAGTCCTGGTGTTTAACCCGGGAATTGTTCCTCTGGGAATGCCGATCCAGAGGCTCCGGGGGTGGGGAGGGAGCTCCTGGGATTTTTAACCCTGGAGGTGCTGAGAGGTTTTTGCTCCAGCCCTGCCCAGGGAGGAGCTCCCAGTGCCAGGGAGCAATTCCCAGTGCCAGGGAGCAATTCCCAGTCCCAGAGTGGAGTTCCCAGTGCAAGGGAGGAATTTCCAGTGCCAGGGAGGCATTCCCAGCGCCAGGGAGCAGCTCCCAGCCCAGTAGCTCCCAGTTCCAATGAGTAGCTCCCCATTCCAGCGAGGAATTCCCAGTCCCAGTGAAGAATTCCCAGTTCCAATGACCAGTTTCCAGTCCCAGTCCCAATCCCAGTCCCAGACCTTCTGGGGCTCAGCGATGAGGGTCAGCTCTCCGTAGGTGGTGACGTCCCCGCCGTTGACGACCCCGTTGACGATCCCGGTGATGACCCCGTTGATCCCGGTGCGCTCCGGAGCCTCGGGATGAGCGGTGAGGTTGAACTCCCCGGCCTCGCCCTGGAATTCCGCGGGATCGGGGTCGTCGTCGCTGTCGGGGTCCTGGGAGGGGACACGGAGGGGACACCTGGAGGAGCCAGAGGCAGCAGGAGCCGCTCCGGAGGGTGGGAATTCCCACCCAGCTTCCCGTGGGATTGGGGTTACCCCAATGGAATGGAGGTTATCCCCATGGGATTGGGGGTTATCCCCATGGGATTGGGGGTATCCCCATGGAACTGAGGTTATCCCCATGGGATTGGGGGTTATCCCCATGGGATTGGGGTTATCCCAATGGAACTGAGGTTATCCCCATGGGATTGAGGTTATCCCCATGGGATTGGGGTTATCCCAATGGAACTGAGGTTATCCCCATGGGATTGGGGGTATCCCCATGGAACTGAGGTTATCCCCATGGGATTGGGGGTATCCCCATGGAACTGAGGTTATCCCAATGGAATTGAGGTTATCCCCATGGGATTGGGGGTTATCCCCATGGGATTGGGGTTATCCCAATGGAACTGAGGTTATCCCCATGGGATTGGGGGTTATCCCCATGGGATTGGGGTTATCCCAATGGAACTGAGGTTATCCCCATGGGATTGGGGGTATCCCCATGGAACTGAGGTTATCCCCATGGAACTGAGGTTATCCCCATGGGATTGGGGGTTATCCCCATGGGATTGGGGTTATCCCAATGGAATTGAGGTTATCCCAATGGAACTGAGGTTATCCCCATGGGATTGGGGTTATCCCAATGGAACTGAGGTTATCCCCATGGGATTGAGGTTATCCCCATGGATTGGGGGTTATCCCCATGGAACTGAGGTTATCCCCATGGGATTGGGGGTATCCCCATGGAACTGAGGTTATCCCAATGGAATTGAGGTTATCCCCATGGGATTGGGGTTATCCCAATGGAATTGAGGTTATCCCAATGGAACTGAGGTTATCCCAATGGAACTGAGGTTATCCCCATGGGATTGAGGTTATCCCCATGGATTGGGGGTTATCCCAATGGAATTGAGGTTATCCCCATGGAATTGGGGGTTATCCCCATGGAATTGGGGGTTATCCCCATGGAACTGAGGTTATCCCCATGGGATTGGGGTTATCCCCATGGGATTGAGGGTTATCCCCATGGATTGGGGGTTATCTCCATGGGATTGGGGGTATCCCCATGGAACTGAGGTTATCCCCATGGGATTGGGGCTCATCCAGTCCCTCCCCGCTGGCCCCAGGCAGGTGTAGGGAGCTGTTCCCAAAGCTTTTCCATTCCTGGGAGTGTCCCAGGCCAGGCTGGAGCAGCCTGGGATAGTGGGAGGTGTCCACGGAAAGGGTGGGATGAGATGGGATTTAAGGTCCCTTCCATCCCAGCCTGGGATTCTGGGATCCAGGGACACACAGGAATTCCCAGAGGGCTCAGGAATTCCCAACCTGGCTCAGGAATTCCCAGAGGGCTCTCCTGCCACTGTGGGACCAGCGGGATTTGTCCCAATCCCACCTGGAGGCAGCAGGGAAAGGAAACTCCAGGAGGAATCAACTCCCGACAGGAGCTGGGAGGAGCTGAGGAGAGGGATGGAATTTCCTCCTCCTTCAGGGCATGGAAAAGGCTGGGATGGAATTCCTGGCAAACCCACCCCTGGGAATGTCCCAGGCCAGGCTGGATGGGGTTTGGAGCAGATGCCAGCAGGGTTTGCAGACCCCGCAGCTTTGGGAGGATCTGCGGCTCCAATTCCTTTCCTTGGGAATTCTCTGGCCGCGGATTCGGAATTCCCACGTTATTCCCGGCACGGATCAAGCACAGGGAAGAGCATGGGAGGGATAAAGGCCCTCCTGGGCTGTACCTGCAGTGCGGGGCAGAAGTTGCAGGTGTCGCTGGGGTTGTTGTAGTCGTAGTCCCCAATCCCAGCCTCGCTATCCAAGGTCCCCACCGGCTCCGAGCTCTGGCCGAGCTGTGGGACAGGGCAGGGAAAACATTCCAAGATATTCCTGGAAAAAGGCGAGGCCTTGTTCCTTCATCCCCCTTTTTCCCAGGATGCTCCGTGGTGACACCAGCACGGCCCCAGCCCTCAGGAACATCCCAGGACGCTCCCGGAGCTTGGTGAGGAGAGGTTTTGTGCCTGGAATGATCCCCTGGAATGATCCCCTGGAATTCTTTTAGGGAAGGCTCTCTCACCCTGACCGTGGGTTTGAGGAAGAGCTGTGCCATGTTCTTGGGGTCGTAGTGGAAGTCGGCAGGGAGCGTGGTGCCCCGGACGTTCTGGCTCTCCAGGATGGATTTGGCCAGAGTTGTGGATGCCTGGGAATGGAAAAATGGGAAGCTCCATCAGCTTTCCATGCAAAAACAAGGAGTGCTTGGAATTTGTCTGGAAAGGGGCAGGGTCCAGCCAGGACACCCAGCTGGAGCAGCCAAAATCCAGGGAATTCCAGGCTGCTGTGGGAAAAGGGAGAGCAGGAAGGGCAGCGGCCCTGCAGCACCTTGGTCTTACGGAAATGGGGCTCGAAGTCGACGTCCTCCTCGAAATCCAGCTCGAAAACCTTCCTGGGATTCCTCCGGCGGGATTCCCCCTCGGAGCCGGTGTCTGCTGCGGGATGGGAGGGAGGGGAAGAAGGAGAGGAAGGAAAGGAGGAGGAAAGGAGGAGGAAAGGAGGAGGAAAGGAGGAGGAAAGGAGGAGGAAAGGAGGAGGAAAGGAGGAGGAAAGGAGGAGGAAAGGAGGAGGAAAGGAGGAGGAAAGGAGGAGGAAAGGAGGAGGAAAGGAGGAGGAAAGGAGGAGGAAAGGAGGAGGAAAGGAGCTGTCACTGCCTCAGGCCAGGACAAGCACAGGCAGCTCATTCCCACCCGGAGCATCTGCTCCAGGCAAATGGATTTTCCCCCTTTTCCTGGGAAAGCAGCCGGGGCTGGCCTCAGCTCCATGGTGCAAAGGAATCCATGGGAGCAGAAACTCTGATTGATGGTCTGAAGGAGATCGGGTGGGATATGGGGAAGGAATTCCACCCTGGGACAGTGGGAGGGGTCCCTGCCCATGGATGGGCTCCGAGTCCTTCCCAGCCCCGCAATTCCACGATTCCCTGCCCATCCCAGGATTCCCTGCCCATCCCGAGGCTCCCTCCCTCCGGACACTCACGCCTGTGGCGGGGCCGGAAGCGCCAGTGCTCGGGGCCGGCCCACATGGAGAGCGTGCGAGGGCTGAAGTAGGAATATTCCCCGGGATTCATGGATAGGTGCAGGCTCATGGTGGTGATGTCTCCCTCTCCCAAAGGAGCTCCGTCAGTCCTGGAAAAGGCCCGGGACCTGCTCAGTGACACCATTCCCTCGGAATTCCTGAGGGGATTTATTCCCGGGGCACTGGGAAGGGGGCAGAGCCTCAGTTCTGCTGGAAAAACCGGCTGGATTTGCCTGAGTTCTCCGTGGAAGGCAGAGAGATCCCTGGAAAACATTCCTGGATGCTCCCAGCCCTGGAGCAGGAGGTGAGCTCCTCAGAGGGACTGGGAATTCCTCATCAGGAGCTGGGAATTCCTCCCTGGAATTGCCCCACGGAGCTCCCAAAGCCCAGCCACGGATCCCCCTCCGCACCCACCTCCTGCTCCCGAAGGAGCCGAGGTTCTCCGGGAATTCCCCGATCCTCTCTCCGGCCGTGCTCCCGGGGGATTCCAGCTGGAATTCCGGGGGGGCAGCGCCCTCCCCGTCGTCGCTGTCCAGCTCCACGTTGGGATCAAAGACCTGCTCGCTCTTCCGGAACTTCTCCAGCAGCGCCGACACCGACTGGAAAACAGGGAAGAGCCCCGGGATGGGTGAGGATGGGAGATGGGTGAGGAGCCGAAGGAGGGCAGGGAGAGATGGGATAATGGGAAAAAATTCCTCCCTGGGATGGAATTCCCAGAGAAGCTGTGGCTGCCCCACCCCTGGAAGTGTTCAGAGCCAGGTGGGAGCATCCTGGTCTGTGGGAATTCCCACTTGGCTCAGGAATTCCCAGCCTGCCTCAGGAATTCCCTCCTGCCTCAGGAATTCCCAGCCTACCTCGCTGTGGGACTCCTCATCCCAGTTGCTGAACTGGAATCCGGCCAGGGAGGAGCAGATCCGGCGTTTTTCCAGGCACTGGGCCAGCAGGGCTGGGGAGAGGTTGGACACGAGGTGAATTCCTTGGATCCAAGCAGGTATCCCATGGCTCTGCAATCCCGGCTGGGCAGGGCTCAGCTATCCAGGGAAAAGACTTCAATTCTTGGGAATAACCCTGGGAATGCTGAGCAGGGTTTGGAGCCGTATCCAAGGTCAATCCTCACCCTGGAATGCACCGATCCCAAATCCTGCCCAGCTTCCAGAGGGTGGGGGGGCAGGGAGGGACCTCAAACCTCCAGAATTCCCGGTTTTCCAGCATCCTGAGCGGGATCAGAGCAGTGACCGAAATCACAGGGGAAGGAGCTGGATAAGGCCAGGAAAAGCATGGAAAAAAAGGCTGGAATTCACCTTTTAGATCAGCCACTGGGACGGGATCCGAGCTGGGCAGGGCCGGGGTGTCCGAAGAGGGCAGAGGGATAATCCCAGAGTGGAAGAGGAGCCGGCTCTGGAAGCTCTGGGAGCGCAGCCCCGTGAGGAAGATCCCGGCCGTGCTGCACTCGTCGAAGGAGGCGGCCGCCCTCTGGAACATGGGATCCACCTGTGGGGAATCAGGGAATGGGGCTGGAATCAGGGCATGGAGAGGGGAAGGGAGGGCTCTGAGAGAGGCTTTGGAGCACAGATCCCAAGGGAAAACGATCCACCGCAGCCGGGCCAGGCTGGAGCAGCTGGGATGGCAGGAGGTGTTGGAATGAGGGGTTGGAATGGGATGAGCTGTAGGGTCCCTTCCAAGCCAAGGCATTCCAGGATTCCATGAGCTGGTGTGGACTGGGAATCAGGAAGAAATTCCTCCCTCTCTGCCTCTGGATCATCCCTGGGAGTGTGCCAGGCCAGGCTGGAGCAGCCTGGGATAGTGGGGAGGTGTCCACGGAAAGGGTGGGATGAGATGGGATTTAAGGTCCCTTCCATCCCAGCCTGGGATTCTGGGATCCAGGGACAAACAGGAATTCCCAGAGGGCTCAGGAATTCTCAACCTGGCTCAGGAATTCCCAGAGGGCTCTCCTGCCACAGTAGGACCAGCAGGATTTGTCCTAATCCCACCTGGAGGCAGCAGGGAAGGGAAACTCCAGGAGGAATCAACTCCCGACAGGAGCTGGGAGGAGCTGAGGAGAGGGATGGAATTTCCTCCTCCTTCAGGGCATGGAAAAGGCTGGGATGGAATTCCTGCAGCCACTCCTGGGCAAATCCATCCCTGGGAATATCCCAGGCCAGGCTGCAGCGAGCTGGGATAGTGGGAAGCGTCCCTGGCCACGCTGGCACCAGATGGGATTTCATCTCTTCCACCCCAAACCATTCCAGGATCCTTTTCCCAGCCTGAATTCCCAGGTTTGTGCGATGCCAGAGCCCAGGGGGGTGGAGAGGCAGGAAAACAGGGATGAGGAGAGATCCAAGGCCACCTCAGAGCCGCGGGAGGCCTCGGGAAGGTTGATGTTGTTCAGGTTGTGCTCGATGGTTCGGAAGGTTTGTTTCTTCCTGGGCTGCGCCTTCCGGGCGGCCTCGGGGGCTGGGCTGGAGCCTGGAGAGGGGAGAAGGACAAAAATCCCACTTCAAAATGGCCAAAATCCCTCCTAAAGGAGAGGGAAAACCTGGAACCTGGGCACCAAACTCACAGCGGGCATTGGAATTCCTCAGTCGGGATCTGTTGGAACGAGCAACGTTCCATGGGCCGGATGGGCTTTGCTTTTTATTGGTTCTGTTTGGCCCCAAACTGCCCCTGTTTGGCCCCAAACTGTCCCTGTTTGGCCCCAAACTGAAATCAGAAATCCCTGAACAACAGCTCCAGCTTCTCCCTCCCATCCCTCCCTGCTCCAGTATTCCAGGAGAACCAACCTGGGATCTCCCAACCCCTGGAAAATTCGATTAACCCCAAATCTCTTTGAAACTCCCAACTTGGAAAGAGCACTGAGGCTTCTCCTGTTCCCGGGTGGGAAAGGAGGGAATTTCCCGGGTTTTTTGAGAGAAAAAGAGGGAATTCCCACCTTCCTCGGGGCTCTGCGGGTCCTTGGCAGGGGCTGAGTCCTTGCCCAGGTTGCCCAGGACCCTGTAGGTGTCGGCGTGGACGGAATCCACGCGCACAGCGTAGATCTTGGCACTGGCATCCAGGGTTCCCGCTGCCACCTGGAACAGGGAATTCGCAGCTGGAGAGGGAAAAGCCTCGCCTGGATGATCCCAGATCTGATTTCCCGAGTGCTCTGCATCCCGAGGAAAATCGCGGATAACGGGGAGAGGAGTGACTGTGAAAGCTATGGACCGCCAAGGGGGGTGCTCCCTTTGGCTTTTTGGGATCACACCTAAAATCCTTTAGGAATTGCTGAGTTTGGCAGCGGGGAGAAGCAGAAAGGCGCAGGTTTGATCTGCCAGGAGCCGCCTCTCCTTCCTTAGGGCCACCCCCTCGGGATCATCCCGTTTGCCCCAATCATGAAGGGGTGAAGGACGTGGAATTCCAAGTGCCTTCTCCAGCCCCAGACCCCGTCAGGAAGGCTGAGAACCCCCCAGTGAAACCCAGTGCCCCTTTCCCATCCTTCCCTCAGGAGCCACTGCTGGCTCAGGAGCTCCTGGAGGCCACATCCCAAAGCGCTGTCCCCTGCGGATCCATCCGGGAATCCACTCCTCCCTCCCAGCAATCCCAGGGAATCTTTTCCTTGGCAAGTTCTTGGATTAAACCCAGCCCAGCAGCACCCTCCTTCCTTTCCCAGCCTTGTTTGGTCACTGGTTTTCACCTCAGAGGCCTCCCAAGCCCTGCTTTTGCACCAGAGCCCTTTGGAACGCCACAACCAGAAGGATTCAGCCTTTACAAGGATTCGGTGCCTCCAATTCTGACAAAAAGCGGCTGTGCCGCCTCTCCCAGGGGGGTTTTGGCGGCAGCACCCTGAGCAGCGTTCGAGGTTTCACATCAATTAAGCCTGGGGTTAATTGCCAGGTGGAAACAAAGCAGCAGCAGCAGCAGCAAGGACTCCTCTCACCTTGAAGTTGGTGAGCTCTGAGTTCTTCTGCTTCAGGATCTCGGTCATGTAATCGATCAGGTGCAGCCCAAAGGCATTTTTGGTGGTGATTTTCTGCAATAAAGCACAGCTGGGGACCCTTCCCCTGACCAGGGCCACCCTGCCAGGACCCTGAGCCCCGGGGGAGGGCAACAGCAGCCTGGATGTGGCCACGGCTTCCTCTTGGAAGAGGAATAGGAAAAGGTTGGAGAGGTGGGCAGGGAATTGTCTGAAATTCAACAGGGTCCTGCAGCTGGGGAGGGACAGCCCTGGACACAGCACAGGCTGGGGGTGATCCCTGTGGAGAAGGACCTGGGGGACAACAAACTGTCCCTGCCCAGCAGAGTGTCCTAGGAACAAGGACACCAAGGGGATGCCCCAGGAAGAGCATTCCCAGCAGGTCAGGGAGCGTTCCTGCCCCTCTGCCCAGCCCTGGGAGCACCTCTGGAGTGCTGCGTCCAGCTCTGGGATCACTGGGACAGGAGGGACACGGAGCTCCAGTGACAAAGATGAGGAAGGGCCTGGAGCATCCCCCCGATGAGGAAAGGCTGAGGGAGCTGGGGCTGGTCAGCCTCGGGAAGAGACGGCTGAGAGGGGCCCTCATCCCTGTGTCTAAATATCCAAGGGGGAATGTGGGAGGATGGAGCCAGGCTCTGCTCCGGGGGGCCCAGCCATGGGACGAGAGGAACGGGCAGGACCTGATGCCTGGCGAGTTCCACAAGAACTTTTTCCTGGGATTGCCCAGAGCTATTCCAGAACCGTGCAGACACCACCCATGTGCTGTGGGATGACCCTGCTGGAGCAGGGTGCTGGGGCCAGATGCCCCTTCACGGTCCCTTAACCTGCCCCATCCCGGAACGACCCCGCTGCCAAGGCCCGAAGCGTTTCCAACCCCGCCCGCCCCGCGTTGCCGGAGGATTTTAAACCCCGCCCGGCCCAACCGCGGCGCCCCGGACTCACGTTCTCGCTGCAGAGCTTGATACAGGTGCTGTAGTGCTCCGCGATCTGCGCGTTGCTCCACTGGGGCAGCGGGGGCTGCCAGCTCTCGGGCCTGCGGGACACAGCGGCGTCGGTGACCGCGCTCCCCCCTCAGCCCGGGGCCCCGCGCACCGGCCCTACCTGGGCGCGGGGGAGCCGAGGCCCTGCAGCGACGAGTCCACGGCCCTGGAGCGGCGGCGCTGGCGCCTCTCGCGCTCATCGTCGTTGTTGGGGCACTCAGCGAGCACGGGGGTGCCGGGGGTGCCGGTGCTGCCGAGGGGCCGCGGGGCCGGGGAGGCGGCGAAGGCGGCGGCGGCGGCGCGGGGGGTGCGAGCGCTCATGGCTGCGGGACAGCGCCGCGCTGAGGGGGAGCCCGCCCTCGCCGCGGCCACGCCCCCTCCGCGCCTCCCGACCAATCAGCGCGCGGCGCCCCTGCCCGGCAGCCAATCAGCGCGCGGCGCGCCCGCCCCCGAGGCGGGTTTGAACGGCGGCGCGCGCTCGGCGGGCCCGCGCGTGCGCGCCGGGTAACGGTCGTGAGGGGGGAAGGGGGGGGGGGGGCGCAGCGCTCTGAGGGGACCCCCGGGAGGGAACCCTCGGGAAGGGGCGACCCTTCCATTGCCCCCCATCTGCCGGCCCTGGGATGGGATCGGAGCGGTGTCAGCAGCCCCCGGTGCCGCCCCCGCACCCCCCAAGAAGGAGGAGGAGCCACCAGAGCAGCGCCGCTTATCCCGGAATCAGTGAGGTTGGAATCTTTGCGATCACCGAGTCCAAGCTGTGCCCGATGCCCCCCTTGTCCCCAGCCCAGAGCCCTGAGTGCCACCTCCAGGCCTTGGACACCTCCAGGGATGGGCATTCCAAACCTCCCCGGGCAGTTCCGAGGCCTGAGCGCCCTTTCCATGAGGAAATTCCCGCTGGTGTCCAACGCGAGCCTCCCCTGGCCCAGCCTGAGGCCGTTCCCTCTCCTCCTGTCCCTGTTCCTGGCAGCAGAGCTCCACCCTGAGCCACCCTGTGCCCCCTCTGGTGTTCCCTGAGACCCTCCAGGTGTGTCCCCATATTCCCTGAGACCCTCCAGGTGTGTCCCCATATTCCCTGAGACCCTCACCTGACCTCAGGTCCCCCATCCCGGGCAGAGGGGACACTCCTGGGAGAGCCCCGAGCTCTGTGCCTGAGGCAAGGCTCCACCAAGAGGGAAATAAATCCGTAACTTTTATTTCTGGAGCGTGTCCTGTGCTCTGGAAGCTTTAGGAAAAAGTCGGGATGGCCTGGACGTGCCCCCAGATCCATCCCCAAAAGCTCGGGAATTCCATTCCAATTCCATTCCAAAGCTCGGGAGCAGCAGCTGCTTCTCCAGTGCCACCGCCCGGAGCAGGAGCTTTTCCAGCCCTCCCAGGCAGCATTCCCAGCCGAATCCATGGATTTAAGGCACCGCGGCCTTGCTGCGGTTGGGTGTCCGCGTTTTTTCCCGGCGGCTTTTCCCGGCTGAGCCGCTGGATGGAGCAGCAGGAAAAGCCGTGGATTGATCCCCGCTCCAGGATTTCCCCTCCGTGCCAAGGGAATCGCGGAATTGTTAAGCGTGGAAAACACCTTTAGGATCGTCAAGTCCATGTTCCAGCACGGGATGGAGCCGCGGGATCTCCCGGGGAGGAGAATCCGGGATTAGGGAATGGTGGGTTCCCCATCCAGGATGCTCCAGGATCCCGGGAAGGGCCGATCCAAGGAAACGCCTCTCCCCGGGAGTGCCCGAGCCCGCGCTGTGTCCCCAGCACGGCTTTACCAGAACCCGTTCCAAACACCATCCACCAGGACCCAACAAGGAAAATCCCATTTTTCCTAAGGAATACGTGCATTTAGAGGTGGTCGTTAACTCCCGAATCCCACTTTTCCTTTGGCTCCGTCCGTCGATTCCCGCGGCCACCCCCGCCAGGAGCGCTCCCCCAGTCGGGATCTCAGCGCTGCCTCATCCCAACCCCAAAAATGGCAAAGGAATCAACGCTTGGAGCCTGGAATTTCCTTGGAAGAGCCCCGGACACTCCCAAACCTCGAGGAACCGAAACACTTCAGGGTTTTTTTTTTTTTTGTCCCCCAGATAACTCGGGGGCTGAGCAATGGGGTCAATCCCTTCCCTCAGCTGCTCCAGGATAACCGGGAGGGGCTGGAAAATCCCGGGATGTGCTTTGGGATGAGTTTTCCCGGGAACAGACCCCGCATGTTCCGTGGCTGCAGTAAACAAATCAATCTCTGCAGCTGAGCCCGACCCAAAGGAGCCTCCGAGGGTTTTGATGCCCAAATAAATTTCTCCTGCCCTGGCAACGGCCTTGGATTTTTCCCAGGCATCCATCAGCGGTGCCGGAGAGGGCAGGAACATTCCCGTATGGAAGTGGAAATTGAGGGATCCCTGGTGACAGGATTTCCCAGATTTTTGCTGCCCTGTGTTTTATCCCCAATTCTTGTGCCACAAATCCCAGGATTTCCCGCATTTTTGGCGCACTCATTCCTTGTGTTTGGAGCTGGAGGCACAGGGAAAGCTCGGCAGAGGGAAGCGGGTTTGATCTTTCCAAGATTTTATTGGGAAGAGCTGTTCCCGAGCTGCCTTCCCGTGGCCTGGCTGCCGCACACGTCGCTCCGATCCAGCCAGGAGGGATTCTTTTCCCTTTAGTGGGAAAGCTCTGGAAGAGGCCGGAGTGGGAAGGACCTCGGGATGGCCCCAATCCCTTCTCCTGCCCCTCATTCCCTGGGAATGGCCCCAATCCCTTCTCCAGCCCCTGGGAATGGCCCCAATCCCTTCTCCTGCCCCTCATTCCTTGGGAATGGCCCCAATCCCTTCTCCAGCCCCTGGGAATGGCCCCAATCCCTTCTCCAGCCCCTCATTCCCTGGGAATGGCCCCAATCCCTTCTCCTGCCCCTCATTCCTTGGGAATGGCCCCAATCCCTTCTCCAGCCCCTGGGAATGGCCCCAATCCCTTCTCCTGCCCCTCATTCCGTGGGAATGGCCCCAATCCCTTCTCCAGCCCCTGGGAATGGCCCCAATCCCTTCTCCTGCCCCTCATTCCCTGGGAATGGCCCCAGTCCCTTCTCCTGCCCCTGGGAATGGCCCCAATCCCTTCTCCTGCCCCTCATTCCTTGGGAATGGCCCCAATCCCTTCTCCAGCCCCTCATTCCCTGGGAATGGCCCCAATCCTTGTAGGAAAAGGGAAGGGAAAGCGGGATCAGGAGTGCTCCTTGGGGCCTGTGGGAATCTTATCCTGGGATATTTTCCGGGATAAATCCTGGAATGGGTTGGGTTGGAAGGAACCTTGAAACCTTGTCCATGGACAAGGACACCTTCCATAAATCCTGGTGGCTCCAGCCCAGCCTTGGACAATTCCAGGGATCCAGGAGCAGCCACAGCTCCTCTGGGAATTCCATCCCAGCCCCTCAGGCAGGAATTTCTTCCTAAAAAATCCTGGTTAGAGCGTGGATCCCACCAGGATTCCTTAGATCCTTCTGCAACCCCTCCCTGCCCATTCGATTGCTGCCATGAATAATTAATTTCTAATTAAAAATCAATCGGAGCATCCCATGGAAGCAATTTCCTCTCTCCCCTTTCCCCTTCCTTCCCTCTGGAATTCCCGAGGCCCAGGGAGGACCCTTTGGAGCGGTTCCTTGCCCTGGAAACCCCAAACCCGATTTAATTCCTCATTTCCCGCCCCCAAATTCCCAATCCTGAAATCTCCCAGCAGCTCCTGCTCCGCTCATTTAGCTCAGTAATTACTGGGGTAATTAACTCTAATTACTGCTGCGAACAAGCCGGAATTCTCCACCATCCAGGAACCCCAAATCTGCTGGAATCTGCCCCAAAATGGAGGCGGGGACTCCCAAAGGACACAAACCCACTCCCATCCCGATGTTTGGAACCCAAACCGTTCCTCTCCGAGCTCATATTTTTTGGGAAGCATCCCAGAGCCCCCTGGGTGCCATGGAAACCGCGGGTTGTGCCCTGGCAGCGATGAGCCACCGTTAATTCCCGTTTTCCGGGATATTTTGGACTCGGCATGAAGCAAATTTATGCAAAATGCTGGAATCCATCCATGGAAATGAGGCTGAGCCCGTGGATTCACCGGAGCGGGAAATCAGCGGGGTGGGTTCGGTCAAACCTACAGATCCTGCTCGAAAAGCACCAAAAACGACCGAGTTTGGCTTTTTTGGGGTCTCCCAGCAGGCAGCTTCTGGTTCTTGGGGGTTTCCCATGGAATTGGAGATGGAGGGATAACCCAAAGCCCGGGGAATTTGGAATTCCCTTTCCTTGTGTGGCTGAGGGGGATTTTTGTACCCAGTGAGGGCTCGGCCTCATTTTGTGGGGTGGGGGTGAAATTCCCGCTTAGGGACAGCCCTGGGAAAGGGGATGGGATGATCCCGATGGAGGAAACGGCTCCGTGGGGATCAGAATCCCACTGGGATGGGGTGATCCCGATGGAGGAAATGGCTCCGTTGGGATCAGAATCCCACTGGGATGGGGTGATCCCGATGGAGGAAATGGCTCCGTTGGGATCAGAATCCCACTGGGATGGGGTGATCCCGATGGAGGAAACGGCTCCGTGGGGATCAGAATCCCACTGGGATGGGGTGATCCCGATGGAGGAAATGGCTCCGTTGGGATTGGGATGGGGTGATCCTCATGGAGGAAATGTCTCAGTTGGGATCGGAATCCTGCTGGGATGGGGTGATCCTGATGGAGGAAACGGCTCAGTGGGGATTGGGATGGGGTGATCCTCATGGAGGAAATGGCTCCGTTGGGATCGGAATCCTGCTGGGATGGGCAAGGGGATGATCCCAATAAAAAGCTCCCTTGGGATGTGAATCCCTCCGGGAAGGGGGATCCAGCCCCGCATTCGTGGGAAGCTCAGCTGGGAGCAGCCGCCGGCGCCCGGCGCGTGCCGATGTTTATCCATTCCCGGCCTTTTCCAGGATAAAATCGCTCATGGAAAGCAAACAGCCGGAGTTTGCCGGGCCTGCGGGATGGAGCCAAGCCCGGCAACGCCGCTTTAATTAAAATCCGGAATTCCAGGCGGCCGGAACCGATGGCAGGGGCCGGATGCTCCCGCAATTCCCACGTGCTCCGCTGTCAGCATGGAAAACCACGGACTGAGCATTCCTGGCGGAGCAGCGGGATTCGGGAGCCCAGCCAGGGAAGAGGAGGCCGGAATCGCATGGAGAACAACCCCGAGCCCTGCTCGCGCTCCAGGAAGGATCGGAGCCTTTTCCATAATTTCCATGATTTGGGAATCAGGGATGCGCTCCCAGCCCCGGCTTTGAGGAGGAATTCCAGGAATTGTCCCTTTTCCTGCTGTTGTGGTGACATTTCGGGGCAAACCCTTCCCACCGAGGATGCCCCAAACCCTTCATCCATGTTTTTTATGGAATTTTAGCTTTTCCGCCTTTTCCACCTCTTCCCGCTCCCACCCCCCTCCCCTCATTGAGGGATAAGGAACCAGTCTCTCCACACCAAAGGAACATTTATCCATGAAATCCACGGAGGGACGATCCCGACGGTCACACGCAGATGCTTTGGGAAGGACGGTTGGGTTCCCTCTCTCTCTCGGGATGCTCCCATGGGAAGAACTTCCCAGAAAGCTCCTTCCGGCTGCCGCCACCCCAAATCCCAAATTCCCGAGGGATCCCCTGGGATCGGGAGCCCTTTGGTCCGGGATGGGGATTTTAAGGAGACCCTCAGCTGCTCCTGGGTCTCACTGTCCCTCTCCGGGACTTTCACTGAGGAGTGGGATTTAACATCCAGCAGGAATGGGATTTGGGGTGGGTATTCCATAGGAATGGGATTTGGGCTGGATATTCTGCCAAAATGGGATTTGGGGTGGGTGTTCCATAGGAATGGGATTTAGGGTGGATATTCCAGCAGGAATGGGATTTGGGGTGGATATTCCAGCAGGAATGGGATTTGGGGTGGATATTCTTCAGGAATGGGATTTGGGGTGGATATTCCAGAGAAATGGGATTTGGGGTGGATATTCCAGCAGAAATGGGATTTGGGGTGGATATTCTTCAGGAATGGGATTTGGGGTGGATATTCCAGCAGGAATGGGATTTGGGGTGAGTATTCCAAGGAAAAGGGGGATTTCCATGCATTATAATAATTGTGTTCCTTATCCAGCTGGACATGGGATTTTGGGGCAGGGTGATGCGTTTGGGACATGAAGAAATCCCAAAATCCCAGAATCCCAGAATGGGGAAGGCCAGAAGGGACCACGCTGGGTCCCGGAGGCTGAAAATTGGAATTTTTTCCGATTGTGGTGATTTAATTATAAATAAACCCCAGGAGCTCCCGGGCCGGGCTCTGCGACCTCGCACAGCTCCGGCAAGGACACGGAAATCCCAAAAAACCCAAATCCCGTCACCCCTGCGGGAACGCTCCGTAAACAGCGGATCCCGCGCTTCCATCCTGGAATGCTCGGCCGTGAGGGGCTCTCGAGGGACAGCAAAATAAAAACAACACTGAAGACACGGGATGGGCGGGGCAGGCCTTGTGTCCACCGGGAATCCCGGGAAAAACGCTCCAAACAATGGGAATTGCCGCCAGATGGATCCTTGGCTTCGACTTCCAAAGGCGCCGCCGGATCCTTGGCTTCGACTTCCAAAGGCGCCGGGGTTTTTCTGCCCAACAGAACCAAAACAGGCTCGGGCTTGCTCGAATCCCAAAATCCAGCAAAATCCTGAAATCCAGGGGTTGGTGCTGGGGGAGGGACGGTCACACGTGGAATGGGGGGAAAAGGGTGGGTTTTGGAGCAGATTTTGGAGAAGATCCCCAGTGTGGATGGGGAGGGATTTGGGATTTGCTGCTCCAGGCTCCTGTTCAATTGGAATGGGAATTTCTGCATTTCAGGACACAAAGCTGAGCTTAAAATCCAAGGTTTAGGGGGTCAGGAGGTGGCTCCAGGCTGGGATTTGGGGTTTGGGATGGGGGAGTTTTCCAGGTGCTTCCAAGGAGAGATGGCAGAGGGATGGGAACAGAGCTCCGGGGGATTCTCTCCAGACTCCGCTGGTTTTTCTTTCAGATGCCAGGGAAGAGGCAAAGGAACTCCCCGGCTTTGGAACTGAATCTCTGATCCGAGATCTGCTTAAAAAAACCTGGAAAAGCCTCTGGATTCAGCTGCCCAGGAGATGGAAATGGGATCACGGTCAGGACAAAGGTCCCGGCCCCAAGTCCAGGTGGGGCCACCTCGGTTTGGGCTCTTCAGTCTCCAAAAGGGGAATTTCCTGTGGCTTTTCCAAGGGCTGGGAAAACAATTCTGCCTGAGGATGTTCCCAGGGCTGGATCCCCTCCGGAGCCAGGCTGGGAGAGCTGGGAATGTTCCCCTGGAGAAGGGAGGAATCCAGGGAGAGCTCAGAGCCCCTTGCAGGGCCTGAAGGGGCTCCAGGAGAGCGGGAGAGGGACTGGGGACAAGGGCTGGAGGGACAGGACCCAGGGAACGGCTTCCCAGTGGGAAAGGGGAGATTGAAATGGGATCTTGGGAAGGAATGAGGGTGGGGAGGGGCTGGGCTGGAATTCCCAGAGCAGCTGTGGCTGCCCCTGGATCCCTGGAAGTGCCCAAGGCCGGCTTGGAGCCCCCTGGGATAGGGGAGGTGTCCCTGGCCATGGCAGGGGCGGGATGGGATCGATGGGATCCGAGGTCCTTCCCCCCCACCCACATTCCGTGTGTGGACACGGAGCACATATCGCATCTTTTGGGACGGCCTCGATCCCAAATCCTTGTCCCTGCTCCCACCTCCAGCAATAACTCGGCACTTGGAGGGGAAAAGGGACAGCCTGGATTTGGGGCTGGCACCCATTTATGGACAAGCTTTTGCTTTTCCAGCTGCTGGATGATCCCACGGCCCATTCCCAGCATCCCGAGTATCCCAGGCCATCATCCTCGCTATTTCCAACAGCTGGGAATTGTTCCCTCTTTATTTCAAGAGCTCCTTCTCCTCGGGATGCCCCAGGAGATTCCCAGGCTGCGAAGCGTCCGCTCCGATCGGAGCCTCAGCTCCTTCCCCGGGGTGATCCCGGTTCTCCCGCCGAGCATTCCCTGGAGCAGACACTTGTCGTTCTCTGCACGTCTGATCCCGGCGAGCCGGGGCACAAACACGGAGGCCAGAAGGGCACTGTGGTTATTTATATCCCTATCCACACATGTATTTATATTTCCTTTTTTTTTTTTTTTTTTGGGAATTCTGGCTTCAAACGGGACCCAAACTCTCATTTTTGGGGTTTTTGGAGCCAATCTCCGCTCACCTTTTTACCCCTTTTGAGCTATTTGGGGGTTTTTTTGGGATTGTGGATTTGGGATGGCAGCTGGAAGGAACTCAGGATTTGGCTCTGGATGGTGGCAGCTCCCATGGAATCAGTGGGAAAGGCTTCCCACCCCAAACCTTCCCTCTGACCCCTTCCTTTGGGACCGGTGGGATTCTGCCAAACCAACCCCCCAGGAGGGGTCACACCATTCCCGTTCTCCAGGATTTGGGAAGCAGCGACACGGGAATGTGCCTTGAGGTGACCAGAACAGGAAAATGTGGGAATTTAAGCAGGAAAAATCCCATTCCAAAGCATGTGGAGCTTTGGGACGTGGCATGGCCGCAGGGGGTGGGAGGAGGGTGGGAACGGCTGGAAAAGCTGCTCCTCACAGATGGTACCGGGCAGGATTTGGGGGAAAAAGGATCATTTTTGTCAATCTGCTTTCAGTTGTTCCTGGATCCACCTCTTTGCCCATTCCTTGAATTCCATCCGGAGTCGTGGCTTGAACATGGGTGGGTTCATCTCCGAGATAAACAGGGATTTATCCAGGTTTATCCAGAATGATTGGATCTTCCCAGAGCCACTTTGGAGCCCGGAGAGTCCGGAAGCTCCGGAAGTCGTCCCTGCTTTATTCCCAGAGCTCTCTGTGCTCAGTGGGGTCTGAGGTTCAGCTTTTGGGAATAAATGAGCAATTCCTTGGTCTGCGCAAATCCGCCGAGCGCTTCCATGTTCATCCCTTGTTTCTCCATCGTTCATCCCTCATTTCTCCATCGTTCATCTCTCGTTTCTCTGGAGTTCATCCCTTGTTTCTCCATCGTTCATCCCTTGTTTCTCCATCGTTCATCCCTCATTTCTCCAACGTTCATCCCTCATTTCTCCATCGTTCATCCCTCATTTCTCCATTGTTCATCCCTTGTTTCTCCCACGTTCATCCCTCATTTCGCCATCGTTCATCTCTCGTTTCTCTGGAGTTCATCCCTCGTTTCTCCATCGTTCATCCCTTGTTTCTCCATCGTTCATCCCTCATTTCTCCAACGTTCATCTCTCATTTCTCCAACGTTCATCCCTCATTTCTCCATCGTTTATCCCTCGTTTCTCCATCGTTTATCCCTCATTTCTCCATCATTCATTCCTCATTTCTCCATTGTTCATCCCTCATTTCTCCATCATTCATCTCTCATTTCTCTGGAGTTCATCCCTCGTTTCTCCATTGTTTACCCCTCATTTCTCTGGAGTTCATCCCTCCTTTATCCAACATTCATCCCTCATTTCTCTGGAGTTCATCCCTCATTTCTCCATTGTTCATCCCTCATTCCTCCAGAGTTCATCCCTCATTTCTCCTGCAGTGACTCCATTTAGGAGCCCAATTTCCACACCACAAGCAAGAACTCAGAGCAGCAGCCAGGAGCAAATTCCCCCCAAACTGTCCCCGAATTTGTGGCTTTGTTCCCAACAAGCCGAGTTTATCCACTTGGGGTTTTATTTTCCTTTTTCCCTCACTCTGGGTGTGTGTTCATCCACTGGACAAGTCCAGGGAAAATCATCCATCGGAACAGGACTGAAACATTCCACAGATCCATGCACACGTCACAAACTTCATGGTTTTTGCAAAGGAAAAAAAATTCCCTGATTAAAACAAAATCCAGGAGCTGGAAGGGAATCACCTCAACCGTCAGGGTGAAACCAGCCCTGCAGAATTCCCGATCTCCCTCCAATCCTCATTTTTGGGATGGAATCCATTTCCAGGGGGTGAGAATCGCTTCAGGGTGGGCTCTCCTTTTCCAGAGCTCCATGGCATTCCAGAGTCCATCCAAGAGGAATCACCTTGGGGCTTCCAGGGAATCACAGGGATTCCTTGTGGTGGTTGAGGAACAGCAACCAAAGCCCGGCTCAGCTCCGAGATCCCTTGGGAGATCCTTCAGGAGATCCTTCGGGAGATCCCTCGGGAGATCCCTCAGGAGATCCTTCAGGAGATCCTTCAGGAGATCCTGCAGTAGATCCTTCAGTAGATCCTTTGGGAGCGCCCTGCTCCGATCTGTGGGTTTGGAGCAGGAGACCTCGGAGCAGCGGGGTGTGGGTGCCAGCGATGATCCAAGACCGTGCGGGAAGTCCTGGATCTGTGCTGTGGCCGATGATTCCCCATGGAGCTGGAAAGAGCCATTTTGCTGAATTTTGGGATTCAATATTCCCCTGGATATCCAACGGGGAGAATGAAATTAAGGATGGGAGGAGGGAAGTGCAGGATGGGGTCGTTTTCCCGTGGGTGGGATGCACTGGGAGATCCCTCCTGCCTCGCAGAGAGCATGGAAGCACCGGCCAGTGTTGGAATTCCGGAGAAAAACCCGGCTCTGTGCCGTTCCTGCATCCCCTCCATCTGCCCGGCAGCGAGGCGGGGCCAGCCAAACATTCCCGGCGGCCGGCCCCGTAACGGAACACTCAGAACTCATCCCAAGGTTTTGCTGCCGGGCTCTCCCAAGGAAAAGGACAGGAAAACAGCACGTGAAACGGTGGCACGGCACGAGCAGGGCGGTGACGCTGAGGTGGCACCCAGGGGACGAGGACGTCCCTAGGTGAGGGTGTTGGAGTAGAAGCTGAGGCTCTCGGAGACCGTCTTGGAGTCGCTGCGGGAGGAGCCATTGGAGGTCATGTCCAGGGAGAGCCGCTTGGCCCGGCCGGGCTCGTCGGGGTCGTCGTCGGCCGCGCCGAGCGCCGAGGCCACGGTGGTGGTGTCCATCCTGCTGACCTTGGACACCGAGCTCTGCGTGTGCAGGAACCGCGCCGAGCGCAGCTCCAGCCCCTCGTACTCCCCGGCGCTGACCCACGGGCACCAGCGGAACGCGTGCTTGAATCCCAGCCGGAACCTGCGGGACCGGGAGGGGGAGAGACGTGGAGGTGGAAAAAGGAATGGGATGGAGGTGGCCAAAGGAACGGGATGGAGGTGGAACAAGGAATGGGATGGAGGTGGCCAAAGGAATAGGATGGAGGTGGAGAAAGGAATGGGATGGAGGTGGAACAAGGAATGGGATGGAGGTGGCCAAAGGAATGGGATGGAGGTGGCCAAAGGAATGGGATGGAGGTGGAACAAGGAATGGGATGGAGGTGGCCAAAGGAATGGGATGGAGGTGGAACAAGGAATGGGATGGAGGTGGAACAAGGAATGGGATGGAGGTGGCCAAAGGAATGAGGAATGACATGGAGATGGACATGGCCAAAGGAACAGGATGGAGGTGGAACAAGGAATGGGATAGAGGTGGCCAAAGGAATGGGATGGAGGTGGCCAGAGGAATGAGGAATGACATGGAGATGGACATGGCCAAAGGAATGGGATGGAGGTGGAACAAGGAATGGGATGGACATGGCCAAAGGAAGAGGGAGATAAAGCTGAGCTTTGCTAAACATGACAAAATTGTGATTTTTCACTGAGGGGAGGAACAACCCTCTGAGAAATCCCAATTATGAGTTGCTTCGATTGATGTTTTCCCTCCAAATCCCCAGGGATTAGGAAAGACTTCAGGTGAGGATTGTGCCAATCCCGCATCTGCTGGACGTGGCAGAGGGCAGGACAGAACCATCCCGAAAAAACCCCATCCAGCCCTCTCCTCATCTCCCACATCCCCACATTCCCATCATCCCGAGGCACTCCCGGAGCCTCCCGCTGCCCACCTGTCGTTGAGGCAGCAGTAGATGATGGGGTTGTACATGGTGGAGCTCATGGCCAGCCACATGACGGCCAGGTAGACCTGCTGGATGAACCTCTGCAGGTACCACTCGGGCCGCAGGTACTGCAGCGTGAAGTACACGTGGTAGGGCAGCCAGCAGAGCGCGAAGGTGCACACCACGATGATCATCATCTTCACCACCTGGAATGGGGGGAGAACGCTGCAGCAGCCATTCCACCCTGCGGAACGGCCTTTCCAACCGGGAACGCGGGGTCAGCATCTGGATTGAACCACATTTGATGTCTCCTCCATCTTCAACCCATCCATCGGTCATTCCACACTGTTCGGCCTTGGAGACCTTTCCAAAATCCTGGTTGAACTACTTTTGTGGAGGAGGTGTCCTAAACCCATCCAGCAGCCATTTCACCCTCTGGAATGGCCTTTCCAACCAGGAATGTGCGGTCAACGCCTTGGTTGAACTGTGTTTGTGGAGGAGATGTCCACAGGACTCTGCTCCATCTTCAACCCACCCACTGGTCGTTCCACCCTCTGGAATGGCCTTTCCAACCAGGAATGTGTGGTCAACGTCTTGGTTGAACCACTTTTGTGAAGATGTCCACTCTGCTCCATCTTCAACCACCAAGTCCTCACCTGCTCCCACTCCTAATGAAGGGTTTGGGGCTGGGATTGGCCATGGATTGTGGATCCAGCCATGCCCGGAATTCCTTACCTTCTGCTTCTCTGAGACCTGGATTGGACAGGAGTTATGGATCTATCCACACTCGGAATTCCTTACCTTCCATGTAGCCGATTCCTGCTCGTGGTTGGGATTGGCCAGGAATTCTGGATCCAGCCCCTCCCAGAATTCCTCACCTTGTGGAGATTGGCCAAGAATTCTGGATCCAGCCCCTCCCAGAATTTCTTACCTTGAGCTTGGCCATGACCTTCTCATGGTTGGGATTGGATGGGAATTCTGAATCCAGCCACGCCCAGAATTCCTGACCTTACTCTTGTCCGAGACCTGCTCGTGGTTGGGATTGGCCAGGAATTCTGGATCCACCTGTGCCCGGAATTCCTCACCTTGTGGAGATTGGCCAGGAATTCTGGACCCACCTGTGCCTGGAATTCCTCACCTTGTGGAGATTGGCCAGGAATTCTGGATCCACCTGTGCCCAGAATTCCTCACCTTGTGGAGATAGGCCAGGAATTCTGGATCCGTCCACTCCTGGAATTCCTCACCTTTTGGAGATTGGCCAGGAATTCTGGATCCACCTGTGCCCGGAATTCCTCACCTTGTGGAGATTGGCCAGGAACTCTGGATCCGGCCCCTGCCGGAATTCCTCACCTTGTGGAGATTGGCCAGGAACTCTGGATCCGGCCCCTGCCGGAATTCCTCACCTTGCGCTTGGCCAACACCTGCTCGTGGTTAGGATCGGATTGGAATTCTGGATCCATCCACTCCCAGAATTCCTCACCTTCCTCTTGGCCGACACCTGCTCGTGGTAGCGGTCGGAGGAGTCCCCGGGGATCTCGCTGGCCCAGAGCGTGCGGCCGACGGCGGCGTAGGCGCAGCCGATCACCAGCAGCGGCAGCAGGTACAGCAGGACGGTCGTGGAGAAGTGGTACCTGGGAAAAACGGGATCATCCCTGAGCATCTCCCGTCCCCCTCTTCCGAACTGAGCTCGGAGGGGAAGAGCCGCGCTCGGAAAGAGAGGATTCGGCGCAATTCCCGCATAATTCCTGCACCGGGAATTGCCGGGCTGGGGAGGATTCCCGGGTTTCACCCCAATCTTCTCCCGTTATCCAGGTTCGCCCCCATTACAGATCCCTCCCCACCCCGTTTGGGATAAAACCTCTGGAGACTCATCCTGCTCCTGGTGATTTGGGGGGACAAGTGGAAAAAACCCTCCTGGAATGGGATGTAGTCAGGGAAATTCCTGGGAATTTCCTCAGGGAAGGAATTTTTAGCTGAGCTGAGTTTCTCCTCTCACTCCTCCTCTCTTCACATCCCACATTATCCTGGGGATGGATGCGGGCTCTGCTCCCAACTTTTAGTTGCCAGAAACGTGGGATTTTGGATTAGGAAAGGATGGGAATATTGAGAAGGAATAAAGGATTTTCCTGCGGAGCAAACACCGGGAATGGGATGCAGCTCCCAAAAATCCTGGGCTCAGGTGGCACCAGCCACGACCCCGGTTCCCAAAAGGAGCCAAATCCTTGGAGCTTTACTCAAACCCGGCCGGGAATTCCGCAGCCGGATCCGCTCTCCGGGCTCAGGGAAAGGGCCGGATCCTGGGGCTCCTCGTGTCATGGATAAACAAATCCCAAATCCAGCGGGAGGCTCCGCATGGAAGCGGCAGCGCAGGCCCGAGGCTGTTCTGCCGTGAGCTGGGGAGCCGTGGCGGGATCGGGAGCACTGCGAATGCACTGGGAGCACTGGGAATGCCATGGGAGCACTGGGAATGCAGGGGGAATACTGGGAATGCACTGGGAGCACTGGGAATGCCATGGGAGCACTGGGAATGCACTGGGAGTACTGGGAATGCACTGGGAGCACTGGGAATGCCATGGGAGCACTGGGAATGCAGGGGGAGCACTGGGAATGCAGGGGGAGCGCTGGGAATGCAGGGGGAATACTGGGAATGCCATGGGAGCGCTGGGAATGCCATGGGAGCGCTGGGAACGCTGTGGGAGCACTGGGAGCACTGGGAATGCAGGGGGAGCACTGGGATTGCTGTGGGAGTGCTGGGATTGCTGTGGGAGCACTGGGAATACAGGGGGAGCACTGGGAATGCACTGGGAGCACTGGGAACGCTGTGGAACTCTGGGAATGCCGTGGATCCGTGAGGATTTCTGTCAAAAAGGAGTTGATCTAAAAGGAACTGCCGTCATTCCGGGTTTATCCCGCAGGAGGGGACAGAGGCTCTGGCCATGCAGAAAATCCTGGAAAATCCTGGAAAACCCTCTCTTCCCTAAAAACTGAGCCCACGAACATGGCTGGTGCCTGCCTGGAAAACTTCCCAAATGCTGCCGGCTTAGCGGGAATTCTGTTCCCAAGGCCTTGGGGGTCCCTGCGTGGATTTCTGGGCTCCGATCCAAGGTTTTGCATCTTCCCGAGGCCGATCCAGGCCCTGCAGCCGCTCCCAGCTCTGGAATCACTCATCTTCCCGGGAGCTCGGATTGAATCACAGCTCCAGAGGGTACGGAGCGGCTCCGGGAATTCTCCCGCAGGGAATGGGGCTGGCCCCAGCCCCGCCGCAATCTCATTTTCCCCGGCCCTAATTCCATTTGGGATGGGGTTTGCGGGGCCGGATTTCATTTCGCTCCTTCCAGAGGCGTCTCCGCGGCTCCGGAGGAGGATTTTGTTGCGGTTCCCATGGAATTCAGGATCCTGGGAGCCCTGCAGGAATGTCTGGAGGAGCTGCGGGATAACGTCAGCAGCACAGACCCCTCATTTCCAGGGGAGTCTGGGCCTGGAGAGCCGTTCCAGACAGCTCCAGGAATTCTTTTGGGATCCCAGGCGTGGAAAAGCACTGGAATTATTCGTGTGTTGTTCTGCCTGAAGGATTCCCGGGATCGGAGCACTCAGGGAAAGCTGGGGTTTAAAACGGAAAGGTTTTCAGGGATTTAGGATCTGGTGTAGGATGGAGGATCCCGGAGGAATCGTGGGATGCTGGAGGACAGAGCTGCCTCCTCCTTTTCCCCGGCAGATCCTGGGAATGCTGGCACAGGAGGGACATTCCCAGGGGCTCCGATCTCCCCGGGGTGGCCTCTCCCTTCCCTGAACAACCCCGCTGGAATTGGGATGGATCAGGAATCCCTGTGGGAAGCAGGGATCGACAGCTGGATCAAATCCCATGGAATTACCGGCTCCGGCTGCTGGCACAGTGGGGAAAACAGGGATGTTTTCCAGGGAAAACCAGCTCTGTGCTCCCCAGAGGTTTTCCAAGGGCATTCCCGCCTCCAGAGGTGTTGGAATTCTCCTGTTTTCCCTGGGAACTGGGAAAAGGATGGGATATTTTTCCTCCCGGCGCTGCAGACGGAGCAGCTGCCCCCGGAGCCTTCCCGGAATAACCGCTCCGAGCCCATGGAGCGCGAGAGGCTGGAGTGACGCCTCTGGAATGACCCCAACACCTGTCCTGGAGTTATTTAGGGCCGGAAAATCCCATCCCGAGCTCCACCAGGCTCCGCTCGGGGAGATCCCGAGGCTTGGAGCTGTGAATTCCTCCCAATCCCCAAATTCTTTGGGATCTGGCCATCCCAAGGCTGCCGGGGATCTGCTTTCCCAGCTTTCCTGGCTGCCCCGGGATGCGAATCCCTCGTGGCTTTAACGACGGTGTTTTCCTCTTGGATTTGGAAAAGCCACCGGAACGATCCGCCCCAAGCGGGCAGTGCCTGGGAATCACGGAATATTCCAGGCTGGAAGGGATCCCCAAGGATGGAATGAGGTTGGGAAACCCCCCCGGAGCCCTCCGGCCCCGGCTCCGGCGGTGCCAGGCCAGGAATGAGGTGATGGATGGCAGCAGGGAGCCACCGGCACCTGCCACGCTCGCCTTGGACGCCCGCCCTGGCTCCGGCGGGATTCCACGGCAGAATTCCACGGCAGAATTCCACAGCAGAATTCCACAGCCCCACTTCCTCCATCCTCAGGGCTGGAGATGGCAAATTCCCTTTTGATTCCCTATTTTATTCCCTTTTTAATTCTCTTTTTAGTTCCTTGTTTATTCCCTTGTTTATTCCCTTTTTTATTCCATTTTTTGGTTCTCTATTTTATTCCCTTTTGATTCCCTGTTTATTTCTTTTTTTATTCCCTATTTTATTCCCTGTTTATTCCCTTTTGAGTCCTTGTTTATTCCCTACTTATTCCCTTTTGATTCCTTGTTTATTCCCTATTTTATTCCCTATTTTATTCCCTGTTTATTCCCTTTTGAGTCCTTGTTTGTTCCCTACTTATTCCCTTTTGATTCCCTGTTTATTCCCTATTTTATTCCCTTTTTTATTCCCTATTTTATTCCCTTGCTTATTCCCTTTTTTATTCCCTATTTTATTCCCTTTTGATTCCCTTGTTTATTCCCTTTTTTATTCCCTATTTTATTCCCTATTTATTCCCTTTTGATTCCCTGTTTATTCCCTTTTTTATTCCCTTTTTATTCCCTATTTATTCCTTGTTTATTCCCTATTTTAATCCCTATTTTATTCCCTATTTATTCCCTATTTTATTCCCTTTTGGATCCCCTTTGTTATTCCCTTTTTTATTCCCTCCCTCTCCCTTTTTTCCTCAATTCCTGCCATTTCACTCCCCTCGGATTTCCAAGACCGAACCATTCCCAGACCCTTTGGAAATTCCCGGAGTTTCCTTCCAGGAAGGGATTCGATTCCAGCCGAGGCCTCCCAGCCGTTCTTGACACTCCAGCTTCAAGTTTCGGGGTGAATTTGGGGATATTTGGAGTGGATAAATCCCCAAACTGGGATTTTTCCGTTATCCCTCACCCAGGATATTCCCGGGAAATCTGGATTTTCCTCTCGCAGGAATAACTCTGCCCCAGGAGGCTTCGAGGGACACGAAAAGGGCTGTGATCCCCCGGGGCAGAGCAAATCCCATTCCCAGAGCCCAAACACGGAATGTCCGCGGTTGGACACGGGATTCCCGGGAGGAGGAGGATCCGGGGGGGGCAGGGAGCACTGGGACAATGTTTGGATCATGGAGAGCATGGAATTCACCTGGAAAAGTGACTGTGCCCCAGGGAGAGCCGGGGGGAGCCGGTGCTGCCCTGAGCCCTCACTGGGTAAGGGAGGGATTCCCTATCCCGAGGGATTCCCACCTTTCCTTTCCTTTCCTTTCTCCTTTCCTTTCCTTTCTCCTTTCCTTTCCTTTCTCCTTTCCTTTCCTTTCTCCTTTCCTTTCCTTTCTCCTTTTTCCTTTTTCCTTTTTCCTTTCCTTTCTCCTTTTTCCTTTTTCCTTTCCTTTCCTTCCCTTTCCTTCCCTTTTCCCTTTTCCCCTTTCCTTTCCCCTTTCCTTTCCCCTTTCCTTTCCCCTTTCCTTTCCCCTTTCCTTTCCCCTTTCCCCAATTCCCTTTCCCCCTTTCCCCAATTCCCTTTTCCCCTTTCCCTCTCTCCACTTTTCTCTCATTCCCACCATTTTCCCCCAGATTTCTCTCCTCTCCCAGCCCGTTCCCACTCACGTTTTTCCGGATGCGGCGCTGCCGGGCTCCGGCCACTCCACGAGGCACACGAGGCGTCCCGGGAGCTCGGCGGTGACGGAGAAATATCCCTGGGGAAAGGCGAGCAGGAAGGCCAGGAGCCAGATGAGGCCGATGACCGCCTTGGTGGCCGTGGCCGAGAGGCGCGGCCGGAGCGGGTGGATGATGGCCACGTACCTGCGGCGCGGGAAAAGCGGGAATCAGGGCTGGGAAATGCCAGTGTTCCAGCTCTGGGAGCTGGATGGGATGGGGTCCATAGGATGGGATCCATAGAGTGGGATGGGATCCATAGAATGGGATGGGATCTGTGGGATAAGATGGGATCCATGGGATGGGATTGATGGGATGGGATCGATGGGATCGATGGGATGGGATCCATAGGCTGGGATGGGATCTGTGGGATGGGATCCGTGGGATGGGATCCGTGGGATGGGATCTGTGGGATTGGATGGGATCCATGGGATGGGATCTGTGGGATGGGATCCATAGGATGGGATGGATGGGATTGATGGGATGGGATAGGATGGGATCAATGGGATGGGATCCATAGGATGGGATGGGATCCATGGGATGGGATGGGATTGATGGGATGGGATCCATGGGATTGATGGGATGGGATCCATGGGATCAATGGGATCTATGGGATGGGATGGGATCCATGGGATGGGATGGGATGGGAATGGGATCAATGGAATGGGATCCATGGGATGGGATCCATGGGATGGGAATGGGATCAGTGGGATGGGATGGGATGGGATGGAATCCATGGAATGGGATACAATGGAATGGGATCAATGGGATGGGATCAATGGGATCAATGGGATCCATGGGATGGGAATGGGATCAGTGGGATGGGAATGGGGTCAGTGGGATGGGAATGGGATTAATGGGATGGGATCAATGGGATCCATGGGATGGGATGGGATCCATGGGATGGGATGGGATCCATGGAATGGGATCAATGGAATGACCCATTCCAGGATCCTATTCCAGGTTTATGAGCCCCCCAATTCCCCCCAAACCCGGCTAAATCCGAACTTTCCTGCCCTTGGGAGCCACCCAAGCACTCCTACTCCATCCCAGTTCCACCTTTACCACCCAGGGAATTCCAAACGCTCTCCTCTTCCCGTAGGAAAAGTGGGGGAAATGGGGATTTGATTTGGATGGATCCCGGGGGGGCTTTAATTCCGTGGGAATTAATGCCATGGGATCAGGGCCTGGGATCAGTGACTCCTTCCCGAGCCATTCCTGTCTCCATCCCCGGTCCCGCCTTCCCGAGCCCAGCTGGGAAATCCACGCTCCGATCCCGCTCCCCGCTGGGTTCCCAGCAGCTTCCTGGGCTTTTGGTGGCGTTTCCGTGATGCTGGAATTTTTTTTGGGAATTCACAAAGCTGCTTCGCTCCTCCGGCCCCAATCCCTGCCTTTCCTTCACTTCCCCGATGCTCCCGAATATTCCAAATTCTGGGATTCCACAACACCAGGAGCAGATCAAAGCCCTGCCCTGCCAAGCCCAGATGTCCTTTAAGCCAGGCTTAAAGAAAAGCCCGGCCTGGTGCCCCGTGTTAATCATTAATTAATTAATTAACTGCTAAAATTTGTCCTCTCTGGAGGGTTCTTCCTGCAAAAATCACCTCCTGGGAAAAGCAGGGAATGGGAATGAGCTGGAAAGTATTCCCGATATCCAGCCTGGGATTTCAGTTTCCCGAGCGGATTTTTCTGCTAAAAACGTGGGATTTGGGGGTGGGGATGGCTGCAGGACTGGGAATTTCGGGAGCTGTGGTGAGGGAGGGAAGTTTGGAGATCCCAGATTTTCCCCATGGAGCTTGTTCCTGGCAACTTCATGGATTTCAGGGCACCTGGGATAATTGGATAACCCAGCCGGAACTGGAAAAAAAAAGGGAATATCGATATTAACAAAAATACAGATAATAAATAACGGCGATCCCGGTGGGATTCCTGCTGGAGTCCGGAGAGGGAATTTTTAACGAGCAGCTTTATCTGGGAATTGCAGGAGCTTATTCCCACTCCAAATTCCAGCTGCTTCAAAAAGAAACTCTGCAGAAAAAGGGGGAATTTTTTTTCCGGTCCCACATCCCAAATTCTCCCGGATTTGCTCCCTTGGAAGGATTTTGGCTGGATTCCCTCCGAGTTTTGGGATCAGAGAGGAGATTTTCCCCCGTTCTGCCCCCTGGGCTGCATTCCTGGGTATTTATCCTCATGGGAATTTCCTCCTCCATCCGTTTGCGGGAGGCTGGGGATTCCCAGTGAGAGAGGGAACGCCAGCGTTATCCTGGGATGCTCCATGGAAATCCCGACTTAGGGAAGGCCAGAGTTGGGATTTTATTCCGAGTGCGGCTGGAAATCAGCGTGGGCACCGCTGCTTTTCCCGGAAAATCGGGAAAAAATGGATTTCTTGCCTGTTTTCCAAGAGAACCCGTTCCCAGGGGGAGCCGGGAGCCAGGAAGGGACATCGGAAGTGCTCTGGCACTGACGCATCCCGAACAAAGGACGGGGCAGGAATTCGGGAGCCGAGGGAGCTGCTGGGCCCTGAATTCTTCAGGATTTTGTTGAGCTGCTCCAGTGCCAGCCCCAATCCCGAATTTCCTGCGATTGTTGGGAGTGTTCGGAACAACTTCCCGTTGTTTTTGTTTTGTGCCCAGGCTGGAGCAGCTCCAGGGAAGGAGGGGATGGAGGAACTTCCAGCGAAAATCCTGCACAAATCCACGACGGATCCCGCAAAAAAAAAACCCCCACTGGGGGAATTCCCGGAGAAGCTGTGGATTCCCCTGGATCCCTGGAAGTGTCCCAGGCCAGGCCGGACAGGGCTTGGAGCATCCTGAGATGGTGGGAGGTGGCACTGGATGGGATTTGAGGTCCCTTTCCACCCATTCCAGGATTCCCAGATTTTATGGATCAAACCACAATCCCCACTTGCTCCATGGTGGCTTTTCCAAGTTTTTCCAAGGCCATTCCATATCCTCTGGCAGAGATGTCTCAGGAACTGCCTGCGGCGAGCGGGGATGCAGAGGACTGGGGGAGAATCCCGCTCATCCCAGCCCTCGCTCCGGATCCCATCGCTCTGCCGGACTTTGGGAACGTGAGGCTCATTCCATGCTGTCTCCCTGAGTTTTGGTGGAAATCGGGAATTCCAGCCCCATCCCGGCTGTGGCTGAAACCCCAACCCGGCCCTGCCGCTCCCAATCCCGTCTCTGGCTCTCCCTGTTCACAATCCCATTCCCATCTCTCCTGGTTCCCAATCCCAAATTTCTGCTCTCCCCGTTCCCAATCCCATTCTCAGCTCTCCCGATTCCCAATCCCATTCCCAGCTCTCCCTGTTCCCAATCCCATTCTCTGCTCTCCCTGTTCCCAATCCCCATTCCCAACTCTCCCTGTTCCCAATCTCATTCTCTGCTCTCCCTGTTCCCAATCCCCATTCCCAGCTCTCCCCGTTCCCAATCCCAGTTCCCGCTCTCCCTGTTCCCAATCCCATTCCCAGCTCTCCCCGTTCCCAATCCCATTCTCTGCTCTCCCTGTTCCCAATCCCCATTCCCAGCTCTCCCCGTTCCCAATCCCATTCCCAGCTCTCCCCGTTCCCAATCCCAGTTCCCACTCTCCCTGTTCCCAATTCCATTCCCAGCTCTCCCTGTTCCCAATTCCATTCCCAGCTCTCCCTGTTCCCAATCCCATTCCCAGCTCTCCCCGTTCCCAATCCCAGTTCCTGCTCTCCCTGTTCCCACAGATCCTCCTGCTGCCGGCCGGGAGCGATTCCTCCCTTCCAGGCTCCTGGAACAAATTCCTGCTTTTCCTGCGTTTCAGCTGCCATTGTCAGGTCCCAGGCACAGGAAAAGGAGCAATTTTCCAGGGCTTGGAGGTGCCTGGAGGGGCTGAGGATGGGATTTGCCGCCTTCGCGATTCCCGGCTGGAATCTGGGATGCAGCCACTGGCTCCGAGCGCACGGAGGCTGCAGCTTCCAGGTGGGAGCCTGGATTTCTTTGGGAAAGCCGAGCCTCTCTTCAGGGTTTGCAGGTGCAGGAAGAATTTTTGGGAATGCCAATCTCCCCCCAAAAATCCAGCCCCAGCCTTCCAGATTTTCCTGTTTTACTCCAGCTTCCCTGGATTTGCCTTCCTGGTTATTTCAGGGTGGATCAAAGGCTGTAAATTCAATTATTAACCCCAAAAATAATCCCTGGAATTAATCCCAGCCCGAAAGGGCTTTTCCATCTGATCACAAAGATCCTCCTGGAGCAGCGCCAGCACCGCCATGGGAGAGGAGCTGGAAATATCCCGGTTTTTATTAATTATCACCTCAATTCCCTGCGCTCGCTCCCGGGGATTTTAGGGAGAGGATTTGGTGACAAAACCGACCCCGGAGCTGTTTTGAACGCCCGGGGAGCCTCATCCAACCCCGGCGCTGCTTCCCGCAGGGAATATGGGCAGGAAAAGCGTCCTCCCCGCCACGGATCCCCTGCCAAAATCCCCTTGATTCCCCGGGAACAGGGGCCGGGAGAGGCGGCGCAGAGCCCGGCCGCCTCCGGGAATGTCGCCTTGGAAAAACGCTCCGAGGGAGCGGCGGGGCTGCCCCAGAGCCGGGATTGGGGAATGTCAGCGAGGCCGAATTCCTGGGACAGGGAGCGCCAGGGGGAGGTCACAGCCCGGGGGCGCCGGGGGGTTCGGCGTCCCCCGAGCCCGGGGACAAAGGAGGGACAGCGGTGCCCGCTGGGATCCGGCTGGGCTCGGGATCACGGCCCGGGTGGGATCCGGGATCCGGCTGGGCTCGGGATCACGGCCCCGCTGGGATCCGGCTGGGCTCGGGATCACGGCCCGGGTGGGATCCGGGATCCGGCTGGGCTCGGGATCACGGCCCCGCTGGGATCCGGGATCCGGCTGGGCTCGGGATCACGGCCCCGCTGGGATCCGGGATCCGGCTGGGCTCGGGATCACGGCCCCGCTGGGATCCGGGATCCGGCTGGGCTCGGGATCACGGCCCCGCTGGGATCCGGGATCCGGCTGGGCTCGGGATCATGGCCCCGCTGGGATCCGGCTGGGCTCGGGATCACGGCCCCGGTGGGATCCGGCTGGGCTCGGGATCACGGCCCCGCTGGGGTCCGGGATCCGGCTGAGCTTTGGATCACGGCACAGCTCCAGTGGGATTTGGGATCCGGCTGAGCTTTGGATCACGGCCCCGGTGGGATCCGGCTGTGCCAGCAGATCCCAACAATCCGGCAGGAACCGGGCAGGGAAAACCCAACCCCGGCAGCCGAACCAGCAATCCCGGGCTCCGGCTTCTCCCGCTGGATCCGCCCCTGGAATCCCGGCGGGTTTTCCTTGGGACACCCCCCCAAGCCGGGATGCGCTTCCCAGCCCGAGCTGCTCCCAGACGCTCCGCAGACATTCCCAACGCAGCCCAGAACCGTGGAATGGCTCCTGGGATGGCGTGTCCGGCACAGGCGCGGGGTTTGGGAGGCGATGCCATTTTGTGCCTGAATTGGGGGTTTGGTTCGATCTGAGGGAAGGGAAGGGAAGGGAAGGGAAGGGAAGGGAAGGGAAGGGAAGGGAAGGGAAGGGAAGGGAAGGGAAGGGAAGGGAAGGGAAGGGAAGGGAAGGATCTGCAGAGGAGCTGGGAAGGCAGAGGCTTCTCCAAAGGAACCCCCAGGACCCTGCACCGACCGCCGGGGGGATCACGGAGCTGTTCCCGAGCTCCCAACGCTCCCACAGAATTCCCAAAGCCACCTGCAGCCGGGGCTGGGTTATTTTGAACCCCGAAACGACCTTTGCTTTAATTGTGGGGGAGCACAGACAGAGCCGAGCTCCACGCCCAGGCTCCGGCCACGGAGTGACCCCGGCCGCTCCGGCCACTCACCTGTCCAGCGCGATGGCCGTCATGGAGTAGATGCTGGCGAAGACGGCGGCGATGGGGAAGAAGTTGTGGAAGCGGCAGTAGGCCGGGCCGAAGTACCACTCGTTGTGCACGGCGTAGCTGAAGTTCACCACGGTGTTGAGCGCGGCCATGGAGGCCTCGGCGAAGGCCAGGTTCACCAGGAAGAAGTTGGTGACCGTGCGCATCCGCTTGTGCGCCAGGATGATCCACATGACCACCACGTTGCCCACCACGGCCACCACCACGATCAGGGCGTAAGCCACGGCCCACAGGGCCACCTGCCAGGGCGGCTGCACGAACGGGTTGGCCCAGGACTCGTTCAGGGAGGCGTTGAGGTGCTCCAGCTCCGCTTCCAGAGCCGGAGAGGCATCCATGGTCCCCGGAGACAGCACCGGGAATTTGGGGTGCGGGACCCTCCCAGGTCAGAGCTCAGCAAGATTGGGGCGCACAGTGAATTTGGGGTGTGGGGCCCTCCTGGGTCAGGGAGCGGCAGGATCAGGGCACAGCAAGATTGGGGTGCAGATCCTGCTGGGTCAGCTAATTTGGGAGGCAGATCCCTCCTGGTTTAGGGTGCAGAGGATCAGGGCACAGCAAATTTGGGGCACGCAGCGGCTTTGGGGTTCAGGGCCCCCCCTGGCTCAGCCGCTTTGGGGTGCAGGGCTCCCCCTGGCTCAGTGGCTTTGGGGTTCAGGGCCCCCCTGGCCCAGCAGCTTTGGGGTGCGTGCCTGCTCCAGGGTGTGGGCACCTCCCAGTTCGGGGGCAGCGGGGTCGGGGGCAGGGCTGCTCCAGAGCTCTCCTGGTTTGGGGTGTGAGACCTGTCTGGGTCAGGGTGCAGCTGGAGCCGGGAGTGCGGCCATGGCGCGGCTGGTTCGGGGTGCGGGTCCTTCCCGGTTCGGGCACGGCTGGATGGGGGTGCAGGGCTGGTTCGGGGTGCGGGTCCCTCCAGGCTCGGCTGCGGCTTCCCCAGGGTTCGGATTCCTCCCGGTTCGAGATGCGGCCGGTTCGGGTTGCGGATCCTGCCCGGTGCGGCACCAGAGCGGGATGCGGTTGCACCGGAGCAGGTGCGGATCCCTCCCGGTTCGGGATTCAGTCGGTTCAGGATGCGGATCCTCGCTCGCTTCGGGAAGCAGCCGGTTCGGGCTGCGGGTCCTCTCGGTACCTGATGCAGCAGGTTTGGGATGCAGATTCCCCCGGTTCGGGATTCAGTCGGTTCAGGGTGCGGATCCTCGCTCGGTTCGGGATGCGGATGCCCGGTTCGGGATGCGGATCCCCGGTTCGGGATGCCGATTCCCCCCGGTCCCTGATGCAGCCGGTTCAGGATGCAGATTTTCCGCTTCGGGATGCAGCCGGTTCGGGATTCAGCCGGTTCTGGATGCGGATTCCCCGGTTCGGGACGCCGCCGGCTCCCCCCGGTTCGGCAGCGGGCTCGGCGCGCAGCCGGTGCCGCGGACCCGACTGCGGCGGGCGAGGCACGAGCGGGGCTTTTATGGGCGGCGCGGGCGGTGCCAGAGCCCGGTGGGCAGAGCCGGCCCGGGGACAGCCCCCGGCCCCGGTCCCTCGGCCCCGTCCCCTCCCCCGCTCCCCCCGTCCCCTCCCCGTGCCCGGGGGGCTCCGCAGGCCCCGGAGCCGCCGCTCCCCGTTCCCAGCTGCCCCTTCCCGCTGGAAGCGGCTCTTCCACCTTTCCCGGCAACCCTCGATCCCAATTTTCCCTCCCCCACCCCCCATCCCCTCTCCCACCTCTTTTTCCCCCCCAAATCTCCCCGTGTGCTTTTGGGGGCCGGCTCCAAAACCAGCAGGAATTTTAGGATCCCGATAAAGGCAAAGCGCCGATATTTTATCGATCGTTTTTATGTTTATTGATCGCGAGGCTTCCCAGCCTCTCCCTGCGTGCTCTGAATCCCCAGGGAACAAAGCAAACCTTGGATTCCCCATGGAAAAGCTCTTCCCCCTCCGCCCCCTCCGCTTCCTTCCCCTCCGGACCGGACACTTCACCGCAGGGCCCTTCCCGCACCACGCGAACCCCAGAAGGGCTGGAAAATCCCGCTCCACGAGAAGCCCTCCTCTCCCGGCTGCTGGGATTTTCCCCTTCCCGCAGTTCGTATCCAGGGATTTTAACGCCGCTGCCACTGCCAGAACCATCCCGGCCCTGCCGCTCCTCCCTCGGGATGCGCCGCTGCCGCCGGGAATCGCCCGGGGAAGCCGCGCTCGCTCCTCCGGTTGGCCGGGAATGATCCCAAATCCCGGGCTGGCGGGAGAGGAGCCGCCCCCAGGTAAATCCGGGAGGGATTGGGGCTGGAAGGTGGGCGCGGGGAGGGAGCTGCTGGAATTCGGAGCCGTTTATCCCGAGGATGGATGCGGGAGGTTTATTCCAGCCGGGATCTCGGCGTTTCCAGCCGCTCCAGGGGGATCCAGGGAGCTCGGGGCCGAGCGCTCATCCCGGAGCTCCCGGAGCCCTCGATGGCAGCAGCGCTGGAAAATGCGGGAAGAGGGGAGGGAGAGCGGCCCGGAAAGCCGGGAATGGGAGCCGGGAATGCGGGCTGGGAATGGGAGCCGGGAATGGGAGCCGGGAATGGGGGCCGGGAATGGGAGCTGGGAATGGGAGCCGGGAATGGGGGCTGGGAATGGGAGCCGGGAATGGGAGCTGGGAATGGGGGCCGGGAATGGGAGTTGGGAAGGGGAGCCGGGAATGGGAGCCGGGAATGGGAGCCGGGAATGGGAGTTGGGAATGGGAGCCGGGAATGGGAGCTGGGAATGGGAGCTGGGAATGGGAGCCGGGAATGGGAGCTGGGAATGCGGGCCGGGAATGGGAGCCGGGAATGGGAGTTGGGAATGGGAGCCGGGAATGGGAGCCGGGAATGGGAGCTGGGAATGCGGGCCGGGAATGGGAGCCGGGAATGGGGGCCGGGAATGGGAGCTGGGAATGGGAGTTGGGAATGGGAGTTGGGAAGGGGAGCCGGGAAGGGGAGCTGGGAATGCGGGCCGGGAATGGGAGCCGGGAATGGGAGCCGGGAATGGGGGCCGGGAATGGGAGTTGGGAAGGGGAGCCGGGAAGGGGAGTTGGGAAGGGGAGCCGGGAAGGGGAGCCGGGAATGGGAGCCGGGAATGGGAGTTGGGAATGGGAGCCGGGAATGGGAGCCGGGAATGGGAGTTGGGAATGGGAGTTGGGAAGGGGAGTTGGGAAGGGGAGCCGGGAATGGGAGCTGGGAATGGGAGCTGGGAATGGGAGCCGGGAATGGGAGTTGGGAATGGGATTCCCAATCCCTCCGCCCCTTCCCACGATTTTGGGGCAGCGCCGTAAATCTGAGAAAGGCCGAAGCCCAATCCAGGGACGATTGGGAATCCCAAATGCTCGGAGCGAAGCCGTTCCCAGCAAATCCTTCCCCTTCCCTCCATCCCCGGCGGCTCCCGGAGCTCATCCCTCCCTCCTGCCTCAGTTTCCCGCTGGGAAAGCTCCTGGAGGAAAGATCCCGCTCTTCTTCCCAGTGCCAGGAATTGGGATTCCGGGTGGTTTCCCGGTTGGAGCAGGCCCTGGAAGGGGCATGGGAGTGTTGGTGTGGGAATTTGGGGAATTTGGAGGGGATTCCACCTTTTCTCTCCTTTGGAAGGGATTGAATTGAAAGGAAATCATTCAATCAATCAATCGATTGATCCAAGGGCCTCGCCAGCCCTTCCAGAGCCTTTTCCCGGCGTGTTTTCCACAGGGATGGGATCGTCTCCCGCTGTGGATTCCCCCCTGAGCCGGGGGGACACCAGACCCCCCCAAATCCCGCTGCTCCTGGAGGAAAATCCATCCTCATCCTCCAGGGAACCACCGGAGACGGGAATTCTCCATCCTCAGAGCTTCCGGCTCCTCCACCCAGCCTGGCCGAGGCCCCGGATCCCAAAAACCGGGAGTGAGCAACGCTGGGAGCAGCTTCAGCCTTTGCCCCCTCCCGGGATTGAAGCCGCAGCTCCCAAACCACCGGCAGCCCTTGGGATTGGGGTTTCCCTGGAATTTTGGCTGGGAAAAAAATCCCATGCAGGCGGCTCGGGCTGGGCTTTAAACCCGCAGCCGGGAGGGGTTTCCCAGGTTTTGGGGTCGTTAATCCCATTGTTTTCCTCCTCCTCCTCCTCCTCTTCCCGGGGCATTTTTGGGATTTGGAGCCTCCCATGCTTGGATTTGGGATTTGGAGCCTCCCCGCCCCCATCCCAAGCTGGGCAGGCGGGGGTTGTGCAGCAGGAAATTTGGGGGAGTTTTTCCTAAATCCGGGTTGGTTTTCGTGGGTTTTTAGCGGTCAGAGGGTGGAAGCTCCTCAGAGCATCCCAGGGTGGGATTTATCTCCCTGGGGATCCTGCCGGCATTCCTGGAGGGAAGAAAATATCCCGGGGATCTTAAGGACTTCAAGGATTTAATCCTGAAATATTTTGGGATGGGGTTTAAACCCTGCCTTGGAATTAACCCCCCCTCCCCCTCCCCAAATCCAAAGCTGCTGGAATCCCGGATTTCCCAAGGAGAGGAGGGAATTACCAGGATTACCCAAACCAGACCCCAAAACCGCCCCCAGCAACCCCAAATCCGCGGTTCCTTTGCTGCTGAGCAATTCCCGATGCCGGGATGGGGAAGGAAAATGCTGCTCCAGGAGGGATTTAGGGCAGGGATCCATCCCAAAATCCCGGTGCTGGCTCTGGGTTCCCTCCTGCCCCGGCTCAGGGAAGGATTTGCTGATTTAAGCCTGGTTTAATAAATTTTGTTTATTTTAAGACTAGTTCTCCTCGGGATCCCTCGGCCCGGCACAAAGAATTCCCTGCGGAATTCCCATTGAAATTCCCGATCCCGCTTCCCTGAAAACCCCCCGGGGGGTTCGTGGCCGGTTCCTTCCTTTCCCTCCCCTCCTTGTTCTCCAGCTCAAATTTAGGCTCAGATTCTCATTTTAGGCCGGGCCTGCCCGACCTGAGCTGGGTTTGGCTGCGTGGGTGGGGGAGGGGGACCGGTCTTGGTGCCCTCCGGGAGATTCCGGGGAAATTCCAAAGCCTTTCGGGATTTGGGGGTGCTGGGATTTGGGGGAGTGGGGTTGGGATTTGGGGCTGTAGGTTTGGGATTTGGGGGAGCGGGGCTGGGATTTGGAGGTGCTGGGATTTGGGGGGGTGTGCAGGGTTGGGATTTGGGAATGCAGAGCTGAGATTTGGGGGTGTGGGGTTAGGATTTGGGAATGCAGGGCTGGGATTTGGGAATGTGGAGTTGGGATTTGGGAATGTGGAGTTGGGATTTGGGAACGCAGGGCTGGGATTTGGAGGTGCAAGGTTGGAATTTGGGAACGCGGGGCTGGAATTTGGGGGTGTGGGGTTAGGATTTGGGAATGCAGGGCTGGGATTTGGGGGAGCAGGGTTGGACTGGCCAATCCCACCAGGAGCATTTTCGGGGATGAAATCGCAGCCGGTTCGTTACCGCGGCTCCCAATCCGGGCGAATCCCGAAAATCTCTGGGAATTCCAAGAAGTTCTTGGCTTTAAAGGAGAAAATTTGGGCAGTCCGAGGGGAAAAACAAACAAGGAAAAGAATTTGTCGGATAATTGGTGGGATAATTGGTGGGATAATTTGTGGGATAACAAAACCCCGCTGGGGGAGGTCGTTTCTCCCTCCAGCTGCCGGAGAATTCCCGCATTCCCACGGGTCCATTCCGTGCATTTTTCCAGGAATCTCATGGATTAAACACCCCCGGGAGAGGCCAAATTCAACCCCTGGGGTGGGAATTGGGAATAACGGGGAAGCTGCAGCAGATCCAGCCCCGCTTCCCGGGGAATCCCGCACGGAACGCGGGGCCGAGCGGAGACTTTCCCTTTTCATTACGTGTTATTCATTTTTATTAAGTTTTCATTCTTTTTAATGGTTTTCGGTTATTCCGAGCCCCCGGCAGCCTCGTTAATGAATTAATTGGCCGGGGGTTCATTAGCGAGGGTTTGAAATGGCGGCAGCTGCGCTGACTCAGCGATCTGGGAATTCTTTGGGAATGTTGGTTTTACCCAAGGAACAAATTCACCCGGAAAACGGCAGCAAATCCCCGTTTCCTGGGGCTTGGGAACTGTTAAATCATGGAAAAAAACCAGGGAAAGGCAAAGCTGCCGAGGCTGAGCCTTTTCCTTTCCCCCCCTTTTTCCCTTTTTCCCCCCTTTTTTCCCCCCATTCTTTCCCCATTTTTTCCCCTTTTCCCCCATTCCCTCCCCCCCCCCCCCTTTTTGCCCCATTTTTTCTCCTTTTCCCCCCTTTTTCCTTGCCAACAAATCCCAATTCCCTGGACCTGTGTCCATCTTGGCCAGTCCCAGCCCCAATTCCTGGGATATTTTGCTCCACTCGGGGTCTCCCAGGTGTCCCCGTGGGGTTTTTACCCCACCCGAGCTCTCCGTGTCCCCATCCCACAGCCAAAAATTGAGGGAAAACGGGGAAAAAAACGGGAAACGTCCACCGGGAATGAGGCCTTTGGGAGCCGCCAGGAAGGGGAAGCTCAGGGCACATCCAAGCCTCGGGAATTCCCACGTTCCCTAATCGGATTCCGGGGAAATGGGAGCGCGGAGCTTGGGAGCGTCAGCGGCTTCCCGAGGGATGGGAACGGGGATTTGTGGGATTGGGGCCGTCCGGGGCGAGGCTCTGCAGAGGGATGGGGATCCGGGAGTGGGACTGAGCCTCGGGAGTGGGATATTAATGATCAATGATTGATCCATGATTAATGATCAATGATTGATCCATGATTAATGGTTAATTATTAATGATTCCAAATATCTGCCCCTCTCTGGAGCGAGGCTGGGAGAGTTGGGAATGTTCCCCTGGAGAAGGGAAGGATCCAGGGAGAGCTTCCAGAACATTCCAGGGCCTGAAGGGGTTCCAGGAGAGCTGGAGAGGGACTGGGGACAAGGGCTGGAGGGACAGGACCCAGGGAACGGCTTCCCAGTGGGAAAGGGGAGATTGAAATGGGATCTTGGGAAGGAATGAGGGTGGGGAGGGGCTGGGCTGGAATTCCCAGAGCAGCTGGGGCTGCCCCTGGATCCCTGGAAGTGCCCAAGGCCAGGTTGGAGCCCCCTGGGATAGGGGAGGTGTCCCCGAGGGTGGCCCTGGGTGGGATTTAAGGTCCCTTCCCACCCAAAGAATTCCAGGATTTAAATCCGTTTTGGGGCTGTGAAGGAGGGTCTGGCTGAGCCGGTCCCGGGCCAGGGGCTGGATCAGGATCGGGATCGGGATTGGGATGAGGATCAGGATCAGGATCAGAATCAGAACCAGGATCAGGATCACGATCGGGATCAGGATCAGAACTGGGATCAGGATCAGAACTAGGATCAGAATCAGGATTAGGATCAGGATCGGGATCAGGATCAGGATCAGAACTGGGATTGGGATTGGGATCAGGATCGGGGTTGGGATCAGGATCAGAATCAGGATTGGGATCAGGATCAGGACTGGGATCAGGATTGGGATCAGGATTGGGATCAGGATCAAGATTAGGATCAGGATCAGGATCGGGATCGGGATCAGGACCAGAATCAGGATCTGGATCGGGACTGGGATCAGGATCAGGATCTGGATCGGGATGAGGACCAGGCAGTGCTGCAGCAGCTGCTCTCATCCAACACCTCCACAAAATCCCTCCGTGGATCTCCCAGACCCCAAATTCAGGGATTTTTTACCCCAAAACCTCCCCTAAATCCCCCCTTCCCCCTCTGCCTCTCCGCGCCTCCGGGGGGGGCAAATTCCACCTGGGAAGGTCCAACCCGGCGGGTTCGGCTCGGGGCGGGTTCCCGGCATTCCCGAGCCGGGGATTTGCCATTAAAATTCCAGGGAACAGCGAATTCCCAGCCGGAGCCGGGCCGGGAGCCTCGGAGAGCTCAGCCTGGGCCCTGCCTGGATTTGGGGTGTTCTCCTTCATCCCGAGTTTCTTGTTCTACGGAATTATCCATGGAAAATGGATCCGGGGGGGGGGGAAATCTGTGGGATGGGAAGGGAATCCCGGCCTCCACTGCTGGAAAATCCCCCCGGCAGCAGCGACAGCCCCGGTTTTGGGCCCGAGTTGGAGTCTTTGTTCCCATCCCGAGGTTCGGGGTGATCCCGAGGAGCCGAGGCAGCCCCGCCCGCGGTCAATGATTAATTCCCGGGATCGATGCCCCGTCAATGATTAAATCCCATAAATCAGGGCTCCTCCAGCTTGTGCACGCCTCCAGCTCCAGCAGCACTTCCAGCCGGGAAAAAACATTCCCGAGTAAACCCCACGCTGCTCCCACCTCCCGTCCCCCGAGGGCGGCGACGTTAAAGCTCCAAATCCGGTTAAAATTGGGATTTTGGGGTCGATTGCGAGCCTTTCCCAAGCCTGTCCAGCAGGGCCCTGCCCGTTCAATAAAACAAACGGATCACCCGAGGTCGCTTTCTGCTTATTCATCCCTCAGCGTGGAAGGGGAGAAGCTTCCGCGTGCGTCGGTGCTGCCGGAACGGCGGCGTCTCCTTTTCCAGGAGGGAAAGCGGAGGGAATTCGAGCTGATTTCCTTGAGGGAAAAGGGGAAACCCCCCCCCCCCCCCCAAAAAAGGGGGGGAGTTTAAAGAGCTCTCGGCTCCCGGTGAAGGGAGTTTTCCCACCGGGCTGGGAGGGGGATTGAACATCGTCCCTGAGGGGGATTTCTCGAGGAGAATTCCAGCTGCGGGGTTTGGAAGGGGAATCAAATCATCGTTCCTGAATTCCACGTGGGAATTCTCCCGGCTCCAGGGCTGAGGGGCAGCGGAATTCAGCCCGGTGGGGAGCAAATTTCTCCTTTCGGGGGTTCATTGATCAAAGGGTTTTGTTGCTGTTCCCACCCCCGCAGCCCCAAATCCGGGATTTTTTGGGAACGCCGTGCATGGCACAGTGACCCACGTGTGGGATCTGGGGTGCTCAGCACCGGGAGGAGCCCGGGATGAGCTCAGGGTGTTCGCAGTTATCCCGACGGAGGTTTGGGATTTGCTGGGGGTCAGGGAAGGAGAGGAGAGAGCCCGAAATCCCTGGCAAAACCTGGGATTCCTGGGTTGGGAATCACATCCCAGACGAGGCCCCTTTAGCAACAGCCGGGCTGCAAAGGAAGGGGGCCCCCCTGGGCTGGGGCTCCCCTGGGCTGGGGGCTCCCCTTTGTTGGGGTCCCCCCTTGACCGGAGGCTTCTCTTGAAAAGGATCTTCCCTTGACTGGGATCCCCCTTTAGCCGGGGTCTCCCCTTAATTGAGATCTCCCCTTAATTGGCATCTCCCCTTAATTGGGGTCTCCCTTCAATTGGGATCTTCCCTTGTTTGGGATCTCCCCTTAATTGGGGTCTCCCTTCAATTGGGATCTTCCCTTGTTTGGGATCTCCCCTTAATTGGGGTCTCCCTTTAATTGGGATCTTCCCTTGTTTGGGATCTCCCCTTAATTGGGGTCTCCCTTCAATTGGGATCTTCCCTTGTTTGGGGTCTTCCCTTAATTGAGATCTCCCTTTAACTGGGGTCTTCCCTTGTTTGGGGTCTCCCCTTAATTGGGATCTCCCCTTAATTAGGGTCTTCCCTTAATTGAGATCTCCCTTTAACTGGGATCTTCCCTTGTTTGGGGTCTCCCTTTAATTGGGATCTCCCCTTAATTGGGGTCTCCCCTTAATTGGGATCTTCCCTTAATTGGCGTCTTCCCTTTAATTGAAATCTCTCTTTAACAGGGCTCTCCCCTTAATTGGGACCTCCCCTTAATTGGGGTCTACCCTTGGCCAGGGAGGGGAAAACTCCGCACTTCGGGTGAGTTCAGCACCTCAGGAAAGAATTTCCTTCCTTCAGGAGGTGAAGTTTGCTCCGGGCTGTTCCAAGTGGCCGCGACAGAAAAACGAAAGAAATCCGGGGGGGATCCAAAAGCTCCAAACCCGGAGGGCTGAAAATGATCAAAATCCGAGAGGATCCCAAAAAAACACCCCAAAATCCGAGCGGGGATCCAAAAAGTCAAAATCCGAGGGGATCAGAGGCAGTCCCGGAGCGCTGCGTGGGTCGGAGGAGGGCTCAGGAGCGCAGGTGCTTCCTCAATTCTTCCCGAAAACAGAAATATCCACGGGAACGGTGCGATCCTCGCCGCCATCCCGTGCAATTCCGGGATAATCCCGGTGGGAAAATCCCTTTTTAAAGCGCGACTCGGCGACCGCCGTGCGGCAACTCCCAGCCGCCGACCCCGAAAGGGTTAAGGAGCCGCGCTCGGGCCCTGCCGGGCGGAAATCGTCCAAGTTCAAGCCGCGCTTCTCCCGCATGAATTCCAGCCGGGAGCCGGGAAGGAGCCGCCGGGATGGCCGGGACCTGCCGCGATTCCCACTTTTATTACTACGGCATCAAATTCGCGCTCTCCGCCTACGCCACGCTCTTCTCGGTGCGTTGTTTTCCCTTTTTTACCCCGTTTTCCCCCATTTCCCCCCCGCGTTTTCCCTTTTTTCCCCGTTTCCTCTCTTTTCCCCCCCGCGTTTTCCCATTTCCCCCCCTCTTTTTCCCATTTTCTCCCGCGTTTTCCCGGTGTTTCCCCACCCCCCCAGGGTGGATTTGGCTTTTCCAGAGATTTCGCTTCCCAAAGTCCCAATTTCCCCTTCCCAAAGCCCCAAATCCTTGAGGAAAACCCGCGCTGCCCCCAAGCCCCCGGGGCCGGCTCCAAACCGGGAATTTTTGGGGTGGTTCGCACCAAACTGGGCAGTTTTGGGGTCCAAACTGGGCAATTTTGGGGCAAACCCGCGGGTTTTGGGGGGGGGGTTCCGAGCGCATCCTCCCCCCGCGGATCCTTTGTGGCAGCGAGTCCCGTTCGGAGCCCCAAAAAATCGGGAAATTCAGAATTTTCACCCTCCCCAGACACCGAGGGGGGATTTGAGCCACGGTTTTTCTTGGAAAAATGAAAAACAAAGCGAGTTTTTGACGGTTTTTGAATCCCTGAACTCCGCTCGGGGCGGGATTTCCCCGCACCTGGGAGGTGCAAACACGTGCGGGAGCAGCAGAGGGAAAACCCGGGAATTCCAAGGCCCTTTTTAGGAAGTTTTTGGGGTTTTTTTCTTACATAACCCCGAGTTTATTTACAAACATTTCCTCCCCGGGGTTGAATCGCCGCGGGGAGGGGCGGAGAGCCCAGGTGTGAGCGCAGAAATTCCTGTGCAGGTGCTTGGAAATGATTTGAATTCCGCTTTTGGTTTCTTTTCCTTCCATGGGTGAGCTCATGGCAGGCAGGCCCGGCCCTCGTGCCTGGGACCCCAAAAATCCCCCCCAAATCCCCCCAAAATGTTTTTTTTTGGGAGGAATATCTCCCGCATTTCCCAGTGCTCTGCTGTGTGGGAAAGCTCTGAGGGGCCAGACCTTCATGAGATTCCCGAAATTCCCCAAAAAATCCACGTTTCTCCCACGTTCCTGGCTCAGGTTGGAGGTCTGGGATGGGAATTGTGGATTTTTTCCGCTTTCCGAATTAATTCCTGGGAAATCCCGAGGGTTTGGGTTCTCCAAGGAGCCGATCCCTCTCGGTTTGAGGTTTTCCAGAGGTTTTTGAGGAGCTCTGGGTGCTGAAGGAACCACAGAGTTTTCCTGTTTTCCTCTCACTTCATCTCCACTCTGGGAATCGTGGATTAACCCTGGGACAATTCCCAGCTTTTTTGGGGGGAATTTTGGGGCAGGACCCACCAGCGGGAGACTCGGATTTGTCCGAAAAATGGGAAAACAACTACAAAAAACCCCCCCAAATCCTGACTCTGGATGGCTCCAACCCCTCCCGCCTCCATCCCTCCATTCCCCAGGCGGGAATTCTGCTCCAGGGAATCCACGGGAATCCTGCGGCTCCCGGGAGCCTTTCAGCCTGACCTAATTCTGGCCTCATTTGCACAATTGCCGCCCAATTAATTCCGACAACCCTCCAAGCCTCGTTAACGAAGGGATCGGGGCCGGGGCTGCTCCCGGGATGTTTTTCCCGATAAAACCAGGATTTTGTAGGAATTCGCTTTGGGAATTTGACTCCTTGGGATAAAAATCCCGTGGGATGAGGGTTGGGTTGGTCGCCATTGAGGGTCGAGGAGTTTTGGGGGTTCCAGCCTGTGGAAAATGGGATTTGGAGCTGGTGGATCCTTTCCAGGGATTTCGTTACAGCTGGAAAAATCTGGGAAGGAGCCTGGGATGAGCAGGAGAGGGGCTCTAAACCAGGGAATCGTGGGTTGGTTTTAATCCAGCGGAGCAAAGATTTGGGATTTCCTTTCCCAAAAAAAATCCCAAACCTCGTCTTCTTCCGTTTCCTTGGAAAATCCAAACATATAAGAAATACGGAAGATTCCCAAAAAACTGCAAGTGGGTGTTTCAACCGACCCCGCTGAAAACCGGGATTTTTACATTCCCTCTGGAAAAAGAGGCCATTCCCGACATTCCCTCTGGAAAAAAACGTGGCCATTCCCGAGATTCCCTCTGGAAAAAGAGACCATTCCTGCCCTTCCCTCTGGAGGAGCTCACGGCTCCGGGAGAGCTTTTCCCAATTCCCACCTCACCTCGGGATTAGCCGGGAGCTCAACCCCCCCTGAGAGCCGCGTGTTAATTATTCCCTGTTCCTTAATTGCCTCCCATCCCAATTCCAAGTGGCTCCAGGACAGGGATTTCCACCTTTCTCCTTCCCAGCTCCTCGCCCGGCTCTTTCCCTATCGGACGGGGAATATCCTGGAGAGGGGTTTGGGATGGGCTGTGGCACATCCCGGAGCCGTTTTCCTTGGATATCTCCCACCTCCCCCTCTCTCTCGGAGCCTCTTTTTCCACCTGAATCCCGCAAATCCCGCAAATCCCGCTGCAGATCCTGGGGCTGCTGATCCTGAGCGTCGGGATCTACGCCGAGGTGGAGCGGCAGCGGCACAAAACCTTGGAAGGGATTTTCCTGGCTCCGGCCGTGCTGCTGCTCCTGCTGGGAGTCACCGTGTTCCTCGTGTCCTTCGTGGGAATGGTCGGGAGCCTCCGGGACAACCGGATGCTGCTGAAGGTGGTAAGGATTGGGATGGGCTGGGGGCAATTCCGTGCATCCGGAGTCACCTCTGTGTCTGGGGGTTCTCCAGGGGGGAATTCCAGGGATCCAGAGTCACCTCCATGGTTTGGGAATGCCAGGAGGGAATTCCATGGATGCAAAGTCAAAACCACATCTGGGGGATCCCAGGGAAGGAATTCCATGGATCCGGAGTCACCTCCACGTCTGGAGGTTCCCAGGGAGGGAATTCCATGGATGTGGAGTCACCTCCGTGGTTTGGGAATGCCAGGGAGGGAATTCCATGGATGCAGAGTCACCTCTGTGGTTTGGGAATGCCAGGAGGGAATTCCATGGATGCAGAGTCACCTCCATGGTTTGGGAATGCCAGGGACGGAATTCCATGGATGCAGAGTCAAAACCACATCTGGGGGATCCCAGGGAGGGAATTCCATGAATCCGGAGTCTCCACCATTGTTTGGGGATCCCAGGGAGGGAATTCCATGAATCCAGAGTCAAAACCACATTTGGGGGATCCCAGGGAAGGAATTCCATGGATCCGGAGTCACCTCCATGTCTGGGGGATCTCCAGGAGGGAATTCCATGGATCCGGAGTCTCCACCATTGTTTGGGGATCTTCAGGAGGAAATTCCATAAATTCAGAGGCAAAACCACGCCTAGGGGTTCTTAAGGAGGAAATTCCTTGAAGTCACCCCCATGTCTAGGGGATCCCAAAGAGGGAATTCCATGAATCCAGAGTCTCCACCGTGTTTTCCCTCCCGAGGTCCATCCCGGGATGCGAATTCCCAAGGAAAAGCGCCTCCCGCTCCCTGCCCAGCCCCCGCTGTGTGGGAACCGGGAGGTGAAAAGCCGGGAATTGCTGAGGAGGGAACGGTGGCAATCAGGGCTCTTGTGCGGATCGGGAATTGTCCTTTTCCTGGAGGATGAATCCCCCTGGAGGAGGCTCAGGAACAAAAGCAATCAGGGAAAGAGGCGCTGGAGGAGCTCTTGGAGCTGAGCTGGGCTGGCAGCTGCGGCTTCATCCCGATTTTATGGGATTTGTGCCTAAAAGGATTCGGGATTGTGTTTAAAAGGATCTGGATTCGTGTTTCAAAGGATCTGGAATCTCATTTAAAAGGATTTGGGATCACGTTTAAAAGGATCCGGGATCACATTTAAAAGGATTTGGGATCACGTTTGAAAGGATTTGGGATCACTTTTAAAAGGATCCAAATCTGCGTCTGAAAAGATCCAGGGTTGTGTTTTAAAGGATCCGGAATGTGCTCGAAAGGATCCAGGATTGTTTTTGGAAGGATCTGGAATTGTGTTTTAAAGGACCTGGATCTGCACTTAAAAGAATCCCAATTTGTGTCTAAAAGGGTTTGGGATCGTGGTTTAAAGGATTTGGGATCGTGGTTTAAAGGATGCAGGATTTGTGTCTAAAAGGATCCAGGACTGTGTTTAGAAGGATCCAGATTCCTATTTAAAGGATTTGGGATCATGTTTAAGAGGATTTGAGATTGTCTTTAAAAGGATCTGGAACTGTGTTTTAAAGGATGTGGATTTGTGTCCAAAAAGGCCTGGGATCGGTTTTTAGAAGGATCCAGGATTTGTGTTTAACGGGATCCAGCCTCACACTTCAGAGGATCTGGGATTTGTGTCTAAAAGGATCTGGGATCGTGGATTAAAGGATCGGGAATCGTGTTTGAAGGATCCGGGGTTCCTGTTTGAAGGATCCGGGCCGGTTTCTCCCTGGAGCCGCGGATTCCCCCTGGAATTCTCCCTGCCAGGATGATTTGTGCCCGCTCAGGGCCGCTGAAAGCTCCATCCATCACCGCCCCCGCAGCCGCGGCTCCTTCCCATTGATCCACAGGGAACAGGCAGTTCCTGACGGCCCAAAAATCCTGGGATCGATGTCCCAGAAACTCCGACCCCGCGGGATTCGTGCTCCGCAGGGAAAGGAATTAAAATGCACAAAGTCCTTGGGGTCCCGGGCTTGGAATATCCAGATTTTCCACCCTGGATGACCCTTTTCCAGCCCCGTTCCCAACCCCTTTTCCAGCCCCGTTCCCAACCCCTTTTCCAGCCCCATTCCCAATCCTTTCCAGCCCCATTCCCAACCTTTTCCTGCCCCTACTCTGACTTTTCCTCCTGCCTGGAAAAGCGGCCCAGAAAAGGGATAAAAAGGGAACATTGGGAAGGTTTTGTGCCTGGACACAGAACGCGGCTGTTCCGTGGGGTTTGGGGTCGGAGATTCCTGGAGAATCCCAACAATTTGGGAATTGCAGCATCCTCTCCTTTAAACCTGAGCCGTGATTCTTTCCCTGCCTTCCCTCCCTTTCCACCTCGGAGCCTGAGGTGGAGCCGGGCCCGCGGGGCTTTTCCCAGCTGGAATTCGGGAATAACGAACATGGAACAAAACCTTGGAGATCCTTAAGGGAGGGAAGGAGCAGCTCTGAGCGCTGCCGCTCCCGGCCCGGGGGGGATTTATCAATTCCCGAGGTTTCCGTGGGAATTAGTGTCGTTTATTGGGAGCCGGGACGGATGAGCTCGTTAACGGGAGCGGCGTTAATTGAATCGGGATCGAGCGGCTCTTCGCTGACTCAGCATCCGGAGAAAGATTTCCTTGGGAAGTTTCTCCATGAAATCCGGGCTTTGCTTGGAGCTTTGTGCCAGGAGAGACCCTCGGGCTTCTTCCCGATCCCTTCCCGATTCCCGATCCCTTCCCGATGCCCTCTCCGGGGTGGGAGCTGACACGTAGGGACACGGCCGTGCCAATTCTGGCCAAAATTCTGGGAAAACCCGGAATTCCTGTGGTTAATTCCTCCCTTCCCTCGTGGTTTTGAGCTCGGGGGCAGCTCCAGGATTGGATCCTGGTTTGGGTGGATTTTTCCTCTTTTTTTTTTGCTGCTGGAATTTTCCTCAGGGGCTGATTGCGGAGCCCTGCGGAAAGGGAAGAGCTGGGATTTTGCCGGGGGTTCCATCCCCAAATGTGCCCATGGCTGCTGCAATCCTTGGGAATGCCAAAAAATTCCACTTCCCACCCTATCCATGGGTTCGGATGCTCCACTGGGGCATTTTTTTGGGTGAAGAAAAGCCGGATTTCACTCCGGCTTCCCAATTTTCCAGCCTGTGCTGGAGACCTGGATTTGTGGCTGCTTCCTTTGGAAATCCGCTCGGAATTCTGAAGGAATTGTGGGATTTGGAATTCTGAGTTTACGAATTCTGGGTGTCTGCAGCGGCTGAGCATTCCCTGTGGGTCCCCTTTTCTTGGGAATTCCAGTCCGAATACGCCGGTTTTCTCCCCAGGTTTTTCCTGGCTTTTCCCTGGTTTTTTCAGGACCATGAGCTGAGCTCTTTTTTGGGATCTCTCCCTTGGAACTGGGGACTTTTCCAATCTCATCCTTTAGGGCTTCACCCGGCTTCACCCGAAAGGAGGGAATGGAGAGGAAATCTGGGAGTGGTGGGAATGGCCAAAGGGAGAAAACCCGCCCGGACACAATGGGATAAAATCCCGGTTTTCTGGGATTGGGGATTCCAGAGGAGCCTCCCGTGGCTTTGTGGAGGGAAAAACTCATCCCGTGGGATTTCAGGCACTTCTGGGCTCTGACCGGTTCTTCCCACTCGGGTTTGAACCCCAATCCTTGGTCTTTGCTCCAATTCCAAAATTCCCGCTGGAATTTTTTCCCAGCTAAGAAGAGCCCAAAGCCCTCAGGTTTCCCTTTTCCCGCTGGGTTTTGGCCGAGGTTGAAGAAAAGAAACGTTCCCAGGATGGAATTTCTCCCCCTGCTGTGGGATCCGGAGCCGCGAGCCCAAATCCACCCCGTTCCTTTGGAATTTCCATGGATTTGGAGACGGGGATGGGCTCCTGTCACCTCCCTAATTAAGGGCTTCCTTCCCTAATAACCCCTGGCCCTAATGAGCTGCTGTGGGCGGTGCTGCTGCTCTGGGGAGGGCGGAGCTCGTTAGTGGGGGTTAATTAACAACCCCTGAGCTCCAGGAGGAATTCTGGGATGCGCAGGACTTTGGGAACTGGAGCAAAGCCGGGGTCAGAGCGAATATCCCAGGAATAAACGCCCTCAATCCCCAATCCCGCTTTTTTTAAAGGGTTTTTCGGGATTTCAGGTGGTTGCCGTGGGAACCGCCCTCCTTCCTGGGAGGGGGGAGCCTCCAAAAATTCCGAGGGAGGAGAAAAGCGGGAGATGAACTGAGCTGAGCTGGGATCTTCACCTTTGGAAAAGGTGGGAATTCCCGATGGGAATGGGCTGCAAGGACACCAAACCTCCTGGTCCGAGTCCTTCGCTCCAGCGGAATCTGGAATTCCCAACTTTCCCAGGGAGGGAGGGAGGAGGGAAAGAAAGAAAGAAAGGAATGAACGCCAAAGCTTTTCCAGGGATACAAAACCCCTTGGATCGAGCCCTTGGATCAATCCCATCTCCCTGGAGTCACCGGCAGCAGGACAGACCCCGATTCCCAGGGGAAAATTCTGGATCCGTGGGGCTTGGGAGGAGAGGAGAGCTCCAACCTTTCCACGGAATTGCTGAGGTTGGAAAAGCCCTCCAAGGTCTAACCCAACCATTTGCCGAGGGCTGGGAATTCCGGGATGTGGGATCGCTCCTGTTTTCCACGTGGATATTTCTGGCGGGAATTTCTCTGAGCATTCCTAGATGGGAAAAAAACCCATGGAAAAGCCCCGCACTTGAGGAGGGAGCTCTGGGAATGTCCCGGCTGGGATTGGGGGAGCAGGGCCCGGCTCGTTGCCTGGATTCCATGGGCTGGGTGATTTCCATTGGATATCCAGCCTGGAAAACCACAGGGCCGATATTTGCTCCCACTTTTCCTCTTTTCCATGCGGAATTTCCCCTCCTGGTTCCTCCCATCCCTCCTTCCCCACTTCCCAAACTCCTTTCCCTGCCAGGACGAGACCTTTGGAAAGGATTCGCATCTCCCCAGGGAGCAGGAAGTGGAATTTTGGGATTTCCGAGAGTTCCAAAGCAAATCCTGGTGTCCGGGTGTCCCCGTTGGAGCCGGGCAAGGACCTGGAGCTGGGATAATCCCTCCTTTCCTCATTCCAGTTCTTCTGGGTGCTCCTGCTGATCTTCCTGACGGAGCTGCTGCTCATCTTCATCGAGATCATCTTCGAGAACAAGGTGGGAGCGGCCTCGGGGTCCCCTCTGGGGTCCGGAATTCCCGAAAATGGAATTTTTTCATTCCCGAAAATGGAACTTTTTCATTCCCCAAAATGGAACTTTCATTCCTGAAAACGGAATTTTTTCATTCCTGAAAACGGAATGGTTACTCCCAAAAATTGAATTGTCATTCCCAAAAATTTAATTGCTATCCCCAAAAATGGAATTGTTATCCCTGAACATGGAATCGGCATTCCCAGAAATCAAATTGTTATTCCTGGAAGTGGAATGGTCATTCCTGAAAATCGAATGGTTATTCCCGAAAATTGAATTTTTACTCCCAAAAATTGAATTGTCATTCCCAAAAATGTAACTGTTATTCCCAAAAATTGAGTTGCTATCCCTGGACATGGAATTGTTATCCCTGAACATGGAATTGTTATCCCTGAACATGGAATTGTTTCCCCGGCTCCCGCCCTCCTGGGAATGCTCCAGGCCTGTGCTGCATCTCCGGCACCACCCGGAGCTCTCCCGGCAGCCGCAGATCCCGGGGCCATTCCCAGGAAAACCCGCGGGGTTTGTAATCAGGGATTCGTTAAATCCTCGCCGCAATCCCGTTAATTGCCGGCTCCAAGGGCAGGGAGAGGTTGGGAACGGGAGCTGAGCGAGCGGGATGGGGAATGTTCCCCGTTCCTGGCTCCTCCCGGTGCTGCCGGAACGTCCCGGTTCCGATTCCACCGTCCCTAAAATCCATCGAGCGGTTGAACCGCCTGGATCGATCCCTGCCGGCTCAGGGAATGCCGGGGCTGGAGAAATCCCTCGGGAATGGGGATTCCAGCCCCAAAAGTCCATTCCCTGCAGCACAAAGAGCTCCGGGCTTCCCAACCATCCCGGAATCCCCGAATGGGTTGGTTTGGGAAGGGACCTTAAATCCCACCCAGGGCCACCCTCGGGGACACCTCCCCTATCCCAGGGGATTCCAACCCGGCCTTGGGCACTTCCAGGGATCCAGGAGCGGCCACAGCTGCTCTGGGAATTCCAGCCCAGCCCCTCCCCACCCTCATTCCTTCCCAAGATCCCATTTCAATCTCCCCTTTCCCACTGGAAGCCGTTCCCTGTGTCCTGTCCCTCCATCCCCTGTCCCCAGTCCCTCTCCAGCTCTCCTGGAACCCCTTCAGGCCCTGGAATGTTCTGGAAGCTCTCCCTGGATCCTTCCCTTCTCCAGGGGAACATTCCCAGCACTCCCAGCCCAGAGAATCCCGGAATCCTGGAATGCTCTGGGTTGGGATGTGCCCTAAGGACCCCCCAGCCCCAGCCTGGGAGACACTGCGGGAGGACTTTGCCTTTTCCAGCAGCTTCCCAGACCCCTCCGATCCCTGGAAAACGCACTGCACTTCCTTCTCCAAGGAAAACCGGATTGTTGGGAGTCCTTCCCACAAAATCCCTCCGTGCTGCCCCTTCCAGGCTGGGCTTTTTTGGGAAAACTCAGCATCAAACCCTTTTGATTTTTTTGAGCCCTGTGGATGCTCCAGCCCCATCCCGCAGCGCAGGGATGCTCCGGAGAAATTCGGGATGGAATCCTCGGGAGATGGAGCTCCGGGATGGAGGCGGAGCTTTCAATTGAAATGTGTTTAAAATGAATTTCAATTGAGTGGGGCGATGTCAAAACTTAATTAAACCCCAGACAATGAGGGGGGGAGGGGCAAATCCCACCTGGAATTGTCGGGAGGCGCAAATCCGCCTCTGGAACAGCGGCTGTTTATTAAATTCCTGAAAACCGGAATTAATTGGATTTCAGATGAAATCAGGGAATTAATTCCGTGGCCTCGGAGCTGCTCAGTATTCAAATCAGCCTCGTTGATATGCAAATGAGGCCGGGGGGATTAATGGGATTGGGATGCTGGGGGGCGGCAGGGGTGGAGAGGGAGCAGAACCCCGGGATGTTCGACTCCCACCTGGGAATCGGGATTTAATTCCAGAGCGATCCCTGGGTGAGGCTTTTTGGGGAAAAACCAGCAGGAAACGGTGAAAGCTGGGATCGTGTTGGTTTAGTGAGGAGCAAACCGGGAATGAAAATATTCCTGAAGCCGTTCCTGGAGCCATTTGAGATTCCCAGGAATCATCCCCGGCCCCTTTTCCTCGTTCCTGGGGTCTCCTCCTCGTTCCCGCTCTTCCCAACCATTCATTTTCCCGTCACGGGGAATTGGGAAAAGCGACGTTTTCCTCTCCCCTCTCCCACCTGCTTCTAACCCAGGGAAAATTTCCTTTTTCCCATCATTAACGTTCCTGCCTGGCGGATTTTCGGGAATCGAGCGGGGAATCCGCTCCGGATCTGCCCGGAGCCTCCCCGAGAGCATTCCCAGGCATCCCTAAAATTCCTTTGCCATCCAATCAGTGCTTCAGGAATTGCCTGAAGCGTCCCCAGGAGGAGCAGCAGGGACAGCCCCAGCCCATCCACACCGTTCCCTGCCGGAATTCCCGAGGGATTTCTCAGGATCAGGAAGGATCTGAGGCTCTGTGAGCACTCTGCTCCCACTTGTGGACTATTTTTCCATGGATAAATCCCCTCTTGGAGCCCATTTCCCTCTCCCGAGGCAGCAGGACCCTCGGCCAGGGGTTCAAATCCCGATTTCCCGTGGGATTGAGGAGTCTGGAGGAGCTTTGGCATTAAATGAAACGGAACCGGAAAAATCTGGTGGCCAAAGATGCCCGGGCCGGGAATGGATCCACAATGCTCCAAAACGATGGATTTTACCCCAGGAAATGGGCTTGGGACCGGGTAAAATTCCTCCTCCGGTGCCAGCCATGAAAAACTTGGAATTTTGGGCTGTTTTCCCTCTGTTTTTCCACGTCTGAGCCGTGGTTTTGGGTTTCTCCATCCCCAGATGAACGAGGTTTTCCACTCCAACATCCAGGCGGGAATCCGGCACTACTACGATGACCTGGACTTCAAGAACATCCTGGATTTCGTGCAGGAAAAGGTTTGGTTGGGAAAAGGAGGAGGTTTTCCAAGGAATGGTTGATCCCATGCCTCGTTTTCCCTCCTTTCCGGGGTTTATTCCCATCCCTGGTGCGTTTTCCTTGGATATCTTCACCCGCTTGGGTTTCTGGCGGGATTCGTGGCCGGGTTTTGCCTCAGCCCACGGGGATTTTTTGGGAATTCTCCCAGAATTTGTGTTCCCTGCAAGGAGCAGCAGCCGCTCCCGCCCTCAGACTGTGCTGGGATATTTCCATTCCCAGGTTTTGGTGGGAAATCGCTGCCTGGAATTATTTTTACCTCTTCCCAACTTTCCCAGGGAGGGAGGGAAATAAAGAAAGAAAGGAATGAATGCCAAAGCTTTTCCAGGGATACAAAACCCCTTGGATCGAGCTCTTGGATCAATCCCTTCTCCCTGGAGTCACCAGCAGCAGGACAGGCCCCGATTCCCAGGGGAAAATTCCGGATCCGTGGGAGTTGGGAGGAGAGGAGAGCTCCAACCTTTCCACGGAATTGCTGAGGTTGGAAAAGCCCTCCAAGGTCAAACCCAACCATTCGCCGAGGGCTGGGAATTCCGGGATGTGGGATCGCTCCTGTTTTCCACGTGGATATTTCTGGCGGGAATTTCTCTGAGCATTCCTAGATGGGAAAAAAACCCATGGAAAAGCCCCGCACTTGAGGAGGGAGCTCTGGGAATGTCCCGGCTGGGATTGGGGGAGCAGGGCCCGGCTTGGAGGCAAAGCTGCTCCCAGAGAATTTGGGATGTTGCCACCTCGGCCCAAATCCCCTCATTTTCTCTTGGAACATCCCAGACTTTCCCTCTGGATTTGGGGCAGAGGAGCCTGGGATGTTCCTTCCTCTTGGAACTAAAAAATGAAACTCCAGGGCTCCCGCCTTGGCTTTGGGAGCTGCGCTTGACTTTAGGCCTGGCCTTGCTGAGCCGAGCTCAACAGCCAGGCCGGGATCCCTCTGGAGGCCTCAGGACCTGCCTGATGTGGGGAAAGATTGGAACCTTTCCCGAGTTTTGCTCCAACCGCCCCGGGATGAGGCTGGAATTCCAAGTGGAGGAGAGATGGAGCTGCCGGGAGCAGCCGGGAATTCCCGCCTGGGGCCATTCCCAGAGCCTGGGCATGGAGACCAATCCGGGAATCTCCAAGGAATTAATGGGATTTATTTCTGGGAATTCCTGCATCTCCGAACTATCCCGGATCAGGCTCTTTCCAGGCCATTCCATGGCATTTTCCCACCATTCCATGGCATTTTCCCACCATTCCATGGTATTTGCCCAGCACTTTTCCCGTCTGCAGCTTCCCTCCAGGATTTTCCTCCCCTTTTTCCGTGCAGCTTCTGGGAGTCGGTCGCCCTCCCCGGGATGGGTCAATCCAGGAATTCCAGGTGGGAATCCAGGAATTGTAAATCCACACCTTGGCCATTCCTGGGATGAAGCAGAGCAGAGGATCCCAAGAGTTTTTCCTGCTTTCCCTCGGAAAAAAAAAGGGAGCAGCAGCTCCCAGGGATGAACCCCTCCCAAATTCTGCTCCTGGATGAGTTCAGTGCTTAAAAAAGGGGGAAAATCCTTTTTTTTCCTGCTTTTCCAAGCACTCCAACCTATCCCGGCCACTCCTTTCCGGGGGGAAAAGCTCCGATTCCAATTGTTTTCCACAAGAACGTTGGGATCAGGCTCATTTTTATTCCGTGGAGGACACGGAGGGACTTGGATGGAATTTTGTTTTATCTTTGCTGTGGGAAGAGAAGGGAAAAAAAAAAAGGGGAAAAAAAGGAGATTTTTATTTTTTTTCCTTTTTTCCCTTTGGAGCTGCAGGATTTGATCCCAATTTATCCTGACGGGAAGAGAAATCCCTGCGAGGCCGATCGGGATTTGCGGCACGGCTGAGCCGCTGTGAAATCCGTCCCTGAGGGTGCTGCCAGAGCCATCCCTGCCTCGGGAAAAGCTTGGATTTGTCACCTGGAATTAAATCCCAGGAGTGTGGATGATGCTGATCCCACTGAAAGCCGGGATGGATCCAAGGCCCTGCTCGCAGCTTGGGAAAGCCATGCCCAAATCCCGCTAAAATGGGGATAAATGGGCAAAAATCCCACTTTTTTTGTTTTTACCTGGTGCCTTCAACTGCCCTGGGAGCAGGGAAAACTTGGGAATGCTGGTGCTGGAGATGCAGGGAACTGGATTGGATCATGGAATGGTTTGGGTTGGGTGGGATCTTAAATCCCTTCCCCTATCCCAGGCTGCTCCCACCTGGCCTTGGGAACTTCCAAGGGATCCCGCTCCTCTGGGAATTCCATCCCAGCCCCTCCCCGCCCTCACAGGCAGGAATTCCCTCCCATTATCCCAATTAATGATCTCCCATTATCCCTGTGTCCTGGGAATCCATTCCCTGCTGTCCCAGGGGAATGGGGCTGATTCCAAAGCCCTTTTCCAGGCAGAACGGGATTTTTCAGGAGTTTCCAGGTGCCACAGCTTCCCTGGGAATTCCACCCCTGCCCCTTCCCACCCTCCCAGCCAGGGATTTCTCCCCAGAATCCCAATCCAACCCCGAATCCCTTGGCATGGGAATCCCTCCCCCTTCACCCCGGCGTTCCAGGATTGTCCAGCTCCACGTCTCCCCCTCTCCCTGTTTTTTCCCTGCAGTTTTCCTGCTGTGGAGGGGACGAATTCCGGGATTGGGAAGTGAACCAGTACCACTCCTGCAACGGCAGCGGGGCCCTGGCCTGCGGGGTGCCCCATTCCTGCTGCATCCGCAGGGTGAGGTCCCAGGGTGTGGAAAATCCCCTAATTCCAGGGAAAACCTCCTCTTCCGGCCGGTTTTTCCCGCGTCGAGGGGTTTCCGCTTCATGACGTTCCCACTTGGAAAACGGTTTGAGGGAATCTCGGCGTGAGAGGACGAAGGAGCTGGAATGGGAATGTTCATTTATGGGTTGCTCTGGGATTTTGCTGGGATCGCGGAGGCGGAATCCCGGGATAACGATGGTTGTGCCACGGCGAGGGGTTGTTGGAAAGGCCGAGGTTTGCAGCTGTGGGATGTAAAAGGGTTGGGAAAGGGATCAGGAGGAAAAAACGGCAGCAGCTTGGGAGGAGCTGGGAATGTTCCCCTGGAGAAGGGACGGATCCAGGGAGAGCTTCCAGAACATTCCAGGGCCTGAAGGGGCTCCAGGAGAGCTGGAGAGGGACTGGGGACAAGGCATGGAGGGACAGGACCCAGGGAACGGCTTCCCAGTGGGAAAGGGGAGATTGAAATGGGATCTTGGGAAGGAATGAGGGTGGGGAGGGGCTGGGCTGGAATTCCCAGAGCAGCTGGGGCTGCCCCTGGATCCCTGGAAGTGCCCAAGGCCAGGCTGGAGCGCCCTGGGATCAGGAAAGGTGTCCCCGAGGGTGGCCCTGGGTGGGATTTAAGGTCCATCCCAGGATTTTGGGATCTGGCTCGGCTCCATCCCAATGTGGATCCTCCCCCAGTTCCTTTCCCATCCGGACACTGCAGGGTTTAGAAGTTTTTGGGATCCTGTTCCCAGCTCCCAATGAGGGATTTTTGGGGAATGAGGGGATTTTTGAGGAATTTGCTGCCGGCAGGGCTGGGAGGGCTTTGCCCAAGGATCCCTCGGGGCTGGGGTCGGGAAAAGCCTCAATTCCAAGCCCCGGACGGAGCCGGGCTCCGGAGGGGAGCAGAGTTCCAGAGCCAGGAGCTTCTCCTGGATGGAATTCCCACATCCAAACCCCCCACACCCAGCAGGGATTTTTGGCCAAGCGCTCCGAGCCCGGATTGTTCGATCCAACCCCGCTCCTGCACGGAATCCTTCCGAGGATAAAACCTCAAGATCCCGGAAAAAACCTCCAAATATCCCGATTGTGCTGGAAAGCTCCCGAAAAAGGCTCAGCCGAGCTCCTCCCGGCAGCAAAACCCCCCGGAGCTTCGGATCTCCGGGAATGTCAGCGCCGGATCCGAGCCTTGGCCGTGCTCGAGGATGCGATGATGGAATTTTCCTCATTCCTCATCAATCCTTCATTGTTTGGGGCTTTTTTTTAATGGCAAAAGAAGGAAATGTGAAGGGGTTTAATGATCAGCGCGGGCCTGATATGCAAATGAGATGCAGATTAGAGATCCTCTCTAATCAGGGCCTTGATTAACGAACCCTGAGGCTCCTGGAGATGGAGTTAGGAATTCCTGCGGCGAGGATGGGCTGCAGGGAGCCGAAGGCTTTTCGCCGAGTTCTTACATTCCCATGGGGGTTTTTTGGGGACGATTTGGCAAAGAAAAACCTCGGCAGGGGGGAGGGAAAATTCCCGTTAATCCAGAGGGGGCGGATTCGGGAAACTTTTTGGGGAATGATCGAGGCCAGGTTGGAGCAGCCTGGGACAGTGGGAGGTGTCCCTGTCCCTCCAGCCCCTGTCCCCAGTCCCTCTCCAGCTCTCCCGGAGCCCCTTCAGGCCCTGGAATGTTCTGGAAGCTCTCCCTGGATCCTTCCCTTCTCCAGGGGAACATTCCCAGCTCTCCCAGCCCGGAGAATCCCGGAATCCTGGAATACTCTGGGTTGGGATGTGCCCTAAGGACCCCTCAGCCCCAGCCAGGGCCATCCCAGAGTCCAAGGGAGTGGCAGTGGCCGGGAGGACCCCGATTGTCCCGTGCTGGGCACCTCAGGAATTCCTGATTTTCCTTTGGATTTCTGGTGTTTTCCCGTAGCCTTTCCCGGGATGAATCTGTTCCCGTTCTCGTTCCCAGGTGCCCGAGGGAGTGGTGAACACCCTGTGCGGGTACCGGACCCTGGACAAGGAGGTGATGTTGGGTTTTTTGGGAATCCGCTGCTCCTTCTTCCCCAAATCCCAAAACCCAAATGCTCGCCGCAGGAATTCCCGTTCCCAAGCAAGGCTGGGATGCAGCTGCTCCAAACGCGGTTTTGGTGCTTTTCCCTGGGATTTTGGGGCATTTTTGGCTCCTCCTTTATCCCATTCCCAACCCACGGCATCCCTGTGAGCCCTTTTGGGATCAGGCCTGGGAATTGCTGGGCTGGGTTTGGGGTTTGGGGATTTGGAGTTGGGGATTTGGGGTTTGGGGGTTGGGGATTTGGGGTTGGGGATTTGGGGTTGGGGATTTGGGGTTGGGGATTTGGGGTTGGGGATTTGGGGTTGGGGATTTGGGGTTTGGGGTTGGGATTTGGGGGGTTGGGATTTGGAGTTTGGGAGCAGCAGGGTCTGTGGAGTTTGGGGTCACTGAACCAGCCCCAAACTCAGCAGAGTTTAAACTTAAAGGCAACTTTAAACTGAACTTAACTTAGGACTGACATTAAACTTAGCACAGGAACAGCTCTCGACAGAGCTTAAACTCGACAGAGCTGAAATTTAACAGAGCTTAAACTCAACAGAACTTCACAGAATTTAAACTTGGCAGAACTTAAACTCAACTGAGCTTAAACCCAGCAGGACTTTAAATTAACAGGACTTTAAATTAACAGCAGTTAAACCCAGCAGGACTTAAACCCAGCAGGACTTAAACCCAGCAGGACATAAACCCAGCAGTGCCTTAAACACTGAAGTTAATTCTAGGTTTAAGAAGTCGAACAGAGCCGGTTCACGCAGGATTCCCTCAGCCCAGCAGCCGCCCATGGGCCTGAATCCCTCCCAGCCCCCTTGAGTCCAGGGCAGCATTCCCAGGACGTTTCCTATGGAATATTCACCCTCACACGCTCACGGACAGAGAGTCTGGGCAAGGTTCCTGCGGGAGATTCCCGGGAATCCAGAGGGATTCCCACTTGGGATGACTTTGGATCTTCCCAGCGGCTGGAGAACGGAGCTCAGGGAGTGGCGGGATCAGCCCAGGATCTGTCCAGGGATCCCCCAAGTGCAGAAATGTGGGAATTCCCAGCAGAAATGTGGGAATTCCCAGCTCGGGGAGGCCCCAGCAGAGGGAATTTGATGGTCCAGAGTCTCACTCAGGGCCCCAAAAGTTGGGATTTAACCCCAACAACGCCTGGACCTCGGCTCCGGAACTTCCTTTGGAAATGCGAGAACAGAAATCTCCTCCCCCCCGAGATATTTTGGGCCAGGAAACCCCAATCCGACGCTGTCCCTGACAAAACCCCTCGGACAGCCCCGTTCCCGGGAGCACACCGGGAATTCCGGATCCTCTCTCCGCTCTTCCCCAGCGCCTGGAGCTGCTCGGCACCATCCACGTCCGGGGCTGCATCCACGCCGTGGGGCTCTGGCTCAAGGACAACTTCGAGGCCACCTTGGCCATCGTCTGCTCCCTGCTGCTGCCACAGGTACGGGGGGGATCCCACGGGAATCCGCTCCTGGATTCCCGCAATTCCGAGCTGGAAAGGCCCACAAGGGTCAGGGATGAACCCCCAGGTTTGGGGTTACTAGCAGAGCCGATCTCAGGTCTCAGCTCCTTTCCTTGTGCTGGAGGGTGGAAAACAAATTGTTTGGAGCTGTTTTCCCACCCCAATTCCATCTGGGATTTGTGGCCGGGGCAGGAAAAGTCATCCCTGGCAGAACAGGCTTGGCTCCGTCCCGAAATCCAGTTTGGGATCCAATTAAAGCCCCTGGAAGCAAATCCTGTCCCATTTGTTCCCACAGAATTCCTGCAAATGCAGCGGGAATTGGACCCCGGATAAATCCCGATCCCAAATTCCACTGGATGTGCCTGGCTGCCCCAATCCCAAATTCCGCTGGGTGTGCCCGGCCGCCCCAATCCCAATTCCCACTGGTGGCGCCCGGGGATCCCAGACCTCCCCAGCACAGGGAATGGAGCTTTTCCTGATGGACACGGAGGGAGCTTCGGGGCTGCAGGGGAGGCTCTTCCTTTGCCACACCTGGAATTTCTCCCTTGGATCTTTCCAGAATTATTCCTGGCCAAACTGTGAGGATTTGCTGTGGATTTGACCCTTTTTGGGATTTATTTCGAGGCCCACGAGCAAAAAACTCCCTTTTTACGGCGGCGCTGGGGTTGCTGGGGGTGATGCTTCCCAGGGGTGGACTTGTGATTCCCGGTTTCCCAGGTTTGATTTTTGAAATCATTCCCGGTTTTCTGCTTGCACAAAAAGGCGGGAAGGGCTTGGATAAAGCAGCAGCTGTGGGGGAAATTTGGGATCATTTGTCAGAGCCGGAGTTTGGGCTCGCAGACGGTTCAGGTGCGATCCTGAGGCAGGGGAGCCGTTCCTGCCCAGTCCTGGCTGCCATTCCCGACTTTTTTTGGGAGCGTTTCCTTCCAAATGAGCATCAGGAATCTGCAGGAAAGGCAGGAATGGGAGGAAAAAGTGCTGGAATGGGGGAAAAAAGCACTGGAATGGGGCGGGGATGACCCATCCCGACCCATCCCAACCCATCCCAACCTATCCTGACCCACCCTGACCCATCGGCGCTGCCTCCCGCGGCCTCATCCATTAATTGGGAATGCCGGGGACGAATCCGCGGGAATGCCGAGCGCTGATGGATCTGGAGTGGTGCCATTAATTGGGCATGCTGGGGACGAATCTGCGGGAATGCCGAGCGCTGATGGATCTGGAGTGGTGCTGTTAATTGGGAATGCCAGGGATGAATCTGCGGGAATGCCGAGCGCTGATGGATGTGGAGTGGTGCCGTTAATTGGGAATGCCGGGGACGAATCCGCGGGAATGCCGAGCGCTGATGGATGTGGAGTGGTGCCGTTAATTGGGAATGCCAGGGACGAATCCGCGGGAATGCTGACGGATCTCGGCAGGAGCCGTGGTTGTCAAAGGCTCTTCCCATGGAGCAGCTCGTCCTCCCCATCTGCTCCCGAGCTGAGATGGATCGGGTTTGGATCCTGCCAGGATTTGGAGGGAATTCAGCAGAAAACGGGTGTTGGTGCTGCTGGGAGCTGCCAGCCCTCGGACAGCTCCATTCCTGGAAATCTGGAGGGAGAGGGTTGGATCGGCCTGGAATTGCTGATCCGGGTTGATGCGAGGAGGTGCCAGAGCCGGGAGTTTTGGGAAGAGGGATGGGATTGAGCTGTGCCACCCCTGCCCTTTGTCCACATGGAAAACGTCTCTCCGTAGGGATGCAAACCTCCTCGGTGGGGAAATTCCCAGATGCTGCAGGGAAGGTTGGGATTCTGATCCATGTCCCGAGCCCAGCTTGGGGATTTTTCCCACTTTTCCTCGTGGTTTCACTTCCTTAAGGTCAAACTTGGGCCTTGGCTGAGCTCCAGCGCTCAGAGGTCGAGGGGCTGATCTTGGTTCTGGTCTCTTATCCCGGGATCCCAGACTTGTCCTTGGATCTGTGGGGAAACACCAGCTCTTGGATCCTGGAAAAATGATCCAAGGGAAGTTCTGGCTGGCTTGGAGCCCCGCTGGAGAGTTGGGAATTATTGTGCTGTGCTCCCACCTGGCTCAGGGCTGGGGAACGATCCCGCCCCACCTTCCCATCCTGCAGGAAGGGCTGGAATTTGGAGGATTTTTCCACTTTTCCCAACTCCAGGTGGGAGCCTGAGGCGCAGGAGAGGCTGCCAGGCTTTGCTTCCTCTGGAATCGGGCTCAGGGAAAGCTGCTGGATCCGGGTGGGATTCGCTGTGGTGGGAGGGTTGGGACAGGGACAAATCCCGCCGGGATCCAGCAGCGAGGGGAGCGATTCCTGAGGCAGAGGGAGTCGGTGAATCCCTGATCCCCCCAAATCCAGGAGCACCCCTGCCTTTTTTAGAGGGAAAACCCCAATCCCATTGGAGGGTCTGAGTTCATTTTTCCCGTCCGTTCGGAACGAGGCACAAACTCCAACCCGAGCCATCCCCGCCTCTGCAGCGCTCCCGGAATTCTCTTTGTTCCCGTTCCTCAGCAGCCCAGACTCCTGTGTTCCACCCCCGCCTCTGTGCCCTTCATCCCGCACATTCCCTCTCACTCCGAAGGACCTTCTCATCCCGCCCCAAACCCGGGCTGTGACTTTAATCGCGAAGCAACCCCGGATTTTCCAGCAGGATCGGCCGAGCTCATCCATCCTTTTCCTGCCGCCGCCTCCGTGTCCTTCCCTGCCTCCAGCAGGATTCTCCACGCAGCTGGCGGCGCACAGGGAACGTGTTTGGGGTGGAAATGAGGCACAAAATCTTCCAGCAGCTTTTAGGGGATGTGTCTCCAGCTGGGCCTCTCCAGGGATTGTTTCCCGGTGCTGTTCCAGCAAATCTTGGGATTGTTTGGGTTGGAAGAACCTTCAAGATCCCATCTCACCCCTGCCATGGCCAGGGACACTCCCACTGTCCCAGGGGGCTCCAAGCCGGCCTTGGGCACTTCCAGGGATCCAGGGGTGGCCACAGCTGCTCTGGGAATTCCAGCCCAGCCCCTCCCCACCCTCATTCCTTCCCAAGATCCCATTTCAATCTCCCCTTTCCCACTGGGAAGCCGTTCCCTGGGTCCTGTCCCTCCATGCCTTGTCCCCAGTCCCTCTCCAGCTCTCCCGGAGCCTCTTCAGGCCCTGGAATGTTCTGGAAGCTCTCCCTGGATCCTTCCCTTCTCCAGGGGAACATTCCCAGCTCTCCCAGCCTGGCTCCAGAGAGGGGCTCCATTCCCGGGATCATTCCCTGCCCCTCCCAGCCGGGCACTGCAGGAAAGCAGAACCAGGAGCAGGAAAACCTCTGCAGTCCTTTGTTTTCCCTTCAAAAAGGGGATTTTTCCATCCCGAAGAAGCAGAAGGTGACACGCATCCCAATGAAAGGAGAGAAATCCCTGGAAGGGCCCTGCCGAGGGCTCCCATCCATCCCAGTGAATTATTTTCCCTCTGTCTCATCCATCTCCGAACCCCGCACCGGGAGCGTCACGGATCCTCGGCGCGGGGGCGGCCATTCCCTCCCCGGAGCGTTGATCCCGGAGATGGATGGCTCCATTCCGTGGAAAACACGGAATTATCCTGGTGCCGGGCGTTTTCCAGGCTGGCATCTTCATCTGCCGGTGACAGGGATGGAGAACGTTCCCTGTGCGAAGGGAATGACACCTGGGAAGATTAATTTGGGATTTGTTTGCTCTCCCATCTTCGCCACGGCTCCAGGGGGTCCATGGAGCGGGAAAAGGGAATAAACAGGATTTTTCCATCTGCAGGCCATGACCTCTCCATAAATCCCAATTTAGGGATGGAAAAGTCAACAAAGGACAGAAAGGAAAACGCTTTAGACTTTGTTAACTCTGGGAAAGCCTGGAATGATTCAGCATTCCAGAGGATCTGGCTCTTTAAATAGGGAAGGAGCTCCAGAAGCAGGGAATGTTCCCGTATTTCCATGGAAAAGGAGTTTCTTGCAGGGAGTTTTCCTTTCCTGGTGCCCACGGGCACAGCCCATCCCTAAGGGAAAACATCCATGGATTTCCAGGCCCCTTTTCCACTGGAAAATGAGGGGAAGATGGAATTTTGAGCTTTTTCTTTCGCTGCTTCCCAAACTTCCAGAGCCCTTTTGCCAGAGGAGGAGGAGAGGCGCTTCCAGCGTTCCAAGGAGGAAGATTTGGGGTGATTCCAGCCCCGTTGGGACAATTCCCACCGGAAAACTGATCCAAAGGAACCAATGGAGACACCGCAAGCAAAGCTGGGCTTGGGGATGGAGCTGAGCCTTGGAATTTCATACGGGAATATCTGGCTTGGGTTTAGAGGAATCATGGAATGCTCTGGGTTGGAAGGGACCTTCGGGACCGTCTCATTCCATGGGCAGGGACACCTCAGGATTCCCAACGGATGTTTTATGGATTCCCTGGTTGTGCGGAGCTCCTGGGATTTCTTTGCCCCCTGGAGGAGCAGCTTTTCCATGGATTTGCACCCTGTGGACGCTCAAATCCCACAGCAAAAAACCTGGAAAGGGAGAGAGCCCAGCCCTCCAGGTGGAATTCCAGCCAGGAAGAAAAGGCACTTCCCTAACTTCCAACAGCAACAATTCCCGAGCAGTTCTCCCGGATTCCCATCCCAGAAAAAAAATCTGCTTTTTCATTTTTCCAGCCTCAGCTTTGCTCCGTTTCATTCCCGTTTTCCCCCGCAGTGGCTCCTTCCTGAGCTCTGCGGTGCCATAAAATCCACGCCCGCGTTCGGATCCGGGAAAGCGCGGTGCCCTCGGAGCCGGGGATATTGGATGCATCCATAATTCCTGACAGCTTTCGCCGCTCTCATTAAGTGGGAGAGGGAATTTAGAGCCGGGCTGGGATGGGAATGGGATCATAACTCAGTGGAGAGCGACGGCTGTGGGATTCGGGATGCTGATGGAAGCCTTTGGATCATTTCATTCCCTTCCAGAATTCCCCATTTTCAGCGGGATACCTCGGCGGGAGCAGCAGGAGGGATCACGGCCCCAGACCTGGCGTCATTCCCATGAAATGCGTCGCCAACACAAATCCTTCTGGCATTTGTGGCTTCGGGGACAGAAAAATGACAAATTTCCCCTAAAATCCCTCATTCCAAAGGCTTTTCCCGCTCCGTGGGATCGGGAGTGGGATTTTAATCAGGAGCGATGACAGTTTAATAATGGGAGATGCGGCTGAGGCTCGACATCCGTGGAAATGGGATTTGAAAACTCCTTAAATCCTGGAGGATTTGCTGTCGGATGGGGATCGGCGCAATCCCCTTATCCGGAGCGGTGTCTCCGGGGTCTCCCTGGAGTTCCTGGAGAGACGGAGCCGTCCCCAGACATCCCACACAGAAGCTGTGGGACAGCCTCATTCCAGGCCATTCGGATACCGGGAGATTCGCAGAGATTTCCAGACTTTTCCCGTCAGCACCTGCAGTGGTTTTTCCCCAGCAAAGCAACCCCAGCAGCAGCAATCCCGAATTCCCGGAGCTTTCCGGAACCACGCCCCAGCCTCCCACAGCTGCGCTGCGTTTCCCGGGATTGACCCCGTTCCCAGGGATCGGGTGGGATGTCAAACAACTGGGAAGGGTCTGTGGGAATGACCGGGAAATGGGAATGGGGCAGGATCCAACGGAGGGCGCCAGGATGGGCTCAGTGTTGGGAGAGCATCTCCAGGGATGGGATTTTCCACTTCTTCTGGCTTGGGGAAGCTGTTGATCCGTGGAAATCCCTTTGGGATCCACTTCCAGGTGGATTTGGGAGGGGAAAATCTGTGTGGAGCCATTTTGGGGTGGATTCTGTGCAAGGCCCGGCTGCTCCCAGTGCTGGGAGAGCACCCCCAGGGATGGGATTTTCCGCTGCTTCTGGCTTGGGGAAGCTGCTGATCCAGAGGATTCCCTTGGGATCCATGTCCAGGTGGATTTGGGAAAGGAAGATTGACACTGAGCCAGGATTCTGGATCCCCTCTGCTCTGGAGCTGGGCTGGGAGAGCTGGGGGTGCTCACCTGGAGAAGGGAAGGATCCAGGGAGAGCTTCCAGAACATTCCAGGGCCTGAAGAGGCTCCAGGAGAGCTGGAGAGGGACTGGGGACAAGGCATGGAGGGACAGGACCCAGGGAACGGCTTCCCAGTGGGAAAGGGGAGATTGAAATGGGATCTTGGGAAGGAATGAGGGTGGGGAGGGGCTGGGCTGGAATTCCCAGAGCAGCTGTGGCTGCCCCTGGATCCCTGGAAGTGCCCAAGGCCGGCTTGGAGCCCCCTGGGACAGAGGGAGGTGTCCCTGCCCATGGTGGCTCTGAATGGGATTTAAGGTCCCTTCCAACCCAAACCAATCCATGATTCCACACCCTGGTTTAGATGGGATATTGGGAAGAAATATTGGATGCCCCCGGATCCCTGGAAGTGTCCCGGGCCAGGCTGGAGCTCCCTGGGACAGGGGAGGTGTCCCTGAGCCCGCGGTGGCTTTGTCCCCTGTCCCGCAGGTGCTGGGGCTGGCCATGGCCTGGCTCTACTGGCAGCAGCTCAACGAGATCCATTCCCGCCTGGATTCCGTGGATTTCCGGCTCCTGGAGACGCGGGATCTGAGCTTCGCCTCGCTGGATCTCAGCGGCGCCGGCTGGTGCTGGTGCCTGCCCCGGGAAGGCGGATACATCCCGGTAAATCCCGGGAATGAGGAGGAGGAGGAGGAGGAAGGCGCCGCCGGCCACAGCAAAGTGTGAGGAGCAGGAGGAGCGCTCGGAGCTGGGAATGTGGGAAAAATGGGAATTTCCTCCTCAGCTCCTGAAGTTTCTTTGGGAAAACTGTAAAAAAGTCGGAATTTTCTCCTCAGCTCCCGAAGTTTCTTTGGGAAAACTGTAAAAAAGTGGGAATTTCCTCCTCAGCTCCTGAAGTTTCTTTGGGAAAACTGTAAAAAAATGGGATTATTCTCAGCTCCTGAAATTTCTTTTGGAAAGCTGGAAAATACCATTGGGAATTCCTAAACCCCTCCCTGGACTGTGAGGGCAGAGCTCCCCAGGGCTCCCCTGGGCCTCTGGAGTGGTTTTGGGGGGATTTGGGTTTTTTTCCCAATAAACGGAATTTCTGTTGTGTTTTCCAAGGTCGCTCCCACCCTCTCGGGCTTTGGCTGTTGTATTCCCGCTGATTTCCTGGGAAATTGCGGCTTTCCGATGGATTCTGATGGAAACCAGGCTCCAGGAAGGTGAAACCAAAGGGAAAAGCGGAGCAGCTCTCCCTCCAGAACGTTCCCAGTGGGATTTTCCAGGAAAAACGGAAGCACAGCTTCCATCCCCTGGATCCCGCTGGGGCAAGGGGGAAAAAAATCCCATTCCTGGAGGTTCCCGGCTTTTCCCCGCTCTGGTTTTCATTCCTGGGTGAGGAGAAGGAGATCCCAGCAATTTTTAAAATGAGGATGGGTTTATTTGGGACATTCCCGGGATGGAGGAAATTTGGGACATTCCGGGGATGGAGGAAATTCCCTCTGCTGGAGACCGACCTGGGAGCAGGGAAGGAATTGCCTTTTCCGATGTTTCTGTCTCAGCACAGCTCCTGGGTCCGGGTGGGAATTCCCTCCTGGATCTCTTGGGATCTGGGAATTAAAAACGGAGGGGGTGTTGCTGCAACCCTTGAGCAGAGGAATTGCAAAAATAGGAAATTCATCCCAAACCCGTGGGGTTTTATCCCAAAAATGAGGGGGTTTGTCCCAAAAAGTGTGTGGTTTCATCCCAAACAATGTGGGGGTTTATCTCAAAAATATGGGGGTTTTTCAAAAAACTGGGGGCTTTTGTCCCAAAACTGCGGGGTTTTATCCCAAAAATTGGGGTTTTATCCCAAAACTGTGGGGTTTTATTCCAAAAATGAGGGGGTTTGTCCCAAAAAGTGTGTGGTTTCATCCCAAACAATGTGGGGTTTTATCTCAAAAATGTGGGGCTTTTGTCCCAAAACTGTGGGGTTTTATGCCAAAAAATGAGGGAGTTTTCCCAAAAAATGTGTGATTTTATCCCAAAATCATGGGGTTTATCCCAATAATGTGGGGTTTTATCCCAAAAAACCCCAGTAGATCCCTGTGCTGAGGCCCCAGGGCCTCATCCATGACCTGTGGGTGGCAAAGCTCTCCCGGGAGGCAGAAATCAAATTCTGGGAATGGGGACAAAAAAGGAAAGGAAAAGGGCAAAAAAAATGAAAGGAAAAGGGAAAACTGAAAGGAATGAGGAAAGAAGTGAAAGGAAAAGGGGGGGAAAGTGAAAGGAAAAGGAAAAAATGAAAGGAAAAGGAAAAAATGAAATCAAATGGAAAAAGTGAAAGGAAAAATTGAAAGGAAAAGGGAAAAGGGGAAAAAGGGAAAGAAAAGGGGGAAAGGAAAAGGAACAAGAGTCTGTTTTTCCCAGGAGCGAAGGAAATCCCGGTTTACTCCTGGCACTTCTCAGGAATTGGGATATTTGGGAAGCGGGAGCTCGGCCTGGATCCCGGGGATGCCGAAGCTCCAGATGCGATTCCCGGGCTCTGTCTCCCTCTCCCGACCATTCCCAGCTTTCCCTTCAGCCAAACCAGAACCAATTCCTGGCCCAGGCCTGGAAAACCCCTCTGGATCCGGTTTTTCCCATTGGAAGTGGAGTTTTCCCATTGTGGCGCCTTTGGAATATTTGAGAGCATTTTGGCCAAAATCTGGGAAGTTTTTGGAGGTGGAAAAGGTAAAACCAGGGAGCAGCCTCGGGAATTGGGATGAATTTGGATGTTTAGGGAATAATTTCCTTGTGGGCTCCAGGGGTTTGGCTTTGCTTCCTTCTTCCCCCTCTCTCCGGGGAATTTAAATCTCCATGGATTCGGAAGGAAAAAGCGAAATCCCATTCTTTTTCTCTTGATTCCCAGGACAAAACCTGGATTCCAATGTCCTGGCTGGGATGGGAGCGGGTTCTCATCCCAGGATTCATCCCGGGGTTAATGGGAAAAAAGGATTTTCCTTCAGCTTGGACACCCAGCCCAGCGATTCCCGCGGAGAATGAAACGCCTGGAAAATGGGAAAAGTGGATTGAAGCAGGAGCACGGAATCCCAAAAGCTTTTCCCAAAACACCGACATCAACAGGAATGCCACAGACATTCCCAAATTGCCCCTAAGTGGAGCCTTCTCCAGAGGGAAGGGAAAATCCCATCCAACGGGAGCTGGGAGGAAAACAGGAGCGGGGATAAAGCATCAGATTCCAGCCGGGTTGTGCCATGGGAGCATCTCCCGGAAAAGCCCCGATGTGGGGTGGGTTCAAAGCTCCAAATCCCATCTCCCAGTCCCGTTTTTTTGCTGGGATGAAGGGCCGGGCGCTGTTCGATGGGGATTTATTGATATTCCCGATAAAAAGCTGGAGGGAGAGGAGGAATCCGGGCGTGAAACGGGAGCGGAGTCGCGGCCGAGATTCCCGAACCCGAATTCATGGATGTGGGAAGTGAAACGAGGAACTGGGAATAATTCCGTGGGCAACCCTGACCCCAACCCCTCCCCAGGCTGGGTGGGATTGCCCAGGGGCTGATCCTGCTCTCCAGGGGGTGTAGGAGCATCCCATGGATGGGGATTTGGGATCATCCCACTGAGAGGGACTCGGGATCATCCCACTGAGGGGGATTTGGGATCATCCCACTGAGGGAGATTTGGGATCATCCCACTGAGGGGGATTTGGGATCATCCCACTGAGGGAGATTTGGGATCATCCCACTGAGGGAGATTTGGGATCATCGGACTGAGGGAGATTTGGGATCATCGGACTGAGGGAGATTTGGGATCATCCCACTGAGAGGGGTTTGGGATCATCCCACTGAGAGGGGTTTGGGATCATCCCACTGAGAGGGATTTGGGATCATCGCACTGAGGGCAATTTGGGATCATCGCACTGAGGGCAATTTGGGATCAGCCAACTGAGGGGGATTTGGGATCATCCCACTGAGAGGGATTTGGGATCATCGCACTGAGGGCAATTTGGGATCATCGCACTGAGGGCAATTTGGGATCAGCCAACTGAGGGGGATTTGGGATCATCCCACTGAGGGAGATTCAGGATCATGGCACTGAGAGGGACTCGGGATCATCCCACTGAGAGGGATTTGGGATCATCCCACTGAGGGAGATTTGGGATCATTGGACTGAGGGGGATTTGGGATCATCCCACTGAGGGGGATTTGGGATCATCCCACTGAGGGGGATTCGGGATCATCCCACTGAGGGGGATTCGGGATCATCCCACTGAGGGCGATTTGGGATCATCCAACTGAGGGAGATTTGGGATCATCCCACTGAGAGGGATTTGGGATCAGCCAACTGAGGGAGATTTGGGATCATCCCACTGAGGGCAATTTGGGATCAGCCAACTGAGGGAGATTTGGGATCATCCCACTGAGGGCGATTTGGGATCAGCCAACTGAGGGGGATTTGGGATCATCCCACTGAGGGCGATTTGGGATCAGCCAACTGAGGGGGATTTGGGATCATCCCACTGAGGGCGATTTGGGATCAGCCAACTGAGGGGGATTTGGGATCATCCCACTGAGGGAGATTCAGGATCATCGCACTGAGAGGGACTCGGGATCATTGGACTGAGAGGGATTTGGGATCATCGGACTGAGAGGGATTTGGGATCATCCCACTGAGAGGGATTTGGGATCATCCCACTGAGGGGGATTTGGGATCATCACACTCCTGCTGACACCCCTCACTTCCCTGAGGAAATTCCTCCCATTCCCTAAAATCAGGACACCGAGCATGGGCATCAGAATCCCTCAAAAAGAGACAAAATTCATGGAAAAAAAGCCCCACAATCCCAGAAAACCCGAATCCCGCAGGCCGGGGAGGAACAACAGGAATTTTCCACATCCTGGTGGAAAATGGAGCCTTTCCCAGGGCCGGATTCCGCCGGCCCTGCCGGCCCTCCCTCCCCAGAGCTCCCCGTGATCCTCCGCGCTCCCAAAATCAATCGGCGCTGCCCCAAATCCATCGGGATGCGGGAGCTGCCAGGCACTGGGGTCGATGGGATGTTGGGAAGAGCAGCTCTGACTCCAGGCGATCCCGGCTTTCCCTGAACCCGCTCCGCAGCCCCAGCCCATTCCCGAATAATTTTTGGGGAGCTCAAGGTGAGTTTTTAGGGGAAAATTCATTTTTGGGGGGCGTTTGGGGTTTAATTGGGAAAAGTGGCAGCGCTTGGCTTCCCTCCCCTGATTTCCATGGAATTAGAGCCGGGTTTTCCAGCGCTTCAGGGATTTAGGGGGGTAAAAACTTCGTGTGGGAAATAGAGGGAGAAATTCCAGATTCTCCGACCCCGGAATTGATCGAGAGCTTTCATTTATCCGGGTCTAACAAAGCCTGGCTTTACCCCGGGAGTTCTTTGTGCTGCCCAGCTCAACCGGATTTCCCAAAAAATCCTGTTTCTTCCCAATATTATCCCGGCTGGAGGGTTGTGTATCCCAATCCGTCACCCGGGAATCCCAAGCTGCAGGAATTTCCTGGGAGTTTTGGTCCTTCAGCTTTTAGAAGGAGCAAAAATATTCCTGCCTGAGGCTGGGGGATATTTTCCTGCTTTTCCTGCTTGCTAAAATCCTTGGAATTCACCCGGGAATGTTGTTTTTGGGAAGCTGAGGCTCACGGATGATGTTATCCCATAAAACTCCCCAGTTTGGGTTTTCCCTCCGGAGCCGTTGGCCCCTAAATGACATCAATCCCTGCCAAAGTGTGGGATTGATGGGAAAAATCCCAAATCCCAGAAATCGACTTTAAATCTCAACTGGGATCAGGCTGGAGCTGGACTGGGATAAACTGGATTTGAGCTGGAATGGGATAAACTGGACTTGAGTTGGACTGGGATAAACTGGATTTGGGCTGAACTGGGATAAACTGGATTTGAGTTGGAATGGGATAAACTGGACTTGAGTTGGACTGGGATAAACTGGACTTGAGTTGGACTGGGATAAACTGGATTTGGGCTGAACTGGGATAAACTGGACTTGGGCTGGACTGGGATAAACGGATTTTCCTGAGGGAAAAAGTGTCGGGAATTCAGACCCAGCAGAGCCCACCCAGCCAGGCCAGGCCCAGCAGCTCCGGGTGTTCCCATTTTTCCGAGCTCTTCGGCTGGAGCTGGGATTTCTCTCCCGGAATAGGCGGGAATGGCGCGGGAACGCGGAGCGGCTGCTCCCGCTCGCCCTCCGAGTGCCCTTGGGAGCATCGAGCGGGCGGCCAGGAATAGCCACGGCTCTGCCCCCCAGCCGAGTGTGAAAGGCAATCAGCGGGGGCAGCTCGTTAGGGCTCATTAATGAATTAATTCATTGACGGCCCTGGCCGAGCGCCAGAGAAATCCCACTGGGATCAAGCAGGGCAAGAGCTGGAAATGCGGGATCGGAGCTGGGGAAAGGGAAATGTGTGCTGGGAAAATCCCCTTGGAGCGGTGCGGGGTCACCCCGGAGTAACGGGGGGCTCTGGAATTCCTGGGAATTGAGGTTTTGTCGGGATTTGTGAAGGAAAATCTCTGGAATGTTCTCCCAGCCTTGCTCGTCCTCTGAGCAGCTGGAATTGGAGGCCGGGGATGGGATGTGGGGGAAATCCAGCTGGGATTTCGGGAATATGGGGAGAGGAGAGCAGGGATGGCACAGGACAAGGCAGGGCTGAACCCGCCGGTGCCAGAGGGTCCCGCTGATCCCCAGGGAAGCTCCCGGCTCTCCCACTGGGAATCCCGCTGGGATTTCATCGGGTGAAGGATTCCCATAGCCCCACTCAGGTGTGCAGAGAGGTTACCCCCTCCCAAATCCCACTAAAATCCCACTAAAATCCCACTAAAATCCCAAATCCCACTAAAATCCCATTAAAATCCCAAATCCCGCTAAACCCCCGTTCCTTGCCCAGCCCAGCTCCCCCTGAGCAGCGGGACCATGCTGGAGGACGAGGATGGGATGAGCGAGCGCGGCCTCGGCGGCTCCAGGAGGAGATTCGAGGATGAGGAAGGTGAGTGAGTGAAATCCCGGGAATGCCGCGGACATCCCGCTCTCCCTGCCCGCGGATCCATCCGAGCTCCCGGCACATCCCAGGCCCGGCATGGAAAAGGCTCCCGGGAGAGCATTAAGCCTGGCGGGAAGAGGGAAAGCTCCTCCCTGGTGTTCAAAACTGGGAGTTTTCCACCCAGAAATCGAATTTTTTATTCCAATTACGGCTCCGTCCATGTCATTTCTACCTGGAAGTTTTCTCCCTGAAAAGTGATTATTTTTTAACTGGGAGTGAGAAATCCCACCTCTGCCCCCTAAATCTCTCCCCTTCCCTCTGGATTACCGCCCCATCCACATCTTTTCCGCCAGGAATTTTTCTCCCTGGAAATCAAGTTTTTAACTCCAGTTACCGCCCCACCCACATCACTTCTACCAGGAAATTTTCTCCCTGAAAACTGAAGTTTTTTTTTCAACTGGAAGCCAGAATTCCCCCTAACCCTCTCCCCATGCCCAGACTACCACTCCATCTACATCGGGGTGCCGGTGCCCCGCGGGTACCGCCGGAAGCGGCGCCGCCGGAGGTCCCCGGGCTCCAGCCGGGACCGCACAAGCGAGAGCGAGCGGCACTTCGGGCGCCCGGAGCACTCGGACACCGACGACGGCGGCCAGGGCTGGGCCGAGAGCGGCAACGACAACGCCAGCAGGACCAGTGAGTGCCCGCGGGCTTCCCAGAAATCCGGGAGGGCCTTTGGAGCATCCTTGGACGCGCGGTTGAATCGCCTCGGATGCGCGATTTGGCGCTGCTTCTGCCGGCGGTTCCCGGGTTTTATTTTTATCCCTTTGGAAATGGGATTGGGATGGGTCTGGAGGGGTTTTCCCAGCTGGAATTGGGGGTGCCGACAATCTTTGGGAATCACACCTCGCTCCTGACGGGTTTTTCCCATTGGAATGGGATTGGGGTGAGTCTGGAGGGGTTTTCCCAGCTGGAATTGGTGGTGCCGACAATCTTTGGGAGTCACACCTTGTTCCTGATGGGTTTTTCCCATTGGAATGGGATTGGGATGGGTCTGGAGGGGTTTTCCCAGCTGGAATTGGGGGTGCCGACAATCTTTGGGAATCACACCTCGTTCCTGACGGGTTTTTCCCATTGGAATGGGATTGGGGTGAGTCTGGAGGGGTTTTCCCAGCTGGAATTGGGGGTGCCGACAATCTTTGGGAATCACACCTCGTTCCTGATGGGTTTTTCCCATTGGAATGGGATTGGGGTGGGTCTGGAGGGGTTTTCCCAGCTGGAATTGGGGGTGCAGACAATCTTTGGGAATCACACCTCGTTCCTGATGGGTTTTTCCCATTGGAATGGGATTGGGGTGGGTCTGGAGGGGTTTTCCCAGCTGGAATTGGGGGTGCAGACAATCTTTGGGAATCACACCTCGTTCCCGACGGGTTTTGCCGGGGCTTTGCCCACTCCCGGGAAATCTCCTTAGAGAAGATTAACATTTCGCACAGCAAAGCGGCTGCCGGGCCCTGGGGTGGGATTTTTCCAGCCCCCCCTTTGGAAATTTGCATCTGGGTTCAGCTCCAGTGGGGCGGGCAGAGGCTCGGCTCCGCTTTTCCCTTCGGGAGGCGAAGATTTCCTGGGTTTTTTTTTCATGGGGAGTGGTTTTTTATTCTCTGGCGGCTCCTCCGTGCCCTCGGGGGAGGCGGGAGCAGGACCACGTCCCCTCCTTTTTGCTCTTTTTCCCTTCTTTTCCATTTTCCCCCTCTTTCCCCCTCTATTCCCCTCCTTATCCCTCTTTTTCCCTCCTTTCCCCTCCTTTCCACAGGCAGCAAATGCCACTCGGAGACAACTCCGGGCTGCTTTGAGGGATTGGACAGAAAAACTCATTTTATGGAGGAAAAACCCACCCCAAAACCCCTCAGCTCTGCAGAATCCCAGGAAATCTCCCTGATTTTGGCACCTTTTTCCCTGAAAAACAAACCCCAGAGCTTGAAGGGGCTTTTCCCACCGCGCTCCGGGTGGGAGAGGAAAATCCCGCAGGGAGCGACGGCCAAATCTTTGATCTCTGCTCTTCCCTCCCCTTTTCCCCTGGATCCCGCTGCTTTTCCAAGCGCTCACCTCTCCCTCTCGCATCCCGGCTGATTTGGTAACTTCCCGTCATGGGAGCCAAAGAGAGAGGAAAGTGCTTTTTATTCCCGGTAATCTGCTCCCTAAGCCCCGGGAGTTTAGCGAGCCGCAGTGGATAAAGGATAAAGGAAAAAGGAACTCCGGGGCTTTGGAGTTTTTTGGGACCGCGCAGCGAAGGTTTGGTTTAAGCCGGGAAGAAATGGGGGAAAAAAAGGAAACAACTCCAGGTAGGGCTTGGTTGGGATTTTTTTCCCATCGCTCCGCGGTGGGGGGAAAGGGAGGGGGGGAGAAAGCTCCGGGGGGGGGCGGGTTAAAATTCGTTTTTCCCTCGGAAAAGCAGCTTTTCCCCCTGGAAAAGCAGCCTGGGGGATGGCAGGCGAGCTCCAGGCGCGCAGCTCCAGAGCTCATCCCAAAAATAAATTGGTGAACTCCCAGCTTCCGCTGGAAAAGTCGGTATTTGAAAGGGTCAAAAATATCCCAAACTTGGGGTTTTTTTGAGCAGGGAAGGAGTGGTGAGTCCCATGGGATGTGCATCCCAGTATCCTGGCTCTTTGGGGAGGTGGGGACTCGTCTGAGGCAGGAAAATCCAGGGAAAGGCTGTGGAGAATCCGCGGCAGCCCCTGGCTAACGCTGGACCTTAACTCGAGATTGCAGAGCCCCGGCAGCGCCTCATTCCCTCGGCCCCAATTTTATCCCGGTTTTTTTTTCGCTCTACCTGAAGCCAGAGCGGGAACTTCGCTTTGGAGAAGGATCCCCAGACGAGGTTTTGCTGCTGGATCGGGGTCAGGGTGGCTGCACCTCACAGGGAGGAGGTTTAGGTCATTCCTGTCCTGTTTCCCACGGAAATGTGGGGTCCATGCGTGTGGAATGAGCCTGAGTGTTCCCAGGGTTCCGTGGGAATCCGCAGCGCCCGAAATCCCAGAGCTGGGGGTGTTTTCCCATCCCAGAATCTGGTTCAGGAAGATCTGGATCGGCTCCGGGCCCCCCCCCCGAGCGGTATCCTCAAGGAACAGGGGCTGATTTGGGGGTGTTTTGTGGGGTCTGGCCTCTGTCCCCGTTGCTTTCACCCTCTCCAACAAACACCTGCTGCTTCCCGGGATTTTCAGTGCTGGATCGAATTCCCAGGAATGAAAAAACCCCAAAGCGGGGAGGGCCGGGTGCTTTCCCGGCTGTGAAAGGGTTCTCCAGGTGAACAAATCCCAGGAATTTTGGCTGCCTGGCCGAGTCCTGGCGGGGTTGGTCGAACACCTCGGGGAGGGAGGGAAGCACAAGTTGGGTGCTGGAAGTTGAATTTATTCCTTAAAATCTGGCAGGATAAAGAAAAGAAGCTAAAAAAAAAGCTCTTTCTGGACAAGATTCCCATCGGTTTTTGGGGTTTCAGCCCCGAGACCCCAAAATGAGGCCCTGGGGAGGTTGAGGAAGGAGGGATCCGTTTTTAAAACCCCAAAGAGGGAATTTGGGCAGAGTCGGGAGCAGCAACCCCCAAATCGAGGGCATGCGGAATTCCAAATCCCCCTTTTCCCACCAGAGACCCCACCCAGCACAGGGATTTCCAGCAAAATCCCAATGTTTTGCCGTTCGGCTCATGGTATCCGTGGCCAGTTTGGGGTTTTTTTAGGGAATTCCGGGTTTGGCGGGGAGGGTTGCCCAGAATTGCCTCCATTTCATCCCTTTTCCGAGAACAACGGCCAGGCTTAGGGAGCCTGAAACCCTCCAGGCACAGAGCCCAGCCCCAAAACGACCGGGAATATTGATAATCATAATAATGGAGCTTTATGGGAATGGCGGCAGGACCGGGCCACAGGGCTTTAGGCTCGGCTTAGAGGAGCTTAAGAGGTCTAAGCAGGTTCAGCCTAAAGGGACATCCTCTTCTTTGGGGACCTGGGCGTCGTCTCCTTTGTGCAGGAAAAGGGGCCATATTCCCGTTTTTCCCTCCATTTATCCACGGCAGTTTAATTCCCTGATTTTCTAAGTGATGAATTTCCCAACCTTGTTATTCCCAGCTTGGAGAAAAGGAGGATTCTGCCCCAAAAAAATCACATTTTCCAAGCCTGGATCATTCCTGCTCCATTAGGAGATGCAGGATTGTATTCCAAACACGCCATTTCCACGGATTTCAGGTGGATTTTCACCTCTTCCTTGGGGTTCACCCCCATCCCTGCTGCACCCAGGGCTTGGATTTGTCCCCAAATCCACCAAAATTGGGAAGTTTTGCTGGAGAAGCCCCAGAGGAGAGAGAGGGTTAAAAGCAAATCCAGACCTTTTTTCTTCCCGGGACGTTCGTCACCCTCCTGTGGGCACCGGGAATGTGCCGGAGATGGAAAAGCCTTTTCCCAGCAGGCAGGAGGTTGGCAGGTGACGTGTCCCCAATCCCATTCCCGGATCGCTCCGCACGGAGCCAGAAGCCATAAACGCCCCTTCCCAGGCTGGAGTGTTGTTGGCTGGAAAAAGATGGAATTTTTTCCTGCAGGAATGATGGATTTGTGTGATTGCCCTTGAATGATCCCGCTTCCCCTCGGGAATGCAGCGGGAAAACCGGGAAATCCCAGCGTGCCGTGTTGGAAGGGCTTGGTTGTGATGGAGCCTGGCAAAAATGGGATCCGTGGAAGGGAAAACTGTGGGATACCCCATGGAAACGGGGCACACGAATCTCCTGGAAAGGGGAACTGGATGGTTTTGTGTTCCTGGACCTTTATCCCACTCCTCCTTTCCCCAGCATCCCGCATCTCTTTCCACAGGGAATTCGGGACGGCATCACTTGGAGTTCCCCCATTCCTCCCCTTTAATATTTTCCTCCACATTTCTTCCATTTCCCTCCCTTTTTTATGATCCCAAACCACCCTACAGCTCCTTCTTTCCCCCCTTCAGGGCCTTTCCCTGTGGGAACGGAGCGGGATCATCCCGTTTCCCATGGAATTAAAGCTCTGCTTTCCCCGGCAGTGTCCCCGGCCGCTGAACGGCTCCGCTACATCCTGGGGGAGGACGATGAGCTCCCCAATCCCACCCTTTTCACGGAGATGGACACCCTGCAGCACGACGGGGACGAGATGGAGTGGAAGGAGTCGGCCAGGTCAGGGGGGATTTGGGAATGTGCCGGGGAAAAAATCCCCTCCCAAAATATCCCCGTGGATAAACGGAATCAGGGAATGAGCGTCGGTTTCAGTGGTGTTAAAAAAAGGACATTCCCGAGTCAGGGAAATGCGGGAAAAATGGGATTTTTGGGTGATGTGCACCTCAGCTGCATCCTGAGGAGGAGGAGGAAGATTTCCCATCTTATCCCGAATTTTCTCAGGCTGGATCAATCCCAGAGCTGGAGCTTTTCCCCCTCCCAGCCACCAGAGCCTTGCAGGACGGGTAAAAAATGGGATAACATGCTGGGAAACTGGAGAATTCCAGCTGGGAAATGGGAGTAGGGGGCACAAAGAACATTTTCTCAGGATTTTTTTCCCTCCACACTTTTTCTGGCCAGGCCAGGAGTGAAACTTTTCCCACCCCTGATCCGTAAAAAATGAAACCCCACCTGCTCCATCTTTAAAAAAATCATTAAAGGAGCTGCAGGTGGAATTTGCTTTGTTGGACTGGGATCTTACCCAGGGGAAGATCCCAAATCCAAGCGGGATTTTCCCTTCCCGACCTCAGCTCTGCAAGGGTTGGGATTTTTTGGGGGGGAGCTTTGGGAAGGGGGTCCAGGTGGTATCCCGAGCCCTTTCCCGTGGGATTTCCCAGTTTGGGTGTGGAATTTTGACGCCAGGGATTGGGATAGATCGGGATCGGGCCCTGTGGATGCCGATCCTCTCTTTTGGGCTGGTTTTCTTTGCATCAGCCAAAATTTGGGAAGCTCCTCAGCATCCCCCTGGCTCCAATCCCTGCTCCGACTCCTTAATTTTAACCTTAATTCTTTTTTTAACCTTAATTAACCTTAATCTTCCATAAATCCATGTTTACTTCTGCCTTCCCACTCCCTGAAAAGCTTGGAAAAATCCATGTTTGCGTTGGGATTTTCATCAGGGAGGCCGGGAGGTGGAGATTTCCAAGCTTTTCCTGGGACCATGGAGGTTTCCCAAGTCCCGATTCCCGCTCTCCAGCCAGGTTGAGCCTCTTTATCCTCAGGGGTGGGAGCAGAAGGTGGGATCAGCTCCACCTGCTCCACAATATCCACAATAAACGGGGAAAAAATGGGAATCGGGATGCTGGGAGCAGCAGGGAGGTGGGAATTCGCAGTAGCCTTGGAGAAAGAATCCTGGGATGCCGATCCCGGGGCAAAGGCGCTGCTGGAAACGTGCCCCGAATCCCGCACTCGCCCCGGCCGCTCCCTAATAACCCAATTTCCTCAGGAAAACGGGGCAGAAGGAAAGGAAAAGCGGCCTAATCGGCTTTGGGAGAGCGGCGCCGGCGCTTGGCGGGAGCCGCCGCGGGAAGCTTGAATTCCCTGCTGGGGAAAGCTGGAGGGCTGGAGAAAGGGATTCTCCAAAGAAATCCGGGAAGGGGAGCTGTGGGATGGGCACCAGGGCCAAACGTTGGATTTTGGGGGTGTTGGGGTTCTGTTGGACCATTCCTGCTGTTCCCAGGTAATATTCTGGGAGTTTTTCAGTAGGGACATCTGAGATTTTCTCTTTGCAGCAGCTGATCCCATCCCGGCCTTTCCCCGGCCTTCCCCTGCAGCATTCCAGAGCCACCAGCTCTTCCCAAAATCCCTTCTCCTCCTCTGTCCTTCCCATGTGGGGCAGCAGGAGCCCAAATCCCAGCGGTGCCCGTTCATCTCTGGGTAGGACAATCCCTGGAGCCTGTCGAGGGAAAGCAGCTTTTTCCCCCGAAACCAGGATCTGCCCTTCCAGCATTCCGAGCCCTGTTCCCAGGGAGCCGGGAGGAATCATCCACCTCATTCCTGAAGTTTCTCTGGAATCTTCAGTATAAAACCAAGGAAGGGAAGGGCTGAATCCCGAGGGTTTGCCCATCCTCCCGTCTCCCACCGTGGGGATGGAGTGCCCAGGGTGGGGTCTGAGCATTCCTGAGGAATTGTTGGGACGTTGGGAATGCTCTGGGATTTGCTCTCCCACGGGCTGCTCCAAGCAGCAGCAGACCCAGGCTCAGGCCACGTCACCTCCATGGGGAAAGCTCCCAGAGCTCACAGGAGCAGTTTGGGGACATGGAAATCCACAGGATTGGGTTTCCTGGTGGGATTGGGAGTTTTCCCTCTGCTCCACAACTCCCAAACCTTGCAGGAGCAATTTGGGGACATGGAAATCCACAGGATTGGGTTTCCTGGTGGAAAACCAAGGAATTGGGAGTTTTTCCTCCATTCCACAATTCCCAAACCTCTCAGGAGCAATTTGAGGATGTGGAAATCCACAGGATTGGGTTTCCTGGTGGGATTGGGAGTTTTGCCTCCCCTCCACAATCCTGGAAGCAGCTCTCTGGGGAACGGCACCACCAGGTTCTCCCTTCCCACCCCGGATAACGAGCGAAAACTTTGCAAGATTAATTAATCCCAACTTTCCATGGAGGGGAAACTCCCCAGGAAAAGCCGTTCCCTAATCTTCACACCCGCCCTGTCCCGGGCCCGTCCCGCTCTCGTTCCAGGTGGATCAAGTTCGAGGAGAAGGTGGAGGAAGGCGGCGAGAGGTGGAGCAAACCCCACGTGTCCACGTTGTCCCTGCACAGCCTCTTTGAGCTGCGGACGTGTCTCCAGACGGGAACGGTGCTCCTGGACCTGGATGGATACTCCTTGCCCCAAATCATAGGTAGGAGCCCCTGGAGGCTTTTTCCCCGTGTCCTCAAACGCTGGGAATGGATTTAAACTCATTTGTTTGCTCCATAAACCAAACGTGTCCGGGAACGAACAAAGGAAGGAGCTGGCACCCCTCAGCTGCTCCCAGAAATTGCTGTGTTGAGGTTTTGGGGGGTCTAGGGGTCACTCCTGGGTCACCACGGGTGGGTGTGGGGGATGATGTCATCAAGAAGCAGATCGAGGATGGGAGATTTTGGAGGGTTCTGGTGGTCACTGCTGAAGCAGCAGATTTTGGGGTGGTCTGAGGGTCACTCCCGGGTCACCTTCGCTGGATGTTGCAGAGGATGCCATCAAAAAGCAGATCGAGGATGGGAGATTTTGGGGGTCACTCCTGTGTCACCACGGGTGGATGTTGGGGATGATGCCATCGAGAAGCAGATCAAGAATGGGAGGTTTTGGGGAGATTTTGTGGCTTTTCCGGGGGTCACCACAGGCGGGCGTTGCAGAGGATGTCATCGAGAAGCAGATTGAGGACGGGCTGCTAAAGGAGCAGATTTTGGGGGGTTTTGTGGCTTTTCCGGGGTCACCACGGGCGGGCATTGCAGAGGATGTCATCGAGAAGCAGATCGAGGACGGGCTGCTAAAGGAGCAGATTTTGGGGGGTTTTGGGGGTTTTCCGGGGGTCACCACGGGCGGGCGTTGCAGAGGATGTCATCGAGAAGCAGATCGAGGACGGGCTGCTGAAGCCGGAGCTGCGGGAGAAGCTCAGCTACGTCCTCCTGCGCAAGCACCGCCACCAGACCAAGAAGCCGATCCACCGCTCCCTGGCCGACATCGGCAAATCCGTGTCCTCCAACACCGGTGAGTCCTCGGGGTCCAGCCGGCGCCTGGTGGCACCCTCGGGCGTCGGGGAGGAACATCTCGGGAGAAGGGGAGGAGGAACCCAAGGGGTTGGGACACCCAGGTGTTTGTTGCCCTGGGAAAGACCCCAAAATTCTGCCCCTGGTGGGTGAGGGAGCCGGAAGCTGAGGGCGCGTTCGGGACATGGACGGTGCTGTGGGAGGGGGCGTGGTTACGGCAGGGACAGCGTCACTGGGTGGTGACATCATCGGGTGATGACATCAGCGTGTGAGGACAATGGCGCTGTGTGATGACATCGCTGTGTGATGACATCACCACAGGAACAGTGTCGCTGTGTGAGGACAGTGTCATTGTGTGATGACATCACTGTATGATGACATCACCATGGGGACAATGGCGCTGTGATGACATCACTGTGTGATGACATCACCACGGGGACAATGGCACTGTGTGGTGGCATTGGTGATGTGTGATGATGTCACTGTGGGGACAATGGTACCACATGAGGACAATGCCACTGTACGATGACGTCACCGCGTGGACAATGGGGCCATGCAATGACGTCACCGTGAGGACAGTGGCGCCATGTGATGATAACGTCACTGTGCAATGACATCACATGAGGACAATGTCACTGTGCGATGACGTCACCGCGAGGACAATGGCGCCGTGCGATGATGTCACTGTGAGGACAATGGCGCTGTGTGATGACGTCACCGTGAGGACAATGGTGCAGTGTGGGTGCCATGGCTTGGCGCCGGGGTTTCCTGGCGCGGCGGGCGCAGACAAATCCGGTCTGCTCCCGGCTGATCCCGCCTTTGCCCAGCCCTTACAAAAGGGGATTTGGTCGGGTTTAGCGGGAGGTCACTCGGTGGAGCCCCGGATTTGCCGGGCTCCGGCTGCTCCCAGGGACAGCAGCTCCCGGGAGTGGCCATCAACGAGCAACATTCCCAGTCCGGGGGCATTCCCGTGTCCCGGGGCCGGATATCCGAGCCAGGACTTGCCCAGAATCCACCAAAACCGAGCATGGCTTGGGAATGCTGGGTTTAGCGCCTTGCTGAGGGGATGGAATTGCTCTGAGTTCCCAAGGAGGGACATTCCAAGGAGGAAATGGTGGAGAAAGGGGGCGTCCCTCCCATTCATTGTGCCCACGGCAGCTCCGTGGCGGATATCGGGATAAATCCCGCTGGCACAGGAATCCAGCGGGAATTTCAGAGGTGGTTTGGTTGGGTTTAACGATAAAAGAAACGGGGAGAGATGCCTTGGTGGTAGCTGGGGCCTTGGGGAGATGCAGAGCAGCAAAAGCGCTCCAGGGGATTCTCCAAAAGGAATTTTGGGAATTTAGGAGGTTTCCTGGGAAAACGTTGGGCTCAAGACAGAAAATCCAGGGGAAAAAGGAAATGTTTGCGGTGAAGTGATTCGGCTTCAATATCTGGGATGAAAAACGGGATTCGCCGCCTGTTTAGGGAGGAGAATCATGGAGCCCGATGGAAGCCAGTGGGAATATTTTGGAGTGAGGAGATCCTGGCAGATCCCGAGTGCGGGTTTCTTGGGAGAATGACGGGATTAAGAACCCAAATCAGATGTGGGGTCTTCCCAAGGAACAGAAATGTCCCTTCTGGAGGCACTGACGGCCCCAGAGGCAGCGCTGGGCTGGGCTGGGGTGGTGCTGGCTCCTCGTGTGGGGCAGGGAAATTTGGGGTGGGAGATTTTCATCGCTATCCCCTCACTGCTGCCGGGAATATTCCGATGGGTGGGATAAGGGCACAGGAAGGAAAAGCACATTCCTGGTGTCTCCTGTGCTGGGCAGGTGATCATTCTTGCCTGCCCCCGACATTCCCCACAGGATCCTGCTCCTGCTGTTCCCCATGGGATATTCCCTATGGGATCCTTCCCCTGACGTTCCCAACGGGATCCTGCCCCTGATGTTCCCCACAGGATCCTGCCCCGACATTCCCAATGGGATCCTGCTCCCGACATTCCCAATGGGATCCTGCCCCGACATTCCCAATGGGATCCTGCTCCCGATGTTCCCTATGAGATCCTGTTCCTGACATTCCCTATGGGATCCTGCTCCTGACATTCCCACAGGATCCTGCTCCCGATGTTCCCCACAGGATCCTGCTCCTGACATTCCCAATGGGATCCTGCTCCCGATGTCTCCCCACAGGATCCTGCCCCAACATTCCCAATGGGATCCTGCCCCCGATGTTCCCCACAGGATCCTGCCCCTGACATTCCCTATGGGATCCTGCCCCGACATTCCCAATGGGATCCCGCTCCTCCTCTCACAGCCCCTCTCTCCTCTCCCCCAGCCCGCAGCCCCGTGCGGGGCCCGGCCGCCGGCGCCGCCTTCCACCGCTCCACTGAGGACCTCCGGATGCGGCAGAGCGCCAGCTATGGCCGCCTGCGTGAGTGGGGGGACACCAACCGCCCCCAAATATCCCTGGAATGTCCCAAATTCCCGGTCCCGGTGGCAGAGCGGGAGGTTGGGATGAGGTGCCACCACGGCCGCCGTCCCGGAAGCGCAGCACGGAATCCGGGATGAGTGAGGGTGCTGGTGTGGCTCAAAATCCGCAGGGTGGAGGAAAAAATTCCGTCAAATCTTTGGGGAGGGAAGGAAAGGTGCTTGGAAGAGGGTGGGAATCCCTTGGCTGGGAGAGGGCGGGTGGGAAATCCCATCTGAACTTGGGAGCTTGGTTTGTGTAGCTGAGACAGGAAATGCTCCTGTTCACGGAGATTTGGGATCATCAGGGCTGGAAAAGCCCTCTAAGGTCATGGACCACCAGCACGGCCACAACGTCCCCAAGTGCCACATCCAGACGGATTTTAGGGGGATGGGGACTCCACCCCTGCCCTGTGCCAGCCTTTCCACCCTTCCAGAGAAGGAATTCTCCCGAATTCCCAGGGTTTGGCGGCACATCCCATAAGGAATACCTTATTTCTTTGCACGAGGTCTCCCCACTGGGTTTTCTCCTGGCACCAGGGGGGGCTTTTCCTCACATTCCCTCCCTTCACCCAGGTCACGCCCAGAGCCGGAGCATGAACGACATCTCAGACACGCCGAGCACCGACCAGGTACCCATCCCAAAATCCCACTGGGAGGAGCATCCCGACATGATCCCGCTGGGCTCTGGGGTTGTTCGGGTCCACGTGAGCCTCCGCTGGGTCGATACCCACACAAATTCCTAATTAGGGGAGTTAATGCCGGTATTGATCCCTGTGGATCCACGGGGAAGCTGTCCCAGAAGTGACACCCGCACTTCCAGCATGGAATTAGGGATGAGCCAGGAGGCTGGGCCGGGTCAAATCCCTTGGGGTGGGGAAAAAAATCCCTTTGGATCTTCAGGGAGGACAGGAAAGGGGCTTGGAGGTGTAGGAATCCTAAAGGATTGGCTGGGAGAGGGAGGTAAATCCCATCCAAGCTCTTGGGTTTGCACACAGGGATCCAGCTCTGGAGGTGAGGGGCTGGAATTTGGGGTGGGATCTGTTTTGCCTGGGGTTTTCTCAACGCAAAGCTCAGCTGAGAGGCCACGGGGGGCTTTTCCTTCTGGGATTGCTTCTGGGAAGCACCTGGGAAGCAGCTTGGGCAGGTGCCCTGCTTGGGGATGGGATGGATCAGCGGGGTTTTGTCCCATTCCCATCCCAGACTCTTTTTTCTGGGAATGGCTGATTCGTTACATGAGCTTTGCTCTGTTTCCGTTTGTGATTTCACCATAAACTGAAGGGAGAATCACCGACCCCGCAGGTTTTTAGGGAATGGGATGGGATAAGAACCTGCTTTTCCCCCGGGATGTCCTTGCTGGGCTTACCTGGGGTGATGCACTTTAGGGCAAGTCCAAACACCACAAATAACACTTTGTTTCCCTGGATTTCACCGATGGAAATCCATGTATTGCTGGAAGCCACAGGACAGGGACACCGCAAAACTTTCCAGAAACCACTCCATGCCGGTGCCCACTCAGGAACCCCAAATGTCCCCTCCAGCAATGGGGTTCAGAGGGTTAATCCCAAAATATGCAAAGCATTTAGGTTTAATCGCCCTATTAGGCACACTACAAAGGGACTTTTTAGGTGTTTCAGGAAGCTTAGTGGTCGCTGGTAACTCCTGCTCTGATTCCGAGCCGCGCCGGACGAGTTGCTTTATTATTATGATTTATTTTATTTTTTTTTTTTCCATTTGGGTTTAAAAGATTAGGACGGGGAGAGGCGGCTGCCCGGCTCACATGCCTCCCCTCACGCTGCCATATAGATTATCATAACTCCCTGCCCGGCTTGGTATTGAACCCTTTTAGGCTCGTAATGAAAGAGCTGCAGGGGAGAAGAGACCCGGGGCAATAAATCCATGGATGAGGTTTTCCTACTCCCGTTATTCGTTCCCGCTCCCGGGATGGGGTTGGGGAGGAAGGAGGCTCAGAAACCTCCCCCACGCTGGGCGCTGAGGGGGTTCTGTGCCAGGCAGGGGTTTGGGGGAGCCTGGGGCTGCGAATGAACTCTAAAAATGTTCCTGGCATCGCTGGGGTTCGGCTCGGATTTTTCACAGGGGGGATTTCAGGGAGATTTCCTTGCGGAGAACCCAGGAGAGCAAAACCAAACGCTGCTGGTTGGGTGGCAGAGCCCTGGGTGGGCGGTTTAGAGCCAGTCTTGGTTTTAGCCGCGTTTCCTGAAGAAATTCGGCTCTGTGGATTTTTCCTGGCTTATTCCTGGATGCGGCTCCTCAATCCCCACCTCTGGGAGTCCTGGGACAACCAGAGGTGAAATCTTGGAGCCTGAGGCTTCAACTTTTGCGGGAAAAAAATAGGGGAAAAGCCAAATTTTGGCAACCGCTCCCTTCCCCACTCTCATCCTTCCCGACAGCTGAAGAATAAGTTCATCAAGAAGATCCCCAAGGACGCCGAGGCCTCCAACGTGCTGGTGGGGGAGGTGGAGTTCCTGGAGAAGCCCTTCGTGGCCTTTGTGAGGCTGCTCCAGGCCACGATGCTGGGGGGGGTGACAGAGGTGCCCGTCCCCACCAGGTGAGCACCGTCCCCTCGGGATCGAGCGGTCTCAGGACACCGGTGTCCTGAGGTGACCAACACGGCGCCTCTCCCTCCCCAGATTCCTCTTCATTCTCCTCGGTCCGGCAGGGAAAGCCAAGTCCTACAACGAGATTGGCAGGGCCATCGCAACCCTCATGGTGGACGATGTGAGTGGAGGCCACCCCCGGCCCTCGTTCGGAACCCCCTGGCTCAGAACCAAGGAAAAAGAGCAATTTTCACCTTATCTCCCCAAAACCTGAGCTTTGAACCCCCAGAAGGACATGGGACTGGAGGCCACGTCCAGGCTGACCCCTGTCCTGCATCCACCCCCAGCTCTTCAGCGACGTTGCCTACAAAGCCCGGGACAGGGAGGACCTGATCGCCGGCATCGATGAGTTCCTGGACGAGGTCATCGTCCTCCCGCCCGGAGAGTGGGACCCCAACATTCGGATTGAGCCTCCCAAAAAAGTGCCCTCGGCTGAGAAGAGGTGGGTGGGGGGCGTGGGGCCCTGTGGCCACTCCCACATGTCCAGTTTTCGGGGACGAGAGCCTTGCTTGGCTTCACCCCTGGAAACAACCCCTGGAAATGTTGCAGAAATGCCGGGGTTTCAGCAGGTTTTGTTCCCAGATCGGCTCAGAGCCATTCCCACCCTCCTGGAACAGCCTCTAATGGGAGGTGTCCTTGCTCAGGGCAGGAGTTGAACTGGATGATCCTTAAGGTCCCTCCCAACCCAACCCAACCCACCCCATCCCATGACTCCATGGACTGAGCTCCCCGAACTGAGCTCTGGGTCTGTCCAAATTCACCCCAAAACTCACAATCAGTGCAGGCACAGAGCTGCCCCATGGCCTTGGCCGAGGTCCTCACACCAGGGCTCGGTGGTGCTGATCCGGGGGCGCCGGTGCCGATCCAAGGCCGATGTCCCCATCCCGCAGGAAGTCGGTGTTCTCGCTGAATGAGGTGGGGCAGATGAATGGCGCGGCTGGCGGGGCAGGTGCCGGGGGCGGTGGCGGCGGCAGCGAGGATGGGGAGATGCCCGAAGTCCACGAGATCGGGGAAGAGCTGGCCTGGACCGGCAGGTGAGCAAGGACCCACCACCAAAAACCTCTGGAGGGTGCCGGGACCCGTCAGCATCTCCTGTGGGCTCATCCTGGGGAGTCCTGGGGTTTTTGTGCAGCACCAGATCGATTTCTGCATATATACATAAAATAATTACATTTCTGTATCCATATTTATGTATCTCCCAACTGGCCAGGGAAGCTGGGGCTGCCCCTGGATCCCTGGAAGTGTCCAAGGCCAGGTTGGACATTGGGGCTTGGAGCAGCCCGGGACAGTGGAAGGGGTCTCTGGGTGGGACTGAGGGGTCTTTAGGGCTCCTCCCAGCCCAAAACATTCCAGGATTCTGGAGCCCCTCCGGCACCAGGTGGGGAGAGCTGGGAATGTTCCCCTGGAGAAGGGAAGGATCCAGGGAGAGCTTCCAGAATATTCCAGGGCCTGAAGGGGTTCCAGGAGAGCTGGAGAGGGACTGGGGACAAGGCATGGAGGGACAGGACCCAGGGAACGGCTTCCCAGTGGGAAAGGGGAGATTGAAATGGGATCTTGGGAAGGAATGAGGGTGGGGAGGGGCTGGGCTGGAATTCCCAGAGCAGCTGGGGCTGCCCCTGGATCCCTGGAAGTGCCCAAGGCCAGGTTGGAAACCCCTGGAATAGGGGAGGTGTCCCTGCCCATGGCAGGGCTGGAATGGGATGGGATTTAAGGTCCCTTCCCAACCCAAACCACTCCAGGCCTCCACAATTCTGTTTTGGTGGAAGTCACCAGGTCCTCGGTGGTGTCTCCCCAGGTTTTGTGGTGGCCTCTACCTGGATATCAAGAGGAAGCTGCCCTGGTTCCCGAGCGACTTCTACGAAGGTTTCCATATCCAGTCCATCTCTGCCATCCTCTTCATCTACCTGGGCTGCATCACCAATGCCATCACCTTCGGGGGGCTGCTGGGGGATGCCACCGACAACTACCAGGTCCAGCCCAGGGTGTCACTGGCGTGGGGACAGCAGGGGTGGGATGGGGTGGGGTGGGATGGGATGGTTTTTACCCTACTTGTGCCATGCCAAGCTTCTGGGGATGGAAATTCGCTGCCAGGTGGGACTGGCAGCCCTGGAATCCCTGCAGGATGGGACAGCCCCCGCAGTGGCAGTGCCAGGAGCAATGGGACATGGTCCCAACCATCCCGTGTGGGTCCAAGCTGAGGTTCCTCAGCCCCATCTCCATCCGGGGGATCCGTGGGGACGTGGGTGGCACAGCACCCCCGTAACGCTGCCTTTGCTCCGTCCCCAGGGGGTCATGGAGAGCTTCCTGGGCACGGCCATGGCCGGCTCCATGTTCTGCCTCTTCGCCGGGCAGCCCCTCATCATCCTCAGCAGCACCGGCCCCATCCTCATCTTCGAGAAGCTGCTCTTCGACTTCAGCAAGTGCGTGCTGGGCCATCCCGGGGGACAGCAGGGCCCGGCCGTGCGGGGGTGGGATGTGTCCCCCAGCCCCTGGCCGCTCTCACAGGGCCGCTTGTCCCCTCTTCCAGAGGCAACGGGATCGACTACATGGAATTCCGCCTGTGGATCGGGCTGCACTCGGCCCTGCAGTGCCTTATCCTGGTGGCCACCGACGCCAGCTTCATTATAAAGTACATCACGCGCTTCACCGAGGAGGGCTTCTCCACCCTCATCAGCTTCATCTTCATCTACGATGCCATCAAGAAGATGATCGGGGCCTTCAAGTACTACCCCATCAACTCCGACTTCAAGCCCGACTACGTGACCATGTACAAGTGCGAGTGCATCGCCCCCGACCCAGGTGAGTTCATCCCGGGGCCGCCCGGGCAGGAGCCAGGGGGTGGGAGGGTCCTGGCGTGGATGAATCCCACGGGATCGCTGGCCGAGGATGAGGGATGAGGATGAGGCAGCTGCCTGGGGTGGAGAGACCTCGTCCTCCTCCTCTGAGGGGGTTTTGGAGATGGAGGAAGAGCCTCGTCCTGCTTGGATGAACGATTCGGTGCTTCCTGGGACACAGCGGATGGAGAGTTGGGATCTCAGCCTGGAGCAGCCAGACCTGGATTGATAAGAAGGAAATATGGGAACAAAGGACATTTCAGATCATTCCAGCCTGCTGCCGATGGAAACTGAATCTCCAGAAAATGCCTGGAATTGTTCTGTGCTCTCCAGTGCCTGGGACACCCTGGGATGTCCCAGCTGAGTGTGGAAACCTCCAAGGACTGTTTTTCCTCCTCTTTTTCCACTCCTTTTCCAAAAGGAGAGGCCATCAGTCTCTGAGCAGATGGTCCTTCCATGGCTGCCTGGCTTTGCTCTTGGATAGACGTCCTGGATGATCCCAGATCCGACTTGTGGAGCTCGGACACTCCTGGAAGGGACCAGAGATGGCTTTGTGCTCACGGCAGCGACCGCCTGTGCTCCCAGGAGCTGAATTGATGTCAAAAATCTAAATTTTGGGAAGCGTCAGCTGCAGTCAGAGGAGGCTGAATGTCTTGGGATGAAGGTGATGGTGGATGAAGGTGACGCTGGATGAAGGTGACGCTGGATGAAGGTGGATGAAGGTGACGGTGGATAAAGATGATGGTGGATGAAGGTGATGGTGGATGAAGATGATGGTAGATGAAGATGACAGTGGATGAAGGTGACGGTAGATGAAGATGGTGGATAAAGATGATGGTGGATGAAGGTGATGGTGGATGAAGATGATGGTAGATGAAGATGACAGTGGATGAAGGTGACGGTAGATGAAGATGGTGGATGAAGGTGATGGTGGATGAAGATGATGGTGGATGAAGGTCATGGTGAAGTTCTCCCTGTCTTCTTCCTTCAAGAAAAGCATCCGAGACCCTCCACCCAACGCATTCCCGACACATCTGCCATTCCAAGGAGAGCTCCCACCCGATGTGAATCACAGCGATTGGGTTTATTTTCGCATTCTTCCTCAATTCCTGCTCATCCACCCCTCCGTGAGCGCCACGATCCCTCCGGGATCTGAGAGCCCAGAGCAGCACCCGGAGCCAACCCAATTCTTCCCAAGCCAAGCCCCCCCAAACCCAACCCGCGGGAGAGCGAAGATGGAACCACCAGAGCCGGAATTCCTGAACGGAACCGTCAGCACCCACCGGGATGTGCCCGGCAGCTCCTGCGCCGGGGCTTTAACGCAGGAGGAGCCTTCAGCCTCCAGGGAGGTCCCACCCTTTTCCAAGCCCCTGTCCCGAGCAAACCCCGAGCAGCCTAGAGGCATCCGCACCCCAATTCCCGTTCCCATTCCTCGCCCTGGCTGCCCAAGGCAGCGGTGTTGGATTTAACATTCCTCTAGAAATTCTCTTTATTCCCCCCTCCATCCTTACTTTTTTTTTTAATCCCTTTTTTTTCCATCCGTGCTGATTTTTGATTATTATAACTGATTTGTCCCATATTTGTCTCTGCTGCACACATCAATTGGGGCTGATTTCAATCTCAAGTGAGTATCGCCTTCTAAATATTAAAACTATTTTAATATTGATACTCTCCCCCCACGGGGGGGTTCCGTTGTTATTTTTTTTCCCCATGTATTTGACTTTTCTCTCTCTCTGAAAGGGTTTGTGTAGGGCCCTTAGGGCTCCTCTCCTAAATCCCACGGGTGCTGTGCCACCCCTTAGGGCGTAGAAATCCCAAAATGGGGTTTGTGCAAAAAGAAAAGGTTGTGGAGGAAAAAATAAGAACCATGCTGACGTTTTTAGGGCTGGGTTTGTTCCCCAGAGCTCGGTCCCGGCAGCCCCGGGGTCTCTGGCCTAACCCAACTCCTCCTTCATTAATCCCCGGCGCCGGGGATGGAGGCGGCGGCCGAAATTCCCGCTTGGTGAAGAGGATGGAAGAGGGGGGGCAAAGCCATCCCGGAATTCCCGAATTCCCTCTTTTAGTGGCACCCCGAGAGAATCCGGGGGTGCTCCCGGAGCTGTGGAGCTGCGTCGCCCGAAGAGCCGAGCGGAGCTGCCTTTTGCGCCTGGAGGAGAAGGTGCCGGGGGCTCGAAAAGATGGAATTTTGCACTGATGACACCAAAACACCCCCAAAAGATTTTTTAAAAAATGAATAATAATTTAAAAAAAAAGGCAAATTGGGTGTGATTTGGGTGCCGCTTCCCCAAAACAAAAAAACCCCAGGCTGCTTTCCCAGCTTTCCACCCCCGTGGTTTTAAGTCCACCCCACTCCCGGTGGCTTCCCTGGGAAGCTCCTCGAAATTTTAGGAACTGGGGAGCTCCTAAAAATTCCCCCCTCGCCAGCCCCAGAGGGAGAAGCTGCTGCAGGAGCCGCCATGTCCTCCCCGGCGCGTGGGTTTAATTGGGGAGAAGTCGCTGCGGGGTTAAAGAAGGAGGGGTTTCCCCCCAAAATCTGTGGATGCCGATCCCTGCCGGGCTCGGCAGGTGCAGCCCAGCCGGTTTGAATGCCCAAAAGCTGGGTTTTAGCCCCAAAACCTCAATAACCAACTCCTTTCCCGCAGCCAACGCGACCTTGTTCGATGCTTCAGCTCCAGTGGCACCGAACACCACTAACGTTTCTCTGGTGAGTGGGGGCTGCTCATCCCAGCGGGAAATCTGGGGCCAGGGAGGGCGGATCTCGGGGATTTCAGCACCCAGGGAGAGGGATGGGCCAGTTCAGAGCCAAATTTGTGCTGGTTTGGGTTCCCAGCGGGGCTCAGCAGCACCGAATCCACGCTTTTTCCCCCCAAATTTATAGCAGCTCTGCGGTTTTCCCGTGGTTTTGGGTATCCCAGTGGCAGCAGCCCTGGAAATTCCCCTTTCCTTGTGTGCTGAGATGGCTTAAAGGGCTCTTTTTGGGGGTTTGACCAGGAAATTTTCCTTTTATTGCAAGTTGCAGTTGGTAAAAATGCTGATTTTACTCAATTTGGTTGTGAATTTCCCCTTTTCTTACACAATTCAACCCTTAAAGTACAAATTTTGGGGGTCTGGGCAGGAAATTTCCCTTTCCTTCCATGCTGCAACTTAAAAACGCCGATTTTTTCCGTTTGCCCGGGAATTCCCCCTTTCCCTGCCCACTGCAACGATTTCAGATTTTGCTAATTTTGCTTTTTTTGGGGTCTCTCGCAGTCCAATGCTATCAACCTCACAGCTCTGGACTGGACGCAGCTGAGTAAGAAGGAATGTCTCAAATACGGCGGCAGCCTAGTGGGAAAATCCTGCAAATTTGTGCCTGACCTGGCGCTCATGTCCTTCATCCTCTTCTTCGGCACCTACTCCATGACCCTGACCCTGAAAAAATTCAAGTTCAGCCGCTATTTCCCCACCAAGGTAAGGAAAGAGCCGGGTTCTCCCTTTCCCAAAGATGAGGGAAAACGGGAGATGTTGGGAATTTTTGCTGGAGGCGAAGAACGCCAGGAAAAGAAATCTCTGGTTTTAGGAGGTTTTGGCCACAATTGGGATCCTCCTCAAGGTTTTGGGCCCTGGTTTTTGGAATTCCGTGAGGCTTTTGATGGAATCCTCCTCTCTAGAGTGGAGTTGGCTAAATGGGTGGACAATTAATGGATAAGGAACGGGTGGGATGATCCCAGCCACAGGGAAGCGGTCAACAGCTCAGAGTCCGATGGACATCAGTGACCAGTAGTGGCCAGGGTCCCTGTCAGGGCCAGAGTTAAATAATGTGTTCGTTAATTATGCAAATGAAGGGATTGAAGGCACCCTCGGGAGGTTTGCAGGTGACACCAAGGGACAATCCCGAGGGACGGGGCCATCCCGAGGGACCCGGACAAGCTCCAGGGAATCTCACGGGGTTTGTCCAGTCCAGGTGCTGGAGGTGCCCCTGGGACGGGGCAATCCCGGGGATGGATCTGAGCTGGGGATGAAGGGATGGAGAGGAGCGCTGGGAGAGGGATTTTGGGATGGGCGAGAGGCTGGACACGACCCCAGAGGTGGCTTGGGCTGACCCCCAGCGTGGGCAGAGGCTCCGGGGGGATTCTGCCCCTCGGTCCCCACCTGCAGCGCTGCCCCCAGCCCTGGGATCCCAGCGGGAGCGCGTGGAGCTGCTGGAGAGAGTCCAGAGGAGGCCACGGAGCTGCTCCAGGGCTGGAGCCCCTCTGGAGCCGGGCTGGGAGAGCTGGGGGTGCTCACCTGGAGAAGGGAAGGATCCAGGGAGAGCTTAAAACCCTTTCCAGGGCCTGAAGGGGTTCCAGGAGAGCTGGAGAGGGAGTGGGGACAAGGCATGGAGGGACAGGACCCAGGGAACGGCTTCCCCGTGGGAAAGGGGAGATTGAAATGGGATCTTGGGAAGGAATGAGGGTAGGGTGGGGCTGGGCTGGAATTGCCAGAGTAGCTGGGGCTGCCCCTGGATCCCTGGAAGTGCCCAAGGCTGGCTTGGAGCACCCTGGGGCAGTGGGAGTATCCCTGGCCATGGCAGGGCTGGAATGGGATGGGATTTAAGGTCCATTCCCAACCCAAACCATTCCAGGATTCCAGGATTCTCTCCCTCGGCTCTCACAATGCCAACACCCCCTCACCTCGTGGAAGAGAGGAAGGCGAGAAAATGGGGATTTTGGGGGGTTATTCCCAGGTTATCCGCGGCTGCGTGGAGCTGGAAAGCCCCAGGGGAGGACGCCAAAGCAGGAGCAAACCTCTCCACCCCGTTAATTCCCCTTCCCACCCCGTTAATTCCCCTTCCCACCCCGTTAATTCCCCTTCCCACCCGTTTCCCTGTCTTGCCTCCAGGTCAGGGCTTTCATTGCTGATTTTTCCAATGTCTTCTCCATCCTGCTCTTCTGTGGAGTCGATGCCTGTTTCGGACTGGACACCCCCAAACTCCACATCCCCAGTATCATCAAGGTTCGGCCTCCCCTCTCCCACACTCCTTTTCCAGCTCCTCGCCAGGATTTTTTGGGAATATCGCAGCTCCAGGCAGTTTCTTAAAAGCTACTTTGTCTTTTCTAACAATGCTCTAATTCTGTGACTTTCTTTCCTCTCTCTTTTTGTTGTTTTTCCTCCTTTTTCTTCCTCCCTTTTTTATGGTTTTCCCTCCCATTTTTATTGTTTTCTCTCTCCTTTTTATTGGTTTTCTTCCTTTTTTTGGTTGGTTTTCCTCCTTTTTTTTTTATTTTTCTCCTTTTTCTGTTTTCTCTCACTATTTTGTCATTTTCCCTCCCTTTTCTGCCGTTTTCCTCACTTTTTATTTTGTTTTCCCTCCCTTTTTTATTGTTTTTCCTCCTTTTAAAATTGCTTTTCCTCTTTCCCCCCCTCCTTTTTTGCTGTTTTTCTTCCCTTTTTATTCTTTCCCGTCTCTTTTTTATTTTTCTTCCTTTTTTTTGTTTTCCCTCCCTTTTTTTATGTCTTCCCCCCTTTTTTGTTTTCCCCCCCTTTTTTTTTGTTTCCCCCCCTTTTTTGTTGTTTCCCCCCCTTTTTTTTTTGTTTTCTCTCCCTTTTTTGCCGTTTCCTCTCCCTTTTCTCCCTCTCTCTCCCCTCTCTCCCGGCAGCTCCGTAAGCTCATTAGCGATTTCTCTATCTTTATGTCCATACTAATGTTTGTGGGGCTGGATGTGCTTTTCGGACTCAACACCCCAAAGCTCCAAGTGCCTACCGACTTCAAGGTAAAACCAAAATATTCCATCAAACCCCATTCCGGAAGGATTTCTCCTCCCCCCTTCAGGGCTGATGTGGGATTCCAGTGAGGACTTGGGGGCGGTTTGGGTGCCAGATTTAGGGACGGATGGGGGACGGGGTGATGGGGTTGTCGCCGAACGCCAACCCTTGGGTTTTCCCAATCCCTGCCCCGTTCCCGAGGTTCCGACTCCGCTGTCTCCCACAGCCCACCCGCGTGGACCGGGGCTGGTTCGTGTTCCCGTTCGGGAAGAACCCGTGGTGGGTGTACCTGGCCAGCGCCCTGCCCGCCCTGCTCGTCACCATCCTCATCTTCATGGACCAGCAGATCACGGCCGTCATCGTCAACAGGAAGGAGCACAAGCTGCGGGTGAGCCCCCCCGGGATCCCCCACAGCACCCAGGGCATCCCCCACAGCACCCAGGGCACCCCGGGATCCCCCACAGCACCCAGGGCATCCCCCCACAGCACCCAGGGGATCCCCCACAGCACCCCGGGATCCCCCCACAGCACCCAGGGCACCCCGGGATCCTCCACAGCACCCAGGGCATCCCCCACAGCGCCCAGGGCATCCCCCACAGCACCCAGGGGATCCCCCCACAGCACCCAGGGCACCCCCCACAGCACCCAGGGCACCCCGGCATCCCCCACAGCACCCAGGGCATCCCCCACAGCACCCAGGGGATCCCCCCACAGCACCCAGGGCATCCCCCACAGCACCCAGGGCACCCCGGGATCCCCCACAGCGCCCAGGGCATCCCCCACAGCACCCAGGGCATCCCCCACAGCACCCAGGGCACCCCGGGATCCCCCACAGCACCCTGCTGTGGCGTGGGCTTGGGGGCTTGCCCTGGCTCTGGCAGGGGCTCCCCCTGGGCAAGCTGAGGGTTTGGGGTGCTGGAGCACCTGGGGGGTGAAGTTCTGTGGGTAACGGGGTACAGGGGGGTGATGCAGGGTGCCCCACGTCCGTGTGGGGTGAATTAGGGTGATATGGGGTGCACTGGGGTGACGCAGGGTGCCCCACATCCATGTGGGGTGCAGCAGGGTGACACAGGGTGGTCTGGGACGATGTGGGGTGATGCAGGGTGCCCCACGTCTGTGTGGGGTGAATTAGGGTGATATGGGGTGCACTGGGGTGACGCAGGGTGCCCCACATCCATGTGGGGTGCAGCAGGGTGACACAGGGTGGTCTGGGACGATGTGGGGTGATGCAGGGTGCCCCACGTCTGTGTGGGGTGAATTAGGGTGATATGGGGTGCACTGGGGCGATGCAGGGTGCCCCACATCCATGTGGGGTGAATTAGGGTGATATGGGGTGCACTGTGGTGATGCAGGGTGCCCCATGTCCGTGTGGGGTGCAGCAGGGTGATATGGGGTGCACTGTGGTGATGCAGGGTGCCCCATGTCCGTGTGGGGTGACACAGGGTGGCACTGGGTGCTCCAAGGCCGTTCGGGGGACATCAAGGCCCTGCCAGAGGGGACCCCGCGGGTTCTGGGCTGGGGGTGGCCGCGGGCAGAGCCCCCCCTGACCCCCTGTGCTGTGTTGCAGAAGGCAGCCGGGTACCACCTGGACCTCTTCTGGGTGGGCATCCTGATGGCCGTGTGCTCCTTCATGGGGCTGCCCTGGTACGTGGCCGCCACCGTCATCTCCATCGCCCACATCGACAGCCTCAAGATGGAGACCGAGACCAGCGCCCCGGGGGAGCAGCCCCAGTTCCTGGGGGTCAGGTCAGGGGGGGCTAAGCTGGGTCTGAGCAGTGTCCCGGAGCCAGAGGGACATCCCTGTCCTGGGGGGATGAGGGACAGCACGGCCGGACGAGGGAGGGGATGGCCCCGCTCTGCTCTGGGCCGGGGCGGCCTCACCTCAAATATCGTGAGCGGTTTTGGGGTGACACGGTGTGAGCGGGACACGGAATTTGGGGTGACACGGTGTGAGCAGGACACGGAATTGCTGGAGAGGGTCTGAAGGAGGGACCTGGGGATGGGGAAGGGTCACTCGAGGAGTGGCTGAGGGCGCTTGGAACGTTCAGCTGCAGAAACTGAGGGACACCCATTGAGCTCTGCAGCTTCCTCCCTGAGAGGCAGCTCCGATCCCTGCTCCGTGGGACAGGGACAGAGCCAGGGAGCGGCTGGAGCTGGGCCAGGGAGGGTCAGGATGGATTTTGGGAAAGGCTCTTCCTCCAGAGGGTGCTGGGCACTGCCCAGGCTGCCCAGGGAATGGGCACTGCCCCGAGGCTGCTCCAGGAGCGTTTGGATTTTGGGGTGTCTGTGCAGGGAGAGGGGCTGGATCAATGATCCCAGTGGATCAATCCCCTTCCCACTCGTGATTCCGTGGTTCCTCGGGGTGGCTGATCCTGCTTCCATCCCCGTTCCAGGGAGCAGAGGGTGACCGGCATCATCGTCTTCGTGCTGACGGGGATTTCGGTTTTCCTGGCTCCCATCCTGAAGGTAAAACATTCCCGTTCCCCCCTTCCCCGCCGAGATCCGGGGATACGGCAGTAAAAAAGCCAGATTCTGCCCCATCCTCGTGACCTCCAGCGCTGGTCCCTGTCCCTGGGAAGGAGCTGCTGCCTTCCCTGAGGTCAGGGCTGCGGTTTCTCCCTGTTCCCAGTACATTCCCATGCCGGTGCTCTACGGGGTCTTCCTCTACATGGGCGTGGCGTCGCTGAACGGCATCCAGGTGAGTGCCCTTCCTCCTCCTCCTCCTCCTCCTCACTGGCCAGGGACTGGCCCACACTGGCTCAAAAAGGAGGATTTGTACTCCAAAATCTCCGCACATGTGATGGCAGATACCCCAAACCCTCTGAGAAACACCAAAAAGCCCCAAATTCCCCCGGTTTTGGGGACCAAAAGAGGCTTTTCCAGGGCAGACTGTGGGATTGGGTTGAGGATCAATCCCGGGCCTTCCTCCCTCAGCAGTTTTGGGATCGCTTCAAGCTCTTCCTCCATTTTGGGACTAAAAGCGGGTTTTTCTGTGGGGTGGATCTGAGGATTAACTCCGACCTTCCCCCCCTGGCAGTTTTGGGATCGCTGCAAGCTCTTCCTGATGCCGGCCAAGCACCAGCCTGACTACGTGTTCCTGCGGCACGTCCCGCTGCGCCGCATCCACCTCTTCACCCTGGTGCAGATCGTCTGCCTGGCCGTGCTCTGGATCCTCAAATCCACCGTGGCCGCCATCATCTTCCCCGTCATGGTAATCCCATCCTCGCTCCAAAGGGTTTTTTTGGGATTTGATGGAATTTTTGGTGTGGTCCCACCGTGGCTGCCATCACGGTAATCCCATCCTCATTCCACAGGGTTTTTTTGGGATTTAATGGAATTTTTGGCGTGGTCCCACTGTGGCTGCCATCATGGTAATCCCATCCTCGTTGGGAAGGGGTTTTTTTGGGATTTGATGGAATTTTTGGCGTGGTCCCACCGTGGCCGCCATCACGGTAATCCCATCCTCATTCCACAGGGTTTTTCTGGGATTTAATGGAATTTTTGGCGTGGTCCCACCGTAGCCACCATCATCTTTCCCAGCATGGAAATTCCATCCTCGTTGGGAAGGGGTTTTTTTGGGATTTGAGGATGATTTGGTGCGGTCCCACTGTGGCCGCCATCATCTTCCCCGTCAAGATAATCCCATCCTCATTCCAAAGGGTTTTTTTGGGGTTTAAGGGATCTTTGGCATGGTCCCACCGTGGCCACCATCATCTTCCCCATCAAGGTAATCCCATCTGCGCTCCAAAGGGTTTTTTTGGGATTTAATGGAATTTTTGGCATGGTCCTACCGTGGCCACCATCATCTTCCCCATCATGGAAATTCCATCCTTGCTGGGAAGGGTTTTTTTTGGGGTTTAAGGGGTTTTTGGCTTGGTGGTCACCAGGTCTTGGGTTGAGCGACGCTCTTGGACCTCTCCCCTGTCAGATCTTGGCCCTGATCCTGGTGAGGAGGCTCCTGGATTTCGTCTTCTCCCAACATGACCTGGCCTGGATCGACAACATCATCCCCGAGAAGGAGAAGAAGAAGGAGGATGACAAAAAGAAGAAGAAAAAAGGCAACAAAGGCGACAGCAGCAGCGACGAGGAGGTGGGCGCGGGGTCACCGGGGGGCTCCTGAGGACAGCGGGGACATCCCAGAGCTGGGGAGGGAAAATTCCCACTGCAACCTGCGGGTTTGGGATGAAAGCCTTTGATCCCTGGAGCTGTTCGGCTGCACGGACAGAACCGGCTGAGCGAGGAGCTCAGGGGCTGGCAGGAGGCTCTGAGGAATGTCCCGAAAGCTGGAAAATCACGGCAAAAAAAAAGAAATCCTCAGGGAGAAGAGGCCAAACGCCCCGGTTTAGGGCACGGCATCCATCGCTCAAAGCCTCGTTACCCAAACCCCTGCCCCAGGATTTGGGAAGAGGAAGGCAAAGCCTCCTCCTCCACCTCCTCCTCTGGAGGTTTCGGGTCCCTGTGGGTGCTCCAGGCGCTCTCAGAGCCCCCCAGGCGCTGCCTTCACCAGGAATTTCCCCGTTTCTTCCCCAGTTCCCACCTCCCTCAGTCATTAAGATCCCCATGGAGCCCCTGCCAGCGCAGCCCCGAAACGGGGGCCCCCATTGCCTGAGCCGTAAGTAACGAGCCCAGGAGCCTCTCCCGCGTCCCCTGCTGCTTCCTAATCCCTCCCGTGGGCTCCGCTCGGCACTAACCCCGCTGGGACACGCAACCCGGATCCCTCCTGCCTCACCAGGATCAGGGAAAAACCCAGGCGGGGAGAGGCGCAAGAGTGGGAGCTGCCAGAGCACCTCTCATCCCAAGGCCTGGGGATCGCCAAGATTTCCTTAAATCTCAAAAGAAAAAATCCGGGAATCTCCTGGGTTTTGTCGCCTCCGAGCTGGTGCTGATGGGGCTTTGTGAAAAATATCTGCGTTTGGGATCATTTGGAGCCCCCAAAAGCCACTTGTGTTGGAGTTACCCGCCTGGGAAAGAGCAGATTTGGCTCCACCTCCACCAAAACTCCGCGGGATAAATTTGGGGACAGTTTGTTCCAGGCTGCATCACGAGCTCGGTTTAACTCCTCTGCTCTGCGCTCACACCGCTGCCGGCAGGGCCTTTCCTCTCAAATCACCCCCAAAACCAGCGATTCCCAGATTTCCTCCTCCTCCGCCGCCCGCGGGACCTGCTGGCAGCTGGGAGCGGGGGACCAGGGGGCTTTTTGGGGTCACCTGGGGAGTGTTTCACCTCCGTGTCCCCCCAGGAGAGAGGGCCTCCACCTGGAGCTTTGCGTTCTGACTCCTCCCCGAACGGTTCGGACATGGATCGCAGGTAACGGGCCCCCAGCGGGCTCCCCCTCCCTGTCCCCATCCCTGGGGGAGAATTTTGGGATCCCCGGCTGATCCTCCCGGCGGAGCTCCGCCCCTGAGCGATTCCCACCTATCCAAGCAGATTGTGGCAGCATTGCTCTGGATTTGGGGTGGTTTTGGGGTCCCCACCGTGGGGTTGTTGGGAGCTGCACCAGAGGGTTTGGGGCTATGAAACTGCTGAGGGACAGCCACAGGGATTTTTCAGACTGGGACGCCTCCAAATCCTGAAATTTTGGGATTATCCTCCGCAAATTCTGCGGGTTGACGGCAAAACACCGGATTTTCGTTCATTTCTCGGAGGTAGCCCGGAATAAAACCCAAAACTTTTCCAAAGGGCGTTGAAAGGATGATCTAAAGAGGAAGCCTTTAAAGGAAAGCTTCCAGGGGCCCAGTGCGGGGATGTGCACACGCGAGGCAGGATTTCCACAATGTTTATGAGTAATTAACGAGTATCTCTAACAAATATTGTCCAATTAGGGGAGCAGCGGCTGGGTGGGGAATTTCCCCCGAGTTCTGCCTCACTGGAGTTGTTCCAATGGGGCTTCTTTGCCTTCTGAGTTCTGGTGGAGAACAAAATATCCTCGTCAGGCTTCTTCAGAATAAACGTAATTCTAATCAGCATTAGAAGGGTTAACTTATTATCCCAAAATCGGAGAGAAAGGGTGGGGAAAAATACCAAAAATATACCCATGGATTAAGAGTCTAGAAAAGAACATGAATATATGAAAAATATACATGAATAATATATAAATAGGGGAAAAATAGAGGGAAAATAGAGGACAATATAGGGAAAATAATATTGGGAAAATATAGGGAAAACATATGAAAAATATAGGGAAAATATAGGAAAAAGGGAAAATAATATTGGGAAAATATAGGGAAATATATTAAAATATATGAAAAATATAGGGAAAATAATATTGGGAAAATATACGGAAAATATATTAAAAATATAGGGAAACTATATTAAAAATATAGGGAAAATATAGGGAAAATAATATTGGGAAAATATATGGAAAATATAGGGAAAATATATTAAAATATAGGGAAAATATATTGAAATAGAGGGAAAATATGGGAAAAATATTGGGAAGATAGGGAAAATATATGAAAAATATAGGGGAAATATAGGGAAAGTATTGGGGAAATAATAGGGAAAATATAGGGAAAATAATATAGGGAAAACACATGAAAAATATATGGGGAAAAAAAAGATATAAAAATAGACAAAAAAGATATATAAAAAAATCGATGGAAAATATAGGAAGAATACATGAAAAAAAGATACAAAAAAAGCTCCAAATCTTCGGCCATCAGCATCACCCGGAGCGTCTCCCCGGGGCGGGTTCGGGGTGGGGGCACCACCCCTGGCTGCTCACCCCCTCTCCCCTCCTGCCCCCCAGTATCACCCTTCACCTGAAGATCTCGTGCCCGTCGTCTCCCGCCTTTAACTACTCCCGAAACCCCATCTGTGCCGTGCCCCAGGTGAAGATCGAGATGGAGTCGGACTACGAGGACACCGACACGGAGAAGGCTCCTCGGGACATGGGCAGTGAGACCACGCTATAGCCCGGCCCGCCCCCGCCTCTCTCGATTTTATATATATATATATATATATCGATATCGCCATATTCATATATATATATAAAGGAAATCGGGCGTGTTCTTCTCTGCCGGGCGCAGGAGGCCCCGGGGGTCCCGTGCTCCGGTAGATTTTGGGGTCACGCGCTGTGGAATTCCCTCCCTTCCCGCTGGGTGAAGGCATCGCCGCTGGCGGCGAAACGGGGCCGCAAAGGCGGAATTGGTGATTTTGGCCCCGTCTCGGAGCTGCGGGAGCAGCCGGGATGTGCCGATGGAAACATCCTGGGGCGCTTTTGGGGTGGGAGGAGGAGGTTTGCGCGGCTGAGAGGGATGGGGAGAGCTGTTCCCTGTTCCCAAATCCCTGGAATCACCACGCGGCTCCTGGGGAGCCCCGCTCTGCGGAGGGAATGGGGTGACGGCGGGGAGGATGTGTGGGACAAAAGCGGCTGCTCCAAAGCGTGCTGGGGCATCCAGGAGTGGGACCCGGCTCTGCTGGGATGGGGAGGAGGAGGAGGAGGGGGAGGAGGAAGAAGAATCTGGGTTGGGGATGAGGAGGAGGAAGCACCTGGGGTGGGGACGAAGAGGAGGAGGCAGCTGGGATGGGGATGAAGGAGAAGAAGGCTCCTGGGATGAGGAGAAGGCAGCTGGGATAGGGATGAAGAGGAGGAGGCGGCTCCTGGGATAGGGATGAAGAGGAGGAGGCTCCTGGGATGAGGAGAAGGCAGCTGGCATGGGGATGAAGAGGAGGAGGAAGCACGGCAGGATGGAGAGGAGCCGGTGCCCGGGGAGGGAAGGGATGGAGGAGGAGCAGCTCAGGGTGTTTTGCCACTTGAGGGCAACAAAGGGCGACAACAGCCGGGCCCTGGAGAGAGCGAGTGGGCAGGGAATGGGAATGGGAATGGTTTCTGCAGGGGATGGGAATGGTTTCTGAGGGAATCAGGAATGGTTCCTGAGAGGATGGGAATGGTTCCTGCAGGGAATGGTTCCTGCAGGGAATTGGGAATGGTTTCTGCAGGGGATGGGAATGGTTCCTGCAGGGGATAGGAACGGTTCCTGAGGGGATGGGAATGGTTTCTGAGGGAATCAGGAACGGTTTCTGATGGAATCCAGGGTGGATTCCGCAGGGAAATGGGAACGGCGGCTGCAGCGAAGCCGTTCGGTTGCCCATCCCCCCATCCTCCCCGCTCCCTCTCCCCGGCTCGGGAACAGCCCCATCCCTCCCTCCAGCCCTCCTCTCCCCGGAGGAATCCCGGGATCCTCTCTCGCTCTGCTGCCCAGCCCGTGCTGGGGGCTCCACTCCCACTCCAGCTCCTCGCTCCCGGTCATTCCCACCTGGCTCAGCAGCAGTGGGAGCAGGAGGGGAGAGCAGCCCCTGCCCCCTGCACTGCCAGGCTCGTCCAGCAGCTCCCTCGCCCTGTCCAGCGGCATTTTGGGGTCCACAGGGGGCTCTTCCCACCCGGGAAAGGAAGGGAAGGGAGCAGGTCGGGACCCAGGCAGGCTCCCACCACTTTTTTTCCAGCAGTGCCGAGGCTTTAAAGGATTTTTGTCCACCCACGGCCCAGGCCCAGCCGTGGTTTAGAAACCCTGGTCCGAGCACCCCTCACACCCAGCTCTTTTTCTCATTTTGCCTGGATGAATCCTTCATTTTTTTTTTCTTCCCTCTATTCCCAACCTCCCAGAGCCCCCAGACCCTTCCCACGAGCAGAACCGACCTGCCCGACACTCACACCAGCAGCACTGGGGTTCTTCTGGGACACCAGTCACACACTGGGACACCAGTTAAACACCAACTGGGACACCAGTCACACACTGGGACACCAGTCAAACACCAACTGGGACACCAGTCACACACCGACTGGGACACCAGTTAAACACTGCAACTGGGACACCAGTTAAACACCGACTGGGATACCAGTCACACACTGACTGGGACACCAGGTAAATACTGCACTGGGACACCAGTCACACACTGGGACACCAGTTAAACACCGACTGGGACACGTCACACACCACGACTGGGACACCAGTTAAACACCGCAACTGGGACACCAATCCCACACTGGGACACCAGTTAAACACCAACTGGGACACCAGTCCCACACCGACTAGGACACCAGTCCCATACTGGGACACCAGTTAAACACTGACTAGGACACCAGTCCCACAGATACTGGGACACCAGTCACATACTGGGACTCCAATCCCACACATACTGGGACTCCAGTCCCACAGCGTGCCCATTCCGCCCCCTGGCACGGACAGCTCCCTGTAAATACTCAGATCCGACACACGCTTGGAGGCAGTTTCCTATTTAGAGCAGATTTTTGTTCTGGTTCAGGTGCAGCTCCTGGGGACTCGTGGTGAGAGCAATGACCCAGCCTTGCCCTGGCACGGTTAAATGCTGCCAGGAGCGCCCCGAACTCGAGGGCACCGTGTCTCCTTCTGTAGCTTTCTGTAGCCACCCCGTGGTAGCTGAGTGTGGTCCAGGTCGGCTTTCGCATTTGCATCGAGCAGGTTTCATTCGCTGGCTCCAGCAGCTCTGCTTCCCAGGCTTTGTGGGCTCTGGGAGCTGGGCCGTAGGGCAGAGCTGAAGCCACTCCAGGCTGCTTTTCGGGCTCAGTTTGTCCCTTTCTGGCGAGGTTTCCCATGAGGTTTTGGGGTTTTTTTGTACAAGCAAAGCGCAGCAGTCTCAGCTCGGCCGCCTCCAGCACGGCACCACTTGAACCATTTTGTATTTCTCGGTGATACAACCCAATAAAAACCTCGTTTCCATGATTCCCAGCTCTCTGTGTCTTTCTGGGGCGGATCCAGGAATCCCAACTTTCCCTCCCCACGGGATTTTGGCAGGAGAGGGTCAACACTGGGGGTGCAGCACCAGCGGCACCTCCAGCCCTTTTAGAACCCTAAAAATGAGGAAAAAACCTCCGAGATCATCAAGTCTGGCATGAAAACAAAGCTCTCCTGCTCTGGGAAAGGTGGGATCAGTCATTCCAGGGAGGGGAGAGTCCAAGATTCACCTCACTGCCCTCGGATAATCCTGCAGGGACGTTTTTCCCGAGGTTCATGTTCACAGGATAAAAACAAACAAACTCCTTTATCCTCACCCAGATTTAGCTGGAATCACTCAGGAAGCTGGACAGGCGTTGGCCAGGCAGGAAAGGATGAGATTTGTCCTCTTTCCAGCCCAGGTGGAGCAGTTTTGTCTCTCTGGGTGGGAGCCAGACCCTGCCCTGCTCAGCAAAGGGTAAGAGGCAGCTCCCAAAGGCTGGACAAACAAAACCCCTTGCTCCTTTCCAGGACTGAAACCATTGCTCAGCAATAATTCCAGGGCACAAAGATGATTTATTTTTTGTCTTCTCACACTTTATTTAGCCAGCCCACACTACACACTAAGCACTCACACTTTACAACACAGTGCAGGACACCTCCCCCAGGCCCTGTGTGGGCATCAAACGCCCCCCTCCCTCCCCCAGGTGTTCTTTGGTTAGGAAAAAAAGGCTTTTAAAAAAATTCACCATGCAAAGAGCAAAAAAAACCCCAGCCCAGCTGCACACTAGAACTTGTTACACCAGCCCTGCCCCTGCCAGGGCCTGCTCAGGCCCAGCACACAAATATGGCTTCAATTCTTCAACTGGTTTTTTTTCTTCAAGTAATTCTTCTACAGAAGAGCTTAAACTAAACATCCAGCACGGAGGAGGAACTCGGGAACGCCAGGAGCTGGGATTGTGAGAACAGAACCATCGAGGCCATCGCTGCGCATCCCACGGGATTGCTGGGATTCCCGGCATCCCGAGCAGGAGCGGGGCTGCCTCGGGAGGAGTGTGGATACTCCCAGCTCTGCACGAGCTTCCAATAAATACCTGTGACCTCCGGGCAGGGAAAGAGCCCCGCATGCCAGACAATAAATAAAAATATTGCATTTTCTATCGGCCTGTTCAGGAGTCAGTCTGGAATGTTGAAAGGCAGAGGCCCTCGTTAGGCCCAGCTCTGAGGGGCCCTCCTTAGGCCCAGCTCTGAAGGGCCCTCCTTAGGCCCAGCTCTGAAGGGCCCTCCTTAGGCAGGGAGAGCCTCGAGCTCTTTGGGTTTCAGCAGCTTCTTGGCAGCGATGATGGTGTTTTTCATCAGCATGGCCACGGTCATGGGCCCCACGCCGCCGGGCACCGGCGTGATGTAACTCGCCTTCTTCCTCACCCCTGAGGGGAAAAGCGCAGCTTAAGGGCAAGGCAAGGCTTTCCAGCCTAAAGCCACGCAGGTTCTGGCAGGATTAATGCTTTAGGAACAGGGTCCAGGTGTTTATTCCCTGTTGGCCAAGGGGGCATGGCCCAGTCTGTCCTGCATGGGTGTGAAAGCGGCTTAACTGCGAAGGCTGAGGTGGGGAAAAGCACCGAGCCAGGCCTAAAAGCACCAAGCAAGGCCTGCAAGCACAAGGGTCCAAAAGAGCAAAAAGCCGGGCCTAAAAGCGCCAAAAAGCCGGGCCCAGAAGCACAAAGGTCTGAAAGCACAAAAAAGCTGGGCCCAAAAGTGCCAAAAAGTCAGGCCTAAAAGTGAGGCTGAAAAGCACAAAAAGCCAGGCCTGGGAGCCACAAAAAGCTGGGCCTAACAGCACCAAGCCAGGCCTAAAAGCACAAAGATCTGAAAGCGCCAGAAAGCTGGGCTTGAAAGCACCAAGGCCTAAAAGCACCAAAAGCCAGGCCTAGAAGGACCAGAAAGCCAGGTCCAAAAGTGCCAAAAAGCCAGGTCTAGAAGCATCAAAATCCCGGCCTAGAAGCACTAAGGCTTCAAAGCACCAAGGCCTAAAAGCACCAAAAAGCTGGGCCTGAAAGCACTAAGGCTTGAAAGCACTACAAGCCAGGCCTAAAAGCTGATTTCCAGCACAAAAACGCCAAACCCAAGAGCAGAGTTCAGAGCCCCAAGTGCGGAGGCTCCGGAGGCTCCTCTGGAGCACCCCATGGAATATCCCAGGATACGCCCCGGGACGCGGATGCACCGGAAGAACTGAGCTCAGCCTCCGTCCAGGCCTCTGGCCCCTCTCCCCAGCCCCCTCAGAAGCCGATCCAGAGCCTTTCCCTACCTTCAAAATCCACGTCCCCAACCAGCCTGGGCTTGGCAGTGACGGGATCCTGCACCCTCGTGATCCCCACGTCGATCACGGCGGCTCCTTCCTTGATCATGTCGGCTGTGATCAGGTTGGGGATGCCTGGAAAAGCACAACCACCCCGCTCAGTGGTGCCCTGATCCCCCTCACCCCGCGTTCCCAGCATCTTCCAACCCACCTGCGCCTTCCTGCCTCCCTAAACAATGGGATTCAAGAATCTTACGGGTTTTTTTCCCCAACCTAAACCATCCTAAGAAATGCAATCCTAACCCCAGAGGCACAACTGGCGTTCACTGCAGGTGTTTCAAATTGCAAGAGGGGAAGTTTAGGTGGGATTTTTGGAAGGAATCTTTCCCTGGGAGGGTGGGAGGCCCTGGGCAGAGCAGCTGTGGCTGCCCGGGGAGCCCTGCAAGTATCCAAGGCCAGGCCTGGAAACCCTGATGTGGTGGAAAGGATGATCCTTAAGGTCCTTGCAGCCTGAACCGCTCTGTGATTTCTGTTTTCTGCCAGAGCTGCTCCCTGATAACCTCAGGGCACAGAGCAGGAATCCTCCCCCCGGGAGCTCTGGCAGAGCAGGCAGCACCACACCCCCCCTCCACGGGGAAACCTTCCAACATTTGAGCTCCGCGGCTCTTCGGTGCCCATCTTCCAGCTGCCCCGAGGCACGAGGCAGTGCCCAAACCCATCCCAGCCGGGCACGGCTCTGGCTGTGCCAGGAAGGGCTGGCAGCAGCTCCCTGGGGCTCACCCAGCCTGTGAGGGTGGGGTGAGCGTCTGCTTCTGGCAGATATCGGGGGATCCACTCCCAGCCCGCCTTTATCTCCCTTTGCTCCGCTCACGCTTCCCCCGTCACTCCCACCCCGAGCCTGGAGCAGCGCCCGGCTCCGAGGGGATCCTGGTGCCCTGCAGGTGCCTCGGGAGCAGAGGCCACTTTTTGGGACCTTTTATTTCCCCTCCTCCCCACATAAACCCAGGCCCGATGGACAATAGAGGCTGTTGTTGTCCAGCTGCGTGGCAGGGCAGGCACAAAGGGTGTCAGGGACACCAGGCTGGGGGCGGGCACTGCTGGGTTCTGCAGGGCTCCATCCTTGGCTCCTCGGCATCCTCACCAAGGACCTGGGCTCAGGAGCGGGAGGAGCACTGGGTGTGCTGGTGACGCTGAGCTGGGAGCAGCTCTGGGCTGCCCAGAGGGCAGAGAGGCCCTCAGAGAGACCTGGGCAGGGCAGGGAGGGACAATCCCCAAACCTGTGGAGTTTAACCAGGGAAGGGCCGGATTCTGCCCCGGGGATGGGCACCCCTGGCTGGGTGGGTGGGCTCTGTGTGACAGGGACAGCACCCAGGGAACAGCCAGAGCTGGGCCAGGACAGGCTCAGGCTGGATTTTGGGAAAGGTTCTTCCCCCAGAGGGTGCCGGGCACTGCCCCGAGGCTGCTCCAGGAGCGTTTGGACAGCGCTGCCAGGGATGCCCAGGGTGGGATGATTTTGGGGTGTCAGTGCAGGGCCAGGGGTTGGGTCAGGGATCCCAGTGGGTCCCTCTCACCCAAACACATTCCCTGATTCTCCATTCCTGCTGAGGATGGCATCAGCTGCTCCCTGCCAGGTGCTGCTTCCCACTCCAAAGGCAGAGCCCCAAACCGGGAACACCAAAAACGCGGCTCCGCCACAGGAGAACCCAGCTCCAAGAGCCCCTCGCCTGCCGCCCCGAGAGCCCAGACCCTCCCAGAGGTCTGCCAGAGGACATTCCACGCCCAGCATTCCCAGCAGGATCACCCTGAGCCCTGCTGGGGCCCCCCTCACCTGCGGCTGCCACCACGATGTCCGCACGGATCGTGTGCTGCTTCAGCTGCTCCTTGGGCGTGTAGCGGTGCGAGATCGTCACCGTGGCGTCACCTGTGGTGACAAGGGCCGGGGACTCACACACAGCACCCAAACCCAGCCAGCATCTTCCCCTTCAAGGCCAGCCCTGAGTCCATCAGGAACGTCAGGGAACGGCCCCTGGAGGGAGAGGGAGGGATTTGGGGTGGAACGGGGCAAGGAACTGCTGAAGGGTGCTCAGGGGGGACCTCCTGGCTCTCCACAGGATGACAGGAGAGGGCAGCCAGGGCAGGGACAGAACAAGATAAAAAAGCCTCGAGCTGTGCCAGGGGAAGTTCGGGTTGGATATCGGGAAAAAATTTATCACGGAAAGGTCGTAAAGCACTGGAAGAGGCTGCCCAGGGAAATGGCGGAGCGCCCATCCCAGAGGTGTTCAAACCACGTATGGATGCGGCACTTGAGGCCGGGAGCTGGTGGTGACCCTGGCTGAGGACCTGATGACCTCGGAGACCTTTTCCAACCTGAGCAACCCCGTGATTCCAGGACCGTGTGCAGGATTATGCCACCCTGGGCCAGCTCCCTGACCAAGGAGTGGCTGGGAGCGCTTTAGGAGGCTAAAGAGGAGAGCTGTGAGGTTCCTCCCTGAGGCCACCCCGCTCCTACCTCCGGGCCGCTCGTGGCTGCCGTCGGTGTGGAGCAGCATCGCGATCGGCATCCCCACGTTCTTGGACCTGCCTGCCACCACCACGTTCCTGCCCAGCGTTGGGATTCCTGCAGGGGACAAATCACAGAATCACAGCCTGTCCTGAGCTGGGAAGAACCCACTGGGATCCCTGACCCAACCCCTGGCCCTGCACTGACACCCCAAAATCATCCCACCCTGGGCATCCCTGGCAGCGCTGTCCAAACGCTCCTGGAGCAGCCTCGGGGCAGTGCCCGGCACCCTCTGGGGGAAGAACCTTTCCCAAAATCCAGCCTGAGCCTGTCCTGGCCCAGCTCTGGCCGTTCCCTGGGTGCTGTCCCTGTCACACAGAGCCCACCCACCCAGCCAGGGGTGCCCATCCCCGGGGCAGAATCCGGCCCTTCCCTGGTTAAACTCCACAGGTTTGGGGATTGTCCCTCCCTGCCCTGCCCAGGTCTCTCTGAGGGCCTCTCTGCCCTCTGGGCAGCCCAGAGCTGCTCCCAGCTCAGCGTCACCAGCACACCCAGTGCTCCTCCCACTCCTGAGCCCAGGCCCTTGGTGAGGATGCCGAGGAGCCCAGGGCCGAGGATGGAGCCCTGCAGAACCCAGCAGGTGCCACCGCAGTCCCTGATACCCTTTGTGCTGACCCACGAGCTCCCCCATCACACAACAAACTTCTCCAGCTGGGAACCCTTAAAGCCGAGCTGGAATTATGCTGGGAATCAGCCAAATGCTGCAGCAGCAGCAGCTCTCACCTGTTCTCTTGATGATCTCCCAGACGCCCCAGGGCGTGGCAGGAAGCATGGAGTACTGGTCCAGGCACATGCGGCCCACGTTGATCACGTGGAAGCCGTCGACGTCCTTGTCCGGGCTCACGGCGTTGCAGACCTTGCGCTCGTCGATGTGCTCTGGGAGAGGGCAGCGAGCGCTCAGGGAGCAGCCCTGAGCCCGGGCTGTGCTGCCAGCCACGCTCGGCAGCTCTGGCCCTGAGCTGGAACTGGGACCCCAAACTGGAGCTCTGACCCCAGGTCCTGAGCTGCAATTGGGACCCCAAACTGGAGCTCTGACCCCAGGTCCTGAGCTGCAATTGGGACCCCAAACTGGAGCTCTGACCCTGAGCCCTGAGCTGGAACTGGGACCCCAAACTGGAGCTCTGACCCCAGGTCCTGAGCTGCAATTGGGACCCCAAACTGGAGCTCTGACCCTGAGCCCTGAGCTGCAATTGGGACCCCAAACTGGAGCTCTGACCCCGAGCCCTGAGCTGCAATTGGGACCCCAAACTGGAGCTCTGACCCTGAGCCCTGAGCTGGAACTGGGACCCCAAACTGGAGCTCTGACCCCGAGCCCTGAGCTGCAATTGGGACCCCAAACTGGAGCTCTGACCCCGAGCCCTGAGCTGCAATTGGGACCCCAAACTGGAGCTCTGACCCCGAGCCCTGAGCTGCAATTGGGACCCCAAACTGGAGCTCTGACCCCGAGCCCTGAGCTGGAACTGGGACCCCAAACTGGAGCTCTGACCCCGAGCCCTGAGCTGCAATTGGGACCCCAAACTGGAGCTCTGACCCCGAGCCCTGAGCTGCAATTGGGACCCCAAACTGGAGCTCTGACCCCGAGCCCTGAGCTGCAATTGGGACCCCAAACTGGAGCTCTGACCCCGAGCCCTGAGCTGCAATTGCAACCTTGAGCCCTGAGCTGGAATTGTGACCCTGAGCCAGAGTTATAACCCCGAGCTTTGACCCCAAGTCTTAAGCTGGAACTGTGACCCCGAGCCCCAGGCTGGAATTGCGACCCTGAGCTGGAATTTTGATCCCAAGCCCGGACCCAGAGCCCTGTCAGAGCTCTGGGGGCCTGAAGCTGCCCAGCACTCCCAGTTGCACGCTGCCAGCTCCCAGCACGGGGCACTGGAAGCGCTCTGCAACCACAGCCCTGCTCACACCAAGGGTATTTTTAGGCAGCCCCAAGGCCACCGCCCGGCTCGGGAAGTTGATACTCCCAGCACAGGAATAGATTCCCTGACCCCCAGGGACTGAGCTGCTGCAGGCAGCTGGTGCTGAGGAGCAGGATCAGGGCAGGATCCCCCCCGTGCTGCCCTACACCACTCAGGGCAATCCTTGGAAGCTTTGTGGCAATGGAAGAGGAGGGAACTGAGCCGCTCACCAGGCAGGGGAAGCTGCACCAGCAGCCCGTCCACGGCTGCGTCGTTGTTGAGTTTTCCAATCAAATCCAGCAACTCCTCCTCGGTGATGGAAGCCGGCCTGAGGATGGTCTCGCTGCTGATCCCTGGAATTGCCGAAGCCACGGCATCAGTGAGGCACAAAAGGGCAACTTCCCCGGATTTCGTGGATTTAAGCTGGCCTGGCTCGGTGCCTGGCCAAAGCTGGGCGGTGCCCGCTGAGGATGGCAGGGTTTGTGCAGCTTCCAGGCTGGAGAAGCCTTCACAGGTGCTGGGATTTGGTATTGAGGACAATTATACGGGGCTGGTGGCCTGGGAAAGGGTGTTTGGGACCTTCCCAGGGCAGGGAGAAACCCAAGCAAAGCGTCCTACCGTGAAAACAAAACCACACAGCCTGAGAGCCCCCTGGACACACTAAAAAAGGGATGTTTGCCTAAAAATCTCAGCTCCAAAAGCAGCAGAACCCAAGTTAAAATGACACCAATTATTGCCCCAACCCCGAGCAGGACCTTGGATTGCGAGACGGGCGGGAGTCAGAGGGCAGCGAGGCTGCTGAACAGGGGCTGTGTCGCAGGCAGCCGAGGAAAGGAGGCCAAAAATCCCCTCCTGTGCCTTTTCCGGCTCTGGGAAAGCTGAAAAACCCCAACCACAGAGCTTGGGTTGCCCTGAAGGAGCCAACGGATCACATTTATCCACCACACCCCGGTCCAACCGGGCAGCCACAAGAAGCCAAACTCCAGGGGAAGGCGGAAGGGTGGGTGGATGCATCCCAAAAAGCTTCCAGTATCGAGGATTCCCAACCAACCTGCACTTTTTTGGGACGGGAACACCAGACTTACCCACGTCAGCCGCCGCTTTGGTTTTGTTGAGGACGTAGGAGTGGCTGGCCGGGTTCTCCCCCACCAGCACCACGCTCAGGTGGGGCCTCTTGTTCCCCGCCGCCACCCACTGCTGCACCTCGTGCCGCGCTTCCTGCCGGATCTGCCGGGCCAGCTTCCGCCCCGAGATCACCACGGCGTCCCCCCTGCACCAGGGAAAGTGTCACCACAGCCTCAGGGCCACCAGCTCCCAGCCAGGGCAGGATGGAGCAGGAAAACCGGGAGGAAAAGGCTCCTTCCCTCGAGCTCTGCGGGGGCCTTTGGCACCTCCGTGCTGCTTCACCTCAAGCAGCGCCTTTCAGGCTCGTTTACAGCTTCAAAGCTGGGGCCAAAATCAGAATATCCCGAGCTGGAAGGGACCCAGAGGGATCATCCATCCTGGCACTACATCCCAAAATCCCACCCTGGGCATCCCTGGCAGTGCCAGGATCCTGGAGCTCCTGGAGCTCTGGCAGCCTCCGGGCCGTGTCCATTCCCTGGGCAGCCTGGGCAGTGCCCAGCAGCCTCTGGGGGAGGAAAATCCCAAAAATCCAGCCTAAATCCCCCTGACCACGAGGTCACTTTTTTCCCAAGAAAAAATAAGGAATACTGTTCTCTTTTCTCCACGGGTGTCACTCGTGTGGGGCACGTTTTGAGCTGGGGTACTCTGCGTTCCCATCTTTAGGGAGGCCGTGCCCTGGGAAGGCACAGCAGCTTCCCTACAGAGGGCTGGCACCAGGCACAGCCGACTCCAGAGCAGTTTCTCCAGGTCTGTTCAGTGATCCCGGCAGGAGCAGCACAGGAGGCTCCGAGGGCTGTTCCCACTGATCCTCATCCCCCACAGATTCCTTGGCAAGGCCGTGGGGCCACCCAGCACAGCCCTTCTCCCCCATCCCCTGCTGCATCATCACCACCACAGTCGGCTCTCCAGGCTGCTGGAGTCGAGCCCTGTCCAAGCAGCTCCTTGCACTGATTTCCAGGCCAAACAGGGACTGGGAATATCCAGTCACATTCCAGGCTGCAGTGAGCTGAGAGGCCACAGCTGCTGACCCCACAGGTGGGGTTTTGGGGTGTCTGTGCAGGGCCAGGGGCTGGACCAATGATCCCAGTGGGTCCCTTCCCACTCTGGACATTCTATGATTTAAGCCTGGCCTTGCTGCAAGGTCTCATGCCCAGCACTTGCTGGCCTGATTCTCCTCACCTCCAAGCAAGAGCAGGCAGATGTTCCCCACAGCATTCCTGGGGCCTTCCCAAATCGCTGGAACCTGCCCATTTCTGGAGCAATTCCCAGCCAAAGTGCATCACAACTCCAAAACCTACTCCACCTGCCCCAGGAATCCAGAGACAGCTGACCCACAGCGCAGTTTCCAACCCTCCCTGCTCCACCCCAGCCAAGCTCGATTGCTGCACTTTCTCCTCAAAAATGCATCAGCTGCCTCTGGATGCATCTTCTCCTACCCGGATCCTGCATTCAGTCCAACAGCGCTCTTTTCTGACCTTCTCTAGCTACAATCCCGAGCTCCAGGGACAGCTGGAATGATGGAAAACCACCCCGAGGACTGCTCCAAAACTCACCGGGACCTTCCCCCGAGACTGGGCTGCTCCCAGAGAGAGGGAGAAGCACCAGAGCCTCTCAGGCAGGCAAAGAATGAGCTCAGAACCCCGTTTGGAGCAGGGTGGGATGCTCGGGGGTCTCTGCCTGGAGAGTGCTCAGGGTGCTCTCTGTCCCTGTCACCCCAGGGAATGCTCGGGGGTCTCTGCCTGGAGAGTGCTCAGGGTGCTCTCTGACCGTGTGCCCCCGTGCCCAAGGAGCGCCTGGGAGTGCTCTCTGTCCCTGTCATGCCAGGGGATGATCGAGAAGCGGGGGTGGTCTCCGTCCTTCTCTGCTCCTCTCACCCCCCGGTCCCTCTGTGCCCAGGGCAGCCCCGCACTCCCACGCAAGGCGGCCGCGGGATTTCATCAGCCTGCAGCGCTCGGCGCGGCCGCTGGGGGCCCGCCCGCTCACCCCGGAGCCGTGAGGGCAAAACGGGCCGCGACCCCGGCCCGGGGGGCGACCGAACCGGCCTGGGCCGCTCCCTCCACAGCCCTCAGCGCGCCGGCACCGGGCGGAGCGGGGCGGGCGCTGCTCCCACCTCCCTCCCAACCACCCCAACACACCCTCCCGGTGTCCCGGGCCGTACCGGGCGGCGCTGAGGTGCAGGCGGCGGTCGCGGGGCTCCAGCGCGGCGCGGCTGAGGGCGCGGAGGGGCCGGAGCGCGGCGGCCATGGCGCGATGGGCACCTGAGGGGCGGCAGGAACAGCGCTGAGGGAAGCGCCGCTCCTGCCCTTTATATACCACCGGTAAGCCCCGCCCCCTCCCTGGCGGCAGCCAATGGGGTCGAGTGCCAAAAATGATTCATTCGGGTTCGCACCTCTCGGCACCTTCGCGGCTCCGGGGGTCGCGACAGAGCCGCTGCTCCTGACCTGAAAACCGAGTTTATGACCCGGGAGCGACCGCGGCAGCTGCAAACGGGGTAAAAAAATAATACAAACACCGTCAGGTTGGTTGTTTTGGGTAGTGGGTGCCGCCTCCCGCAGCGGGCACAAGTGAGCGTGGGCGAGAGGCTGGACACGACCCCAAAGGTGGCCTGGGCTGACCCCCAGCATGGGCAGCGGCTCCGGGGGGATTCTGCCTCTCGGTCCCCACCTGCAGCGCTGCCCCCAGCCCTGGGATCCCAGCGGGAGCGCGTGGAGCTGCTGGAGAGAGTCCAGAGGAGGCCACGGAGCTGCTCCAGGGCTGGAGCCCCTCTGGAGCCGGGCTTGGAAAAGGTGGTGATCTTCGTGCTGCCCCGAGGGCGAATCCTGCAGCCGGAGGGAGAGAAGAGGGAGCCGGGGCCATCCCGTGTCTCGTGTTGGGAACGAGGATCCTGCGGCGTTTGGGGTCTCTCTCAGCTCCAGGGGGGTGCTGGGCTCTGGCAGGTCGATACCCAGCCGTTATCCGCCTCCTTTCTCTACCTGCGGCCACCCTGTTTGCCAATAAACAGTCAAGGCATTTGATGTGATTTTTGCCAATTTTACTTTGTTTTTAACTTTGGTGGGCTGTGGATGGTGTCCGAACTCTTCCGATTTGGCCCCTCGTTGCCTTGGCGGAGTTCCGCCCCTCTCCGTCGGTGTCCGCCGTCCTCATCCCGGGGGATGCTCCGTCGCTGTCCGCCGTCCTCAGCCTCGGGGGATGCTCCGTCGGCATTCGCCGTCCTCAGCCTCGGGGGATGCTCCGTCGGCATTCGCCGTCCTCAGCCTCGGGGGATGCTCCGTCGGCGTCCGCCGTCCTCAGCCTCGGGGGATGCTCCGTCGGCGTCCGCCGTCCTCAGCCTCGGGGGATGCTCCGTCGGCGTCCGCCGTCCTCAGCCTCGGGGGATGCTCCGTCGGCGTCCGCCGTCCTCAGCCTCGGGGGATGCTCCGTCGGCGTCCGCCGTCCTCAGCCTCGGGGGATGCTCCGTCGGTGTCCGCCGTCCTCAGCCTCGGGGGATGCTCCGTCGGTGTCCGCCGTCCTCACCCCGGGGGATGCTCCGTCGGTGTCCGCCGTCCTCAACCTCGGGGGATGCTCCGTCGGTGTCCGCCGTCCTCAGCCTCGGGGGATGCTCCGTCGCTGTCCGCCGCCCGTTGCCCCCGGGGGATGCTCTGTCAGGTCAGTCATCCTCACCCCGGGGGATGCTCCGTCGGTGTCCGCCGTCCTCACCCCGGGGGACGCTCCGTCGGTATCCGCCGTCCTCAACCTCGGGGGATGCTCCGTCGGTGTCCGCCGTCCTCACCCCGGGGATGCTCCGTCGGTGTCCGCCGTCCTCACCCCGGGGATGCTCCGTCGGTGTCCGCCGTCCTCAGCCTCAGGGGATGCTCCGTCGCTGTCCGCCGCCCGTTGCCCCCGGGGGATGCTCTGTCAGGTCCGTCATCCTCACCCCGGGGGATGCTCCGTCGGTGTCCGCCGTCCTCACCCCGGGGGACGCTCCGTCGGTATCCGCCGTCCTCAACCTCGGGGGATGCTCCGGCCGGTGTCCGCCGTCCTCACCCCGGGGATGCTCCGTCGGTGTCCGCCGTCCTCACCCCGGGGATGCTCCGTCGGTGTCCATCCCTCCGCATCCCGCCGCGCCCCCATAGCTCCGCTGCGCTTCTCTCACCGCCTCCGGCCGCACCCCTTTTATAGTCCCGCCAAGCCCCGCCCTCTCTGTGCCAGCCAATGGGAGCTCGGTGACGTTTTGGGGGTGGAGGAGCAGTCTGTCTCCGCCCTGTGTGATATCACAATGAGGGGGCGGAGCCAGGAGAAGCAAGCGGCCTGATTGGTGCGGACGGGGTTTCCCGCGCCAATTGGGCCCGGCGGCGCTGATTGGTTGGTTCGAGGTTGAGGGTGGGGCAAAGCCCGGCAACGGGCGTGGCTGACGTGCGGGGGTCCCGGCCCCGTTCCGGGGGTACCCGGGCCCACGGGGAGGGGTCTCTGAGGATCCCGGCCCCAATTCCGGGGGTGTCCGGGCCCACGGGGAGGGGTCTCTGGGGGTCCCGGACCCGTTCCGGGGGTACCCGGGCTCATTCCGAGTCCCAGCCCCCCGTGACCGGGAGGCGGGGCCACGCCTCCTTAGTGAGATTCCCCGCCCCTTCCCGAGCTCTCGCGAGAGTTGGCGGCGCGGGCGGGGCCGGTCCCGCCAGGAGCCGCCGCCGCCGCCGCCGCCGCCGCCGCCGCTCCCTCAGCGCAGCCCGGCCCGGCCCGGCCCCGCTCCCCTCAGCCCTTTCCGCTCCCTCAAACCGGCCCCGCCTCCCTCCGCTCGCTCCCTCCGCCCTTCCCTCTCCCGCATCCCGGCCTCTCTTCCTTCCGCCCGATCCCTCAGCCCTTCCTGCTCCCGGATCGCGGCCCCGCTCCCTCAGCCCATTTCCGCTCCCCTCAGCTCTTCTCGCTCCCTCAGACCCTTCCCGTCTCCCTCATCCCGTTCCCGCTGCCCTCAGCCCGGCCCGGCCCGTCTCGCCATGAGCTTCCTCTTGTGAGTGTCCGGGCTCTGGGGAGGGTCCTGGGGGCGGCCCCGAGGGGTCCGTGGGAAGGGGCAGCGAGGGGCCGGGGGAGCGCTTGGACTTGGTCTGGGCGAGGTTGTTTGTGGGGGAAGCGTTTGGGGAGGGACGGAGGGCTGTTCTTTGAGGGGGTTAAGGAGGGGAAGGAGTTCGGGGAGGCAGCTGGGTGCCGTGGGGAGGGGGTGTTATAGGGATTCCCGAGGGGAGGCCTGGGCTTTGACTGGGCTTTGAGGAGGATTTGGGGGGGGTCAGAGGCCTCCAGGAGCTGAGGAAGGCTCAGGAGGGCTCTTGGGGGAAGGTTTAGGAGGAATCGCAGAGTGGTTTGAGCCCTTGGAAAGGATCCTTGGGAATGTACAAGGAGGGGCTTCCTCCGCTGTGGGAAGGCTGTGACAGGACCAGAGGAAAGAGCCTCAAGTTGCACCAGGAGAGGTTTAGATTGGATTTTAGGGGAAAATTCTTCACTGCAAGGGTTGGAAAGGCTGCCCAGGCTGGCGGTGGAGTCCACATCCCTGGGAGCGTTCCAAACACGGGGGGATGTGGCACTCGGGGACAGGGGTTAGTGGCCACCGTGGGGGTGGTGCTGCACCGGACTCGATGATCTTGGGGATCTTTTCCAGCCTTTCTGACTCCATGGTTCTGTGGCTAACTGGAAACGCTTTTTCTCTCGTCAGTGGGAGCCGGTCTTCGAAAACATTCAAGCCAAAGAAGAACATTCCCGAGGGATCCCACCAGTATGAGCTCCTCAAACACGCCGAGGCCACGCTGGGCAGCGGCAACCTCCGGCAGGCCGTGATGCTGCCCGAGGGCGAGGACCTCAACGAGTGGATTGCGGTGAACAGTGAGTCCTCTGAGAGGGGGAAAACCCCAAAACCACGGGGTTTATCCTTAAACAAACCCCTGAATTCCCCTGGCACGCTCTGCTGGGGTGGCTGAGGTGGGATAAAAGCAGCGGAAGCAGGGCCCACGTCAGGGGGGTGTTGTGCAAGAAGGAAGAGACGGAGCAGCACCGGTGTGGTTTTGGGGTGGCTTTTGACGAGTTCAGGCTCACAGAGGGGATTTGGTTTGTGAATGGTTATTTTTGGAATTATAATATACATATAATATAATAAAATAGTCCAGGGAGAAAACGGAGCTCTATTCCCCCCAAACTCCAGGATTGTAGAGTTTCTTTTTTGGTTTCTGTTTTCAAATCCAATTTGCTTTGAGCAGCTGCTCCCCCTGGCCTTGACCTTTGCTTCTTTCGAGGTTAGGGGGGGGGAAAGCAGTTTTAAGCAAGGAAGGTAGCGATTCAGGCCAGGAGGGCTCAGCCTAAGGAAGGTCTCAAATCAAACCAAATCAATCAGGCTTTTGAGGAGCCTGGAAGCTAAATCTGCTTTTCCCATGGAATGCTAAGTGGAGCACGGGGTGGTAGCCAGGGGGTGAAAAATGGGCGAAGCAATCCAAATTCCTGGATGGCTGAGGTGTCTCGAAGCCGGGTGGTGTTGTAGGGAAGGGTTTGGTTTTGCCAAGGCTTTTGTGGGACGTTGGTGCTGTGACAGGAAACCCTCGGAGGTGCTGCGGCCTCTCTCTGCTCACACCTTGTCACCCTGAGGTGTTTTCCCTTGGCAGCTGTGGACTTCTTCAACCAGATCAACATGTTGTACGGAACCATCACCGAGTTCTGCACCGAGAGCAGCTGCCCTGTCATGTCTGCAGGGCCCAGGTGAGGAGGGCTGGGGGCTGTGGCCGCAGCTCCTGCCTGAGGGAGCAGGGAGGTGTGTGGAGGAAGAAGCTGGAAAGAGGATGGGACGTGTCCAGGTGGAATCAAGGTGCCACGTTTTGCCCCTCTGGTGTCATTCGTGGTCACACCATCTGGGTGTGTCTTTGCCCCGTCCGTCCTGCCCTGTGTTTGGAAGGTGGTTGTTGGAAAAGGTCTTTTCTTAAATTTTTAAATGTTAAAGGAAATGAGAGATCTGACTTTGCTGGGAGGGATTGGTCTTGCTGCCAGAGTCTGAGGGAATCCTGGAATGGTTTGGTTTGGAGGGGACCTTAAAGCCCATCCAGTCCCACGGGCAGGGGGCTGCTCCCAGCCCTGTCCAACCTGGCCTGGGACCCTTCCAGGGATGTGGTGGATTATCAGGAGGCACATTTTATCAGCTCTTAATTTAACTTAATAACTTAATTTAATAATGTGGTGGAACTGCTCTGTAGGAGAAGGCTGTGGCCTCGGGGAAGGTAGAAAGAACAGAGTGAGGCCTTTTTGGGGGCACCTGGTTGGTTTGAGGCGTGAATTCCCGCAGGGATGCCAGGTGTTGGTTCTGCACTTGTGTGTTCTGCCAGGGCAAAGCCACAGCTGGGAATCTTCCCTGGGAGGTTGCCAAGGCTCTCGGTTTGTAAGCCCAGCACCCTGTGGGTGCCGTGGAACACCCTGCCCTGCTCTCCTGCCCCGCAGGAGCTGCGCTGCCAGTTCCTGGCTCTATTTTTGGGGCCGTTTCCTGTAACAGCTTCCTCTTCGAGTGGCACCGCTTGTTTGCACTTGTGGTCGGCTGGGAGGCGACAGCCAAGCACGGAGGGGTTTCCTGCTTTTCAGGGACCTCGGAAAAAAGGCCTCGGAGAAAAGGGGATCGTGGTGGTGTGGGGTGATTCCAGGCTCTGCCGTGGGATCCAGAGGCTCCAAAAGCCTTTGGCTCAGGTCGCACATACAATCACCAGGTTGGAAGAGACCTTGGAGATCACCGAGTCCAACCTAACAGCACCTCAGCTAAACCACGGCACCGAGTGCCACATCCAGTCCTTTTAAACACATCCAGGGACCGTGACTCCACCCCCCCTCCCCGGGCAGACGATCCCAGAACTTTATCACTCTTTCAGTAAAAAACCTCTTCCTAACATCCAGCCTAAACTTCCCTCGGCGCACCTCGAGACTGTGTGCTCAGTTGTTTCCTGGAAAAAGAGACCGACCCCCAGCTGACTGCAGCCTCCTTTCAGGGAGTTGTAGAGAGTGATGAGGTCACCTCTGAGTCTCCTTTGCCCCAGGCTGAACAACCCCAGCTCCCTCAGCCCCTCCTCACAGGGCCGGTGTTCCGAGCCCTTGTGTCCAACCCTCGGGGAGAAGATCCGAATTCCTGGAGGGTGTCTGAGAGCCCCAGAGGGGAGTTCATCCAGGGAGTGGGTAACAGCCCTGGTGCTGCTGCTCTGGTCAGCTTCTGGCTCGTTTGAAGGAAATGATGATGTCAGAGGAGGCTGCCACAGAGCTGAGGTTCACTTTTAACATCCTCCCGAGGGCACCTCTGATCTCTGGGGCCAGGGACGGGATCTGATGGAGTGGCTGGAGCTGAGTCAGGGGGGTTTAGGGTGGATTTTGGGAAAGGTTCTTCCCCCAGAGGGTGCTGGGCACTGCCCAGGCTGCCCAGGGAATGGACACGGCCCCGAGGCTGCTCCAGGAGCGTTTGGACAGCGCTGCCAGGGATGCCCAGGGTGGGATTTTGGGGGGTCTGTGCAGGGCCAGGGGTTGGACTGATGATCCTGGTGGATCAGCACATTCCATGATTCCGTGACGTTTGAGGGTGGCCGGAGGGGTCAGCACCGACCGTCGGCTTGGGCCGGGAAACCCAAACAGGCCGAGCTCTGCTCTCCTCAGCCCCGAGCGACGCAGGTGTTGCTTGTGGCACCAGGAGGGAGTCCCAGGGCCTGAAATGCCGCTTTTCCTGCGGGAGCCAGGGCTGAACCCCCACCCCACCCCACAGGTACGAGTACCACTGGGCGGACGGCACCAACATCAAGAAGCCGATCAAGTGCTCGGCACCCAAGTACATCGATTACCTGATGACGTGGGTGCAGGACCAGCTGGATGATGAGACTCTCTTCCCCTCCAAGATCGGTGGGTGCAGCTTTGTGACCCAGGCTGGCCCCTCCTGGCTGAGCCACGCCCTAATCCCTGCCTGTCCGTGCATTCCAGGCGTCCCCTTCCCCAAGAACTTCATGTCGGTGGCCAAGACCATCCTGAAGCGGCTGTTCCGGGTCTACGCCCACATCTACCACCAGCACTTCGACTCTGTGATGCGGCTGCAGGAGGAGGCTCATCTCAACACCTCCTTCAAGCACTTTATCTTCTTCGTGCAGGTGAGCCGGGAGGGGTTTCAGCTGCCCTGGTGGCTTTTAAAGGATTCGGGTTTAAAGCACCCCCTGGGAGATAACCCCAGCTCCACCTCCCAGCCCAGCTGAGCCCTTCGCGCTGCTGGGCTTTTGTGGGGTTTTTTTTCAGGAATTGAGGCTTGAGTTGGCTGTAAGTGCTCAGACTTCCCTCTCAGGTTTTAATTATCAACCTGCAGCCAACAAAACCAGAATTGGAGGAGAATTCAGGGGGTCTGTAGCTCCAGAATCACCTTAGAAGGAGCAGCAGCAGCACCTCTTTTCCCTCTCGGTCCTGTTCCGTGACTTGCTGTGCATCCCACATTCGATTCTAACGTGGCTCAGGTTTCGCTGCCCTGAAATGGGATTTCTCCACGAGAAGCAGGAGCCGTGGCTGTCCCAGGAGCTGGCCCAGCATCTGCAGGGTGACACTTTCTCCAGGTTCCCTCAAGTTTTGTGTCTCCTTTTCCCCCGCCAGGAATTCAACCTGATCGACCGGCGGGAGCTGGCGCCGCTGCACGAGCTGATCGAGAAGCTGGGCTCCAAGGACAGATAAAAACATCCCCGGGAGGACCCTTCTGGCCGCTCCTTTTCCGCTTCTTCTTCAGCCACCTCCGCGCTTGGCTCCAGCGGCGCCGGACGGCACCGAGCGGCCTCGCCGCTGCTCTGCAGCCCCCACTGGGCTTTCCTTGCTCGAGTCCGGCCTGGGCGGAGGTGGAGCTGGTTCTGTTTCACACAGTGTGACCTTCCAGGTGCTGCCCAGCCACTTTCTGCTCCCAGAGCTCCCCTCTGGACTCCACAGCCCCACCAGGGCACGCCCAGAGTGGCTCAGCTTAATTTTGGAAGTGCTTTTTTTTTTTTTTTTCTTTTTTTTTTTGATAAAAGAGGTGCACTTTGGCCCAGAGCCTTAAGCTCCCCATGGCAGCAGCAGTGGGGGGTGAGGAGGAGAAGTGCCTGGCCCCAGGGGGGGCTGTCCCTGTCCCTGGGTGGGAGGAGCAGCTCTGGGATGTCCCACGGGAGGGGGAGGTGAGGGAGGGACCCTCCTGTGTGGCAAAGGCAATAACAATAATAATAATAATAAAGTTTCTTCCTGCTCTTCTTTCAGAGGAAGAGGGGCTGCTCCTCTTCTTCCCCCCTCCCACGGGGCCCCGAGTGAAAACCCAACACTGGGTGGAGCTCACATCCAGGGAGAGGCAGCCCTGGGCCCCTCCCGGAGCGTTTATTGGTGGTGTGAGCAGCCTCAGGGCTTGGGGGCCGAGGTGAAGATGCGCAGGCCGTGCATGTGCTTGATCTCCTCACTCAGGGCCTGCAAGGCAAGCACAGCTCTCAGGGCAGCTCTGGGCCAGGGGCCGCACCCTCGGGAACACCGGAGAGAGTCACACGGACTCCTGGTGCTGCCACACCCCTGGGCACAAACCAAACCCTGCAGGGCTGCTGCACCAAATCCAAACTGCCCTGCAGGCCTGGGGACCCTGCACAACAGCCCAGCGATGTTCTGCCCCCAGAGGGTGCCGGGTACTGCCCGGGCTCCCCGGGAATGGGCACGGCCCCGAGGCTGCTCCAGGAGCGTTCGGACACCGCTCCCAGCGCAGGGTTTTGGGGTGTCTGTGTAGGGCTGGGAGTTGGATCGATGATCCCAGTGGGTCCCTTCCAGCTCAGCAGATCCTGTGATTCTGATTTATTTATCCCCAGGACGGGTGGGCTGTGCTGAGCCCCTCACAGTGGGGCACCCACGGGTGTCTGTGCACACACAGCACCCAGAATTAACTGCACACTCATCGCCCCGTTACCAGGAAGGGCTGTGCTGTCTCCTCAATAACCGGGGAAGGGTTGTGCTGATGATTGGGGTAGTAAAAAAGGGCTACATTCATTATAGGGGAAAGTGCTGCAGTCCGAGACGTCGGGGCCCTGCTCCCGTTCCCTCACACCCACTCGGTGCCCCAGGGCACCCCCGGAGCCCCCTCACCTGGTTGACCATCTGGTGCTGCTGCACCGTCCGCTTCTCCCGGAACTCCTCGGACTCGATGTGGATCTCGTACATGGCGCCGCAGCCGCCTGAGAAAGCCAAGCCCAGGCCTGAGCACAGCGAGGCACCTCCGTGCCCCCACACTCCTGACCCTCCTGGGGGTCCCCACAGCCAAGGGAGGGCTGGAGACCGACTCGGCTCCTCCCCCGTGAAGCGCAGGGCTGGTTTGGGACCATAAAGAGCTTTTCCCGTACCTGAGATATCCACAACCTTGATGGCCGAGGCCCGGGGGAACTTCTCCCGCAGCACCCGGGCCAGGCGCGACTCCCCATCCGTGTGAGAGGCGAAGCTGCGCCAGGAGCGGCAGCGCAGCCAGAGCTGGGGGGCAAAACAGCCTTGAGAAACAGCCCGGGGGGACCCCAAATACACGCAAGGGCTGCGCTCACCGGCAGGGGGAACGGCGGGAAGGGGAGGGAAGGCTGATCACCAGCACCGGGGGAAAGGAGGGGAAAACCGGGGGATAGGGGAGAAACCGGAGGATGGGGCGAGGGAAACAGGGGCTGCCTTCCATTGGCACCGAGAGGAGGCGGGAGGGGGCTACCTGTGCCTGGGGGACATTGTGAGGAGCGGAAGCACGGGGAGGGGTACTAGGAAGGGGGGAAAACCGGGAGATGGTGGGGAAACCGGGAGAAGGAGGGATGGAAACGGGAGCGGCCTTTCCCCGGCAGCGGGGCGAGGGGAGGGGGAGGCGCTTCCTCGACCCCAGCACAAGGGCTACCAAGGGGGGGTACGGGCGTGAGGCGGGGATGGGGCACCTTCCCCCAGAGCGGGGCCCCGGGGAGGGGTCACTTTCTGTGAGGGGGCGGTGGGGACCTTCCCCGGGCCCGGGGACTCTCACCGTGAGGGGGCGCGGGCCGCGCTGACCAGCACCGGGGGGACACAAGGGGGAGACGGGCCGGGAGGGGGGCACGGGCAGAGGGAAGGAGGGAGGGAGGGACACAGGGACAAGGACACACGGACACGGGGACTGACGGACACTCACCGGACCCCGGCCCAGCCCCGCCGCCGCCATCCCGGGGCGCGCGCCGGGGTCACCCTCGGCTCAGCCAATCAGCGAGCGGCGAGCGCAGCAGGGGCGGGGCCAGCTCTGCGCCGCCCGACCGCCCCCTGGCGGCTCGGAGGACCCTGGCGGGGACCCGACGCCCCTCTCATGGGGTCCCCTCCTGACCCCCCCCAAAGAGCCCCCTCCTGACCCCGCAGGGCCCCCTCCTGACCGCCCCCAAAGAGCCCCCTCCTGACCCCAAAAGAGCCCCCTCCTGACCCCCCCCAAAAAAACCCCCTCCTGACCCCAAAAGAGCCCCCTCCTGACCCCGCAGGGCCCCCTCCTGATCCCAAAAGAGCCCCCTCCTGACCCCGCAGGGCCCCCTCCTGATCCCAAAAGAGCCCCCTCCTGACCCCACAGGGCCCCCTCCTGACCCCCCCCAAAGAGCCCCCTCCTGACCCCAAAAGAGCCCCCTCCTGACCCCGCAGGGCCCCCTCCTGCCCCCTCCCAAAAAAAACCCTCCTAACCCCACAGGGCCCCCTCTTGACCCCCCCAAAGAGCCTCATCCTGCCCCCTCAAAGGGCCCCCTCCGGACCTCCCCATAGGGCCCCCTCCTGACCCCCCCGTGCCCATAAAGAAGGTCCCATCCTGCCCCTCCCCTCCATTCCCAAATCCAGGATCCCATCCTGCAGCCCACCCCCCAAGAGGATCCCATCCGACCCCCCCATCCCATAGATGGAGCCCCATCCTGATCCCCCCCGCCAAAAGGACCCCATGCTGCTCTCCCCCCGCCTTGCCCATACCCAGAGCCCCATCCAGCTCCCCCCAATCCCAAAGACCCCCATCCTGCCCCCCATTCCCACACCCAGAGCCCCACCCCGCCCCTCTCCCCCCCCAATTCCAGCCCCATTCCAGGAGGAATTCCAGCAGAAAAGCCACGGAAGCCTCGTGTTGAGTGCAAAAAATAAATATAAAATTTATTAAAACACCCACAATATTTTAAAGATATCAGGAATAATACAGCCCACGGCCCCGCGGCCGCGCCAACTCAGAATAAAATACAAATTAAAAAAAAAAAAAAAAACAACAACAGAACAACAAAAAAAACCCAACAAAACCAAAACCAGGGGGGAGGGGGAGGATCCAAACTTGCAATTTTTAGGCATCCTAAAAAATAAATTTACTGAAACACTGGGGAAAAGGGGAAAAGAAAAGAAGGTTAAGGGGGGAAAAACAACACAAAGAAGGGGAAAAGAAAAAGGGAAAATTATACAAAATAAAATTATCAGCATAAATTTACGGTCCTAGAAGTATCTACAGTTTAATACACATTAATCCTATTGCCTTGAGACATGGGAAAAAAATCTACCGGTCCTCAATCCGCCCCGGAAAAAAACTTCATTTCAAGTAACCACAGTCCCGAGCCGACCAAGAAATCTTCAAGTGTGAATTTTTCGGAGCCGCCGGGACACCCCTGCGGTGTCTCCCCCCTCCACCTGCCGCCGTCCCACCTCCCCACCTCGATTATCCCAAAAAAAGCCCAACGAAAACGCCAAAACACCCGCCCTGCCTCCGACCGAATTCCCGAATCCGAGAAGAAACGGCGCTTGGTTTTTAAATTTGGATTTACCACCTCTTTTTCCTTCGCGCCGCGGTGCAAAAATAAAAACCAAAATAATAAAGTAATAAAAAAACCCCACCGGCCAAAAAAAAAAAACCAAAACCAACTCCTCGCTCCCGGAATCCAAATGAGGCTGAAATTCCGGCGGTTTTGTAATCCCTGAAGGATGCGGAGAAATGAGGAAAAACCCGGGCGGAAAGGGAAAGAGAGGAAGGCGAAAACGAAGAGGGGAAAAATGAAGGAGGAAACACCGCTGCGAAAGGATCCCTGATTTCGGAAAAGCTTCACCCCGGACTCGCTCGCGGGGGCTGGGGGGGGCTGAGGTATTTGCCTGGGGGGCGCGGGGGGGCTGCTGCCCACGGGGGAGGAAGTAGCACCAATAAACCCCAAAAAATGGAAAACCAGAAAGGTTTCGGGAAAAGGGGAAAAAGAAAGAGCCGGGCAGAAGCGGGATGGGCGTGGAGAGAGCGGCGAGGCGCGGAGGGGACGAGCGAGAGGAGCTGCGGGAGCGCGGGGCTGAGAGAGGACGGTGCGGGGATGGACACGGGATGGACGCGGGATGGACGCGGGATGGACACGGGATGGACACGGGGATGGACACGGGATGGACACGGGATGGACACGGGCTGGACACGGGATGGACACGGGATAGACGCGGGATGGACACAGGATGGACACGGGGATGGACACGGGATGGACACGGGATGGACACGGGCTGGACACGGGATGGACACGGGATGGACACGGGGATGGACACGGGGATGGACACGGGATGGACACGGGATGGACACGGGCTGGACACGGGATGGACACGGGATAGACGCGGGGATGGACGCGGGGATGGACACGGGATGGACACGGGATAGACGCGGGGATGGACGCGGGGATGGACGCGGGATGGACGCGGGATGGACACGGGGATGGACACGGGATGGACACGGGATGGACACGGGATGGACACGGGGATGGACACGGGATGGACACGGGATGGACACGGGATGGACACGGGGATGGACACGGGATGGACGCGGGGATGGACGCGGGGATGGACACGGGATGGACACGGGATGGACACGGGATGGACACAGGGATGGACGCAGGATGGACACGGGGATGGACGCAGGGATGGATGTGGTGCTGGACCATGGGATGGACACGGGGATGGACACGGGGCTGGACACGGGGCTGGACACGGGGCTGGCGCCGGCAGCATGGGGTTGGTGCTGCAGGGGAGCAGTGCCAGGACCGGGCCTGGCCGGGTGGTGCTGGGGGTCAGTGCTGCGCACCGGCACCGCACTCCGGCACTGCTGGTCAGCACCGTGCCCATCGGGGTGCCATGGAGGTGCCCAGTGCCTGTGCAGGGTGGGCAACCACCGTGTCCATGCTCCGTGCCCGAGCACCGTGTCCATGCTCCGTGCCCAGACACTGTGTCCACACGCCGTGGCCGAGCACCACAGCCGAGCACCGTGTTCACACACCCCAGCTCAGCACCACGTCCACACGCCGTGGCCGAGCACCGCGGCCGAGCACCGTGTTCACACACCCCAGCTCAGCACCACGTCCACACGCCGTGGCCGAGCACCGCGGCCGAGCACCGTGTTCACACACCATGCCCGAGCACCGTGTCCCTGCACCCATCCATGGTGGGGGGCCAAGCGCCGTGTCCGCGCACCGTGCCTGAGCACCACCATCGAGCACCGTGCTCAAGCACTACGTCCACAACACATGGTCAGTCACATCGTGGCCGAGCACCACGTCCACGGACTGTGTCCGAGCACCACGGCAGAGCACCGTGCCCGAGCAGCACGTCCAGGACACGTGGCCAAGCACCGAGTCCATGCATCAAGTCCAAGCACCAAGCAGAGCACCCACGTCCAAGCACCACGTCCACAGTGCATGGCTGAGCACCGTGCCCGAACACCACGTCCATGCACCATGTCCACACACCCTGGCTGAGCACCGTGTCCACACATCATGTCTGAGCACCATGTCCAAGCACCACGTCCACGGTGGCATGGCTGAGCACCATGCCCGAGCACCATGTCCATGCACCATGTCCGAGAACTGCGGTCAAGCACTGTCCACACACCCTGGCCAAGCACTGCGTCCACACATCATGTTCACGCACCACGGCTGAGCACCATGTCCATGATGCATGGCTGAGCACCATGCCCGAGCACCATGTCCATGCACCATGTCCACACACCATGTCCAAGCACTGTGGTCAAGCACCACGTCCACACACCATGTCCAAGCACCACAGCAGAGCACCATGCCCAAGCATCATGTCCATGCACCAAGTCCAAGCACCAAACACAGCACCATGGCCACGCACCACGTCCGAGCACCGTGCCCGAGCACCATGTCCATGATGCGTGTCCGAGCACCACGTCCAAGCACCACATCGAGCACCACGTCCACACACCATGTCCACGCACCATGTCCGAGCACCATGTCCGAGCACCGTGTCCACGCACCACGTCCGAGCACCACGTCCATCATGTGTGGCCAAACACCGGGACCGAGCACCATATCCACGCACCGGCTCTGAACGCACTGCCGAGCGCCATGTCCGAGCACCGCGTCCGAGCGCCACGTCCGAGCACCGCGTCCACAACGTGTGGCCGAGCACCGTGCCTGAGCACCATGTCTGAGCACCACACCCACAAGGTGTGACCGAGCACCGTTCCTGAGCACCACATCCAAGCGCTACGTCCATGACCTGTGGCCGAGCACCACAACCAAGCACCACACCCACGATGTGTGACCGAGCACCATGTCTGAGCACCATGTCCGAGCACTCCGGCCGAACACCGCGGCCAAGCACCGAGACCACACACCTGGCCGAGCCCCGCGCCCGGATGCCACCTCTGAGCACCTCATCCCAGGACCACACCACACAGGGAACGGCTCCGCCACGACCCCGGCCGGCGGCAGGCCTCGGACGCGGCACCTCTTTCAGTTTGCATAAACCCAACCGGCTCCCGGCACGCCTCGAGCTGTCGCTCCGGAAAAGCAAACTTCCTTCTCAACGACATTGCTTCTTAATTTTTTTTTTTTTTTTTTTTTTAATCTTGGTTCCTTAATTTCATTATATACATTAGTAGCACCTCAGCGAGATGGAATCAGGCAGAAGCGTGATACAGTTTGTTAAAACACCATAGCACCGTTTGTATTACAAGATTTCATTTAATAAAAATATGCCTTATAGAGCCCACAAAGCGTACTCCAGTATTAAAAGGAAAAATCAGCAATTGAGGCACCTCAGGGATTCTGGTTTCCTTCTCCTTCCCATGCCTCATCCCGAAAGCATCGAGATGGGGGGACCCAAGTTGCATCCCCCGTTTCCTGCCCGAGGCGAAGCATCGCGGCCAGAAAAACCGAAGCGGGATGACGGAGCCGGTCGGGGCTCCCCGCGCCGAGCACTCCCTGGGGTTTCTACCGTGGGTGTTGTTCTAGCACCATTGTGGCCACGACCTGCTGCAAAATCAGGTCCCCACATCCCACTCCAAAGCGATTAAAAACATCCCTCCCCCCGAGCTCCGTGACCCCCGTGGCTTCGGCGCGGGCGGGACGAGCGCAGCCGCCGGGACGGGTAAAGGAAAAGATTTTGCTTGGAAACAGCCTCTCAGCAGCAAGGGGTAAAGAGCTGTGCATAGATTTCGAGTTTGTGTAGAAGTCTGAAGCGTGCGAATTTGTAATGACTGAGAGTTGAGGTAGGTTAGACGTTATGTAGTGTAAAAACATGAGACTGCAGCAGTTCTCGCTCCCCCGACCCGCGGCGCCGGCAGCTCCCCGCTCTCCCGGGATGAACCCGCCGGAGCCAATGCCGCGCCGGACTGACCCCTCCCTGCACCGAAAAACCTCTGAGGAAGCAGGACTTAGACAGGTTACACGGACCATCGCCTTCTCCGAACGCTCCTTCTCCTCCCGACGCTCACCCCACTGGGCGAAGCTCCAAGGCACCCCCGTCACGCCAGCCAGAGACTCCCGGGCGATGCCAACGGGGCCGGCACCCGAATCCGGCCCCGGATCAGCTGGGTCCCCTCTCCGCGTTCCGAACCACATCGACACGGCGGGTCCCCGGCATCGCCCGCCGGCATCCCTAAAATCTGACTTGCCGTCGACTCTTACAATCCTGATATGCTATTGGGTATTTATAAGAAAAGCGGGAATAGCTTGTTGAGTTTCCTTGTCAAATATACGCGACTTTACAGATTACGGTTAAAAAACGAACCAAAAAAAAAAAAAAATTCATTAATGATGAAGGACGGACAAAGCATGTTAAATATTCTGCCAGTATTTACAGTTCTCCCACGAAAATCTTGTTTAAAACATACTGCTTCAAGTTGGGGGCTGGGGGGGGAGAGGAAAGAGGGGAGTTGTTTGCTTTTTAAGTTTCGCTTTCATTTTTTAAATCTAGGTGAAAGTGCTTTTAAAAAAATTCTTTCCCTATTTACAGGTTTAAAATCAGACCACGTAAATGTTCAGGCTGTTTTACCGAGATCCTGCTGATCCGTGCCCGTGCGCGAGGAAGGAGGGTGACAGTAAACACGAGGTGATCCTGCACGGTGACGGCGTCGGCGCTGCCTCGCTGGCTCTCCAAAAGGCACCTCAAAGTGCAAAAGCAACGACCCCCGGGGACGCCGGCCCCCGGCTCCGGCCACGCCGCGCTCCCAGCGAGCCGCGGGGCAGCTCGGCCACCCGCCGGCCGTCCCGGCGCGGCTCCGGCGTCAGGCGGGAAGTCTCGACTGAGAGTGTTCGAAAAGCACCACGCGGTTGTCGTCGTCGTCGCTGGGTTTATTGGTTGGGTTGGGTTTTTGTTTCGTTTTGTTGGGGGTTTTTTTGCGGGAAGAACGGTGATCCGTAGGAAGGAGGGATGGCACCCGGGGAGAGAAAGAGCACCGAGCCCCAGCGGCGCTGGCCGCGGCTCGCCGGCACCGGCAGGGAAGGCGGACCGGCGGGGTTTTGGCCAGCCAAGTCTTGGGATTCGCTCTTCCCAGAGCCGATTGCACGGAGAAAAGTCCCCCGGAGACGGAAAGCACCAGACTTTAGCAACAGTGATGTACAGAGAGCAACACTCGCTATTCACAGTTTGGGGTTGGTTTGTGGTTTTTTTTCCTGTTTTTTGTATTTTTTGTTTTTCTGTTTTTGTCCCGTCGGCTCCTATGGAGATGCCGCCGCTGCCGCTCACCCTGGGGCCGTGGGCAAAGGAGCCCCAAGTCCGAACCCGAGTGCGGCCCCCCGGCAGCGGCATTCCCCAGCCCGGACGTGTCCTGAGGTCTCCGGCGCCAGGAAAGACGCCGGCTTGCTCCGTCGCGGCAGAACCGATCCCGCCGGAGGCGAGGAGCCGAGCGAAGACGCGCCGTCCCGGGACAGCCCGCTTGCTCCCGGGCTCCCATTGCTGTAAGAAAGGACTCCTCAAGCTGCAAAATTGGTATTTTTAGGTCCTTGGAATAAAAATAATTGGATGTTCAGCGTGTCTGGCTGACAGTAAAGCACACGGTCCCACCAGCCCCCACGCGTCGGAGCTGGAGGGAGTCACCTCTTGCCTTTAAGCTGGTTTGGTGTTCAGGTTGGTTTGGATTCATGATTAGGGTGGTTTTTCAATGTTGGCTTCTCTTTTGAAGATCGGCTTCGTCGTTGTCATCGGAGTAAAAAATAAAATAAAATCAAATCCAACAGATAGGCCATTTTAAGTGGAATTAAAAACCTCTCCTTGCGAAAGGACGCTAGGAAATTCATCCAAGGCTAGATTAAAAAACATGGAGATATAAATATGAGATTACCTAAAATCATCAAACAGCATCGTTCCTCTTGGGTTCTTCAACCAAGATTTGCTTGGTTTGCCAACTCCTCGCTGGGCGCAGCTCTCCGACGGCGTGAGCCCGCGCTGGCTCCGCTGCTCCCGAGTGCGCGCGTTGGTTCTTTTCCTATGGGTTGGATTTTTGTTTTTGTGGTTGTTGTGTTTCGCTTCGGTTTTGTCTATTTACTTTTGTTTTCTTCTCCCCCACGCCCAAGGAGAAAGCACCACGAAGCAACGCCGGGCTCCGGCGCTGCCGAGGGTTGAGGTAAGATGGGGCCACGGCGGTTGCCTGCGTCTCAGATCCAGCGGCTGTAGGGGCCCGTCACCTTGGTGTAGGCGTAGGAGGACACAGTGATGGCGGAGTTGGTGGGGATAGCCACCGCCTGCCGGGTGGGGACTGAGTCCCTCCTCTCCTTGCTGGGCGCCTCGGTCGCCAACGCGCCGCCCCACTTGCGCTTCTTGGCAAAGGCTTTGGCGTCCGGCGGCAGCCCCAGACGCGCCGCCTCCTCCTGCCGGGCCCGAGCCCGCTCCGCCAGCTGCTTCATCTTGGCCTCCCACAGCGCCAGGCCGTGGTTGGGCTGGTTCAAGTTCTTGTGTTGGTAGAAGACGAGGGAGATGCGGGTGGGGTGGCAGCGGTTGGGTTTCTTCAGCGGGGTGGTGGCGTGGAGCTCGCGGCGGGCGCACTCGATGAGGATGGAGCCATGGGCGGGCGCCACGGCCACGCCGCCGATGTTCTCATCCAGGAAGTTGTGCTCGCTGTCCGACCACTCCTCTTCCTCTTCCTCCTCCTCTTCCTCCTCCTCGTCCTCTTCCTCCTTCACCGCCTTCTCTGGCAGATCCTCCTCCAGGCCAAAGGGGTCCCACGGCTTCTCCTGGCGGGGCCCTGCCGCCCCCTTCTCCCCCACCGCTGCCTCCCACGGCTTCTCCGGCAGCCCCGGGCTGGGTGCCGGTGTCCTCTGCTCCTCCACCTTCACAGACCCCCATGGCTCATTGGGGAAGCTGGGCAGCCCTGGCAGAGCCGAGCTGAATCCCAGTGACCCCAGCAGGCTCGGGGTGCCCACGCCAGCCAGCGCCGTCTCCCCCAGCTTGCAGGGGCTCCACGGTTTCGGCAGCAAGCCCGAGCCATGCGTCGCCACTGCCGCCGGCTCCCCCGCCAGGACGTTGGACCACTGCTTCTCTGGCGGTGGCAAGCGCACAGCAGCGTCGAAGGCACTCAGCTTCTCCCGCCCGCCCGAGCCCGGCGCCAGCGCGCTCCACGAGCCCTCGGCCGTGCTAGTCCTCTCGGGGGAAGCCGTGCCCCGGGGCGCTTTGAAGGGGCTCCACCGCTGCTCTGGTGCCGTGCCGTGCGCGGGGACGGCCGGCAGCGCTAAGCCAGTGCCGGGCATGGCCGCTGCGCTGGGAAGGGGCTCGATGGCGGGCGGGGGGTCCGGAGGCTCCTGCTTGATGGGCCGGCTGCCGAAACAGTTCTGTGCAAACGACGGTGCCTCCTCCGAGCCCGAGCTAGTCCTGTGCGCCCCGGCCGCCGCCGCCGCTGCTTTCTGCTGGCTGGCGTAGCGGTTGGCTCGCTCGTAGGTGCGCTGGTGATGGTTTTTGCTCCGCACGCTGTGCGGGACGGGCTCGGGGAAATTGGTGTTCCCGTAGGTGTGGTTGAGATTCTCCTGCAGTGCCGAGACGTCAGGCTTCTTCTCGTAGCCATTGCTCACCCAGCTGCTCCCACTCCTCTCGGGCGCCCCGTAATTGAGAAACTGCGAGGGGAACATGTGGTTGCTGGAAAAGCCGTAATACCCGAAGGAGGGAAGCGCGAACTTGGAGTGAAACCCGTTCACGGAAGGCAGATTGGGCTGTGCATAGTAGGAATGGTAAGAGTAAACACTGTTCATGCTGTACGGGTCGGAGGGCCGGCAGCTGCCCAGCACCGAGTAGCTCTCCACCACCGCGTTGCCGTTGTACTTGAAGGCGTTGTAATGGCTCTGGGGTTCCACCTTGATGGAAGGTTTCAGCGGCTGCGGGGGTATCCCGCCTTTCAACGCCATACCTGTGGGACAGCACACACAGCCCCCGTGACCTGCCGGCCGAGGAAGCCACCGGAGGGGAGCCAGGACCCCAAAACACTCGGCCAGACTCAGAAATCCCACGGTGATGGGTTTGCCAGCCAACTGCAGAGGTTGGCATCCCTTGCCATCACCTGGGGCACTGGCATCGATTCACACCTTCGTGAGAACCCAGGTGCCATCCAGCACCGCAACACACCAGCCCAAGAAAGCCCCCAGCCACATCCCCATCCCCTCACGCGCTTTCCGGGCGGCTTGGGGCGGCAGGACCTCACCTCTGCCCCCGTTACCTGGATTTGGCTGGAGTGTGGGGAGCTCAAGCGCTTCCTGCTTGATCTTCTCTGGTGTCATCAGCTTCTCTTTCTGCAGCTTCTTCTTCTCCGCAGCAGCTCTCCTGGCTTCCAGCTGCCGCTGCCGGCAGGACTTGGCAGGCTCGGGCAGCTTGCGGACCTCACGGGGGAAGGACGTGAGCACCTGGATGGCCCCGCTGCCCACCTTGGCGTTTTGGTTCTCCTCACTGCCGAACTCATCCGTGCTGGACATCTTGTAGAGGGGGAGGACGTGCAGCTGCTCATCTTCGGGAATTTTCCCCACCACACGATTGTCTTCCTTCGTCAGCGTGCAGACCTGGCCAGAGCAGGTGCTGTCAGTGGGATGCTGATGGATGTGGCCCATGCTGGACGAGCCAAACCTCCCACTTCTTCCCCACACTGACGTGAAGCCGCACCAGCCTGGCATCCCCCCAGCCTGCTCCGGTCCCCGGCTGGTATTTGGAAACCTCCCATGGGGTTTAGGTTGGACAAAAGCAGATGCTGGTCCCTGTTAGTACCATGCTCAAGTCTGGCTGGGGCGGGGGGCTCTGAGCAGCTCGTGTGAGGTGTGCCCATGCCAAGGACCCGGAGTCACAAGGGTGGGACTACTGGGGATGGAGACCCTCAAAAAGGAGCACCCCAAATCAGGGGGGAGCACCCCGAAAAGCCCTGCCAGGCGCCTGCTCACCACGGTGCAGCCGTTGTAGAGGTTATGCTGGTCCTTGTGAGCGTGAGCACAGAAGTCCATGCACGCCGTCACTCCCGAGAACGGCCTCCCCTCCTTCAAGCCCAGCCGGCAGTCGATCGCTACGTCCTCGTTGGTGACCTGTGGAAGGAAAGAGGAGAGAGCCCTGGTTACCCAGAATCTCCCAAAAACCACCACCCCTCACCCATTCCAGCTGCCTGGCCGCTGTGGCCAAGGGATGGGGTGACCAGCACCTGGTTTTGGTAGGCTTGCGGCGCCAGCCTCTTGTAAAGCGGAGCAACCTCGGTGGCCAAGTCCTGAAAGCTTCTCCGGAGCAGCTCTTCCTGCAGCAGAGAAAAGAGGAGGAGATTACCCAGTGGTTTTGGCAGCAGGGATGGAACTGGGGACAGAGCCCACGGACACCACACGGCACCCAACCCTTCCCACAATATCCACCATGGCACAGAGGACTTCAATTCACACAGTGGCTTCAATTCCTCCTGAGGATTCGGCCTTTCAATCTCCAGCCTCAGTGTTTGTTGTGCTTTCACTCACCCGACCAAAGAGCCCTCTGGCTCTTCCCTGGGATTTCTACAGAGGCCCCATTCATGCCACCCTTCTTTTCCTCATCTCTTTAGTCCATAAAAAAGCCCACAAAGAATCCTATTTTCAGCCTGCAAAGCCTTCACTGAAAGGAAAGGAGCTCCAAACCACCACCGCCCCGGCGCTGCCCCGCTCCACCCGCATCACCCACCTCTTTGGGATTGTCTCCCACCAGCCTGAACTTGCGGGGAGTTTTGCTGCGGGCGTATTTGCAGCCGTTGAAGTACATGCTCCAGGAGCAGCCGAACGAGAAGGAGGCGCCGCAGGTGTTGGGGTCCTTGCCTTGGCACGCGCAGGTCCGGCTGCGGGGGGGACACGGCGGAGCAGCGTCAGCCGCCGGTGCCGCGTGGTGACGGCAGCTCTGGGAACGGGAGGGAGCCCCGCATCCCGCATCCCATATCCCACTCCGGCATCCCACTCCCGCATCCCACTCCTGCATCCCACTCCTGCATCCCACTCCCACATCCCATTCCCACATCCCATTCCCGCATCCCATTCCCGCGTCCCATTCCCGCATCCCACTCCCGCATCCCACTCCTGCATCCCACTCCTGCATCCCACTCCCACATCCCATTCCCACATCCCATTCCCGCATCCCATTCCCACATCCCATTCCTGCATCCCGCTCCCACATCCCGCTCCCACATCCCGCTCCCGCATCCCATTCCCGCATCCTGCTCCCATATCCTGCTCCCACATCCCATTCCCGCATCCTGCTCCCGCCTCCCGTTCCCACCTTCTGTTCCCGCCTCCCGTTCCCACCTTCTGTTCCCGCCTTCTGTTCCCGCATCCCATTCCCGCATCCCGCTCCTGCATCCCATTCCTGCATCCTGCTCCCACATCCCGCTCCTGCATCCCGTTCCTGCATCCCCCTCCCACATCCCATTCCTGCATCCTGCTCCCACATCCCGCTCCTGCATCCCATTCCTGCATCCTGCTCCCACATCCCACTCCCGCATCCCATTCCTGCATCCCGTTCCCGCATCCCCCTCCCACATCCCATTCCCACCTCCCGCTCCCGCATCCCATTCCCAGCCCGGGCTGCGGTGGTGGTGGGACTTACTCATCGTTGAGGCCGCAGCGGCGGCTGGTGGGGTTGCCGTACTTGGTGAGGGTGTCGGTGAGTTCCTGGTACAGCGTGTCGCCCAGCGTGCGGGGGATGCCCTCCCAGGCCAGGATGAGGATGATGATGACGGCATTCTGGCAGTGGTGGCCGGCCCGGTGCCGCACCAGGCACAGCAGCTTCTCCTCTTGGTTGTGTCTGCGGATCACCTGAGAAACAGAGGGGCCAAGTCAGAGCGCTCCAATGAACACCTCCCGGCGTGGGGAGGATCCCAGAGCGGGTCCTGGATGCCTTCCCCAGTGCCCTGTGGGGTGTGGGGGAACAGAGCCGGGGGTGTTCCCGTGCCTGCATTCACCGCACGGGCTTTGGGAGGCTGGGCCGAGCTGCTGGCACTGGACATGCCATTCCCCAGGTGCCAAGGGTGGGAAGCCCCAAGGAGTTTCCCTGGGGGTGGACACAGCTCCCACTTCCTCCTTGCCAGCCATGAATTGAGCATCCTGCCCCTGCCCACTGTGGCCACACCAGCTGGGGAATTCCTGGCCCCAAGCTCAGGAGGCTCCAACAGGGTCGAGAGGCACTCACCCACTTGGCGATGGGGCAGCCCCGGGAGCTCTTCCCTTCCTTGCCTGTGTAGATGACCTTCTCGATGCGGATGGCCTTGCCCTTCTCGCCGTACCTGCCGGGGGACGACGGTCAGCTCCACAGCCCCCACATGCCTGAGAGCCCTGCTCGCCTTCACAGGCCCCTCAGGAGCCCCCACTCACAGGACAGACCCCACTCGAGCTCAGGAGCCCCCATCACCCTCACAGGACACCACTCACTCTCACAAACCCCACGTCCCTGACAGGACCCCAGTCACCTTCACAGGACACCACTCACTCTCACAAACCCTCACATCCCTGACAGGACCCATTCACCCTCACAGGACACCACTCACTCTCTCAAGCCCCCACTCAACTCTCACAAGCCCCCATTCCCTTGACAGGATCCCACTCACTCCCTCAAGCCCCCCTCTCCCCATAGGACCCCGCTCACCCTGACAGGACCCCACTCACTCTCTCAAGTCCCCACTCCCCTGACGGGACCCCAGCCCCTCCTGCACTCGCAGCCCCCGTGCTGGGCCCCGTGGTGAGGGGCTCTTACCGCTCCTCCATGAGCTCCCGGATGGAGGCCACGGTGGGCCCCGAGCCCAGGTGGGTGTAATACGGCCCCTCATCCTTCTCCACGATTTGCTCTGCAGAGACAGGAGCGGGGGACAGAGATTTTGGGGTCTGCACCTTTGCCAGCTGCCTTGAAGGATTCCAACCACCCAAATTCCCTCAAACCAAGCACGTGTGCACCAAAAATCAAGGGAAGGAGAAGGACAGTGGGGCTTATGGCAGATGGATGCTGGAGCTGCTGGAGGACACTGGGGCTGTGGGAGGATCCTGAGGATGGTGGCGCTATGGGAAAAGAATAATCAAAATACAGGAGGAGGATGCTGGGGCTGCAGGAGAAGGACACCGGGGCTACAGGAGATCCTGGGGCTGCAGGAGGATGGTGGAGCTATGGGAAAAGAACGTTCAAAATACAGGAGAAGGATCCTGGGGCTGCAGGAGGATCCTGGGGCTGCAGGAGGATGATGCTGGGGCTGCAGGAGGATCCTGGGGCTGCTGCAAGAGGATGCTGGGGCTGCAGGAAGAGGACGCTGGAGCTACAACCCTGCAACCAACACCCCCCTTGCAGCAACAAACCCCTGGCGGCTTTCAGGGCACAAAGGTGCCGGTGTGGGAAGCGATGGATGCTCCAAGCAGCCCCAGCCCCGGGTGCGGGGTGGATCCTGCTCCAGTGCTGCCGGGCAGGATGCATCCGGCACCACAGCCAGGGGTGATCTGTCTTTGCATCCCTCTGCTCTCACCGCCCTGATTTTCATTCCCATCATGTCCAGCTGGCTGGGAGCCAGGCCGAGGAGAAAGCCGGGCTCAGCTGGGCTGCAGCTGTCCAGACAGGGATCAATACGGGATGCGCGGCAAAGGCTCGTTTTATTACAGCCTCCAACAGCACCGGCACCCAATAAAGCACCAAGCCCGGCTCCTGCTGCATTTCCTTCTCCCACAGCTTTTCCTTGAGAAAACAGAGAAGTGGTGGGGGGGGGGAATCCCCTCTCCCCCAGCCCCTGAACGACGCTGGAAAAGAAAAAGCGATTCCAATCTTCTCCTGGCGACCTCCGAGATGGGTTTGAGCGGCTTCAGAAAAGCTTTCCCTTCTCTCTGTGGAGGTTGGGCTAATTCCTGCTGCCATTTACAAGCAAGTAAATAAATAATCGTGAGCCTCACTAATAAAGTGCAGCTCGTGCTTAGCCCAGGGCCTGCTCTCCCAGCAGTGGAGGGGTTGTTTTTCCAGAGGGATGCCCCAAATCCTCACCCCTCTGCTCCCAGGGGAGCGCACAGGTCCAGTCTAAATACTGGGGAGGGAATATCCAGCTCCCCCATCCAGCTCGGAGGGAGGTGGACTGAAAGGACTCTCTAGCACTTGCTGCAAAGTCTAACAAATGCTGATACACACCCAAAAAAACCCACCAAAAAACCGCAAATCCAAGAGTTTGGTGATTTTTCAACGCAGCCTGGTGGGATTGGCCAGCGAACAAGGCAGCATCCCAACGGCAAGTATTTTTTCAGTGATAAGCACAAGCATCAAGCCAAAGTTTGGGTTACCCAAAGTAACCTGAACCAGCTAATTTGGCTGAAAATACACCAGGTGAGAGGGCCTTTAGGTGGGACCACCATGGATTCCTGGGATTCAGCTGGTTGAGGTTAAATAGAAGGAAAACCCTACAGCCCTTTTTGGTTTTGCTGCTCATGCAATTCCCCCCCCGGCACAGCCAGGTGCCACCCCCGCGGTGACGCAGCAGGCGCTCGGGATTTCCATCCAACTGTAAAAATAAGAGAGGAGGAGAGAAAGCAAAAGGGAGCTCCACAGCACTGGGGTTTCACCACGTGAGTGCCTCACTTCCCCGGAAATCGGGGCTTTGCTGGCGCCACGGCCTCAGTCCATTATCTACCCAGGTCAACCCCACCCTGCAAAGCCACCTCCTCACCCTGCCACCCTCCTCACCACCCCCCAGCACGCCCCAGCACGGCTGCTCGCTCACCAACACAGTCACAGGTGGGGAATTCCGCTTGTGCCCTCTTGGCTGGCGTGTCCAGGAGGCTTTTGGTCGGCGTGTCCAGGTATTTGAGCGGAGACTCCAAAAAGCCGCTCAGGGTGGGCGTCAGCGGCACCTCGTCCTTGGTGGGTGTTCTGTCGACGTTGTCCACGTCTGGGTTTTGGCTTTCTTCAGAGTAAAAACACGTGGTAGACACCACGGTGATAGCACCAGAAGACTCGATTTTGATCTGTTTGGGAGACCGGGCAGTGAAGGGTGGCTCTGACAGCAGCCCCTTCCCTGGAGAGACGCTTTTGGGTCTGACTTGGGGAGCGCTGCTCGGAGCCGGGGCAGCGGTGGCGGTGGTGGGGGACCCTTGCGGGGCTGGTGCTGGAACCCCCGGCAGCTCAGCAGCCCCAGGGGCGAGCGGGGCGGGCGTCTCAGGGGGCGGCAGGTTGAAATTCTCCCCAAATTCGGCTTCAAATTGTCGGATGAGCTCTTCCAACTTGTCATCCACCATGACGGGAGCTGAGGTGGCCGGCTGGGGGGCAGCCGGTGCTTCTTCCGAGCCCGTCGAGCCCGCCGGCGCCAAGTGAATTTGGGGGCCCCCCCCGGGGGCACCCCTTTCCTGAGAGTCGGGAGCCGGGGGGACGCCGTCGAGGGGGTTTGGTGGCAGGGGGCATGCGGCGGGCAGGGGTAGTGCAAGAGGCTGGTGCGGGAAGGCCGGCGGTGGCGGCGGTTCCGTTTGCATCTCTTCGGCGGGGGGTTCGGCGGGGGGTTCGGCGGGCGCCCGAAACCCCTCCAGGCTGATCTGCCAGAGGGGTGGGAAGAGCGGCTGCGAGTCCTTCTGCTTCGCCTTCTTGATCTGCACTTGCTTGCGGAGAGGTTTGGCCGGCGGGGGCTTTTCGGGCGGCGTTTTCTTCTTCTTCTCTTTGGGCTGCTTTTCGAAGGGCTTGGGGGGCACGGCCGGGGCGCTGGGAGCCCACCAGCCACTCGGCTGGTCCGGGGGTGCTGCCGCCGCCGCCGCCAGGCTTTGCTCGAGGAAGAGGCTGCGCTTGTGGTGGAGATGCTGCTGCAGGACCAGCTGCGTCTTCTTGTGCAGGTCGGGCTCCGGCGGTGCCGGTGGCAAGCGGGGGCTGCCCGGTGCTTCCTTGCTGGGTGCTCGCTCAGGGGGTTCTGTTTTGGGGGCTGTCACTTTGCCGGCCGTCGCTTCGGGTCTCTTGAAAGCCGCCTTGATGTAGTCGTCAGCATTCCCCAGCAGCTGCTCCAGCTCTGCCATGGGGTCTCCAGCCCCCGCTGCCCCCTCGGCCTCCAGCCCCCAAGTGGCTGCGAAGTTCCCCCGCGGAGGTGCCGCGCCGAAAAATGGCTCAGGTGCTGCTCCCGGCTCCGGCGGGTAACGGGGCTCATCCCCTCGCTGCCACGCGGCCCCCGGCGGGCCGAGGGGGCCGGGGCCGAAGGGGACGGCGGGAGGTGGCGGCGGCGGCGGCGGCGGGGGCTGCCCATCGCCCACGGGCTGGGGCAGAGCGGCCGAGAGCTGCGTGAGGGCTTCGATGGCTATGGCGGTCTGCAGGCTGATGTTCTTCTCCTTGGCGATGGTCAACGCGCTTTGGGAAAAGGGGAGGCCGTCGGGCGGGCACGGCTCGGCAGCCTCAGGCACCGGCTGGGGGTCGATAGCACCTTCTGGGGGAGGAGGCGGGGGGATGGCGGTGGCGCGGGGCCGCGGCGATGCCAGCTCTTCTCCGAGAGCCGTCTTGATCTTCTGCTCCAGCCATTCCAGGTAGTCGGGGCACTCGGGGCCGTCGCAGTTGCAGTTGGGGGGCTTCACACCGTGCTTGGCCAAAGCCAGGGCAGCCTTGAGGGCGTGCAGGTCCTCTCCCCGTGGCACCCCGTCTGCCGTGCCCAGCCCGCCCCGGCTCATCTCCGAGTCGAACTTCTCGTACAGCAGCGACGGCGACCCCGGCGGCGGGAGCCGGTAGGAGGAAACGGCTTCGGCCACTGCTGAAAAGGCCACCAGGTTCCTGACATCTTCCAAGTGGGCTTTGCCAGTGGCAGGCGGCTGGCCCGGCGACCACCCGCTCGGCTCCATCAGCGCGGTCCCCCCCGCCTCCGGCCGGCCCCCATTCACCAGGCTGAGCCCGCTGCCCTCGTTCAGCCGCCTTTCTTCCACATAATTAATTGGCCCTTCTTCCATTTGGCTTCTGCTGGGTCCATCAACCGCGTCGCCCGCCGAACCTGTCTGTGAAGAGGGAGAGAGAAGAGATGTGAGCATCCCCCTCCACGACCCACCTGCCAGCGCTCCCAACCTTACTTTTTCCCTCTGTTTCCTTTAGTCCTCCTTTCCTCATCTCTTTTTCTGACCGGGGGGGGGGAGGATGAAGATGAAGACACAGACGAGCCACGCGAGAAACTGATCGCCGTGGGCAAAGCCACGCGGGTTCTGCCCGGCTGAGTAAGGAGCAGCTCGGCTCGGAAGGAACCCGCTTTCCACCGCGCCGGCCCCGTGCCACCCACGTCCCCACCCCGCCGGCCGCTTTCGAAATTGCTCATGGGACGGTTCGGGATTTCCATCACCCGCCGAGGGCGACGCGCGCGGGGTGGGACAGGGAGGGCGTCCCTGGCTCCGGTGACACAGTTTGCCCCAGTGAAGGAAACAGCACGAGGAGAAGAGGGGGGGTTTCTGGAGCCGCGCCAGGAGCAAACATCCTGGCCGGGAGCAGCCGTCCTTCGCCGGGGGCCGCGGCACGGCAGGAAGCCGCCGAGTTGGCTACGCCGGTGCCAGGGGCTGCTTTCACCTCAAATAACCCGGCGTCTGTATCAACACGGCTGGCCAGGGCCCCCGGCCGCGCCGAGCGGCAGCGCTGGCAGCACCGGCGGCGTGCCAGGGACAGAGCAAACCCACCCGTCCACGCCAAGGCAAGGTGGTGGCACCCAGGGAGCCCAACACCCCAGCGTCGGGGCTGGACACCCCGATTAACGCCCTCCAAGGGGTTTTGCCAGGGATGGGGGGGGGGGGGTTATCTTTCTGTTCTCTGTGTGCTGTCCCACCTCAGCAGCGGGGATTTCAGTGCCGGGCGCTTGGCAGCGCGTTGAGCCGCTTGCCAAAAACCAGGGGGAGCTTCCGGCAAGCTAAAAATACAGCAAAGTTCACTGGAAAAACCGTGCCAAAGCAAGCACAGGCTGTGGGCAGAGTTTCCTGCCTCTGGACGGTGCCGGCACCGGCTCGTGGGAAGGATCCGCAGCTCGGATCCGGCGGGAGCCCCGAGTTACAAAGTCACGGCTCCGAGTTAAGCCGCTGCTCTGCGTCCGTGTGCGGCTTCACACACACACGGACTTAACCCTGCAGGCACCACGGCTTCGGCACAGAGCCCTCCACCCTTCGCGGTGAGAGCGTGAGCAGAGCCACGCTGGAGAGATAAGAACGCGACGCTGGAGAGATAAGAACGCTGCTGACTCCGGCGAAACCTTGGAAGAACCACTCCCAGCACGATTCTTTCCCGAAAAACCCCTTCTCCCCAGGGGTGAAAACCCGCAGGGGAGCGCAGCGCCGGTGCAGATCACTGCGGCTCCGCTCCGGCATCACCCCGATGCCGCCGTGGATTTTAGAGGGGCTCCGGTGCCCTTCGCGGCAGCCGCGGAGCCGCCGCCGGAGCCGCGAGCGACGGGACCGGTCGGTCAGGTCTGAGGAGAAAGTGTTCCTGCCGCAGCCCGGGCAGGGTGGGGACAGCACGCCTCCGCTCTCCTTTGCAAAGCGAGCGAGAAACGGCCTCGCCCGTCCTTCCTACGCCGTCATCCTCCTCCTCCTGCTCCTCCTGCCCAGCCAAAGGGGATTTTCCCAAGTGCCAGGGAGATAAAAGCCCTGAGCCCCCCACCCAAGGGCTCGGGGGGACACGCTGGTGGCCCGAAGCGTCGCGGTGGTGACGCCAGCCCAGGGAAATGATGGCAAGCCTGTTTTGCTCCGGGTGGGGAGAGGCCCCAAGGGTCTCCCCAGGGAGGAACCTGCTGGGAAAGGGCAGGGGAAGCCCCAAAAATCAGCCACAGGGCCAGGGAGGCGTCCTGGGCTGCTCCATCCCATAAACTGGGTTGTGGATCCGGGCTGGGAATGTAGGAAAATAGTCCATCCTGTGAACTAAAGGAAGGAGCAAAGGATCCCCCGCTGCTCCTAAAGGGTTAACCCAAAAGCCACAACCTTCCCCAAATCAGTGGAGGAAAAAAACTTCACATATATATATATAAAACTTTTTTTTTCCCTGGCTCTCCCATCCAGCTCCTTTTGTTCTTGGCCCTGTTGGCTGGGAGATGGGAGGACCTTGCAGCTTCTCCCCAAAAATCGATCCCCCTCCCCATCCCGACGCTCTCTGGCTGCATCCGCAGCAATCCCCCCCTCCCTGCCGTGGGCACCAGTTCCTCCGCCCTCAGGATATTTCCCTCGGAAAAAGTGTTGCCTGCCCAAACCTCCTTCCATTCACCCCGGGAAAGGATAAAATCTGGGGAGGGGAGGCAAGGAGGGAGGGGAGGAAATAAATGAAAATAGAGAACCAAGCAATATGGTTCAGGTTAACTCAGCTGCTCCTGTACAGCCCCTTCTGCATCCTCTGGGCGCTACAAAAGGGGGGGAAATCCCCGTGAGGACAAAAACATTCATTTTTTTTAAATCCGTTTTTCCTCTTTTTAATTCCTCTCCCCCCCAGTTTAAATGCCTTAAACAGAAGGAAGGGGAAAAAAAAAAAAACCAAACCAACCAACCAACCACACGGGCTGAGCCCGGCTTGGAGCGTTTCCAGCCTGGGCTGCGCTCCCTGGGAATAGTCCGGAGCCGTTTATAACGCAGCGAGAGCGCCGGGGAGCGCGGCGGGGGCACGGGGCCGGGTTCGGGCACGGCTCTGGCTCTGGCCGGGCGGCACTTACGTGTGCGGGGCGGGAGGCGAAGCCGCAGGCGACGGCGGGCCCGTCCGGGGAGGAAAGAGCGAGCGGGGCTGCGGGAGCCCCGGGAGCCCCGGCCCTCCCCGCCCCCTGCCAAACCAGCTGGAGGAGCCATTGGTGCCGGCGCCGCGCGCACGTACGGACGGGCCGGCTGCGGCCGGAGCGGGGACGGACGGACGGACGGACGGAGCGGGGATGGACGGAGCGGGGATGGACGGACGGACGGAGCGGGGATGGACGGACGGACGCATGGACAGCGGAGGCCCCACGCCCGCCGCGCCGCCCGCCCGCCCGCCTTGGCCGGGCCCCGAGAGCCGCCTCGACCCCCACGCCCCGTGCGGGGGGACCCGGCGGGGAGGGACGGCCACAGCTCCGGCTGCTGCGGCAGGAACAGCGGCCCTGGAGATGGCGGTGCCCTATGGATCCACTGCCCTGGAGATCCCAGTGCCCTACAGATCCCAGTGCCCTATGGATCCACTGCCGTGGAGATCCCAGTGCCTACAGACCCCAGTGCCCTATGGATCCACTGCCGTGGAGATCCCAGTGCCTACAGACCCCAGTGCCCTATGGATCCACTGCCATGGAGATCCCAGTGCCTACAGACCCCAGTGCCCTATGGATCCACTGCCATGGAGATCCCAGTGCCCTACAGATCCCAGTGCCCTATGGATCCACTGCCATGGAGATCCCAGTGCCCTACAGATCCCAGTGCCCTATGGATCCACTGCCCTGGAGATCCCAGTGCCTACAGATCCCAGTGCCCTATGGATCCACTGCCCTGGAGATCCCAGTGCCCTACAGACCCCAGTGCCCTATGGATCCACTGCCCTGGAGATCCCAGTGCCCTACAGACCCCAGTGCCCTATGGATCCACTGCCATGGAGATCCCAGTGCCCTACAGACCCCAGTGCCCTATGGATCCACTGCCCTAAAGATCCCAGTGCCCTACAGATCCCAGTGCCCTATGGATCCACTGCCCTGGAGATCCCAGTGCCCTACAGATCCCAGTGCCCTATGGATCCACTGTCCTACAGATCCCAGTGCCCTACAGATCCCAGTGCCCTATGGATCCACTGCCATGGAGATCCCAGTGCCTACAGACCCCAGTGCCCTATGGATCCACTGCCCTAGAGATCCCAGTGCCCTACAGATCCCAGTGCCCTATGGATCCACTGCCCTGGAGATCCCAGTGCCCTACAGACCCCAGTGCCCTATGGATCCACTGCCATGGAGATCCCAGTGCCCTACAGACCCCAGTGCCCTATGGATCCACTGCCATGGAGATCCCAGTGCCCTACAGATCCCAGTGCCCTATGGATCCACTGCCATGGAGATCCCAGTGCCCTATGGATCCACTGCCATGGAGATCCCAGTGCCCTACAGACCCCAGTGCCCTATGGATCCACTGCCCTGGAGATCCCAGTGCCCTACAGACCCCAGTGCCCTATGGATCCACTGCCATGGAGATCCCAGTGCCCTACAGATCCCAGTGCCCTATGGATCCACTGCCCTAGAGATCCCAGTGCCCTACAGACCCCAGTGCCCTATGGATCCACTGCCATGGAGATCCCAGTGCCCTACAGACCCCAGTGCCCTATGGATCCACTGCCATGGAGATCCCAGTGCCCTACAGACCCCAGTGCCCTACGGATCCACTGCCCTAGAGATGCCCTACAGATCCACTGCCCTATGGATCCCAGTGCCCTATGGATCCACTGCCATGGAGATCCCAGTGCCCTACAGATCCCAGTCCCCTATGGATCCACTGTCCTACAGATCCCACTGCCCTATGGATCCCAGTGCCCTACAGATTCCAGTGCCCTATGGATCCCAGTGCCCTACAGATTCCAGTGCCCTATGGATCCAGCTGCCCTAAAGATCCCACTGCCCTACAGATCCTGCTGTCCTATAGATCCCGCTCCCCTACAGATCCTATTGCCCCACAGATCCTGCTTCCCTATAGATCCAGTGACCCGTATATCCAGCAATCCCATATATCCATCCACCCTATACAACCTATACAACCAAGGACCTGTATATCCAGCAAACTTATACATCCAGGGCCCTATATAATCAGCAATCTCTGACACCTCCACCAGCCTGCATATCCAGCAGCTTATATATTCAGCACCTTAAATGTTCCACAATCCTACACACCAAACAAACCCTAAACACTCAGCAATCCTAAACATCCAAGTCCTGTATATCCAATCATGGGACCTACACATCCAACAATCCCATATGGCCAGCAGTCCATATATCCAGCAACTCCACACATCCAGCAACCTTATCTATCCAGCATCCCTATGTATCCATCAGCCCTATAAAATCAGCAATCTCATCCATCCAGCAACCCAGGAACCTGATAGATCCAGCAATTCATTCTATCCAGCAACACAGATATTCCACAATCCCATATATCCAGCAACCCTAAATTCCTGAGCCCTATATGCCCAGCAACCCTATATATCCAGTGACCTATACATCCAACACCCCTACATGGCCAGGAACCTGGATATCCCACAGTCCTATACACCCAAATCCCAAAGCAGCCTCAAACTGACCCAAAAACAAGGGGATGATCTGGGTCCCCACAGGGACACATGTCCGTCCGTCCGTCCATCCATCCATCCATCCATCCATCCATCCATCCATCCATCCTCCTTACAGCCTGAGCTGTTCCAATCCCGCTTTTCCCCCTTTATTTTTCCCCTTTTTCACGTTTTCAAATTAACTCTTTTCACCTCCTTGCTGGGCTGTACGATGAACAAACTAAACCCGCCCAAACCCAGCAGGGAAATGGATTTTAAATCCCTCGTCCTCCCAAAACACCTGCTCCCCACACCAGGGCCCCAAAGATTCCCCAAAATAAATATTTTGGGAGTTTGTTAAACCCCTCGGCAGGAGCCGAACGGGTCAGGAGCTGCAGAGAACGGAGCAACTCGGCACACACACAGCAGCTGGGACGCTCGGTGCCACCCCACTGCAAAAACCACATGATTTGAATAAAAGCGTGGAATTTGGGAGTCAGAGGAACGCGGAGGAAGCTCGGTGGGAATGCTGAGCCCTTCCCAGTAGCATCGGGGTGGCTGGGGGGGGCACCGTGTGCCAGGGCTGCGGCGAGGGCACGGCCGGGAGCTCCGGAGGTCAGCGGGAGCTGCTGCCAGCCGGTGGCACGGGCCAGCCAAGAGGGAGCTTGGCTGCCGGCCCCGCTCCGGTGGAGCCCGGCCAGCCCCGGCACTCGGATTGTGGTTTTCCTCCTCTGGCAACAACCCCGGGGATCCTCTGTTGGGATGGTGGGTTAGGGGCGCTGCTGGGGGAAGCCCTGAGCATCCCTGAGCACTGGAGACCCTACAACAAGAAACCGCTCAGCTGGTGCCACCGAAGGGCTGTGCCAGGGCCGGGAATGCTGCCGGAATCACACTGATGCTCCTGGGGAGCACCGATCCGCGTCGCCACAGCCCAAGAGATGGGAAACCCCCTCCCGGTCCCAATGCACCGCCGCAGTCCCCCGATGCCAGCGGGAGGCAGGCCAGAGAGGAGCAAATGACCTAAATCCAACTCGACGCCCCTGAAAAGGGAAATTCAAGGAAAACTGGGAAGCCCAAGCGCCGAGTGAGACTGGTGAGAGCCCCCAGTGCCCCCCCGGCTCCCCCCGGCCGGGGTACCCACCGCGCCGGCTCGTGGTCCCGCTGCCTCCCGCCGCCGCGGGCGGCCACGGCCGCCTCTCCCGCCTTGTTTTCCAAGCTGTTTCCATGGCCCCGGCTGACCCCAGCGCTGGGGCTGAGCTGCTCACTCCTGTCCTCATTTAGCCCGGAGAAAAGCCGGAATAACGGCGATGCCGAGGGAGCTGAGCTGATTTACGCTGCGGGAAGCCCGGCTCTGCTTTACTCCAGTCCCAGGAGCGCTTTCAGGGACCCCCATGGCCATGACCCCTCTCCGGACGGTGCTGGAGCAACTACTCCACCCCCTTTTCCTCCTCACTGGGGTGTGATGAGCCAGTTGAATGTGACATAGTCCCGCTCCCAGCTCCTGCACTGGCATCCCGCCAGTGCCGGGGGCTGACGAGGGAGATGGAGGATTTTTTCCCAAGGTGGAAAAGAATTTGTTCCCACCTCCAACTGCCTCGTTTCCTGCAGGAAAAGTATTTTCCCTTTTGGAAGGGATGCTTGGGGTGGGGATGTTTGGGGTCAGGATGCTTGGGGAATGGACGATCAAGAGTGGGGATGCTTGGGGTTGGGGTGTTCGGAGCGAGGATGCTTGGGATCAGGAACGCTCAGCAGAGGGATGTCGGAAGCAGGAATGCTCGGTGAAGGCTGGGGCTGGAATGTTTGGATGGGGGATGCTCAGAGTGGGAATGTTTGGGTGAAGATGCTTGCGGTCAGGACACTCGGAGCAGGGACATTTGGAGCAGGGACATTGGGAGCAGGGACACTCGGAGCAGGGACACTTGGAGCAGGGACATTGGGAGCAGGGACACTCGGAGCAGGGACACTTGGAGCAGGGACACTCGGAGCAGGGACATTTGGAGCAGGGACATTGGGAGCAGGGACACTCGGAGCAGGGACACTTGGAGCAGGGACACTCGGAGCAGGGACACTTGGAGCAGGGACACTCGGAGCAGGGACATTTGGAGCAGGGACACTCGGAGCAGGGACATTGGGAGCAGGGACATTGGGAGCAGGGACACTTGGAGCAGGGACACTCGGAGCAGGGACATTTGGAGCAGGGACATTGGGAGCAGGGACACTCGGAGCAGGGACATTGGGAGCAGGGACACTTGGAGCAGGGACACTCGGAGCAGGGACATTGGGAGCAGGGACACTCGGAGCAGGGACATTTGGAGCAGGGACATTGGGAGCAGGGACATTGGGAGCAGGGACACTCGGAGCAGGGACATTTGGAGCAGGGACATTGGGAGCAGGGACACTCGGAGCAGGGACACTTGGAGCAGGGACACTCGGAGCAGGGACATTTGGAGCAGGGACATTGGGAGCAGGGACATTGGGAGCAGGGACACTCGGAGCAGGGACATTTGGAGCAGGGACATTGGGAGCAGGGACACTCGGAGCAGGGACATTGGGAGCAGGGACATTTGGAGCAGGGACACTCGGAGCAGGGATGCTCAGCGCTGCGGACAGGCGAGCGATGCCTCAGCAGATGCTCCCAGCGGATGCTCCCACTGGAGCAGTTTTTGGGAAGCAGGATGCCGCAGCCAAGCCACGGCGTGTGTTCCCACCACGCTGCGTCTTCCCAGCGCGGCGCGGAGCCGAGCCGGGAGCCGCCAGCTGGCGCGGGCAGGGGGAAAGGCTTGGCACGGCACGGAGCCGCATCAGGCTGCCGGCTCCGGGTGGACAGGGAGGGAGCCGAGCTCTTGAAAGGGAAAAGAAGGAGGGGAAAAAAAACCAACCCCACAGGACTATTTTTGTTTCTTGAAGCGGTTTTTTCCTTAAACACAGCTGGCTCCTCTCGTGCCGGCTCCCAGATTGGCACCGGGGCTGGCTTGGCAAGGCTGAATCACTGTGCCTGCTCCGTCCCTGGGGAAGGGAAAGGAGGGATGGAGAGGAAGGGGAAGAGGAAGGGGAGAGGGAAGAAAGGGAAGAGGAAGAAGGGAAAGAGGAAGGAGATGAGGAGAATGAGATGGAGGGAAAGGAAAAGGAGAAAGGCAAGGTGAAGGAGAAGGGGAAGAAGGGGATGGGGGAAAAGGGATGGGGAAGGAGATGAAGGGAATGAAGAGAAATGGGGAGAAAAGCAAAGAAGAGAAGAAAGGAGAAGGAAGGGGAGAAAGGGGATGGGCAAGGAGGGGAAGAGGGGAAAGAAAAGGAAGATGGGGATGAGGAGGAAGGGAAACGAGGAAGAATGGGAAGGGGGCAGGGAGGAAAGGGACAGGGGCAGGGAAGGAAGAGGACCCATATGGGAAGGAAGTGGAAGCGCATGGTCCATACGGGGAAGGCCTGGGGCCTCTCCTCACCTCCCACCCGGCCCAGCTGCATTTCCCATCCCCCTCCGGCCGCCCCCGTGGCACCGGGCCCGATTTCAGAGCACTCCCCACAGCACCCGGCTCCGTCCCCTCCCGGCCACTCCAGCCCCCACAACCCCCTGTGGGGGCACTTCCACCCTGCCGATCGCTTTGCACCGCAAGCCAGGGCGAAAAGCCACATTCGGAGGAGCGAGGAGGAAAGCACTAACCCAACTGCACCCCAGTTTTCCAGCCTCTGCCCCCGGTTTGAACAGAGGAGGAGTCCCTGCGCCCTCCCAGTCCCCAGGTGCAAGTCAGGGATGTGCCAGCCAGCACCCACAGGTGCTCGGCTCCCCTCCAAGTCACCCCCATCCCGTCATACCTGGGGGATGCTGCCGTGCCCCCCTCCCCGGGACGTGGGGCTCCTCACGCCGCTGCACAGCCCGACCTTCGGCAGAGGAGGAGGAGGAGGAGGAGGAGGAGAAGAACCATGTGTGCCGCCGCCCTCCCACCCGGCAAGCACGGGCAAGTTGGCGGTGCGACGGCCGGCGGGTAGGAGCCGGGAGATGAGTGGGAGCCGGGCCCTGCCCCATCTGGGAGCAGGAAAAACGCCGCCCCTGCCAAACCTGGAGCTGGTTTCGCTGCCACGACCCGTTTCCCGTGGGGAAAAGCATCTCATGGCAGGTGGGAGACGCGACCCCTTTGGATGAAATCCCTTTTCCAAAGCCGGAGGAAGGTGCACGGGGTGGAAAATGCGTTGGCAGCACGGATACTGGCTCGGCATCAGCAAACTGCAGCACGCCGTACAAAGGAGTCCCTTTTTCTACCCAAAAATTTCAAGCTCTCCCGCTATCCCACTGCCTCCCCGGGGGCCGGGGCCGCTGAGTCAGCACCGGCACTGCTGAGTCACCAGAGCCACCTCAGCCGATGAGCTCAGCGCGGGGGCTTCGGCATCTCCACGCTCGCCGGCACTGCCGGGCCCCCAGGAGCCTTTTGCCAGCACCTCTGCCAACATTTTGGGATCCTCACCAGCTTTTTCTCACCCATCCCCAAAACCACACCGATCAGCATCGCCTTAAATCCAAGGCTGGGGAAACAACCAACAAAGGGTGAGGAAGCCGGGGAAGCCAGTGACGTTTCAACTCTTCCCACCCTCCAGCCGGTGCCGTGGTCCTCTCCAAAAACACCTCGCCACAGACCACCCACGAGCCGGGATGGCAGCCACGCTCGCCATCCGCATCCTCCCCATCTCGCTCGCCAAAAGTGGAAACGGGGAATGGTTAAAAGAACGGAAAACCAAAGTCTGACTTTGCCTTTTGTTTTTTTTTCCCCCCCCGCCCCTGGCTGGGGTCAGCAGCACCACGGGGAAAGCGCCGACGCCGCCTCCGGCTTCCCCGGCCCCGGTGACGGGGTTGATGACTCACGGGGAAGGAGGGGGGGAAGCGGCGCGTGCATGGGCCCGTCATGTTTGTAAACCTAAAAAAAGCCATGTGCGGGCAGGCAGCGTGCTCCGGCCGGCAGCGTGATCCAGAGGGGAGGCAGCGTGATCCAGAGGGCAGGCGGCGCTCCTAGTGTGATCCCAGCGTGATCCAGAGGGCAGGCGGCACGCTCCCAGTGTGATCCCAGTGTGATCCAGAGGGCAGGCGGCGTGCCCCCAGTTTGCTCCCAGTGTGATCCCAGCGTGATCCAGAGGGCAGGCGGCATGCTCCCAGTGTGATCCCAGTGTGATCCAGAGGGCAGGCGGCGTGCCCCCAGTTTGCTCCCAGTGTGATCCCAGTGTGATCCAGAGGGCAGGCGGCATGCTCCCAGTGTGATCCCAGTGTGATCCCAGTGTGATCCAGAGGGCAGGCGGCGTGCCCCCAGTTTGCTCCCAGTGTGATCCCAGTGTGATCCAGAGGGCAGGCGGCGTGCCCCCAGTTTGCTCCCAGTGTGATCCCAGTGTGATCCAGAGGGCAGGCGGCATGCTCCCAGTGTGATCCCAGTGTGATCCACAGGGCAGGCAGGACGCTCCCAGTGTGCTCCAAAGGACAGGCAGTGTGGTCCAGCCAGCAGGGACTGTGCTCCCAGTGCACTCCCAGTGAGCTTCCAGTGTGCTCTGGAGGACAGGCAGGATGCTCCCAGTATGCTCCCAGTGTGCTCCAGCTGGCAGACAGGGTGTTCCCAGTAGGCCAGCAGTGTGTTCCCAGTGTGCTCCTGCACCAGCTATTCCAACCAGGAAGGCTCATGGAGACACCTGGCACGGCTGGGAGAAGCCGGCACCGCCACGAGGGCTGGTGCAGCGATGGCGTTAATTAAGTGCCAGGGCTTTAATTGCAGCGGCATTAATTGGCGAGGATTTAGGCGCCACAGCTTTAACTGCAGCGGCTTCAACGCAACGGCCTTAAGTGCAGAGGCTTTAATTGCCACACCACTGGGTTCCTCCGAGGCTCAGGGTCTTCGGAGCCCCTCGCTCTGTTGTTCCTCATCCTGCTCCCCATTCCCTGCCACATCCCAGCTGCAGCTCCCGGGATGTTTCTCCATCCTTTCCAGCCAGGCTGGGAAGCGGAGCTGCGGTGAGCGGGGCCGTGCCACCAGCCCCCCGGTGACAAACCCTCCGGTCACCCCACGGCATCCCCGGCCTCCGCGCTGACAACTGCAGCAATTACAACTTGCTCCAATCCGTTTTTTTTTTTCACAGCATTTTCAGAGCTCGGGGTGGTTCGGAATTTTTTTTTTTCCCCTCATTTGGCTGCGATGGGAACTGCAGGCTCAGGAGCTCGTGGTCCCCAGCTCCCCCCTTCGACAGCAAAATCTCATTTAATCAAAAGATGCGGCGACTGGATGTGCAGAAGCACTTCGCTCTCGCTCTCTTTTTTTCCCCTTAAGAACTGCCATTTTAGCTGTAGCAAACAAACACACTGCATTGTCCCCGCGACACGGCTCCCTCCGACAGCCCTGCCTGCAAATCCCAGGCCGCCCCGCCGCCGCCCAGCACCCCTGCTCCCGGGGAAAGGGGATTTTGGCCCCGGGATAGAGGAGAAAATTGGGGCTGAGCTGGTTTTGCGGGGCTGGCAGTGGTGTGGCGGGCAGATGTGGAGCGGGGACAGAGCTGATCACAGCTGTTTCACCTCCAGCCTCTTCCCGTTTCATTTCATCTCCCCTTGGATGCCGGCCCGGGAAGCGGAGGGGATAAATGAAAAAAGCTCTTTCATCCTCAAAAATGGTCTGGCACCCTTTTACACAGAGCTCAAAGCACCGCGATTAAAGCGCTGGCAGAGGAGGGAGCAGGGGGGTGTCCCCGAGAGGGATTTGGGGGCATCTCCCTCATCCCAGCCTGCATCCCGATCTGCAGTGGGGACAGCGAGGGGACAGGGACGGTGGGTTTGGCGCTGGCCCCTTCATGACATCCCCTTGAGAAGATTCCCGGCACGCACGTGGAGCGAGGGACACGGTGGGGGCAGGGAATGGGGACCCCAGTGCCACAGGAACAGGGACAGGGAAAGCTGGCACATGCAGGCAGGGGACCGAGGACCCCCCGACATCGCAGGAACAAGGGAGCTCAGCACAGGCAGGAAGAGCACTGGGACCCCCCCAGTGGAATGGGAACGGGGACAAGGGAGCCCTGTCCACGCAGGGAAGGGACTGGGGATCCCAATGGCATGGGAATGGGGACAAGGGACCCTGCACATGCAGGGGAGGGATCAGGAACGCCAACGCTGCAGAAACAGGGAGCAGGGACCCAAGCGTGCACAGGTGGGGGACAAGGGACACGGCTGCCGTGGGGATGGGGACACCAGCACACACAAGCAGGGGACCAAGGATCCTGACGCAGCGGGGATGGGGACCGGGAAACTCCCACAGGGAGCAGGCAGGGGGTCGGGAACCCCACTGCTATGGGGACAGGGACACACACAGCCACAGGGACAGGGGAGCCTGGCACACACGGACTGAGGACGCCGATGTCACACGGATGGGGACCAGGGATCCCAGCACACACAGGCAAAGGACCACGGACCCCGATACTGTGGGAATGGAGACTGGGAACGCTGGTGCATGCAGGAAGGAGTCAAAATCCCAACGGCACAGAGACGGGGACCAAGCACCCCAGCACATGCAGATAGGGGACCAGGGACCCCGATGCCATGGAGACAAGAACTGGGGACTGCAGCACATGCAGAACCGGGACCAAAGACCCTGCTGCCATGGGGACAGGGAATGGGGACTTCAGCACATGCAGGAAGGGGACTGGGGACCCCGGTGCCGTGGGGACAGCTCACTCCCAGTGTGCCAGCGCCAGGGACACCTCAAGAAGGGCTTTTTGGGACACAGACCCAAAGCACAACCATGTGTCCCAGAGCCATCATGCCATCCTTGCTCCCAGTGAGGCCACCAAAGGCCCCCACGGAAAAGCCAAAATGTTGGGGACACACACACTTTGCCTTCCCCAGATCCCACTGTCTCCTCTTCGGAGCCACCTTCCCCCCTTAATTACCTGCGACAAAGAGTCCATGTCGGGCAATCCGAAAAACAAACCTCGCCACAGCTAATGAGGTGCCAAAGGCCAAGAGTGGGGCTCGTTTATGGGGCCACCGTAACAACCTGCGAGGACTCTGCTCCGGCGCTGCCCAGCCCTTCCCAGCATGATGCAACCTCGGGGCCGCGCCGCCGCTCAGCGCATCCCGGCACCCGAACCCACCGCCCCGGCACCTGCCACCGGTGGAAATCGAGCTCTGGATTCTTTTTTTTTTTTTTTTTTTTTTTTTTGGCGCAGCATCCGCCGCTCCGGAGGCAGCTCCGGCGTTGGCGGGCGCACGCGCCCGGCGCATCCCCGGGTGCGAGATCTGAAGCATCCCCATCCCTGCGAAAACACGTGGTGCCAAAAGCCGCTCACCGCCGACTCCAAACTTCGGGGCGGCCGCGCGTTTTGGCAACGCTCTGCCCTGACCTCGGCGACGTCCCTTGGAGCCACCAGCATCCGCAGCGCTGCCCGCCACCGAAGCACGCCGCTCTTGGCACTGGGATAACCCAAATCGCCGCCTGGGCGGGCAAGTGAGACCCCGCCGAGGAGGACAAGCTGCTTTTTCTGCCCACCTCCATCGTGCCCCCGTGGTTGGCGGCGTGACGGAGAGCGGGGGGTGCCCGCGCCGGACCCGGGTCCTCGTCACGGCGAGGGATGACAGCTGCCACCGGCGGGTGACGTCACCGTGACGTCACGGCGGGGAGCCTCATCGCCCTTGTTCGCATCACCCCGCCGCACCTCTGAGCTCAGCACATTTCGGGGACGGCCGGCATCAATTAATACAAACGATCATTAATAAAGGCGAAAAGCACACGGGGGAATAACGATGGGGGGGGGGGGGGGGGGGGGGGGGGGGCACGGTGCACCTTAAGGCTTATCTGCCTCCCACCCCTATCCGTTCTCCCCGCCACCCCCACCCTACCCCCCCCCCCCCGCACGAAGCGATGCTGGAGGGAAAGGAAAAGGGATAAAAGAAGGAAAACAGGCACAAAACGGGGGCGGGGGCGCGGGGCGTGTGTCCCTCCCCAGGCCCCGCCGCTTTGTCCTCGCGGCCCCGCGGGGCCGCCAACACCGCGGGGGGGGGGGGGGTCTTTAACCTCCCCCGCACCGCCCCGCAAGCCCGGCGGGGGATTATTTTGGGGGGGGAGGGGGCTGAGGGGGTGCAGAGGGGGTGTTTTGGGGGGGAAGGGGTGCGCTTACCTCGCCGCTGCCCCCGCGCTGCCCCCGCAGCCCCCGCCGGCCCCGCACGGCGCCGGCCCTCAGGAGGAAGCCATCTTGTCTCCCTCTCCTCCACGCTCCCTCACCGCCGCCCCGCTGCAGCCGGGGGGGGGAATGAGCGCCGCATCCCTGCTCCCCCCCTCTCCTCCTCCTCCTCCTCCTCCTCCTCCTCTTCTTCCCTCCTTCCTCCTCCTTCCTCCTCCTCCTCCTCCTTCTTCTTCCTCCTCCTCCTCCTCCTCCTTTCCCCCCCCACGCGCAGCCCCCCCCCTTCCCCACGCAGTGGCACCGCCCGCCCGCTCCCTGCGCTGCGCAGGAGCGGGGACATGAGGGGGACACGGGGGGGGACGCGGACACGGCGCGGGGGACGCGGGCACGGACACGCGACCCCGCACCCGCAAAAAACGGGGTAACGGGACCCCCAAAGCCCGGTCATTGTGAGATTGGACCCCCGGGAAACTGAGGCATCAGCCCACGCGGGGGCCGGGAGCAGGCACAAAACCCCCGGGGACATGGGGTGGGGGGCGTGGGGGGACACAGGGGGGACACGGGAGGGGACACAGGGGGACACTGGGGGGAAACGGGGAGGAACACGGGGGAAACGGGAGAGGGCACGGGAGGACACTGGGGGAGGAAAGGGGGGGGACGCAGCGGGGACACAGGGAAGGACACAAGGGGGACATGAGTGGGACACGAGGGGGTGCAGGTGGGGCGCAGAGGACACACGAGGGGGACACGGACATGGACACAAATGCGCGACCCCGTACTCCCAAAATGGGGTAACGGGACCCCCAAACCCTGGTCAGAGTGGGGTTGTCCCTCGGGAAACTGAGGCATCAGCCCACGCAGGGGGGTGGGAGCAGCCACAGGCCCCCCGAGAGCAGCCGGGGGGAGCCCCAAAAACGCTCTTTGCACTCCCTCCCTGCAGTATTTTACCACCATTTAAACCCCTGGCAACCTCGTTAGATTTTGTGCATTAATTTGGTTGGGTTAATTTGGGAACATTGATCATTTGGGGCCCTCATCAACTTGGGGATATCATTAATTTGGGGTCATCACTAATTTTGGCCCCTAATTAATTTGGGGACATCAGACCTTCGAAACATTTAAATCCTCCTCCAACAACATGCACGTTGTCCGATTGCCCCTTCTTCCCCAAAATCCAGGCCCCGCTGAAGAAAGGGGGGAATGTGGGCGTTTTCCGGTGGGGAAAGCAGTGGGAATTGGACAGCGAAAGGGTTAAGGTGGGGCTGGATCCTTGAAAAAGTCCTGGTGGAATTCAGCTCCAGCTTTTCCAACCCGTGTTGGAGCTGGCGGGTCTCCCTGTGATGCACAGAAGTATTTTGGGGGAGGCAGCGGGGAGGGAGAAGGAAAAAAGGGAGCAAAGAAGGCGAATTCCCCCCAAAACTCCTCCATCCAGGCTTGGAGGTGATGCTCCTGCAACGCTTGGAGTTTTCCAAGCCCATTCTCAGCTAAATCACCAGCAAAACGGCTACAAACTCAAAATTTCCGAAGGTTTCCCAGGAAAACTCTTTTCCAAAGGGATCTGAGGGTCCCGTGAAATGCCCAGTGGGTTGGATGAACCAGATCCCGAGTCCAGGTGGAAGCGCAAGCACAGACCTGACATCCCCATCCCTGCCACGTTCCCTGGAGCTCCTCTCTTCCCCAAAAGGCCACGCGTGAGCCAAGAGCGCGCCGGGATCCGACCTCTGCTCTGAGCGACGCGACTCCCACGGGAATAGCTGGGATAAACCGGTGCCGGCAGCTGGTTTTCCCCCAAATTTCCAGCCTCGCACGGCAGCGCCCGGGCTTGCAAACCCCCTGTGCCCGGCCCAGCTCGGCTCTGCCGGGCAACAGCTCCGTGCAGAGAGCGCGGCAGGGATTTCATCCTGACAGACGCCTCTTCCCTCCCGTCCTCCTCCTCCGCTCCAGCACGCGCCGGCATCCATCGGACTTGCTCCCGAGTCCTTTTAGCTGCTCACATCACAGCCAGGACTGGGAATATTTCCATTTTCCAGGCACGGAGATGGTGAGAATCCCCCCGGATTACCCGGGGACAGCCCCGGCAGGCGGGTGACATCCTGCAGGTGACACCGGGATGTGCCGAATGAAAATGAGCCGAACCCGAGCCTGTCCTTCATCCCATCCATCCCCCTGATGCTTTTTTTTTTGGAGATGCCAGACACGTTTTGGGGCGATTTCACACTGGCGGGGGAAAAAAAATCCCACCTCAACCCTCCAGGGAAAGCCTCGGAGATGGACAAATTTAGTAACTTTTATTAGTAATGCTTTAAATGAGATTATCCCTAATCTCCAGCGCTCGGCCCCGAGCCTGCCTGCCAAATTCAGTTAGGGGCTTTCATTTCCGAGCGCCGGGAATGCCCCAGGGACGTGCCAGGGACACCTTGAGCTGCGCCACGTCCCATCGCCGCCACCCCACAAAGCGGTTTTGGGGGCCTGGTGTGACCGTTCCTGCTGGGAACGGGGTTTTCTGTGGGGTTTATTTCGGGTTTGTTGCCCAGAGCTGAGGGAGGCAGCTGGGAGCATCCTTCCCTCGGTTTGGGGGGACACCGGCGGCTCCCGGTGCGGAGCGGGGCTGTTCCGCGGTAATGAGCGGCTTCCCGAGACGTTGATTAGTTATGCAAATCAGGAAGACACCCAGAGCCGCCTGGGAAGGCAGGAGAGGGTCTGACAGAGCCGCGCCATGGGGAGCGGAGATAAACCTTGACCTCTGGTATCTTCCCTCCTCCTCCTCTCCCAAATCCTCATGGATGGGGACCAGGAGATCAGCCCCCAAGGGGGACAGCAGGAGCACGGAGCTGCGGGGGCAGAGCCGGCTTTCCCGGGCCTGGCCGAGCCGGAGGAACTGGTGGAACTGGTGCTGGGAAGGGGCTGGCTGCCCGGCTGGCTCCGTCTGCCAAACCACCCCGGGAGAGACGCCGGGACGTGGGAATTGTGGCACACCCCTGGCTCGGCCACCGGCACCATCCCCGGCTCCTGGGCGATCCCGCCGCTGCCGGCCCTGGCTCCAGCAGCATCCTCATAAATCATCTTTTTTTCCCCCCAGATCCTCTCTGGAAAAGCGCCGGGGACAAACCTTCGCCATCGGCTTTCACCCGCGTTTCGCCAAGGGCAAAGTCCTTCCCCCGCCTCGCCGTGTGCCAAGCGCCGGCCGAGCCACCTGTGCCAACGTCCCCACCGCCCCATCCCAGCTTCCCACCAGCCATTCCGAGGGAAAAACCCGCTGGATACGACCCAGAGGCGCAGGGCAGCCGCGCACCCTCAATACCACAAAAAAGCAAAGCAGCGGCAATTTTCTTTTTTTTGGGGGGGTGGGGGGGGGGGGGGGGAAGCACCAAAACAACCAACCCCGGGCAGATGTTTCTCTATGCCTCCCTCACTCCCACGCTGGAGACCCCCCAGCTGGAGCAGCCCCCCCTTTTCCCTGTCTCCTGCGTGGGCACGACGGGCACAAAATGAGAGATCCCGGTTCCAGCCACCCCGGCCGGTAAAACCAGAAGCGCCGAAGGAAGGCGTTGGAATTTTTGGTGAAGAAAACGCCGCGACTTGTTAGCTCCGAGATGCTCCCCCCGGGCACGGCTCTGCCTTCCCTTTCCTCGCCACCCCTTTCTTTTGGGGACCCCCCCACCTCCCCCCCGCCCGGGTGGGTTTCGTGCAGCGTTTTCCTCTTCCATGCCAAGAAATTCCAAGGAATTCAGTTGAAATGTGGGTTTTGTCCTGCTGCCACCCATCCCGCGGCGCTGTTTCGGGGATGCCCCAGGGAGGAGCTGAAATTCTGGGGGGGGGGTTTAAGGCATCAAAGTGGCCTTTTAGGCAGCAGAAAGTCCCATTTCCCACGGAAATACCCTTAAAAAAACCCAAACCCATCCACCAACCGGGAAGGGGCTTTCCCTGCCCACCCCGACGAGCCCCCTCCAAGTCACGGTGACGTTACAAAGGGGCCACAAATCACCCCGAAACTGCGGAGGTGTGGGGAGGGACGGATGGGTTTGGGGGAGCCGGGGATCACTCACCTCCCGGCGAAGCCCCTCGTGCGTCTCCATCTCCATCCCGGGGGCAGCCTTAGATTTCGGGGCTCCCCCCGGCCGGGGGGGCAGCGGCGGCTGGCCCGGGCTGGCGGAGCCGGGTGTCCGGCGACAGGGACATCCCGCCGTCACCGCGTCCCCCACCCTGGGGACACCGCCGAGTCCTGCGGGGACAGAGCCGAGGGAAGCCGCGAAGTCACCCCGACTTTTAACCTCCGCGCTGATTCCACCCCGGGGGGCGGCCCCGCTGGGCTCCCCACCCCTCCTGCCCCCGAGCTCCCCCCAAACCGGGGTGCTGCCTCCCCGCTTTTAATCCCACCCCTTCTTTCTTCCAACCCCATTTTCCTTTTCGCTTTTTTCCCCCCCTCCAAACCGCGCGGCTCCGCACAAACTTCACAACTTCAGCCGCGCACCGGCAACTTTCCACCTCCCCCCGCCCCCTCCCCAGCTCCCCAAATTCAGATATAAAGAGAGTTTACCGGAAAAAAAAAAAAGGGGTCCGGCCCCCCCCCTTGAGAACGGGGGCTCGCCCCGGAGCTGAGCGCTCGCCCGGCGGCGGGGGGCGGCGGGGACGGCGCAGAGGGGCTGGGGGCGGCTCTGGATGTCGCCGGCACCCCGAGGGGACCCGCGGCGGAGCTGCCGCACGTTGCTGCTGCTGCTGCTCTGCTGCTTCCTTTGTTCTGCAGCGCCCGCTCGGGGGGACCCGCCGGGCGGCCGGGGGGCTCCGGGGCAGCGCCCGCAGCCGCCCCCCGGCCCCCTCCGCACCCGGGGGGCACCCGGAGCCTCGGGGGGGGGGGGAACGGGGAGGGGGCCCCGGTGCTGGCCCGGGGGAGCGGGGGAGAAGGGGGCTGCGAGTTGTGTGGGGGTGTTTGTGGTGGGATTGTTGGGTGTGGGGGTGCGCCGGGCCGTTGTTGGTTTGGGGTTGTTGTTGTAGGGTCGCTGGATGTCGGGGTGCGCCGGGTTGTTTTTATAGGATTGTCGTGGGGGGGGGGGGGGTTGCGGCACCGCGTTGGTTTTGTAGGGCCGTCAGCTGTGGGTGCTCTGTTGTTGTTTTTGTAGGGTCGCCAGTGGGGTCTGTGCGGGTCTCGCTCTGTGTTATTGTAGGGTCTCCGGGGAAAATCCCGGGGGATGGCAGCCCGGCTCCTGTGCCGCCCATACCCTGCTCCACAGCCCCCCAAGTTATCCCACCCCAGGTTCCCCCCCCTCCCGGCCCTATATCCTACCCCTCCGCCTCCCAAATCCCCCTCACCACGCCAACCCCGCCCCCCCTTCCCAGTCCCCGCCCCTCCCGTGTTTATGTAGGGTCTCACAACCCCACTAAAGGCCGAGCACCATCCCCCCCCCTTTTAGGTGTCCCCCCTAAAGACCCAATGCCCTCCCCCACCAGCAAACCCCCCCCAGCAGGTCCCAAATCCCCTTCGTTTTGCCCCAAATCCAGCCCAGCCTGACCCACACCTGGGAGAGCCCCAGGGCACTGCTCCCCCCCCATCACAACACCCCAAAACTGAGGGAATAATGTCCCCCCGTGTCCCCCTAGAGCCGCCCTGACCCTGCACTCCCTCCGGTCGCAGACACGGAGCAGCTCCGCAGGGATTTGGTCTTAATTTAAGGGGAAAAAATTAGATACAAAATAACAAAATAACAAAATAACAAAATAAAGTACGGGGGTCGGGTGTAACTTCAACGCGGGGATTTTCCGTCGGAATTCAACCAGTGCACGAAACCAACCTCAGGGAGCACCCCCAGCTGGGGATCCCTAAAGGTGGGGAGGGGGTCACAGCAAGGACCTGGTCCCCCGAGCACGGGGAGCCCCCTCTGCCCCCAAAACTCCTCACACGGCTGCGCCTCTGAGGATCCACCTCAAATCCACCCCTCGCCCAGGACAAACGGGCTGAGGGCGCGGCTGGGGACCAGGACATGTCCCTTGTCCTTGGGATCGGGGTCTTCAGGAGGACGATGCCCCTTCCCCGGCTCCGAGAGGGTCGGGAGGTGACGGTGAAGTGCCGGCGCTCAGGGATGCCACGAAGGCCTCCACCTGCAAGGAGAACGTGACTGAGGGTGTGGCACTGGGGTGGCACTGGGATGGCACTGGGATGGTGTGGGGTTGGAACTGGCATGGCCCTGGCACAGTGATGGTGTAGGAATGCACTGGGGTGGCACTGGGATGGCACCGGGATGGCGCTGGGACACCTGAGGTTTAAACCAACTCGGACCCACGATGCCAAAGTTATTTTTTCCAAGGAAAACTGAAGGAGAGGCGGAGGCTCGGAGCCAGCGTGGCTCTGATGGCACCGGGAAGCCACCAGGCTGTGCCACCCCACCTGTGCCATGAGGACGCCCTGCAGGGCCACGTCGTGCTCGAAGTCCTTGTCCACGTCCAGCACCAGGACGGGTGCGTGCTGCACGTCCGCAAAGTGGATCCTGCAGGAGGGAGGGAGGGATTAAAACCCCCCAAAAACCACCCCCCAAACTGGGGGTCACCCCAAAGCCCCAGCCCAGGGTGCCAGCCATGGATTGGGACTCACTCCGTGGTCCTGTCCACCAGCCAGTGCTGGTGCTGGGCGTGGAGCTGCTGCAGGTATCCCAGCTGGATCCCGCCCTCCTCGCTCCTCGCCCGCCGCCGCAGCCGCTCCAGGCACGTCTGGGCGGATATCGACGGATGAGATGGAGAAACGGGAGGATAACGGGATGCAAGGACATGGGAGGTCAGTGGGAGAGAGAAGGGACGTGGGCATCAAGTGAAGCAGCATCGTGGGAGATGCTGCAGCCCCCTCTCCCCAAAACCCATTCCAGAATCCACGGCAAAACTCCCACCGGCATTCCCATGGGAAGAGAAGCAGGCCCTGCTCCTCCAGGGCGGCGACTTTTGGTTAAACTCCAACATTTTGGCAATTCTGCCGCGATCTAAGTGGGCCTGGTCGCCTCCTGCACCTGGCACCCACCTGGGGCCTGGCCTGCAGGTAGAGGAAGCCGTGGAGGGCGGCGTGGGCCCCCAGGTGCTGCAGCAGGAAATCGTGCCAGTCCTGGTAAATGGCCCATTCCAGGGGCTGCAGGTGCCCGGCCTCGAAGAGGTTCTTGGCAAAGACGTACCTGGGAAGGGATGGAGAGAGGGCACCGGGCAGCTCTGTCACCCCCCACGCCCAGGAGGTTTCGCAGCCATTTGTTTGTTTGGCTTTTTTTGCACCGACGAGGAGCTGCAGGTGGTTAAATTGAGGTGAAAATCCCTGATTTGGGGCACGTGCAGTGCCCAGCACAGCTCAGCCCCACCGAGCTCGACATCACCCAAAGGGCTTCACGCTGCCACTGGGCATAGGTGAGGATAGGGCAGCCCCCAAAAATCATTAAAGACCCCCCAAATTACCCCAAAATCCCATTCCTGAAATAAAGCATCGCTCTGGGAGCCACTGGGGACGGTGGCTCTGCTACCCTGGGGACCCAGCATCACAACCCGGCTGCTGCGGATGCTCCCTGTCCCATCCCATCCCTTCATCCCTCTTTCCCTGCTGTTTTTGGGGTGCCGGGTACCTGTCACTGAACACAGAGCGCTCAAAGACCCTCACGGGGTGGGGGGTCCCGGGGGGCCCCTCGTCCGGCGGCTCCAGCATCGCCTTCAGCCGGCTGATGCAGGAGAAGGTCTGGAAGGTGTAGGACCAGCGGGCTGGCTCCTGGTACATCATCTGCAGCAGGTTGGCCGAGCCCACGGACGCCTGCGGAGGGAGGGTGGGGGATGAGGGGGCCGGTGTGGGGCCGGCGGGGCCCGGGCGCGGCCGGAATCGCCGTTACCTGGGCAGCGCCGCCGGCCGGCACCTTGCGCCACTGTGCCACGGGCTCTGTCACCAGGTGCCACTGCGGGAAGGTGGCACCCAGCAGCTTCAGGAAGGTCGATTTCCCCACGGCTGCGGGAACGGAGGAAGAGTGGGGTGAGCCTGGGTGTTCCCCCAGCTCTGGACCCCGGGGATTTGGGGTGAGCCTGGGTGTCCCCCCAGCTCTGGACCCTGGGGATTTGGGGTGAGCCTGCGTGTCCCCCCAGCTCTGGACCCCGGGGATTTGGGGTGAGCCTGGGTGTCCCCCCAGCTCTGGACCCCGGGGATTTGGGGTGAGCCTGGGTGTCCCCCCAGCTCTGGACCCCGGGGATTTGGGGTGAGCCTGGGTGTCCCCCCCAGCCCGGTTCCTGGGGATTTGGGGTGAGCCTGGGTGTTCCCCCCAGCTCTGGACCCTGGGGATGTGGGGTGTCCCCCTCTCAAATCCCAGAAACATGGGGTGAGCCTGGGTGTCCCCCTGCTCCAAATCCCGGGATCCTGGGGTGAGCCTGGGTGTCCCTCCATCTCTGCTTCCAGGAATGTGGGGCGAGCCTGGGTGTCCCCCTGTTCTGGCCCCTGGGAACACGGGGTGAGCCTGGGTGTCCCTCACCCCATATCCCGGGAACCCGGGGGGAGCCTTTGTGTCCCCCCTCCCAGGAGCGCGGGGTTTTGCGGTGCCCCCGCAGCACTGAGAACCAACCACGGACATTGACTCGCAGCCCGGGATGCTCCAGCCCGCGCCGCCCCCGCTCCCTCCCTCGCACCCCAAATCCCCCCGCTCCCCCGCCGCTCCCTTTGTCCCCGTGTCGCCCCCGGTACCGATGTTCCCCTCCAGGGCCAGGCGCAGCGCGGCCCCGCACCGCCCCATCCCGCCACCGCTTCCGCCTTCCCGCGTCATATGCTAATGACATGGTAATCAGCAGCGCGCGCCACCGCCCCGTGACGTCAACGCGCGGGAAGTGGGCGGGGGAGAAGGCGGGGGGCCGGAAACAGCGGCGGGGGGGGCGGGACGGGGGGGGCTGAGGGCAGTATGGTAATTAATGCAAATGAGACGCTGCCCACAGCACGTCCAAGCAATGCGGGGGGCGGGGGGGGAGAGGGCGGGGCACAAAAGGAGGGGTGGGGGGCACCAACACGGGGTCAGGGGCGTCAAAGCGGGGTTGGGGTCACCAGAACGACATTGGGGTCTCCAACACGGGGCTGGGGTCACCAGAACAACATTGAGGTCTCCAGCACGGGGTTGGGGTCACCAGAACAACATTGGGGTCTCCACCACGGGACAGGGGTCACCAACACAGGGTCAAGGGTGTGGACACGTGGTTGAGGTCCCCAGTGTGGGGTTGGGGTCACCAGCTCAGGGTCGGGGGCATTGATGTGGGGCTGGGGGCATCCCCTGAACATGGCACCACTGTGGGGCTGAGGGTATCAATGCTGGGGGCATCAGCAAAGGGTCAGGGGCACCAACACGACACCGGGAACACCAATGTGTGGTCAAGGGCATCAGGGCAGGGTTGGGGTCACCCATGTGGGGTTGAGGGCATTGCTGTGGGGTTGGGGGCAGCAAGGCAGAGTCAAGGCCATCAGCAGCAGGACGTGGGCACCAACGCGAGGTCAGGGCTGCCCCACTCTTCCCCTCATCACCCTCAGTCCCCCCCCAGCCCCTCCCAGCCCCGGATCTCCCAGGAAAGGCGCAGAGCCTGGAGAAAAGGCTTTTTAATGCGCGGTGGGCGGTGGGGAGGAGCAGCGGGGTCCGAGGAGGAGCGGGACACCCCAGCCTGGGCACGGGGGGCCCCCGCGGGGTGGGGAGGGGGCTTAGAAGCATTTTCGGTGGACGATGGAGGGTCCGGCCTCGTCGTACTCGGGTTTGCTGATCCACATCTGCTGGAAGGTGGAGAGGGACGCCAGGATGGAGCCGCCGATCCACACCGAGTACTTCCGCTCCGGCGGGGCGATGATCTGCGCAGACAGAGCCCTTAGGGTGCACCCCTGATCCCCCCCAAACCCACACCGGGAGAGGATCTGGGGTGCTGGTGGCCACAGTTTGGTCACCCAGCACCTACTTTGATCTTCATGGTGCTGGGAGCCAGCGCCGTGATCTCCTTCTGCATGCGGTCGGCGATGCCGGGGTACATGGTGGTGCCGCCGGACAGGACGTTGTTGGCGTAGAGGTCCTTGCGGATGTCGATGTCGCACTTCATGATGGAGTTGTAGGTCGTCTCGTGGATCCCGGCGGACTCCATGCCTGGGGTGGGAGGGGGCTGTCAGCTCCCTGTCTCCCGCCCGTCCCTCCTCAGGGCTCCCCGAAAGAGCCACAGGGGCACCCATGGGTCTGCCCCACCATTTGAGGTGCAAAGGGCACCCACGGGAGCTGTTTGCCTGCTGGTGGGGATGGGGCAACCACTCCTGGGGGCATTGGGGCGGGCTCACCGATGAAGGAGGGCTGGAAGAGGGTCTCGGGGCAGCGGAAGCGCTCGTTGCCGATGGTGATGACCTGCCCGTCGGGGAGCTCGTAGCTCTTCTCCAGCGAGGAGGAGGAGGCGGCCGTGGCCATCTCGTTCTCGAAGTCCAGGGCCACGTAGCAGAGCTTCTCCTTGATGTCGCGCACGATTTCCCTCTCGGCTGCGGGACACGACGGCGGGAGAGGCTCAACCCGGCGGCACCGCGGGGTCCCCGTGACCCAGCCCGCCTGCCCGGCCCCGTACCGGTGGTGACGAAGGAGTAGCCCCTCTCGGTGAGGATCTTCATGAGGTAGTCGGTGAGGTCGCGGCCGGCCAGGTCGAGACGCATGATGGCGTGGGGCAGGGCGTAGCCCTCGTAGATGGGCACGTTGTGGGTGACGCCGTCCCCGGAGTCCAGGACGATGCCTGGGACGGGGGGGAAGGTGAGGGGGGACACTCCAAGCTGGCTCAGTCCCCATCACCGATGGTCCCCTACTCACCGGTGGTGCGGCCGGAGGCGTAGAGGGAGAGCACGGCTTGGATGGCCACGTACATGGCGGGGACGTTAAAGGTTTCGAACATGATCTGGCAGGGAAAGGGAGAGGGGCAGTGGGGTAGAGGCGGGCACGGGGGTCACCAGCACACCCCACCCCACCCCAACCCGTGGGGGCTGCGCCTTCCTGGGGTCGGGGCACTGCAGGGAAAGCACAGGGATCGCTGCAGTGCACGGAACAGCGGGTGGATGGTGGCGTTGCACGGCCACGGGGGTCAGTGCAGGGCGCAGAGGGGACAGGGATCGCCGAGCCGCGCCGCGGAACACGGAGCGTGGTGTGGGAGCACGTGGGTAAGGGGCGGCACGGAACCGTGAGGCATTGCCAGAGCCACGTGCGGCCATGGGGAACCCGTGGAGGGGCCGTGCTTCGCGGGGCAAATCCCGCATGTGCTGCCGAGAGACCCCCGGGGCCACCAGGCACACGCGAACTTCCCACGGGGATCTCTGCCCTTATCCAAGCACCAAACTGCCCCCCACAAAACCCCCAAATCCCCCAGCCCTTCCTGTGGTTTTGGAGGGTCCAGCCCCATCCCCAGGGTGCTGCAGTGCCGTACCTGGGTCATCTTCTCGCGGTTGGCCTTGGGGTTGAGGGGTGCCTCGGTGAGCAGGGTCGGGTGCTCCTCGGGGGCCACACGCAGCTCGTTGTAGAAGGAGTGGTGCCAGATCTAAGGCCGGGCAAAGAGTTGGCGTCTTACCCCAAACCGAAGGCGGGGCTGACGCCCGCTCCCCATCCCGGGAGGGTCTCACCTTCTCCATGTCGTCCCAGTTGGTGATGATGCCGTGCTCGATGGGGTACTTGAGCGTGAGGATCCCCCTCTTGCTCTGCGCCTCGTCGCCCACGTAGCTGTCCTTCTGCCCCATGCCCACCATGACACCCTAACGCCGGCGAGAGAGGCCTCGTTAGCCACGCTGCGGTGATCAGAGCAGGGCAGGGGCAGCCCCCGGCCCCCCCCGGGTACCCACCTGGTGCCGGGGCCGCCCCACGATGGAGGGGAAGACGGCACGAGGGGCATCGTCGCCGGCGAACCCGGCCTTGCAGAGGCCGGAGCCGTTGTCGCAGACCAGGGCAGTGGTTTCCTCCTCGCACATGGTGGGGCCAGCAGCGCTTGGTGCTCAGGGGGACCTGGGGGAAAAGCTGTGGCGAGGGGGGAAAGCGGCGTTAGAGAGCGGCTGGGGGACGAGGTTTGTCCCGCGGCACCGCGTCCGGCGCTGTGGTTGGAAGTGTTGGAGTCCTTGGGGATGGGCGGCCCCACAAAATCCTCCAGGGACGCTCTGACCCCGGCGCAGCGATGCTGGGAGGGGGGTGATGCTGGTTCCCCGTGGGTGCTGCTCCACGCTGATGCTGCTTCTCCATCCTTCTCCAGCCGGTGCCCAAAGTCGGTGCCAAAGCCTCCTGCCCGTGCTCCCCGGGGAGCTCCGGTGCTGCCATGCCCGGCTGGTGCCCCCCAAAAGCGGGCAGGGGTTGGCAGGTGATGCCCTCTCAGCCACTTCTGTCTCAGCAGCCTTTTGCTGCTCTGACCTCGCATCCACTCCCAAAAATGGGGAGAAAAAGAGAAGGCCCTTCCCAGGGGTGCCCCCTGCACCAGAGGACGGGCTCCCAGATCCAGAGGGAAACAGGCAAAACCTTGCAGGAGCCCAAAAAACCAAAAAAACCCAAATCACGGGGATTTCTACAAGAGCACAACCTGCTTTGGCCGCAGCCCAGCTCTCGTCACCTCCTGGGAGGCCCCCAGCTGTGGGGTCGTGCCGAGGTCGGCACTCCCTCTGTGCCACGCAAACCGAGCTGGGGCCACCCCATAAATGCTGGGGCACCCCAAAACCACCCCGGGTGTTTTTCCTGCCGGCTCTCCTCCAAGGAAAAAGGGAAGCAGGGCTGGGCAGGGCAGTACTCACCACAGAGGCGAGAGCTCCTTTCCTCTGGGACCGAGCCCCGATGTGCCGTGGGTATAAATACCAGCGAGCCCGTGGAACCTCAGAGGCGGATCCTCTCTAAACAAAGACCCTAAATAGGCTCAGTGATGGTGTGTTGGCCATATGGCCATATAAGGTGTTTTATTTCATTAAATTGACCTTGGGCTGGTGGTAGGACCCAGCACGGTTAATTATTGTAGGAAAATGGATGTGGGGATGCTTGGGAGGCAGCGGCCCCGTTGTGAGGACGTTCCTTTTATGCTCCGCTCCGATAAACAAGTGAGACACAAGTCCTTATAAGCGACGGGCTCGGAAAAAGGAGGTGCGAGTGACCCCAGTTCCTGGGGAGCGTGTGGAGAAACCCCACCCGGGTGGAGGTGGGTGTTGGGGCTCCGCCGTGGGGACACCCCGGAGCCGGGATGGGAATTTGGCATCGCTGAGATGCTGGAAACGCGCGGGGTTGGTGCCTCGCCTCCTCCCGGCCTCGGTTCCCCCCGCAGCCCTGGCATCCAGCGCTTCTGAGCTGCCTCTCCCTGTGGTTTTCTGCCCCCGCCCCCGTTTTTGGGCTTTTGGTGTCCCAAAGCCCCTCGTGCCCCAAATCCTCGGCCTGAGCCAGGAGTTGTGGCTGGGAGTTGTGGGTCCGAATCCCGACCCCGCGCTGCGGCTGCACCCAGTGCTGATCCCTGCCGGGGGATTTTGGGGGTGGGATGAGCTCAGACCCCTCCAGGGGCCGGGTGGGTGCTGTCCCCGAGCCCCCCTGCCCGGACACAGCCCGGGGGCGCCGGGGCCACCCCCAGCCCTGCGGCCGAGCCCTGGCAGTGGGAGCGGAGCCACAGAGGCCCCTGGCCCTGGCAGAGGCCAACCAGCAGCTCCCGAGCTCCCGGCTGCCTTTTTAAGGACAACGGGCCCTCACCAGGGAGTCTCCCGGAGCACCCAGGGGAGGCAGGAGAGATGCCCCGGAGTCACCCCCCAGAGCTCGCGGGGCTCGAGGGAAACTGAGGCACGGAGGGGCCCAGGCTGATCCCGAGCTGTGCCCGGGGCAGGGACATCCCGGCACTGGGGCAGTGACAAGGAGCTGCAGCGTCCCACCGCAGCCAAGGGACCAAGGGAAGGTCCTGGTGGGCCCCATGGTGCCAGAGGGAGGGAGCGGGCTCTGGGCTGCCACTCCAGGAGCAGGACAGGGACAGGGACAGGGACACGGGGCGTCCCCAGCGCTGCCAGTCCGTTCACAGCTCCAGTGTCCCCCAGGGATGGCTCTGTCCCACCTGGGCTGTCACCCCCGGAGCAGGACAGGGACACGGGGTCCCCCAGCGCTGCCAGTCCGTTCACAGCTCCAATATCCCCCAGGGATGGCTCTGCCAGGCTGCTCCCTTTCCCTGTGACGCAGCTCACAGGGGCTGGATTTGTCCCCTGGCCGGGCACTTGGTGACCCCCCCACGCCCCCAGCCCCGGGGTCCCGCTGCCACCTCACATCCCAGCCCGGCTGGGTCCCCGCCAAACATGAGGTCACCGAGGGGGAAAGGCTGCCATATATGACATGTTGGAAAAAAACCCCTTTAAAATAAATGATTCCCAAACCAAACAGAGCGGGGGTGGGAGAAGGGGGGTGATGGAGGCAACAGCGGCAGAGTCCCCTGTGGAGGAGCACGGCTGTGCCAGGAGTCGCACGGAGTCGGTGGCAGGATCCCATCCCGACCCGAGGCAGGGGGACATTCCCAAATCCCGGCAGGATCCCATCCCGACCCGAGGCAGGGGGACATTCCCAAAGCCCCGGCAGGATCCCATCCCGACCCGAGGCAGGGGGACATTCCCTGACCCCTGAGCTGGTGCAAACCGGGGAACACCGACCCCGGACACCCCTCAGCAGCTCCGGGACTCGTCGCTCCTGCTGGGGACGGGTCAGCTCCAGGCTCCCCCATCCCTGTGGGATCCCGACCACGCCGGCCCACGGCGGGGCCGGAGCGGGGCCGGCGGCAGCGCAGCCCCGAGCGGGAGCCCACGCGCAGCCTAAAAAGGCAAGGTTTGGCCCCCGCAGCCAATCCAGCGGCCGGCGGCCCCGGGATGCTCGCAGGAACGCCAGGCATCCCACGGCACAGGCGAGGCCGGGAGCAGCGTGGGACGAGGAGGGGGCAACCCCTGCTCGGCCGCTGCGTTTCAAAACTCCCGGCGCCGGCCCAGCCCTCGGCACCTCCCTCGGGGGGAATGTTCGTGCTTGGAGCCTCTCGGGATGCTGCTGAGGATGGGCAAACCACGATAAGAGGGATGGTGAGAGGGATTTGGATCCGTTCCCTTTCCTGAGGTGGAGATAAGCATCACTCCCTGCCTGCAGGAACCCCCCAGGACACACGACCCGCGTTGTTACAGCCAGTAAATCATTCCTGTCCCAGTAAATCATTCCTGCCACGCGTAGCTCATGTTCGCTTTCAGCTCCTCCCAAATCCAACCTCATTTTGGGCGATGTGAAGGTGTGACAGCCACATCTGGCACAGCTGGAGAGCCAGGGTGGGCTCGTGGGACACGGGCAGCAGCGCCAGGACATTGACACACAAAGGGAGGACTCGGGGACTCGGGGTGAAAAAAAAGGGATGAAAAAGCTGGGAGCACTCGGAGCAGCTGGGCCCTGACCTGAGGAACACCCTGCTCCAAGGAACATGGAAAATCCCCTGGGAAGGTTTGTCAGTCCCTGGGACAACACAAAAGTGGTGATGTGCCACCAGCTCCTCTCCTGGAGCCGGCTCAGACCTGAGACCTGCAGGGATGTGGAGCTGGGATAAATCCCTTGGGATATTCCCAACAGATTTGAAGGAATTGCTGCTTTGCAAGATGTAATTTTGCACTTTGTGTCCCCACGCTGCTCCGGGGGAGCCCTCGGGGTGAGGAGCTGCTCTGAGCTGTGGAGAGCTGCGGGATGAACAATCCTACATGGAAACTGCACCCCCCTTCCGAGCACGGTTTAAATTAATTAGGTCTGAAATGAGTTCCCAGAGATGCCCCGAAGGCCCCTCGCTCCCCTCCCACCCCCGGGGCCAGCCTGTTCCCAAAAGCGACTTGGGAAAAGCTGGGAGCAGCACTTGTCACGCAGGGATGGATTCCCTCCGAGCCAGACCCCAACCCACAGACAGAGCTCAAAGAAAACCAGTGGCACAGGAGGCCCGGCCCGGATAATCCCATCCATGTGTGCCCAAGGAACACCACGGGGGGCTGGGTGTACAAGCACACGACAGAAGGACGGCGATGTTTGCTCGCCAGGTGGGAAGGCAGCTCCAGCCCGCTCCCCTCCCCGCTCGGCCATGTGCCACCCAGCCCAGCCCAGCCCAGCCCAGCTCAGCTCAGCCCAGCCCTCGGCACAGCTGCTTCCCACCTTGGAATGCTGCTGCTTCCCTCCCCCCCCGAGGGCGGGGGCTCGGCACGGAGCACAGGGGAGGAAAATCTCGGCTTGGCACCCGACTAAAGCACCTCAGAGGAGGGTCCCACACAACAGCGACGTCACGGAGCACTCGGGTTTGGCAAGGACAGGCTTCCTGCTGCTTTGGGATGTGCAGAGGCAATCAGGCACAGGGATCCGTGAGGATGGAAGTGGTCAAAGCTGTTGGAATCCTATCCTGGAGCGGCGATGGCGGCCAGGAGACCGAGCTCCTCCTGGTAACACCAGGGCATCCCCCAGCCAGGAGAAGGGATGAAGTGCCCAGACACCCCTAAACGCTGCTGGGATGGTGCAAAGCAGCGCCACATCCAGGGATCTTCAGCCCTGAAACGCTGCAAGAGGGATCCCAAAGGAGGTCGGGCCCTCTTCCCTCCCCAGAGAGACACACGAGCACCAGGAAGCAGCACTGAGCTCGTGTGGGGCTCAGAGGGGTCAGCAAGGTTGGACTTTAAACTGCAGGAAAGATTTATCTGCTCCTGGAAGCTGTGCTGAGACCAAGCAGCCGGGAAACAGGGACGAAACAGGGCATGGGTTAAACTGGGCAAGTCCCAAAAGCACTTGAAGAGGTTTCCACACCTCAGGGTTGCAGCAAGGCACGGGGAACCTCCCCAGGAGGCCGCTCGAGCCGTGGATTGGAGTTGAACGACTGCAGTAGTGTTGGCTTCTGTCTCTGAGCTCCCAGATGGCTTCTCCCCACACCTGGAGCTCCAGCCCCATCCGCCAGCCCCACGCCGGGCATGGAGGTTCCAGGGGCTTCTGCAGAGGGCAGGGATCCAGCTCCAGCGCGGGGGAGGGAAGGGAGGGATCACTACACGGTAGAAATCATCTGCTACAGGAGGGAGAAAATCGATTCCCTAGGCCTAAAGGACGGTGGGTGGTTCCCGGGAAGGGGTAAGGCAAGAGGCTTATCGGAGATCCATCAGCACCACGTCTCTCTCCACTATTGACACGTGGTTGCAGGTCTGGAAGAGAGGAGAAGAGGGGACAGGGGGTTATTCAGATATTCCCACAGCTCAGGTGAGTGTCCTCTACCTCCTGACACAACCTGCAGCCGGTGCTTTCCCGGAACAGCCCTCGGATCCAGTTCCTCGGATCACCCCATCCACTGGCCCTGCCCGGTGCCACACAGCGACCGCGGCAGGCCCCAAACACAAATCCCCCCCTCCAACAGCCCTTGGCTGCTGCCTCACCCTGTTCCTGCAGCCAGGAGCTCTGCACCACACTTCCAGCAGCTGGAAAATCTTGGGAAGCTCCTGCACCTCCACTCTGGGAATTGGAGACCAGCCCCAGCCAGGCTGAGCCTCCTGGTCACAGGCTTTAATTCAAACGCAGCGTCCAACACACCAACTCCCCACCCCACAGCCCCCACGGCCCCAGGGGCACTCACTGTGAAGAGAGGGGGGTCTTTGGGGTGGGGGTGGAACCCCTTCTGCCGGCAGGACGAGATCTCCTCCAGGCCGTGCTCCGTCAGCTTGAAGAACCCTGTCCTGGAGCAGAGGAACAGCAGCGCTGTAGCTCGAGCCTCTGCAGGGACAGCCACATCCCCTGGGCCCCCAGGAGCACCTTTGGGGCTGCTCATCTCGAGCAGGAGCAGACATTGAGGCTGAGGGGCACCTCAGTTCCTGGGAAACTCCTCTCCCCAGCCCTGAACCTCGTGTCAGGGGTGGGCAGCCAGACACGGCCCCTGAAAACAGCTCCCAAGAGCTGTCAGGTGTGAGCTGTGAGCTGACACTTCATCCCCTCGCCAGGAATCTGAGAGGGGAAGAGGGAAAAGCCTTCCCAGCCCACCCCCAGACTCACTGCTGGCATCCCTACTCACTCCTGGTATTTGGGAGAGCACACGATGGCGATGGACTCTGGCAGCATCATCTGGTAGGAGCAGTGGGTGTGCAGGTCCACGCTGGACAGGAACGCTGTCTGTGTGGGGTGGGTCTGCAACGGGCAACACGGGGACAGCAGTTACAGCAGGCTCGGAAAACTGATCCCAAGGGATCGGGTGTGCCAGGAGAACCTTGGGACAGAGGAGACACAGCTCCCTGCAGGGCACAGGGGATGCACCTGCACACCTGGAGTGGAATTCATGGAATGGTTTGGGTTGGAGGGACCTTAAAGTCCATCCAGTTCCAACCCTGGCACCTTCCACTAACCCAGGTTGCTCCAAGTCCCGTCCAACTTGGCCTTGGACACTTCCCAGCTTCTCTGGGAATTCCATCCCAGCCCCTCCCCACCCTCACAGCCAGGAATTCCTTCCCCATACCCCATCTAACCCTGCCTCTGGCAGTGGGGAGCCATTCCCTGTGTCCTATCACACTCCCTGCTCTTGTCCTAAGTCCCTTCCAGCTCTTTCGGAGCCCCTTTTTTTGGATTATCCTAAACCAGCCGTGCTCCTCTTTTCCATTTGGAGTCGCCTACAAAAGGAGCTCTACATTCCTGCCACATTCCATGGAAAAATCACACCTTTAAGCCACAACCATGGTCCTTGCAGGGCACTTCACACGTTCCTCAAGTGCAGCTCCAGGGGCTCAGCCCATCCGGGGTGCCACAGCACTGCAGGATATCACATTCCATGGAGGATATCACATTCCATGGAGGATATCACATTCCATGGAGGATATCACATTCCATGGAGGGCTGCACAACCCCTGACCACCACCACCTCACCCAGCTCCTGCTGACAGCCACATTTCACACCTTAACTCCTGATGGAAGCTCTTGCTCCTTTTGCTGCTTGGGTTTGTTTTGTTTTGGTTTTTTTTGCCAAGACCACCAGGAGGGCCAAAGGAATTCCGGAGGGTCCCAGAGCGTGGCAGGTCTGTCACTGCAGAGGTGGCCTTGGAGCAGCCACTTGGAGCAGCAGCATTTCCTTGTCCAAGCCCTCGGGGCAGCTGCTGCTTTCGAGAGATTACTCAGCAGCTCTGAACGCTTTGCTTGGCACGGCTCCGACTGCCAAAGGCTCCGTGGGGACAGCAGGGCAGCCAGGGAGGAGCCTGTGACTGGCACAGCTCACAGCAGGGCACCCAGGGCTGCCTGCAAGGCAGGACTGCACAGGGACCCAGCAGGGGAGAGGTGTCCCTCTGGCAGGGGAGCTTGGGATGCCCCCACGGCGCCGCTGGAGTCGGCTTTTAGCTGGAGGAAATGTGAGTTTCATGTCCAAGATCCCACTTCCATAGAATCCCAGGAGGGTTTGGGCTGGAAGGGACCTCAAAGCCCATCCAGTGACATCCCCACCATGGCAGGGGACATCTTCCACTGCTCCAGGCTGCTCCAAGCCCCATCCAACCCAGCCTTGGGCACTCCCAGGGATCCAGGGACAGCCACAGCTTCTCCCCAACCTCACAGGGAAGAGTTTCCTCCCAATATCTTGTCTAAACCTTTCCTCTCTCCCTTTCAAAGGGCTTGATGCTTTAGGAAGGGACACAAACATAAACTAGGCCTGGGTTTCTCCATCAGAGTAGTGAATGAGACTGGACCAGAGGGAGAAAGGCAACCAGAGGCTGCTGCCCATTCCCTGCCATCTCCTCCAGTAAGTTCAGCCCTGCTCCACCAGCCCTTCCCCTTCGTGCTGGAGGCCAGGGAAGTGCCAGGGGAAGGAGACTCACGTGGATCCAGCCCAGAGTGACGAGGCCGTGCTGGTCCTGGATGATGAAGAGCTCCTCCTCGTTCTCCGTGGTGCAGGAATCGGGGCCTCCCAGCTGCTTGGGGACGATGACGTGGGTGATGGTGAACTCGTTCCTCATCTGCAAGGCAGTGGCAGCACAGGAGGCTGTTATTCCCCGGACATGAGGGAATTTCCCAAGCCTTGGGAACAAGCCCAGGGATGCACCCACCACCTGTTTGCAGGTGCAGCTCCAAGTTACCGACAAAGGAGTCGCAGGATTTTCTCCCTGTTTCACTCTCCCTGCTGTGCAGAGCCCCCACAGGAGCTCAGAGAAGTCCTGGACACCCCCCCAAACCAAGCTCTCCACTCAAAAGGGGATGATGCCTCATCCCTAAACCATCCCCAGTGTCTGGAAGCAGCTGGACTGCAGGAAGTTGCTACATCAAACAACTTCATTTCAAAGCAAACTTGTGTGAGTGACTCAGGGCAGATGGGCTGGAGCTGCCGACAAAACCTGGGCACGCAAACTCTGGGGGACAGCAGTGTCCTGTCAGCCTCGTCTGCGTGAGGGTCACCAGCTGGGACACCCAAAGGACAAGTGCCCGGAGCTGCCTGCCACCAGGAATGCCACCAGGAATGTCACCAACGGGAGAGAGGAAGCTGAATGGGGACTCAGGTTGGCACCTCACTCAGGGTGGGGAAATCCCAACCTGGAAACGAGGAAAGGGAGAGGCACATCATCCCTAGCACTCTCATGGAAGCCTGAAACCACACTGAAGAATTCCAGGACAAAAATCAGGGTCCTTGAGCCATTCCCAAAGCCATGACACTGTGATAAACAGTCCCCGTGCCCCTTTTGGGGTCTCCATTGGGGCTGTCCCCTTACCAGCTTCCCGCAGAGGATCCCGCAGGTCTCCACACCCCGCACGGTGTTGGCATCAGCCAGCTGCAGGAATTTCTGGCACAGCTCCCTGGGGACAATGACCTGGCGAAGGACATCCACACCTGCATCTGCGGGGAGAAGAGGAGCACAGGGAGCAAAGAGTCAGGAACGCTGGAGAAATGGTCCCTCAGGGCAGGATCTGAGAGGATGAGACTGAGAAAATCCTTCTGGGAAGATAAACTCCCCTTGCAGTGGCGGGCACAGAGAAATGTGTCACTGTGACACTGATAAAGGACAGGCACCAGCTCTTTCAGAGCAGGGGAAGGATCCTTCAGCAGGGTGTCAAAAGGAGTGTTTGGTTAGCAAAAATGAAACCACACACGCTTAGCAAACATTATTTAAAGCAGGACGTGTCACTGGGCAAGACCCAGCCACTGGACACGTCTGAATGAGCGTTTTGGAACCACATTTAGTCGAATTTGGTCAGGAGGAGGATTCAATCAGCCCAGCCAGGAACTAAACCCCAATCTCCAACAAGTATTTGGATCAAGGAAAAGGCAAACAGGCTGCAGACCCTGGAACAGCAGAGAGACTGGGCTGGAAAAGCAGGGAGGGCACATTCCCAAGAGGAGACAGTTCTCCCCAGCCCTGTGAGCGTTCACCGGACAACATCTTGGGAGAGGAAACTTCCACGAGGGACGGAGCCATGATCAGATAATTCCAAGAGCCTCCCAGAGAAATTGGCTGAGTTTGGCTCAGCCCCAGCAGGGAGAAGGGATGCTCCAAGAGGTACTAACTGCTCTCCGTGCTCCCCAAAGCACTGGGCTTCAAAGATCTGTCCACAACAGGAGGTTTGGATGGGACAGTCCCCGCTGATGGACTCGCTGGATGAACTGGAGAGGCCGGAACCTTTGGGGTTAAATCTGTTGGGGGCTTTTCCACGCCAGGGATGAGGGGTCCATCCACACACTGGGGACTCGGCTCTGGCTTTCCAAACTCCTGCACTATCCTCAGGCGCTCCTTCTCCAGCTCCTGCCGCCGGATCATCTCCTCGAAGGCATGGAACTGCTCCTGCTCTGCCTGCTGCTGCTTCATCAGGGCTACCCGAGTCTTCTCCTCCTCCAGCTGCTGCTGCAAAGCCAAAGGGTGTGCAAATTACCCTTCTGCGTCCTGCTGCGAGGAGAAACATACCCAGAGACAGGAGCAGAGAGGAGCCCGGGGCAGACCCCCAGCCATCCCCAGGTTATTTCTAAAGGCTCTGCAAAAGGCCACCAGCAAACAGCGTTTTCTGCAAGGAAACTTCAGCTTGCAGAGCACAGATCCAGAGCCAGCTGCACTGAAGGGAGAAAACCACGGCCTTCCCCTCCCTCTTCCACGGAATTACAGTCCCAGGTTGATGTCCCCCCATCCTGTCCCTAAAGTCCCACTTGCCCTGAGCGTCTGCTTTGCCCACAGAACCCCAGAGCCAGGGACACCTCTGACAGAGCCACCCACGGTGACAGCAGGGGACGAGCCTGGAGCCTGGAAGTTGGGGACATTCCCGAGCACCCAGGGAGCCCTGGAGAGCTGCCCCCTTGCAAACCCTGTGAGGCTGAGGGGCTCCTGAGGAGCACAGGCCTCCAGTCTCCTGTCACTCACCTCCTGCTCCTTGTACTTAGCATAGTCCTTGGCGTACCTCTTTAACAGCTCCTCCTTGAGCTCTTCGGCTCGGGGAAAGGCTACTTCCTTCAGTTTCTGGAGGAGGAAACCAGGGTCAGAGCGGGGCAGCCCCAAGGCAAGAAAAACAAAACCTGAGCAGCTGAAGAGTCCAAAATCCCACCACCAAAATCACCGAGCAAGAGCTCAGGCAGGGCTGCGCTTTCCTCTTGGGAATTGTAGCTTCTTGTGGCTGAGGAATCTCTAAGGATTCCCTGGAATATCACCACTTTGAACATCCACACATGGAAAAGCCACGTGGTCTTTAAAAAGCAGGGACTTGAACAGGGAAGAAAGGACACCCCAGGGCTCAAAAGGAAGTAAACTGGACACCAGTCCAGTGCAAGTGCAACGGGGTAAGGACCCCCCAAACCATAACTCAGAGAATCGTGGGATTGTTTAGGTTGGAAAATACCTCCGGGATCATCAAGTTCCACCATTCCCCCAGCGCTGCCGTGTCCACCCCTAAACCACATCCCCAGGTGTTTTGAAACACTTCCAGGGATGGTGGAGGCCCGTGCCAGGACCGGACAATGCTTTTGGGGAAGGAATTTCCCCAGTATCCACCCTGAGCCTCCCCTGGCCCAGCCTGAGGCCGTTCCCTCTCCTCCTGTCCCTGTTCCCTGGGAGCAGAGCACGACCCCCCCGGCTGCCCCCTCCTGTCAGGGGCTTGTGCAGAGCCACAAGGTCCCCCCTGAGCCTCCTTTGCTCCAGCCTGAGCCCCTTTCCCAGCTCCCTCAGCCGATCCTGGGGCTCCAGCCCCACAATGGATTTCCTGGAGTGAGGGGCCCAGACCTGAATCCCAAGGGGTCAGGACTGCCTGGCCAGGCCATGGTTTCTCAGTATTTGTAGGGACCACTCATCCCAGAGCCACGGAAGCCCAAGGTCGATGACCCCGACCACGTTCCCGTTCCAGACCCGGCGCTGTCCCCACTTACTTTGACCGTCTCCCTCTTCTCGGGAATGACGGCGCTTTTGTAATCGCGGTGCTGCGGCAGCTTCTCGATGAAGAGCCTGGAAGAACGAGAGAGAAGCCGCAGGTCTGAGCCAGGGCAGGAAGGGAGGAGGCACGGGACACTCAGCAGTGTTTTGGGGGATCCCTGTGCTCCCCATCAGGGCAGTCTGTCTTTCTGCAGGAAACCCTCCATCCCACAGCGGCCCCTGGAGCTCTGCACAGCACTCAGGAGGATCTTGCCTGATCCCAAGGGAGTGCCCCACACAGGTTTCCCTTCCACCTGGCCTCCAGAGATGATCCGCAGGGATAAACACATTTGTTTTGAAGAGAACCATTAATAAGCTGGTCTAAACCACCAAGGACACAAGAGGTGATTGAGGAAGGCGCTCGGGCACCTGCCGGCACCTGGGAGCATCCCGGGATTCCACCCCAGCTCAAGGACTCTGCTGACTCAGAGCTCACCATCCTCACGCACCGAGGGACAAGGAGTTTGTGCACGAGGGGAAATTACCTCAGACCTTGGACAGGGAAAACCTGCAGGTGAGTTAAAAGCAAGTTCCCAACAGCCCCAGCCGCTGCAGCGGGAGCCTTTGGGCTCTGCAGCCTGAGCACCCCAGGGACTCCAGGCAGGAGGGAGAATTCCGTGCTGGCTTTGGGGAGGGAAATCAGGGTGGGTATGAACGGGTTAATGCCCAGCTTCTCTGCACCTGGGGGAACTGTTCTCCCCCTCAGAGAACCCCAGGATGGGTTGGCTTAGAAGGGACCTCAAAGCCCATCCAGTGCCAGCCCTGCCATGGCAGGGACACCTTCCACTGTCCCAGGCTGCTCCAAGCCCTGTCCAGCCTGGCCCTGGACACTGCCAGGGATCCAGGGGCAGCCCCAGCTGCTCTGGGCACCCTGTGCCAGGGCCTCACTACAAGGCCACAATGAGATCCTCCTGTGGAGCTCTGCAAGCACTAAAACAAGGAGGAAATCCCACAAACAAAGGGCAGTTCACCCTGGCTCAGCTCTCTGAGGCTCCCCAGGCTTGAGACACCTCGATTTAATCTGTGACCAAGCCCCCAGCGGTGACAGGGTGAGCTCAAGGTGAGCTTAGCTAGGCCCTTCTCTCCTGCAAGCCCAGCTTTGCTGGCTCTGGCCATCCACAAAGCTTTGGGGATAACCCAAAATCCCTGCCCTCCCTCCTGCCTCTTGGCTGCACTGCTTCAGCATCCACAGGAGGATGTTCCAGCTCCTTTGGAGAGCAGCCTCCTGTCGAGGCACAGGGAACAAGGGAATACAGGACCAGACCACGCCACAGAGAGCAGCACAAACCAACCCAGCAGAGCCAAGCAGGAAAAACTCAGGGGGGCACAGAAACTCTGAGAAACCTCTGCGTGTGCAGTAAACAAACCCAGCTGCTCCAAGCCCTCAGGGACGAGGAAGGACTTTTTGCCACCTGGAACGCTCCTGGCGAGGATGCAGGATCAGCAGAGCCAGGGCACAGCCCTGGAGGGAGCCGTGGAGGGGCCGTGGCTCCCTCCCAAAGCCCCAGCCGGGGGTGTGAAGTAGGTCACTGTGCCGAGGAGGCACAACAAGGCCCCGAGCGCTGCCAACAGCTCGTAGATTAAAATGGAAGGGATTAATTAAGAAGGATTAAGAGCAGATGCTGGCCTGGGCAGGATGGAAAAACCAGCAAAGACAGCTGGGTTTCCACAAGTCAGGAAGTGGGGGGAAAAAAGTGGGCAGGACGATGAGAGGAGGGCTCAGGCAGCCAGAGGAAAACTCCAGGACAAGAGCAGCAGTGGCAGGCTGGGATGGGGCAGAGAAAGGGCTGGAACAGCTCAGGTTTCCTATGGACAGCCCTGCTGAGGCTTGGCAAGACCAAAACCTGCAGCTCCCGTGGCCAGGAGTTTGCTGCTGGTTCAAACCTCTGCCTGCCCCTGAGCCCAACGCAGCAGCAGCTGTTTGGCACCGAGCAGCCCCAGCAGGGGCTGTTTTTAAGCACAGCTCCGGTGCCCAGGCCAAGCCAGTGGCTCTCGAGGCCCTTGTGACACCCCTGCGAGTCCCTGGAGCTGGGCCAAGCAAACCAGGGAGCCCCAACACCACAGCAAAGTTGTGTCTTGTTGCTTTTTTCCTTCTTATTTGGCCCTACCAAAACCAACCCTGCGTTCCTGCTGGTGATCCAAGGGAAACACCCACTCGGATCAAGGCAGAAGAAGCTGCTCAGGATGAAAAGCAAGGCAAGACTTGTGAGGTGACAAGACACGTGCTAAAAGTCCTGGAGATGGTTACAGAATCATGGAATGGGTTGGGTGGGAAGGGACCTCAAAGCCCATCCAGTGCCAGCCCTGCCATGGACACCTTCCACTGTCCCAGGCTGCTCCAAGCCCCAATGTCCAGCCTGGCCTTGGGCACTGCCAGGGATCCAGGGGCAGCCCCAGCTGCTCTGGGCACCCTGTGCCAGGGCCTGCCCACCCTCCCAGGGAACAATTCCTTCCCAATATCCCATCCAGCCCTGTCCTCTGGCAGTTTAAAACCATCCCCCCTTGGCCTGACACTCTCTGCCTGTATAAAAAGTCCTTTTCTCTCTTTTTTATAACCCCTCTTTAGGGAGTGGATGGGGCTCTAGGGCCTCCCCAGAGCCTTTTCTTCTCCAGGCTGAACACCCCCAGCTCCCTCAGCCTGGCCCCATTCCTAGGAGAGTAGAGCAAATTCAGTAAATTCCCAGTGCCTCCTCTTGCTCTCTGGATCAGGACACCTACAAAACATCAAACCTACGGCTTGAGCTCCAGCTTCCCATCTCCACTGGAAGAAATGACGGTGGCATTAAGTTCCTATCTTTGGACAATCCAGGGTAGGAGCTCACATTCGTCAGCCCTGGAGAAATCCCACCAAGGGGAGGTTTTCCACCCTCCCGGCAGCCCAGCAGCCAGGCTGGAAATGCCAGGAGCGTTTGAAAGCTGCTGGAAATACAACCCAGCACCTCTGGCTGCTACAATGAAACGGCCTCAAGTTCATTTGTTTAGTTAAAAAGTTTCTCCTTCGGCCCAGGCTGCGTAAGGGGCCTGGAAAGCTTCCCAAAGGTTTTACACTTCCCAGGGCCCTCGCCACCATGCCCATAAAAGCTCAGGAAGTGCGAGGCGGGGAGGAAAGCTAATCAGAGAAAAATGTGTTGGGTTTAAGGGGCAGGAACCCTGCACACAGGGCAGGGAGGGAAAATGCCCACGGAGACACCAGGCACAGCTTGGGTGAGCGGGGAGAGAGCACAGAGCGCAGCAGTGGCGCCGGGCGGAAGCAGGAGGGACGGATTTAGGGGGAAAAGCCTACAGGAACAGGGCTCTGTGCTGCTGGGATCACAGTTTCCATCCCTTTCAACAGCAACAGGCACACAGCTGTGTTGGGGGGGCTGGACTGTGCTCCTGAGGTGTGCAAATAAATCCCCGAGTGGTCCCTGCTCCTGGAGGAGGAACTCGCTCCCTGCTGTGGAAGGCTGTAGTAACCTCAGAGTAAAACAGGCTCTCCTTTATTAGAGAAACCACAACCCAGCCTCGACCCTTCCAGTAGATATGGGATACAAAACTCCCTGACCATGGATCCCTGCCCAGCCCTAGGATGTCACGGCCAACCTAGAGAAAAACTGAGGCCAATTTAGGTGCAGAAACACCTGCAAACTTTGACTTACAGGTGGATAAAATCTCTGCTGCTGACAGGAGTCTCCAGAGGGCCAGAGCAATCCAAGATCAGCCTGGTTCCCAAGGGAATCTCATTCCCATACACACCAGTGTCTCAAAGGGGTGTCAGAGGATGGTGCCAGACTCCTTCCATCGGTGCCCAGTGACAGGACAGGGAGTGATGGCCGTAAGATAAACCACGAGAAGCTCCACCTCAACAGGAGGAAGAACTTCTTTCCACGGAGGGTGGCAGAGCCCTGGAACAGCTGCCCAGGGAGGAGTCTCCCTGTCTGGAGACATTCCAAACCCACCTGGATGTGTCCCTGTCTCACCTGCTCCAGGTGCCCCTGCCTGGCAGGGGGTTGGACTGGATGCTCTCCAAGCCAAACCACTCTGGGATTATGGATTCTGTGAGCTGCACCTGAGGGTTTGTGCCTCACGCCTCTACCACATCCCCTGGTCAGTCCCACCAGCTGTGGCACCCCTCAGCAGCAGAGCACTGGCCAGAACCCCGAGTTCTGGAGCTCTCCCAGCTCACCAAAACCTTGCAGCAGCCGGGAGAGGCTCCGAACACCCCTCCCCAAGCCCAGGAACCCCCTGCAGCCCGCGGCTCTTACGTGATGTACTTGTTGTAGAGGATGAAGGCGTGCTCGATGTTGCCCTCCTCGCTGTACACCGTGGCCATGCGCAGCATCTCCACGCCCGAGCGGAAGTAGCGCCGCGGGGGGATGTCCTCGCTCACCTCCACGCTGCTGCCCGCCCGGATCAGCCGCCGCACGCGCTCCTCCGGCGGGAGGCTGGCGCTGCCCTGCCCGGGCATGGTGACACACATGGGCCGTGCTCGGGCTCTGCGGCGGGAGGGAGGCAGGGACGTCAGAACCGGGGTGAGACGGAGAGGGGATAGCCCGAGGTGGAGGAGCCACAGGGTGGGCAGGTCCAGGCCCTGGTCCTGCACAGGCAGCCCAGCAATCCCAGTCTGTCCCTTAGAGCGCTGTCCCAGTGCTCCTGGAGCTCTGGCAGGGCCTGTGCCCAAACCCTGGGGAGTCTGTGCAGCTCCCGAGCACAGGAACTGGCACGGGACAATCCCCATCCAGTTTCCTCAGGGTTCTTTTTCCTTGACAGAAATCACCCCCCTGCCAGCAGAAAAGCATTTAATCCATGGGCCAAGCTATGTCCTGAGGGAGGGACCTGGGAGAAGCCCAGCTCTTTTTGGGCAGAGCACTCGGATATTCACCTGTTCAACCTGAAAAGCAGACAACGCGTTCAAGGTCAGCCCCTGCACGTGGATTCCAAGCTCTCACCCCTCCAAATCCCAGCCAAAGCAGCTCTTCCTTCCCCGCTGCTTCTCCCCAGTGCTGCTCACCAGCCTGGGGTGCCACTGGTTCTGAGGGAGTTCCACTCTGGAGCAGAGCAGCTCCACACGGGGTTTCAGCCCTGCAGCGTTTTCCTGATGGCACCAGGATCCTCCCAGACCCATCCTCACCCAACAGGCTCCATCCCAAACTTGCCATCCCTCTCTGCCTGCGCTGTGGGCGGCACTCCCGTCACCCCAGGAATGCGCCACGACCTGATCCGTGTGGGAAAACTCCACAGCCCCACAGCAGGAGCTGGTGGAGGCAGCACCAGGATTGAGGGGCAGCGAGCCCAGAAATCCTCCACAACACTCCTCCTCCTCCAGCAAAAGCAGTTTTTCCTCGGAAAAGCCACCCTGGACCAAGGTAAGGGTTAAACTCCCTGTGACATTGCAGGGACTGCCACATGCACCTTCCTGAGGGAGGGAAAGGTGCCCAGCGGGCCCTGGTAGAGGAGGGGAGCCCCTCTGGGGGTCACCCCGCAGCGGGAGCCCCTTTTTGAGGGCAGGCAGATCTGCGTTTCCCAGCCCACGCCCTGCAGGAGCCTCTTGTCCCGTGGGATTCAGCTCCGCCAGAGGCTCCCAGGCCGAAGCCACAGCTCAGGGGGGGCTTCAGCTTCTCCCCAGCCCTGCTGGTGCTTCGGCTTCAGCCGCTCCCCAAGGCACAGCTCTGCATCCCTGCCTCAGAATAACCCCTGCCAAGTCTCGCAGTCCTTTTCCCCCGGCACAACAGACACCGCCCCCCCCCGCAACTCCCTCGAGCCCCCCTCTAATTCCCACAGCGCCTCTCCAAACGAACTGCCCAGACCACCCCCCCCCCCCAAGCCGCAGCCCCCAAACTCCAGACCCTCCCCAGCTCACCGGGAGATAGAGAGGGACCCCTCCCCAAAATCAGAGCGCTCCACAAGCCCCCCAGCCCCTGCCCTGCAGGGGGGAGCAGGGAAGGCTCCCCCCCGGAGCGTCACCCCCAAACAGCCGCTCCGCACCGCTGAGGCGCAGGATCCCACAGCCACCCCCGCGACGGGATTCTCCTTCAGCCGCAACACTCCTGAGAGGGTCCCCCTTCTTAAAGGGAAGATTCCAGACCCCTCCAGACCGGACCTCCATGCGAGACCCTCCGGCCCCCCCCACCGGAGCCCTCCCGCCGCAGTCTCTCGGGACAGGTCGGGACGCCCCAGCACCGCGGCTCCGGCGCCTCAAGCCGTCCCCCATGATCAGAGGGACCCCCCCGGCCGAGGCCGGGACCCCCTGTCCCGGAGGGACCTCCCGAACCCCGGCCCATCCCTGACCTGGCGCGGGCGGCCGCCGTTTCTCCTCAGCACTTCCGGGTTCTTCCCCAACCGCCGGGGCACCGCCCCGCCCCGCTGCCAGCAGCCAATGAGAAGCCGCCTTAACATCCGGGTATGTAGCACCCACCGCCCGCTTCCGCCCGGCCGCGCAGCAGCTTCCTTTCCCTTAGCGGAACGTCGTACGTCGTGACGTCACGCCTTAAAGGGGCAGCACCCGAACCCGGCCGTTCTCACCCCAAAACGGAGCGAGGCCCCCGCCCGAGACCCCCGCGCCCAGCTCAGAGCCGCAGCGCGCACCCTGCCGGGCCCCTCAGGCCCGTCCGGGAGGAAATGACTGCTCCACACCCAGGCTCAAATTTGCACACCGTGGAAATTTACTTTAGCAAAAAGTGGGTAAAAAGGAGAAAAAAAAAAATCTCATCTTTTCAGGCCGAATCCTATTTCTCATTATGTGTTGAAGAAATCAACAAAAGCCCGTTTTGTTGAATGTTACAGGGATGCTCGAGGACGTTTCCTTAGGATTATTGCAGCTCCGGTCGAGTCTGTGTTTATTTGAATTCTCTGCATCCCTCGTGGATCAGACTCCGCACAGCGTCGGATTAAAAAACTCCTTGTAAAAGCACGGGGTGGGGGGGAGCAAGGAAAAACAGGAGATTAAAAACCAGCCCAGTTAAGGTGCCCCTCACGTGGGCTGGCAGCTCCTGGCTGGGTTACAGCCGCTCCTCGCAGGGTTTTCCTGGAGCGTTCCCGGCGCTGTCAGGACACCTCCTGCTGCCTCAGTTCGTGTTTCCTGCGCCGGTGCCGGCGTCTCCTGGCGCCTGTGGGCTCCTGGGGCGGGCAGGGCTGGGGGCTCGGGGGGGGGAACAGTCCCTTGTGCTTCTTCTTGGGGGGTGGGGAAATGCAACAGTTCCTCGGGGCCAGACTGCGCGGCTGCCTCTGCTCAGGCAGCTTCTGCTCAGGCTGCTCCAGCTTCTCCAGCTGCCTCTGCTCCAGCTTCTCCAGCTGCCTCTGCTCCAGCTTCTCCAGCTTCTTCTGCTGCTTCTGCTCCAGCTTCTGCTGCTGCCTCTGCTCCAGCTGCCTCTGCTGCTTTTGGTCCAGCTTCTGCTGCTGCTTCTGCTCCAGCTGCTTCCACTCCAGCTTCTCCAGCTGCCTCTGCTCCAGCTTCTCCAGCTGCCTCTGCTCCAGCTTCTGCTGCTGCCTCTGCTCCAGCTTCTGCTGCTGCCTCTGCTCCAGCTGCCTCTGCTGCTTCTGTTCCAGCTTCTGCTGCTGCTTCTGCTCCAGCTGCTTCTGCTCCAGCTTCTCCAGCTTCTTCTGCTGCTGCCTCTGCTCCAGCTTCTCCAGCTGCCTCTGCTGCTTCTGCTCCAGCTTCTCCAGCTTCTTCTGCTCCAGCTTCTCCAGCTGCCTCTGCTCCAGCTTCTCCAGCTGTCCCTGCTCCAGCTGCTTCTGCTGCAGCTTCTTCTGCTGCCTCTGCGCCAGCTGCTCCAATTGCCTCTGCTCCAGCTTCTTCTGGTGCCTCTGCTCCAGGGCCCCGTGCCGCTGTCCCAGCTCCTGGGGCTGTGCCTGAGCCTTGGAGCCAGGCTGCTGCATCTTCTTGGTGCTGCCAGGGTTCCTGGAAGGAAATTCGGGAGTCAGCACCCAAAAAGGGCTGGTTGTGAATGCCCTCAGCCCCTCTGGGTGCACCTGGAGCCTTTTCCTGCAGCCTGAAGGGAGGGATGTGCAGGAAGAACACCTGGAGAGCAGCTGTGCCCCTGAATGCTGACAGCAAGGGAGGTTTTCATCAGGAAGTGCTTCCCGTGCCCCCGAGGGAGGAGGTGAAGGAGCCACAGCTGTGCCAGAAGCTGGCACTGGCTCCCACCCGTGTCCTGGAGGTGGTTTGGGAGCTCCCCCACACAGCCAGGAGCTGCCAGAGGGCATCTCCCAGCTGGGGGAAGCTCTCTGCCCGCACCCCGTGTTCCAGGAGAAGCCCAGAACAGAGGCAGTCGCCAGCTCAGGGAAGAGCTCCCTCACTTGGGCAGCTGAGATCTGTTAGTCCCTGAGAATTCCCAGCTGGAGAACATTCCAGCCCCGCTGGGAGCCAGCTCCCACCCTGCCAGCGATGCCATTCCACACCCACAGGCACAAGAACGTCCTTCCCAGGCAGAGCTTTGCTGCTGTGGGCACAGGAACTTCACTGTTGCCATTTTGGCTCTCAACAACTTCCGGGGAGGTTCTTTACGTCCTCCCAGAGCTGGCAAAGCACGGGGTGAGCTGCAGCTTGGAAAAACCCAGCTGCAGAGGTTCCAAAGGGAGGAAGCAGCTCCCTGAGCCTGCTGAGGTCAGGGCACACCCAGGGGAAGGGGCAAACACCCACCTGGGCACTGCTGGGGGGGGCTGGCCCGAGCGGTGCTGGGGGGGTTTGAGCAGCTGCTTCTGGGGCTTTGCTGTGGTGCTGCCTTTTTTCCTGAGGAGATCCGAGCCCAAATTCTTCAGTTCACAGCTGCTTTGGAAGAGAATTTATAAGAGAACTCCAGATGTTTTCACTGGAAGAAGTGAGTTTTTCACTCACTCACTGAGGGATCGCATCAGCTCTTCCACACTCAATCCCTGCCCACCCAGAAAGGGCCACAGGCCTGGGGGTCTTTATCCAGTTACAATCCCAGAACGGTTTGGGTCGGAAGGGAGCTTAAATCCCACCCAGTCCCCTCCCTGCCATGGGCAGGGACACCTTCCACTATCCCAGGCTGCTCCAACCCGGCTGTGGACACTGCCAGGGACTGAGCAGCCAGGGATTTTCTGGGAATTCCATCCAGCCCCTCACCACCCTCAGGGTGGAATTCCTCAGGAATTCACCATTCCTCAGGGAGGAATTCCTTCCCAGTACCCCACAGAACCCTGCCCTCTGGGAGTTTTAAGGCATTTCCCCCTGCCCTGGCTGTTCTCCCAGCTCCCACACCTCTCACTCCCGGAACACCCGGCCTCACCTTCTCAGGGCTCTCTTCTGAAGATCCTGGATGTAGTTGGTTCTCTCTATGGCATGTCCCCGAGACTTGTTGAACACTGGGGAGAGGCAGCTCTGAGTTACAGCAACACAAGTCACCCTCGGGGCTGCTGAGCAACTAAAACCCTTCAGAAGGGTTTTAACCCCTTCACCCAGACACAGTTCCCTCCCTGGAGCTCCCCCAAACCTCCTGACCATCTAAAACCCCACCGAACCTCCCCAGCCGAGCAGGATACGCACACTCTATGGCAGCATTTGGCTCCATGCCCTCAACATCAATCAGGTACCTGCACAGAGCAGCAAGAAAGCTCTGATCACACAATTAATCATGAAAACGTTGACGAGGTGGTAATGATTTAAGCAGAGAAAAAGAACTGGGGAGTTTCAAAGCTTTTATTGACGTGCCAGAATGGAGCATCAGCATTCAGGCTGCTGAAGTCAGGGATGGAAAATGCCCCCCAACAAAAGCTGGAAAGCCCTGCAAGTCTGGGGTCACACAGATCACCCGAGTCTTGCTTCCTCCTGGAAACCACTGCCACCACTTAACCCCAACTGACCAAGGGCAACTCACCTGCAAACCAAGTAGCCAGTTCTGTTCAGGCCATGTGTGCAGTGCACCCCGATGAGTTTATCTGTAAGGCACACAGGTGACATTCAGGTGACATTTTGGGAGCTTTTCCTCCGAAATCTCCCCATCTGCATCAAGCCCCCAGCAGGGACACCAACACAGCGAACAGAAATCACCACACACGTCACCGTGTTTATGTCTAATTAGCACCCCTGGCTCAGCTCATCTGCACAATCCCACATCTCCAACTCAATTAAGGCTCGAATCATCACGGAATCCTGGAATGCTCTGGGTGGGAAGGGACCTTAAAGCCAGTGCCATGGGCAAGGATACCTCCCACCATCCCAGGGTGCCCTAAGCCCCAGTGTCCAGCCTGGCCTGGATTACCAGAGCCAACGTGAATTCCTCCACCAGCAAAACCCAACCTGCTGCCCTGACATTCCCGTGCCAAGAGAAGGAGCAGAAATTCCTGCTGGCCCATCCCAGTGACAGCAGAGCCAGGGAAAACCACGCTCACCGTTGTCTTTGTTGTCTGTCAGGAACCTCTTGACGAGGTACTTGAAGCGCAGGATAGTCCTTCTGTTGGGGATCTTGTGGCCCATGGTCAGGATCTTCGAGTAGCGCAGCGTGGGGGGCAGCTCCTACGGGGAAGGAGCTCAGTCATTCCCAGAAAAGGCACAGGGATTCTCACTAATTAAGGAATCCCAGGCAACAAACCAGGAGAGGATGAGTTTTTTCCCCAAGCCTAAAACAACAGCTACACAGTTTTAGGTAAGAAACTCCTGCTTCGCTCCCTTGGCAGAGCACCAATATTCCAGATTATTTCTCTTGCCTGGGGAGGAAGAAGCACACCCCAGAGCCTGAAACACCTTTTCCATGATTACCCACCCAGCCAAAGGCGTCTGCAATCAGCTCTTCGCCCAGAAGAGCCCACAAACCCCGGCTTAACAGCACCCCCAAACTTGGGCTGGTACAAAGAGGATCTGGGGCTTGGAGACTTAATCAGAAAGGCCCTGCTGGCCCACGAGGCTTCACCTCATCCCCTGCCAGAGGGTTCCAGGCCCTCACACTGCCCTGAGCTGCTCTTTTGGCGCTCCCTCAGCACTGACCTCGGGCCCGTAGTAGCGCGTGGTGTACGTCAGGTCGATGATCAGCCCCAGCTCCTCCTTCCGCTCCTTGACTTTCCTGATGAGGTCGTGAGGGGAAAATCTCTCTTCTGGCAGAAGGTTCCGATCAAAGCTCTGCAGGAAGCGGTGGTTTAGAGCAGCTGTCGGAATTCGGGTGGGGTGGGATGGGTGGGAAGAGGCTCCAGAATGTCCCGGAGATGGGGGAGGAGGACTCAGGCAAGGAGCAAAGGCTGAAGCAGAGCAACACGGGAGCCTGCTCCCTGAACTGCAGGGTGCTTTGGGCTGGAAGGGGCCTTAAAGCTCATCCAGCTCCACAGACAAGGACGTGCTCAGGCCCTCAGAGCTTTGGGGCTGCTCAGCTGAGGGTTCCCAGGGCTGAGTGACAACTTTAACCGTGGCAAAAGCCCCCAGTGACACACAGAGCCAGGCACTGCAGCTTTGCAGGTGGGAGCTGTAAAGCAGAGCTGCAGGTCAAACACACGGAACCACCGAGGCTGGAAAAGCCCTTCCAACACCACCGAGTCCAAGCTGTGCCCGATGCCCCCCTTGTCCCCAGCCCAGAGCCCTGAGTGCCACCTCCAGGCCTTGGACACCTCCAGGGATGGGCATTCCAAACCTCCCTGGGCAGTTCCTAGGCCTGAGCGCCCTTTCCATAAGGAAATTCCCGCTGGTGTCCAACGCGAGCCTCCCCTGGCCCAGCCTGAGGCCGTTCCCTCTCCTCCTGTCCCTGTTCCTGGCAGCAGAGCCCGACCCCCCACAGCCCCCACTCCCGAAATCCGGCTCTGACACCGAGCTCCTCAGCAATTCACTCAAGGAATCCCCACAAAGAGATGCTTTCCCACAGTTGATCCAGCCCAAACTGGCCCAGGACCCCGGTGCTCACCCACCTTCTTCAGGGGCACCTTGAAGGCGATGAAGCGCGTGCCCGGCATCCTCCGGCCCAGCGGGATGTAGTCGGTCCACCTGAACCCATGGAGGTGTCAAACAGGGGCAGAGACCCCCGGCCCGGACCCCCGAACACCCCCAGAACCGGGAACCACAAATCCCCTCCAGGCCCGAGGACCCTCAGCCCCCTCTGGCAAGAAACCCCTGCAGTCCCCCATGTCCGGGGCCCGTCCAACCACCCCGACCCAGGGTCCCTCAAACCCCCTGCCCTGGGGACCCCTCAAACTCTCTCCGGCCCAGGGACCCTCCAATTCCCCCCAGCCCAGGCCCCTCACACCTACCCTGGCTTGGGAACCACGGCCCTGCCCTGGGGACCCTCACACCCCCACCGGGCCCAGGGTTCCCAAACCCCCCCAGGCTCAGGGACCCTCAACACCCACCCCGGCCAGACAAACCCTGCAGACCCTCCAGCCCCACAGACCCTCGTCCCCCACCCCACGACCCCCATGTGACGCTGCCACGCGGCGGCGCCGCCGCTGCCAGGGCCCGGCCGCGTTCTGGGTCCCTCCCGCCGGCGCGGCGCCCGGAACAGTGTCCTGGAGCCCCCGGGCGGGAGGAGGCGCGGGAGGGGCGGCGGGGCCGCGCTCGGGGCCGCGCTCGGGACCGCACTCACCGCTCCGGGACCCGCGAGGCTCCTCTGTCCGCCATGATGGCGATGGCGCCCGCGCGTGACGTCACTTCCGTCCCCTCCGACAGAGCCGCGGAGCCGCGCGAGGCCACGCCCCCGTGAGAAGCCACGCCCCCATGAAAAGCCACGCCCCAGGAAAGCCACGCCCCACAGAGGCCACGCCCCACAGAGGCCACGCCCCCCGCGGCGCTGTGGGGCGATGGCGCCGCGTAGCGGTAACGGGCGGTACAGCAGCCCCGGAGCGGCGCCGAACCGGCGGCACCGGCCCGGACCGAGCCAGCGCACCGGCACCGAACCGGCGGCACCGCTCCGGTATCAGCGTCACCGCACCGGCACCGAACCGGCGGCACCGCTCCGGTATCAGCGTCACCGCACCGGCACCGAACCAGCAGCACCGCTCCAGTATCAGCGTCACCGCACCGGCACCGAACTGGCGGCAGCGCTCCCATACCAGCGTCACCTCACCGGCACCGAACTGGCAGCACCGCTACCATACTGGCGTCACCTCACCGGCGCCGAACCGGTGTCACCGCTCCAGTATCGGCGTCACCGCACCGGCACCGAACCGGCAGCACCGCTACCATACCAGCGTCACCGCACCGGCACCGAACCGGTGTCACCGCTCCAGTATCGGCGTCACCGCACCAGCACCGAACCGGCGGCACCGCTCCGGTATCAGCGTCATCGCACCGGCACCGAACCAGCAGCACCGCTCCGGTATCAGCGTCACCGCACCGGCACCGAACCGGCGGCAGCGCTCCCATACCAGCGTCACCTCACCGGCACCGAACCAGCAGCACCGCTCCAGTATCAGCGTCACCGCTCCAGTATCGGCGTCACAGCACCGGCACCGAACCGGCAGCACTGGCCCGGACCGAGTCAGCGCACCAGCACCGAACCAGCGGCACCGCTACCATACCGGTGTCACCACACCAGCACCGAACTGGCATCACCTCTCCAGAAACAGTGTCACTGCACCAGTACCGAACCAGCATCACTGCCCTGGGACCGAACCAGCGTCACCGCTCCAGTACCAGCGTCACCACACCAGGACCAAAACCAGCATCACTGCACCAATACCAGCATCAGCATCACTGCCGCAGTACCAAACCAGCATCAGCATGCCAGTGTCGCTGCCCCGGTACCAGCATCGCTACCCCGGTACCAGTATCACCACTCCAGTGCCAGGACCAGCATTACTGCCCCAGTATCAGCATCCCCAGGGGCAGGAGGAGGGAGGACAAAACCAACCCAAAAGTATCCCAAAATCATCCCCTCCCACCACGGGGGCAGGGCGGGGTAGCACACACATGCGGCAGGGTGGCTGGTGCCTTCCCCTTGGACATGAAAATCACCTCCATCCCCAAAAATGTCATTGGTGGGATGGAAGATTGTTGGCCCTGCAAAACATCACGGGTATGGGAAATCGCCACGGGAATGGGAAAGCTGTGGGGGGATGGGAAACCATCGTGGACATGGAAGTCGTGGTGGGATGGGAAATTGTCATGGGAATGGGAAATCATGGTGGGGATGGGAAATCCCCCTGTGAATGGGAAATCGAGGTTGGGGTTGGGAAATCATCGTGAGAATGGGAAATCAAAGCTGGGGTTGAGCAATCATCTTGAGAATGGGAAATCGCGGTGGGAAATCATCGCTGGCATCCCCGTCACTGCCCCAGACCCGGTGTGGGCAGCCAGGACCCCTTTGCCGTGCACAGACACATCCACATCTAAACGAGCTGTGCTAAAAATCCCAGCCTTTCCTGGCCCTGGCAATTTTGTCCCAGGATGGGACAAGCCAAGCCAGGGCAGGATTTTCCTGTCCTCAACATCCCGTTCCCAAGCGGGTGGTGGGGACCAGCCTGGAAAAAAGCTGCCGGCATCTCCAGCTGGGCGGAAAGCCCCTTTTCCAGAGGGAGGGGAACCACAGGGATTAGCATCAACGCCGCGGAGACGGGGGCGTGGGCAGCCGGCGGTGGGGAAGGGCCGGTCGGACCCGCCCGGCCGAGCAGGGTCGCGGCTCTCGGGATGCCCCGCGGCCGTCTGGGCACAGCGGGGCTGCTCCCCCCGCACCAAGAGATCAGGTTGAACCTCCTGCGCTTCCAGCCGAGCCTGTAATTAGCGCTCGACCCATGCCGGGGACTAGGATCCGGCCCTGGGAAGGAGCCGCGGCCGCCTCGGGGTGTGAGACAGGCGCTGGCTGAGCCTGGAAAACTCATCTCACACCCGGCCGGCGAGTGGGCATCGCCAGCTGGGCCTCACTGCCCCCCTCTGTGTGTTCCCCCTTATTTTCCCTTCTTGTTGCTACCCCGGATCCCGGGATGCTTTTCCACAGGGTGATTCTGCCCCCCAGGTGCCCCATCCGCACATGAGGATCTCCCCACAAGGGCTTTTCCCCCAAGTGATATCCCAAATCCCAGATCCTTCCTTCCACGCTGGCTGTGGTGGGGACGAACACCCTCCAGCCCAAGGCCAGGGGGTTCACCATCCCCCGTCCCCCTCCCCAAAACCCCGGGGAGGCTTTGCCATGGGTTTTGGGAAAGGCCTTGACAGCGGGGACCCCGCGGCGGTGACTCAGGGATGCCGGGGGTTGCGAAACAGGCCTGGGATGGTTTGGGAGACGCCTCCGCGCAGCCCCGCCAAGCCCAGCCGCCCCGGGGAGCCCGTGGGGGGAACAAGCCACGGCAGCGTCTGGCTTTGCGCGGCTGCTGACCCGTCAGGCAGGTTTCCCGGAGCAGGAGCCCAGCCGGAGCGAGCCGTCCAGCGCCGGGAATGCCCCTCCGCCCGCTCGCAGGCTGAAGGAGCCCCCGGCTCTCTCCTCGCCACCGCCGGAGCCATGCGGGCGGCCGGGCTGCTGCTGGCTTGGGCGCTGCTGCACCCCGCTGCCACCCAGCCGTGCCACCCCGCCAGCCCCGGCGGCGTGCTCCGCTTCACCGACAGGCACGCCGAGATCCGGGTGCCCGCGCTGCACCGCGTGCCCAGCTCGCTCGATCCCCTCTACGGCCTCGTCCGGCGCTGCCTGGACCTCATCCAGCAAAACCCGCTGCCCACAGGTGAGCCCCGAGCCGGGGAGCCGCGACCCCGCTGCGGCGGGGGCCGGGACCTCGGGGGGTTTGCTGGCTGCAATCCCGGCGCCCGGAGTGCTCCAGGGATCCCGAGGGGTTCAGGAAGAGGATTCAGGTTGGGGGTGCATCGGCTGGGACCAGTGCCATGATTATTTTTTGCAGAGCTGCTCAGGACAGCCCTGAATGACCCCGGCTCGGTGCGGACGTCGCAGGTGAGCCGGGACATGGGGCGGGGGATGCCGTGGGGACGTTTTCCACCTGGCACGGGGCACCTGGGCACACGGAGCACCCCGAGCTTGGTGCAGAGGTGCCGACGAGGCTCTCCCGTGGCGCAGGTGGTGCAGTACGAGCTGGGCTATGTCGTCTGTGCCGCGGTGGCTCTGCTCTTCACCGTGGCCGTGCCGGTGGCCGGGATGTGTTTCTGCTACTGCCGGAGCCGGCGGCGGTGCGGGGGCCGCCTCCGCGCCCACCGGCGCTCGCTGGGCTGCCGCCGCCGCTGCCTGCTGGCCTGCCTGTCCTTCACCTCCCTCATCATCCTGTGAGTCCCCCAAACCACCCCCAAAACTCGCACTGGGTGGGGGGAACCGTGTCCTACGGGACGGGGAGGCTCTGCCTGACAGCCCCGTCACCGCCTGCTTATTCCCGGCAGGATCAGCGTCACCTGCGCCTTCGTCACCAGCCAGCGGGTGAAGGGGCAGATGGAGCCGGGGCTGGGGGCCGTGCCCTCCACCCTGCGCACGCTGCGACAGCACCTTGCCAATGTCCCCCAGGTGGGTCCCCGAGCGGCCTCGCCCCCGGCATGGGGCGCTGCCCAGGGATGGCCGCGTTTCCCCCAGGGCATAGTTTGGCAGGCAAGAGGAGGTGACGTGGCTGCATTAAAAACGAATTTTGAATGGCAGCGTGGGGCTCCCTCCCCTCTCGGCGGCTGCTACTCCCGGCTGACCGGCTCCTCTTTCCTGGCAGGGGGTGCAGATGGTGGTGGACAAGTTCGAGGTGCCCCGAAAGCAGATAATCTCCGACCTGGGTGGTAAGCGCCGCGCCGGGCAGCACCCCGAGCTTCCCCCGGGGATGAATGAGGTGCTGACGGGGCGCCGGTGCCTTGCAGGGCTCAGCCGGAGCGTGGGGCTCTCCATCCACGCGCAGCTCAAGGCCATGACCTACGCGGCGCTGGCGGACCTGCAGGACAGGGCCGGAGGTACGGCCGGAGCGCGGCCGCCCCCGGGACCGGGGACGGGACCGGGACCGGGGCCGAAGCCTCGCCGGGGCAGCCGAGCGGAGCAGCGTGACCTAGCCCTGGGCTTTCTCTTTAAGACCTACAGACCTCGCTGCACCATTTACAGATTCTCGACAGGACGGCGCGGGCGCTGGCGGCGGCGCGGGCCGAGCTGGAGCCGGCGCTGCGGGAACGAAGGCGCCGCGTGGTCGCGCTCCTGGACGACCCGCGCTGCACGTCCTGCGCCAGCGTCCTGGGCAGGGCACAGAGCCTGGAGCTGGGAGCCGACTACGGCAAGGTGGAGTCAGGGCCCTGGTCGCCCACCGTCACCTCCCCATCCGGCTGCCCCGGGGCTCACGGGCTCCTTCTTCCGCTCCCAGGTGCCGTCGGTGGAGAAGGTGTTGAAGGCGCTGGCCGGCCTGCCCCGAAGTGACTTTGCGGAGATGATTCGCCAGGTTGGAGGGTCGGGGTGAAGCAGGGGGGGGTCCAACACCCGCAGGCAGCTCCGGCTGAGCTGCTCAGCACCCCCTCTTTCCTCGCAGGGCAATGGCACCTTCAACTCCATCCCAGAGCTGGCCGTGGAGAGGATGGCGCAGGTCATCCAGGGTGAGTGGAGCTGCCACAGCGAGTGGGGACATCCTCCACGGGGCGAATCCCAATTTGGGGACATAGGGTGGGATGCAGGGACCATCCACCCCTCCAGCACAGCCTTGGCCCCGCAGATCTGCGGGACGATTTGACCCGCACGGCGGAGAAGGTGCAGTCCATCGCCGACAGCTTCCCCTTCCCCGACTACACCCGGCCCGTGAGCGAGGCCCTGCTGAAGGCCGAGGACCGGAGCCAGCCGTACCTGCGGGAGGCGGAGCGCTTCGAGCGGTACAGGTGACCCTGGGAGCAGGACGGGCTGCAGGGGGTGCAGCGGAGAAGGGCCCTGAGCCCTCGCCGAGCCCCGGGTGCCTCAGCCCCACATCTCGAGGCTGTGCCCTGCTGCTCTTCCCTCCAGGTGGATTGCGGGCACGGTGCTGTGCTCCATCATCCTCCTCATCCTCGCCTGCAACGTGACGGGGATGGCCCTGGGGGCGTACGGGCTTTCCAAGCGGGAGGACCCCAGCGACTACGAGTGCCGAGGAGAAGCTGGCGCCAAGTTTCTCCTGGTGTAAGCGTCTCTCTGGGTGCTGGGGGGCCATTCCATCTCACACCCCCCCAAAAAACAAACCAGAAGGGTAAAGCCAAGGGAGGGACTGGGAGCTGTCCCAGCGGAAAAGCTTTTGAAGCCACCGCCTGCGCCGGCAGGTTTGGGAGAAGCTGCTCCTCCCTGGGAGCTGGCAGCTCCCGCGCCCCGGCCCCGCTGCCCGGCACACCCCGCTCCCAGGGCCCTGCCCAGCCCGGCGTGCCCGGGCTCGGGAAGGAGCCGCGGGGCTGCAGCTGGACCGGCAGGTCCCTTCCTGCCCGCTCGGCTCTGCAAAGCCGCCGCCGGCGCCTCCTCTCCCTCTTACAGCGGCGTGGGCTTGGCTTTCCTGTTCTCCTGGCTCCTCATCCTCCTGGTTTTCGCCACCTTCCTGGTTGGGGGCAACATCCATACGCTGGTTTGCAGGAATTGGGTCAACCAGGAGATTTATAAGGTGGGTGGCCACACATCCACCCATCGCCCCGTAAATCTCTGCTTGGGTGCATCAAAACATCTCCAAAGGCTCTGTGTTCTCCCCCTAAACCGGACTGGAAAAGCCCCATCCTAGACCAGAAGACTAAGTTTAGGATTAGCTCCTTGGATTTGCATCATCAGCTGGGAATTGCCCTTGTGCTGTTAATTCGCTTCCTGCGGGATTGCTGCTCCCCGGTCCTTGGGGATCCCTGGGGTGCTTGGGGCTGGCAGCGCGGTGTGATGGGGCTGAGAGAGGGATTGGGGGAACGGGAATGGGATCAGGACTCTTCCCAAGGCAGTGCCACACACAGGCGGGTCCCAGCACGGGGCTGTCCCTCCAAACACACCCAGCGAGGCTCCTCAGTGGGGAACAGGCAAATAAAAGCAGAATTAGCTCAGGCTGGGATGAGCCACCCCAGGATGCACCTGCAAGGGCAGAGAACCCCCAAAATCACTGCTGGGAACACCTGGGCCTTACCCTGACCCTGTTTCTCCTCCTGTTTGTCCCAGTTCATTGACACCCCAGGGAATCTCCCTCCGTCCATGAACCTCACTCGCCAGCTCAACCTCAGGAGGGACTCCAACCTCAGCTCCGCATACCGGTGAGGGTCGCAGGAGCTCCCCCGTGCAGCGGGGGTGAATTTGGGATCACTCTGCCGACGTCCCTCTGCCTTTCAGGGAGTGCAAGAGCGGCGCGGGGCTCTGGGAGGTGCTGCAGCTCGACAGGTCCTATGACCTGGATGAGCACCTAAAAACCCCCAAGGTGAGGGCTGGCTCCACCCAGGGCCCCTGGTAGCGGCAGGGGGACGCAGGAGCTTTACTGGGGTTACTGGGAACGCTGCAGATTCCCTGGTCTGATCCTCACAGTACACGGCTGATTTCCAAAAACGCCTGGGCGACTTCACGGCGAACCTGGGGGATGTCAGGCTCCTCCGCAGCGAGGGCAGGCAGGACCTGGAGACCTTCGCCCGCAGCGGAGTGGACGAGGTGGACTATGGGCGCTTCCAGGAGGAGGTGAGGGATGCTCACAGCGAGCTGGACCCCACTGCAGGATGTGTCCCACACCGGGGCCGCCTGCCAGGGTTGGATTTTGGGCAGCCCCCAGCTCGGTTTTCCTGCAGATGAAAAACCCCGTGGTGCAGACCAGCCTGCCCGGCTTGGCGAGGAACCTCGAGGGGCTGCAGAAGATGCAGGTGAGCGGCAGGACGGGCGGTGGGGATCCCTCGGTGCCCAGGGGGACACCCTCACCCCGCTGTCCCCCCACAGAGGAACGGCACGGTGGCCGGGCGGCTCGCGGCGGAGGCGCGGGCGCTGTGGCAGATGCAGAACTCCACGGTGCAGTCGCAGGAGGCTTTGGTGGTGAGTCCGTGCCAGGCTGGTGGCAGCGGTGCCGCTGGCACTGCCCGGCGGTGTCCCCCTGAAGGGGACAATGGGGCTTTTGAACCTTTCTCACTTCTCTGTCACACAGGCAAAGCTGGGGGAAAGCGTCCAGTTCCTCTCCCGCTTGGCACCTCACCTCAAGGTACTCGTGAGTCTCTTCTAGCCCCAAAAATCATGAGGTGCCCCGGGGGTCCCATCTGCCAAAAAAACCAGTTGCAGGGTAATGGGACAGCCCGGAAAAATGCCAGCCAGGAGAATCGGTCTCCTTTAGTGATTGGATTTGCTGTTGCAAATCAGAAATCGCCCTGCAAAGGTGTTTTCCTGCTCGGGGCACAGCCCTCTTTCCCTGCCCTCCAGCAACCAGACCCAATTTGAAAGAAACCAGACCCAATTTGAAAGAAACCAGACCCAGTTTGAAGCTCGGCAGTGCTTCCTGCACCCCCCGGGCACCCCTCCCGCTGCTCTGGGCCCTAAAGATGCCCTGTCCTCCCCGTGCTTCCCCAGGAGCGGGTGAAGAGGACACTGGCCACCACAGCTTCGGTGGAAGCCCGGCTGCCCGTGCAAGCCCAGCAGATCCTCCGGCAGGTGAGGCGGGGCTGGATCAGCCATCGGGGGGTGCAGAATTCCCACAGCCGGACGGAAAGAGTGAGAACAGGGCGCTGCAGGAGGGCACTGGGAGCCTTCAGTCCTCATTTCCCAGCCTGACATTAGCCCGGAGTGGCTGGAGCGGGGCTGGAGCCGGGCTGGGAAACGCGGGGATGGAGCCGGGCTGGGAAGAGGGGGCTCTCCCTCCATGCTGCCTTCCCTCTGCCCAGGAACTCGGCTGCTTCACCAGGAAGGAGCTGCGCTACTTCACCCAGTACCTCAACTGGGTCGGGCAGACGGTGAGCGCTCCCCTTCACCCCGCGGGGATTCTTGGGGCGCAGGAGCCCCCACGGATCCCTCATGGATCCCCGAGCCGAGGCGGCAGAATGCATCCCAGGAGCCAGGGGTGGGCTGATGCGTTGTCCCTGCTCCTTGTTCCAGCTGAGGGAGGACGTGGCTTCGTGCCAGCCGCTCGCCACGGCCCTGGACAATGGGCGGGTCATCCTGTGCGACCGCATCGCTGACCCCTGGGTAGGGATCCCGGCCCTCCATGGGGGTCCAGCGAGGACCCACGGGAGCACCAAGGCTTCCCAAAACCCTCCAGAGCCCGGGGGCTGCCCGTGCCCTCCCCGCACGGCTCAGCCCCGCGGCGTCTCCTTGCAGAACGCCTTCTGGTTCAGCCTGGGATGCTGCACCTTCTTCCTCATCCCCAACATCATCTTCGCCGTCAGACTCACCAAACACTTCCGCCCCATCCGCAACCGGCTCATGTGAGAGGCGGGCGGGGACGGGGGCACACGGCGTCGGGGGCACACGGGGAAGGGGGCACACGGCGTCGGGGGATGTGGGCTCCTCCCTGACCGGCTCCCCGGGCTTTCATCTTCTCCTTTGCAGCTCTACGGGCTCAGAGGAGACCTGTCCCTTCCACATCCCCCGTGTCACGGCGCTCAAGCTCTAGGACGGGGCTCTGCCGGGTGCGGTGCCCCAGGAGCTCCCACAAACCGGTGCCCAAGCACTGCAGGGCTCCGGATCCCTCTGTCGCCTCTCAGGGCTTTGGATCCCTCTGACGTCTCTTCCTCGGTGTCCTTTGGGGTCTGGCGTCTTTCCCGAGTGCGGGGCGCCCGGAGATCGGGATCCCTCTGACATCTCTTCCTCGGGGGGCTCCCGGAGCCCGGCTGATCCCGGCTGGCAGGGGAGGCTCCCCCGGCTCTCCCTCACCACCGGCGCACCCCTCGCACCCCACAGGGAAGGGCGCCCGCCGCTGCCCCACCGCAATTCCCCACTCCCGGGAGCTCCGGGCGCTGTGGGGCGCATTAAAGCCCTCCCCTGCCAAAGCTGCCGCCGGCTCCTTTGTTGGTGCCCTCCGTCTTCCCGTTGTCCGCAGGGCACCGTTCTGAGGGGGCTCAGGGGATAAGGGGAGCCCACGGCTCGGGGGGCTCTGGGGATGAGGGGGTCAGGGGCTCCAAGGCTCAGGGGTTGCCACAGCCAAGGGGATTTCAGGGCCGGGGGCTTTGGGGCCAAGGGGGCCGAGGGCAGAACTCTGGGGCGGAGCGGGGCTTTAGGGCTGGCGCTGTGGGGCCGAGGGGGCTTGGGGTCTGAAGGGACTCTGGGGTTGAGGGGACCCCATGGCTTGGGGTCTGAAGGGACTCTGGGGCTGAGGGGACCCCATGGCTTGGGGTCTGAAGGGACTCTGGGGCTGAGGGGACCCCATGGCTTGGGGTCTGAAGGGACTCTGGGGCTGAGGGGACCCCATGGCTTGGGGTCTGAAGGGACTCTGGGGCTGAGGGGACCCCATGGCTTGGGGTCTGAAGGGACTCTGGGGCTGAGGGGACCCCATGGCTTGGGGTCTGAAGGGACTCTGGGGTTGAGGGGAACCCATACCTTGGGGTCTGAAGGGGCTCTGGGGCTGAGGGGACCCCATGGCTTGGGGTCTGAAGGGGCTCTGGGGTTGAGGGGACCCCATGGCTTGGGGTCTGAAGGGACTCACGGGGACTCCAGGGCTTAGAGGGGCTCATGGCTGAGAGGGGCTCTGGTGCAGAGAAGCTTCAGGGCTGAGGAGTTGCCACAGCCAAGGGGGGCTTTAAGGTTGAGGTTATGGCTGAGGGGGCTCCAGGACTGAGGGGGGTCCATGGCTGAGGGGGACTCTGGGGCTGGGGTTGTGGCCAAGGGGGTTCTGGGGCTGAGGGGGCTCCAGGGCCGAGTGGGCCCCGAGGTTGAAGGGTTGCCACAGCCGGGGGGGGCCTCAGGGCTGGGATTGTGGCTGAGGGGGCTCCGAGGCTGAGGAGGCTCCAGAGTGCTCCAGAGGGGTTCAGGGGCTGAGGGGGCCCTGGGGCTGAGGGGTGACACGGCCATGGGGGCTCCAAGGTTGGGTCTGAGGTGGCTCTGGGCTGAGGCGGCTTTGGGGCTGAGGGGTGACACGGCCATGGGGGCTCCGGGGCCGAGGGGGCTCTGGGGCTGAGGGGTGACACGGCCATGGGGGCTCCGGGGCCGAGGGGGCTCTGGGGCTGAGGGGTGACACGGCCATGGGGGCTCCGGGGCCGAGGGGGCTCTGGGGCTGAGGGGTGACACGGCCATGGGGGCTCCGAGGCCGAGGGGGCTCTGGAGCTGAGGGGTGACACGACCATGGGGGCTCCGGGGCCGAGGGGGCTCTGGGGCTGAGGGGTGACACGGCCATGGGGGCTCTGGGACCAGGTCTGAGGCGGCTCCAGGGCCGAGGGGGCTCTGGGGCTGAGGGGGTGACACGGCCATGGGGGCTCCAGGGTTGGGTCTGAGGTGGCTCTGGGGCTGAGGGGGCTCTGGGGCTGAGGGGGCTTTCGGGCTGACACGGCCATGGGGGCTCTGGGGCCGAGGGGGCTCTGGGGCTGAGGATGTGGGTGGACCAAGCCCCTGGCAGTGCCCCATGGGACCCCCATCCCCACCCCCCGAAGAACCAGGGCACAAACACCCTCCCATTGCAGGGCTGGGGGCCCTCCTAGCCTCGGGGTGCAGTTAATTAGAACCTGATTAGAGCTTAATTAGAGCTGGGGGCTTGGGGCCGAAACTGCGGGTCAAGGGGGGCTTGACTATGGGTACAGCCATGGAATGGTGGAATGGTTGGGGTTGGAAGGGACATTAAAAGGTCATCTCGTTCCGTCCCCTGGCGTGGGGAGGGGGCTCTTCCCCCCATCCCAAGGAAGCCCAGGCAGGGCTTTGCCTCCCAGTTTTTGATTTAGTGTGAAATTCCTGCTTTCCATTCAGATCCTTCATCCCCCGATTTCACAGGGCTTTGCCCAACCAGCAAATTATTCCCAAAATCCATACGGGAGCCTGCAGATCCACCAAATGAGGATTTCCCTCCCTGAAACGCTCTCTCTTTGCCAGCCAGGAGAGAGAAACGCCCCGTTTGGATGCATTATTGAAAGGCTTTTCCTGCCCGCAGCCAGCAGCGGTGAAAACACCTGGTTTATGCATTATTGAGGTAATTGCTGCCCGCAGCCAGCTGGTTTTAAGAGGTTCCTCAGCCTGCAGAGGTCAGCATTGGAAAGGCTTTTTCCAAAGGGATTTAGGGAGCTGAAATCCTGAGGGATTTCTGCAGGAACCCCCCCATCCCCAGGGGTGTCCTCAGCCCACCTGGAACCCATCGGATGACATCAAAAATCAGCGTTAAAATGGAATATTTTGTGGTCAGAGGGCGTTGTGGTGTGTGGAAAAGTGATGCTCTTACCTGGGATTCAGTCGGGAAATGAGATGCTCCCAGCTGGATCTGAAGGCCTGAAGTCACAAAATTCTGACATAATTAAAAAGGAGAGGTTTGCCTTATTTTTACAAACCCCTCTCTGCGGCAGCCCCGCGTTTTAAACGCTGTAAAACCCACTTGGTGGTGCAGGAGAGCAAAGGGATTATCCACTTTAAACGTTAAGTAACCTAAAAGCAATAATATTTACCGGCTTCATCCACTGATTAAAGCAATCACAGAAACAAACCCGGAGTCGTTTTGGTTGGAAAAGGCTTCTGAGGTCATCAGATCCAGTGGATTTGTGAACAAACGAGCTGGATTCAGCTGGATCTTCCTGAAGTTATTCCTTGCGGCTGGGTCACAATAAATAAGAGATAGACAACAAATAGCAGAGGAATTCACCCCGAAATAAACGTTTGTTATAGATCACCACCGAATATCCCTGTCCCTTGCCTGGAATGTGGGTGGATTAAAAATGTGAGGATCTTTGAGTTCGTGGTAAATCACCCACGAATTATCCAGAAAATTGTCCTAAACCAACCGGAGGGCGCTTTATTTACAGGGAAAAACAATAAAAAAGTGAGGACAAGCTGGGTAATGATTCCTCACCTAGAGCAAGTCAGGATTTATGATTAACATCCAGTCCCTCCCTCACAAAGGCACCTTGTCTCTTCTTCATGACTTTTTGATATTGATAAATAAATTAATAAATACTGATAAATTGATAAATTAAACACTGAAAGTAGCTCATTTCCAGCTCCTAAATGTATTTTTTTATGATTTGGTGTCTCCTCTGTCAGGGTTTTTTTTCCTATCTCAGGTTGTCTGGATCTGTGTTTTTGAGGGGTTTTTTTCTATCTCGCTTTGTGTGGATCTGTGTTCTTTGCCTTCTAAGGACTGAACTGGTGTTGATTAAACCACTTCCCTTCTCAAACCTCCCCTTGGAATTCAGCCCTTGGGACACCTCAGCTCCCTCGTGCTGTCCCTGCTGACCCCGGGAAGGGTCTATAATTAATAGGTAATCAATAATTCACAGGGCTGCCGCTCTGGCAGCTCTCCCTGCTGGGCTGGGAGCTCTGCTCAGCCCAGGTGCTGCCCACCGCCGACTCCTATTTCAGGACACAAATGGTTCTTCTCTATTCCCGGAACTAAGGAGAAATGCAGGAAAAGTCCGGCCAGTTTTGCAGGAATCAGCTTATTCCTGGGATTATAATGGCATGCAGTTTCACCATTCTTATTCCACTTCCCTCTATTTTTCTCCCCATTTCTCACTGAACACCAACCTCCTTTTCTTCCCCACAAAAAGGATCTGTGACCTCTCCCATCTGTTTTTCTCATCACCCCCTAAATACAGCTCAGGGAGCTCAGCCACAAAACAGCTGCCATGGAGAGTTGCTCGAAATGTCATCCCCATCCCCAAAATGTTCTTTTTAGAGCTGTTTGTGCAGCAGAGCTCCAGCAACGAGCGAGCGAGGGAGGGAGGAGATCCCAATTCCCAGCTCGATTCTGTTTAACCTCGGCTGAGGACTTGGCGGAATTGTACCAAACTTCCCATTTTTTTTGAGGCGTGGATTGATTCCCTACTGACTCCTTAACCCAGGCTCCCAAACGAGCTCGGCTTTGTGACAAACCAACTCCCAGAGCTTTCGCTCCCATTTTCCATTGTTTTTTAACATGGAAACTCCCTGGATTATTGATGCCACAAAAATATTTTGGAGGCACGGAGGTTCCAGGCCTGAACACAGCCAAGAAAACACCCTGGGAGAAACGATCTGGGCTTTATTAATCCGATTAATTCTGATTAATGCTGATTATTATTTGCTATTTAGTGGCTGTGGACGGGGCTTTGCCTCCAGGGTGACCCCGTGCTCCCAGCCCTGACCCGCTGCTGTGAATGCAAAGCCAATTTCCTTCATTTTCTGTACTTTGACCATTGTTCTGTCCCCAGAGTCCCTCTGGGCTCGCTGGGAAAGGTGCTGGAAGCCAAGCCAGGGGCCAAGGTCGCCGGAGCTGCTGGGAAAAGGGCACGTTCCAGTCGTGTGTGTCAGTGAGAATCAGCTTTAGGGACAACTGCAGGGAGAGGAAAAGTTCTCCTTGCCCATCTCTGGGGCAGAACAGCCCTTCCCGAGCTGGGGTTTGCCCTCTGCTGCTGTGGACTCCCAGCCAGGTTTGTTTTCATCATTTACAAGCCGTTCTCCTCCATGCTCTGGAAGCACCACGGCATAAAAACGCTTTGCAGCTTGTGCTTGATGCCTCTGGATTTTTCCTCCTGGTGGCTGACGGCAACCCCCAGCCCTGAGGAGACTGCGGGCTCCTTCCCTTGTAATTCCAGCTCTCTGCACAGATTTAACGTGACTCTAATTGCCCCGGAGCTCTCCACGCAGGCCACGAGCTGGGAGTTGCTTTGGAAAAGTTGAGGAGATAAAATCAAGGAGAAATCCTGGGGGAGAATTGTCAGCGCTGCCGCCTCCACTCAGCCCCTAAAACCGGCACATCCCAGCACCACGCTGTGCTCACTATTAAATAGTTTTTATTTATTTTTATTTTTATTTTTGTTCTTTGTTTTTATCCGAAATATTTCCAGCTGGGGGAAAAACCCCCCTCATTTCATCCTTCTCCTCACCCCTGTCAAAGCTCAGCTTCCTCATCCGTTCGCGGGGCAGCCATTCCCACCTCATAATCCCGGCTCGGAGGCAGGAATATTATCGGGAATTTCCAGTGGTGTTGGCGCAAGGCGAATGAAACCTCGGACCTCAGGGAAGCCGCCTTGGAAACGCCTCCGGGGAGACGCTGCAAATCGCAGCTTTCCCCACATAAAACCCTTCCGAATCCCGGCTGCCTTCGAGCTGCCGCGGGGGGACCTCCCGGCTGCTTCCGAGCGCGGCTTCTTTGCACCAGCTTCAGCTGCCAGCGCCGCTCCTGCATCCCTCGCATCCCTCTGTAGCCATGGAAACGGCCACGGGGGAGCGCCGTGCCCATGACAACCCCGCGGGAGCCTCTTGAGCATCCTCAGAGCAGCTCCAGCCTCCGCCTGGGCTTTTCCTCGTGCCAGGCTGCGGCTGTTGGCTCGTCCCTGCTCCCGGGCGGGTGATGGCAAAGCTTTTCCTCACGGGCAGCTCCCCCGCCGGGGTAAAAGGGCAGATGTGACATTTAGTGCCGGGGTATTTGGTGTCTGAAACTTCCCTGGTGTCTTAAGAAAGACAAACTTCGTAAAGAGCCTTTCAAGTGCTGCCTTAGGGGACGGAAAAGCTTTGGACCGAGTCGTGTATGGTCTGGGGTCAACATCCCGGCTGGAAGATGCTCCAAAATGGATGGGAGGGTGCCCATCCCTTGGGAAGCTGTTCCAAGGGGTTAAAAATCCTAATGGATGAAATCCTGGCCCGATTTCCCCCCCGACCCGCATTTCCCAATCCCGGTTTCTCTGTTGATTCTCATTTACACTCAGAGCAAAAGAGGGTGGAACCCCATAAAGTCCCGGCCCCTGGAACTCTTCCCATGGAGGGAAAGGGGGAAATCCGGGTGGAAATTTATTCACCAGCTCGGCTAAGAGGATTTACACGTTGGGTTTAATCATATCCTCAGTGAGCTTGGGAGGTGGAAACCAGGTCAGGGCAGGGAAAAGCTTGTTGTGTTCTCAGGTGAATAAACAAGGCAAAGACCCGGATCAAAAGTAGGTGTATCAAAGAAAAAGTGTGACTTTAAAAATACTATAAGCTTAATTTAAAAATAATTTTTAGAAGTTATTTCTCCATCTTCAACCTGGCTCTTGTTTCAGTCTGTGTCGACTTGGTTTTTTTTAAAATAAAAATCAAGTCGTTACCTGCATTTCCTGGCATTCAACTTTCACCCACAGCCCCTTTTCCCAGTGGGAAAACTGATTTTTTTCCTGCCCCTTTCCCAACTCAGCCCAGCCAGGAACTCACGAGAAGCACCAAGAAGCGCCCTGTGTCCGTCACACCTCCAAAATTTAAATGCACCAGCCCGAATTTCGACACGTCCCTACAAGCTCTGAGCTCACCGTGACACATTCCGGGCTCGGAGCGATTCCCCCGAGCAGGATCCTGGATGATTGATGCCAAAACAATGGGGACGGGAGCGTCTGAGCCCAGCCCGGGTTATTTTTGAGGAGGTGACCTCAGCGCTGCCGCCTGATGTCATCCAGCGTGCCCCCACCGCGGCTCCGAGCTCGGAAAGCCCTTCCAGGGGATCGCGAGTTAAAAATAAACGGGAGAGAAGGAAAGGAAAAGAAAGGAAAACCTCCCGGTGAGTCATGTGTGCCGAACCTTGCCGGCAGGGAAAAAAAAATAGGGATATTCAGCTTTTCCTGCCAGGGAGCCAGCTGTGGGTAATGGAATTTCGGGGAAGTTTATGGGAATTCTAGGATTTCTGGGAGAGAGTTCGTTCCTGAAGCTTTAGGGAGGAACACGGCGCTTTAAAAGGGCTCGAACGCCGGGTCCCTGCCGGAGCAGAGAACAGATTTATCCACTCAAAGGACACAAGGAGCCCTTTCTGGGAAGGCTTTTCCCAGAGACAGCAGGGAATTGTTGGTGTCCTGCAGCAGCTGCTCCCAAGGCACTGCGAGAGGTTATTTTTAAATCCAACACCGGGCTGAAACCAGAGCAGACAGCAAACATCATCTTGGAACGAGGACCAACTTCTCCCATCGGTTAATCCAGATAGAGGCTCAAATACACAAACTCGATATTTTTTTCCCTCGCTTCAAAGCACTTCTATTATCAGTTTTTATTCTAAAAAAAGGAAAAAATTCCCAATGAGCTTTTTAATGCTTTTTCTTTTAATAAAAGCTGTTATTTTCCCTCCTAGCACCCAGGTGATGCCTGGGAGAGGTCAAAAGCACATTTTTGGGAGCTGTGACCCATCCAGGTGATCTGCCAAGGCCTCGATGCCTCACTGGGAAGGCATCAGGGAAGGGAGGGTCCTTCCCACCCCTAAGGAGCTTACGAGTGCCCCTGCCTGGAATAGCAGCGAGCCCAGGAGCGGGGTTATCACAGCCCTAATCAGATTGGAGCAGCTGGGCGGACGTTTCTAACCCCAGGGATGAACATTTATAACCCCAATGGATGAACATTTATAACCCCAATGGATGAACATCTATGACCCCAAGGATAAACATTTATAACCCTGGGGATAAACATTTTTAACCCCAATGGATGAATATTTATAGCCCTGTGGATAAACATTTTTAACCCCAATGGATGAACATTTATAACCCCAATGGATAAATATTTAGAATCCCCATGGATAAACATCTTTAACCCCATAAATGAACATCTTTTACCCCAATGGATAAAGATTTCTAACCCTCTAGGTGAACATTTCTAACCCCATGGGTGAACATTTTAACCTGAATGGATGAACATCTATGACCCTATGGATAAACACTTCTGACCCCGTGGAGAAACATTTTTTACCCCAATAGATGAATATTTTAACCCCACAGATGAACATTTAGAGCCTTTTAAAGGCCTTGTCTAAGAGTGAAGCTCAGCAGGATGAGTTCAGCCCCCAATATTTCCTATTCCAGCGGCCGCTCCTGTGGAACAGAAATGAAAATAAATTAATTTGGCCGATTTGCTTCCTCGAGGATCCGGATTTGTCTCGGGAGCACAGCGAGGAAAATTTCTGCCCGATTTGCTGTTTCCTGCCCCAAACCCACCTTCCCTGGTCCCTCTGGGGAGCCTCCCACAGAGGGAAGATTCCAGCAGGATCCCGGGGCCCGTGAGTCACATCTGCCCGTGGATCCCGTTCCCAAATGACATCACCGAGGGAAGCAGATCCACATGGACAGCACAAACTCTTCCCCAGCACCACGAGCCATAAACTGCTTTATTTTTTCCATGAGCTCCTTGGCTTCTCTACAAAGCCGCCCCTGGCCAAGGAGAAAACCCCTCTGGAAGCAGCGGGGGGTGCTGGATGGAAAGTTTGGCCGGGCGGTTTTTCCCCTCCGTGATTTTCCTCTCCTGGCACGTGTCTCTGGGATTAGGGACATGCTGGGACTTCTCCTCCTCCTCCTCCTCCCCACCGTGGGTTACGTAAGCGGTGACTCCCTGGAAGGGCACGGAGTCAACGTCCTGCTCGTGCCACCCTTCCCTCCTGGCCAGTTTCCCTGTGCAGAAGAGGCTGAAATCGAATCTCTCCTCAGAATCGGGGATGGTTTGGGTTGGGAGGACCTTAAATCTCACCCGAGGTCAGGGACGGCTCCCACTGGCCCCAAATACCTTTTGTCCATGTTTGAGCCCTTTTATCTTGTTCTTCACTTCGTACAGGAAAACTTCAGGGTGTCAGGAGCAACGGAGAAATTCCGTCCGTGAGGGGTGAAATCCTGCGGTTGAACATGGAGTGGTGATGCAGGTCGAGATTTCCCAGGGAAAAGCCCTTCTGCCACTAAAAAAGGGGTAAAAATGACATTTCTGCCACTAAAAAAGGGGTAAAGATGACATTTCTGCCACTAAAAACGGGCTAAAAATGACATTTCTGCCACTAAAAAAGGGGTAAAAATGACATTTCTGCCACTAAAAGTGGGCTAAAAAATGACATTTCTGCCACTAAAAACGGACTAAAAATGACATTTCTGCCACTAAAAAAGGGCTAAAAAATGACATTTCTGTCACTAAAAATGGGCTAAAAATGACATTTCTGTCACTAAAAACGGGCTAAAAAATGACATTTCTGTCACTAAAAATGGGCTAAAAATGACATTTCTGCCACTAAAAAAGGGGTAAAAATTATATTTCTGCCACTAAAAACGGGCTAAAAAATGACATTTCTGCCACTAAAAAATGGGCTAAAAATGATATTTCTGCCACTAAAAACGGGCTAAAAAAGACATTTCTGCCACCAAAAACAGGCTAAAAAATGATGTTTCTGCCACTAAAAACGGGCTAAAAATGACCTTTTTTCCTCTGGAAGGAGAGCTCTCTGCAGGGAGCCCAGCCCAAGTGAGCAACGAAGGTCTCACCACAAAAAAAATGCAAAATATCCTCATAAAACCTCAAATTTTTAATTACACACTGAGATGGGAAAACAACAGCATCGCTCCTCCCAGCTGGGAAGGAAGGGCCGCCAGGGCTTTTGCCACTGGCCCTCTCTGTCCCCAGACTGGATTTTCTCTGCTCTCATCCAGGCAGGAGCCAAACATCACCTTCCCAAGAGAATTCCGAGGAGTTCTGCTTCGGAGGGATCATTCCAGGGTGAGTATTCCATCAGAGAATAATCCAGGCTCTGCAGAACACACCTCATCAGCCCTCTGGACACGCTTGCTCCCGATTATTTTTCCCCTTGGAGGGTTTGAAGAGGTTTCTGCGTGAACTGGAAGTGGAATTTGAGCTCGAGTCCGGACTTTTTGCCGTCTCCAGGGAGCGAGGGAGGAATGGAAACAGCCCCTGGGACTTCACCCCTTCCTCAAACCCCACCAGATCACCCCAAAACCGTCGGCAGTTGAACACAGAATGATGATGCAGGTCAAGCTTCCCACACAGTGCAAGGAAAAGCCTTTCTGCCAATAAAAATGGGCTAAAAATGACATTTTTTTTCCTCTGGAAGGAGAAAAACCCCACCAGATTACCCCAAAACCAGCTGGATGCCTTCCCCGCCTTTGCTGCGACTCGTTCTGCAGGCAGACCCGGAGCTGCGTGAATAAAAGCGTTTTGCATGAATTAAAGCAATAAAAAATGACACAGAATCAATGAAGGAGATGAACCTTCCTCCCTCCCCGGTCCAGCATTAAACCAAAGTCAGCTTTTTCCGGCCGTTAGGAGGAAAACTCATCCCATTAATGATTTCTAAGCTGGCACAGGGCCTGTTGCGCTATTTCCAGTGTGAATGAGGAAGGGCCAAGCCTCCAGAGGAGATTGATGCAGCTCCTGCCTTGAGGCTGAGAGAAATTTCACCCTGGGATGCAGAGAAACCATTAAAGAGCTGCTGTGGATGCACTGGGCGGGGCACAGAACTCCCACAATAAATTAAATATTCATTCATAATCCATAGGCTGCTCCTGCTTGTTTTGTGGCCGGGGTCTGATGAAAAATGTCTCTGTTTCTGCAAACAGAAATGCTGTTTCCAGAGAAAAAAAATGGTTTCGTTTTCACTGTTCGCCAAGCCACAGTTTCCAGTAAATACTCTTTTCGGATAAATAATTTGCCATTGTTGTTGTTCTTCTGGAGTAAATTATGACAGTAAACCCCTGATTTTTAGATTCATGCAGGATTAATTCATCCCAACCAGCCCATTCCTGGTTTACTTTTATTCTTTTGCTGGCACGGGGTTTGGATTGCCCATGGGTGAGTGTTTCAACCCAAAGCAGGCAATCAGGAGCCATCTGCACACAGAACAAATCTGCCCTGCAGGACAGAGCTTCCCCAGGCCCACAGACCTTAATCCTGCCTATTTCATCTTCTCCTGCCCGGGTTAATATCCGTGTTTTGCCAGCACAGCCCATTTCCCTGCCAGGCAGAAATGGCTTTCATTTATTTTAACATGATCCAGCCAGATGGATCCCAAGGCCGTGAAGCATCAGGGCAAAATCCATTTTTACAGCCAGGTGGGCTCTGTGGTCCAGGATGGCCGTTCCTGGCCCGGCTGATTTGGGCAGCAAAACCTCGGGAGGGTTTTGGTGTTAAAATCATAAAATCTTGGAGTGGTTTGGGTTGGAAGGGACCTTAAAGCTCACCCAGTGCCATGGGCAGGGACACCTCCCACTGTCCCAGGCTGCTCCAAGCTCGTCCAGCCCGGCCTTGGGCACTGCCAGGGATCCAGGGGCAGCCACAGCTGCTCTGGAAAACCCATTCCAGCCCCCTCCCAACTGCCACAGAAACCTCCCTGGATTCAAACTGGTCCATTGTAACCCCAAAAGTTGGGAACCACCCCCCATTCTGATCTTCAGCTCTCTGTTTATTCCAGCCACGTATTTTCACCCTTTGAAAAAGCCCCAGCTTGCCATGAGCATCCCGCAATTGTTAATTTTCTTCTGAGGCATTTCCTCCCATTAAACACCGGGATTCCTCGACATGAAGTGAGACTGTGGGAGTGAGTTCTACTCCTCTGGAGGGAGACAGGTTTGAAAGACAAATTCGTCCTTTCTCCCACAGGCCTGAGCCGGGTTGGTTTCCTCTCCATCAACCCCCAGAGCAGCTCTGTTCCACGGGGTAATGGATGATGGATAATGGATAATGGATAATGGATACTGGATAATGGGTAATGGATTTGGAGCTGCAGTCAGCAGCTGCTAAAAGCATCCTGCCCTCTCCCAGAGCCTCGACCATGAGATTCCCAACCCACCCCATTGATATCCTCCAGTATCCAGGTGCTGCAATTTCCCAAGGTTTCCAAATCAGCCCCAAACCCTGATATTTCTTCAATTAAAAAGAAAAATCCGAGCACTGTGATTTTCCAAGGTTCCCAGAACAGCCTCAAACCTCATCGTTCTGTCCAGTGTTTCTTCAGTAAACCATCGGGATACTGCGGTTTTCCAAGGTTTCCCAACCCAGCCCCAAGCCTTGGCATTTCTTCAGTATAAAATCCAAATGCTGCAAAATTCCAAGGTTTTCAGATCAGCCTCAAACCCTGATATTTATTCAATAAACCCATCCAAGAGCTGCAACTTCCCAGGATTTTGAAATCAGCCCCAAGCCCTGGTATTTCTTCAGTGTAAAATCCAAATGCTGCGATATCCCGAGACGTCCAAACCAGCCCCACATCCCGCCGATTCCACCGGTATTTCTTCAACAAACCATCAAAGCACTGCGCTTCTCCGAGATCCCCAAACCAGCCCCAAATCCTGGTGATCCCACCAACATTTCTTCAAACCACCATCCAAGCGCTGCAATTCCCCAGCAGGCCCCACACCCTGAGATTTCCTCCGTTTAAAATCCAACCGCTGCAGCATTCCAAGATTTTTGAAACAGCCTCGAACCCTGGTAATTCTTCAACAAAACCATGGGAATGCCGCGATTTTCCAGGCGCTCCTTTGGCTGCCAGAGTGGCTTCCCGTGCCGGGGAGGGGACGATTTGGGGTGAAGCCGGGCTTTGCGGGGAGCTGGCCGCGGTATTCCCTGGGGAAGGGGCTGGAGCTGGCCGGGCTCTGCGGGGCTGGGCTGCGCCAGGAGGCGGCTCCTCCTTGTCGCTATTTATTCCTCCGCGGAGCTCCGTGGCTGAATCGCCTCGGAGCGAGCGGTGCAGCGAGCTCCCAGCCGGTGAGTGCCGGGGAAAGCGGGGCGCAGGGCCTTCGGGAGGGAGAAACCCAGAGGCGAGGGGGGTTTCAGCGCCGAGCGGCATCGCGGGGGCGGGGGGCTGCCTCTTTCGCTGCCATCGCCGCCTAAAAATAGACATTTCCAGCGTCTCCTTAAAAGCCAGAGCTCTGCTCCTGCCCGGCGCTTGTTTACTCAGCGTTTATTCAGCGCTGGAGCTGGTGGGGAATTTCTCCTCCGAGGGTTTTGCCTTTTCCCTCGGCTGCCAGCTGCTCCCTCATGGTTCGGGGGGTTAAAAGAGAAAGGGGTTGAGGGGGAGATTTCTAAACCCAGAGGTGACATTTTCGGGGAAATCCCGATTTCATCGCAAATTCCCAGAGCCCCAGCCCTCAATTTTCACCCCCTCCAGGGGCCAGGATATTCCCAGCATCGCCGAGCATCTTCCCACCTCCACCTTCCCCACCTCCCTTCGCTTCTTCTCCCCCGTCCCCGAGGTGATTTCCACGGGTGTTTTGGCACCCGGATGTTGTTTTTTCCCCTCCAAACCGAAACCTCCTCCTTGCCAGCCCCGAGCACGTAATTGCTGCTTGCGATCGCTCCTCGCAGCCTCCATTTTCCGCTGAGGGAGCTCGGAGTTCCTCCAGCTCTCCAGCGCGGATACAAATCCCGCCGGCACAAACCACCTGAATTAATTTCTCATTTCCAGCATCCGCCAGGAGGGCGGATATGGGGGAGGAAGGTTAGAAAGCGTCGGGAAAAAAAAACAAACCAAAAAACGCCTGTGAAGCCTCTCGATCTATAATTTAGTATCGATATCACGGTCACGCCAGAAATGTCATTTCCGAGCACAGGGATCCCAGCTCCGGGCCTGAGGAAGCGGCTCCTGACCCCATCCGTGGTTTGTGCCAGCGAATTCATTTATTTGGGGCGAAGCTCCGCGCTCGCTAATTAGCGCGGTGCAAACGAGGCTGCGCGCTGCTCATCAGAGCTCGGCTCTAAAGGAAATTAAGAGGAGCAGGGCAGCGCTGCCAGGCGCTGCAATGCTCCAAGATTTCTGAATCAGCCTCAAACCCTGAGATTTCTTCAATAAAACCATTGCGGGGCTTTGCCAGAACCCCTCTTTTCAACCAGGGGCTGATTTCCCCCCCTCGGAACTCACAGCGGGGAGCGACATCTCCAAAAATATATTTTAAAAGTGGCCGGTTTGCTGATTTTTCCTCCTCCGTTCTGAATTTTGCCGAGCACCCAGGGAGCGTTCGCTCGTTTGGTTGTTTTTCCTTGCCTTTTGGCTATTTTTAACCCCCCTGATCTCATCCCTGCCCCCAGCGGGTGGGTGCTGCGGGGTGAGGGAGGCAGCAAGCCCGCTCCAAAGCGGGTGCCTTGCGCCCAGATTTTTCCATGGGCAAGCCTGGAATTCCTGCCCATCACCAGGGACAGGCTCGAGCATCTCCCCTGCATTTTTATTTAGGCCTCTTGCGAACGATCCCAGCCGGAACGCTGAGCTTAAAGGGCTTTGATTCAAACATTTCTGGACATAAAACCAGATTTTGGGGGCGGGAGAAAAGGAGACAAAACATCGTTATCTGAACGCAAAGAGACGAATTTGCTTTTTGTGGCCTACAAAGCCATATCTAGGTTGGAACAGAAGAATTTCTGGCTTAAACAGGGGCTTGTTTGGCCTCTTTGGAGCATCTCGGGAAAGCTCAGCACCTCCTGCCCGCCCTGAGGTTACTCCTGGGGTGACCCCATAGGAAGCTGCTCCATTAATCGCTGCAGAGCACGAACATTTAGGACCCGAATGGAATTGTTTCTTGCTGCCAGAAGGCGCATGCAGGGGTGCTGTGAAATGCCCACCCACACTGAGAATGCTTCTCTCGCCCTCCCCAGCAGGCAAGGAGGGATTTTGGGGGATAGCTCAGCCTCGGGCAGGGTGGAAAAACCCTTTTCTGTTGCTGCACTCGCGTGCTGAACGCGAGGGGAGCAGCAATTCAGCGCCTTTGGCATCGAGGGGAGGCACCCGGAGGGGTTTTGCAGCCTGGGAGGTGTTTTCCGAAGGTCTTTCCAAAGGATTTGCAGGGATCGTCCAGGCGGGATTATGCACACAGGGAGGGAAATGGCTCGTTAAAGGGGATTTCAGCCTTGCCAGCCCTCCAGGCAAAGGGGGAGATGCCTGGCGTGCCCCCGGAGTGCCAGCAGCCAAACGCTGAGTCAAGGGATGTTCGCAAACACATTGAACTCCAAAAATGCCGGTTTTCACCTCAGGCCTGTGGCCCCTGAACAGGGATTTGGGCAAAACGCGCTGAATTCCGGCCTCTGGAGAAAGCAAGCGTCCGGGGCCAGGCTGGGCGTTGCCCTCCCTGCAGCACCGAGGGCCCAAAAGCTTTGGGATTGGGCTGAATCCGTTCACGGCATCGATCCTGGCACAGCAGAAATCCCATTTCTACCCTCAGACTGGGCAGGGCAGGTTGGTTAAGCGGGGTTTTACCTCCCAATCAGGTGAAGCATTTTCTCCCCAAAGCTTTTCTTTCACTCCTTAAAACTGCCATTGCCGGCAGGGGTCCTGTTGGGGGATAGAGATAAATACATATATATATGAAATATTTTATATCTGTGTATAAGTGAGGCGTTTTTGGGGACACAAACACGCATTTAGTCCAAAGCTGTTTATTCTGCAGCCGGATTTAAAGGGAGCAGCTGAGTTTTATGTGATGCAGAAGTGAGGGAGTGTTGAGCCCGGGGGTTTGTGCCCCTGCCCTGACGCTGTCCTTGTCCCCACAGCCATGGCCAGGCTCCTCGGCACCTGCTGCCTGCTGCTGCTGCTCCTCGGCGTCTGCACCGACGTCGCCTTCTCCAAGAAGGGCAAAGGCAAACCCGGCTGGGGCACGGGGAGCCACCGCCAGCCCAGCTACCCCCACAACCCCGGTTATCCCCACAACCCCGGTTATCCCCACAACCCGGGCTACCCCCGCCAGCCCGGCTACCCCCAGAACCCCGGCTACCCCCACAACCCGGGCTACCCGGGCTGGGGACAGGGCTACAACCCGTCCAGCGGAGGAAGCTACCACCAAAAGCCGTGGAAGGCCCCGAAACCCAAGACCAACTTCAAGCACGTGGCGGGGGCGGCGGCGGCGGGGGCCGTGGTGGGCGGGCTGGGGGGCTACGCCATGGGCAGGGTGATGTCGGGGATGCACTACAGCTTCGACAGCCCCGACGAGTACCGCTGGTGGAACCAGAACGCCGCGCGCTACCCCAACCAGGTCTACTACCGCGACTACCAGGGCCACGTGCCGCAGGACGTCTTCGTGGCCGACTGCTTCAACATCACCGTCACCGAGCACAACATCGGCCCGGCCGCCAAGAAGAACGCCTCGGAGGCCGGCGCGGCCGCCAACCAGACGGAGGCAGAGCTGGAGACCAGGGTGGTGACCAAGGTGATCCGTGAGATGTGCATCCAGCAGTACCGCGAGTACCTCCTGGCCTCGGGCATCCGGCCGCACCTCGCCGACGCCTCCCTCGCCGCCCTCCTGCTCCTCGTCCTCTTCGCCCTGCACTAGAGCGCCCCGGGTCCCGCGGCTTCGAGATGTCACCCGTGTCCCCGTGGGGTCCCCCCGGCCCCCCCGTTCTCGCTTGCGGTCGTTCTTGGTGAAGAGCCCCTGGGGCGCTCCCCGGAGTCTCCGGTTTAGGCAACGGGATGCAAATTTCCTTCTCCGCCCCAACCAGGACAGGACAGCGCTGGAGCCGGATGCCCGAAAACGTGGCCTTCACCACCTCCTCCTCCTCCTCGGGGTCACCCCGAGAGGGACCAGGCAGAGGGGAGCTCTCCTTGGCATCCCTGCGAGAGCGTTTCCAAAAATCCTCTTCGCTAACAGGCAGGGTTTTATCCCCTCAGTCCCGCTGCCACCACGCCCTCCCTTTCCCTGGGGTACCCCAGCACCTCTGGGGATTTCGGAGGGGCAGCTGTGGGGTTTTCAAGCTGCCAGGCTGCAATTTGAGCCCTTTAACCCCAAAAACCCCTTCCCCATGTACATAAGGAGCTGCTGCTCCGCACCCTGCATGCTGCAAAAACCTCCTGCAGCAGCACACCAAAAAAAAGTCATTTTTTATTCCCTGCCACTGCGAGCCTGAAGCACCAGTCAGTCTTGAAAGGCAGAAAGCACTGCTGAACGCCCCAAACACCCCCAAAACGGTGTGTCCCAGCCCGAGAAAAAGCTATTTTGGATGCTCTAGGTGACAAGTCACGTTCATGCTTCAGCACCTTGGCCTACAGGACGTTAAAAATGCAGCAAAAAGGATTCTCAGGGGGGTCGAGCACAGAGCAAGAGACTGAAATCAGCTAAATCACACCGGACCAGCAAACAGCATCAGGAAAAACGGGCCTGGGAAGGGAGATGCTTAAAAAACATCACATTTGTGAGTAATTCCTCTGACCTGTGGAAGCAATGGGTGAAATTCTTGCTTCTCGTGTGCTGGGTTGATGCCAGGCTGGGGCCGAGCTGTAACATCCGTGGCGCTGCGCTTGCCGAGCCGAGCTCTGTTTAATATCTCTCGTGTATTTTTTGTTTTTGCAAGGCACTGAATAACACTGTCCTCAATTAAATTTGTTTTGTTTTGGTTTTTTTGCATTGGTGTAAGCTAAGTGAAGATATATTATATATTAAAATATATATATAAATATATATAAATAGAAAATAAACCTTTCAGGACACCCACCGGAAAAGCAGGGCTTTGAGGTGCCCCGTACTTTGTGATACGCGGATGTTTTGTAAACCCGTCACGGTGCATGCCCGGAATCTGCCGTGCTGAGCCTTTTCTAAGTGTTCCACGTCTGGTACAAATTAAAACGGATAAAGCCAAGATGCCCGGCAGCCTCCTTCGTGCGACAGCCCCCGGCCGGCCCCGCGGAACAGAAGCGGCATTTTCCGCCCTCTCTGTGCCCCCTCCCTGGCCTGAGGGAGCCTTTGTTCCCTCCCAGCGCCGGATCTGGCGCAAACCCCACAGTCCCAGTTAACTCTGCTCCTCCCCTGCTCCCACTGATGGCATCGCTGCAGTCCAACGAGTATTTTCTGATTTCTGTCTAATTCCAATTTCTGCCTAATAAAAGAGTTTTTACGTTTGCTGTTTCAGTGGCGTTAAGCCCGACCCAGGCCCTGCCTAATCATGGAATGGTTTGGGTTGGAAGGGACCTTAAAGCCCATCCAGTGCCACCCCTGCCATGGCAGGGACACCTTCCACTGTCCCAGGTTGCTCCAAGCCCCAATGTCCAGCCTGGCCTTGGGCACTGCCAGGGATCCAGGGGCAGCCCCAGCTGCTCTGGGAATTCCATCCCAGCCCCTCCCCACCCTCACTGGGAGGAATTCCTTCCCAATATCCCATCCATCCCTGCCCTCTGGGAAGCCGTTCCCTGTGTCCTGTCCCTCCATGCCTTGTCCCCAGTCCCTCTCCAGCTCTCCTGGAGCCCCTTCAGGCCCTGGAAAGGGTTTTAAGCTCTCCCTGGATCCTTCCCTTCTCCAGGTGAGCACCCCCAGCTCTCCCAGCCCGGCTCCAGAGGGGCTCCAGCCCTGGAGCAGCTCCGTGGCCTCCTCTGGACTCTCTCCAGCAGCTCCACGCGCTCCCGCTGGGATCCCAGGGCTGGGGGCAGCGCTGCAGGTGGGGACCGAGGGGCAGAATCCCCCCGGAGCCTCTGCCCACGCTGGGGATCAGCCCATGCTCGATGCAAATCGGTTTCAATGTGATTTATTTCCATTCATTTGCATTTCACAACCGGAGGACCCATCCTCCGACAGCCCCCGCTCTGAGGCGCTGCAGCCCTGCAGTAGGAGGAAAAATTCCCCCAAAAGAAGGAAGGAAAAGACTTCACCCCATGCAGAAGATGGAATAAAAACCTCCCCAGAAGATGGAATAAGAAACCCTCCCATTTTCCGAGATGAACACATGGATATTTCCAGGAAGAGGCTTCCAGCCCTTGCCCCGTGACCTCCCCTGGGGAGGGTTTGACCTCAGCAGCAGCAGCACCATAAAATACTCATTTTTAACCCCAAAACCCCATCTTCCATTCCCTTCCTGCCAGCACAGGGAAGCTGCTGCAGCCTCCCAGTCACGGGAGCCATACTGGCAGTGCTCAGACGAGCTCAAAACCAACACTTTCCCCTCCCTGCACACACAGCACCCCGGTTTTTTACCCACCACGGGGGAACGGGGCTTTAGGGCGATTATTGGAGCCGTTGGCTCAGCAGGGAAGGTCGGAACTTTCCAGGAGCACCCAAGCAGGATGTGGGGACACAGTCTGAACCCTCGTGTCCTTTAAGGACAGCCGGATCAAATAACCCCGGAGCCCCCTGGGCCCCCTGGAGCGATCTGTTGGACCAGAGAAATTCATTAATTAATTAGCTAAATACTCCAAATCCTGGAGCGTGCACAGGAGCCTCACACGGAGCGAGGACGGGGAGAGTTTCTGGTTTGCCAGGGTGATAATAAACACACCCCGAAGTCTAAATACAGTAAAATCTGAGGTTGTTTTTTCAGAGTCTCCTCCAAATCTCCCATTGCACAGCACCCGGCATCCCCCGTCTCCACGAATGAACATCCCCCATCCAGGCAGAGACACCGAAAATGTTTTCCCTGCCTGGAAAAAGCCGTAAAAAGAGGAATTTTGGTGCACAGCTGCCCCGTTTGCAGAGAGCTGGAGAGGGAATAGTGCGGTTTAGAGGCTTGTGATGCAAAGAGCGAGCACAAACCTCAGCCGGGGGTGATTTTATCCCTGCGGCGGCTCCGGTGTCGGGAATCCCGGGCCAACAGCTCCATCTCCCGTCCGAGCCCGGCTGCAGCTCCCGGGGCTGCTTTTACACGGCTGAATATCCCAAAGAACGCTCCAAAACCCGGCTGAGCTTTGTGCCGGAGCCCGGCGCTCACTCGGTCGCTGTTTCGGAGCTGGGAAATGCCTCGATTCGGCTCCAGCCGCTCTCCCGAAAAGCGCATCCCGAGGGATCTCGGCGTCTGGGGATGCTCGAGATCAGCCCCGTCCAACCCCCAAGCTCCCCAGCGCGAGGTGATTAACGAGGATGTTAATAGCTAATTAAGGCTTTTTTGGAAATTAAACTGAGGGGAGACCGGAGCTTTTGGGTTGGAGGGGACACCTCCCGCTGTCCCAGGCTGCTCCAAGCCCCAGTGTCCAGCCTGGCCTCGGACACTCCCAGGGATCCAGGGGCAGCCCCAGCTGCTCTGGGAATTCCATCCCAGCCCCTCCCCACCCTCCCAGGGAGGAATTCCTTCCCAATATCCCATCCATCCCTGCCCTCCGGCAGTGGGAAAACTTTTCCCCTTTTCCCGGCACTCCATGCCCTTGCAAAAAATCCTTCCCACGTCAGAAGTATCCCCAGGTATTGAACATTGATGGGAGGGAAAAGGCAAGAAAAACTTGGGAATGTGATTTAGGAAGAGCAGCGTCATTCCTGCAGCATTTCTGAGCTCAGCTCAAGGCCAGGAACAGAGAATGCTCATGAGGGATGCAGACATTGAAGCTTAACCTGGGCCTGGATGCAAAATACGTGGTGGGAAAAAGCAAACCTGAGCTGCGGCTGGAGGTTCTGCTGCGTTTGTTTGGTATTTTAAACGAGCACATTAAAACCCAGCCCCTCGGCGCGTTGCAGGAATGGATGGGTTTGCTCAGCCCAAAAGCTGCTCCCGAGCCAGGGACGGCGGTGATTTGGGCAAGGCCGTGGCCTCGGGGGCATCCCTGCTCCAGAATGCGGCTGAATCCCTCAGGAGCAAATGGCTTCCGTAAAATCTTAAAAGAACGTTGTAAAAGAGGCCCAAAACCAAATATCTGTTGGCTGGGGCTCCTTTCAACCCTCGTTAGAGGTGAAGCCCAGCCCAACTCCTCTCTGGGGGAGACGATAAGGATTTTCACATCCCCAAAACCCCTAATTCCGAGGAGAGGTGACCCACTCACAAACATCCAGGCTCAAAAACCCTTCAGTGAGGACTCACCTTCTCGAGGATGGGGATTACAGCTGCTCACAAGCCTTCATGGGATCCCAAGTTTTTCGCTTGGCCCGGCTTATTTTCTGTTCTCACAGCAAAGGTTGAGCTGCTGCAGCTAAAACCCGAATTTAGGGAAGGTTTGACCCCCCAGGACAGGGATTAGGGAAGAAAACGCAGCTGCTGGAGGGCAAAATATCCCTCACTGCTCCTTTTAATCTCTCCCACGGAGGATTTGCCTCCTCTGACAAACACGAAGCGCCTGAGAGAGGCTCAGTCCAACAGCTGGGCGTGTTTTGGGCAGGGGATGCTAAATATTGGGGTGTCAAGGATTAGGGGAGATCAGATCAAAGCCAGAGAGACGGGACCCGGTGGGGTTTGTCCACCCCCGCAGCCTTCCCCGGAGGTGCGGCTCTTCCCTGGGTGGCTCCCGGTGCTAGAGACGAAGGATTTGGTTAAAAACAGAGGCTGTCTCAAGGCCAAACTTTATTGCAAGGCGGAGGGGTCCGTTTCCAAGTCCCACACCCCCCTCCCCACAAGTCCCAGCGCTCTTCTGGGGGGAAAGGAGCGTTTTCTGGTAAAGCCGTGCAACGGGAAACCAGGGCCGACCGCTGGCGGGGCTGCTCCGGCATCGCTGCGGGTGCCGATTTCCACAGGTCCTTGCAGGGCTGGCTTCGCTCACGTAGGCGCTGTCCCAGGCGGGGTTTGCAGGATCCATCCGGCTCCCGGGTGAGCCCCGGGACGGCTGCCCAGCTCCGGCAGCGACGGAGCGCCTCTCCCACTTCCCCAAGCCACATCCAATCTCCCAGGAAAGTCATTCGCGAGGAAATCCCGGCGGGCGCGGCCGGCCGGGGCTCGCCGTGTGCCCGGGGCGCGCTCAGCGCTGCAGCCCGTGGCTGACGAGGCAGGAGCCCGATGCCAAAAGCAGGGCGAGCCCCAGGCCGGCGCGCCGGTCCCCGGGGGCTCGGCTGGGGGGTCCCCGCTTGGCCCCCATGTCGGGCCAGCCGCCGGCCTGGAACCCGCCCGCGGGCGGCGGCTGTCGCGCCGCCGGGATGCCGTGGCCCAGGCGGGACGGCCGCGGGCGCCCCAGCAGCCCCATCCCGTAGCCCGCGGCAGCGCCGGCCGCGATGGCTCCGGCCACCTTGGAGCCGCGGCCCGGGGCGCCCCCGCCGCGGGACACAGCGCGGAAGCCCCCGCGGAGCCCCCCGGCCCCGCCGCTCCTCCCGCCGGCCCCGCCGCTCCTCCCGCCGGCCCCGCGGCGGCCGCCGGCCACGTCGCTGAAGAGGGCGAGCAGCAGCATCACCACCCAGCACCAGGCGTGGTCCAGGGGCCGCATCCTGCCCCACCTGCGGAACGGGCACAACGGGGCACGGTGAGGGCGGCGATCCCGGCCCCGGGCTGGTGGAACTCTAACGAGACTCTGACGGAGTCGCGGATCTGTGCGGCTCTGTGCGTTTTGTTCATGTATTTCACCTCACGGAATCCTCTGGGTTGGAAGGGACCCGCAAGGATCAAGTCCAGCCCGCCAGCGGTTTAGCTGACGAGGAGGTGTTAGGTCACAGGTTGGACTTGGTGATCTCCAAGGTCTTTTCCGACCTGGTTCGTTCTGTGATTCTGTGAGTGGCACGTGGAGGGATCGAACCCCCAAACTTCGTGTTATCAGCACCGCGCTGCCACCAGCTGATCTAACCTCACTGGCTTTTGTCTAGATATATTACATATTATATCATTTATTGATATATTATCTCTACATATTATGTATTTAATCATTTATCTATGTATTATTATATAATATTATACTATTTATTTTTATATGATATGTGATATATGATATATATGATATATATGATATATGATCTATTATATATTACATATTATATAATTATATATATTACGTATTTTATCATTTATCTGTATATTCATTTATTGTTAGGTTACTACTTATATAATATGGAATATATAACAATATGTGATCAATAACCAATGATTTCTAATAGAGAACACGTAATATATAATAATAGATAATGTTGTGTGTTATATATTATTGTATATATTATTATAATATATATGTAAATATGTATATAATATGTATATATATGTATATAGTATGTATATATTATTATTATATTATTAAGTGTTATTTTATTATATTTTAATGTATTTATACATATATATATATATACTTATTTTTTATATGATGTTGATTTAAGTAGAAAATACATGGTTAATACATTCCAGTGGAAGGTGTCCCTGCCCATAACAGGGGGTTGGACTGGCTGGTCTTTGAGGTCCCTCCCAACCACACCATTCCAGGATTCTCTGATTTCCTGCACTATTGTACATTTTTACCTTATTCCATACTTTTGATAAGTGGGGAGAGTGGGCGTCGTGGTGCAAACAAACCCTCCCAGCTTCCCAAATTCCCCCTCTCATTCCCCGCACCCCGATACGAAGCTCAGGAGCACGGGGATGAGATTCCCCCACCCGTCCCCCACCCCGCAGCCCCTCCGGCCGGCGGCTGAGCAAACAGACTCATTGTGCTGAAGCTGCTGAGCCATCGTGGGCCCAAAATCATCCCCAAAACAGCAGCGGCCGTGTTGACAAAAGCCTTTTGAAAAAGCAGAGCCCCCCTGGCCGGCAGCCGCGGCCGCGGCATCCCTGTGTCAGCGATTCCCTCCCCGCTGGAAGGTGCCAGGCCTGACCCCCGTTCCAAACCCAGCGCTTCAAAAATGAAAATTGGGCTCGATTAATTTGATTTGCGTCGTTTCCCTGCCCTGCTCCTCCAGCTGTCAGGGTTATTTTAAAGAAAGCCCAGAGAAGTGTCCCCCTTCCAGCTGTTGGCAGCTGCACCACCGCTGGAAACACCCCAAAACTGGGCCGCAAATTCCACCAAAAATTCCTCCACAAGGTTTTTCCCTTCCTGTTTTTCCCCCCTCTCTACTTCCCCACCATCACCCAAACCTGTGGATCACCAGCCAGGGAAAATCCCAGCGCTGGAGCATCCCAGGGCTCCTCTCCCCACCCCAACCTCCAGCTCAGCTGTGCGCCAAACCCGTCTGCTTTTCGCCTCGCTCTGCACCCAGCTCCTTCCCTTTTCACCCCACAACTCCAGGGCTGCTGTCCTTACCCTTGCGCCCGGGGCCGGTGATGGCTCTTCCCGTCTGTGCCCGCCAGGCTCGGCTCGCTCCGGACTTTTCCCGGTGGGATCAGCGGGGCCAACGTCACTCCTGCCCCCTCCTGCAGGGGAGGGATAACGGGGCTGCGGGGGCTGGCTGAGCCGGCTCCAGGGACACAGCACAGCCGGGACACCCTGCGGGCAGCACGCCTTCCACCTCCGGGAGGCCGAAACCGGCGGGGTTTTACCTTCGGCGAGAGAAACAGCCAGAGGACGGAGCCTGCCGACCGCGGTGCCCGGGGATAAGTAGCCCCCGAGGGCTGGATAAGCCCTAAACCAGCCCGATATTCCCCAAAAATCCTCCAGCAATTTAGATGTGAGTCTGTGAATCTGTAAGGGAAGAGCGTTTCTCCGTGGGAAACTTCTCCACCGGGATTCAGGCAGGTTTTACTCTTTCCCCTCATCTCTCCCAGCTCCCATGGAGCCCATTTCCATGGCATTTCTATCCACAAAAAGGGATTTATTTTGGACAAGCCAGGCTCTGACGCACGGGGGTTCATTCTGCATTAAGTTGCTACATATTTTATTTTATTTTATTTTCTTGTTAATCCACGCAGCAGTGCCACAATCATCCTTCAAACACATCAGAAGCTCCTCTCGCTGTACAACACTTTCCCGAACATGAGTTAAAGGTGGAAAAGGTACCATTAACATTAAAAAAAAAAAAAAAATTACAAAGATGCATTGCAAAAACTCAAAGGGAGGGAGAAAGTCAGAGGTTTAGTTCACATCGAGGTATAAAATTGATATTGCTGGTTTAGCCTGGGAGGAAAGAGGTTTTTCCAGCTGATGGTGGTAACGGAGCCAGTCCAGTCCTGGTTTCACCAGGATAATGCGCTGGCACCAGTGGAAAAGGGATTTGGAAAATAAAATCCTCTTTATTTCTGCCTCCCACCTCCTCCTGCCTTCCCCCCCTTTCCATCCAGCATCCCTCGAGACGCTCGAGGCCCTCAGCTATCCCTGCGAGTGCTATTTGGCATTTACAGCTACCAGAGAGGTTTGACATCGTGGTTTCCTTAAAAATCCCTAAATATTAGTGCAAATTAGAGCGGGGGGCGGAGGGGGCTGCGCCGCCAGATGCAGGTTTGGGGAACGCGCTGGAAAAAATGGGATTTTCTCCTGTGCTGGAAATCCACCCGTGAGCCCCCAGGTCAGGGTTAAACCCCCCCAAACCTCAGCCAACCCTTTGGATTTACAAAATCCTCCCGACACCTGTGAATTATTGCAATAGGAATGTGCTTTTCTCTAAAAAAAAAAAAAAAAAAAAGAGGAATTTTTTTGTGCTCTCTTGCCACTGAGCCGGGAGCCACATTGGGCACTTCCAAACCGAGCCCCCAGCTCCAGCTCTGGAGCGCTGGCAGCCCTCGCTCAGCCCCGTCCTCGGCTTTGTGCTGCTCACAGATTTCCTCTTTTTTTTTTTTTTTTTTTTTTTTAATTTTTAAATTTTTCCTGGTTTTCCCCCGTGTTTTCCAGGGGATTTGAGGTTTTGGCTGAAGCTGCCACCAGCCAGAGCCTTCCTGGGAAGAGCCCCCCGAGGATTGTGCGCGGATGAAGGCGTGGGAGGGGGGTTGGCTCGGAGCTGGAGCGATCCAGATGGACACTGGGAACGGCGGGGGGTTGGGATTTGGTGCAGCACATCCCACGGACGTTCACATCGCCGTCGGACCCTCAGAGATCTCCTCCAGCCTCTGCTCGATCATCAGCCGCAGGATGGAGTATCTGGGGAGGCACAGGACAAGGAAAAGGGGATTTTCCAGCGCCCAGCTGGCCAACAAAACCCTGGAGCAATGCAAAGCCCGCACCCGGGATGCAGGGCTGTGCAAATGAATTTTTGTGACCAAAGCAGCCCCCCCAGGAATGTCCTTCCCTCCTGGCATCCCCCCTTGGAGCTCCCAGCCCCACATACTTGTGCTTCAGCTTCTTCACTTCCCGGTCCTCCTCCTCCTCCAGCTTCTGGATGAAGCTCCTGAGGATGGGCATCTCAAATTTGATGTACTGGGCGACCTGGGCGGGAGAGGAAGAGCAGGAAATGATGAAGAGGGTGAAGAACTGACCCCCACTGCCCCCATCCTCTCCTTAGATTTAACCGGGGAAATCAAGGATCCCAAAATTTTGCAGCAAACCCTAAAAAAATGACGTTTCCTCTGCACGGAGCGACCGCCAGCTCACGCAAACGAGCGAGCACCGGATAATTATTGGGGGAAAAAATCCACCTAAGGTTTATTTCTTTTAATCCACCCCCTGGCTGCGCGAGGTGTCTCTGTCCGAGCGTCCCCGGAGTCTCAGAGCTGCTTAAGCCCAAATTCAGCCCAAAAGCGCCTCGTTGGAGCCGGGATTTCTGCCTGGCGAGCCGGCAGATGGCACAACGGAGCCGCTCCCACCCGCGGCGCGTTCCCGGCTGGAAAAACACCAATTACGCCAAAGGCTGCGCTGAAATCGCTCTTCCGTGATCAGATTCGGGATGGCACAATCGGGCTGGGGGCGTCGGCTCCGGCTGGGAGCTGCTCTTGGAGCACAGAACGAGGATTTTCCCGTAGGACCGGGAGTTTTCGTGGAGAGACCCAGGAGCAAAGCAATTCCTGCAGCTCCAGCACGCATCTGTTCGCTGGCGATAAATTCTTCCCTGCGATGGTCGGGAGGGGCTGGGATGGGATTCCCAGAGCAGCTGGGGCTGCCCCTGGATCCCTGGCAGTGTCCCAGGCCAGGTTGGCCAGGGCTTGGAGCAGCCTGGGACAGCGGGAGGTGTCCCGGCCCAGGGCAGGGGTGGCACCGGATGGGATTTAAGGTCCCTCCCAACCCAAACCATCCCATGCTCCGGTGATCCCCCGGTTTTTCCAAGGCCACCCGAGGGTGACGCGCATCCCGTGCGGGCACACTCACGTCGTAGGTGACCTCTTCCACCTGGTCCTTCTCCATGAGGAACACCTTGGACACCTGCTCGCAGGGGCCCTGCAGGATGCGGGCGAGCAGGGGGAAGTCGCTGCCGCGCAGCTTCTGCTTCTCTGCAACGCCAGAACCGCGGGGTCGGGCCCGGCAGTGCCCGGGCGGCGCCGGGGCCGAGGCGGCAGCGCCGAGGGGCTTTGGGGCACTCCCGGGTGGGATTTGGGGCACTCCCGGGTGGGGTTTGGGGCACTCACTCATTGCTGGGGGGGTTGGGGTGCTCATCCAGGGGGGTTTGGGGCACTCACTCATTGCTGGGGGGGTTTGGGGCGCTCATCGAGGGGGTTTGGGGCCCTCACATCCAGGGGGCTTGGGGCCCTCACATCCAGGGGGGTTTGGGGCACTCACTCATTGCAGGGGGGGCTTGGGTCGCTCATCCAGGATAATTTGGGGCCCTCACATCCAGGAGGGTTTGGGACTCTCACACCCAGGGTAATTTGGGGCACTCATGTCCAGGGTGGTTTGGGGCACTCACTCTGGGGTAATTTGGGGCAATCACACCCGGGGTAATTTGGGGCACTCACTCCCAGGGTGATTTGGGGCACTCACACCCAGGGTGATTTGGGGCACTCACTCACACCCGGAGTGATTTGGGGCACTCACACCCGGGGTGATTTGGGGCACTCACTCACACCCGGAGTGATTTGGGGCACTCACACCCGGGGTGGTTTGGGGCACTCACTCCCAGGGTGATTTGGGGCACTCCCGGGTGATTTGGGGCACTCACTCCCGGGGTGATTTGGGGTACTCACTCCCGGGGTGATTTGGGGCACTCACTCCCAGGGTGATTTGGGGCACTCACCTCCGCTCGTGTGCACCATGTACAGAGCAAACTCCTCCGCGGAGTTCTCGATCTGGGGGCAGACACAAAGCTCTGCTAAAGGGACGGGTTCTGCCCTGGGCTGCCCCAGGAATCGACCCCAAAATCCCATTATTTCACCGGGCTGGTGCATTTTATACAGAGATACGGATATGTAACTACAGATCTGTGTAAGTGCAAAGGTATACAAATATTCATACAACTATACAATTAATGAATCATTAAATACATTAAATGTATTTATAGATATGATAAATTATTCCTCTATAGAATATATAATACATATTCATTATATATTACATTATATATACTAAATATGTATTATTTGTATTTGATAATATATTGTGTAATGTCTACATTTAATCATATATCTAATACTTCTAATAATATTAGATATTAGATTTAGTATATATTATATATCACACTAACATAACTTTATTTATAAGTATGCATTAACACATATTTTCTGTAGTATTTATTATATTTACTAAGATACACACGTATTTTATTGATATGATTTATATATATTTATATATAATATATAACACATTAATGAAATTACACTTAATATGATATTTTATAATTGCGTGTATAATATTCATTATAAATATATATTCAAATACGAATTTATAAAAATCTGATATATCTAATCTATTTATATATTTTTATATATGATGTGTATAGAGTACACACCACACATATCTGAATGCAGATTTTATATATATATAAATATAAATATTTAAAAATATATAATATATATAAAATATATATATATTATATATTATATATATGACATATAATATATATATTATATCATATATATAATATATATGATATATAATATAAATATATACACATATTAAAACTATATATAAATACATACATATATAATATATAAAATATATATAATCTTTATATATATTTTATATATATAAAGATACTATACATCTAATATAAAGATTTATACATAATGTAATGATTCATATATATATATAATCTGAATGCAGATTTCATACATATATAGGTTTTATATATATAAGGATTTATATATATAATATAGAAACTCAGATATATATATACATATATATATAAAATATAAATATATATATAAACTTACATAAATATATATATAAACGGAATGCAGATTTTATATAAAGAATATAAGGATTTGTATATAATATGAAAATTCAGATATATTTACATACATATATATAAAATATAAATATAAACTGAATGCAGATTTTATACATATAATATAAATATTTGATATAAATATAATAAAATATTCATATATATAATATAAAATTGATATATAAAATGTAAAAATTCAGATATATATATAGAAATTTATATAGCTAATATAAAAAGTTATATAGATGATATAAAAATTCATATATATATATATCTATATATGCATAAAACGAATGCGGATTTTACACATTTAATACAAACTCTGCATTCAGAGCAGCCCAGGAGCCCTGCGGGGCTGCCGACCGTACCTTGAACTTGTTGAGGAGCAGTTTGAGCACCTGCGGCGTGGTCATGGTGCTGTTGATGCGCACGTTGGTGACGGAGCCGTAGGCGGGAGTGAACACCGAGGTCTGCGGGGCACAAACGCCGTTGAGGGCCCTCCCCGGATCCCCCCGGATCCCCCCGGATCCCCCGGATCCCCCCGGAGCCCGGGCTCACCTTGTGGTTGTAGAAGTGGCCGTTGATGGAGAAGCGGTGCCGGCGCAGCCGCCGCTGCTCGCCGGGCGTGCGGGCGCTGCCGCGGTGCCGGACGCCGACGTCGCTGCGGGTCCGCATCAGCTGCGGGGCCTCCTCCGGCGGCCTGGGGGCTGCAAAACACCCGTGGGACCGTGGGGATGGGCGCTGGGAGCAGGGGGAGCCGCCCAGGTTCTCCTCCGGAGCTCCAGGAGCGCTCGGACAACGCTCGCAGGGATGCACAGGGTGGGATTTGCTGGCGTGTCCTGGGAGTTGGGTCGATGATCCCTGTGGGTCCCTTCCCACTCAGGAGATTCCCTGATTCCAGAATCTTCCTGCTGCAAAACAGCCACTGGGAGTCCCCACGTGGGTGCAGAAATCCTCACCCCAGGATCAAACTTCCTCACCCCTACAAACTTCCCAGGACGCTTTTAATCCCCCCACTTAAACCGCAGCAGCCGGTTTCTTCTCCCCCAGCTCCCGAGGAAGGTCATTAATTCAGAATTAGCTGCCTAAATCCGTGCTGCTACCTGGATAAAACCTCTTCTCCCGGGAACTCGAGCATCTTCCCTCGCTTTTCCATAATTTAACTTTCTCTGTTCTCCTTCCCTTTAATGAGGACAGGCAAACGAGGGCAGAGCCTCAGATCTCTGCATGAAAACTGGCCCGGATCCAGATTATTATAAACCAGCTCTTCATCCATTTTTAATGAACCTCTCAGGCTCCGGCTTTGGGTGTTTTAATTCAAAGCATGTCTGCAGCAGGGAGAAATCTCCAGCAGGCGCTGCTCCAGCTGCACACGCGGTGACCGAGTGCTCCCAAGGAGCTCTGCGCCCACGCCGGGCACTGGTTTTTTACTGGATTTTAGGGAAAATGCAATAAAAGGCTTTTTTTTTGTATGTGCTGGCAGAGGATTGAGGCCATAAGGCTGAGAGAGCTGCTGGGGAATCGTGGTGGGGTGACCTGGGGTGGGGATTGCCTGCGAGAGACTTAATAAAGAGGAAAAAGTGGTGTGAGTGGGGAGAGCAAAAAGAAAAAGGGAAAAAGTTGGAGGACCACGGATGGGGGTTCGTGGATGAAGTTTTGCAAGGACCCAGCTCCTCTCAAACGGATGAGCTGGTCCTTCTTTATCCCCCCAACCCCCAAAAAACACGCCAAAAGCCCAGAACATCTGTAAAACGCCCCAGCTGAACGAGCAAAATGCATCCAGCAGGTTTTCCCTGTGGGAATTCCGGGTGGGACAGCTGTGCCCTGCTCCTTAGAACAAGGGGTTAACGAAGCTCTGGCGGAGCTCTTCCCCCTCTGCAGAGGAAAAACCAGGGAGGGCACAAACACTTTGCAGCAGTGTTGACTTCCCCATGGCAACGGCGCTTCCCAATGCTCCCATTCTTCTTCCCGAAACGCGGAGCCTCCGGGAAGGGGAAGCGCCGACATCCTTTTCCCTGCGCTCCCACGAGGGATCTCTGCTCCATCCCCCCATTTCTTTCCAAGCTCATCTCCAGCACATCTCACTGCGGGCAAAACCCCTTGGGAATCAGGGAATCACTGAGGTGGGAAAAGACCTTTAAGATCATCGAGTTTTGGGCCATCCGAGAAAGGATTGAATAAAAGAATTAATTTTGGAAGTGGCCTGACTGGAGCAGGATGGGAAACCGAGCCTGGAGTTAAGGACAAGCCTGGTTCCTGTTTTCTCAAATCAAAGCGGAGCCCAGGCGCATCCGAGCCCGGCTCACCTGCGCCGTTCCCGGGAGTCTCCGTGCTGGGCGCGGCCTCTGCGTCCGTCACCTGGATGTCCGGCAGCGTGCTGGGCTTCAGCACGGACCTGCGGGAGGACAGAGGTGGTGGTGGGTGCCCTGTCCGTGTGTGGCCGCAGAGGGAATGGTCACCCAGGGAATCTTTGCCCCTCCAACCCCCCTGCTGCTGGTTCCAGCTGGGACAAAGAAAACCCAGAGGAAGCAGCTGGGGGTGCAACCAGCAAACCCTGACAGGCTGGGGGGTGTCTGTGTGGTTTTGGGGGTGTCTGAGTGTTTTTGGGGTGTCTGTGTGGTTTTGGGGGTGTCTGAGTGTTTTTGGGGCTGTTTGTGTGGTTTTGGGGCTGGCTGTGTGTTTGGGGTGTCTGTGTGGTTTTGTGTGTGTTTTTGGGGCTGTCTGTGTGTGTTTTTGGGGCTGTGTGTGTTTGGAGGGTCTGTGTTTTTGGGGCTGTGTGTGTTTTGGGCATCTGTGTGGTTTTGTATGTGTTTTTGGGGCTGTCTGTGTGTGTTTTTGGGGCTGTGTGTGTTTTGGGGGCTATGTGTTTTTAGGGCTGTGTGTGTTTTGGGGGTCTGTGTGGTTTTGTATGTGTTTTTGGGGCTGTCTGTGTGTGTTTTGGGGCTGTCTATGTGTTTTTGGGACTGTCTGTGAGTTTTTGGGGTTGTCTGTGCCCCCCCCCCACTCACCCGTGGGCGCCCAGGTTGCAGCCCGAGTGCCAGGAGGAGGAGGAGGGCGGCGGGCGGATGCGTTGGTTGTCATCCTGCATCTGGAGGCGGATGGGGCGGCGCAGCCCCCAGGAGATGTTCAGCAGCCCCTCCACGATGAGCTCCCCTTCCTCCTGCGGCACAGACGGGATCCTCAGCACCCCAGGGAACGGCCGGGAGTGTGGGGTGGGGATTGGGGCCTCTGGGGTCTTTTGAAACCCAAATGTTCTGTGATTCTGTGACTTTTTGGACTCGGTCTCACTCCCGTTCCTGGTAAGGCCACGGGGCAGATCCTCCTGAGAACTGTGCTGAGGCACAGGGAAAATCGGGATTGGTGACAGCCAGGGTGGCTCCACTGGGACAAACCAGGCCTGGAAAACTCGGTGACCTTCCAGGATGGGGGAACGGACATCGCCCACCTGGACCAGGGCAGAACATCTGGGAGTGCCCCACAGGACACGGAACCGTGGGATGGTCTGGGCTGGAAGAGACCTCAGGGACCAATTCCATGTCCACTGAGTGATCCATCAGATCCAGTCTCTCTTCTCCAGTCTACAGAGTCCAAGGACAGGGCTTGGAGCACCCTGGGATGGCGGGAGGTGTCCGTGCCCACGGCAGGGGGTTGGAACGAGATGATCTTTAAGGTCCTTTCCGACCCAAACCATTCCACGATTCCATGTTTGGATGGGATATTGGGAAGGAATTCCTCCCTGTGAGGGTGGGGAGGGGCTGGGATGGAATTCCCCGAGGAGCTGGGGCTGCCCCTGGATCCCTGGCAGTGTCCCAGGCCAGGCTGGAGCACCCTGGGACAGCGGGAGGTGTCCCTGCCCAGGGCAGGGGTGGCACTGGATTGATCTAAGGTCCCTTCCAGCCCAGACCATTCCGTGGCTCCACGATTCTCTGTCTCACTTCCCTCAGTTTCCCTCTGCCTGGGGCATTTCTCACCTCCCGGTGCCGCAGCTGCAGGTTCTGCCCTTCGTAGTAGATGTTGTAGGTCTTCAAGTGCAGGAGCAGCTCATTCCTGGAGGGAAGAACGGGAAAGGTGCTGAGATGGGCTTTGGGGGAGGAGGGGGACGCTGCAGGCACCGCTCAGGGACCCCTGGGCTGAAAGCAGGAATTGCTTCCCTGGCTGAGGAACCTGCTGCGCTGCTGGGGACCCAAATCCAGCTTTATTTGAGCCAGATCTGGGTCTTTTGCCTCCTTCAGCCCTCCCTGGTTGAAGGTTTTTGCTGGGGGTCCAACATTTTGCACCCACAGTTAGGGGGAGAAGCTCCCTGTGACCGTGTCCCCCATAAATCTCCCAAAAAGGCACAAGAAACCCCATCAGACCTCGGGGCAGCTGGTCATGAGGCTGAAAAACAAATCAATTTTCCAGGGGTCACGCTGGAGTCACGAGTGATCACTTGGTCACGTTGGCTCCCGGCTCCAGCCCTCAGAACAAAGATCTGAGCCCCGCTCCGGGGCCAAATTCAAAATGAAAACAAAAATAAAGATTAAAAACAAAGATGAAAATTCAGATAAAAATAAAATTTTAAAAATAGAAATAAAGATACATATGAAAATGAGAATGGACAAGGAGAAAAATCGCTGGAAAGTCAAAATAAGGCAGGCCAGGTGGGCTTTAATTCCCTTAATTCCCGAGGCTGGAGGAGGCTCAGGAGGCTCAGCACCGCCCGGCTGACACAAACCAGCCCAAACCATGGGGTCATGCGAAGGGAAATGTCCAATATTTGCTTTACCTCCCTTTAAATCTCCCTTAAAACTCAGGAGTCACTTTGGTCTTCACCAAAGAACGGGAGAACAATTCTTAATCAGGGCTTTTTCAGCAAAGCCCGTTTTTTATGGGAGTTTATGGCCACATTTGGTCACACTCCTGAGGAAAACTTCCAAATCCCACTGGCAACCGTTTTCTTTTTCAGGAAATTGTGGGGGGTTTTTTCCACCCAGAATGGCTTTTTCTTCCCAAAACCCTCTGAACTGAGTTAAAACCCAGAGTTGCTCCCATCCTTCCAGCTCAAAGAAATATTGTGTGTTACAGGTCATGGACAAGATGATAGATCTTGTATTTATAGTGGCGTATACTGCATTTATAACTTTATATATGGTTATAAATGATGTATTGTTATATATTGTTATACATTGTTATGTATTGTTAGATGTTATAAATTATATATTTTATATATATTAGTATATATATATTTAGTTCAAAGATATATTGTATGTTATAGATCATGGATAATATATTATATATTGTATTTATAATGTTATATATTGTGTTTATAATGTTATATACTGTTATATATTATATATTGTTATATATTGCTATATATTGCTATATATTGTTATATATTGCTATATATTGTTATATATTGTTATATATTGCTATGTATTGTTATATAGTGTTATATATTGTCATATATTGCTATATATTGCTATATACTGTTATATATTGCTATATATTGTTACATGCTGGTATATACTGTTATCTATTGTTATATGTTACACATGATATATTATATTTTTATAAAATATATATTAATACATTATATATATTTAGATCAAAAAATACTGTAGGTAATAAATAATATGTTATATCTTGTATTTATGTTATATATTGTGTTTATGCTGTTATATATTGTGTTTATAATGCTGTATACTGTCATATATTATGTATTGTATTTATAATGTTATATTGTTATGTTGTTATATATTGTTATATATTGTTATATATTGTTACATAATGTTATATACTGTTAGATATTATATACTGTACTTATAATGTTATATATTGCATTTATAATGTTATATATCGCATTTATAATGTTATATGTTGCTATATACCGTTATGTATTGCTATATAGTTACATATTGCTATATACTCTTGTATATTGCTATATACTGTTATAAATTGTTATATACTCTTATATATTGCTATATATTGCTATATACTGTTATATATTGCTATATATTGTTATATATTGTTATATACTGTTGTATATTGCTATATACTCTTATATATTGCTATATATTGTTATATACCGTTATATATTGCTATATACTGTTATATATTGCTATATATCATTATATATTGCTATATACTCTTATATATTGCTATATACCATTATATATTGCTATATACCGTTATATATTGCTATATACTCTTATATATTGCTATATACTGTTATATATTGCTATATACTCTTGTATATTGCTATATACCATTTTCTATTGTTACATACTGTTATATACTGCTATATATTGTTATATACCGTTATATATTGCTATATACTGTTACATATTGCTATATATTGTCATATATCGTTATATGTCACAAATTACACATTTCAGGTCACAGACAGCACGTTTCACATGACCTCACACATTTCGGATTACAGGTAGCCCATCGTACCCTACATTCCGTATCCCGTATCCCACATATTCCCCGTGGAATACTGCCAGCTCCCGCCTCCCCCCGTCTCCCTGCCCGTCCCGGCGTTCCCGAGGCTCTTACTTGGGGATGAATTTGTCCTTCCCGCAGGGCACCAGGTCCCCTCCGCCGCCGAAATCCATCCTCGGGCTGCGCGCTCATGGGAGCCGAGCTGCGGGAGGGAGCAGGGAGCCCTCAGCGGGAGCCGCCCCATCCCCGCATCCCCGCCACCCTCCCGCGGAGAACGGGGGGAATACAAATAAAAATACAAATAGAACTCCCTCGGGGCTGGCAAAGGCCCCGGAGGACGCAGGTGTGGGTGGAGCTCGGAGAGGCTCCTGCGGGAAAAGCGGTGCGAAGGGAGGGAGATCAGATAAGGGCAGAGGCGCCGCAAACTCACTGAAAATTTAATCCCTGCCGAGATATCCTTACGCTAAATTTGCATTTGGAGCATCCACGGGTGTCCCGGCGACGCCAGGGCTGGGGGTGGGAGGGGTGTAAATGGGAATTGTTCCTTTCCTCCGTTTGTTTTACTCTTACTTCATTCCACAAAGCTTCCAACTGTGCGAGGCTGCTGCTGCCTTGGGCCACCCCAAGCCCCGTGGTGGCACGAGGGGTGATTTTCCAAGCAGGCAGAGATGCTGGGCTGTTCCTTCAGCTTTTTAATAATCCCAGCTGGATTTTTGGGCCTTGCAAACACTTGGGAAGTCCCCAGAATCCCACCTTGGGACAGGCCCCCCTTTAGATCTGAAGTGTGAGTTTTGGACGCTGCAAAATGGAATTAAAATGGGATTTGGGGTGAAGCCCTTGGGGCGCTCATGGGTTCAAAGCAGTTTGGAAAACAGGTGTTGAAGAGACCTTGGAATGTGAAACTGGGGTGGTTTTGAACGATGAAAAAAGGGCTTTTGGGGTCGTGCTTTTCCTTGGATGTTTGTGCAAGGTCTCCTAGACAGGATTTCATTTTTCCAGGGTCTTTTCCCTCCCTTCCCTTCTCCCAGAAGAGAAACTGAGGTGAGAAAAAAGTGTTTGCTCTGCAAGCTGCTGTTTTCTTCCACCTCCCACATTGCCATGTGCTTCCTCCCAGTCCCGTGGGGGAAAAAACCCTTTTCCTGTAAGAAAAACACCCAAATCCACGCCAAAATCTAGGCGGGTAAATAACAACCAAGGCTGTAAAACCTGTCAGAGGATGAATCTAAACCCTACAGCCTCTGCAGGGCAACAGTCCCGGTGTCCCATCCCACACGCTGGGATAAATCCCAGCAAATAAACGATTGGCAACAGCAAAAATACTCCGTGGCAGGTTTGAAACCCCACACGAGGCCATGCTGGAGTCAGAGCAGGAGGGGAAGGGCAGGAAACTGGCCCACCCCAGCCCTGGGGCTCAGGGTCTGCCCGGAGAAAAAGCAGAAGAAAAAGTTGCCACCGAAAAATCACAGAAGAGCTGACAAAGCTTTGGGTTTCCTGAGCAGCTGAGGAGCTGCACGAGCATCCCGGCAAAACCCGGCAAAACCCGGCAAAATCCAGCAAAATCCAGCAAAACCCAGCACCAGCCCTCCTCCCGCAGCCAGCAGCCGCCTCTGCTGCCCCCATCCATCCTCCCACAGGGAGCAAACCCAGGAATAATCCTATTTATCCATCAAAAGTGGTACCGGGGGGCGATCCTGCAGCCGACTTCACAGGTTTGGGATAAACGTGGGGGCAGCAGCTGCTTGTGGGGCCCCAGATTTGCGGGTTCCCAGCTGTGGGATGCAGGAAGGAGCATCCTGACCGTGGGTGTCCCCTGGCAAGTGATGAAAAGCTCTGGGGATGTTCCAGGAGAATTAAAGGACGCGGCTCTTGGCACACGTGAAAGTGGTGCCAAAACCACCAGAGTGAGTGAAAAAACCCCTCCTGGAGCAGCACAGCCCAGGGTGGAGCCTTTGGTACCACTCGGAGCTTTGCTCCAGAGCATCCTGGTGACGCAAAGGGGCGAAGCCAAAGTCCCCATTCCCTCGAAGAGGACACGGGGATGAACTGCAGCCCAAAAAAAGGCGCATTTTGGGAGGGAAGGGGAGCTCCAAAATGCAGGTTCATCCTCCCGTGCTGAGGAGTCGTTTCCTGTTTACGCCCCGGCTTTGCCACCTTCGCCTCTGTCATCACATCCCCTTCCGAGGAAAGGGGCAAATTCTTCCTTTTTTGGGTCTGGAGAGAAGCAGGCTGCGCGTGGAGGGGAGAGGCGGCTCCTGGAGCTTCCCCAGCAGAGACCAGGCACTGCCGGCCCCGACATCCCGCCGCGGCTTTGGAAAAAGGCTGGAAACCACCCAGATCCAAGGGCTGGCAAAGTGGAAGTTTCTCCGTTGCTCAACCGCAGCAGTTTGGGGCCGTCTCCGTTCCCGGCACCGCCGTGCCTCAGTTTCCCCCTCGGAGCTGACGCGTTTCCGCCGTGCCCTGCCCGGCCCGAGTTTCTCCTGATGCTTCGCAAAGCGCTTTTAACTGAGCTCCGCATCGAACCAACGCCCTGCGCCCGCGGCAGGAGGATCCCAGCCCTCGCTGCCTCCCCGCACAGCCCTCGGCTGCTCCCGCCGCTGCTTCCAGGCCGGACAGACCCCACGGAGCCCAGACTTGTTCCCTTCCCTAAAAATAGACCTCCCTAAACCCCCTTCCTGCAACCCTACAGCCCAACCTGCCCCGCGGGGCAGAGGGAGCCTGGCCGCATTCACAGCCCCTCACCCTCGCCGAGCTCCCGGGGAGATGCGAAGCTCCAACACAACAAAACAAGAAAAAAAAGTACCAACCCTCCCCCCCAACCGTGTTTTCAGCAGGAGAGGGATGTTCTTCCCCGCTCCTGCAAAGAAATCTGCATTTTTGGGGGGGTTTTGCTGCCTCGGTCCCCCCCCTCGCAGCACACGGGAGCCTCGGCAGCATCGCCGGCATCCCCCGCTGGGGCGGGAGAGGCGGATTTGGCGCAGCTGAGGGATTGTGGGAATATCCCGCTCCCCGGGGAGGCCGCGATTTTCCCTCCTGCACCAACGCTGCCGCCCCCCGGCAGCCCGGGGCGGCTTTTAACCGGCCCAAGGGCGCTTCGATCCCGCTGCGATCGCTAGCAAAGCATCATCCGAAGGCGGCGATTCCTCCCGGGAGCCTCCAGCAGCCGCTCCGCTCAGCGGTGTCTGGGGCACGACCGGACACGCGCGGCCGAGCGCTCACCCCGTCCCGCGGATCCTGCGCTGCAGCAGCCGCGCTGCCGGCGCTGCCTCCGGCCCGGCCGCTACTCCTGAGCTGGGATCCCTTCCCCGCGTCCGGCCCGCATCCCTAGGCGGGGAGGTGCGGCAGCTCCATTGTTTTCCAGCGCCGCTATTGTTCTCCAGCCCAATTGCTCCGTCCTGGAAGGGGAGAGGGAAGGAGGGAGCGCTGAGCGGTGGCAGAGGCGGCCGGGGATGCCGGGGGGGTGCCGGGTCACTTGGGGACAGGCGAGGCGACCCGTTGGCTGCGCTCAGGGTGAAGCCCTCCGGGAGGAGCCGGTGCCCACCAGGGGCTCCTCGTGGGCTCCGGGACGGCGGCGGGCGGGTCCCGCCCGGGCGCGACGGGGCCAGAGAGTGCCGTGTCCGGGGTGGGAGCCGCGGGCGCTGCGGCTGCTCCAGCCCGGCGGGAGGGCGATGCTGAGGGCGCTCGGTGGGTGCTGAGGTGACACCCCGGTTTTGGGGCCGGATCCCCCCCGTTCCCGGCGGTGAGCGCGGTTTTCGCCTCCGCTCGCTGCGGCCGCGGCTGCGGAGGGGCCGCGGCTCAGCCCCGGGGCCGCTCCCCGCGCAGGGGGCGGGGATGGGGATGGAGACCGGGATGGGGACGGGGATGGGGACGAGGTTGGGGACGGGGTTGGGGACGCCCCATCCCGCCCGCACTCACCCGGTGTCGGTGCCGGTCCCGCTCCGCTCCGCAGCCGGTGCCCCCGTAGGGCCGCCCCTGGGCGGGGCGGGGCGGGACGCGGCGGGGAGGGGCGCGGGCGGGGCCGCGGGTGGGAGCGCGGGGGACACCCCCTCCCTCAGCCGGGGTCATCCCGGAACCCGGATCCCGAAGGACATCTCGGTTCCGGGATCCGGGTGCCAGGACTAGGGACCCCAAAGGATGCCACCTCTGGGACCTGGGATGTCCCCGCCCGGACATCCCGAAGGATGCTCCAGCTCGCATCCCTGGAGCAGGTTTGGGGTTCCCAAAGGACACCCTGGCTCCACCCGGGTTGCACCTCAGGACTGGGGTCTCAAAGACCCACCCCTGGTGCCAAGACCGGAGTCCCAAAGGACGCCCCATCCCCGCCGTCAGAACCAGGATCCCGTTCCTGATGTGAGGAACATGATCCCAAAGGATTCTCCAACCCCGTTGCCAAGAGCAGAATCCCAAAGGAATCCCCATCCCACGCAGCCAGGCTGGAAATGCTCTCACAATTAGCTCCAGCTTTGTGCAGAATCCCCAGAGGGAGCTTTGTGGGCTGCATCACACAGGCTCAAGCGGTTATTTCTGCCTTAAAAAGCCCCAATTCCTGGGATATCCAGTGCCAGAGCCATGCAGGCATCACACTTGGCTGTTCTGTTGTCGGGATGGTGCAACGGGGCCGTGTGCTCGTTCCCCACCTCGGCCTTGGGATCCCATCCGGATCCAAAACCGCCTCTGAGAAAGGGATGGAGGGGGAAATAAATTGAAATAAAATCTGCCTGGAAGCAGCTGCTGCAGCTGGGGGGGGTCACAGTTACCTCTGCACCGGCGCTCAGCACTCCCGGGATCAGGATCCCACCTTGCCCGTCCGCTCCCGGCACCTTGGGGAGAGTTTGGGGCAGTTTGGGGGTGTTCAGTATTCCCGAGGAGCAGCGGCCATGTCCCTCCTCCTTTGTCTGCCCCTGACCTTTCCCAGTGCTTTGTGGCTTCTCTGGGCTTTTTTTCTTTTTTAAGGAATTTGCCTAGAAACAGCCCACACGAAAGGGAGGAAAAAAAAACCAAAACAAAGAAATAATCAAAGCAGCTGCTGGAGCCAAACAGGCGTCTCTGCAGGCATGGCTGGAACGGGCCTTTTCCCCCCCTTTTTTCTTGGATTTCTATGTAAAATATGAGAAGTTCTGGAGGAGCCATCTGGCTCAGGGAAGCACTGACTCGGCGAAAGTGAGCGGGGCCGGGTCAGGATTGATATTCCAGCAGCATCTCGAGGGCTGGCGGGGATGAGAGGCCCTTTGTGGTGGGAAGAGCCCGGCCGAGCGCACAATGGAGCCAGCCCCAAACCCCAGGGAGAGTTCCCACTGACCCTCAGCTCGTGGGGTGGAGGCAAATGGAGCAAGAGGAAAAATAAAATTAAATCGAAGGTTTGGGGTAGGCGCCACGGGAGCACAGGGGGATCTTGGCTGTGGAATTGGGGTTAAATCCTGATTTTTGCCATGTTCTGCTCACTCCACAGGTGATGGGGAGGGGACGCTCAAGCCTGGTGGAGGGATTTATTTACCAAATCAAAGGAATCTGACCCATTCCTGCCCTGTGAGGGATCCCTGCAGCTGCAAGGCTGCTGCTGCCTCCTTCCCCACAGCGGGGTGAGCACGGATCCACGAGGAACCAAATGCACGTGCGAGGAGAGCAGAACTTCCACCCCTCCAGAGCCTGAGCATCCCCCCAGGCTGCCAAAAATCCCCCAGGAAAAGGCAAAAGGGAGTTACAGCACCTGTTCCACAGGGTGAATCAGCATTTCTGTGCTCAATGCCACTGCGGGGTCACAGCAGATGCCTTTTAAACCGCGAGCTTGGATGGATTCACTCCTGCCAAGGAGCTCAGTCAGGGCCCAGAATAAAGCACCAGCTCCAGAATTCTCCAATATTCAATTATTTCCCCCCCAGACCAAGCAAACAGCCAAAATCCCTTTTTTCCTACCTTGGCAGCCTCTCATTATTTCAGCTTTGAGACCCCCCCAGCCGATTGCCAGTAAATACCAAGCAATTTGGAAGGATCCACGTCAGTGTGGGAGCATCTGAGAGCTGTTAGGGAGCTCTGGGAACCAGATGGGAAGAGGCTCTGGAAAAGCCTCTTCTCATCCCTGACCTGTGTCTCTCTCACACAACCGCCCTCCCTGCACGGGGGTGTTTCAGTCATCCTGGAAATCCCCACATTTTGAGGTTCTGCCCAGGATCTGCCCTCCTTGGGTCGATGTTGACTGGGGCAAGGCACAGGGAGAAAACACAATTATGGCCTGAGCTGTAAAATGGCAGCCCAGGGGATTAGCCAGGATTAGGATCAGGTTTTCATCATGGACCCAAACCTGAGCGCTCAGAAATCCCTGGGCCTGCTCACAGCTGCTCCTCTGGCTTTGATCCCACAGCTGCTCTCACCCCCTCGCCGTGGATTTGGGTGATTTTTTGCTATTTTAGTTCCCACCTGACTCCAGCACTGCTGGACTCGTCCCCATGGGCCACACCCCATGGGTTCGGGGCGGTGCTGGGGGGTCCCCACGTCCCCAAAGCCAGGAGCAGCTCCCTTGGAGGCTGGCAGATTCCTGAGGGTGCTGGGTACCCTCAGCCAGGTGCTCCCAGCTCCCAAGCCCTTCCAGGCATCGCTGCTGCTCCGGGCTGACAGCGGGAATTTGCCACTGGAGCCGCAGGGAAATGAGGTCCTTGAAGGGCTGGGGATGAGGGGAGGGGGTGACGAGCCAAGGGGACGCTCGGCTCCTTCATCCACACCCAGGAGAGCTGGAGGGGCCTCAGCTGAGAGCAGGGACAGGCAGTGAACCACAGGAACGGGCAGCAAGCTGTGCCTCTTCCCTACAGATCAAGGAATTCCGTGTGTCTGTGGGGTAGGAGCTGTGGGATGAGAGCTGCGAGGTCAGGAAAGGGTTTGGGGGTCGTGGTCTGGGGCGGCACCTCCTACAAAGACTCCGGGGCTTCCCCTCACCTGGATTCCAAAATCAATTATCCACTAAGAGGAAATGAATCAGTTAGGAAGGAGCTCTTCCCAGTGAGGGTGGGGAGGGGCTGGGATGGAATTCCCAGAGAAGCTGTGGCTGTCCCCGGATCCCTGGCAGTGCCCAAGGCCAGGCTGGACATTGGGGCTTGGAGCTTCCTGGGACAGTGGGAGGTGTCCCTGCCATGGGCAGGGGTGGCACTGGATGGGCTTTAAGGTCCCTTCCAGCCCAAATTATCCCAGGATTCTCGAATTCCATGATTCTCCATGAAAGGAACTGTGACACCACACTGCCACATTGCATCTATGCCCGCGTTTATTTATACTGAACAGCTTTAAAAATACAGAATAAAATAGCTTTATCTACTATTATTCACAACATCTGGTCCAAATATTACATTTTTAAATATTTAGTTGTTTAATGAAGCAATGTTAGAAAAAAAAAAAAAAAAGGAATAATAATAAAAAAAAACCTCCGTAAAAGAATTACACATCTCGGAACAACAACAACTAAAAAATCAAACAAAAAAAAAAAAACCCCAAAATAAACTTTTGCTGTTGAACAAAAAAAGTTTTACAGCCAAAGTCAGTCACGAAAAGTCATGGAAAAACAAAATGTATCCCCACCGCCTAAGAACAGTCAATAGTTTGTTACACCAAGGGTTGTTAGAAACAGACAAATACAGAATTTGGGCCGGCAGCACGAGGAGCGCCCGGGGAAGGTGCAGGGAGAGCCAGAGGCCACCCGAGCCCTCCCTGCCACCCTGGGTGTCACTGCAGAGCCACAGCCCAACGGGAATTCCAGCCAGGAACGCTCGGGATGGCTCCCAACACCGATCCCAACCCTCTCACAGCCCAAGCCCACCCCGGGAACTCGTGGCCTCGCACCCCAGGGCCCCGGCACAGCTCCGACCCCGCGGGCTCCCCGGGGCCGGCAGCCTCAAAAACCAGAGAAACGTGCACCAAGTGGGACTTTGCTGCAAAAAATGAGTGACCCCCCCCACTCCACTCCCCCTGCTTGGAAAAATGAAAGGAAAAGGGGAAAGAAAAGCCGCTTTTGGTGGAAGAAGGCCACAAAGAAGCAACATGAAAGGTCGTGCTGGTCTCACACACGCGTTTTACACATCAATGCATCGATTACGGCAAGCACAGGCTGCTGAGGTGGGGTGGAGGCATCCAAGGGCTCAGCCAAACCAGCAGACACCGGGGATCTGCCACCACGAGTGCCTGGAGTGCTGTTTGTACCCAAAAGGACGGGATTTCCACACTTTCTGTGGTGTCAATGACGGGTCACACTCGCTGATGCTCCTCGGGGCGTCGCTGAGGGGTTTTCTCTGCACGCGCCAATTCTGCCCCGGGAGCCCCGAGGGCTCAGCAGGGAGGAAACAACAAAAACCCTCCAGTTTTGGGTAGGAACACAAACATGGGTAAATAAAGTATACACAACTACTATAGATTCGTCAATGAAGAAATTCTACCATCACATGACATTGTCATGACACTCATACCACTCCCTCCCAGGAAAACCGCCGTCGTTATCCTGAGCGGAAATGTTATTTTTTTTTTTAATATATGGAAATAAAATACTGCAATATTCATGTACAAACCAAGTTGTCATATTTCAAGTCAGTATTAAAAGGCAATAAAGCAAATCTGGGGTTGAAAAGGTTGAGCTTTCTGAGCGAGGTACGTGGTGAAGTCCCTCCAATATGACAATGTGAATCAGTCATAGCTGTCAGCTACGAAACCTAAATTTCTATAGGCATAATTTGCAAGTATTTGCTTTAGAAAACGTGTTTCAACATGTCAGCAAGAACCCTTAATTTAACCTAAAAAAAATACAAGAGAATATCAATTACAAAAAACCCAAGTTACTTTGTTTGTATACACTGATACCATCTCTGATATGACAAAATGATATTTCTACCATGAATATTTGCCCTTCCCTCTCGAATTTGGTTGAAACTTCTCATCGCCTCTTCACTCACCTCTCAGGTGCCGCCTTCCCTGGGTGGTTGGAGTTTGAAAGGCAGGTAAGGACAGAGAGGAAAATCCAGCATTGCACTGGCAGTCAGGTCACCTGGACGTCCCCAGCAGACACGACGAGACTTTAACGCTGCCCAAACCTGCAGGTTCATCCTCCACCACCCCTGCCAGCAGCTCAGCATGGGCTCCCTGGAATTTCACAGCAGCCACTTGGGAAAGCGACCAGGAAAAGTGACCAGGAAAAGTGAGGGTGGGAGAACGATTTAAGGTCCAAACTCCCCCCTGCAGCTGCACAAACCCAGGGTGAACCCGGGGGTTTCCCTCACAAAGAAAAGCACCGCTGGGAGGGCTCCAGGAGCCCCAGAAGGGACAGGGGAGCTTCTCTTCCCAAGGCTGCTGTGCCCAGCTGTGTCCTCAGCCCAGCCCCTCCTGCACATTCAGGAGTCCTTCCCGAGCCTGGGGCTCACCTCCCACCATTCCCCCTTGGGAAGAGGCGGAGAGCTGTCACACTGAGGAGCTGGATCCAAACTGACCCAACTCAGCGCTCCCAAGGCCTGGGGCCGGCTGAGCGGGGCTGGGGGGAGGGAACTGTCCCGGGATTTGCTGCCCTGGAACTTGGAGCGTCTGGGGAATCTCTGCTGAGGCAAAGCAGAACTCGCCCGGCTCTCCCTCAGCCAGGTGAGACAGAAACTCTGCTCCCATCCCCTCGTCTCTCTCTGGAGTTACCAAACTCTGCCTGCGGGAGGAGCTGGGGAAGCCGGGAACGCTCTGGAAATAAAAAGCTGGAAATGAAAACCTCTTTCCTCCCTTTCTCCACTTTCACAGGATAACCAACTTTGGCATTTGGCATCGCCACAACCCCCTGGGCTGTACAGCCACCAGAGGTGGCTTCTGTTTTCCTTTCAGATCGGTATTTTTAACTCCCCCACGTCTGCCACACATCTTTGGTTGCACAGAAAGCTGGGAAATCTGGAAGCTTCGTGCCACTGCTCAGAGGTCCCCGCACCCAAACCGTGTGCGGGTGGGCGTGGGAATCCAACACCTCACTCCCTGGAGAGGAAACACTGAAAAATCAGCAAAAATGACTTTTGTTTCACAGGCAAACGAACCTCGTCTACTACACAACAACTCTTCCGACCAGCTCTCGAGTCCAACTGACACCAAGACTGCAAACTACTGAAAGTTCCCCAAAGGAAGCAGGAACAAACGCATGCTTGGACATGGGAAAAGCGGGATAAAACAATTTCTGGAAACAGCCATGGCATGCTGAGAACGGAATCCACGGAACCATTCCGACTCTACACTACTCAGTACTGATCCGTCAAGCTCCGTCCTTGCCCTCCCCACCCCAACCCGTCCATGCTTCAATAACCCAGAACAAATTCCCCTGGGAGCAGACTCAGAAAACAGAGCTTCTGCGCTCCTGTCCAGTAGTCAAACTTTGATAAATATATTAGGGGGTTACAGGATCTACTGTTATGGTTTTCCAGGAATACAAAACGCAAGCACCGTAGAGCATTACTGGCCTTGAAATTACATTACACAACATTTCCCTGATGATCTCCACAGCTGAAAATGCTTTTGGGGCCACACTGAAGTCTAAAACTAACTTGCAATAGTAAGAACATTAAACAGGAATAAAACTGTTAATTATGAATGCATGATGAGCGTGAACACCCACATAACATCAGAGCTGAGACTATTCCAGGAAAAAAAAAAAAAAAAAGAAAAAGATCTCTGAGTGATGCCCTGATTGGACCCAATACCCGTGAAACCATCCGGTGGGTGAGGCTGGCAGGTGTGGTGTCTCTGCTGTCCCAAAGCCCCTTCCCAGCAGGAATGAGCCTCTGGAGAAGCCCCACAAGAGGAGAAGAAAGAGGCTTGTGCAGCACCAGCAATAAAACCCCGCTCAGACCCAAGGCAGGAGTGCCCGTGTGGCTCTCCCTGCATGTAACAACTGTTAATTGCTTGGAGCTGCTCAGCTAATTAGCATTCCTGGCCAGGAAACACCGTGCTGGACACAGGCACTGAACTGAAACGGTGCCACCAGGCCCTGTCTGGAAGTTCAGGTTTCCCATCCCTGAACGCTCCAGCCTCGTGTGTCCCCGTAAGGAAATCCTGGGCACTGCGGTGGGGTGGGAGAATCCCAGGTGGGAAAAGCAAACGTTTAAAAATGAGAAATGCTGTGAAATAAGTGGCTTCTGCAGCACTGAGCCAAATCAGTCATGGCTTTTTTCAAGGGCAAAGTTATTCCAGAAACTTCCTGTCTTAACACTGGATGTCACTGAAGCCACTGATAATTCAGATTTAAACACTCTCACGATGTGCCAGCACCAGCTGAACCCCGTTTCCAGGGCACTGAGAATGTGGAACGTGCAAATCACTGAGTAAAGAACAGCATCTGTGGGATTTGATGCAATCAGAAGGAAGTATTTTTCCTTTTCTCTCTCTTTTTCCCCCCTCCTTCTCCGAGGTTCAGCTTTCCTGGCGTAACCAACGCCAAGAGCTTCAATAAAATCACCATGAAAACGAAAGGTTTGCAGCAGCACCTACACACCTGCAGGACCTAAATCCATTTAAAACAAACAGACTTAGGTGCACAGCTCTCTCCAACTTCCCAAAATCAGTGGGATTTGCCCCTGAGACACCAGACCTGGCTCCCACCACCCACAGCTGGAAAAACTTTTTTTATCTTTTTTTTTTTTTTTTTAAATCCGTCTCAGCTCTGGTTCCAGAATTTAAATGCAGATATACAAAACATATATTTTAATGCTTCTTAATCAGCAAGAAACTGCAAATACATCTTTTACTACAACTAGATAATATAATTTCAGCTAAGGCTATACTGTAGCTTCCGAATCTTCGTCTGAACTCCTGCAGTTACTGCTTTTCCTGAAGCCTTTCCACGTGTATCCCATGAAGGTGGGGCTGATGGGCAGGAAGCTGAAACACCTGTATTTTTTAATGAAGTTCATGCCAAAAGGCAGATCATACGTTTCCATGCCCTCCAGGGATTTGCTTCCTTTACCAACCCCCTTCTTCCATTTCCGTATTCCCCTTTCTTCAGGGCTCCCTACAAGTCAAAATAAAGGAGAAGAATATATATATTCATGGATATCTTTGCATGAACACACAGGCCTAAAAGAAGAAAGAAAACCTCAAGGCTCAGCCACCATGTTCAGCAAAGCTCTGGAAAGATCTTCCAGATTCCTCAAAAAGGCAGGAAAAGGGAAAAACACATTATCTGTTTTATTTTGGAACTGGAAGTCAAGGCAAATTTCTCCATTTGGATCTTAAAACCAGTTTTACTCTTTCCTCTGGAGACTGGTTTGGTTTTTGTCAGCTCTTTTAAGGTGTTTAACAGGATGGAAGCTTAACCTGGGAAGGATTCCAGGTGTTCTCAGGGAAAGGGAGGGCAGGTTAAGGACTCTGCTCCTGGTGTGGAACAGGCAGCCCCAAAAGCAGGCATCTCCTGCTCCTCTTGCACGCCTCCAGGGAATGCTGCTGTTATCCAGGGAAAGGGCAGGCTCAGGGCTCACCTGGGATGGTGTTATCCAGGATGAAGGCGACGCAGCCCCCGACGAACATGGCTGTGGTGAGCAGGACGTTCAGCACCTGATCAATGCCTGCTATTCCTGCAGCAACAGGGAAAAAAGAGCTCATCTGGGGGTTTATCATCATCCACATCCTGCTGATTCACACCCAGGCCAACCAGGAACACTTGTTCCTGAGGTCAGTGAGGGATTTGCTTGAACCACGTGGGGATTGGTGCACAAGAACCTTCCCCCAGTGCACCACCATGGGACATTGCTCCCCAAAATGCAACTTCAAGAACTCTCAGCTGCTCACAGAAATGCCACAAAACACCGTTTTAGCTCCTACTGCAGACACGACTGATCTGAACTAAGCAGAAAACCATAAAATGGAAAAGAGAAACATTCAGATTGTAAAATTGTGGGGACTGAAATAATTCTTTTCATAAATCTTTACTTTTTGGAGGGGCAAGAATTCTTATGGAAGAACACTGCATCAACCACATAACGCTTGAAGGATCTGCTTTTCTAACCACTTACAGCAGGACAGATATGCCCTTAAATCCTGGTCTGAAGGCACAGTGGAAAGAAAAGTCAGGTAATATTTTGTTTAAAAAACCCCAAACAAACCCAAAGCAGTGAAGTATTTCCTTTGAGTCCATCTTTGGTGACATACACTGTCACAACCACTGCTGAGGGTAATATTAAAACAGAAATCCTTCCCAGTGAACTCCTCAAAGCTATGACTTCATTAACAGTTAAAGGAATTCACTAAAACTAAAGTTCACGCTCAGAATACGTCTGCGTGACAGAAAGTTTCAACCCCCAAAAAAATCCCCACCTTCCAAACCCTGCCTTGGTGCTTCCCCTCAATCTTTTAACATAATTTCCAACTCACATTCACCCTTTCAGTTTTTCTTTCAGCCCAGCTGGTAACTGCCTCCTTCCATTGCTCTGCAATGCACCCAGAGAAAGCAGAAAAGCTTCAGCTGCATCCAACTGGAACATTCCCTGCAGGTCTCAACCTCCCAATGAATTCTGCTCTGAGCACACACAGAGCTTGTCTAGACCTACAGCCTTTACTGGCTCCCTAATCTGGGTTTTCTCAGGCACTCTGTACCTGGATGGACTCTGCATGTGAGCACAAGGCAAAAACGCTGATGAGAAGGGGCAGGAACACGTACCTGTGACCAGAGGGTTCTGTTTGAGATAGCTTGGGAGGACGAGCCCGAAGAAAATGGAAAATCCAAGTACAAAGAGATTACGAGAAGAATTCAGATCAATGAACTGGAGGTTTGACAGACCCACGGCCGTGATCATCCCTGAATACAAAACAAACCCGAAGATCAGCTTGAAGATAAAGTCCTTTCCTTCAATAAAAAAAGACAGCAAAATCCTCAGAACAGCAAAGAGGAGCAGCAATGCCCTTACCGAAGAGGGTGCAGAAGAGAGCCCCGAGCACGGGGTCGGGCAGCGACGCGAAGAGAGCGCTGAACTTGCCCACCATGCCCAGCAGCAGCATGAAGGCTGCCCCGTACTGGATCACCCTGCGGCTCCCAACCTGCAGGGAAACAGCACAGGGCACTGGGTAAGGTCTGCACTCAGCCCAGCCTCACAGCTGGCGTTTGCTTTTACTGTTCAGTTTGAACCTGAGCTCGTTTCCAGCTCCGCGCGTGTTTTATTTTGGTGCTGAAAGGCTCAGCTGAGGCACAGCTGCTCTGCACCCAAGCACAGCTTCCCTGCCTTGGGGCTGAGAGCACCAAGCCAGCCCTAAAACCATCTGGAACTGCTGCAGCCACAATCACCATGAAGTGTGGTGCAACCCAGCTGCAAGAGAGAAAGCAAAACAAGACAAACCACACCGAGGAGAGATGGCAAGTGGGAAAATAAATTCCATGTGTTGCTGCCCCTGGATGCAGGGATAGATGGAACAGTCACCAGTTCATGTGAAGGAGGTGCAGATTTCTAAACTGAGATTAGCAGCTGGTTTTGTGACATCCTCAGAGACCAGGGCTGAATGCACAGCCTCATGCAAATCAGGGCTGTGCTAATACTGAAACCAAGGGCCTGCACTTCCTTCCCAGTTTTATTTTAAGCATTCAAAATTCAAGCAATCAGGGGGTCTCTGTGCTGCAGTGGTAGTGGATAAACCTGAACAGCTGGTATTTTAACAGTTTTACTGCCATAATAGGTGGCCCAGGGACAAAAAACGGCCACTTTTACATTAGGATGGTTTCTAGAAAAGCCCTTTGCAGGTCCCCTGGTACAGAGCACCGGGGTTCAAAAAGGAAATATTCATTTGTTGATCATGTGTGACTGAGCTAAAGGAGCAAAATGAGGAACAACAGATCCATCAGGCCTGGAGAGGGGAAAAGTCCTTCCATCCCCCACATTCCTCACTGCTGAGCTGCCAGGTGAGATCCTTCCCCTGCAAACAGAAGCTGCACCATTAACTGGAACTACAACAGAATTTAGCTGGCACCTTTCTCTACTCTTTATAAAGATATTCATTTCCTTAGGGCCGCTGATACCTTGTCCTACAATTACCTCCCTGCCAGAAACAGGCAGATTCTTTGAAAACCTGCATGATAGTGACATTCAGTTATGCAAATGCTCCATCACTACAAGGCCAACAAATTAAGCTCCTCTGGAAAGCTGCTGGAAACATCCTGGGCAGCATTTAGCTCAGGCTCTGTATTTATTCCCAGCACACAACACCTGAAGTGATTGTTTTGGAGTGCATGGAATAGTACCTGGTACCTCCATTTCAGCATCACCACTCTGGCACGAGCTGCTTTAGCCCCAGCTAATCAGAGGTAATTGATGCTCCTCTCATCAAATAAAACTCACGCCAGCTCAAAGACTCTGCAGCACCTCCATCCAGCTGAATTTAAATTCTTAGTGTAATTATATCCCAACTTCAAGGGAGGGAAATGCCCTGGGATCAGCAGGATGGTGCAGCACTGAAGATTTCCCCTCCCAAATGAACAGCAGAGTATCTCAATGCCAAAATTCTATTTGAAGTTGAAAAACTGTTGGGTTTTTGGGAATGGATGTGCAGGCAGGGGAACAAGAGCAAGCAGTGTTGCAGAGCCATCCAGCTGTGCCACTCTGGGCAAGGCACATTCCCCGTGGCAGCACGTGCCCTGAACAGCCCAACTGGGCAGCTCCACTCCCTGCCACAGCTGCCACTTCAGCATCCAAGTTCCACTGCTCCAGGATGAAATGCACACTCATTTCTGTGGGCTGCTCATAATAAAAGGGCTGTTAATTCATCTCAGCCCTCATCAAGCAACAACAGAAAGGAGGCAGAACAGAATAAACCTTTCTTTAAGGATTTTTCTGACCAAAACTCCTCCTAGGGAATTTCCATCAGCAGCTGAATGGCAACTGGGACAGACAGCAGGTGGTGCTCTTAGTGTTGTGTTGCACCCCAAACCCAAGAGAATCAGCCTTTGTGCAGCAGAAGGAACGGCTGAAGACAAATGTATCATTTATATGGGATGAGGCCAGGGGGATGAGTTACTGCAAGTGGAGGACAGACATTTTCTATCCTTGCACTGAAGTATTGATGGTTTCCACATTAACCCAAAAAGATGGACCTGTTTACAACATAAACTACTTTACCAATGCTGCTGCTATTTCTTACCAAGGTTTAATTAACACTATCAAGCAGAGCTCTGCAGCCCAAGGCCTCCTGGCTCCAGGCACAGATCCAGTCTTTGTGAGCAAAGGAATTCCTCAAGAGCTCGTGTATTTCGTTGAGCAACGTCACAAGAAATACGTAAACCCCTAAGCCTTAAAAACAAACATTTAGGGTACATTTAACTGTGAAATGACCTTGACTGCAGCCCCTGCGTCAGTGCAGTGCCCCGGTACAGATGTAGATAAAGCCCAAGCACCTCAAGTTGCATTTTACTGTGTAAGTGAGGCATTAAAAAGTCACTTCCTTCTGATGCTTTTGAGAGCCAAGACATCCAAAAAGCACCAATTTCTATACAGTTTACAGTGTTCATGCCTCAACTCAAACCACCCCAGAGCTCTGGAATGCTGCCTGAGTTTTCCAAGAGATAGTTTATGCAGCAGCATCTGCATTATGGGGATTCTAACTGCCTTTAAATAAAAGGAGTTTTGAGCTCCTGATGTAGAATAATGCATTTCCCTTGGACAAGAGCTGGTTCAGACAGCCAGGTACATTCAGAACGATCTGGGAAGTTTGTCTGCATGAGGAATGGAGCAGAATGGTCTCCTGGAACAGGATCATGACCATAAGGAACACACCCGAGGAGAGGAAACACTCGAGTCCCTGAGGGCAAAGCCCTTTACCTTTGTGATGCCCAGGACACCAATGTTGGGGCTGGAGGAGGTGGATCCATTCCCTGTCCCAAACACTCCGTCCAGAACACAGGAGAGACCCTCGATGAAAATCCCCCTGTAAATCCCAAGCAGAAAACAAATTTGTACAAGCACAGATTCACTCGGAGGGTGTTTTAAGGCTGAATGCCACAGGGGGGCCTGTTGGGGCATCTGTTCCATTATGGAATTCTTATAGTTCATGTTTCAAGCTCCAACACACCTGGAAAACACATTGGAGCTCTGTTTCCTGAATCTTAGATACCCACTTTCTTAAACTGAGAAAATCATATAATATAAAGAATTCAAATAAATGAAAAAATTCAGAGCTGCCCTTTGTTTCTAAACTGCATTCCAGGTGAATTTGACAACCCCAATCCCAGAACCAGTTTAGAGTTCTATCCCTATGGAATTTGTGCTATTAACTTCCCCAGACTCCAGCAGGAGTAGGACTGGGATTCCATTTGCAACAAAATAATTCGAGATGACAGTTTCATCCTGAATTTCAGATCCTTGGCCCTTGTGTTTGACCAAACTGTAACATTTCATCTCAGAGCACATTCCTGTCTTATCCCAAGGGGAGAAAAGTAAAAACCCAAGCAGCCTGAGACACAGAAAGCATTTCTTCTTTGGACAAACCTGTTTATTGCATGGATGGGTGGAGGAGGAGCACAGGACAGCCTGGCACAGGCGTAGTAATCTCCGATGGACTCGATGATGCTGGCGACGACGGCGCTCAGCATCCCGATCACCCCCGCGGCAGAAATGGTTGGCAGCCCCCACTGAACTGTGAAGAGAACAAAACTGAAATCTCTCCTGCCCCAAGGAACAGTCTGGGCATCAAAACAAACATCAGTCTGAGGGAACCGTGGAATGGTCTGGGTTGGGAAGGACCTTTATGATCATTGAATCCAACTGATCCCCCCGCACTGCCAAGGCCACCACTGACCTTGTCCCCAAGTGCCACATCCACAGGGCTGCTGAATCCCCCCAGGGATGGTGACTCCAGCACTGCCCTGGGCAGCCCTTCTGGGGAAGAAATATTCCCCCATACCCACCCTGATCCCCCTTTGCTCCAGGCTCAGCCCCTTTCCCAGCTCCCTCAGCCGCTCCTGGGGCTCCAGCCCCTTCCCAGCTCCGTTCCCTGCCCTGGACACGCTCCAGCCCCTCAAGGTCTCTCTTGTGAGGTCCCAGAAGTGACCCTGGGATTGAGGGGGGGCTCGCCACTGCCCAGCACTGTCCTGGGCACTGTTTATTTCTCCTTAATGGAAACAACAAACTCCCTTCACTCTAACACGGTCTGGCAAGTTCAAGGAGATGAAAGCAGCAAAGGAGAAACTGCCAAACCAACTGCTTTCATCACACTTGGAAAAATCCCAGAGAACCATAAAACACCACTAAAAAAACTTCTCCTGTTCAGAAATCAGGAATTTGAGCTACAGCTTGTGAGAAAACAATTCTGGTCAGTGAGGCAAATGCCACGTAATTATTACTGCTCCAAAAGCTCCGTCTTTGGTCACAAGTTTAGTCTACTAAAGAGGATGGGCAACAAGCAGCTCTGCTCACTGCACAAACACCTCCCAGTTCCAAACTTTTGTAGTAGAGAAAATAAGATTAATTTAAGCCTGCAGAAAAGCCTGGCAGGTTTTCCACAGCAATTGCCTCGATGCTTTTATCTCTTTGAAATAGATGAGCCTCTTGCAACAAAGGGATCTTCAGTCACACAAGAGTGAATGAACCTCACAAGTACGAAAGGCTAATCAGGGTGGAGTTTTCCTCCTCTTCTTTCCCAAAAGCTTCTATTCTTCATCTTCTGCTTTAGAAGTGGTTTCTTTTAAGAACCAAAGCATGTGGAAAACCACAACGAAGCTGCCTCATCACAGTGTAGTGGTACAGCTGGTAATTTCTATAATTCTATTCTAAAAGAATATTATTCTCTTATTACCCTGTTAATTTCTGAAGGGTGAACCAGCTGTGCAACCTCATGCCATAAACACAGCCTTTAGCAGCTTTACAGAGGCAGACAACATAAAAATACATCCAAAGCATCCAAAACATTGTGTAAAGTGCTTGGTGCTCACCTGTAAATAATTTCATTGCCCTCTGATAAGCAGGACCTGGCATCCTCTGACTTGCCCATCGGCCTCGTGCCAGCACTGCCTTGGCAAGTCAGGGCATTTTTGTGTCATTAACAGTTGTGTTCGTTTAGGAATGGGTGTGTTTGGGGCAGGGAAGTGCAGTAAGCTGGGAGAAACTCCCCACAACAGTGATTCTTTACACGACGAGAGTCAATGACTTCAGCAGAGCTGTAATAACCCGTCCTTGACATTGTATAACACTAACAGCATTGCCAAGGACAGATAAATCAGGCAGTCCCTGCAATTCCACCTTACAGGCACAGTCACTTGTTATCAGAAGACATGCCCAGATAAGCCCTGCAAGAGCTCTCTACAAATTGCAGTTTGAGAAACTCAGCCTTCCTCAGGTAAGACCTTAAGGTATCAACTGAAGAGGGAAACAAGGAAAAAGCATCAGCCCCAGCCAGAAAGTACTGATAGGTGTGCGTTAGAATTGTGGAGTGGTTTGGGTTGGAAGGGACCTTCCAGAGTCTCACCCCTGCCATGGGCAGGGACCCCTTCCATGAGCAGGGACCCCTTCCACGGGCAGGGACCCCTTCCACTGTCCCAGGCTGCTCCAACCCCATCCAGCCTGGCCTGGGACACTTCCAGGCATGGATCATCCCCAAGTGTTATGGGATGTACCACAGAGCTTCTGAACAACAGGAATGCCACAAAGCATTGCTGGGGAGCAGCCACACTTACAGGGGTAAGGGACCTTGAACCAGGGGGCCACCAGCAGCACGCCCCGGCGCGCGTCCGTGCGCGCGTAGAAGCCGTACTTGGAGCTGTCCGGGGGAAACACGTCCGTCACCGTGAAGATGAAGCACAGCAGCCACGACACCAGGATAGCCAGAATGATCTGGGAGAGAGGAGCAGGAAAGCTAATAAAGTAACTCTCAGCTCCCGTTCGGGATCCGCTGCACACGCGCGAGTCTGAAGGAGCAGCGCGTCCTGCGACAGACCCAGCGGTGCCCACCCCCCCGCCGCCCCAAGGAAGGTGCTCTTCAAAAGCCTTGGAATCAGAGCAAGTCTCTCCTCTCCTTAACAAATGGGCAAGTCTCCAAACGGGCACCTGAACAAACCAGGGAATTAGTCTCAGTTTTACCAGAGGAATAAAGAGCAGCCTTTCACCAGGGGGATTGCTTTGGTAAGAGGAGACGCTAAGGATCTCAGCAGCCCTGCTTGGAGGGCTTGGTTTAGACTTTCCCTGAGCACAAACCTCCCTTCTTCTCTGCCCTGCCCTCCCCTCCTGGCTCTCCATCACTTCAACAGCTCCTCAGCAGAGGCAGACACCAGAGTGGCCACAAAATCAGAGTATTTCCTGTGGCCAACGAGCTGTTAAGTTTCCAATAAATCCATTTAAGCTTTTAGCTCACCTCTGTGAGCTGTTTTATTATTAAGAAAAATCAAAACCAAGGAAAAAAACCTCCTGAAACAGAAGTAATTTTCTTTTTTTTTTGCCAAATGAAGAACAAGTTCAACAACTTACAGGGAACATCTTGAAAAGCTGCAGCCTGTATGCTGTCCATCCTTTCTTGGATTTGTAAATGGGCAAGGGAAATTTGACATTTCTGGCATACTGAGAAAACAACAATACTAGGAAAATAGTCCTGAGAAAAAAAGGGGGGAGAAGGGTGGGACAAGAGAGATATGTCATTAGCACCAATGTATTATAAATTCTTCTCAGCACAAAACTCTTCAAACCCTTCAGATGCAGAACATAAATGCGGGATTTTCAATTTAGCAGAAGACAAGGCAGCAAAATTATTAAAATTATTATTCCTCTAATGCCAAACCAGAATTTGAATTACAAAGTGCTGCAAAACGAAGCAGCTGCAAGCAGATAAATGAATCAGGACCAGGACCAGACTGAAGGGAGATTTTCAGTTAGGAAGGAGCTGCCCTGTGCTGCCTCTTCTTTCCTCCCAAACTCTACCTGTGATCCAGCGTTGCTCTGTAAAGCACAAAACTTGATGCCAGCAAGTGGGAGGAAACAGGAAAACTGGAGGCCTGTATACAGTAAATTTTACATCTCAAAATTTGTGTAAAACTCCAAGGCACTTGAAAAATTGTTGTCAGGGAAATTTTTCCTTTCTTCAAGATCCATTTTTTAGATGAATCTTTCACTAAATAGCTGCAAATGAAGCAGAATGGAGCCAAACCCCCAAGATTTGCTGCAAGTGCAGCTCACCAGTATTAAATGTTTTAATTATGATTTCCCCCCCCACTGAAGCTGCCAAGCTCCTCTATACATTAAAAACTCATTTTTACAGCTAAAATAAACCCCCACTGCACTGAAAAGTAAGAAGCCAGGGCACGTTGCTCAATTCTGATCAAGCCAACCCAGCTCTGCTCTGAAAGGGCCTCCCAAAGACTGGAGCTGTCTGAAGAAGCACAGCTTTGCTGAAATTTGAGATTATGTTTTTATCAGCAGACCCGAAAAATAAAAAGAGGATTTTCAGCCTCTCTCCCTCTTCTGCCCCAGATCAGTGTCAGACACAAACCAGTTTTCTTCTCCATCAGCCTCCAGGAACAGAGCTTGGAACAAGGAGGGGCACTGACAGCCCTCAGCACTCCAAGAGAAAAGCAAAAGGCTCCTTTTCCTTGCAGGAAACCCAGCACCTCTCCCAAAATCCATGATGGAAAGATGGGCTCCGCTCCCTCACACACCAGTCCTGAGGACAGGGCGCTTTGGATTTTGATTTATTTAGTACAGAGTTGTAAAAAAATATAATATTCTATGATTGCAATGAACGTTTTATTGGCTACAGGGCAGAGGGGCTGTGAAACAGCACCACATCTTTGAATGCTCCAGGAAAATTTGTTCAGGGGATAAACGGGCAAAGCCCAACTCAGGAATAACTCCCCTTTTCACAAATCACAAAGCCAAGTGTCTTATGGATTAAAGCACCCATGGAACGAGTCACATCAGAAAGCTGTTTGGGAAACTGGGAATCCTGTCCAACACGGACAAGCATCTGCAGCTCCCTGAGGCCCCCAGCTCTGCCACCGGTGATTCTGCAGGGCCAGCGAGAAATCCAGGGCCTTCATCTCATCACGACAGCCAAGACAGTTCCAGGAGCCACATCTCACAGAGCTGGAGTCACTTCTGAGTGGCTCCCCGTGGCTGTGGAGTTGTTTTCAACAATCCAGTGCAACATTTTTGCATGGCAGAAGCCAGAAATACTTTATTGACTGGGTAGTATTTAAATCCCGCTCCTGAATTGATTTATTTTTTTTTTCCATCTGCAAAACATTAACTTTAATTACACAATTCCATGTCCAATTCAAAGATCTCTTTGATTCATTCAACGTTAGTCCCAACTTGCACAGAATTTGTTTCACAAGCAAATAAAACGTTCCTTTGGATCAGCTGCTTAATAGAATAGAATCATAAAAATATTCATGATGCCAACATCCAAGATAAAAGAGAACTAAAGAGCCCTTTTAATCATAATCTGCACTTACAGAATACTTTACATGTTCAAAGTCCTGTGCAAACAGATTAGTGAGATCACAACCTGATCTCATCAAGGCATTCCTCCTGCAGAGCCAGCATGGTCGGGTGCTGCACGTGGAACACAGCAGCTGCTTCAGCCTCTTGCCTTCTCCCTAAAATGGGGTTTCCAGCCTTATTTGGCTGCTCACCCACAGCATCTCACGGGGAGCTTTTGTCTCCTCTTCATTTCCCTCACTTACTCCTTTTCACACCACTCAGCTCATTCTGTCATTTCCCTGGCCCCTACAGCTCACAGCACACACACACCAGGCCCTGAAATCCCCTCTAAAAGCCTTTCTGTCCACCCAGCAGGAATCTCTCTGCTTATGGCTCAGCCACTGATGGTGTTTATGGCAATGCTTGTGCCCTCTGTCAGCACACACATTTCTGGGCACAGGTAAGCAAACCAGTACCAATGACAGGGACCAGTACCACCAGTGGTATTTACCTGCTGCTGTGGAAGAGGAACCAGGCAATCACAGCCTAGAAATACAAACCATTCACTGTGTTTCATTCCTCTGGTGTTTTGTTAAATCACCTTTTCCACAGCACTGAATCCCACCCAGCCAATGGCTCCCAGATCAGCTCCTGCTTTACGAAATTCTGCTCTCCACACACCTCATTTCTGGCCGCTGTCCTTTGCTCCCTCCTGGAGTTCACATTACCACGGAATGCTTGGGAACCTTAAACCCCATCCAGTGCTATGGATGAGCCATGGGCAGGGACACCTTCCACTGTCCCAGGCTGATCCAAGCCCCATTCAACCTGGCCTTGGGCCCTCCCAGGGATGCAGGGGCAGCCACAGCTTCTCTGGGCACCCTGTGCCAGGGCCTGCCCACCCTCACAGGGAAGGATTTCTTCCCAGAGAAGAGCTTTTTCAGGGAACTCTCCTGAGCTGCTGCTGTCTTTACTGCCACACTGCCAGCTGATCTTATCCAGACTTATCCACATTCCTGCTCGTGCTGTTTCTCCATGTTGGGAGCACTGAGGCAGCCGAGCTGCCTCCGGCTTTTCCCTGGCACCCCAAAATTGTGACTCCCCAGCAGGAACTCCAGCAGTACTCACAGCATGGCGATGCCCCAGTGCTTCCCAGCTCGCTCCCCAGCAGCCTGGAATCCGGAGAGGCCGATGAGGGCCACGGTGGGGGTGATGGTCAGGGGGCCAATGTAGCGCAGCAGAGCCCCGGGCAGCCCCAGCAGGCCGATGACCACCTCGATCAGCGAGGACATGATAATGGCACCTTGGATCTGAACACACAACAGGGCAGAGAGGCAGCTCAGTCCCATCTGACAGGCAAAGCCAAACCGTTTGTTTTTCTGCTCTGGATTACAAACTGCAGTTAAAAGAATTCAGTGACACAGAAGAACTCAGCAAATTTTTCGTCATAAAACAGCTCATTATGTTTAAGTGACTTATTGCTTTAAGCATAACACTTATGGTTTTCTCCACAAAACTATTACACAACAGACCAGTGGGCCAGTCTGGAAGCTGTGTGGAAAGCACATCACACTGTCAGACAGGAGACCTGGGGTCCAGGCTAACCTTTAAGCTCTCAGATCGAACGGCAAGGGTTGGTGCGCCACGAGGTGATGCTCCTAGCTCCTAGGGGCAGAGTGTGTGCTGCATTGGTCACAAGTGCTCCTTAGAAGCTGGATTAGAGCAGCGTTGTGGTCTCAGGAGACTGTCAGCCCTCTTGGCTGCAGGGCTCTTGGCAGGATGTAGCTATGGTTTGAACATGGGGAAGAGAGAGGGGTTGTTTTTAATTAAGAAAAAGTTGGCAGCCCAAAGCAACGGGATGGGAGATAAATTCCATGACACACGCCTTCATTTGGACTACACTACCTGCCACCCTAGCGTGGCACAGCCCTCAGCCTGCCCTGCAGGGCACCACGACTTCACACTGCAGTGCTGCGAGTGGAGAAGGAGTTCCAGGTATCTCACAAGTCTCTTGGGAGAATCAATGTCTTATCACAAGAGTCTCCAACTTAAAGACACTTGAGGACGAACCAGATTTCCTAACTGCGGATTCACCTTCCTGGGGCCAGCCCCGCTGCACAGGGACAGCAGGCAAGAGGTCTGGCAGCAGCTGAACTGCTGCCAGTGAGCACAAATCAAAGTTTACAAGAAGAGTTTTCATCTCACTTGAGCATTTCACTGCACGTCTTTTGGAATGTGGTAACTAACTCCTTGTATTTGCTGTCCAGCAATGAACAGGTGGAAAAGATGAAGACTTCCATGAAATGAGTAAAGGGATATATTCAAATGGAGATCGCAGTGAAAGAAGAAATTACCAACTTAAAGACAAGAACACACAGATGATTAAGTGAGAAACTTAACTGGAATTGGAGAGAGTGACAGCTAAAGGCAACTCCCACATTACCTCTCGTATCCGGGGGTACCAGATGTGCTCCGTGTGAAGCAGCTCTGCTGTCCCGTTTGTAACTGTTATATCTTGCAAAGAGGAGAAAAAACAGAGGCATTTATTCCCCAGCCACTCTGGCCCCGTTCCACACAAAACACATCCCTCCTTGCGCTGCGCCTGACGAACGAGCCCCAATTTCCAAGTTCTGCTACAAACGAAGCCTCAGCAGGCTCACACCCCCCAGGAGCCAACCCCTCACTTCACCCTCTGCACCACAGTGGAAAAACGCCCTGAATTCCAGACACAAAGGTCAGCCAGGGATTCTCTTCCCACTCCCACAAATGGATGAATGGAGAAGCACTCAGCTGCACACAGGAATCACATACTGCAGTGCTCGCTGTTCCCCAATTCAGGTCACTCACAGAATGAGCTGACCCGTGGTAACAACCCCAGCTGGCATCTCTGGAAGGTGAAAGGGCTCAGGAGGAAGATGCAGCAAAGCTCTTTTTGAAAATCTGGAGTAGTGGAGGAAATTGCTCTGCCACCCAAGGTGATCAGACAGCATTTTCTTTCAACAAGATGTGTATTAATCACATCTTGAATGTGAGCCAACAGAGATGTATAAACATACAAATAACAGGAATTAAATTATTAGAGAATCCAAAGGAGCGCTGGGAAGAACTTCAGTCAGGATTGAGCAGCCTGAGTCCCTGTGCTGCTGCTTCCCACTGCCCACAGCCTTGGTACTCAATAACCACCCCCCACTGAAGAGAAAACTGCCAGAGTCATTTCCACTTTCCAACCCAATTTAAAGCAAATGCTCCCAATCCCAACCAGCACATTTTCCCTCTGGAGTTCAAACCTTCCAGGATGATGACATCAGCAGAGAAAGAGTGAAAAAGAACACCCTAATCTTGTCAAAACCTGTCAGGTTATGACTTAAATAGGGGAAAATCCTGGTCTGGAGGTGATGCCGTACATTGCCCAAACTCCTTCCTACTCACAACTTCAAAAGGATTCAGCTGGGCTGGCTATTTCCAAATATTGGGAAGGAACATTGACGGAATGTAAATGGAACAGAAGTACTTTGTTCTATGTTTAGATTTCTTTTGTCAACATTTTTTATATTAAAAAAAAATCCCCAGAAACAGAACTCCACAAGGACATTTTTAGGAGTCTTCCTTCTGTGGCACCGTATTTTAGCACTGTAAAAAGAGAGGCTTTCCATATTCCCTGCTCATTACTCCCAGTTTCCATATCACAAGCTCTGGCAGTTGCACTCCACGTGACCTGGGCTGTTTGTCACTTAAACCTGAACAAGGATAAACAACAATTACCTGTGTTATTACACTTCCACTTCTCCAGAGAGAGAATTGCTCTGGCAGGCGCTAAGAACGCAAAAGCACTGGCTTGGAACAGGGGTAACCTGGTGGAAAGGGAAAGGAGAGATGGTGACATTCTGTAGGCTCACTGCAGCTGGGTGGGCACTCAAACCACCCTTTACTGAGTTATAAAGCTGTGAAAGAGGAGGATTTCTCACCAAAGAACCCACTCAGAGAAACACTAAGACTTCACAAGCCAAAGAGCCGACAGCACCTGCCTGAGTTATTAACCAGGTAATTCCAGGAGCCAGGCACTGATGCCAGGCTGTGACTCAGCAGCACAGGGGTACAGAAGGACACTGTGGTGGGAGAACCAGACTGCTGAATGTGCAGCTTTTGCCATCCCAGCACAGGGGAAAAGCTCTCTGAAGGTGCAGCCTGCAGGCTCCATTCGTTCCCTGTGCATGACTCCGAGTGCACTCACCTGTACACTCATTTTTAAGTGCATGTGTCAGTAACTGCTGGGTTGATCAGAGCAGATTAGATGTTCCAAGTGGCTACCACCAATAAATACAAACACTACAAGAATTTCAAGATGGCATTCTTAGCATTGATGTTTATACTTCCCAAAAGATTTAAGATCTAAAGAGCATCTACCTGCACCAACTACGAATTTATTGAACTCTCTGTACCCTGTGTAACAAATATCCTGATGGTACCTGACTACAGACAGGGTGCACTTTGAACTATTCTATAAATAGTGACACTCGTGGATTGCCATGAGATTCCCTTTAACAGGAGATCCCAAGGTGTGACCCAGGGAATTGCTCACGGGCTGTTTCACAGCACCTCGATGGCAGGGCAAACACCAGGGCAGGAGAAAGAACTGCTGAGATTCAGGTAAACATCAGAAAATGCTCAAAGGAGGAGAAGTGTGGGGGGAAAAAGGGTGCACACCCTGAGCACAGCAGAGATCAAACCAGAGGCATGTCAGTAACAGCAGTTGTGAGGTTCACAGGCAGAAGCTGGAGCAGTTTGGGCCATGGGCGATTTTAAACCCATCAAATGCTGAAAACTGCATTAGAAACTCAAACTTCATAAACTCCATGAGCCATCCAAGCATGGCTGACTGGACATAATTCCCACTGGGAGCTCCTTCCAGCACAAATCCCAGCTGTATCTCCGGGAAGTCACGGCTGGTGGCTCAGGGAATGATTCACCTCATTTTGCCAGGTTCATTAAGCAAACGGAGCAGGCTGGTGCCCATGGCAGATCTGCAATACCTGGAACAAGCTGTTACTGCTCCATCCCACCTACACAGCCCCGCATCCCCCTCAGAGGTTTTGTAAACACACACTGCAAACACATTCTCCAGTGCTGAGGTCACGGCTACGAGCTTGGGTTGTTCTGTATCACACTGAACACCAGCACACTGATGGAAAATCACATCTCAGCACGTCCTGCCCAGCCTTTACACAACACAGGTGAGGGAGCTCCTGAAAGGCTCAAAATAGTGAGGGGGGCTTTGTTCCCTGAGCAGGGCAAAAAAAAAAAAGTCATTTTAGTTTTTAAAAAATTTTTAAACTAATTGCTCAAAATCAGTCAACCAAGATCTGCCTCTTTCTCAAGAGACAGCTGCAGTTTGGAATGTGACTTATGGATTTTAAGCCAGGCACTCACTGCTAGCCAGCTAAAGCACCAAAAGCTTAAAGTACTAAAGCTCATGAGTGGGATATCATTTAAATTTCATGTCTAAATCATCAAGTTGCTCCGTTTTGGCACCAGCCCTCGTGAAGACAAGAGTTTTTATGCAGTCAAAGTCATCTGGAAATGTCTCATTATGTTCACATGTCCCACAGATGTGAGAGCTGAGCCAGTGCAGTGATGGGCACAGCAACAGCGCTGCCATCCCGGGGTAGATTAAAGCTCAATTTGATAGTCGTAGTCTCACTAATTACCCTGAACCCCTGCCAAAGCTCTGGGCTGGCTACATAACCTAATGAATAGCTGGAATTCCTAAAACTGGTCTGGGTACCAAACTGACCACAACTCCACCTCGTAATTGAGCTAAATCCATCTTTAAGGACCCTTAAACCATGGAATTTGACCTTTTGAAACCTTTATTTGCTGAAATACTTTGCAGTTGACAGACTTGCCAATGAATACTTGCAAATCTCATTGAGAGGCCTGTGCTGCTGTATCCCATTCCCAGCCTTACATAAACCCACCATCACATGGGAAATAGTTATAAAACATCCAAGCGTGGAAATTTTCTCCTAAACACAAGTTATTTTAAGACCCAAACACAATGTGGCCTTCAGGAATATCAACATGTAAGTACAGTGCAAGTGGAAGCCACTGGAAAGGGAAAAATCCCAACAGGATGGTGGGCAGGGGTGGGATTATACACAAAGAATAGAGAATTTCAAAATTATGGCACCATCATTTTGGTCCCCTCCTTTCTGAATGAGCCCCAAATCCCTCTCTAGTAAGTAATAAAGAGCCAAGGTTAGTTATGGAAAAAAAAACCCCAAATATGACAAACTTCCAGACAAGGCAGATGAGGATTTATGGTTACAGCACAAAGAGCCAACCAGACTGGAAGATTACTAACTCTGGGGAGTCTTTGCTGAAAGAAAATTCATTGGGGAAAGAAAATTTTGTCTTTCAACAGTTTTCACACTGTTGTTTTGCCATCAGAGTGAACTCTTCATACAAGGCAGAGGAGTGAGCTCCTACCTTTCCTGGGTTTCCCTCCTCCTTCTCCCCTGTCCTTGCTGTATTTTCTTACCCTTGGGATGCCTTGTCTTATTTCTGATGCACCTTTTTTTGGGAGCAGCTTTCCAAAAGCTTTCCCTAACTGCCCTGTACCTGAGCTGCCGTTAGTGTTCCGTGCTTCTCCTCTGGAAACACCCCCCACTCCTGGATCCTGGGAAATCCCCAAGGACGCCCGGCCCTATCCCTGGGCCAACACCCGGCCCCAGTCCCAGATCTCACCTGCAGCCGAAGGTGGTCTGCAGCAGGGTGGTGATGCCCACGCAGAAGAAGATGGTCCCGATGAGCTGGCTGGTGGCCCACTGGTCAAAGCCCACGCACATGGCATCGGCCAGCAGGAAGGGCACGGCGATGGTCCCGCTGAAACACGTCAGGTAGTGCTGGGGGCACAGGGCTGGGTTAGTGCTGCAGCCAGGGCTGAGCAGCAAATTCATTCATCACTGGCTTTTCCTTCTGCTTCTGAATCCCCCCCAAAGCTCTCACTGCTCTGTCCTGAGCTTTCCTTTCAGTATTTGCCTCGAGCTCCCACTCGCCTGTGATCCCAGTTTCTGTGGGATACACAGGGCACTGGAACAGCTCTGCAGCTGCTCTCCTGAGGAGGTACCCGGGTAACTGTGCTGGGAGCAGCCTCCAGCCCAGAGCAGCAGAGAAATAACTTCACTCACGTTGGCTCAGGTCCACTGGCTCACAAAAGAACCTGGAGCACATGCAAACGAGCTCCCAAGGACCAGCAACTGGGCACTCGTTAATCCTTCCTCAAGCCAAGCACATTAAAAGCAGAACAAACGAATTTTCACCATATTCCACACACAAGGAAAAACAGAATTCCTACGGAACTGCCTGTCCTTGAGGAAAAGGCAGGAATTAAAAGGATGCTTTGGAATGTATTTGTTTGGAGATCTCAACGTCCTTTGCAGATATTACCAAATTCTCAGCATTCCTGTGGGACAGATATTACTTCCACTGGAGAAGGGAAGGAGATGGAACAGGAGCTGCTCTGCTTCCCACAAGCAGTGGCTGAGCTGGCAGCAGGGCCCAGCTGCCCACCACAGCTCCACTCCCTGCAGGAAGCACAAGCTTGTACTCCAAGGAGCACAGAAGTGGCAAGGCAGGTCCAGGGTGATGCTCCCAGAACTGAAATAACTACAGCAGCACCTTTCAATATTCAATATTTCAGGTCTAAACCATTGTCTCTCCCCATCTTTAACTCCAGAGGTGCCCAATGTCACTTGTGAAGGTCACCACTGAGCCTTTGCTCACGCATTTACTAACGGCAGCTTACAGAACTAAATATTTGAGTGAATCTTACAAATGCCTGAGCTGAAAGCTCAGATCATCATCAAACAATGATCTCAGAGTGTGATCAGCTTCAGAAGAAACCTCTTAACACCTTCTTCAAACACCTCAGAGTGGAGAAGGATAAAACTCACACACACAAACAAATGAACTGGACAGAAAATCCTCAGCAAGGTTTAGAAGACACAGAAGGAAAAACTGTCTGTGTCTTAGGACGTACCTGTAAGCCCAGAAATATGCAGAGGTACCAGGGAGGAACATCTTCAATGGTGTAAATCATGTCAGTCCTCTGGGCATCCAAACTGCCACTGCTGTCCAGGGTCTCTGCCAGGGAGCTCTGGGGGAGGAACAAGGGACAACAGCAGGTTATTGCTGCACAGGAATAAAGTGAATTTCAGCTGTCAGGCAACTCCCAGATACCCCAGGGCTGGTTCAGCACTCCCAAGCAATGCTGATTTGTGACATTTTCAAAGCCTTTTACATCCAGCTCCTGAATTTGTACTCAACACGTTCCCTTCTGACAGCCATTCCCTGCTTATTCATTTATAATTGCTGATTTATGAGAGAACTGATCGGGCAGCCAAATGGTGCCCAAAAATGGATTCATCATGACAGGACTGCTAAAAAACCCCACCAAAACACCAAACCACAAAAATAATAAAAAAAAAGAAAACAGAGAAGAATTGGAACTAAGAAGAAGAGCCAACCCTGGCTGTTTCCAAAGGGCTCTGTCCTTGCATCAGAGACTGAAATCACTGGCAAAAAAAAAATCCTCATTATGGTAATTGCTTCCCTGCTTTATTTTTACCCAATTTCATCTTGGTTAACCACTTTTAGCCAGAGGATTTATCGTTTTTGCTTCCGCCCCCCCATTTATGCAGTCAGGAAAAAAGCCAATTATTATAACCAAATTAATCCCCATCCAATTTACATCAGTCAAGCGGAATTCCTCCAGGAATTTAAATTCCCCCAGGAATTGAGGCAAGACCACACTGTGCCCTACCACGTGCCCCAGTTCCAGAGAGCCAATGGACAACTGACCACACACAGTCCCACATCAACACCCCTGCAGAGTCTCCATTAAAACAAGAGCCAGCTCTGCCATTTCTCTTTCACAACCAAGTGGAAACTCTCTGGTTTGGAAATTCCTGAGAACAAACCCACAAATGCTCCAAAGCCCCAGCACAACAATAAAAGCAGGAGGAGGTATCAGATTTTGTAATTTCAGATCAAGTAACTAAAAAATTACCTTATACAACAACTTCCCTGCCCTAATCCACCCCAGGACACAGCAAGCCCACGTGAAGTTGCCTCACACGGAGCCTGGGAACTCTGCCAGACTTGTAACTGCCTCAAATGGTCTCTACTTCTCCAAAAATCCCAACACATCCATGGATTACGCTGAGGTTATCTCCATTTGGTGTCATCTCCAAGGTCAGTGAGCCAAACTGAGCCCTGGCACTCCCCTCCCACCTCAGCCTCCTGTTGAGAAAACAAATCCACTGGGATAATTCACATTCAGGGAGCGTAGGGGAACACAGTGCTGTGGGAAGGTTGAGGGTGTTGCAGTGGAAAAGCAAAATATAGAAACACTCAATTCAGAGAACTCCTTAAAGCACTCTGAGCACTGAGCAATCCTCTCACCAGGACACAGCGCCCGCACAGAGCCAGGAGGGAAATTGTCCCTGCCTAACCCCTCCTCCCCTCTGCAGCACCAGTGACAGCTTTTCATTGACTGAAAAAGGAACAAATTCTCTCCTGACCCAATTCTCTTAAAAAAAAAAAACACCCCACATGAAAAAGATCAGGAATTTGAATCATGGAATCATCAAGGTTGGAAAAGCCCTTTCAGATCATAAAGTCTGACCATCGACACAGCACCACCACCACGGTCATCATCAATCCACATCTCCAAGTGCCACATCCACGTATTTCATGAGCACCTCTAGAGAGGAGGACTCTGCCAGTGCCCTGGGCAGCCCTTCCCAATCCCTGACAACCTTTTCCATAGAAAAATTCCTCCTGATGTCCACCCTGAGCCTCCCCTGGCCCAGCCTGAGGCCGTTCCCTCTCCTCCTGGCCCTGTTCCCTGGGAGCAGAGCCCGACCCCCCCGGCTGCCCCTTCCTGTCAGGGACTTGTGCAGAGCCACAGGGTCCCCCCTGAGCCTCCTTTGCTCCAGGCTGAGCCCCTTTCCCAGCTCCCTCAGCCTCTCCTGGGGCTCCAGCCCCTTCCCCAGCTCCGTTCCCATCTCTGGACACGCTCCAGCCCCTCAATGTCTCTCTTGGAGTGGAAGCTGAGTTCCACCCACAAAGAAAATCTTGGAGTGTCCGGTTGCCTCATCCCTCCCCTCTTTCCCTGGAACAGAGGCTCCACATGAGAACAGATTCACCTGAAGCCCTGTGTTTGTTCAGCTTTCTGCCTGAGAGGTCACCACACAGTTCCAGAGGGGCAGATGTTACAACATCTGCTCCCGAGGCAGGAGCAGAAGAGCTGCAGCAGAAATGAACTGTTTGCCTCAGGAATCGCGTCAGTGTTGGCTTGGTGGAGCCACCCCAAGAGCAGCAGGGATCCCAGGTTCTCCAAACACCCAGCCAGTGATTTGTGCAGACTGATGACTCTGTTACGGCCCTGCCTTTTCAAAACCCATCTTTGGGGCCTCTTTTTTACTTCCTCGAGCTTTGCCAGACCAATATCCAGCAGCTCTCCCACTGCTCCACTTGGTGCCAAATGCTGATTTTTCCTCATAGGACTGATGAGGTTGCATGAAGTGCATTCCTTAGCTTTTCCACCTGCTGTTCTATTCATCCTACCCTGTCCTGTCCCGTCCCGTCCCATCCCATCCCTCCTCTTCTTTGGGCAGCAGAAAGCAGAAGTGCTGGCCTGTTCCTGCCAGGAGGGCCATGGCTCATGGAGCAAATTTCTGAGTCCTTTCAGAGCTCTCCACTTGTGATTCCACCTCTAAATTACTCTGCAAAGAGCAGAACCCAGCAGCAGGCACAGGGCTTGGGAAGCAGTGAGCTGGTCCATGGCATGGAGAAAGATCTCTCTGGGTACAGATCAACAACTGCCAACCATTTCAAGCCCTCCTTGAGGAAGTGAAGGTTATAAATCTTCTGATGAAACAATTTCAAACTTCACGGCGATGTTTGTGCTACACAGCAAAGCAGCTCTAAAGGAAAAATCCCACCCAGGATACTCCCATTCCTTCCAAAAGGCACTTCCACCGCTTTGGGAGAGGCAGCTCTCAGCCCTGAGCAGATCATGGCTGCAGGGAACAGACACAAAAGAGTCCAAGACTGAACAAGGAGGAGTTGGAGAACTCAGGTGAGCCCTGGCCACCCCGACACCCCAGCGGGCACTCACTGGCCCTTTGGCACCTCGAGCCTGGGCCTGCCAGGCTGACCCTGCCTCGGTGCCTGCCAGGTGTGCCACAGGGAAGTGCTGGGAATGGGCTGTGCCTTCCCAGCCAGATACTCATCACACACTGACCCTGCCTTGGATTATTTTAACTGGCCAAAGGCACAACGTGCTGTGCTTTTCTCAGTTTTTCCCTGGTAAGTATAAACAGGGGGATTGACACAGACAGAGGTGTACAGAGAATGCTGTGGGTAGAGAAGAAACCCCACAACAAACCCATCCCAAAATCCAAAGAAACAAACCCCAACAGTCAAGACAAAGGCTCTGGTACAAAGCACTAGTGGGAAAAACCCAAAAGGGAACTGATGAGCTGTGGGGAACAAGGTCTCTAGAGAAATACCTTCCATGAAGAGCCCCCAGCTGGGCACTCTGCTCTAGTGGAAGCTGCCCCTGCACATGGCATGGGGTTGGAACTAGGTGATCTTCAAGCAAAATCCCTTCCAAAGCAAACCATCCTGTGGCTTTATTCCACGAAGCAACAAGGCATTGCTTGTTTCACAGGGATGCAGCAATAGGTATTGCTCAGCTGGGCTATCAGTTTACTGTCTCAGGTAACAAATGCTGTGAGCCAGAGCGAGCCCTGGGCATCCTCCAGGGATGAAGGACATTTCAGGCCTCTTTGCTAAAGGCTTTTTATTCAAGAGCTTTTGCTTGCTCTTTCGGTGAGGACCTCTCAGGAGGAATGGATAGCCAAGAATGAACACAGAATTATGGAATGGTTTGGAAGGAGCTCAAAGCCCATCCAGGGACAGGCAGGGACACGGGCAGGGACACCTTCCACTATCCCAGGGTGCTCCCAGCCCCATCCAACCTGGCCTTGGACACTTCCAGGGATCAAGGGGCAGCCACAGCTGCTCTGGGCACCCTGTGCCAGGGCCTCCCCATCCTGTTCATTCACCGTAAGTCACAGCAAAGCTTTAACTCAAGGAGATCTGGTTACTCAAAAGCTCACAGTGTCTTTAAGGTGAATTATTCTCCATCATCCACAGTTCTGATCACGTGGATTAGCTGGAAGGGAGAAAAGCACACATTTGGTAAAACCAGGCCATGGTAAAACCCAGGAGCACTTTCATGTCTAGAGATCGCTTATCTCATTGCACAATTTCACCCAAACACCTTTTGCTCAAGGCTTTTATCAGATTGTGCCTCTCCACTCCAGCCCCAGCATGCTCCAAAATTCAGCCATCAAAGACTTTGGCAGGTCAAGGAAAATCTGTCCACTAAACATGAGAGTGATGACGATGGCTGTGGGGCTGAGAGTGAGACACCCGGGCAGGCTGAGCGTGGGAGCCGGGAGTGCACCGGGCACAGCGGGGCACTCACAGCCTCCTCTGGAGCTGAACACTGGCAGGCCTCTGGCAGAATCAGCTGCTCAGGGGGTATTTTAAATCTGAAATTCAGGAGTGACTTCTGGTGTCTGAGTTAGAAAACCTTAACTGCATCCCTCGGTGCCATCCTTGCTCCAACAGAAACTACGGCCTCGAAGGAAGGAGCATCATGCTGCTCTTGCTTGGAACCAGGGGTTTTGTTCTTGTTTCAATCAGGACATTTGAAAAACTTTGGTCAAGTTGAGGCTTTTCAGAGACAAGGCTTTACCACAAAGCCAGTTTGACGGAACATTTCAGAAGCTCAGATTTACCATAATCTTCATCCTTGTTTTAAACAAAAGCTCAGATTCACACCATCTCAGCTTGTGGGATTATTACCGAGCAGGCCTGGGGAATGATGGAATGGAGAAAAAAGCTGGAAAAAGCAAACCAAGGGCATTAACTGCTTCCACAATTTCCTGAGTCATGCCCAAAGTGCTGCAACCAAAGTGTGTGACAAGGAGTCATGAGGGCAGAACTCCCCAGGCTGATGTGAATCTGCAAGTCAGCAGGGCTGCTGAGACAGGAACTCTCACAGCCAGGGGAGACTGCTGTGGGCAGATCATGAGCTCAAAGAGCAAGAATGAGTTCTCACCTAGCAGGGAACCCCCACGTACCTTTTCTGCTATGCCATTTTCTGTAGTGTAGATGGCCATCAGCTCCGTGTCCTCTGTGTCCTGATCACCACTGGATGTTGCTCCACCGTTTATTACAACCTTAAAAATATAACAAAAACAGAAACACAAGGTCTTTTAAAATAAACATTTCCTCTGCGATCACACCTCGTGTCACTCAGTTTTCTCCCTTGGTACTTGACATCTGCCTCTGACAATTTGTCAGAAAACATGAGGAGCATAACAAGCCATCATTTCTGTAACAGCAGGTCTAGGGATAGAGAGAGACTTGATAGACATTGCAGAGAGCTCCTGAAAACCATCTCAGAGAGCTCCTGAAAACCTGGGCAGTGTCAGCTTGGGGCAGGGGGAACCAGCAGCACTGGCTGGAAGAGTTCTCCAGAGGAGAGGTGTACAACAGAATGATTCAACTGAAAACGTGAATAAGTAGAAGACAGCAAATGTCTCCCTGCTGTTGCCTCTTCCTCTCAGTTGAGCGACTCAGGCGGTCAACAGGGGCTGAACATGAGCCCAGGTGGGCAGGGAGGCTCTGCTGAGGCCCCTCGAGTGCTGTGTCCAGATCTGGCCCCTCGCAAGAAGGACATTGAGGGGCTGGAGCGTGTCCAGGGCAGGGAACGGAGCTGGGGAAGGGGCTGGAGCCCCAGGAGAGGCTGAGGGAGCTGGGAAAGGGGCTCAGCCTGGAGCAAAGGAGGCTCAGGGGGGACCTTGTGGCTCTGCACAAGTCCCTGACAGGAGGGGGCAGCCGGGGGGAGGTTGGGCTCTGCTCCCAGGGAACAGGGCCAGGAGGAGAGGGAACGGCCTCAGGCTGGGCCAGGGGAGATTTAGGTTGGATATGGGGGAAATGCCTTCACTGGAAGAGTGGTTAAGCACTGGCATGGGCTGCCCAGGGCTCTGGTGGTGTCCCCATGCCCGGAGCTGTTCAAAACCAGAGCAGATGTGGCACTTCATGGTTTAGTGGACGTGGTGGTGATCGGTCACAGGTTGGACTTGATGATCCTGGAGGTCTTTTCCAACCTCAGTGATTCCATGATTCTACCCCAGGGGCTGCTGCAGGAGGACAGTTCAGTGCCCTGATTGTGCCTGGGGTGCTGCACGTCCTGGGAACACAGAATAACCACACACAGCAGGACTGGCTGTGCTTATACACAACTATTCAGGGGAGCAGAGCTTTGTCACTGACTGCTCGTGGAAATGAAGGGTTTGTACAACATGACTGGAGCTTTAATCCCTGATTCACACCGAGCCTGACTGGGCAGTGCTGGAATGTGCTACTCACAGGCAGGGTGAAGAAGGTGGGATGTTTGGATTCATCCTCATATTTGCCCTCTGTTGAGCCTCCCGCCTCCACCGATTTGGAAGTGGTGTTCTTGCCAATCCCCATCGTTTCCAGAACGTCCACGACTTGCATGCAGCACCCAGGAGGTGCTTCTGGGATGCCAGGCCAAGAACTAAGGACAGCTCCTTATTCAAGCAGCAGCAGCTCTGGGAATCACACAAGTGCTCAGTAATCCAGCTGGGACATCAGGGTATCATTCGCATCAACGGCTCCTAGGAGTGAAGGGAGAAATTGGTATTTTTTATTCCCTAAAAGAGATGTGCAAAAGCACAAGCCCCACAGCCTGGGCTCCCTCTCGTGCTCATGACTCACCAACTCTCATCATTCCTTCCTGATAATTATCATTCAAGGTATTTGAAATTCTTTCACACTGGGAATGCTCTGGTTATTATCTCATTCTTCTCCTGTGTTTTTCAACCATTAGCAGTATATTGAAACCTTTTTTCCCAATCTCACAGCCATTTCCACAGAACTTTTTGGGAACAAAGCACCCCTGTACTCCACATCCAGAGCAGTGCAGCACAGCTGAACATCCACTACAAACAAGACTTGGGCTTCTCCAAGGAGTTTTAATCTGCAGAGCTGCTTGCAGATTTATCCTCGGGTATTACTGAATCCTTTCTTTGAAACAAACTTCCTTTGAAATAAGAAGCATCTGGGAAGCTCAGACTGGATGGACAGGGAGGCACACCTGCCTTTCAGTGAGCCTATTTCAGAGAGAACCAGCTCCTTCTGCTGAACATCCTAACCCAGAATAATCCCCAAATTCTCAGTCGTATGAAGAACATTCCAAGCAATCTGACTGATGATGTTAAAGAACTGCTTCAGGACAAACTGGTGTATTTTAATTAGTTTCACTTCTCTTTTGGCACAAGGACAGGAAAGATCACACCTTAGTGGGTCTCTGGTTTTGCCAGATGGGTCACTACAGCACAGTTTTCCCCCATTTGCACTTTAATTAGCCCAGCCAGTCCATTATCATCCCCACATTTTCCATTTCCAAGATTAAAGAACAGGAATTAATGTATTTGAACCCCAACTTCCCACAGGACAGCACAGAAAATCCTGCAGCAAACCAAGCTTTGCAACCTGGTTGCTGAGCCCCAAACAGAAAATGCAGCTGCCAACACCTGCAGGTGAAACCGGGTCAGACACAGGTGGAAGTACAGGACAGAACCATTAAAATGGTCTCTTGAAAGTCACAAAAAGTGGAATTTTCTGCATCCATTCAAGCAGCGGAACCCACTCCCACTGGTGTTACTTCAAAAGCAAGTTAATGACAGGTTCAGCTGAACCCTAAGGTGGAAACAGAGCTCATGGGCACTCACAAACACAGGTTTGGATTGGAACAGAAGCAGGACTTGGGTTTTTCCTTAAGTCTCCCTTCCAGATGCTGCTCAGGAAATGCCAGCAGCTCCTGTCTACTGTAATTGCAATAATAACTGAACTTGAGAAAGACTCTTCTGCTGAAGGCAATTCAGGACTGTACTAATATATGAATACCAATATTTTAGAACCTCTTAATAGCTGTTAATTGCTCATTCGCTGGAAAATTCTGGTTCCTTGAGGTGAAAGAGATACCTCAATGTAGGTATCTCTTGAAAAGTTACATAAAGAAAGACTGTTTGGGCACCGAGATCCCTCGAAGCATTAATTAAATCAAGATGGGATGGAAGGCAGTGCCTGCAAATCAGGGTTAAGATTTGTTTATGAAAATAAATATTAAGGTAGCATAATTAATTATTTCTCACCTGAAGACTGAAGGAGAAGACTGGTTTGAATACTCACTGTCTTGTTCTGGAAAAAAACCAGTCGTTCCCGTTTTTACAATAACCACAGAGCTCTTCAAAGTGCAGACAGGTACTGGTTAAAGGTTTGGGGGGAGTGGGGGGTCTGGGCTGGGATCTTTGGAGGGGTTTTTTGTTTGCTTTCACTGCAGAGCAGCGAGGGATTTTTTCTTCCAAGCACACAAGAACAAAGAGAAAAGAATCTGCCTTTTTCTGTCATTGTAGACGTATTTTATTCTCCAAGAAAATCAGTGATGGAGACAGGCGAGGTTTAGTCTGGCAGCTTTATCCTCTTGGACTGGGAAGGGAAAGGGCAGCAGGACACCTCCCTAAGCCAGGGCCAGTAAAACCTGGAGCCAGGAAAGCTGCCAGTCACGGGACCTGCTGTAAGGTGCTCTGGCAGCATAAGCTGCTTAGCTGGCATTAACCAGCACCTCCAGATAAAAAAGAAAAGACTCTGTAATCCTGCTTTGCTGGGCACTGCACAACAGCAGGACTGCTATCTGCTCCAGGATCGGGTCACTCCCAGGAATTGTTCCTGGGAATTCTGCAGGACAGCAGCAAAGCTTGCCTTGTCTGGATTGCTGAGAGCTGACACACACAGCTGAAAGAACTCTGCATGAGGGCTCCCCAACAGGCACCTCCCAAGTAACAGGCAAAAAGAGCCTCACTGCTACTTTTCTTAAAGAGAGGGAGTGTTTGTGTCAGGAGGGCTTGGTCCAAGAAAAACCAGGAGAAGAACTTTCCCAGCTCTTCTTGCTTCTACCCAGCAATTAAAATTGCACTTAATGGCTCAGATGATCACCAGGGATTTTTGGAATACTTTGATTCTGCAATCTGGAGTATCAAAGTGAAGCAGATTACCTCTTCTGCTGCCTAAAGCTATCTGGGAGGTATCATTCCCTATCAGCTCCTGTGTCCCACCAGCTGAACCCAGCTGCACCACATGACTCAGGCATTTTTACAGCCCTCCACAGCAAATCCAACTCCTCAGCAGCTGAAAAGCCATGGAGAAAGAGATAAAACTCATGCAGGTACACTCAGTACAATCAGTCATCTGCAGGATCGGATTAAATGGAAAGGCCAGAAGTGAAATTTCCATCAGGACTCTGATTAAAGTTCACGTTTCCACACCAAATTAACTCCAGTGCACACCTGTGCTTAACACAGAGGGCCAAGAGCTGCCAGGGGTTTACAGTGCTGGAGATAAAATTACGATTTAGACAAAGGGCAGGAAATAGCCCAGGTGCAAGTTCAGGAGGAAAAGCCTCCTGGCCAGGGAAAGGCCACTCTGCACCTTCAACACTTGCCTTTTCTCCAGCAAAAACCTCCCTCCAGCTTTGAAGCCATCAGGAGAGGACACAAAGAGATGGCAGTGTCTGGTCTGACACAACATCACCTCCTCACCCTTCCATGACCACTCACCACATTTTCCCTCTTGCCAAGGTTGCTCCTCTTTCGTTTAAAGGAGTTAGGATGCATTTTGAAGCTCATGGAAAGAAAGATGAAACCCATCACAGATAGGGAGATCTATGATGCAAGACTGTGTTTAAGTGCTCTTTTTCTTCCTGCAAGTCTCTGCTCTGGAACCTCCACCGCAAATAAAAACATCCACTGGAGTACAAAGCTTTTCCTACAGGAAAATCTGCCCCTGTGCCACCACAGGCCGCACAAAAGGCTGCTACTTCACGAGGTACCAAACTGCCTGGGAGTCAGTAAAAATCCTCTGAAAGCTCCTCTCTTAAGTGGATCCAAGGGTTAACTTGGGCAGGACAGAAGGTACAGATGGACATAAAGAGCTTATTACCATGCAAGGGAGAACTGGCCATGAACCCATAAAGGATTAGGCCATGTAATACAGACACCTCCCTTGCATGCATTGGATATAGTTTTTGGCTGAACCACACTAAAAATATTCCCTAAATCAGATTTGTTGTGATGGCAATTTGTCCCTACAGAGCTGAAGGCCCAGTGGGAGGGCCTTTAACGTTAACACTTGAATCCAGAGCTGGGCAAAGCAAAGACCGGACTGAATTTGGTGGCCCTTTCCTGCTGCACAAAGGAAATATTCGTGAAGGAAGCACAACAAGTGGGGTGATAAAAGCAGCTGGTGATGAAACAGGCCAGGCTTGGGAAACAACTGCAATCCTTTGGAGGGCATGGATGGCAAAGCTCCCAGGAGCAGCACGGTGGGACTGCCCCATGTCACACCTCCCCGAGGAAGGAGCCATGGCACAGCCAGCCAGGACCTTTCTGGCTGCTACAGACGGCTGAGGAGCCAAGAGAGCTCTGGCTGTTGCACACACTAAGGAGATTAGAATCAAATTAAGGTCACTGCTTAATTACAATCATCAATTTATTATTTTAATTAGCTGTCAGGCTCATGTGAACAGACCAACTTTCTCCTGCAAGCAGAAATGATGCTCAGCCAGAAGTTGTCACACTTGAGGTGCCTCTGGAATTTCACCACCTCCCATGGCACTTCCAAGTGTTTGGCACATCTGAAACTCGGGCACATGATGTGTTTAAACACAAATCAAGGCATCCTCTAGCTCTGAGATTGTATTTTTGGCAGCAGACACACTACAGAGGCATGGAAAGGGACTTGGACTCCCTTGCACGCTATTTTCTTGTTAAATGTACCCAGTCTGAGCAGAAGATAAAACCAGCTCTAACCCCACTTCACTCGCTCAGGCCCAAGGCACTGAGCACTGGGGAGCTCACAGTGGGAAGGACACACCAGAGACTGAGGCTAAAGCAAACTTTCAGTTCCTGCAGTGTCACAGCTGTGAAGAATTGGAAGCCAGTAACAAACGCACTGGATTGACTTTGTTTGGGGTAAAAAAGTGCATTTGGGCCAAGCAGCTCATCCTGCTCTCCAGGACAAGTCACAGAGGAACCAAACCACCCCTGTGGGACAGAGCTGCCATGGGACAGCCAGGATTCCAAAGGGGAGACACACAGAAGGGACAGGATGGATGCCAAGAGATCAGGGAAGTTGTGAAAAGAATTCCTTGCCCAGAACACTGCACCAAACTGATCAGGGGCACAGGAGTGCTCCAGCAGTGCAGACAATTAAGGGATGTTGTAGAGGCCCTAATTAGACAAAGTTTGCTTACAGAGCACAGCTATGCCTGGCCAGACGCAATTCCACACAAAAGCAAGGCAATTCCCAGTTAATTATGGAATAGCAGCTTTCCCCAGACTGGCACTGGCTACACCCTCACATAAAACTTCTGTCCTGATTTTGTGCCATTAAGGTATTAAAACCCCAAACCTCATCTTCTCGTTGTTATCCAGACCTTGTCTGCTGTGCATCAGCTCCAGGCACTGGATTTATCTGTGTTCTCACTTTTCTGCTGTTTTTAATACCAGAAGAACCTCAGAACATGGTTCCCCATTTCCTTCTCCAGCCTGCGCAGCTGTTCACACCTATTTCACAGCTTTTATAAATAAACATTAGAGTTACTTTTTTCTGAGAAACTGTTAGAAATGAAACAGCCCATTACCAAAGGGTTTTCAAATACTAAGGACCAAACTACAAACCACCGAAAGAGCACCCACTTTGCTACTCAGAGGTGTCCAAGGGACGCTGGATGTTTTCCCAGGAAAAAACGGTTCTCCCCAGTTAAAAACATTCCACAAATATCTCATCACCGAGGTTAAAAAAGCCCAGTAAGTACTTAAACGATGCCATCAGAGTCCTGTCCGCAGAACCACAACCACAAGTCCAATTGCTTCACGCTGTTACATCCCAGATCCGTACCTGGATATGGCACCTGTGAGGTCCCACCCACTGCCCACATACGGAGGAGTGCCCCAAAGGCATTTTTTCTGCCTTCCAGGGCATTTTCGCCATCTCACAGATGTGAAAAAGGTGCCCAGAACCCACACTTAGTGTTCTCTTGCTACATGGTAAAAACCATCCTCCTGCTTCAGTCTTAGACCGAGTTTTGCCTCGGGCTGTTTGGAGCAGCCTCTTTGGTCCCAGGAAACTCGTGATTCGTCTTTAGCAGGGGCCTCTCGGACCCCGAGTTCCTTCCCATGAACTGAAGCTGCACTGAAATGCCACCACATCCTTAAATGCTCCAGAGATCTCCCTCCTCCACTGAACCACATCCACGACTGAAGAAAAGCAGACTTCAAACTTAACCTAACGCCACACAAAAAGGCATCGCTTCTCTTTACCTGCAGCAGAGACAAATAAAATGCTGCTAAAATACCCAAACTTCCTAACATTTGAATTTTAAAAAATTAAATTTAGGTTTTAAAAAGAGTTGATGAGCACTTTAAGAAGTTTCCCTCTTCACTTCAAAGCAGCTCATCAAAGCACAAACATATTCTTTCTTTGTAGGCACTAATGAATTTTTAAGTAGTTGGTATTTTGACTGCCATCCAGAACGATGCTTTAATAACTGACCAACATTATTAGGGCAAGTCTACACAAGGATAAGCAGGAAAGTTATGCCGAGCTCAAACCTTCCATGTATTTAAAGCACATTAGCTAAATCTCATTAACTTCCTGTGTGAATGAGCTCGCTGAGAAGGGGGACTTAAATCCAGCTGAATGAGATGTTTAACAAAGGATCTCCCAGCTTTCAAAAACTACAAGTTTGGTTAGTGAAGTTATTAACTAAGAGCTTAGTTAGGCTGTGATTCTAAACTAAAATAGCTGAAATATGAGTGTTTCTAGCATAAATCAACCTGAAGAGTATTTGGTCAAAACACTGCTGGCCAAGCAGTTCCTGCTCATCTTTCACCCCATTACCCCCATTTTCTTGCTCCAAAAGGCAGCAGTTTTGCCCAAATTTTGTGCAGTGCATTTGCCACCCTCCCTGGGGAACCCCCACGAGTGCACAGAGATGAGAAAAGGGCATGGGAGAAGATTAAAATTCCAAAGCAGCACAAGCAGAAGGTGGGAGATGACAATTTTCCAGCTCGTTATCTGTACACAGAGACTGCTGGGAACTAACACCTGCAGAGTTCTCCAGACTCAGGGTAAATAAAAATTAAATCCCGTCTCACTGTTCCCTACAAAGCTACTTCAGAGTCTGCGTCGGGGCTCAGCACACCTCGCACAGTGTATGGCACACATTCATCTGATTTATAATGGTATGGAGTCCTTACAGTCTCCCTGGGGAGAATTAATAATTTGGGCATTCCGATAGCTCCCCGTTATTATGGATATTAATACACAGTTCGTTAAGCTCCTTCACGGCCCTCAAAGCAACCTGAGCACACACTGGGTCCTTTCTCAGCCTGCTTTGTACTTGGACTTGGCACTTTGATGAAAGCTGCCTTCTTTCCAAGACTTTAATCACATTAAAACAAAGGTGGGGTTAGAGACTCATCTAGGAAAAATTCCATTTATTAAGTAAATCGAGGTAATGTGCCAGTTTTTCAGCTCTGGATATGAAGTTCCTTCCCAAAGGCTGAGGATCCCTGTGGCTACTTTGGAATCGGACACTCCCTCCTTTGGAAAGGGAACAGCTTGAGCCCAGTAATCAATACAAACCCAGCAACTGATCCCACACTTGAAAAGTTTTACACTGAGTTACCTGTTCGGCTTGTCTTGAAATAAACACTTCACTTCCATTTAGCATAACTTAGTAAGATTGGGAATTAGTAAACTTCCAAGAACTAACCAAGATGCTGTACTTCTGTGCTCAAGCTTTCTTAAAATCCCTTTTACTACATAAATCTCATACAAAATTTTCCCATTTCAAAAATTAAAAGCAAAGTTTACAGATAAACAAAAAAAAGTAAATACTTTTGAAATAGTAAATGTATCTTTTTATAGTGATAGCAATTTCAAAATGAAAAATTAAGTCCTCAAATCTTTAAGATAAGGAAAATTAGTTATTAACACCAGCAAACACAAGTTTCTAAGTTTCTTATCAAATAACGCTGACACCAAAGCAGTTGAATTTTTCCAATCACCCCCACCGGGACGTGAATCCCAAGGTAAACCTGCACCAACCTCTCGGAGGCAGCTTCTGCAGTGCCTGTGGCAGCCAGAGCCGGAGCCGCAGCCTGGGAGGAAGGATGCCGACATTCCCCGGGAGCGCTTTTATATCCTGCTGCTCCCATTGTGTAACTGCTCCGTGCCCAATCCCAGCCCGTGCTTACACAAGGGCCGGCCAGGAGGCAGCCCTGGACACCCCTGTTACTCCCCAGTTACTCCACACCTCCTCCGGGCTTACGCAAAGCGAACGGGCGCCCAGGGCAGCCCAGCGCCAGGAGCTTCCAGCTCGGACACGAACTGCAGCTCCACGGGGAGAACACCCAGCCAGAGCCCTCCGAACACAACTGGCACAAATATTTACATGCCTGGCTGCAACAGCTGGAATCAGGCTGGGGCTTTTCTCCCAGTGTTTTTCCATGAGCCTCCCTTGTGCAACTTGCACGGAAATGTTTGTATTAGCAATTGGACACATTTTCGAGAGGTCCCAGATCTCAAAGCTCTTCCCTAAGACAAAGGTCACTGATCCACAACCTCACTGGGAACTGAAACACACCAGGGCTCGTGCTGGGCTCCTTCACTTCCCCAATGGAAAACGCTGAGTAACAATGATATTGGGCACAGGGCAAAGTGAGATGGAAAGGGACACAGGAGAAGAACTGAAAGACTTGAAACAACAACAAAACCAACAGGAAATAAAGGGTTGCCACGCACTGGAACAGGCTGCCCAGGGAAGTGGGTGAGTCCCCACCCTTAGAGGTATCTAAAAGACATGCAGATGTAGCATTCAGGGCATGGTTTAGTGGTGGACGTGGCAGTGCTGGCTTAATGGTTGGACTCGATCTTAAAGGTCTTTTCCAACCTAAACAATTCTACGATTCTAGAATTGCTTCCCATGGATCTGCTTGCCCCACTCCCTTTCTGTGGGAGCACAGTCCTGCCTAAAGCTGCCCTTACACTCTTCAACATCATTTTGTAATTCATCACATCACAGCCCCTGCCTCGAGCTGCCACCGAGCTACACCATCCCTACCCCCCATTTCCCTTTCCAAACTGTTAACGAGACACCATCACCCTACAACTGATACTGAAGCCATAACCAGAACAGGACACCACAAAGCAGCACCCCGTGAGCAGCTTCTGCCCGGATTTACCAGCAGCGACTCCACCCCTTGGAGAGCGGGCCAAGAGCGTGGAGCTCGAGGGCACGAAGATGAGCTCACGGTACCTGAAATGCCCTTTTTGCACCCCAGTGTGTGGAGGCAGGGCCAGGCTGTCCAGCTCCCCTGGTGACCCCTTTGGCTCCATCCAGCCCCAGCAGCCTCACACAAGTCGGAATTTGCCGCCTGCCGCCGGCTCCTGCGGCTCCGGGCTCGGCGTGTGCTGGTCCTGCATCAAAGAGCCAACGCCTGAGCAGGGCACGTTTAATTGAAAGCTGACGCCTGTCCCACGCAATGCTCCTTATTCATCCCTCGCTCAGATCCATGGAAGCAATCCAAGTATCTCCACCGATTCCTTTGTGCAATGTGTGTGCACACAAACCCACAGGACGTTTCAGCCTTTAGTTCTCCGCTGCAAAGAGATGTTGAAAAGTCTTCCCCCTCCATTTGCTCCTTTTCCAATTATCAGATCCTTTCCTTTCCTCTTTCCTTCTGAATTCCAAATGTTTTCACAAACACAAATGTCTTAATTTCAACATAAAGAAATCTTAGAGCCCTTAACACAAACATCACCAAACCTTAAGACTACAAAATACCAACTGCTGTACCCAGACTGGCTGAAGATTGCTGATCTATGATGCTTTTAAGGTGCATGCTGGAAATTGTTTTAGATTCAAGGTGTTTGATGTCCTCACACGGAGCTACAGGACTAAGTGATCAATGGCAAGAGGAAAACTTTAGGTTTTGAAAGAAATAAGCCATTTGCTTTTTTACTCCAATGTCCAGAATTTTTTTAATAGTTGGATTAAACAATGCCAGGGACTCAAATACTTCTTGCCCTGAATATCACAGTTCAAAGTATAATTGAGTTCAATGCAATTAAAATTCTTAAGTATCCAATTAAAAACTTGTCTGTTTACCTTGCAATTAAAACTAATCGCTCCAAAATTCATCACTGGTGAGTGGAGAACTTCAACATTTGAACAATTTATTTCTGATTACTTCGCATTTACACTCAATCCAAATAAACCATCTTCTAATCTGGGTACCTCCACTCCAATCCCAGCTCCCAGGACTGATGCTGGGACAGATCCAAGCGCAGGTTGTTGGGTTACAATTCCCTGCAGTGAACAGGTACTGGAATCGCTGTCACACTCCAGGGGAATGCTAATTCCAAATGTGACTCCACTGTCTCAAGCACTGGAATATTTCACGGTGCAGCTTCAAGCTTCAAAATGCTGTGGAAGCCGGGTGGGAATAAACAGCTGAGAGCTCTGTGTATGGCTGCACTTTACTGGTGGGAGGGCAATCACAGCAGAGGATTTATCCCGCTCTGCTTCAGCACAGGGAGCTTTGTCGTGATGATCCGACACAGTCACTCATCATTTTTATTACCTGCTTAATATCTGAAATGCAAACTGGTGGAAGCATTTCTACGGCTTGGAAATGTTACTCCTAGGAGGAGTTCACTTTGATTCTTACGAGAAAATCCAATTTTCTGCCTTCTTCTCAGACACTCCGTGTTCAGTCTAAGGATGAACCAACACTTCCGAGTGCTCCGGCCAAATTCTGTTTGCTCTTGGACACACATTGGTAAACTACTGACAATGTTCCGAGTTGGAGTATTTATTCTGAGGATATTCTCTACAGTTTTGCAGCACTCAGGCAGGATAAAATCCTTCTCTGAAGTCCCCTATTCCCCCTGCACTGACAACACTGCACAAGAGTGGCACACAATGGTTACGTCCCATCACCGAAATGACAATAATGTGACCCAGGGGCTGCAAACACCTGGAACCAAATCCCTCCTTTGAACCTTCAGCAAGAACTAGAAAAACACCCAAAAGGCAAGAGAGATGCAGGGAGAGGCACAGCTTCTCTGCAAGAACATCCTGTTTCATCTGGAGGATGAGGTGGAGGAGGCCTTGTTTCTGACAGCTCAATGAGCCTCCTCACTACATTTTCGTAGCGATCTCCTAATTTAAGTATTCTTCCTCCCAAAGCCACAGCAAATCTGTAATCTTTTACATCAGCTTATTTAATCAGCAGCCTCCCATGAACATCCTCCAGAACACACTTAACTTAATACAGCAAACACAGAAAATAGCATCACACACGAGTACAATAAATAGATCCACTTCCACCCACAACTGGGAACAGCAGAAAGACTCAGCTATTAAGTTTGATCTTAGAGTGACACTTATAAATTCATTGAATTATGAATTCCTTGAAAAAGCACTTACCAGAAGATCTGCTGTAGTATGAAAACATCCACTGCTCTGCCCTAATGCTGACTCAAATCGACACCAAGAATTACTGCAACTGCTCTGAAAGCTCCCAGTTAATTCAGGGAGCGATGCCCAGTCCTGGCTCCTGCTGACAGCGTCCCCCTTGTACCTGACTGAACCCACCATCCCTCTCTCCTAGAGAAAGGACACCTTGGGGCAATCCATGGTGGGTGAATTCCACATTTCCAGTTGGAGAATGCAATGCTTTGTGGCCAGCTTCTGTTCTTAAATCCCCAATTCAGCTACAGCCCATATTACTGTGGTGTTTATTAGAACTTTTTCTGCAACTGTGTATTTTTAAATACTTGTAAGAAAAACCCAGGGTCTGAGAGGTACATCACAGCAGATACAGAGTTCTATGTGAAAAAGTAATTACAAGATGGAAGTGCCTTTAAAAATACCTGTAGCTGATTTCTGGGCAAGAAATAAGGAATCATTTTCAAGCAAGAACAACAAAAGAACAGGGGAGCCAAAGCCCTACACTCCACAGGCACAGATCAAAGCACTTCCAAAATTAATGGAGAAGGAATGTGCTTTTTGGGGCCTGTTACTGTATTCACTGCATTTGTAAGCTAAGTCAGACTCCTACGTCTTTCCTGGAGCTCCAGGTAATCCTGTAATTAAAGGCAAAAGCTCAAAGCCATTGTCTTCTAAGAAAATTCAGAAGTAACTCCTGTGTACTGGGCACCAGAGCAGGGTGAGAGGTGTTTACCCTTAACGCATCACTACCTTCATGTATTCCCGGAATCTCCACCCCTGGAAGCGCCCACGGCCAGGTTGGACAGGGCTTGGAGCAACCTGGGATAGTGGGAGGTGTCCCTGCCTGTGGCAGGGGGTGGCACTGGATGGGCTGTGAGGTCCCTCCCAACCCAAACCATTCCATGCCCAAGGAAACTCCATCAAACTCACGCTTGGAGAACAACGATTCACAGCCCCAGCTCGGGAATGCTCAGGGAACTCAGCTCAGGAACAACACCCAACCGACCTAATAAACCAGCATAAAACAGCCCTACACCCAGCCAGCTACAAACTGAATTTTACAGTCAGATTTCACCTCCAGGACCTTTCATCTCTTCACCCCTCAAACATCAGCCCACAGGAGCACATCTGGGTGCACTCAGAGTTCCAGCCACGAGCAAAACCCACGCCCAGCCCAGCAGCTCTGCCCTATCCCATGCTGTGGGTCACAAAACCCAGCAGATACGCAGACTTACACACCAGGTCCAGACTTAAACCATCTACTCTTATCTGCTCAAGTTGTGATTTTGTGACTTTTTTTATTACTAGGCATTATTTTATAGAATCATGGAATGATTTGGGTTGGAAGGGACTTCAGAAGATCATCTAGTTCCAACTCCCTGCCACGGGCTGGGAACCTTCCACTGCTGTTACCAGTTCAGTTTGTACACTTGTATTTTAGCTTTCTCTCCCTATTTTTGTGACTGCTAATAGTTTCAAAAGTGTGGGCTAAACTCATGTACAGAAAAATCCTGTAGGCTGTGCGAAGAACATGACAAGTTCCATCCTTTAGCTGAAGTTGCTGTTATTTTTATTTTCTAAAGGCAAAACATTGCTATCCAAAATCACTTATATAGTTTTTCATTCAGTATGTAATTTGCTTGGATGCCTAAAAATCTCCCTGCATCACACACTGAGCAGCCAGGCTGAAAACTCCAGCTGCAAAACTAAATGTTTTAAAAAGTGGGGGGAAAAGAGCAGGTATGCATAGGTTTGGTCAGTGGTCCTGGGATCTCGTTCACAGCTCAGTAATTCGCAGCCCAACTGCTCCGGCAGCCACAACTTCTCCTCCCACCAATCCCAACCTCCTATATCCGAAATGAAAGAAGCCCTTTTAATCTTCAAAGCATGGCCACAAGTCAATCTCAACTTAGCACACTTTTTAATTTTCTTTTTAATTATCCAGTTGGGAGAGTTATGCCCTTCTTCTTGCTCAGTGACCTTTCGCTCCTTCGAGATTACTTCAAAATCTTTCCTGGGAATAATCGGCGAATTTATACCACTTACAGAGGAAACGTTCCAAGGCTTCTGTGGCTGAGGGGGAGAGCCAGCGTGACTCTCTGTGTGCAGGAATCTTTGCTGTGCTCCCAGGACCCTCAGTGCTGCAGGAGAGGTGTCCTCTGGCTCCAGGACTGCTCTGAGTGCAGTCCTGGCACAGCTGCTCCGACCCCTTCCCAGGGCGGGCTGGCACCACACCGGGGTTTGGAGCCCCCAGGTCCCGACCTGGAGCCAAACCCAAATCAGCAGGAGAAGGTTCCTGCTGGAGCTGGCAAAAGGCAGGGCACAAGCAGATCATCTCTCGGTGTCACAGAGCAAGAACAGCTGCTATTATTCATTATGTTAGCAGTAATAGATGCTAATATTCCTACCTATAACTGGTGCCCAACTGTTTGCCCCGGGAGCTTTGGTCACCAAGCACACCTTGGTTCCCCACAGCCACTGGGGAAAAATTAAATCATTATTGCCATTAATGATTTTTACGCCAAACCAGCACTCCTTACTCCCTGCTCACACACCAAACAACTGTAAGCAGCCCTGGGTTTGATTCCCACTCGTTAAGCCAACCAATTACTAATTTATTAATTTCACAACAAGCCTGGAAGCGTTTCTGGAGCAGGCCTGTGTTCAGCCAGACCTGCTGGGTGACTCCTGTGCTCCTGTTTCAGGCAGGCTCAGGTGAAAGCAGCTCCTGCCCAGCCACCAGCACCGAGCTCCTCATAAATGTGCATTTGTCCATCCATCCTCTGAACCCACAGGGATGGTCAGGGGAGCAGGAGGGGACCAGGACCCGTTGGAGCCCAGCTGCCAGCTCACCCCTACGTCACACACCACGTCACCATGCAGAGATGGGGGATGTCGTTTACTGCAATGGCTTTGAAGATTTTCCTCCCTATGTAAGCGGGTAATTAAGAATGCATTAAATAGATATTAATGCATTAAATATCCCTCCAAGCAACAGAACTGTTAAAGGAGGTTAAGTGGCTTCTCCAACTGATGGGACAGAAATGGAACAGCCAGTTTAACACCCAACTGGCTGCTCAGGAAAAGCACGAAGAATTGTAATGTTTTCAGAGTTCACATTACTCACAATAAAATTTATACCAACTACAGGTTATGGAAGGAAAACTTTTTGGTTTTGGCAAGACTTTGAAAAGAAGCATTTTGGCAAAATTTAGTAAAATACTTTTTTGTGATTTCTGCCAGCAAACCAATCCTTTTTTAACTAACATACTGTGGGTTTAATATTGTACCTTACTGGCTGCTTCATCTTCAGGGCTCTTTGGCAGATGTATTTTAGCTCTGCTTTTAACAAAATAATCTCAATTATTCTTACTTAATTGGCATCAGATAAATGCAAGACTTCTTAGCTGCTGCTACTTGAAGGAACAGCACTTCAGCACACATTTTGCCCTTTGAATAATTAGAAGAAAAGACCAATGCAGATGGAGTGTACCTAAGTGAGTTCCAAAACGGGGCTAATACTGATCACAAAATCTTTACCAAACCCCAACAGCCACGGAGGGGAGCTCAGACAGTGCTGTGGGTTCAGGCTCATTTATACAGAGAAATTTAATAGAAGGTTTAATTGACAGCTTTGCTTGGTTCTATTGTGCCTGATTAGGCATCTCCATGAAAAGCATTAGATGTGTTTGATCCCCTCCAAAGCAGAGCAGCTCATTAGCAGGGGATGTTTACAGGGACCAGCAGCTCTTCCCCTGCTACAGGAGGGGCTTTTCAGATCATCTTTTTATGAGGAGGATCATGACTCCAAAAGAGCTCAGCCTTCCATCCTTTGCCTTTCCTGTTATTTGCCAACAGGACAGATGGACGAGGAAAACATCTGACAGGACTGCAACAAACCCCCAACACTTGGCTAATAAAACCACCCCAAATCCTCTCCCTCGTCCTTTTTTTTAAAGAGCATCTATTAGTGAGCTGAAAGAGATTAAATAACAAGTGTCCAACAGGCTGAATAAACCAGACCAGAGCCTTGTGAAATTATATTGGTAATAATGATTCTGCTCAGCACAACCTCCCAAAATTCCACACACAAAATTAAATGGCACCCATGCAAATACATCCAATATCAGCAAATTACTGCTGTTATTGTTCCCACAGATGAAAGGACACAGAACAGTATGAGAATACAGCAATTATTTCTTGCACTCTGAGCCTATGGAACAGGGACCTGCAGCTCCAGTTTCTTTCTTGTCAGTCTGAACCCAAATTACTCCTTAGGTTTGGTCTTTACACAACAAAATGCTCATCAGGAAACCATAATCTGTCAGCTTTTATCAAAAACCCCTATCTGTTAAAATATGATCAAGCAAATGCTTCTCGCATCAGGAAGGTTTAGTTAACTTTCAGAAAAAATTAATTCTGTACAAAAAATGAAAAAGGGAGGGGGAAAAATAAAGCTGCTGTAACCTGTGAAGAGCTGGTGCTTTAGAGCCTGCCAAAACAAGGATGTGTTTCCTTTGCTTGGGTATGGTGAGAGTACAGGATTCTCCACACAAAGGACAAGCAATAAACACAGCAAAATTAGTTTTTTCCTGTCACAGGGATTCAAAGACTCTGTGAAAATTCAAACCTTCCCACAGCACAGTCCACTAAGTGCTATTAGCTCTGAGACAGCTTCATTTCAACCAGCATACAAAATAAAAGGTTGCTAACTTTGCAGTGCAGCATTTTATTTCCCTTCCAAGCTCCTAAATAAAAAGTGAAAGTCACGACACGGAGTCACGTGCCCGTTTTATGAGATCCTCTCCATGACCTTGAATGCTGCTAAGAACATTTACACACAATTCCCTTTAAAAGCACAACACAGCAGCACCACTGAGCTTCAGGCTGAAATTCAAGACAATCCAGGTAAGTGGAGAGTAAGGTCAAGAAAAATAGGAAACCCTTCAGATGGTGGCTTCTGGGCTGGAGAAGGGTGCTCAGCAAAGCTGGGCTTGGTGGTCAAAGACTTCCAGCATTTCCTTCCCATCGCAAGCAGCAGATCAACAGGACTTCCAGGGGCTGGGAGACGGGGATGAATTCACTGAAGGCACATTAACCACCTCAGCACATAAACACAGCCAAGTGCATGAGTGTTTAAGGCGCCTTCCCATTAAAGCTGCACTTTGTTCTGTTAACTTTTACAACCTCACAAGTGTGTAACAGCCAGCAAACCACTAAAATCGACCTCATTGCCCTGGGCTGCCATTTCACGGCCATGCGAAACAGGAATAAAGCCAATTAAAATGTGTCGCTCCATTGAGAGCCCAAACTACTCAAAGCTCACACCCCAGGTTAATACCCAGGACTGTAAGTGCATAAGCACCCCTGAAGTTGCTTTCCACTTACTTTCCCACCACCATGCATTGCCAAAATGCTTCAGCCAACTGCTGGAATGGCATGAGCCCTGCAACAGTTTGATTTAAAAATAAATTCAGACAACAAACTGGGGGACATGGAGCCATTCAAAATCAAATTCAAAATCAGTTTGGGGACTCACGGTATTTCCAAACAATCAAAACCAAATAATGGTGAGTCAATCCCTCCTTCACCGTTGTACTCATTTGAGGCCCATTCTTCAAGCAGTTTTACTCTAAAGTGAGCATAAAGTGGGTGACAAATTCAAACAGTCCCTTTTATCAGAGAGGGCACGTGCTGGTTTAACCCAAACACACATAAATCAGGTCAGTTGTTGTTTTCAGAACACACAGAGCTGGAGAGTTCAGATACTCCCAGGTGCTGCGGGGGACGCAGCTCCTCCACCACAACAACTGGACTCCCCTGCTCCTAAAAATACAACTATCAGACAAAGTTTTTTTTCTGAGGTATTTTGCTGACGCCAAGTCCAAGATCAAAACATTCCTGGTTCAGAAGACAGAGATGTATCAGTCTCCAAAATACGCAGCTAAAATCCAGCCATGCCACCCCCCAAGGTGCCTGGGACACTCTTATCAAGACACATGAATTTATTACTGCTTAGTAACGTAGGCTTTGGGGAAAGAATAAAATGTTCTGGTTGCCTGAATGTGTTGAGAAGGAACTCTGGAAATTCCCTTTCACCGAAATAGGATAAAGTATATTCGCTCTTGAAGCTGCTATTTAAAAGTAATATTAAAATAAATTAAGTAAGGGCAGACACCTGGATGTTAAGCGCACTCCCTGCCCCCATCCCCTCCTTACCCAGCACTTGCATCTTCTGGCCTGAGAACTGAGACACAGGGAGATTCAGATAATTGAATTGCTAATTATAAACTCATTAAAATACTAGTTTTACAGTTACCTCAAGCCCAGCCATTCCTCAGCAAATAATCAAATGGAGCTCTGGGATGGGAACAGAGAGTATTTCAATCCACTCCCACAACGCAGGAGGGAGACACCCAAAGAGTGCTTTGGGACCCTCGGGGCACAGCCTGGCTGGGACCTCGCGGCCAATTCATCCTGCCCAAAACCATCCCGGAGCTCGACACCCAAAGAGTGCTTTGAGACCCCCCGGGCACAGTCTGGCTGGGACCTCGCGGCCAATTCATCCTGCCCAAAACCATCCCGGAGCTCGACACCCAAAGAATGCTTTGGGACCCCCCGGGCACAGTCTGGCTGGGACCTCACGGCCAATTCATCCGGCCCAAAACCATCCCGGAGCTCTCAAAGCCCAAGAGCCCAACCCAGCCCCGGGACCCCAGCACAGCCAGGGGAAGAGGCACAGCTCCCAGGGCAAGGGTGACTCACTACTTAGGGGCTGGTGACAACATTCACGACCACAAACTCGGCTCCTCAGCCCAGGGTGAGGGTGACTCACTACTTAGGGGCTGATGACAACATTCGGGACCACAAACTCGGCTCCTCAGCCCTCTGGAGAACTGCGTTAGAGGCCAGGGAGTCGCGTCGTGCACCGCCAGGCACGCGGCGTTGCCGATGCCACACACGTTCCCGCTGCTGTTCGGCAACAGGAATGGCCAAGACTGATGCCGAGTGCACGGAATAAAATTACAACAGGAGACTTCTGAACTACAAGTCCAGTTCTCCCTCCTCCTCCCTTTCCCCACCAAGTGCCAGCGATGTCTCAACACCCCAACTGCCTTTCCAAGGAAGTAGCTCTGCTTCTTTCATGGCCAAATTACCATGGCAAGAAATCCCCATTTAGATTCATCTCCAACAGAAAAACATTCAGACAGCAAGTATTTCCTTCCCATAACCTGAAAACAGCCAAATATCATCAGATTTCTTTCCTGCCATCAAAGAAACCCTGTCCTGAGACAGCTCATAACAACTAAAAACATTTGCCCATAAAGCAAATGTGCTCCCAAGTACTGACAGAAATATTTAGTGCACCCCACGAAGCTGGCAGTGTCTGAACACACTTCACCCCCGGAAGGCTGGAGAACACAGCAAGAAGTTTCATTTGTAATGATTTATTTTATTCCTGCCTTCGCTACATCAGGACGCACATCTCTTACTCATCCTGACTGTCAATATTGTCTTCCTGCAGCTTTTAAGTAAAATAACCCCCACGGTAACTGTTGTCAGGCCATGTCATGACCACTGAGGCTTCATAAATAACACTTGATATAAATAGATTTTGCAGCAACATATAAACCATCAGCTCCAATGGGAGTAGAAAGGTTGTGTGCAGCAGCCATCTGCATTTTCTCCTGTAAGGATAAACACATAAAGAAGTGTTTGGAAGTAAAATAAATCTATTGAAGAAATGGCCCTACAGAAACTTCTGGGGCTTGAGATTTCTTACGTGGTTCACACGAAGACATTGAAAGGAGCAGCTACAGCAGGACAACATCTTCTCAGGAAGAAATCCTTCCCTGGGAGGGTGCTGAGGCCCTGGCACAGGGTGCCCAGAGCAGCTGTGGCTGTCCCTGGATCCCTGGAAGAGTCCAGGGCCAGCCTAGATGGGGCTTGGAACAATCTGGGATAGTGGGAAGTGTCCCTGCCCATGGCAGAGGGTGGCACTGGCACTCTGAGGTCCCTTCCAACCCAAACCATTCCAGGATTCTATCACCTTCCAAGTACCACCTTGCACAGGACACCAGTTCGTGGCAGGAACAGGTCTCAGGGTGTGCCTGCTGCCCTCCCCTGCCCTCCGGGAGCAGGAGAAGTTTAAAAGTCTAATTGCTGCAGTTCAGACCAGTCACGAGAGCAGCTTAGCAGCCACTTCTGGAGGAATCCATACTGACAATGCCTGAAGCCTCACCCATTTTCCTGTCAATGGTCTCCAGTCAACTTACACAACACAACAAAGCCAGGTCACAGCCCCACGGGACAGTCCATCGTACTGGGGAAGTTGGCAGATTTGGCTACACCAGGAAGAAACAAAACCCCAAACATACTGACAGAATGAAAGACAAAAAACTCTACCTGGTTTAATTTAAAAACCATTTGAAATAGGAACAGCATACCAATGCAGTATGTTTTACAGGTTCTTCTAAACAAATGAGGGGGAATTCCACAAAGTTTTCTGTTAGGAAAAAACCAACCCTCAAACGCTGCCATTATTTCAAGCTTCCTCTGAAGAAGTCTCCAACCAAGTAATACCAACAAAGAAATCGTTTCTATTTCTCCAATGGAATTCAACTCCCTGTTAGACTGGACCTCAGAAATTCTCACATTAGCAACCTTTAAAAAGCCATACACCCACACACCACCCAGTAAGGACTTAGGCAGGTACACTCAGGTCCACCTGGGCTCAGGGAGGGCAGAGAGCACAAAAATTCCCTGAACAGATCGGGCTGCCATAGAAACACAAGGCTTTTGTGGGCTAACCCCTGACTGAGCTGCCATCCCTCCGGGGGTCCCAGCACCCAGGGGACACCGCCAGGCTTCGAGGGATGAGAGCTGCTTAAATTGCTGCTGTCACCCAAGGAAACGCCCATCAACCTGCAGCCCAAACCCTCCCACTGTTTGAGAAGCTGCTTTTCCTTCCGATTTGTTTCCATGCTGAAAATGCAGAAGCAACAGACCCGTGCTCTGAGGACCTGATTCCCATCCTGCTCCTTCCATCTCCTGCGAGCCGTGTGCTTCCAGAGAGATCAGCAAAGCCAAGCCTGCCTCAGGGCAGGGTTTACAGCCCTGGGAGGGATCTTAAACCATTCGAATTCGGCCCGTTAAGGCCCAGCAGGAGCACAACCCACCCTCGAGAACCCCAGCTCGAACTCCTCTTGTCCCCAGGGCTCTGACAACACATTTTCAAGTCCTCCTGCATCTTTACTAAGCCAAATGCTCGTTTAAATCCATGATTAAAATCTCAGGGCTTGTTTAACCTCCTCCCTGGCCCAAGGTTGAATTTGTTTCAGTGCATCTCCACATTAACACTGCTCTAATTTCAAGCTATCTGGATCATGACTGGGAGCTAGGAGTAGGGGTGCAAGAGCTCGTCAACTACTAATCCCGTTGTTCCACATATCTCAGGGATTATTTTCCAGTTTGCTAACCTGAGCTACTTGTTGCAATAATCCTTTATCTACACTGAAATCACCTGGTAGACCAAGGTGTGCAGTTAAGTCTGTGCAGCCCATCACTCCAGCATTTGTGCTGCTTCTCCACTTCGTTTCACAGCCTGCAGCAAACTCCACCTGCCAGCAAAAACACTACCCAAACCACCCTTTTTTTTAAGCTTAAACTGGGTATTTAAAGCTTGCTCAAGACTGGCAGCACTATGCTGCAGTGAGGATACACAGACATATTAAGCTCCCTGTGGATACAGAGCATTTAATGTTTTTATTGAAAAATAAAGCTCATCAGCAACAGGGAGCCTGGCATCTACCTGGTACTGAACTCACACCAAGAGTCGGCCGCATGTGGGAAATGACAAGGCGGAAAAAATTAACAGGCCAGGTCTTTACCTTGTCTTAAACACCTCTGGGGATTTCCCTTCCCTGCCAGAATCTTCCACTGGCTCTGCTGCTGCCTTTGGGGTCAGCCCAGTCCGCACTCACCTGGCGAGGGGAGCCCCAAACTGCCTCAAGGGCTGCTCTTCCCAGGGTACAAAATAACAACGACGGCTCCAAAATGAAGGGATGGGAATGAAATTGTAAAGCCTCTGCCTCATTCCCAGCTTTTATGGAAAAAGGCAAAAGTCACTAATAACAGTAATGGATAATAGTGGTTAGTCCTTATTCTAGGAAGCCTAATAGGCTTGCAACAAGCTTTGTTCGGGCATTTTTCTGCGCTACCTACATCACTTCTTTCTACCCAAAATGTACCTTAAAACAAAAGAAAACCACACACGATATCGAACGGAGCTTGCAAGTTAAAACCAGAAAACGGAAATATTTACTGCCTCGATGTGCACTGAAAAAGAAAAAAAAAAAGGCAAATAAATAATCTAAAAAGGGGGGGGGGGGGGAAGCTTTAAAGCGTATCACGAGAACGGGATCAGGAAAGAGCGAGGCCACCCCTTCAGGACCAGGCGAGAATTAACCTGCATTTCTCCATCCCATCTGCAAGCTTAAGGCTCTGCCACCCATTTTGTTTCAGATTAAAGGGGAAAAAAAAAATTTAAAAAATAATGACCTCAGCGGTACAGAGAAAAGACCGCACCCCAGGGATGGATGCCCGCCTGGTCCTGCTCGCCGGGCAGGTGACCCCGCCGCAGGTGCCACCCCGGCCACCCCCCGCGCCCCTTCCCCATCCCAGGGAGATGATGCCGAGCCAGAGGACGCCGGCACGGAGCACAGGGAAGGGTTTATTTAATCCACAAATGCGGAATAAAAGGGAGAGGAGGAGAGGAGAGGAGAGGAGAGGAGAGGAGAGGAGAGGAGAGGAGAGGAGAGGTACGGACGGCGCGGGAGCCGCGCGGCCAAGGTGAACCGCGGCCGGGTAACATGATGGAGGCTGCGGGGAGCCGCGACCCTCCGGCCCGCGGCAGCGAGGGGCGAGCCGCGGGTGTGCGGGGATGGGGGGCCGGCACGGAGGTGACAGCGGGCGGGAGGCTGGGGGGCGAGCGCCGAGGCGAAAGCGCTGAAGGCAGAGCGCGGCGGAGAGAACGCTGAAGGAAGAGCGCTGAGGGGAGAGCGCGGCGGGGCTGCTCCCTCAGGGCGGGCGGCGGCGGGAGGAGGAGGAGGAGGAGGAGGAGGAGGACGGGCTCACCTGCCATGGCGGGCTGAGGGCGGCAATGGCGCTGGGGGCTGCGGCTCCGCTCCCCTCGGTCTCCGCGGCGAGTGCGGCGGGGCCGGACGGCCCCGGCAGGCAGAGCACGGGGCGGGACGGGCCCCGCTCCGCCCCCGACAAGATGGCGCGGCCTCGGCCCCGCTCCCTCAGGGCTCGGCCGCCATGGCGGCCCCGGCGCTCGGCGGGGGAAGCAGCCTCGTGTTCCCTGAGGGAGAAACCTCCGGCTGCAGGGACATGGTAACGGTTTATCCAGGAAAGACACAAATCGCACAGTCAAGGATGGGTCAAGTTGGAGGGACCGCAGTGGGGCATCTGGTCCAACCTCCCTGCACAGGCAGGAGCATCCCGGAGCACATGGCGCAGGAGTGTGTCCAGGCGGGTCTGGAATATCCTCGGTGAGGGAGACTCCACAGCCTCTCTGGGCAGTGGAGCACTGAACAGGCTCCCCAGGGAATGGTTCTGGTGCCAGGGATGGCAGAGCTCCAGGAGTGTTGGGACAATGCTCTCAGGAACATGGTGGGATTGTTGGGATGTGCAGGGCTGGGAGTTGTGGTCCTGATGGGTCCCTTCCAGCACAGGAGATTATGTTATTCTATTATTTTGATTATAGGAGTCGGTGCTTGGTCACCCACACAGGAAAGTTCTTCCTCGTGTTCAGGTGGAACTTTCCGTGCGTCATTTTCTGCCTGTTGCCTCTTGTCCCGTTGCTGGGCCCCAGGGAGCAGAGCCTGCTCCACCTCTGACACCTGCCTGCAGGTATTGATGGATATTGATGAGGTCCCCAGGTAAAGCCCCTTGGGCCCCTCAGCTGGGGGTCCCTTCCAGCCCCTAGGGAAACGTGCTCTCTTGGTGCCCCCGGCCCTGGCCCTCTTGGGGCTTTGTGGTTTCTTTTTGGATTTTTTTTTTTTTTTTTTTTTTTTTAATTATCTTTTAGGGAAGATCCAACTTTTACAATAGGAGAGTGAGTTTAGGGAGGAACAAAAGAATCACAGAATCATTTAGTTTGGAAAAGACCTCTGAGGTTGAGTCCAGCCTGTGACCAATCACCACCGTCCCAACCAGACTGGAGCACTGAGTGCCACATCCAGTCATTCCTTGAACACCTCCAGGGTTGGTAACACCACCACCTCCCTGGGCAGACCATTACAATGTCTAATCACCCTTTCTGTGAAGAAATTCCTCCAACCTAAACCTCCCCTGTTGTACTAGAGGAGGCTAAGCTGAGTCCCCCAAAAGATGACACCTCCACCATATCCATCCTCGTCCCACAATCCCACTTCTCTGAGATTTCCAGTTTTCTGGTGGGGGCTGGGACAAATGTGACACAAACGTGACAAATCCCCCCCAGCCCCGAGAGCAGGGTGTTTTCAGGCACCATGGACATCTGCGGCACCCAGCGCTGGACGCTGCCTCTCTCACGTCCCTCTCGGCAACATCTGACATTCCTAATGGCTTCTGACAACGTTAACTTGCTTTAATTTGTGTCCTGCCCTTCCCAGAACGTGCAGTTCTCAGACACATCAGCTCCTGGGTGCTTCCCTTGCTCAGGGCTGTTCTGGGCAGCCGGGGCCGAGCCCCTGCAGCTGATTCCTGCCCTTTCTCCTCACACCCCCACCCTGCTCCCTTATCCCGGCTGTCCTTGAGGAGATACTGACCCATGCTGGGCTTTCTCCCCCAGCCCTGCTGTTATTTGATTAAGGTGCAGTCCCGAGTCGATGGGAAAGTGCTCCCTGGACCACTGGCACTAATTGGACCCCATTGCAGCAGTTTCACCCAGACCTGCAATTCTCTGTTGATCTTCCGGGTCCTTGCTTCAAACGTTGCTGTTTGCGCAGTGTTTGGCAACCGGGAATGTTGGCGGGGTGTTTGTTCACAGCTGCCCAACCCCTTCCCTCCTGCTGCCCCATAAAGAGGGTTTCAGCCGATCCCATTAAAACCCAGGAGCTTACTTTAAGACAAGAAACCCTGTGAGGCCTCTGGAGCATTTGTGCTTATCCTCGGGCATATTTTTTCCCACGTTCACTGCAATACTCTGCTGGTTAAGCTCCTAAAAGGTTTTCCAGTGAGACGTACAGAGAACTGTATAGGGCAGGGCTAAGGCACAACGCTTGATTGTGGATATCGATCCCTCGGCATTATTCAATACCTGGCCTTATCCCAAACACAGACATAGACTTTAGTGCAGCTTTTAAACGTTGAAAGCCTTTGTTTGTCAGGGTGGGGGAGCGTGGGGCCGTGACGGGAGGGACGTTTTTGTAATGCCAGATTGATTGAGGCTGCAGCAGTTTTGCTGTTGACAGGAGTTTGTGCAGGAAGACGGATCGTGCGTGCTCAGTCTCCCTGCAAGGCCTCCCTGTGTTCAGAATCAGGGACAGGGACACGGCTCTGTTTATTTTATTTCTGAGTGTTACAATTTTCCAGCCCGCCCTCCCCAGGTGAAAGATGGCAGAGGGGAATACAGGTGATGCAGCGAGAGATCTGCAGGAGGGGAGTTAAAACACATCAGGCACATTGAAATGTAACAGATAAAGACCTCAGGGTCATGATAATCCCAAGAACAAGCAGGGGAAGGATGATAAAGGTGGATTTAGTGCTCCAAGAATTGAATTTGACACAGCTAGACCCCCCAAAACCATGGACTCAAACCCAGGAAAGCCTTTTTCAGTCCTTTTTCATCTTAAATTGATAAATTCCTTCCCAGGTGGCCTCCCATGCTGCAAAGTTTGAGAAAATTCCCTGGTATTTCCCTTGTTCAGGAAGCCAGAGCCCATCTTATGCCATCACACTGTCCTGCTACAGAAGCAGAAATAATTTCACTGGGATTATTGTCATATATCCTTTGTGTTATTAAAATGTGGTGAAGAACCCTGAGGAATTTATCTAAACATTCAATCGCTCCCTGCCTGAATGACTCACAGGTCCATAAAAAAGCTGGAAGAATTGGAGCCATGGGATGTGCACATCCTTCGTGACAACGCAGCAGCAGAAATTAGCACTCATCAATCATTTGGTGTGCAGACCTTCGAGATCTGAAAGGACACGCATTCCCTTTGTTTTCTCCTCTATCCCACATCTTGTCTAGATTTCCTGAGCTCCTCAAAGCTCACTCAGGGACTTACCTGAACAGGTGAGGTGTTGCTGCATCCAGTTAGTCCCTAGAGAAGGCTTATGCCACCCTTCCCACTTCATCCAGTGTGAAATACCTGTCTGTCAAAAATATAAAACCTAAATGTCTCCTGGAACTGTCCTAACTAGCCTAAGTTCCTGTAAGACTGGCTTTCCGAGGTCCCAGCTCCTCCCTTGCTTTGCACCCATCATGTTGCTCGCATCCTGCAGGATAAATATTCCGTTGTTAACTGATCCTGGTAGTAACGATGAGGGGGTTCCTGGGCACTGGGAGCTGTGGGAGCTCTGCCAGCCCCACCACAGCCCATGAGCAGGGATGGGGTTTTGTGAGGAGATCGTGCCCACGTGGAGCTAAAAGTCTCCACAAGGAGATTTTGTGGGGCACAGTCGAGCCTCCCCCCGGGCTGTGTGTCCTTCTGCAGAGCCAGGGACACCGTGCTATCACAACAGCCCAAGGAACCTTTACTGAGGACATTCCCCAGCTTTATTTTGGTTGTTTCTTCATGGCTCTGTGTGTGGATCAAATGGGAAGACAAGGACTGCAGGTCAGGGTTTTCCTCAGATGCAGCATGGACGTTACTGGCATAAATTTAAATGCTGAAATGTTTTTGGCTGGCGTCTCTTACTCAAAATTTCCATTTTAAATCCAAGTGGTGTCTCGGGTGGGATGTGAATCATTGATCTGAGCACAGGATGTCCAAAAGACCAAATCAAAACTTCACATCCAGGGATGGTATCTAGTGAATGGCATCCTCGCCCTTGGCAGGGGGGTGGAATGAAATGGTCTTCAAGGGCCTTCCAATGGACCCAAACCATCCTGTGATTCTAAAATGGGTTTGGGTCTGGCATCCATAGCTCGTTTCCAATCCTGTTTCCTTGGTGTGTTTTGAGTTTGGTTTTTACAACATAAAAAAAGAAAATTTAAAAAAAATTAGCTTGCCTTGCATCAGATTAACAATATTTTATGTGAATCCCACAGATGGAGTCCAGCAATTAAGAAGAACCCAGCATTCCTGTGTATGGATAACAGGAATATCTTTCACTGGATTAGACAAAATAAAAATGAAACCCCTGGTATTTCAACAGCGGCCTAGGAGGTGAGTGAAAACTCCCCCAAATAAGGCAAAAAAATGTTAACAACTCACCAACAGTGATGTTTTTGCTTTTCCCTCTGGAATATGGAGTGGTAACCGAGGGGAAGAGCTGGGCAGACCCTGAGTTTCGCTTTGTGAGGTGAGGAAAGCGAGTGTGAACAGCCCTTGGTTAAAACGCCATCTACAACACCTGGTGGGAAACCAGGCTCCCGATCCACAGGGATTTCTCATTATCTCAGGGACAGCCATGACTTTCTGCTCCCCCCAATGTTAGGTGGAAATCAAGCCAGAAAAAATGTGTTTCTTTCTCAGAACCGACATCAGCTCTGTCAGCCGAGCTCAGCCCTCCGGTTTGTCATCTGCAAAATGGAGGCGGGAAGAATCTTATGAAGTTTAATTAGTGCAAAGTGCTCTTGGTAGCAAAGAGGGCTTTTGGTCCAAGGATCTCAGGCCAAGTACTCAGATTACGGAGGCTCCAGCCAGCGATCCACAGGGCAGAGCCCCTGCTGTGCCTGCGATAGCAGGGGAGGAACAGCAGCGCCTGCAAAGTGACAGCGGTCTGAATTCACAGAATGAACAAACCAATAGGTGAGCAGGAGAGGAGATCTGCGTGGTTGCAGAACTGTTGGATCCCTGCTGGTCCTCTCATGATGGTTTCCCCTCTGGCAGCTTTTGGAGAGAGGGGACCTTCCTTCAGCTTTGGGTTTGCAAAGTATTTTCTAAGTGGAGACGAAGTTGTGGCAGCCAGGAGAGTACAAACAAACCAGCACAGTACAAACAAGCCAGGAGAGTACAAACAACCCAGGACAAGTCCCTCTGCTTCTCCCTGTAGCGTTGCTCAAGCCATGCTGGCCATGGGATATTCATCCCAAGCTGTCAGGAATACAGGGCAGGGAGAGTGCTGCAGAGCGCTCCCCGTGACACTAACTCAGCTGGACAGCCCGTGCTCTGGAGGAGGAGGCAATTTTCTTGATGCTGTTCTGTCTGGTACCTCAGGGCTGTACCAAAGAAATGAGATTTCACTTGCTGAGTCAGGGGCAAAGCCGGTGTTTGGCAGGAGGAGGAGGAGATGGGCTGAGTCACCTCGAGTTCATCCCCAGTCTGCTTCCTGAAAGCACAGCCCCTGAAATGAGCCGAGAGCCCTTAAATCCTGGGAAGAGTGGGAGCAGGAGGGGGCCAGGAAAGCAGCATGCATTTGTCCTCCCTGGTCTCTTCTGCTGCCAGGCTCTCCTTGTCAAAATGCTGAGTCTCTGGAGCCACATCTCCCGGCTCGGAGGTGTCAGGGCAGCAACAGAGCCACGGCGGGAGCCCGGGGCTGACAGCTCCCCATGGTTTTGCTCTCCTGGGCACTCTCACCCTGGAGTTCTGTTGCATTAGATCTTCTCCCATCGGATGAAGCCTGAGGCATCTGCAGGGATGGTCTCCAAGGGGGAGACAAGCTGGGATTTGTCACCTTGTGTCACATTCAGGTGTGGCTGTTCAAAGCTCTGGCAATAAAGAGCAGCTGCTGTGGACAGATGTGGATAAGCAGGGCCAGAGCAACTCATTCGCACTTAAACTACTTCCAAAATGGGGTGGACATGGTGCACAAAGTCATTTTAAAGTCCATTAGAGGAATTTTATAGCACAGAATAAAAGAGGTTTTCTTGAGCCACCTGCACTGGGGGTTCAAGGGAAGGTCCTTTACTCTGCAAAGCACAGGCAGCAGCGCCTCGTGGCTGCTTACTCATCCCTCAGCAGAGAAGGGAGAGCAGAAACACAGTCCCTGGTTTAACCCACTTGCAAGTCCTTCCCAAAGAACATCCTCAGAGAGGAAGGATGGGCTTGGGTCACTTTTACCCCGTGACTCATTTAATCCCTCGTGTGAGCACATAGCAACGAAACCACACAGTGACATCAGGAGTGACACAAACACATCGGCCTTCTCCAGCAAGGGGCAAAAGGCAGAATAAACAAGAGTGGTGCTGAGGCACGAGTTAGACCACCAGCCCTCTACAAAGCAGCTCCTGAAACTGAACTGCCCGAATCCTGCTGGGCAGATGCCAGGAACGGTCACTCACACAGAGAAAAAACAGAACTCCTGGGGGCAGAGGGAGAACTGGGCCCAAAGCAGAGTTCCACAGGCAGGTCCAGCACTGGAACTGGCTGTGGAAACACTCTGCAGTTCCTCCTTGCCCTGACAGCTGAAGCAAGGCTTGTCACAGGAGTGCAGAGCAGGCAATTATAGCAGCACAGATGCCACAGGGCTGGCCCGCTCTCTATTTATAGTTCCCTCCCAGCACAGCTTTCCCTCTGTGCTCCTGCTCACAGGTGAAGGCACAGGCCATGCCCTGAAAGGGTCACAGGCCAAATAAAAACAGAAAGAACAAGGACTAGCAACCCCTTTTGTGATAAGAACCAAGAATCAGAGATGAAAGGACAAAAAAGAAATCCACAGAGAGCCTGGAACAATGAACTCCAACTTCTCCCCCAAAAATTGCCCTTTAGTTGGTTAACCCCTTCCCTGCCTTAAGTGCCACCTCTCTGCTATTCTTAATTGATGCCAAACAGTGTCACTGAGGTGTTCTGCGAGCTCTGGGCCCTCCTGCCACTGTTGAATTGTTTCCAGTGCAGGTGGGAGAAGGGCTGTGGGCCTGCCTGTCCCTCTGCAGCCCGGGGCCCGTGGCCAGGGTGGGAGGCACTGCCCCTGCTCCAGGGATGATCCAAGGCTCAGTGTGGCAGCCGACCACGGATCCAGTCAAAGAGTCGCCTTTGTTTGGCAGGGAGGATTAAACCATGAGCTGTTTGTGAGCTGAACTTTGAAGTGTCTCCTCAGTGATCTGAAATGCGGTCGTGCAACAAAGAGAGACCTCTACAAATACACTTTTTGTGTTTGAAGTTGGAGACCATCTACTGGTTTATTTTTAGGCACGCATTTGCACTGGCCGTGTTACAATCCTGCCTCTGTTCTGGTGCAATAAAAGGCAGAGAGGATTCACTTGACCTCCAGTATCAAATACAGAGAAAATAAGGCATTTGTCTGGAAAAGAACCACCCAAAATAGCAGGGAAGAGGCCATGCTGTGATATGGACTGTTAGTGCTGAGAGACAAGAAAAATGAGGATTATAGGAGCTGACAGGCTTCTTCTAATGACACATTAATGAAAGCTGCTAGAAAGTTACATGGTGATGCTAATTAGTATTTGTAGGTTTAAGGACCTGCAATCTTTCCCTTTTACACTGAACACGTGCCTGAGAGTAAGAAATAATCCCTGCTGAGGTGAGTTCTCAGTATTCTTCGAGGATTTGTTCTAGATCCAGGACATTTCCTTTGCTACACATGGCTTTAGCTCAGAAACTGATGCCCCTGCATGACTGAACTCTCCCTGGGCAGCGGGTTTGGGTCCTGTGGTTTGCCCACCTGCATTAAACCCAGCACAGCACGGTCTGACCAATGCAAGGGAACGCCAGGCTGGAGGGCTGAGCACTGGAGCTGCTGGTGCTGGCAGGCCAGCAGGGGGGAGAGGAATTATTTGCCCTGGTAACAGCACAGAGGCATTTGGGATGCATTTCCAACCAGCTCATGTTCCCAGAACTCCTTACAGCCCCTCCGTAGGCTTTGCAACACCCTGATGTAGACAATTATCACTGTATTCATTTTCTGTCTTGCCCCTCCTTGAAGAAGCTGGAGAGAGAGCCCAGAGGACCTGACTGGATGTTTAATTTCTCACTGTCACATCAGCAGGACCATCTGCACCAGGCATTTCCCACTGACAAGGGAAGGAAGGTTAAAACCTCTCATGACAGGTTAACAGCATGATCTGCAGCAACAGCTTAAATAAGTGGTTGCAGGCATGAAAGACTAGCAGGCAGCTAATCCTTTAAATACTTCAGAGCGGCTACTACTTCAGCCTGAGTAAATATTTCAAAATAAAATTAATTAGTGGTGACTAGTGGATTTGTTGCCCTTTGCTGTAACAGCCTGGGATGAAACGGTGATTCCTCCACAGAACTTTTGCTTCAGTGCCAAACCTGCTGTTTCACAGGAGCTGGAAGTCCTCTCAAAGAAGATTCATCACAGTTTTGTTCCTCTCTGTAACTGCAGAGCTGGAAAAGCTGTGCATGAATCTCGTGGATCTGTGAGCTCCCAGAGCAGCCTTTGTGCTGCCCCAGGGATGAGGACAGCATGGCTCAGAATCCAACCCAAGTACAGTGTGGAGGAAGGAAATGTAACTTCCTGATTCCTATCAGAAGAAAGCTCTGTCCATGCAGGCCACAAACAGAGCTCTCCTTAATTGCCTTGCTTCCGATTAAAAGCAGTTTCTTAACACCTTCCTAAACATGGAGAAAACAGGGAAGGAAAGGCCTCAGGGTGACAGGTCCTGAACCAGCACAAACCAAGGTCTTTCTGAGCTCAGAGCAGCAAACCAGTCAATTAAATCAATTGGAAACAATAATTTCTAATCCACAATTGAGTTTTTCCCCCCACGACCCTTGGCTCCGCCTGCCTCTCTTGGGAGGCAGGAATCTGCCACGGCCTTGCTGGACTGTCTGGACTATTTTTAGTCAAATCCAGCATTCCTAAAAAACCTCAAGCTGCTTTTGTACTCAGGAAAGGGAGAGGAACTGCTGTGCTTGTGCACATCCACGTCCCACACAGGAGCAGGGAAGCACGGCTGGGTCAACACAGAGCCCTGGGAGAATGGCAAAAATTGTTTCTTTTCACCAGGTTGAGAAGGCAGAAGTGAAGGCAGGACTGCCCCGAGCTGGGAGGGGGAAACCTGAGAGCGATCCGAGGGCTGGGTGGTGTTCCCTACCTGCTGAAGGGATGCAGCTCCCGAGGACAGCAACGGGGAGAGGCCACCTGGGAAGGCAGGATCAGCCCCGGAGACCTGGAGGTGCTTTCAGGGCAGAGATCTCGCGAAGAGCAGGACAAACACCCCAAGGGAAGGGCCAGGAGAAGGCTCAAGGCGAGGTTCAGGAAGAGGCAGAGGCGTGAGGAGCAGCTCCGTGAATGGGCTGATGTCTGGGACTTTTAAGGACCAGGCACGAGGGGGAGGAGAGCACCGGAGAAGCTCATTCGGAGCAGGGCACAGCACAGATCGCCGGAGCAGGGACAGAGCCCTTGTACTGAATCATTTCTTCCTGCCCCGAGGGGTCTTTACGTGGCTTTTATGCCACAGCAAATCCCTGTTTCTGTACGGTGACTCTGTGAAAAGTGATGCTGGATTTGGCTAATTGTAGGTGACAGAAAGCAAACCCGGCCTGGGCTGAGTGCTCCTGCAGGATGAGCACCAGGGAAGCAGCAGAGATGCTGCAGCACATTTTGCTGTTGGCTCAAACATGGCCCTGGGTTCGTGGCTGTATTTACAGCCCGGGGGCCGTAGCCTGACACCCTCTCCGGGTTGTTTCACACAACTTCTACTGCAGTGTTTCCAGGACTAAAGGTCAGTGCCCTGCTGCCCAGCCCAGCCTCCTCACGCCTCTTCCAAACAGGACAACACCCAGCTGAGGATCCTCTTAAAAGGTACCCCTTTTGTCACCTTACCTGTGTCTGGCTCGTATTTTAGGACCAGAAGAAAAGGCACAACAGCCAGGCCCCGAGGATGAGGTTACCAAAAAGTAAGAGGAAATAGAAACCACTGCTGAGAAAACGTGAGCAAGGAGTTCCAACCTCGAGTTTCCACGGGATCAGCGATGGGCTTTGCTCTTCTCCCTACCCCGTGAACTTCCAGCAGCACAAGCACACGGAGAATCTCAGAGAGGAGCAGCAGTGATGCCAAAAACATCTATGGCACAAGTCAAGTCGCTGCCTGGAGTACTTGCACCTGCTTTCCCAGGACTGGCCTGCAGAGCCTGCAGCTGCTTCCCTGCAGCGGGAATGGCGTCAGTTGGGAATTCGTGGTTGGACTCAATGACGTTAATTAAAGCTCTTTTCCAACCTAACGATTCCATGTCTCTTTACATGATCTGTGTATGGAAATATGCAAAATCCTCAGAGTGAGAGTCATCGTTGCTGGGGAACTTCAAGCAGAGAGGAACTGAGAGCCCAGGACAGGGTGAGGATCCCTTCAGGGCCCTGGACTCAGGGCTCACACACAATCCCCAGGCTGGTGAAACTCCTCCCCATCCCTTCACCACTTTGGACAACCTCCAAAGCACAACTTTGCCTCTTCTTTCAAGGGTTTATGGCACCATTTTCACAGTACTTTGCATAATTATGGCTTTGTTCACTCAAAAAAAATCATGAGACTGACTAAAATCTTTGCTTTTATGAAGAATACACCAGGAGGATTTCTCTGGCACTGCTGGTAGCTCAGGCCACAGGACTCCAAAATCACATTTCCAAATCTTACCAGTAACTCCATGGTTAAATTAAGCAGGTAATTAATTGTGTAACTACACCCTGCAACAGCAATCGAAGAATGGCATTGAGGAGACACGAATCCAAGCACTCCCAAACCAGAGAAAAGCCTGGAATCTGGCTGCCTGTTCTTTCTCCACAGCTTCTGTGTGTAACACCCCACCAGGCTCTACAAATGCTGACTGTTTTTCCCTGAGACAGCTGCCTTGCCCGGAATGGAGGATGCTCCATAAAGGGAACAGCTATTCAGAGTTATCCTCATTCATCAGTGCCTGATTTGTCATTCCAGCCCTGCTCTAGAACCAGAAACTCCTTCCCAGGCCTTTTCCCATTCCCTCTCACTGCAGGGAGTCAGTCAGGGCTGCCCAAAACCTGGACGTCAGCTTGAAGAATGAAGTCCTCTGGATACATATATTCCCAGAGGTCAGAATCCCCTTTTTCTTTCCCAGAAGTGTTTCTCTTTTCCCCAATTAGATACAAACCAAACCCTGTAGAGAGGACTTTTTCTCCTGGCCATCCCTCACACAGCCCTGCTTATTTATCCACTGTGCTGCCTGAGGACTTTGCTTCTGTCAAAGAAAAATAAATTCATGAATTCCTTTCCTCCAGGAACATCAGCATGTTCTCAGAATCACAGAGTCACAGAATGCCCTAAGTTGGAAGGAGCCCCCAAGAATCATCAAAAGTCCAGTTTCTTCTGCTGTCCTCTACATTTATCAATCCCACTTGGGTGACCCCCACTTCCCAAATTTCTGCATCTTCTCCCTCCCTCTTTGCTTGTTCCATCTAAACTTCCACTTCCTGTCCCCTCTCCCCAAACCCAAATAAACCCACATTCTTGACCCCTAAGAGAGGCTGGTTTGTGGTTTGATGTCAGCAGCCGCTGTCCTGGCCAGACCCAGCTTTAACTGACACATTCTAGCTGCTCCAGCAGCACGTGTCCCCTGTCCCCTGTCCCGGGCTGGCAGCAGGGGCTGGCAGCAGGGGAGAACGTGCCAGGCTGTGCCTTCAGAGGCGGAAAGGGAGATCCTGAATTTAACCAGTTCTTCCTCAGAGTGCAGCGCTGGGATTCACACGGGGGAATTGACACAAATGAGGGACGAGATGTAGGTTAAAAAAAGAACTTGGCTCAGGCTTTGGGTTAATCTGGAGCACTGACGGAGGAAAAAAAAGGCAATTCTAGGAGTACGTTCAGAGCAAGGTGTTTGTCCAGCCCTGCTCTTGTGGACACCTCCATGGGCCTGCCCTGCACTGTCAGTCCCTCCTGCCCCCTCCTTCTGGAACGTTCAGCCCATCCGAGGCTCAGGTGAGACTTGTGGAGTGCTTTGTGCAGACTGACACTGCTGGGGTGACCCTGCACAGCACAAGGAATGGGATACTGGGACCTGAGACAAAGCAATTCAAGCTCGGGGTCTTCGCTGTTTAACCAGGGCTGGGGTTCAAGGAGGGACTCCTGACCTTCTGCAGCAGCACCTGCCCACCCCAGCACTCGGGATTGTCCTCCCTGATGCAGCAATCCCAGCTCTGCCCCAAAGCAGGCCCAGGGTGCTGGGAGCTGTTCCAGAGCAGGTGGGGCTGTTCCAGAGCTGCTGCCCCATTCCCTCACTCCAGCAGCACCTGGGAGCTGGAGGCAGCAGCAGCTAAAGCCCAGGACAGCTTTTAGTGCACTCTGACACCTGTGAAGGTGGGAAAGACAAAGTTTTGGTTACAGAGAATACAGAACTTTATTCATGTTGAATGCATCCACTCGCATCACTGCTCGTTCTCCAGGACACCGAGACACTCCCAGCTCAGGAGAGGCTGGCTTTACCCTACAGCAGTGGAGCCATCCCTCTGTTTTCCCTGGATGACACATCAGCAAAGCTGGCAAAGCAATCCAGAGGGGGTTTGTGCAGCACAAACTACACAGGGAACTTCTCTGCACTGGTCTGGGCAGTTCTGCACAGTGAATTATCTACACAAAGACAAAAGGACTCCAAAACACAGACAGCTGGAATTCAAGTGTCCCCAACACCCACATTAGCCAAACCCAAGATTTTGGTATTTAGACACTCGAGTCCTGGTCTGGGTTCCAATCCTTCTCCCAGTATCCATTTGGTTGTTTAAAATAATAAGCAAAATCCAGCAGGAGTCCTTGTGAAGGACAAGCGGATTTTGCCAAAAGCAGCAGTGGCACGAGGAAAGCTCACGTGGGAAGAACTGTGTGTGAGGAAATGGGCTTGGTCAGCCTGACAGGGAGCTGTGCAGCAAGTGCACAGTGTGTAAAACCACTTCCTGCAAGTGCTGCCCTCCCCTTCTCGTGCCCATCAGACTTTATTTACTCCAGGCAAGCTCAGGACCCATAGCTTGGAAGCATTCTGATGGACAGAGAGCTAAAGGAGAGTTTAACTCTGGTTGTCTGCAAAGGTGACCCAACAATAACCACAATCTCGTGGGAAGCTAAAGTAAACTCTAGAAAACACTGGCAGAAAAAACAAGGATCTCTGCTGCTGAAACCAGCTCACCTATTTTTGGAAAATTGCAAGAATTGCCTCGCCCAGGAAGAACTTCCCAGCGAGCGGAATTATGCAACCCTGAGAGGAAAAATCCCATAAATCTCAAGTTCTTTGCGATTCCTTTTTGGTCAATTCCGTGCTCGAGCCCCCACCCCCCAAACTGGAAAACCTGCAACACCTCAAACCCGGGAAGCGGCGCCGCGTGAGGGACACGCATCAGCTGTGCCCTGCCAGGCCCCGGCGCCCAGGGGAACTACCAGCTCTGACCAACCTAATTAGAGTGGGATTAATTAACAGCTCAGTCATCGAAGTCGGGGATGTCGTCGTAGGAGTAGCCCCGGTAGCCCTTGGAGGCGTAGTAGGCGATGCGCAGGTGGTAAAAGCCGGGCAGGAACACGAGGATGCCGATGATCAGCACGGGGATGGCCCGGTCGGTCTCCTGCAGGGACAGAGAGCCCAGGGCAGTGAGATCTGCACGAGGGGCTTTCCTCCCTCTCACACCCTGCCTGGTCTAGGGGAAGGTGGGGGTTGGAATGAGATGATCTGTGAGGTCCTTTGAACCCAAACCATCCCATGATCCTGTGATCCATCCCCAAGGCCTGGCAAGCTGAGAAATAAAAACCCATCTTCAATCAGAAATACCTCAGCTGTCGTCAGGCTGAGCCTTTTATCCTGTCCTGGCATCTCCTCCTTGCTGCAGGAACCCCTCAAGGGACCTTGTCCTTCGCCAGGGACCCCCTGGATCTGCAGCCAGGGCTGGGAGCGTGGCCGAGCAGGAGCCCAGTGATCTGTGCCTGGAGCGCTGCTGATAGAGCCCAGGGGCTGCTGCTCCCCCAGAGATAACACAGAGCTGCCAACGGTACCCTGAGCCCACACAGCACAGGGAGCAGGGCAACGAGCACCCACAACTCCAGGAGCAGATCCCCTTTCCATGGATCACAGCCACAGGGAGATGGGGAAGCACTGCCGTGCCCCACACGGGTCTGGCAGCTCCTGCCCTGTCCCTGCATGATCTGCACGGGCTGAGGCCTCTCCAGGACAGCGATGTGACCTCCCCAGGGACAGGGACCGGGAACTCAGCCCTCCCTGGACATGCCCTGCCCAGCTCTGAGCCTGCTCCAGCCAGGCTGACTGGGGGATCCAAGGGCTCTGCTGCCAGGGAAGCGGGGCTGCCAGCACAGCCAGGCTGTGCTGGGAATGAATTCCCTGCTCACGTCCTTTGGCTCTGGATTCCTACACTGAACATGACCACAGGATCATGGAATCCTTGAGTCTGGAAGAGACCTTTAAAGTCATCGAGTCCAGCCATGACCCAGCACCACCCCATGGTCACCACTAACCCATGTCCTCGAGTGCCACATCCCCGTGTTCTGAACACTCCCAGGGACGGGGACTCCCCCGCTGCCCTGCGCAGCTGTGCCAGGCCTTTCCCACCCTTTCCATGACAAACCTTTCCTAATTTTGAATTTAAACCTCCCCTGGTGCGACTTGAGGCTGTTTCCTGATGGTCAATGAGGGCTCAGGGCAGCTTTGGGGACAGTGCAGAACCGGTGCCAGAGGTGCCGTTAACCACTTACACCTTCGCTGATGTACCCTGCCAGCAGCAGGGCTCCGATGATGATGAGGAAGGTCCCGATCATGAACAGCACCACAGCCAGTGCGATGGCCTTGTAGGGGATTTTTGGTGGGCTCTTCTTGAACTGGATGGAAAAACCCAAAAATTGAACAGCTGAACCCAGCGCAGCTCCCCTCCCACCGCAGCACAGATGTGAGCCCACAGCTGGCAGAGGTGACATGGGGCAAAGTGCTGCAGCAGCTCTGCTGCTGGGCTCTGCAACGGCCCCTCCATGAGGAATTCTGCCCATGGAGACCCTGCTGAGCCAGCCCTTACTCCCATCCCTTCACACTGCTCCCAGTCTTGTTCCCAGCAAGGCTCTTTGGGCTTTCCAGAGGGGCAGGGCCGAGAGTTTGACTCCCACCAGGCTTTGTCCCTCTCTGAGCTGCAGCTGCTCCACCAGAGATGCACAGGCAGCAGCTGCCTGTGCAGTGCTGAGCTGTGGCTGCCCATCCTCGTGGTTTTACACCTTCCTTCCCCACTTTTTACCTGCAGGTCAATGTATCCATCATCGGTGCTGGAGAGCTTGGAATATTTGACTTTGCTACTGGGAATCCCAGCAGAGAGATTGGTCCGTGACGACATCATTCCAGGGATGCCTGGGCATCAGCTACAGCCTGGAAAACAGGTGGAGAGCAAAACCAGGAGAGAAAACTGGGTGATGGGAGTCTGAGAGACACAGAACTAAGGTTTCTGAAGAGAAACTCCTGTGTCAAGGCTGTGCTACCCAAAGGGCATCTTTGCTCCTCTTCATAAATGAAAACTTTTCAGGCAGAGGATCTCAGCATTTCATTTGAAGCCTAAAATACAAAATGGGTACAGCTGCAACAGGGCTTGCCAGTATTTGGAATCAAGGTAGAACCTGTGCTTCAAACCAGGTCGAAATTCCAGAGCAGTGCCCAGGGTATGACCCAGCTCTCACTCCACAAGGAGCTGCCAGCACGGAGGCGTCTGAGCTCCGGCTATTTCTGAACGGGACACCAGCAAATAAACCCAAACCAGAGCTAAACAAAGCAGCTTTTCAACCACCAGGAGATTTTGCAATAGAGCAATTTTGGGAAAAAAAAAAACCCCAACTCCGACCACTGGAAACTGGAATGAAATAGAGACAGCAGGAGTGACTCAGAGGGAGCAGGACAAGGGGACGGAGTGTGAGTGGTGAGGTCACCAAACCCCAGGGACAGCCCCGGGCAGGGTGTGCAGCGCAGGGCCCCAGCGAGGGGCCAGTCCTGCCCCTCTGTGCCCAGGGGCACCCTGGGGACAGGGACCAGGACCAGCTGCTGACCCTCAGAGCCTTCCCAGGGCCCGGAGCCGGGATCCATCCTGCCAACCTCCCCCTGGCACTGCAGGGCCGGGTCTGGGCCGGGCACCTCCGCCAGCAGGACACCGGGATTCCCAGGGGAGAGGCAGGAAAGGGCTTCCCACACCTGCCAGCCTCAATAGCGCTTTTATCTTCTGAGAACGTGTGCAATCTAGAGAACAAAAGCGCACATTCCGGCGGTGCCAACAGGAAGGGATAAAGGCTCTGTTTCCACAACACTCTTCAGCATCAGAGGTGATGCATCCACTCAAAATATTGAGTCTCCGCTTGAACTGAAACCCTTTGTCTCCCTAACTGCTGGCCACATTCCCCACCCAGCTTCGTTCCTCCTGCTGTAAACTTGACTTTTATAAAATCCCCTCTGATCTGAAATCCCCACCATTGAACCTTTGATTTGAACTTTGGGCTTTTGTTTTGGTTGGTAGCAAAACCCAAACACGGACAAAACATTTTCAGCCCCATGGATAATGGAAACACGCCCCAGCTGCAGGCGGCATTCCCTGCTCCCTGCACATCCCTGTTTTTCAGGTCACTGACCCCAAACACCCCCAGGCTCTCCCACATGCCCGGGGTGGAAGTGCAGGAGGGGGAAAAGCCAGAATAAACCAACCTTTCTGAAAGGTGCCCGATTTCCCGACTCTGCCCCATTATTTACCAGGCTGTTCAGTGGCTTCTTTGGAATTATTCCCATTTTACACTTGCACAAGCTGCCCTGTCCTTCCCATTGCCTCACTTACCAACAAGAAAGAGGCTGCTGAGGACAAACGTGTATAAAATAGAAATATAAAATACTCCCTCAGGCCTCACGTTTCAGGGCCAGGTTCAACCCCACTGAGCCTCACACCAAGTGAGCACCACAAAGGTTCAGGAGCAGGAACCAGCACAGTGCTGTGCTCTTTGTGAGCCAAATAAATAAATCCTCGGGGCCTGAGCAACTTGGCCAAAACAATTAACGCTGAAATTCAAAATTTCTAATGTGGCAGCTGTGCTTTAAACCCCGTGGAGGCGCCAGGGCAGCGCCAGGAAACCCAAACACGGCACCTCCATCCGGAATCCTGAATCCCCTCAACCCCAGCCCCGAATCTCCCCCCACGGGGAGCCAGGAAGGGCGGGGATGTCGCTCTGTGGCCCTTTTGGGATGGGGGATCCCGGCACGCGCGGCCCCGCGCCGCTCCCAAACCCACCCGAACCCACCCCAAAACACCCCAAACCCACCCAAAGCCAGCCAGCCCCGGTACCTGCCGCCGGCCAGCCCCATCCCGGCCCCGCCCGTCCTTCCGCGGCCCCGGGAAGTTGATCCCGGTGACGCCGCTTCCCTTCCAGGTCACGGCCGGGGCTGTCCCGTGTCCCGGGCCCGGCGGCCGCGGAGCTCGCCCGGAGTTCGGAGGGGTTTTATCCACCCCTGGTTCTCCAAAGGGAGGTGGGGACGTTGCGGGATGTCACACGGCAGGGCTGGGGAGGTGACAGACATCGGGCAGGACTTCATTTTATAGAGAGAATTTAATAGCTAATGTTAAATCGGGGGGACAGCTGGGGGTGTGGCACCTCCGAGGAGCTCCCGAAGGAGGTTCCTGTGACTTAATGGAGTGCAGGGTGGGTTTAGAGCTCCTAAAATTCCAAAAGAATTCTTATTTAATTTCTCCTTGCTAAGAAAATCTAAACATAAAGCTTGAAAGCTTCCTCTCTCAAACAGGGAGAAACACACCCAGCATTTATTAACCTGCCCAGCCATTTTTGAGCGGTGCGTGTGCACTTGGGGTTTTTTGTCGTATTTTAAGAGGAGTATTCTTTACATTTTTGATTATCTGGGCATGGCAACGGCAAAGGAAACCCCCAGCTGCTTTCAGGATTTGTGCAGAGCAGACAGGACACAAGTGTGTAAATACCAATGTTAAAGGATGTTTTTTGCAACACGAGGCTGCTCAATTTGTCATTTCAGCTGTAAAAAAACCCACAACCTAAATAAATTACAGCATTTGGCTGATTTTTACAATTTGTTAATGGGTAGAACAGCACAGAGAAGAGTTTGGTAACCCCCACTAGAGCAGGAAGCTGCATCAGAAAGAATTTGCTTCGATCACTGGCCCAGCTTTATGCTTTACATCACCTCCCAGAACCCTTCCCTATTTCCACATCACGAACCTCGGATTCCTCACTAAAGCCCGAGTTTTTGCAAAATTCTTCCACAAGTGCCTGCTTGCCATGGGTACCGCAGAGGAAACTCCATCCCAGCATCACCTCTGGAGGGGAAAGGAGCCCCTGGTTATTTAAGGCACCCCCCCTGTTCTGGGCAAGAGCTAAAAACCTTGAGGGCAAAAGATCTTTTCCAGATGTTTTCATTAGGGTGCTGAATTAACCAGCAAGCCAAGGAAGCTGGAGGATAAATGGGAAAGGATCTGGAGACACGAGCCAGCTCAGCAAGGGAGGCACCTGCATCACAGGAGCAGAAAATGTGTCTAAAAATCAGAATCCTGGAATGGTTTGGGCTGGAAGGACCTTAAAGCCCATCCAGTGCCACCCCTGCCCTGGGCAGGGACACCTCCCACTGTCCCAGGCTGATCCAAGCCCCGTCCAGCCTGGCCTTGGACACTTCCAGGCCATCCCCAGGAGTGCTGGTCCCAACGGGCGTCCAGAGCCGGGGCTGTCCCGTCCCCAGCTCCGAGCAGGGATTGTCCCTCCCACGGCAGCAGCGTCACTGACCCAGCGGAGTTCGTTCCCTCGCCGGCGCTGCCACCTGGTGACATCCTACTGGTGACATCCTACTGGTGCCATCCCGCTGGTGCCGTCCTGCTGGTGCCATCCTACTGGTGACATCCTGCTGCCCGCCCGCCGGGGCTGCCCAGGGACAGCTTTTCAGGCAGTTCATGTCCAGGATTCTCGTGTCTTACTGAGCCGTGGGAAGTGCACAGCCTCCCAAATAATGTACTTGAAATCGTGGAATCGTTGAGGTTGGAAGAAGCCTTTACAAGATCATCAAGTCCAGCTGTCAGCCCTTTCCAGGAAGGAATTTTCCCCAATATCCAACTCCGAGCTTCCCTGGCCCAGCCTGAGGCCGCTCCCTCTCCTCCTGTCCCCGTTCCCTGGGAGCAGAGCCCGACCCTCCCTGGCTGCCCCCTCCTGTCAGAGCCCAGAGCCCCGGCCCTGACAGCCCCAGGGTGGGCGAGAAGCACCCAGGGAGCTGCAGCTGCAGCTCAGCACAGCCAAACCCAGGAGGGGTCACAGCCCAGTGGCTCCCAGTGACACCAGTGCCCTGTGGGGAGGCCCAGGAACAGACTCTGGCACCCCTCTCCCACCTTTGAGCAATCAACGCTGCAACTCTGAGCCCTGAGGAAGGAATCAGGGCACATCAGCAGAGCTGCAAAAGCATTGATTCACCCACCCTCATTTCAACAGGAAAAACTCCAGGAAATTATATTCTTTTATTTCCACTTTCCAAGTTTCAGTCAGAGTATCAGCTTCAAAAATAAATGAAGTAAGGTCACATAAACTTGTGGTGTAATAAAACAGCAACCCTAAACTACAGCTCCGCAGGGGAAACTCCAGGAAACGTCTTGACCCATTAAATATTGCCCCTCTTCTCCAACACAAGCTGAAAGGAGTAAGAAATTTCACCTTCAGACAGCATCCAAGAGATTATTGGGAGTTCAGGAACAGACTAGAAAAACTTGGGTTTCCTATTTCCAATGATACCGGTATAGCAAAATAGTAAATTGAGAAATATTTACAGAGATATCTACAAGACACGGCTACAGCGCTCCCAGGATGCCCCAGGGCACTGGAATTGCTGCCTCCACCCTTCCCTTCTCCAGCCAGGAGCAGATCCCCCTCAGTGCCACTCCAGTTAAGAGCCTTCCTGCTGGTCCTCGATCTTTGGGGCCAGGTAATACTTCAAGTGTCCCATGTCAGCAATCTTGTACTCCACAACTGCGGAAGAGAGGAAAAAAAGGTCGTTCAGAAGGTTCTACACAAAATCCAGTCTCAAGTTCTAATTCTCCAAGACTTGTCAGGCAGAGCCACTGGTACTCACCCAGAGGAACGTCTGCAGACATGCTGAGTGTGACCGTGGGGGACAGGGGGGTGGCTTTGGTGAAGAAGTTCAGGTACCTCAGGGCAAAGGTCAGCTGGACGGGCTCGTTCATCTCTATTGTAACCTGGGAGAACAGGTCAGGCTCAGGAGAGGCAGCTGCAGGAATTCCAGACCCCTTGGACAGCTCAGGCCAAGGCCACCAGTGCTGCTCCCACCCTGCCCTGCCCTGCCCTGCCCTGCCCAGCACTGCCGGAGCTCCCGGGGTAAGGCCCCTAACCCCGAGTGGTTCAGGGCCTGCACTCCACGAACCAACGGAGCCCCGGCCGCTGTCCCTGCTCCCTGTGGGGCCTGTGCTCCGTGACCTCTGAAGGTCCCTTCTGAGCCAAAACCTTCCCCTGTCCTGTGCTGCCTCCCAGGGCAGAGCTGGTTGTGAGCCCCACTCACAGCCTCCTCCTCCTTGTCCACGTTGCTGGTCTGGGACAGTTTGATGTTGCCGTTGCCCAGCTCGCCGTTGGCCGAGAACTTGACGCCGTCCTTGGCACAGGAGATGACAACGGCGTCGCCGATGTGGCTCAGGTCCCGGCAGATGCGGGCGAACTCCGCCGAGGGCATCTTCACCACGCAGCTGTACTCCTGCTCCTGCGGGGGACACACCTCTGACACCCTGCCAGGGCTGGCACTGACGCCCGGGCAGCGCTGGCACCGACAGTGACACCCGGGCAGGGCTGGCACTGACAGTGACACCCGGGCAGCGCTGGGCACTGACACTGACACCCGGGCAGCGCTGGCACTGACAGTGACACCCGGGCAGCGCTGGCACTGACAGTGACACCCGGGCAGCACTGGGCACTGACACTGGCACCCGGGCAGCGCTGGCACTGACAGTGACACCCAGGCAGAGCTGGGCACTGACAGTGACACCCGGGCAGTGCTGGGCACCGACACTGACACCCGGGCAGCGCTGGCACTGACAGTGACACCCGGGCAGGGCTGGCACTGACAGTGACACCCGGGCAGCGCTGGCACTGACAGTGACACCCAGGCAGAGCTGGGCACTGACAGTGACACCCGGGCAGCACTGGGCACTGACACTGACACCCGGGCAGCGCTGGCACTGACAGTGACACCCGGGCAGGGCTGGCACCGACAGTGACACCCAGGCAGAGCTGGGCACTGACACTGACACCTGGGCAGCGCTGGGCACTGACACTGACACCCGGGCAGGGCTGGCACTGACAGTGACACCCGGGCAGAGCTGGCACTGACAGTGACACCCGGGCAGAGCTGGCACTGACAGTGACACCCGGGCAGGGCTGGGCACTGACAGTGACACCCGGGCAGGGCTGGCACTGACACTGACACCCAGGCAGAGCTGGGCACTGACAGTGACACCCGGGCAGAGCTGGCACTGACAGTGACACCCGGGCAGCGCTGGGCACTGACACTGACACCCGGGCAGCGCTGGGCACTGACAGTGACACCCGGGCAGAGCTGGCACTGACAGTGACACCCGGGCAGCGCTGGGCACTGGCACCTGGCCAGTACCAGGCTTGTCCAGCAGTCCAAAGGTCATTGTGTTACAGAATCTGTTGGGAACGTGGCAAACACCCAGTTCCACACCAGTGCCACCAGCCACCTGAGTCGTCACTTACTGGGATTCCCAGCTGCTCCACATCGAGATCCATCAGCTTCATCTCGTAATCAGAAACCTTTTCCTGATCTGCAAAGTTAAGCACAGTTACACCAAGTGTTTCCAACCATCAGTTTGCCTCCTGCTCCTCCCCACTCCCTCCAAGTAAAACCACCTCCACAATGGCAGTAAGATCCACCTCATTTCCCTAGAGCTGGGAATCTGGAAATGCCCCAAACAGCCTTTTACAGGCTGCAAAGGTACAGCCAAGAGCATCTGTGTGCAGCCTCAAAGAGCCTTCCTCTTACAAAGAAACTACTGGCCAAGCTGATGAAGTTTCAATCTCCAGGCTGCTCCAAGAGTTTAAGAATCAGGTGTCCTCTCCCATTCCTGCAGGATCCATTGCCATTTCTTTCCCCCCTGCATCCATGTGGTTTATGAATCTGCCTGAACACATCCCAGTAACAAATGAGCTCCCAAACCCAACACTCACTCGGTGCCTCGAACACCAGGGCCAAGGTGTCTGCGTTGTCCTCGGCTCGCAGGGTGATGATGTCTTCGTTCCCTGCACATTTCAGGATTTTGGACATGCTGGAGGGGAGAAAGGCAGGTGACTCGTGGGACTGAGAGCTGACCGAGCAGGAGGGGATGTGATATACACAGTTTTAACACTGTTGGAGAAGTGGGTGTACGGGGAGACCCCCGGCCTCCCTGGCCAATCTATTCCAGTGCTTGGACACCCACACAGCAAAGTTCTTCCACATATCCGGGTGGAACTTCCCGTGCAGCAGCTCCTCCCTATTCCTCTTGTCCCACGCCTGGGCCCCACGGAGCAGAGCCTGGATCCATCCTCTGACCCCTCCCTTGGGTATTTGTACACAGGGATGAGGTTCCTTCTCAGCCGTCTCTTCCTGAGGCTGAAGAGCCTCAGCTCCCTCCGCTTTTCCTCATAACGGAGAGGCTCTAGGCCCTTCCTCATCTTTGTCACCCTCCGCTGGACCCGCTCCATGAGCTCCGTGTCGCTCCTCTCGTGAGGAGCCCAGACCTGGGCACAGCACTCCAGAAGCGTCTCACAGGGCTGAGCAGCGGAGCAGGAACGATCACCTCCCCGACCTACTGGCATTACTCTTCCTGACGCTCCGCATAATTCTGTAGGGACTTTCCTAGCGACAGGACTCTAAAGCTGCCATTCGTTCCCCACAGGAGCGGCCATGGCGGCGGCCCCCGCCAGCGCCGGCTTTTCCCGCCACTTGGTGCCGGCAGTGACGTCACGGCCGCGACGGGCCCCGCGCGCGCCGCGAAAAACGGCGCGAGAGCCGTGAGGGGAATGGGGGGGGAGGGAAAGGCTGAGGGGGCTCCGAGCGCCCCCGGGACCCCCCTCACCTCCAGAGCACCCCCGGGACCCCCCTCACCTCCAGAGCACCCCCTCGCCCCCAGATCTGCCCCCACACCCCCACAAACCCCCTTCCCCGGCGGCTCCCGCTCCTCTCAGCGCCACAGCCCCCGGGCCTGCTTGGCCGCCCCATCCCAGCGCCCGATGAGACCCCGCCGCCGCCTGACCTGGACAGGTTGACGCCCATGGCGATGTTGCGGTCGCAGCGGTACGTGTCGAAGCCCTCCGAGCGCAGCGTGAGCTGCACCAGCGAGACGTGTGAAGAATCCATGCTCTGCAGGCTGATGCCGCCCGAACCCAGGTCCCAGCAGGCCTCGGTGATGAGGTCCTTGAGGGCTTCCAGCACTCGCTTGAGCACCGAGCCCTGCACCAGGCGCGCCTCGAACATCTTGGCAACACCAGGGAGAGCAGCACCGATGAAACCGAGCGACGGAAAGACTGAAAACTAACCGCGGCGGCCCGCCAAGCCCTTTTATACACTTCGTTGCCCCGCCCTCCGGCGCGCAGCAGCCAATCGCCAGCGCCGCTGTCCTCCTGCAGCCCAACCCCCTTCAAGCTCACATACAGGCCCCCCCCGCTCTCCGCCCAATCCCAGCGCCGCTCCTCTGTTTAGTCCCGCCCCCTCGTGCGGCGGGAGCCAATCACCGCGCGCGTTACAGAGGCCCGCGGCCCGCCTCGCTGCGCAGCGATGGCGGCGGGGCCCGATCCGTGCAGCGGCGTCGGTGGCACATACGGGGCCTGTCCGTAGGGACGGCTCGGTGGCGCGCCTCTCCTCAGGCACCGGATCCTGACAGGAACTCCAGGCCTGAGCGAAAGTCAGCCATAACACAAACCCGTTTGTCCCTTTAGAAAAACCCCTCACGCTGCGCCCAGGGACCTTCCCGCGCGCTGCGACCGACCGACCGAGCGACCGACCGCTCGCTCGCTGCCTCCCTCCCTCCCTCAGCGGCGTACTCGCGCCACCCATCATGGCGCCCCACACCATCCGGGTACACCTGGGCGCGGCCATCCCCGCGCTAGCCCCGCCCCCGCCGCCCGTCCCGTGCCGCCCATTGGTCGGCGGCTGTTGCCGGTGCTGTGTCGCCCCCTGGCGGCGGCGGCGGGGCGCGGCGCGGCGGGCGCGGGTCCGGCATGAGCGAGGCGCGGCTGCGGCCCGGGCGCGGCCCCGGCGGGGCGCGGGACCCCCAGGACAAGGTGCGGAGCGGCCCCGGGGGGCGTGAGGGGACTGGGGGGACGGGGAGAGCCGGGGAGCGCCGGGGGTCGCGGGGCCTGTGCGCCGCCGGGTCCCGGCGCCCCGCGGTGAGGCCGCTCTGCGGCCCCCGGGCTGCCCCGCGCTCGGGGAATTTGCCCCGCACTTGGTTTATTCGCCCCTCGCGACACCCGCGGAGGAGCGGAGCCCGGCCCCGGGGGTGTTCCGAGAAGCGGATCCGCCGTGTGGGAGCGGAGATCTGGGCGTGAGCTGCGTTTGTGGGATGGCTCAGGTGGGGGGGTCACAGCCCTGCCCTCAGCGCAGAGTTCGGTGCCTCCCAGGCCAGCCCCAGGGACCGAGGTGGGAGTTACAAACCTGCCTTTAGGGAAGGCTTTGGCGCCTCCGAAATCACCCCTAGGGAATCGGGTGGGGGTTCCAAACCTCCCCTTAGCGAGGAGTTGGGTACCTCCTAAGCCGTCCTTAGGGAATCGGGTGGGGGTTCCGAATCCCTCGGGTTCCCTTAGGGAGGGCTCTGGTGCCTCCGAAGTCATGCCCAGGGAATGCCCTCCCAGCGAGGGCTCTGTGGGAGTTTAATGAGGGTTAACGTTGCCTTTCTCCAGAGGAGAGAGTTTGCTTTTTCACGGCAGAAGAGCCATGGGAAGCAAACCTGGCTCTGTTTTCCTGTAACGTCTCTTCTGTTCCAAGCCTGAGCCCGTCTGGATGCTTGAGGTTGCTCTGTGAGTCATTTGTCACCTTTGTCATCTCTGCTCCTGCGTCTCCCTGAAGAGGAAGGGACCAAGAGGAATAAACAGTCAGGGAAAACTTTGTAAATAACATTTGCAGGGTCACAGGGACCAAAGGCTGGAGGGAAAAGCGGTTCGTGCTGTGCTGGTGTTTAATGCACTTACCTTGGGAACGACCCTGGACTGGTCCATCAGCCCTCAGCAGCATCATATTGATGTTTTCTCCTAGTGCACGAAGGGTGCAGTTGAGAGCAGCATGAAGTCATCACACAAAACTCTTTTGCAATTTAAATGCAATTTTAATGCGATTTTAATGCGATTTTAATGCGGTTTTTAATGCCAATTAAACACCTGCTAGAGGCTGTGTGGGCAGGTTTGAGGAAACTTCGTTGCGCTGATGTGATCAGGGAGGGATCTGGGGCAGAAGGAGCCAGCAGTGGTGGGAATGGGTCACCCTGGTGTGGATCTGGAGGTTGGGCCTCTCTCACAGTAACCTGGAGCTCTCTGCCACCACATTTCCTTACCTGAGGGAAGGGAGCTCTAAGATGGCTCCAGTTTTGTGGTGGTTGTGCAAAGGGTGAGGCCTCGAGATAAGTGCATTTATCTCGGCTGGAATTTACTCTGCAGCAGAAAACCTTCAGGGAGTTTTCTATTCCAGAACTTTAGTGGGAGTTGGAAGACCTCCCTCGAGAGGCTGGCAGGGCTCGTGCTGCTTAACTGGTGCACAACAAACTCCCTGGGCCAGCTGGGATTCGCTTTAGCTCCTCGTGCTGTGCTCCTAAAGAAGGTCAGAGGGCTGCTATTCCCAGGGCAATCCTGTTATCTCCACGCCAGTGCTTTCACATATAATGAGCCTTCTGAAGGACCCCTCTGCTATTTCCTTTGAGTCAGCGACCTGGAGGTTCCTTACTAGAGAGAAGGAATGTTGATGCTCCTCGTAAAACAGCTCAAAATGAATTGCAAGAGGGAAAAAAGCAGTGAGGAGCAGCTCCTCTGAGGTGCTGAATGTGATGTTTCCTAATAGAAGGCAGTGATGGGAGCAGAGAATTTCCCCAAATTGCCAAATGCAGCTGCTGGGAGGTTACCTGGTTACTACCCCTGCCCTCAGTGACACCCTCCTCGGCGTTGTGCTTTCCATGCTCGGTGGCAGGGTTTGATTTCCTGCCCTGAGATCCGGCAGTTGTGTTTTCAGTGCGGGGGAAATGCCTGGAAAAGCCTGGGAGCAGCGGAATTGCTCGTGTGTGTGCCGCTCCCGGTGCTCTGGGGCTGCCCAGGGCTCTGTGCAGGTGCTGCTCCGAGAGGGGGCATTCCCGTGCCTGCTGGGGAGCCTTGCCAAGGGGAATAATTCAGAAGTGCATATTTTATTCGACAGAAACCCTGGAGGCTTCTGGAAAGAGCTCCCAGCTCTGTGTTGACAGAAACGCGCTTCAGTGGGATGCAAACATCGAGGCTGGGTTTTAGATCGCGGTGTTTTGTGCTTGTTGCCACTCTCCTGTTTTGGCACTGGGAAGTGAGAGACTGGATTCACTTTCTGCTGCTCTGACCCTTGCACTCTGGCCCAGCTTTGATGTGTCCCCCCTGATGGCACAGCTGAGGCCGGGCTGCCTCAGGAGATCCTCGTGCCAGAACGTTTTAAAATCGATTTTTGTTAAAACCGCTGTGCAGCACAAAGTCTTCATCTCAGAGGGAACAAGGCAACATCTGTTTGTTCTGGTCAGTGAGCTCCCTCTCCTCTCCGTGGTGAAAAGCCAGGGAACCTTGCCCTGGTGTTGCCTGTACCCATTGGCTGAGCCCAAAGGATGCTGTTACCTGATGGCTTCTGTTGGTATTTGAGAGTGGATCCTGGAATCATGGAATGATTTGGGTTGGGAGAGACCTTTGAACGGATCCAGTGCCACCCCCTGCCACGGGCAGGGGCACCTCCCACTATCCCAGCCCTGTCCAGCCTGGCCTTGGACACTTCCAGGGATGGAGCACCACAGCTTTTGTGCCAGGGCTTAACCATGAAACAAGTTCCAGTTTCTTACAGGTCCCACCCTCTCCCAAGGATATCCCGGTCTTTAGAGACTCGTTCTTCTGCTTTGTAGTCTCATTCATAATCTAAACCCAGAGGTCAGTGCCTTCCCTCTAGTGTTGTGTACATCCCACGAAATCACATTTTCTCTGCAGCCCCCAAAGAGAACAGGAAAAGCGCAAAAGAAAATTGTTTCTTGGTGCCTGCCGAGCTCCTGAAGGCTCCTGCTGGTTTGGGGGGATTTTATGATCATTTCTCAGTAGCTGTTTGTACTTTGTGTGACTCCACAGTGAGGACTGGGGGGTTTTTCCTTTTCCATCTGCTTGCTGAGACATTGCCAGGGTGGGATAACTCTGTGTCACCAAGGGTTTGATAAGGAAAATTCTGGTTCCTTCTGTGTCACCAAGGGTTTGATAAGGAAAATTCTGGTTCCTTCTGTGTCACCAGGGGTTTGATAAGGAAAATTCTGGTTCCTTCTGTGTCACCAAGGGTTTCATGAGGAAAATTCTGGTTCCTTCCAGCCTGGTTTTGCAGGGGCCTGACAATGTGACTTTTATCTGGCTACATCTGGTCTGTGTGGTACAAAAAGTGAAAGACTCTGGCATCCAAGCCTCGTGATTTCTTGTGCTTCCAGGCATTTATTCCTTGTGCTTCCAGGCATTTTGCAAGAATTCCCTGGTGGTCTGACGTGCTCTGAAGATGCTGAGCTAAACGAGGGCTCTGCTGTCCCTTGGGTCTGCTCAGGGGGGTGGAGGGAGGGTGGCTGGGGACAGTGGCCTGGGGTGAGCTGGAACGGGAGCAGCAGCTCCAGTTGTGGCTTTTAGCTTGGGAGAGGTGCAGGACACAGAGAAATAACAGTGCAGGCACTCTGGAGGTTCAGGCAATCTCAAATCCTGTTACTTCCCAGATTCCAGGAGAGCTCCTGCTAGTTGGGAGTTTGTGATAACAAGATGAGGCTCTTGCAGGACCAAACCCAATCAACCACTGCAGTGATGCCTCTCTTCGTCTCACCCACCATAAAGGGAGGCTGAAGTCCAAGTCTGCTTCCAGGTCCACTCCATAAGATTGTTTTTTTAATAGCTCTTAATATGATCTTGGGCTCAATTCCAAGCACCAGTTTGCTGAAGCACGAGCCTCATGTATTGCTGAAAGATGTTCACAATCTCAGCTCTGCTGGGAGAGGACACTCCAGCCTTCCCTGCAGTTTGATGCTCGGCTCTGTATGTGCCTGACAACTCCTGGGCATCGTTAATTGTGGCCACAGGGACTGGGCTGGGTGTGTTCCTAGTGGAAAAGTGACTCTCAAATTTAACACCTTTGCCAGCACTTCCTTTGGTAGGTGTTTGACTTGGCCACTGCTCCTTTCACTGACCTGTGTCCTTGCTCAGTTGTGATGCCAGGGAAGTTTGATCCCAGGAAGATTTTGTCATTTTAAAGGCTGGATAGCTCTGTTTCCTTCTGTGTGCAGCACTTGTGTGTGACAGAGAAAGCAGGGAGACTCCCAGTGCTCACGTCAAACCCCCAAACTGTTTTTCCTGTTACTCAGACCTTTGCATAGTTCCGAGCTGGCTTCCCTTTCCTATCCTTGTTCAGTGAGTGGGAGATTTATTTCTGTCTGCTCTGGAGGGCTGCACAGGTGAATGTCCCCCTTTGCAGTGTTCCATCAGCTCCAGGCTGTCCTGTTTTCTGTGTTCCTGCTGGATCTTAGTGGATCTGGGAGCTCCTTCCTGGGCTCTCTCTTGCTGCTCCAGCACTCTGTCCTCGCTCCTGGTTGTTTGCTGTTATTATTGATAGTGAGATCAGGATGGCAGAGGTGATGGGGGGTATTCCTGCTGTCCCTGGTGCAGGCTGAGGCACTCAGACTGTTCTGTCCATGGACAGTGTCTCTGCTCCTGCTTCCAGATGTGCTTGCAGTGCTGTCTGGGGGTGACTCCTGGGGGGGATGTTTGGTGCTGAGAAGAGGGAAGTTGGGATGTTTGTGTGTATCTTCCAAGCAGGAAAAATCCCCAGGACCCCAGGGAGGTAAAACCCTTAAAATCACAGAATCCCAGACTGGTTTGTGTTGAGAGGGACCTTAATGCCTGCCATGGGCCCTCCAAACCCCGTCCAGCCTGGCCTTGATGACCCCTGTGACTTCAGCAAACCACAGCTTTGGGTTGGTCAGGATCACACCTGAACACACTGGTCCAAGTGCACTCCTTGAGCAGTCCAGGTAAAGCCAGTGGGATGGACTGGGAGAGAAACGTGAGCAGGACAGTGCGAGATACCCCCTCAGAGTCAGCAAATTAAATGGCTTGGTAGGGTTTTCTTTTTTCTCTCATCATGTTTTGGAAAAATCTGTACGAACTCCTGAGGAATTGAGGGTCAGAAGCCACTGGCCTTGGCGTGATGCAGGCTCTCATTGCAGAGGACAAAAATAGCCTTTTCCTGCAGTAACCTCCCAGTGTGAACAGTTGCTGCAGAGCTGTTTGTTCTCCCTCTCGCTGCTCCCAGCTCTCCCAAACAACAGCAGATTGAAATGTCTGTGCAGGCTCCAGCAGACACAGCCCCAGCCTCCCTCAGGCACCAACTCCCAGAGGCTCTTGGAGCTCGGCTCTCCTGTTCCTGTGTCTCTGCAGTGAAGTGCCAGCTCAGAAATGCCCCAGGAGCACCAGGATGCCACTTAGACCCAGGAGAACCCAGAAGCCGCTCTCCAAAACGTCTCCATCACGTGTTCAGAGGGGGAGGCAGGTTCCTTTCTGAGCAGCAGGAAATTCTGGGGGAATGCCAGAACCACCCACCGATTTTTGTGCTCCTTTTGTACACAGCAGCTGGTGCCTGCTGCCTTTTCCTCCAGGATTTCCTGGAAGCAGCAGCCCCTGGAGTGGGTGCTAGGGGTCCCAGCAGAGGAGGAGCTCCTGCTGAGTCCCGGGGATGTGTGACTTCCATGAATCCTGTGTGACTTCCATGAATCCTGTTTGCTCTCAGGGAGATCAGGCTCCTGTACCAGAGGCTTGTGCTGGCTGCAGACTGAGCCTGGCTCCCAGCACATCCCGTGGCTGAGCCGAACAAAGCCGGTGCTTTGGGATCAGGGATGAGTTTTCTCCGCTCTTTCAGCCACTGTGCAAACATTCCTGCTTTTTGTGATGTTGTTATCTGCTAAAGGGCTCCATTTTTAGGCATGTCCTAATTTCCGTGCCTGTTTTCAACTGGAATGTGGTTATTTCGGGATGGGGAAGGCAGTCCTATATCAACATAAATGAAACCTGAGCTTTGTTGGTTTTTTAGACAACAAATCAGGCAGCCAGCACTAGGTGCCAGCTTGGTGGATGTCTGGGTGGGGGGGACATGAGAAACTTGAATTTAATTGCCCTGCAGGTAATGTCACAGCACAAGACCAGGGTAAAAAACACTTGCAAAAAGACCCCAGTGCTTTTTGGAACCTTCCTACAAATCAAGCCTGGAAGTTTGATTCTTCCTTCTGGTGTTAATGGTCTCCAGACTTCTCTTGTTTCACCCTCCTGAGCTGTAAACCCCTGGAAGAGAATATCCTGTAATTTGGGAGTAATGGGATGAATTCTGGACCCTGGTGGGTCCCTCTGAGGTGGGTTTGGGGGGCACAGCAGCTCTGGGATGTGCTGTGGAGGTTAAAGCAGGGGGAAGAGGGGAGAGGAATGGAGCAGTTTCCCTGAATGTAGGAATTAAAGCCCCTTCTGGAAGACATTGAGGTTTCCATTACTGAGGCCGCTGGGTTTGTATTCATTAAATTAATTATATTTGCTTTGATCCTGCAGATGTTCTCAGAGGTGAGAACAGAGGTACAGTTGGTCCCTTTTGTTCCAGCTGCCAGCTCTGTTGCCTGAAAAAGCAACTCTATTTCCCTCTTCAGCATTTATTTTATAATAACATTTTCTGTCACAGCTTTTTGTTAAAATCTGGCAGGAAGTCTAAAACAGTGCCTGCCTCCAAGGAAAGTACCTAAATAACGGCATTTCTTGAACTAATTTAATCTGCCAGCGTTGAATACTTAACTGTATATCTGTATTGGGCAGAAGATTTTTGGCAGGGAGAGAGCAGGCTCGTTTCTATGGCAACTGAGATCCTGTTGTGGATATTTGTGTAAAAAACCCAGCGCTCACAGCTTCCTCTGAAAAAACCATTTCAGTGTGAGCACAAATTTCTTACCACCTGCTTGAAGTAGTTGAGTTGTTTAAAGAAAGCTCAAACTAATTTCTCTGGGTATCTTTTCTTCAGGGTCATGAAATCCCTGTTGACAAAGGTTGCTCAGAGCTGTTGATGCCATGAGTAGAAGAAGTGAGCAGGTATCTGGCTTTTCCCAGCTCCGGTTCAGCAGTCAGGAGAAACAGCCCTCACAGAGATTTGGGGTTTTGCTCTTTCTCCTCATCACGACTTGTGTAGAAATCAAGGAATTAGGATAAAATGGACATTGCTGCCTCGGTTTTATTCCTGCATTCCTTTTTCCTTCTGTAAGAAGTGTTCAATAGTGAGACGATAAGTGGAAGAAGGAGCCCTGGGCTCACCTCCAGAGCTGGACAAAAAAGCTCTTTAGTTTAATAACTCCATATTGGTTAAAACCCCCGAAAACAGTAAAAGCTTTTGCCTCTGATTGTGTTTTAAGAGATGTAATGCTCACCATGTAAAAGAAATGGAAGGATGAAGCCAGATGCCAAGGTAACCAGAGGGAAGGTCGGCTTTGCTCTTACTGAGGAGTTTTAGTGGTTTCCCAGCTCTCCATCCTGCACGTGGATGTCTGACGTCCTGAGTGTCCTGCCCGGGAGGAGGGGACACGGGGAATATCAGGAACTTCCAGGAAAAATGGGTGAGGGAGAGCTGTGGTAGGAGAATATGGAATAAATACAGCTGGAGACAGCTCTGTGCCCGTGCAGGAGCAGCAGTGGGAAGAGGTGGGATTGCTGAGAGGTGTCTGGGCACTGACTGGGATTGCTGAGAGGTGTCTGGGCACTGACCGGGATTGCTGAGAGGTGTCTGGGCACTGACTGGGATTGCTGGGAGGTGTCTGGGCACTGACTGGGATTGCTGGGAGGTGTCTGGGCAGCGACTGGGATTGCTGGGAGGTGGCTGGGCACTGACTGGGATCTCTCAGAGGCTGCTCCCCTGGTGGTGGTGGTGTTGCAGGGGGGGTTTGGTCGCAGCCCGAGCTCAGCCCAGCCCTGCCCTGCGCAGCCCCAAGCTTTTGCAGAAGCACTGCCTGTCCTGTCAGGAGCTGAAATCCCCCCGGCACAGACCTGGGAGCATCCCTGCCTGTGACAGCAGCGCCCTGGGATGGTGATCCTCGGGAACACGGGGCTGGAGGACAGGAGAGCCGAGGAGATGTGTGGGAGGTGTCCCCAAGGCAGTGCCACAGGGTGTCCCCAGGCAGTGCCACAGCTGGATTCAGGGTGCATCGTGTTCAGGCTTAAACACGTTATTTAACACCCACTCAGCTGCTTAAACTGATGATTTGTAGGCTGATGGGGGCAATTTGCATAAGAGGTATAAAAATAGTGTCACTTACTGAGTCTTCTCCGTAGCCTGTATCTGGCACAATGTCCTATAAAATCTCAACGCTCCGATTCAGGGGGATCTGAGGAGGGAGAAGAGCTCACTCCTGGTGCTGCTCAGTTGTTTTCAAAGTGAAGATGTTAAAATGTCAGTTATCCCTCGCTTTGGCTGGCAATTTCTTCCATCAGGCTTAAATTGAGCGAGGAAGACATGGCAGGAATGAGTCCTGCATTTCATGTTGAGCCCTCACAACTTCCCTTTATGGTGACAAACCTCTTGATCAGCTCCTTTGTGCTCTCTGGGAATAACCTGGCAGTGTTTGTGGGAGCTGTGGGGATTGTGTTTGTGGCTCCACCTCTGCTGTTCCCAGTGCTGAGGGTGAGGTGGGGAACAGCTGGACTGACGCAGCGAGGCTCTGCTCCTGCTCTTGGAGCCCTTTGCAGACAAGGTTTGGGTTGGCCTTGCCCTGAAGTTGGTGGCTCAGGTACCTGGTGATGTGGTTTTGCATGGATTTACCTGCAACATCTGTGTGGTGCAGGTGGTGTAGGGAATCAGTGCTGGGATCTGGCAGGGATCAGGCTGTGGCAGGGATCAGGATGTGAGAGGGATCAGGATGTGGCAGGGATCATGCTGTGAGAGAGATCAGGATGTGGCAGGGATCGGGCACAGCAGGGATCAGGCTGTGGCAGGGAACAGGATATGGCAAGGATCAGGCTGTGAGAGGGATCAGGCACAGCAGGGATCAGGATGTGGCAGGGTTCAGGATGTGGCAGGGATTGGGCACAGCAGGGATCATGCTGTGAGAAGGATCAGGCTGTGGCAGGGATCAGGCTGTGGCAGGGATCAGGCTGTGGCAGGGATCATGCTGTGAGAGGGATCAGGATGTGGCAGGGATCAGGCTGTGGCAGGGATTGGGCACAGGAGGGATCAGGATGTGGCAGGGATCAGGATGTGGCAGGGATCAGGATGTGGCAGGGATCATGCTGTGAGAGGGATCAGGCTGTGAGAGGGATCAGGCTGTGGCAGGGATCATGCTGTGAGAGGGATCAGGATGTGGCAGGGATCAGGATGTGGTAGGGATTGGGCACAGCAGGGATCAGGCACAGCAGGGATCAGGCTGTGAGAGGGATCAGGCTGTGGCAGGGATTGGGCACTGCAGGGATCAGGCACAGCAGGGATCATGCTGTGAGAGGGATCAGGATGTGGCAGGGATCATGCTGTGAGAGGGATCAGGATGTGGCAGGGATCGGGCACTGCAGGGGTCAGGCACAGCAGGGATCATGCTGTGAGAGGGATCAGGATGTGGCAGGGATCAGGATGTGGCAGGGATCAGGCACAGCAGGGATCATGCTGTGAGAAGGATCAGGATGTGGCAGGGATCAGGCTGTGGCAGGGATCATGCTGTGAGAGGGATCAGGATGTGGCAGGGATCGGGCACTGCAGGGATCAGGACATCAGCTCGGTTGCACCGTCAGATTCCTCAGTCCTTGAGCTTTTCTTTCCCATTCTTGGCCAGGACTGGAAGTGAGGAAGGCACAGGTGCTCCTTCCCTTCCTTTTGGTCTCTCAGCACTTTGTGAAGCTTCTGCTCCTGTTGGCCCCAGGCAGGAATGATTTGCGTGCTCTGCACTTTGGGGAGTGAAACACAGGGATGCTGCTCCTTTTACCAGCCTTTGGCGGCTTGTGTGGGGTGAGGGACACCGGGACTGCATGAGAAATGTGCTTGGGGATTTTCAGTTTAGCCTGTACAGAGGAGAAGCTGATTTTCCTCTGGCTGCAGCTATTTCGATTGCTCCCAGGGGAATTCTGCAGAGAATCCTTTTATTGGAGAAAGCATTGCAATGGGAACAGAGGCTGTAGCTAAATACAGAGCACAGATTGCCCAAAACCTGACCTGTGCTGTGCTCAAAGATGCCAGATCTGTGGTTTCCAGGGAGTTTTATCATTTCCAGTCTCTTTGCCTGCTGCCATTTGCAGCTGCCTTATGGATTTGAGTGTCTAAATGGCACTAAATCTCTCCAAAATCTGAGGTCCAAGTGGATTTTATGGGTCAGTTAAAAAACAGCTGAAAAAAAAAAGCCGGGTTGCATTTCACTGCTAGCTCCCTGAACCTGTGTGAGTGCTGGCAGAGGTGTTGGGTTGAAAGCAAACCCAAACTCTTCCTTCCCAGTGGATGAATGGGAAGAAGGAGCGTGGAGGAAGATAGGGAGGAGGTGACACTGGGTGCTGCTGTGGCTGGAGCTCTGCTCATCCCTGGGAATAATCTCTGACATCACCAATGTATTTTTAGCTGCCTCCACCTGCCAGTGCCTCACTGTCCTTGTCTGATTTAGGATCCTGGCCTGCAGCCATTGACACGTTCCAGCTGGGGGAGTAATTACCTTTTTCTGCTTTAAATAAGGGAGCAGCTCCAGCCTTCCTGCTCTACTGAACTCCAAATACCCCCAGCCATGAACTGCACCCAGCCAGCCCCAGCAGATCTGGTTGTTCTGGAGCTGGGCAGCGCTGCCTGGCAGCCCCAAGGGATGAAGTCTCTTTGTTTGCAGAGCTCCCAGCATTTGTCACCTCAGCTCCCAATGTGCTTTTCCTGCAGGCACACTCACTTCTCCTGGAGTTTTCAGATCACCTGTGGGCTGAGGCCAAGTGTGTGGACTCTGCCTTGCCTGGATGCTCCCCAGGGTGTGGCCCTTTCCTTCCTTGCTTCCAGGAGCGAGGAGCAGGGTGAAGCCGTGCAGCTGAAGCGAGGGGCAAAACGTGGAGCTGTGGGTTTGTCCTCTGTTCAGGAGCTGGGTCAGAGTGAAAACTGCCACTGGGAAGAGCCAGGACTCACCTGAAATCCCCTTCCCACCCCTGGGCTGGTGCAGAGCCTTCAGTAAGCGGCCTCTCCTGTGTTTATTTACCCCTAAACACAGGACTTTGCTTGGGGCTGGGTGCTGGAGCAGTCCAAGGGGCAGGGAAAACACAGAGCACGTGTGTCCCTCTCCAGCACCTCGGGTTTCCTCTGTGGCCAGAGGGGATGGTTGGGCCAGGGTGATAAGCCAGGCTCTTCCTCTTCAGCTGCCTGAGGATGGGCTCGGTGTTATTTTTAGTGTCCTCAAGTAGTCAGCATTTCAGAAGTCTGTCCGGGAGCCTTGAGCCTGTCCACTTGGAGGCCTTTCTTCCTGGTTAATTTGGGCAGTGTTACATTCTTTGAGATCTGCCTGGGGATTGGGACCTTGTAAAACTTCCTGCTAACAAGCCCCGGAGCACTTGCTGCTCTCTTGGAAATCCTCATTAATCAACTGCGGGGCATCTGTAGCTGTGCAGGGGGAACAGGCCCTTCTCTGTGCCTGCTGCTGAGGCTGAGGGACCATCCAACCCCTCCTGGACGCCACCTAAAACACCTGAGGATGTTTCTCATGGGTTTAACCCTGTGTAACACCCAGAATATTTTCTTCTCCTCCCTCTCTTGTGCCGAAGCAGAAGGGTGGTAAGTGTTGGAGCCAGCGCGCTGGCCCAGGGTCCTTCTGAGTGGCTGCTGAAGCTCCTTGGCTCTCTTTGACCTGCAGGAGTCAGAGTCTGAGAACAAGCTGGATGGAGAGACAGCGTCAGACAGCGAGAGCAAATCCGACTTCGGGGGCTCGTCCGCAGTGCCGACGTCGGATGACACTCCAGAGGTGCTGAACAGGGCTCTCTCCAACCTGTCCTCGAGGTAACCCTCCCTGAGCATCCTCCCCTGTGCTCTCCCAGTGGGGGCTGCTGGAAGCTGAAGGAGCAGCTCCCCAGCCTCTCCCAGCCCCTGGGGCCGTGGGAAGCAGCAGGGTCAGGGCTTTGGGTGGGAAAGGAGGGGGCAGAGCAGTGCTGGGGGGCTCTCGCTGCCTGCTGGGTCCTGGCAGGTCTGGGCCTGGGTGGGGCAGGCCCACAGAGCTCGTGGGTGGCTTTGGCAGCGCTCACAGCAGAGGTTTGAGCTGCGGGGGCTTTTAGCCACTGCTGTGACTGAGTTCTGCAGGAATGCTTGAGGAATTGCACTGACAAGGACAGGATTTAGGAACAAGCCAGGGATATTCTCCACAAACTGCTTGGGAGGAAAGTGTCTTGTTTATGTCACAGCAGAAGGAAAGTGTCTTTCCTAGTGTGCTGTGAGGGTGGGAGAGGCTCACAGAAGGAAAGCAGTGAGGGTACAACATGACAGGGGCCATCTCTCCTCACAGGAAGCAGTGCAGAGAGGGGGAGTGGTCCCCACTTTATTTGAATTTATCCTGCAGCTTGTCCAAGGTGTGGGAAAGCTGCAGCAGAACAGGAGCAGAGGCTGCCCTGTCCCGTTCCAGTGCCCTGGGAGGTGCTCAGCACCTGGGTAAAGCTTTCTGCATTTAGTGGGGCTGAAGTGCAGCTGCTGCAGCGAGGCCTTTATCAGCACATCAAGGTCTCTCTGCACCGCTGAGAGGAAGCTTGGGGTTTCCAGGGCTCAATTTCCTTCCTGTGACACACAGAGAGCACAGTACTGTTTGTCTGCTTTGCTCTGTCTTGTCCTTCTCTGATGTTTTCCTTCTCCATGGCCCAGATGGAAGAATTGGTGGGTGAGAGGCATCCTCACGCTGGCGATGATCACCTTCTTCTTCATCATCATCTACCTGGGCCCCATGGTCTTAATGACAATAGTAAGTGCTCCAGAGAGGTGTCCTGACCTTCACTGCAGCGGGGGGAAGTTGCTGGGACACTGCTGGCGTGGGGAGCTCAGGACCTCGTGTCCTAGAGGTCCTGGATTCCTCTCTCCATGGAGGAAACCCGGGAGGAATCTGCTGGTCAGTATTTGGCTGCAGTTGGAACTAACACGAGGAGTTTTTAGAAACCTCCTTGGCAGAGGAAAGAGGAGGGAAAAACGACATCCTGAGCTTCCCACGTGGGGTTGGGAGGCTCCTGCAGTTGCTGAAGGACCTTTTGCTCTGCACGTGCTTGGTTTTTGTCTCCTCAAGGGAAGAGGTGTTTAACCAACAGGAATTACAGTGCCTGGATGTGTTTTCTGTGCAGGTGATGTGTGTCCAGATCAAATGTTTCCACGAGATCATCACCATTGGCTACAACGTGTACCACTCCTACGACCTGCCCTGGTTCAGGACGCTCAGCTGGTGAGTGAGGGGCTGCTCCCCATCCCTGTGTGCAGCACTGACACAGGGGTGTCCTGCGGCACCCAGGGGACACAGCCACAGGCCCTGGGCTGCTGTGTGCTGACAGTGACCTGTGCTGGCAGCACTTGTGAAGGAAAATCACAGAATCCCAGGATGGACTGGCTTAGAAGGGACCTTAAAGCCCACCCAGTGCCACCCCTGCCATGGGCAGGGACACCTCCCACTGTCCCAGGCTGCTCCCAGCCCCATCCAGCCTGGCCTGGGACACTGCCAGGGATCCAGGGGCAGCCCCAGCTGCTCTGGGCACCCTGTGCCAGGGCCTGCCCACCCTCACAGGGAGGAATTCCTTCCCAATATCCCAGCTAACCCTGCCCTCCTTCAGCTCAAGGCCATTCCCCCTTGTCGTGTCACTACATAAGGGCTGTGGAGAGGGCAGGAGTGGGGCTTTTGGGGCACAGAAGCCCCAAAAGTGGGCTCCAAAAAGGTGGCTCTGTGAGGTATGGAGCAGGTGAGTGGTTTTGGGATGCACAGGGTGTGGGATTTTGGGAGGCAGAGGCCAGTTGAGCAGTGCCACCTAAAGACAGAGTCTTTGTGCATCACGGCCAACCCCAAATGCCAGCTGTGACCCATCCCAGAGCGGGGCTCAGAGGTGCAGCCACTCCTTGGAAGGAAGGTGACATTTCCGAACTGGGGGAGGCAGCTCTGGCTGGCAGAAGCAAAACCTGTTGGCAGCATCCTAGAGCAGTGCCAGGACCTCAGGGATCAGCCACTTCAGGAGCCTTTTGGGGCTCCTGCTGACGAGATTCCCACCCTCCCCAGGTACTTCCTGCTGTGTGTGAATTATTTCTTCTACGGCGAGACGGTGACAGATTATTTCTTCACCTTGGTGCAGAGGGAGGAGCCCCTGAGGATCCTCAGCAAATACCATCGCTTCATTTCCTTCGCCCTCTACCTGACAGGTGGGCACCACCTTGATTAATGTCGGGGATGGAGGGAAGAAATCTCCTGCCTGGAGTGCTGTGTCCAGTGCAGGATCGTCTCTGCTCCCCAGGGATGCTGTAACTGGGCTGCATGGGGAGAGTTGTGCTGGCAAATCTTTTCCATGAGGTTCTGGAGGAGAAAACTCCATAATCTTCCTGGGACAGCCAGGTTGTTCATCTGTCCAAGTGCTGCTTGGTGTGACTTCCACAGCAGTGCTTTTCCCACTCCACAGTGCTGCTTTATTCAAGTAGAACCCCCAGCAGCTGTGCAATATCGTGGCCCAAAAGTATTTCTGCCTGTTGAAGGCACATTCCCACCACTGACTTTCCTTCTGTCTCTCCTCAGGTTTCTGCATGTTTGTCTTGAGTCTGGTGAAGAAACACTATCGCCTCCAGTTCTACATGGTGAGGTTAAAATTCAGGTCCTGGTGAGGTTAAAATCTGGGGCCTGGTGAGGTTAAATTCAGGTCTTGGTGAGGTTAAAGTCTGGGGCCTGGTGAGGTTAAAGTCTGGGGCCTGGTGAGGTTAAAGTCTGGGGCCTGGTGAGGTTAAAGTCTGGGGCCTGGTGAGGTTAAATTCAGGTCTTGGTGAGGTTAAACTCGGGGCCTGTGGAGATGCCAGGCCAGTGTTAACCCCATGGTGCCAAAATAACTCAGTACAAGACAGCTCATTCTGTTTATTTGACTGGTTAACAAACAGTAGATAATAAATGAGTTTTCTGTGGGTGAAGTGCCCTGGTACCCTCCTGCTTGAGCTGTTCTGAGGAGCTCTGAGCACCTGAGCTGGGCAGTGCTGGCAGTGGCTCTGGGCAGGCTGGACAATGTGCTCTCCTCTCTTCCAGTTTGGCTGGACCCACGTGACGTTGCTGATTGTTGTTACCCAGTCACACCTCATCATCCACAACCTGTTTGAAGGAATGATCTGGTGAGTTTGCTCTGCCTCCTGAGCTGCTTTGGTTTCTGCAGCCTGAAAAAGCTGTGTTTTCACAGCATCCCAGACTGGTTTGGGATGGAAGGGGCTTTAGTGATCATCCAGTGCCACCCCTGCCATGGGACACCTTCCGCTATCCCAGCTTGCTCCAAGCCCCCTCCAGCCTGACCTTGGACACTTCCAGGGATGGGGGAGTCCAGAACCTCTCTGGGCAACCTGTGCCAGGGCCTCACCACCATTACAGTAGGATTAAATTCCTAATACCTCATTTTTTTAATCTCAAAATTCAGTTTTGAGTTAAAACTTCTCTCACAAAAACAAATAGCCAAGGAGAAGGTGCTTCCTGTGAGGGACCAGCCTGTTCAGAGCAGCAAAACATTGAGTGAGTCCTCAGAGACTTGGGACTTGCTTTGTGCCACTTCAGCATGTAGAGAGATGTTGCAAAGGAGAATTTTGTAAACTTGCTGTGGGGTGCAGGGACCTTTCAGGTGGCATTGGGGCTGGGTGGGTGCTTTCTGCTGATACCCACAGCCCGAATGGCCAGGGAGGTGCTGCTCCTGTGGGGCTTCAGCACTGAAAGGCAGGAGGGGGCTGCTGCCACCTCAGTGCAGCTGCTGTGCACAGGGGAGGCCCCTTTGGTGGTCCTGCCAAAACCAGCAGGGCCAGGAATGAATTCTGGCCACTTTGAGGCTCACGTTCCTCAGTGTGTTCCAACCAGCCCGGAGTGTGCTGGGACCCTCCTGCTGACTGCCAAAATGCAGGAAATACTTCCACAGGAGGTCAGGAGGGGAGAGTCCAACATCCTGCTGAGGGTGGCTAAGGAAAATGTGCTGCAAACAGGCCACTGTGGGCACACAAGCTGCTTTTTAGTCCAGAGCACTGGAGAAACCCTCAGATTCCCCTCAGAGCTTCCCATGGTTGTTCCTTGCACTGCACTGGAGGAGGGGACGTTGGTGTGGTGGCACTGCAAAGTGCCTTGTGGTGGCAGCTGCTCACTGAGCCCTGGAGTTGTGTGATGATGGTTTGACCCTTGTCCCCTGCAGGTTCATTGTCCCCATCTCCTGTGTGATCTGCAATGACATCATGGCCTACATGTTCGGGTTCTTCTTCGGCCGCACGCCGCTCATCAAGGTTTGGGACACTTTGGGGGACAAAATGCCAATTTTGGTTCCTTTGGGTCCCCCAGCTCCCCCAGCTCCTGCTTTGTGGCCTCTTACGGGTCTGAAGCAAGCCTCCAGATTAAACCTGGTGTGCATCCCAGTCTTTGAGGCTATAAAACTAAATCACTGAACCATTTAGGTTGGAAAGATCGAGTCCAACCATGAATGAACCATTTCAGACCGAGGTTCTGGGGTCAGCTTCTGACCAAACTCTTACTTGTGGGTTGGTGGCACTCTGTGTTGGCCTCAGCAGTTCACAAGTGGGGAAGGACTGCAGAGGTGTATCAATAATCATCCCCCTCGCTCTCTCTCTGGCAGCTCTCCCCAAAGAAGACCTGGGAGGGTTTTATTGGAGGATTTTTTTCCACCGTTCTGTTTGGATTGCTGGTAAGTGGCCATCATGGTGCTTCCTCCACTGGAGTTTTCCCTTCATAGGGTCACGGTATTCTGTTTAAAAAATGCAGTCAGGCTTGAATCTCTGTCAGATATTTCAGCTTTCCTTGCTGCTCAGGGTTTGAAGTGGTCCCTGGCTGTGTGCAGACACTGCTGATGGAGCCAAGTGCTGGAGGAAGTTTTCAGTCCCTGTTAAACCTGTGATGTGCTCGTTACAATAATTAACCATTTTCCCTCTGCTGCTGTTGGATGGTGCTGTGCATCATTTCAGGGGCTGTGTGGGGAATTCCACACTCCTGGAGTGTTTTGCCCCGTTTTTATGTCCCTCTCTGTGGCTGCTGTTGCTGTCCCTCCACCTCAGGGTGCAGCCTGCTCACTGCCTTTCCTCTGCCTTCAGCCAATTACTGCTGCTCAGGGCAGTGATCTCCTTAATGAAGCTGGGAGCATGGTTCCCTCCTCCCTCATCTCCTTGCATGGCCTCTCCCTCTGAGAAATCCCTGAGGAAAGCACTGATCGTGTTTCCTTTGTCTCTTTTTCCTGGAGCTGTCCTATGTGATGTCTGGGTACCGCTGCTTCACCTGCCCCGTGGAGTTCAACAACGACACCAACAGCTTCACCGTGGACTGTGAGCCCTCCGAGCTGTTCCAGCTGCAGGAGTACAACATCCCCGTGGTGCTGCAGTCTGTGGTGGGCTGGGTACGACCCTCTCTGCTCCCTGGGTCTCATTTAGTGGGGTAGGACCCCTAAGGAAAGAGCAGGGCTGTGTTTCGATGTGAAGGAACGTGACAGAGATGCATCCAGAAATAAGGGGAACGTAGTGGTGCCTGTTGTTGACTGAGACACCAAAGGAATTATCCCAAGTCTGGTGGGACATGAACCCACGTGAAAACCAACTGAGCTAAAGCCTGGGGGGCAGAGAAGGAGGGGCAGGCAGTGCTGTTCTCACTGGAACCCCCGTGTGCTGTTTGTCCTGCAGAAGACAGTGCGGATGTACCCCTTCCAAATCCACAGCATCGCCCTCTCCACCTTCGCCTCCCTCATCGGGCCCTTCGGAGGCTTCTTTGCCAGTGGCTTCAAGAGGGCCTTCAAAATCAAGGTGAGGATGGAGAAAGTCATGGAGGTTTTGGGGAGGAAACATGCAGTGGGTGCTGCCACTCGGTGCAGTCCCAGAGCTCCGAGGGAAGGGAGGTTTGTTCAGTCACAGATAAGATGCTGGAGCAGGATCTGGGGTTTTTTTGACCAAAAGGAAAGAGACCTTAAGATTTTAATTGTGATATTCTAGACCCTGCTGTGGTGCAGGTAGAGGAAGGAAGATCCAGCCAGGAAATTCTGCAATCTGAGGTTTCCCTTGATGTCTTGCAGGCTGGTTTTACATACAAACAGCCTGTGCTCAGTTAAGATGCCTTGAAAGGCAAGGCAGGGTGGCAGCAGAAAAACATTTGCCTTCCCTGACCTTTGAGTAACAGAGCAACATCCAAAAGCAGGGAGACATGAAACAAAATGTTTCCTTGGTCTGACTTTGCCTTCTGGGAAGAACTGGAGCAGGGGGTGAGTGCAGTGTGGGGGGGCACAAAAGCAAGCACAGATCCTGGGGAGGGCTCAGTGCAAACCCTCTGCTCCCACAGGACTTTGCCAACACCATCCCGGGGCACGGGGGGATCATGGATCGCTTCGACTGCCAGTACCTGATGGCCACCTTTGTCAACGTGTACATCGCCAGCTTCATCAGGTGCGTGGGCCCTGCTGGGCTGGGGGCTTCCTGTCACTGCCAGGGCTGGGAATCACAGGCAGTTGTGCTCCTGGATAGATTAAACAGCTGGAAATACAACACAGAGGAAACGGAGCTTGAGGAGGGGAAGGACCTTTAGCAGAGCTGGAAACACAACCCTCACTTCCCATGGGCTGCTGTTATTCCAGTCCCACTGAAACTCCTCCATGCTCCTTCTGTGAATCTTGGACAGGTTTCTAGAGTCAAACGAGCAGGAAAATCTAATTTTGCAGCACTGACAAGCATTCTGTAGCCAAGCACAGAGGAAAAAGCCTGTGGGTGCATAAAGGATGTGCTGGGGGAGCTGTGGAAGTGCCTGTATGTGGCTGCTTTGAATTCCGAGGGGCAGCACCTGCTGATAAGATGCACAATCCTCCTCAGATAGGTTGGGTTTGGGGTGTTGCAGCCTCCTGTGCCTTTTGAGTCCATTTCCACATCCCAGATGGAGTTGGGCTCCCAGGGGAGACCTTGGGAAGGAAGGGACAGCACAGCAGTGAATGTCAGCCCATTATTCTGATGGAATTGCCCTTAGCCCCATTGCTGACGATGCTTTTGTGTTGCAGAGGCCCCAACCCAAGCAAACTGATCCAGCAGTTCCTGACCCTGAGGCCAGACCAGCAGCTCCACATCTTCAACACGCTCAAAGCACACCTGGTGGACAGGGGAATTTTGGGGAGCCTGGAGGACGCATAGACAGGAGGTGGTTGGAACAGGACTGAAAACAGACAGGCCTCCTCCAGGGAATTCCTGGCTTGCCTGATTTAAGACAATAACAAGGCCTCATTTCACTGTAACTTTTCTTCCTTTCTTGGTAAATGTTTGCATTTGTGGTTTATTTTTTTTTAATAATATATTTATAGAGCTTTGGTTCAAATGAGCAAATCTTGGGTTTGTAGCTGAGAAGGAGTTAAGGCTTGGAAGGACTGTTGGGTGGAGCAGGAGGGTGGGATTCCCCTGGTGGACTCTTCTGAACCTTTGAGGTGTGTGGGCAGAGCTGAGCTTTCCCTGTGAGTGGGTTTTGCAGGGAATGCAGAGCCTGGCAGGGAAGGGGAGGCTGTGCCCTGCCCTGGCCCTTGTGCTCAGGGTGGCAGCCCTGGGGACCATCCTCCTCCCCAGGGACAACTGGGAGTGCAGTGGGAATTGTCCCAGCCTGTGGCAATCTCCTTGCACAAGGTATTTGCAAGAGGATCTTGTACTAACCCAGCCCTGTTTCCTCTGCCCAGCCCTGCACCTGCAGCTGCTCTCACCTGCCTCTCACATTCCCTCCCTTCAGGGCTGATATTTTGGCAAATCAGATTTTTGTAACCAATTAAACCAGGAACAGAATGGGGACGAGGAGTCAAGAAAGTGGCAGTTGTGTGTGGGAGTGTGGGAGGTTCAGATTCCTTCAAAACTGATGGAAGGAAATAAGTTTTAAAGAACGTTGAAGTTTCACTGAGCAATTCCTGCCAAGTGAGAACAACTTTTATAACTTGGTTTGTTTTGCCCCGTTAAATAACCTTTAAGAACCACACTTCTTCATTTCTCCAAGGTTGGAAACCCCACACTGGGCTATGTGAAGTAACCTGGGGAGCAGTTTCCAGCCGGGTTCGTTGCCGGGTGGGCTCCAGCTGCAGCTGGGGGTTTTGTTTTCTTTCAGGGATCATGTCTGTTCATTACTTGAGTTGTAGAAGTCGTGCTGCTGAGTTTACCACGGTCTGTGTTGCATTTCAGTCTGGGTTCATTTCTCTGCAGGCTTCTGTCCTGCTTTGCTTACTGAATCTTGTCAGAAATAGTTTGTACGTTATAGCTGCAAGTTTTACCGAAGTACTTTCCTTTATTTTGTCATACTTTTTTATTATTTAAAAATGATAGCCCTAAAGATTGTAAAACTTTCCTTTTTTTTTTTTTTTTTGTGATCAGATAGTGAAAATATCCCCATTTACACCTCATGCAGTGTTCCCAAACACAAGGTGACTCTGATTTTCTTTCTTTCCATAGTTTGTGCATGGGAGAGAGAAACTTTACGTGATTTTAACCTGGGGAAGGAGTGACAGGGAGAGTTCACACAGAAGTACCTTGGTGTTTTCAAGCAGTTGCTGCCATAAACCTTTAGCCACAGACCCCCCACATGAGACCTGCACCTGCTGCGAGCTGGCTTGGCATCGACAGAAAATAAACCACCTGAAAATACCCCAAATTCAGAGTTTTTACTCCATATTCTGCTTCTGCCACTGCTTTCGTTTACCCTGAGTATACCAGAGAGCTCATGTGTGTGTAAATACATGGAGCAGGTCCCAGCCTCTCCCCTGCGTTTCTGTGGGACTGTGGTGGGCTCTGCTTTGTCTCCCTGAGCAGGAGGCACAGGGCAGAAGGTCGTACTCCAAGTGCAGGTGTTTGATGGAAAGCACAGGCTGCAGAGAAGGCTCTGGTTTTATGAAGTATTCTCAGTTGGTGCTGGAAAAGTTCTGCACTGAGCCAGGTCAGGATTGGGTTTGGGGTTCACACAGATTTTCCTGGTTGTGGAGGCTGTTCCCTTCCAGCTTGAATTAGGCAGGGGTTTATTTTCTGTCGACAGAACCAATATTGGTCCAAGCCCCTGATACAGAAACTGCAGAGGAGAAAGGAGGTGCTTCCATCTGGCCTTGCCCAGGGGCAGTGTTTGGGCTGTGTTTCATGAGGGTTTGCCTGAGTTCAGCGGGGCAAAGTGAGGTCCCTGTGAGGAGCAGCCGTGGGAGCAGGGTGGGAGTGCCAGGGTTTGGTTTGCCCTGGGACCAGCCGGATTCTCCCTGCCCATTGCCAAAATCCCTTGTCGTGGCTCTTGGGTCACAGGCAGAAGTGACAGTGTTGATAAATATTACAAAGGTGTGCTCTGTTCATAGTGAGAAATTTCTCTGGTGGGTCTTTAGTCTCCTGCTCGTCTGCTTTAAACCTTTCCTTCCTCCTCTGGTGTAATTAGCGGGGCAAAGCTTTGCTGCAGGCCCAGCTTTGGGGCAGATCTGGGCTTTTCCCGAGGGTGTAAGTGCTGGATGTGGGCACTGGAGGGCAAAGCAGTTCCACGGAGTGGCTGCGAGAGGAGCAGCGGCAGCAGCTGCAGCTCTGCCTGTGGGTGGCTTCCCCGGTCAGAAATTCCCGATCAGCTTTATTCCTGCTTCCTCTTGGAAGGGTGGGCTTCCAAACCTGGGCTGCTCCCCACGGGGAAAGCTGCCTGGGAAGGGTTTCCTGCCTGGAAGTTCATTAAAGGGAGTGGGAACGGTGGATCCACGGGGAGGTGGGGATTGTTGGGATTATTTGCAAGTTGTGCAGATGAACTCACGGGAGTGGGAGCTGGACCCTGGGTTTGGGTTGGAGGGGGCCTGGACTCTTGTCCCACCTCCCTTGCCACGGGCAGGGAATCTCTCACGAGGCCAGGCTGCTCCAAGCCCCATCCAGCCTGATCCTGGGCACTGCCAGGGATGGGGAGTCGGCAACTCCCTGAGCAAAGGTGAAAAGCTGCTGTTCCTGAGGGAGTCTCTGAGGGAGGAACCGATGCCGAGGGATGTGCAGCAGCACGCATGGCCCTGCAGGACCTTGGTGGTGCTGCAGCTCTCAGGAATTTCGGTGTGGAGGGGCCGGAATGGCCCCAGGGCTGGTGGGTGAGGAGAGAGATGGGGAAGCGCTCCAGCTGCAGGGCTGGAGCTCAGCGTGGCACAATCATTCTGGTTCACAGTGGGCTCCAGCAGCAGGAAGCTCCAAAGGGAAGAGCAGAGCAGCGGGGGGAGGTGGTGTCAGCTGGGATTTGTGTGTGTGGGCTGGGAGGAAGGGACAGGAAGGATTTGGTCAGTGTGGTGTGGTGTGGGAGCCACCTCTGCACCAGGGTCACAGCACAGGCAGCCAGGGAGTGTCCACAGGGAGGGCACTGGAAGCTGCTGTGGTGTGGTGTGAGGGGCTGGCAGTGCTGGGCAGGGCTCTGGGCACCCCCAGTGTTTGTTGGGTTTGGACACAGGTTTGATGCACAGCTGGGCTGGGCCTGTGGACACCTCGGTGGGAATTGGCTTTTCCCTGCCTGGGTGTAGCCCAGCTGGGTTTGCAGGGCCGAGGCAGGGCCAGCCCTGCTCAGGGAAGCACCAGGCCTGGGTTCTGTGGGATCAGCCGGGGTTCATCAGACATTCCCTGCGTGAGGGGCTCAGCAGTGCCCCTGAGCTGAAGGGGCAGCTCCTGCGTGGCTCACAGAGCTGGGGATCCTGCAGCATCACCCACAGCTTGGCCCCAGGCTTTGGGATCCCAGTGCCGCCTCCCAGGGAATGTCTCCTGTGTCCCGTGTGTGCAGTGAGCCCCCCCAGCCTGGCTGCAGTGGGGTCCTGCCCTCTCTCCCTTCCCCCTGTGCGTGGTGGGAGCAGGGCAGGGCTGGGTGGGCACATCCAGCCCCTCCTGGGGACAGCCCAGTCCCTAAAGCATCGCATGGAAGCTCCCGTGGCCTCTCCCTCGGTGCCCAGCCCCGGGCTGGCAGCTCTGTACTCCTGTAGTCCCTGTGTAATCCCAGATCTCCAGCCCTGGCCTGCTCCCACCACTGGCTTCTTTCTCTGTGCATTGCTCCTTTGATTCCGGTTTTAGCTACACACGTAGAGTTGCCTTTCTTTGACCGAATGTTCGAATGTGAAATATTGTATATTTTAAAGTATTTACCCTATTTATATACTGTATGTTACTGTTAAATAAATATAAATTCCATTACCTCTAGGGGAGTTTGAGTCAGCGCTCTGGGACGCTCAAACCTTTCCGTGCTCCACAGGGCAGCTCTGGGTGTTACAAACTCACATTCCCTCATTCCTTGCCCTGTAGCTCCCCTTCCTCAGGGGTTTTCCCCAGAGCAGACCGGGCTGCAGCAAGGACAGGGGTGGGCAGGACTGGACCATCCACGTCCTGCATGAACAGCCCCATTCCCAGTGGGATTTTTGGTGACCCCGGGGTTGGATCATCCAGGCTCATCTTGATCAACGATGGGGGAAGTGTTGCCACTGCTCCCCCTGCAAAATCAGCTCATTTTACCTGAAGACTTCACTGGGAATGTGAAAAATCGTTGGGAGTTCCACTTACCATAAGTTATTCTTTCATTTCAGCCCTTTCTCCAGCCTTGCCTGGGGTCAGGAGGGCAGAATCCTCTGTTTACCCAGGAAAATGCTACTTTTAGCTCTGGTGTTATTTTGTCTGTTTTTGACTTTATCAGCTAAGCCAAAGCAGCCTCTCAGCAGCCTCTCAGGGCTTCCTGTCACTGTGGGCACTTGCAGACAACCTCAGCCTCCAGCAGCAGCAGCAGAGCTCGACTCTCGATGGGATCCCTGCGAGGTGGCTCCAAAGCCCAACTCCCACATTCCAACTGCTGCTCCCAGTCCAGCAGGGCATTGCTGGGCAGCACCGGGCAATTTCCAGAAATTTGTGAAGCAACTCGAGGGCTGAGCAATCGTTTGGTGTTAAATCTGTCAGAAAAGGGACTCTGGAGTCCTCAGGCAGCCGTGGAGCTGCGGCACCAGGGCCGTGGGTGACAGTGCCAGGCAGAGCTGATGGCCCAGCCCAGCCCAGTGCCAGCCCTTCAGCCGCAGCTCCCCCCTGCCTCCCCCCCATCCTGTGCCAGTCAAACATGGAAAACTGCAAATTCCCACTGGGAATCCTGGTGCCCGCTGTGCTCCAGCCCCAGACAGACAGTGAGCCTCAAGCCAGGGCTGCCTCCCTGTGACCTGCTCTCCATGAGATCCTGATGGAAGAGGGATGTAAAAACAACTTTAGGGGCTGAGATTTGCCTTTTTTAGGTCCTGCTGAGGCATGGTAGGTTTAGATTGGATATTGAGAGGGAATTCCTGGCTGTGAAGGTGGGGAGGCCCTGGCACAAGGTGCCCAGAGCAGCTGTGGCTGCCCCTGGATCCCTGGCAGTGCCCAAGGCCAGGCTGGACATTGGGGCTGGAGCAGCCTGGGATAGTGGAAGGTGTCCCTGCTCATGGCAGGGGTGGCACTGGATGGGCTTTAAGGTCCCTTCCAACCCAAACCATTCCAGAATTCCATGGTTCAGCTCAGGAACAGGCTGCTCTGAGGGGTGGCTAAGACAGGAGCAGGAGGTGGCTGAAGCAGCTCTGGGGTGCTCAGAGGAGCGGTTTTGGGGTGCCAGGGAGGGCTGAGCTCTGTGGTGTGACCACAGCGTTGAGCTGCACTGCAGGGCTTTGGGCTCAAGCAGAGTTTCCGTTCTGGAGGAGGGGACAGGGCCGCGTGACATCCTGCCCGTGACACTGCGGGTGGGAAAGGGCTGCTCCGGGCTGCCAGAGAGAACCAGGCTGAAGGGAAAAAGGATCACACCGTGTGAGCCCGTGGAGCTCCTTTAGCTGCCTGCAGATATTTCTGAGAGCTAAACCTGGTGCTTAATCCAGGGCTCGCTCGGGGCCCTCTGCTCGGGCTACAGCAGAAATGGAGCCCATCGAGGAGTCTGGGGCCAGAGCAGGGTTTTGGGTTAATCTCCTCAGGCTGGGGGAACATCCTGGGCTGCTCTGCTGTGAAATTCCACACTGTCACATTCTCTGGACTTTGGGCAGTGGAATCTGTGAGCTGGGGATCTCTGAGCTGGTTCCAGTCACTGCCCAAAGCAGCAGAGTCGTTTTTCAGCTGTGATTAACCCAGATCAGCCCAGCGAGCTCCACCCTGGCCGTGCTGTGACCGAGCACCCAGCGCAGCCTCCACCTCCTTCCTTTCCTCAGTTTGTGTTACAACACTAAAAACAAATCCCCTTTGCAGGTGGCTCAGGGGCTCCTGGGCACAATGCTGGGCTGGGAATCACAACAGGAACCAGTGGCCACGTCCTTGTTCATCCCCTTGCGCTTCCCCTGCCGCTGTTCCTGCTTCTGCTCGGGGCAACTTCCCTCTTCACGAGGCCTGGGCTTTCCCAGTGTGGGGGGAGACAGGGGCTGGAGCCTCCAGCAGCCCTTGGGAGCCCCCTGCCCGCTCCTGGGGGTGTTTGTAACAGCCCTGCCTGATCCTCCTGCGCCTCGAGAGCCACAGCTCGGCCCAGCCCCAGCCCAGGCTGCTCTGGGCATGCACAGCCTGTTCTGGGGTGGAAAACCAGCACGAACCAGGATACGCTCGCTGTTGTGAGCAGGGATTTTGCTTGATCCACTGCTCCTGGTGGGTTCTGTGTCCACATCCCACCTTTGCCCAGGGAAGCTGTGGCTGCCCCATCCCTGGGGGTGTCCAAGGCCAGGTTGGATGTGGCTTGGAGCAGCCTGGGACAGTGGAAGGTGTCCCTGCCATGGCAGGGGTGGCACTGGATGGGCTTTAAGGTCCCTTCCAACCCAAACCATTCCATGGTTCTAAAATCCCTTGGTCCTCACCGCTCCGATTACTATGGCCTTTCCTCCAGGAGCTGCCTCATTTCATCCCCATTTGGCTTTCACCGCTGCAAAAGCCTTCAATCAGCCGTGGGCACCTCTCAGCAATTAACAGGAGAAATCAAAGACCCCGGTGCCATCAGGGGATGCACAGACGTTACCCTGAGCTCACATCTGAGCTCCGCTCTGCCCCTGAGCAGAACATTCCCCGCAGCTCCGAGCGGGGCTGCTCCTCCTCGGAGCAGTGTTCAGAGCACCAGGAGGACACCGGGTGTTTCTGACACCACTTCCTCAAAGGCACCGAGCGCCGCGTGGGGAGCAGCCCCGGGCTGGGCTGGGTGTCCCCATCAGCCAGGACAGGGACAAGGAGGGGAGCAAATCCGGCATCACCTGCGAGCATTGCCGGGGAAGCCGGGCCAGAGCTTTGCAGGAAAGCAGGGCAGGAAAGTACTTTTATGGGGTTGCTCACAGCTGCTCTCGGAGGCAGGAAGTTCGCTGGCAAATCAACCCTCGCCGAGCTGCTGCTCTTTGCGGGGGGATCGACCCCGGGCGCGGGATCCCCACGGGACCACCAGGGTTTGGTTCCAGCCCATCTCCTAAGCAAGCTCACCTTGGGGGGAAAAAAAAAAAAAAAGCCCTTCCTGATCCAGAATGTCACTCAAGCTGCCACGGAACTGGGATTTCAACCTGAAAATGGATGCTGCAAAAATAGGTACGGTGACCGTTCCTTTGTGCCCTTCTGTGTCCGCTTCGGTGCCCGGGGCGGGGCAGGGGCTGGGGGTCTCTGTGGCCAAGCCCGGTTGAGATTTTGGCTCCGGCCTCAGTGGAGGGACCTGGCCCTCAAGTGCCACTTTTGAGAGAGAGCAGACGATTTGCAAATGATTTGCAAGAAGTGATTTACAGAGTTGTCACCGAGGGATGCTGCGGGAGCAGGGGGACAGGGGGACAGGGGGACAGGGCTGCTGCCCCCCAAAATCCAGCTTTGGGAGGCTTGAAACCACACAGGGCCCGTTCTGGTGGCACAAACCCTGCAGGAGGTGAGGCTCAGGCTGAGCCACGTTGGCATGGCCCAGGCTGGAGGAAACAATCTCGCCCTGGCTCAGGTGTCTCGGTGCCTCTGACATCAGTGGTTTCCTCTCGGGGTGGCGAGGAGCCCTCGGACTCCCAGGGCCGTGGGATAGCCTCACCCTGTGATTTCCTGACCCACCTCCCACCCCTGCCCAGGCTTTGCAGGGCTCTCACCCACCCTGGGATCCATCTCCAGCACGGAAACCACCGGAGAACACCTTTGGGAAGGAGTGTGGGATCCCTGTGTGGACTCTGAGGGCAAAATACCAGAGCCTGGGTTAGGGTCAGGCAGCCGGGGCAGGGATTTAGGGCTGCAGGAGCCCAGCCTTGTGCATGCTCTGAGGCCCAGGCCCTCCGTGATCCTGGCACTGGTGCCAGAACTTGGCCAGGGCCCGCGCCGGGGCTGGATTTCCCCTGGAGCAGAGGTTGGACCCCGCTGGTCTCTGCCAGGCTCTCCCTCCCCGTGCACTGCAGCAGCCTCCAGGGTTGGCCTGGCTGGGTTTTCCTGCAAAGGCAGCTTGGATTTCTGTCCGAAGCCACTCTGATCAGAGTGGCCAGACCACTCTCTGCACACAAAGCCCCAAATGGGGCCCCCTCTGCCCTTGTCCTGCACCCACACTGTGGCTCCTGTTTTTGGGGAGAGGGCAGCAGCACACGGGCACCTCCCCGTGCTGGAGGTCCCGGGGCTGCAGGAGCAGCGAGGATGTTTTGGAGGAAATGCCCAACCCCAGAGGCCGTTGCCACAGGAAATACTTTTGGGGCACCACCAAAGCTCTGGTGGCTCCTTCCTGCCCTGGGGGAGCGCAGAGAGGGGCAGGGCTGGGTGTGCAGGGACGTGTTGGAGGAGGAGATGGTTCCAAGTGCTGGAGCCAGGGAAAAGCTTTGTCCGCATCCCAAATTCCATCACCACACCTGAGCTGGGTGTGCTGTACTTGTCCAGCTCTGCTGCACGAGGCACAGAATGAACAGAGCTGGACAAGTGAGGGAGGAGCTGCGGCCTCGGTGGTTCTGGTTTTGTGGATGCTGAAAACTTTACGGAAAACAAAGCCAAGGGCCCCGGGGCAGCTCCCTCCCCTCACAAGAAATAAAAACAACAAATGGCTCTTTTGGCCTTCAATGGGCCCAAAGTCCGGGGAGAGCTGCCCTGTGCAGAGTGAAATGGAGCTGTGGGCTCACGAGGGTGCTCATGGGTGTGCAGGAACATGGCTAAGCCAGGACTAAGCCCAGGCTGCACCTCGAGCCTGGGGCTGATGCTCAGGGAAGGGGACTCCAGGGGATCCCTCTGTGCCCAGAGTCCTGGTGGGGCTGGGAAGGGCTGCAAGGAGGGAGAGAATAAATCTCATTTCCAGCAAGGACGGACAAGTCAAGCTCAAGGCTGAGAGCAGGAGGAGCCCCAGGCAGCAGCCAGCGCCTTTTCCCTCAGCAGAGCCCTGATGCAGTGCTGGGCTTTGGGGGAGGTTGATATCCCCCCAGAAAAGATAGCAAACCATTGGATTTTTCCTAAAACCCCACAGTTTCTCCTTCCAAACCTTGTGCTGCTGCAACATCAGCACGGCTGGGCTCAGCTCTGTGCCCAGCAGGCTCCTCACTCCCAGTGGCTGCTCCAGCCCCGCAGGTCACTCCCCAAAAATCCTCACCCTGAGGGGTCAGGGACAGCCATGGGACATGGAGGAATGTGATTTATGGGGTCCTGAGCACTTTGCTGAGCAAAGAAGCTGCCAGGGCTGGAGGAGCAATTTGGAAACCCCATGTGGGTTTTCCATCAGGGTAATCCCCAGCAGCAGCATTTTTTGGGGGAGCTGGCTGGGAAATCCCTGTGCAATGTCCCTGCTTCCAACCCCATCCTCTTCAGGGCCATCCCGTGGCAGCACACACCAAATGTGCAGCACCCCAGGGTGCTTTGAAGGCTGGATTGGGGATTCACAATCCTTTTTGGCTTTTGGGAGATGATTTGCAGCCTGTGGCAGGTTTGTAGCGGGAGGTGAGCCTGGAGTGCTCTACAGGACAAAGGGAACACCCAGTGGAGTTTCTTTCTCTGGGGGATTTTGGAAGGGGAAGTGGGGACACCCTTGAACTGAACCACTGAAGCCCTGGGTGCCAAGCATTTTCTACCTCAGGAAATCACCAGTGAGGCTGAAGTCCCCCAGAGTCCTGGCCTTATTTGTGCCTTGCAGTCTTAAATGCAAACTCTGCCCAGCTGGGTTGGCTCTGGGGGGCTGCAGTGCCTGGTCCAGAGGCAAAAATCCCATCTGGAAGCGATCCCTCCAAGACTTTTGCTGTCACAGAGGCATTTGGAGATGCCACCAGTCCCTGGCACCAGTGGGGCCATGCAAACAGGTGACAGGGACACTGCTCTGCCCAGTGCTATATCCATGCTGGCATTTTTCCATCCTTGGAGATTTTCCATCCCCGTAAATGTGGGTTCTGCCCCACTGGGAACACCAGGTTCTCCCAGAGCAAAACTGTGACATCCAAACTGTTTGGGTCACTCTGCTGTCGCTGCAGCTTCAGGGAGGGCGCAAAAACCACACACTCCCATTAAAAAAACACCCCCAAAAAGCGCTAATGATTTTGTTCTCACTTGCAAGACAATTCCTCCCACGCAGGAAAAAGGAAGCTCACAGTGGCAGCTACTGCAGCCACTTCCTTTGTAAACTTGGGTCAGTTCTCTCGGCAGGCGCAGGGCCGAGAGCCTCTCCCCGTGTCCCTCTGTCCCCTCTCTCCGTGTCCCTCTCTGTCCCCTCTCCCCGTGTCCCTCTGTCCCCTCTCCCCGTGTCCCTCTCTGTCCCCTCTCCCCGTGTCCCTCTGTCCCCTCTCCCCGTGTCCCTCTGTCCCCTCTCTCCGTGTCCCTCTCTGTCCCCTCTCTCCGTGTCCCTCTGTCCCCTCTCTCCGTGTCCCTCTCTGTCCCCTCTCCCCGTGTCCCTCTGTCCCCACTCCCCGTGTCCCTCTCTGTCCCCTCTCCCCGTGTCCCTCTGTCCCCTCTCTCCGTGTCCCTCTCTGTCCCCATTCCCCGTGTCCCTCTGTCCCCTCTCTCCGTGTCCCTCTGTCCCCACTCCCCGTGTCCCTCTGTCCCCACTCCCCGTGTCCCTCTCTGTCCCCTCTCTCCGTGTCCCTCTGTCCCCACTCCCCGTGTCCCTCTCTGTCCCCTCTCTCCGTGTCCCTCTCTGTCCCCTCTCTCCGTGTCCCTCTGTCCCCACTCCCCGTGTCCCTCTGTCCCCACTCCCCGTGTCCCTCTGTCCCCTCTCTCCGTGTCCCTCTGTCCCCTCTCTCCGTGTCCCTCTGTCCCCACTCCCCGTGTCCCTCTCTGTCCCCTCTCTCCGCGTCCCTCTGTCCCCACTCCCCGTGTCCCTCTGTCCCCTCTCTCCGTGTCCCTCTGTCCCCACTCCCCGTGTCCCTCTGTCCCCACTCCCCGTGTCCCTCTCTGTCCCCTCTCTCCGTGTCCCTCTGTCCCCACTCCCCGTGTCCCTCTCTGTCCCCACTCCCCGTGTCCCTCTGTCCCCACAGCCCGCTCCCGGAGCGTGATGAGCGGGGACCCCGCGGGCGCCCGGCCGGGCTCCCCCAGCGCCCTGGAGCGGCCCCTGAAGCTGGGCTGGCTGAAGAAGCAGCGCTCCATCGTCAAGAACTGGCAGCACCGCTACTTCGTGCTCAAGGGACAGCAGCTCTACTACTACAAGGACGAGGACGATGCCAAGCCGCAGGTAGGGCGAGGCTACTGGGCTGTGCTGGTCCTTGATCTCCCCCGTGCTGGGAATTGGGGCTCAGGGAGTTGGGGTTGTCCAGCCTGGAGAGGAGAAACTTCGGGGTGATTTAATTGTGGCCTGAAGGGAGCCCAAAAGAAAGATGGAGAGACTTTTACAAGGGCAAGGGGCAATGGCTTCCCACTGCCGGGGGCAGGGATGGATGGGATATTGGGAAGGAATTCCTCCCTGGGAGGGTGGGCAGGCCCTGGCACAGGGTGCCCAGAGCAGCTGTGGCTGCCCCTGGATCCCTGGCAGTGCTCAAGGCCAGGTTGGACGGGGCTTGGAGCAGCCTGGGACAGTGGGAGGTGTCCCTGCCCATGGCAGGGGGTGGAACAAGATGATCTTTGAGGTCCCTTCCCACCCAAACCATTCCAGAATTCCATGATTCCATGAAATGGTTTGGGGTGGGTCTGGAGTCGGGTATTAAAGGAGTTTTCTGCCTCTGGGCAGTATCAGAGATGAACAGTCCTGATCAGGAACTTCATGGAAGCATTTCAGTTCCTCAGGTGCCTGCAAGCCCTGCTGGGGGCTGGGACCCCCTGAGCCCCAGCACTGGGGAGCTGGGAAAGCCCAGTCCAGTCCCCAGCTGGGAGCTGTCACCATTTCCCAGGAGAAACAGGCTGGGGAGGAGAGCTCGGCTCTCCTTCCAGGACAGCAGTGAGGGCACGAGGAGTGGGAGCTCTGAGAGAGGTTCTGTCCTTGCTCTGGTGGGAAAGGCACCTGGCAGGACACTTTTAGGGAAAATCAGCGGGATTTTCAGCACAGCCTGAGGGTGAGGGTCAGCCCAAGCCAGGCCTTGGCAGGGCTGAGGGCTCGGCAGATGGCAGGGAAGGGCAGCTGCTTCCTCAGGACTCCTGCCACAGGAGAGGCAGCTGGAAGGGAAGGAAATTCCTCTCTCTCTGGCCAGTGCACTTGCCTGGAAGAAATCAGGTGGTTTTTCAATTATTTTATTTTATTTATTTTATTTCCCCACCATTTTCTCCATACTGTAACTCACTTCTAGAGTATCCACCACCTTTTCCTCCTTTGGAGAAATTCCAGGGAAAAGTCCCCACTGCCAGAAAGGCTGCTCCCTCTACAAAGCGTTACCAGCAGCAAAACTCCTCTGGGGATAGAAAACACCCCCGGGGGAAGGTGATCCGTGGATCCTCGGGGTGGGAGCAGCAGGCTGAGCCCGGTGGGATCCAGGTCCCTTTTCTGGCTCTGCCCTGTTCCGGGGTGCTGGGGAGGAGCTGGAAATGGGATGTGGGAACAGAAAGTGCTGTGAAAACCTTCCCATGGCAGCTCTGCCCTGCCGCTGCTGCACCACCCCAGCATCCAGCCCCGTGGGTCCCAGCAGGGATCCCGATGGAAGCAGCTGGGCTCCAGGAGCTCGGTGGCTTCTAGGAGGCTGAAATTGCTGAGAAATTTCATTTTAGAGGCGCAGGCTCATTTCCTGCCCGGGGAGGCCTCCAGGGCTGAGTCACCCCAATCCCTCTGCCAGCCCCCACAGCCAGGGAAAGGAAGGTCCCCAGAAATGGCTGTTTTCCACTTTATTTGTTAATTTTCCATCCCTTTTCTTCTTTTTCTCTCCTCCTCTCCTGCCGGCTTAGGGCTGCCTTTTGGGTTTAAGTGATGCTGTGTTCAAGGAACAGTTTTCCTACCCCTGCCCAGCAGAAACAGGATGTTCTGGGGTTTTCCCAAGTCCATTCTCCTTCGTTTTCTCTTCTTCCACTCCCAACAAGGGCCGAAAGAACATGAGAAGTGAGAAAAAGATAGGAAAGAGCAAAAGAACCATTTTCTCATTCTGAGAATCACTTCATTGGAAAAATTGGCATTTAAGAAGTGGCTCTTGTTTGAAAAGTCACTGTAGTTTATCTACACAAATACACCTCTATGAAATATATCTCCTGCAGGGTGTTTGAGGGCAGGACCCCCACCCTCAGTGGCACTGTGGCCTCGCACAGGTGGCACACAGGGGTTTGCTCTGCTCTGTCCTAGGGCTGCCTGTCTCTCCAGGGGAGCACCATCAAGGTGGTGGCCACTAACCCAGAGGAAGGAGGGAAATTCATCTTTGAAATCATCCCAGGTGAGGATGCCTCACTCCTCCTCCTTGCACGCTTTTGGGGGCGTTGACTACCCAAAATCACTCAGGCAAGTCCTTTCCCAGTCCTTGTGCTCCCACTCCCACTTCTTTCCGAGGTTCCCGGAGCTCTGTTTCATGGGAAAATGAATTTCTTGCTTTCACCCAGGGCTGGAGCAAGGCCCTGTGTCGGTGCCCATGTCCCATGGTGAGGAGAAGCTCTGCCAGGCTGCAGCTGCAGCAGTTTCTGTTCCCTTCTTGCAGATCTCCAAGTGCAAAATGTCCGAGCTCCGCTTCCCCTGCAGCCAGCGGAGCTTTAATGGGGAAATTTGGAGCCAAAAGCGTTTGACGAAGAAAACAACACAAATGTGCCTTTTCTCCTCCAATCCTCTCCTTAAATGTGTTGTTTTTGCAGGGGTGGCTGGAGAGCAGAGCCGGGCAGGGCAGGACAGCTGTGTGCTCATGGCCAGCTCCCATGCGGAGATGGAGGAGTGGGTGAAATCCATCCGGAGGGCGCTGGGGTCGGCCTCAGGAGGTAAAAGGGAGCAGGGACAGCTCCTGGAGGGAGGATCTCCCACTGCCCTGGGGCCTGCAGCACTTTGGGGTGAGGGGTTCAAAGCTGGGCTCAGAAATCCCTGGAAAACGAGGCTGGGACGTGTCGCTTATGACTCCCTTGGGAGCTGCTCCAGGAGCAGCCCCGGCGCTGGGGCTGCTGCAAACACGGGCAGTGGTGAGGAAAGCCAGGCCTGAGCAAACATTTCTGGCCTGCCTTCATCTTCTTTTATCAACTTCCTCCTGGGCTTTTTGACCCTGGAAGTGTTCTTGAAAACAGCTCCCATTCAGGGATAAAGCCTTGGAAAATGTGGTTCTCCACCTGCCAGTTTCCTCGCTCTGCTTTTCCCCTGGCTTTTCTTGCTCAGCCCATCCTTTCTGCCCCCGTTTGCTCTCAGCCTGCCTGGGTCACACCCTCACCCTCCTCACACCCAGGCATGAACCTGTGCCAGGGCCTCAGCACCCTCCCAGGGAACAATTGCTTCCCAGTATTCCATCCATTCCATTCCCAGTGGGAAGCCGTTCCCTGTGTCCTGTCCCTCCATCCCCTGTCCCCAGTCCCTCTGCAGCTCTCCTGGAGCCCCTTCAGGCCCTGCAAGGGGCTCTGAGCTCTCCCTGGATCCTTCCCTTCTCCAGGTGAGCACCCCCAGCTCTCCCAGCCTGTCCCAGCTGGTTTTCCTCTGCATCCCTGGGCTTTTCTGCCTCCGAACGGGAGCAGGCTGTGCCCTGGGGGAGGCAGCATCACCCAGCTGAACGGAGGATTGAGCCAGGAATTTCCAGGGCATTGTCCCAGCTGGCTCTAATATTTAATAACGGCTCTGCCTCTGATCCTTTTTAAACTTAGGAGGCTGTTGGTCTCTTCCAGGTAAATTAAGTGACTTTATAGGAAAGAAAATGTAAATTTATAGCAGCACAGAGGGCCCTGAGGACAGCAGAGAAGTCAGGGACTGTGGAGCTGCATTTTATGTCAATACACAGGTTAGCAGATCCCAAAACTCCCAAAACTTGAGGTTTTTTGTCTTCAGTGTAAACTGAGGCAACAGGAGCTTTTAGAGCAACCCCTGCATGGGGGAGGTTTTGGCAGAGCCCACCTGGGAGCAGCCCTGTGGCCCAGGTCCTGTGAGCTTGTTGCACACCAAGAAGCAGAAAAGCTGCAGAGAGTGAAGAAACAGCAAAAGCATCTCCAAAATCTCGGTGTGGTTTTGCAGGGTTGGTTGTCACTCCCACGGCATCACAGCACCCTGGGAAGGTGTCTCCAGACCAACAAATCTGCAGTGAAATCACCAGTTCAGTATCAGCTACCACAGCACAGAGGCCAAAAAAAGAGAGACATTTGCTCCTCGTGTGCACGGTGACAGGTTTATGTTCATTATTTAAAAGTGTGAGTGACAAATGAAACAGCCCCATGCCCAGGCAGGTGCTGACAAGCCCTGTGGTTCCAGCTGAGGGTGTTTACCTGCATTTCCCTGCTCTGGAGGATGCAGGGGAATGATTTCAGCCTTCAGAGCACAAGGGGAACACACCACGGGCACTGCTAGGGCAGAAGTATGGCAGAGGACCAGGGGACCCTTTGCCATTGATATTCCAGAGCCTGCTGGAGCTGGGAGTTGCCTGCTCTTGCCATGCCCCAGGCTCCGAGGAGGAGCTGCTGCCTGCCCCCCGTCAGGTGCTGCTTCTGCCGCGGCTTCAGGAGGAAAAAGGCAGTTTTGCTCCGAAGGAAAGGTACCATCCCCTTGGAGCACAGCTGGCCCCAGCACAGGGGAAGGTCAGGAGAGGGGAGGGGGAAGAAAAGCGATGGGATCAGGAAGAATTCCAGCTCCAAATCCCTGCAAGGATCTTTTCTGGTTTCTTGGTTGTCTCCTGTGCTTTCTCAGCTTTGTGGGATGAGCTTCCTTCCCTCCCTGTGCCCTGTCCCTGTCTCGCTCTGGATCAGCATCCTGCTCACAGGCAGCAAACCCCAAGGCTTGCTTTCAGTCATTTGGAGAACTGTCAATTACTGGAGGAGGAACAAGGTTTTATTTTGCTGTTATTTCCTCGGGGAAGGCTCTGGTTTCTGCAGAACTTTGTTTCTGCTGAGGAGATTGCAGGGTTCTGGTGCCTGGCAGAGCAGCAGCTCCTGCTGGGGCAGGTGAGGTGTCCCCAGCGGAGCTTTGGGGTTCCTGCTCTGACCTCGTGCCCTGTCCCCAGCGGTGTTCGGGCAGCACCTGGCAGAGACCATGGCCTACGAGCAGAAATTCGGGCAGCACCAGGTGCCCATCCTGGTGCAGAAAAGCGCCGAGTTCATCCGGGAGCATGGAGTGAGTGAGGAGGGAATCTTCCGCCTGCCCGGCCAGGACAACCTGGTCAGACAGCTCCGGGACGCCTTCGACGCCGGGGAGAGGCCCTCGTTCGACAGGTAACGCTGATTCCCCCTCTCCCACTGCCAAATTCCAGGGAAAAGCAGCCAGTCCAACCCCCAGAGCCCAGCAGTGCCCTCCAGAACCCTCCAGAAGGGCTTGAGGAGGAGAGAGGGTTCAGCAGTAACCACAAACACACAACCAGAGGGTGCTGAGATAAGATTCCTGGAAAGAAAGGAAAGCGTTTGGGAAAATCCCGGCCACACACAGCAATTATGGTTTGGAGCAGCCAAGGAAGGAGCAAAGGGAAGAGCTTGGCCCATCAGCTGAGGGCTTTGAGAAAGGAGAGCAAGGGCAGGGTCCCAGACAAGCCCAGAGGATGCTCTCATACACCCAGCAGAAGTTGTTCCTTTCCCTGCCGTGGTATTCTCCTCCTGATGCTTTTCCCTACAGCATCACACAGAGATGGGAGAGATTTTGGGAGATTTTTGCTGCTGCAAAGCTGTGCCCCCCTGCTCCCCCTTCTCTGCAGGGCCAGGAGGAAACGGAGAATTCCCTAAATCTGGGAGAGCTGCCTGTCCCTGCTCGTAGGTCTCAGAGAGGCTTTGGAGAGAGACCTTTGCAGCTGCTGCCTCTGCCATGCCCTGTGAAAAATGAGAGCAGGAGGGGAACTCCCCCTCTTTCTGGTGCCTCCCTTTCTCCAGGGGTTTTCTGTCCTGTCCCCCCTGATCCCTTGATTTTGGCCCCAGTGGCACAAGGCATGGCCCACCCTGCCCTGCTCACCTGTGCTGCTCCAGGGTTTTTCCCCCCAGTTTGTGCTGGTGAGAGCCACAGCCCCGGAGCTGGGACTGAGGAAAAGTGGGTCCTGCCTTTGCACGGCACTTCAGGTGAGGATTTCAGCTCAATTCCTGCCCTGCCCTGTGCACCAGGCCCGAGACAAGGAGTGCCCAGGGTGCTGCTGTGTGTGAAGGTGACACTGGCCATGGAATTTGGGAGCTGCCCTGAGAGCCACCAAGGCCTGGGATGCTCGAGGAAAGGGAGCCCCCAAACCCAGGAGCTCCCCTGGATTTTTGTGCAAAGCCCATCTTGCCTAAGCATTGTGCAGGAGCCCCGTCTCTCTGCTCACAGGCCTGTCCCTAACCACAAAACTTCCCCCGTTTTTGTTGAGCTTTGTTAGGAAAACCCCATCACTTTCCCCTAAATCCCCCGGCCGGGCAGAGCCGGATGGAGCGAAGCAGCTGAGTATTTCCTGGGCACTGAGCCCTGCTCGGAGCTTTCCTGTTGGAACCTGTGCAGGGCCATGGGAAGGTGAAACCTTTAATGTTTGCAGCCCTGTTTTGCAACGGGGCACGGCCGGGGAGCTCAGCCCTCCCTGGGATGTTCCCCGTGTGCTGCAGGGCTTGGGATGAGCATGGCCAGGGTGGTCTCAGGGTGACTGCAACCCCCTGGCACCCCAAGCAAAACATTTTCTCAGTGAGGAGGAAGGCAGATAATGGGGTTTGCAGTGACCTGAGAGCAGCGAGGTGCTGGCTCGACCTTCAGTGCCATCCTTGCTGCCTGTCTGGGTTTTCAGGGGAGCACTTACACACACTCAGCCACGGCAGGGTGGAGTGGGGAGCGTTAGAAAGCTGCTGGTGCAGTCCAGGCACCCAGCATGCCCAGTGGGGTGTACTGGTAGGTCCTACAAAAACGCAGCTCTGAAAACGTCCCTCTGTGTTTATGTGTGCTCGTAAAAATAATAGTATTTTACAACCCCCACCAATTCTAAAAATAACTGACCTGAGGGGGTTTTGTTTGAAGTTTATAAGAGTTTAGCGACTTCAAGGTAGGTCAGAATAGAGGCTCATGATCTTGACAGTGTCCCTTTGACAGAATGTAAATACAAGGGCTGCAAAGCTGCAAACACCTGTCCCGGCAGAGCAGCCCCAGTAACTGCTGCTGCTCTGAGATCCCAGGGAGGCTCCGCCAGCTCCACGCTGGGGAGTGTGGCCGGGCAGGGGAGGATCTGCACGCGGACCCCCCACGGGAGCCCAGCACGGGCTGGGACGGCTTTGCTTGGAATGGGAGACGGGAGAAGGGTTTTGCTTGGAACGGGAGATGGGAGAAGGATTTAGCTCCCTTCTCCTTGATTTCCACCCCTTCGAATGCAGTGACAAGGACCAGGGTGGTGCTCCAGAAATGCAGCTCCCACTCATTCAGTAACGTGGCTCTGCAGCCGTCCAGTGGGTGAGGAAAAGTGACTTTAGGTTCACAAAGCAAAGGAGGGAGATTGAGGCAACACAAGAGCCTGTGTCGTGCCAGGGACAGCTGCTGTTGGGTTTGGCTCCTGCTGTGCCCAGACCTGGGCCTGGGTGATGGGGCAGCCCGGAGCAGGGACTGCCTGCCAGGGCCCAGCATTTCCGAGGGCAGGGCAGCTGGGTAGAGCTGAGACCGTGGCTTTGTGCTTGCTCGAAACTCGGCTTCGGGAGGAGGCAGGAGCCCTCGAAGTGAATTCCCTGCTATCCCAGCTCAGCCCAGGGGTGGACACTGGGACCTGCCACCCTCAAGGTGGGGAAAATCTCCACCAAGCCTTTATTCTGCTGCCAGCTGGGGCCATTCCCTGGCTGTGGGTTCCCCCAGGTTGCTCTTGCCTCCTGTTGACATCTCTCTGTCTCCACACCTGCCCACAGAGCTCAAACAGAGCCTTGTGGGGGTTTGCTGACCTGCTGGGCCTGACTTTCCCTGAGTGGCTTCTTTGCACTTTGCAGGGACACCGATGTCCACACCGTGGCCTCCCTGTTCAAGCTCTACCTGCGGGAGCTCCCGGAGCCCGTGGTGCCCTGGCTGCAGTACGAGGATTTCCTGCTCTGTGGGAAGGCTCTGGAAGCTGATGAGACAAAGGTAGAGATGCTTTTGTTTTCAGTTTCCGTGCCAGGGCGCACAGCAGTGCCAGCCACTGAGCTTTGGAGTCTGGGGAGGGAAAAAAGAAGGAAAAAAATGAAAAAGAAAAAACTCTCCCGAAGCCAGTGGGGTTTCCCAGCTTGACCACATGGGTTTGTGAATGTTAAAGCTTAAATTTCTGCTCAGCACCTCTTTTTGTGGAGCCCTTGGCAGCAAACAGCCAGTGTGAGAACCAGGATGGAAGGAAGCCCAACACTCCTGAGCTGAGCATGGGGTTGGCAAAGGGCCCTGGGGGACACCAAGGAGGGGAGTGGGGATTTGGGAGAGGGAGAAGTGCGGAACAGATGGGAATTGTCTTTTCCTAATATGTAATTTGGTGGAAAAGAAGCCTCCCTTTGCAAAACAAGCCACTATAGGAACAGGAATGGCACCGTTCCTATACACGGGACCAAGGAATCCCAGAGTGGTTGGGGTTGGAAGGGACCTCAAAGCCCATCCAGTTCCACCATCCCACCTTCCACAGCCCAGGTTACCCAGAGCTCCATCCAACCTGGCCTTGGACACTTCCAGGGATGGGGAAATACACAAAACAGTGATGGAAAATGCCAAGAGAATCAGAGTCATGGAATCCACGAGGTTGGAAAAGATCCCCAAGACCATCAGCCATGACCCAGCAGCACCCCCATGGGCACCACTAACCCCTGTCCCCAGTGCCACGTCCACGTGTGTTTGGAACACTCCCAGGGATGGGGACTCCACTGCCACCCTGGGACTGGTGGAGTCCCCAGGAGGAGACCCCCAAAGGCACGGATGGAGTGACCAAAGCTGTTCTTGGCCCAGATGTGCCTGTGAATCCTCCTGGAGCTGTTTCTTACCTCGCATTTAGGGCCACCAGGAGCTCGTGAAGCAGCTGTCCCTCCTCCCCAGAGACAACTACAACCTCCTCAGCTACATCTGCAGGTCAGTGCTCTGCACAAGGCATGGACAGCTCAGGTTTGGTGTTGGGGAGCAGAAACGTCATCCCAAAGGATGACTCCTCTAGACAGAGCCTGCTTAAGCTGTGCTTTGGTTGCCTTTGAGTCACCAGATCCCGATTTTTGTAGAGGAGAATTTCAGCCCCGGGGATAAACCCCCTGACAATGTCTGAGCATAAATCACCACCCTCAGACTCACTGATAAATCCCTGAGAGTTAAAACCAGGTGTAGTTTTCCTGGACATAAACATTGTGCACCAAAACTTCCAGGTTTCACCCAGCCTGGGTGGTTTTTCTCCAGTTGGAGATCTGATGGGGGGATTCCCTTCCTTTCTGATTTGTTTTTGAGGGGAGCAGCTCCTCACATGATGGTTTTTATTCTGGTACCAGTAAGACCCAGCTCCAGTTCTAAGGCCAAGTGTTTCTGTTCCTGTGACTGAGAGGAAGAGCTGGGAGGATGAACCAGGATTTTATATCAGTGGGGCTTTTTGCACTCTTCCACCTCTGATGGGAAATATTTGCTCTCCAATTCTGGCAGGTTTCTCTATGAAATCCAACTCAACTCCAGCATCAACAAGATGAGTGTGGATAACCTGGCAACAGTGATTGGAGTGAACCTCATCAGACCCAAGATAGAGGACCCTGCAATTATCATGAGAGGTAAAAGGGACTGCTGGAATCATTGGCACAGGAACTCCTGGCATGCTGAAATACTGAGTTGCATCCACAGCCTTGAAATGAATGATTTTCTGTGGTGGAGCTGTGGATATAAGCCAGAAGCGTGCCTGGGCACAGCGAGTACAGCAGGGCAGAGTCAAGCCCTGTGTTTGTTAGGCTCTAAAGGTGTTTGTGGTGACAAAACCCCCTCAGGAATTACACTGCATGCTCCCTTCATGGAGTTCAGCCCATTCAGGAATTTGGTGAGATCATCTCTGTGCTGCTTGGAGCAGGGAGGTGTAAAATCCTTCTCCAGGGAACAGAGGAAACTCAAAGAAATGAGGGTACTCACCTACTTTTACTCACTGCATTTACTTTATTTGGCTTTGTGATCCTTCTCCTTGTTTTCTCCTCCATCTCCATTTTAGACACCAGAAAGACCAGGCAGGAAATCCAAGTGGTGGAAGGGATCCTGTGGCACTGGGTTTGCCCCTGACAATCTCTAATTCCTCCAGGCACACCCCAGGTCCAGAAGGTGATGACTGTGATGATCAGTGACCACGAAAAGCTCTTTCCCCCATCCAAGGATGTGCCTCCCTCCCCACCTGCCCAAAAAACCGAGAAGAAAGCTCCTGTCCCTCGCAGCTCCGTGGGCTGGGGAGCTGCAGAGGGCCCCACAGCTCCCAGAGGCTCCATCCAAAGGCAAATGGTAAGGAGGGATCCCCAGGGGAATAACCAATTTATTAAACGTGTGATTAATTGGGACAGGCTCTGACAGGTCAGCGAGCCCTAAAACCACTTTATATAAAGTGCTATTTATAGGTTCAAAAGCTGTATCTGTCATCCCTGGAATATTTACATCAGGAAAATGATGTAGATAAACTTTCCACTTTCCTGTGGAAAATCTGCTGTTCTGGGAAATATGAAAACTCCCAAAGCTTTCTGGCTAAACAGCCGAACACGTGAAACCTTTCCAGCTCAGGCTGGTGAAGGGAAAGCATTGGGTATTAAAGGCTTTTCTCCGAAGGAATCTCTGCAAAAAGTTCTTTTTAATGGTAATCATGGTGCAATTCAAAATAGTTTTCTATGGAAAAGCGAGGCCATTCCTCCAGCAGGCTCGAGTGTGGCCTTTGTAAACCCTGCAGTCACAGCAGCAGCTGTCACCTGTCTGCTCCCAGAGCAGGACGGGCTCTCCCAAAGCCGTGCTCTGTTTTACAGAGGGATCACCCCAATTCCAGCAGCACCCCTGGCCCAGCTGCGAGCTCCAGTGTCCCCGGGGAGGACACAGAGTCCAAAGACACACAGGGAATGTGGAAAACACAGCCAAGGAAAAGAACTCAAACTTTACCTACGAGGAAATCTTTCCTGGCAGCGGCTCCCCCAGGGGAGAAGGGCTGCAAGGAGAAGAACGATGTCTTTGCCAGTGACTTTTGGAAAAGCAGCACGCGCCCCGTGGGCTCTGATGGACACAAGAGAACGTTGTCTCATGATCTCTTTAAGCTGCTCGACCTCCACAGGGCTTCAACCTACGACAATGTTCCCCCCTCCCAGGCAGAGAGTGGGGAAGGCAGCGGCTCCAGCCCCAGCCCTGCCAGCAGCATCTCCGAGAAGGAATTCCTGCCCTGCTTCAGTCCCAGCCACGAGCCAAAGGAACCAGCCAGTCCCACCAGCAGCCCTGCTGAGGACTCCAAACCTGAGCAGGAGAGCAGGGAGTTCCTGCAAAGCATGATCCTCAAGCTGGAAAAAGACCTGGAGGCACAGAGAAATGAGTATGAGGGGCAAATCAAAAGGTAACTGCAGGGAGCTGCTTTCTGCAGAGTGGGAAATGTGCAGCTCATGTGACAGCAAACACTGCACAGATTTATTCACCAGTAGTGTTATGCAGTATACAACAGTGGTGATTAGTGATAAATACAGCATTTACAGGCTGTCTAAAATCAATGTGCTGTGCTGTACGAGCTGTGCTCTCACCACAGTGGGTAATGTTGTGTCATGACAATGTTAATACTCCACAGCTCTTACCACATCATTGCATGGCACTGCAGTGTTCCTGCAGTAATTGCACTGCCATAATTCCTGTTATTACCACAATATTGGACCATTAGACTCTCCAGAAATCACCAGTAGCGTTATTGCACCATTGGTTGTAGCCATCAGCTCCACATATTATATTATATTATATTATATTATATTATATTATATTATATTATATTATATTATATTATATTATATTATTCTTATCCCATTATCAATGCACATGTATCATGGTTATTGATTTATTGCATCAAGTTTTGTGGCCACTGAGGGGCTCAGGACAGCACCTCTGTCTTGTTTTGCTGCTTAATGATGCTGAGGTCAGACTCCCTAAGAGCCAAAGGATTTTCCAGCCCTTTTCCAATCCAATCCTTTCATGCTCTGTCTCCCTTTGCAGCCTCCAGAATGAAAACTATGAAGTCTGGGCCAAAGTGGTGAGGCTGAACCAGGACATTGAGCAGGAGAAGAAGAAGTCTGGGGAGCTGGAGCTGAAGCTGAGGAACGCGGAGCGCTCGCGGGAGGACTTGGAGAAGAAAACCAAGGTGCTTGAGGAGGAGATTAAAAACTTAACTAAATCCACGAGTAAAACTGGTGCCAAAACCAACTAGGAGGAGACACCCAGCTTTGCACAGACACAAAATGCAGCTGCAGGAATGCACAGGAATTGCAGGTTCAGAGCCAGGGGCTTGTATTGCCCAGTGTCCTGCTACTGCCCGCAGGCCGAGTGGGACGAAGGAGACCAGAGCTTAGAGGCCAGTTCATGCTCTGGACCAGGAAATTTCAAAAACATCCTTTAGCTTTTTTGGTGTGTTTATTTCAACTCCTCTTTCAGCTGCTCAGGTTACCTGGAGAACAGGCCAGCACTTCCTGCTGCTCAGTCAGAATGTCTTGCACTCAGAAGGTTGGGTTATGGACATGTGCCTTTATAAAGAAACCAGCAGCGTCCCTCCTCCAGCTGCCTGTCTCCTTGCTGGAGACACCCACATGCAGAACATCCATGGATCCTGGATCTGGGCAGGCAGCGGAGCCCCAGGGCCCGGGAAGGCACAGCCCTGGGTGGTGGAGGTGCTCACATCAGTCACCCAGCTGGTTTGTGCTCTTGTGGGGCAGGACGAGGCTCTGAGATCTCCTGCAGCACCAGGAGATGCTGTGCCAGCCATCCACACCACAGCTCCAGGCAGAAAACCCCAGTGTCACACAAAGCTCTTCAGTTCAGGGGCTGTTCAGGTGTTTTAGGTCACTGCTCCCCACAGCCGGGTGCTCCTAATCCAGCACAGCTGGCAGAGCTTGGAGAGCACTTTCACACACCTATGCTCGGAGCTCTTGGTGCTGGGGGAGTCCATCAGCAGCTCCCAGCACAAAAAATTCTGTTTTCCCTGAGGGACAGACTTCAAAGGAGGACAAATCTGGAGTTATTTACGGCCCCTGCTCCGGTGTTTTGTCATTTCTGAAGTGCAGAACAGGATTTCCTCAGCCAGCCTGTGGAACCCTGGGTTTGCACCCAGCAGTGAGGCCGGGTCTCTCCCCATCACTTGCTGCCATCAGTGCAAAGCCCACCTGGACCCAAAGGTGTCCCTGTGGCTGTTTGTGACCTTTCTGCTTGTCCCCCACCCCTGCCAGAGCCGTCCTTCCAGCAGTACCACGGTGCTGCCGAAGCTTTTGGTGGAGGAAAGAAAAATACCAGGACTCTGGACAGTTTTTTTCTTCTAGAGAAAACCTTTCACTCATTTATTTGGGAAGGGGGAACAGCCCAGCCCAGAGCCTTCATGGGGACGGGAAAGGGAAAACCACAGAGATCTGCAGGAGTTTTCAAGCAGGACCAAGCACATGGCTCTGTGCCAGGCACCGTGAGGGGAATCACAACACTGGGCTCTGGCTACTGAGGACTTGGCTTTGGCAAGGCAGAAGTTCAGCTCCACACAGGCTGCAGAGCTCTGCCAGGGAAAATGAACTTGGGAGAGAAGGGGACACAGAGGAAAATGTGGGAAACAAGGGGAGATGGGAGTGGGAAAAGGTTATTGGAGAATAAAAGTCAGTGTTGAGTATAAAGCACTTGCTGCTCTCAGCCTTGCTGGGGTAGGGGGGACTGGTTTAGCCCTAAAAACTGAGCCCAGACTCAGTCTCAGATTCACTTTGGTGCATTGAGCCCACCTTTGCTCAGCTATGGATATAAAGTCTGGGGAAGGTGCAGAGTTTGTGAAAGCTGAGCTGCATTCGACCTGTAGACCCTGACTCCAGGGGTTTCCTTTCCACAGAATCCCCAGAGACCACACAGCTCCTCCCTGTCGTGCCCACAAACCTTCACACGAGGGAATTGACTGTTCCAGAGGCCCGGGTGGGTCTCCTGCAAAATCCCAGTGCCTTCCCAAGGACCCACGGCCGACGCCCTCTGCTCTCCCAGGGATTGAACCTGAGCACAGGGTAGCAAATCTGACTAAAATGTTTCAGATCTCAGCCTTGGTGATGGGAAATATCAGTGAGGACCACGGTGAGGATCTGCACTGGGCCTGGACCTGCTGGTGCAGCTCCACAGCTTTGCGGAGGGATGGAAGTCATGGAGAGGAGCCCCAAGGAGGGCAGGGTGGCCTCCACCAGGCTCAGCCACCCTCCATGATCACCCAAAGCTCCCCTTCCCACACCTGCAGGTCCCACACACCACAAGAGCTGTCTCCTGAAGTCTCTTTCAGTTTTTTTTGGCTGCAAGTCCAAGTCCCCACCGTGGGAGCCGCGACTTGCCGGCACTCGGACCGAGAGGTTCCCAATGTCTGCCACCATTTCACAGCAGCTGCTGCCATTCACGAGTCTTTTCTGTGATTTCAGATGACCTTGACAGAGCTACTTCAGTGGTTATTCATTTTTTTACCTCTGCAAGAAGCTCATCACCAATCTGAGCGTGAGGCCCAGGAGTCATTAGGGAGAAACTTCTCCGTTGGGTTTAGGAGCAGCATCGTGAACATCTGGGCTGGAAATGCCACACGCTCCTTTCTGCAAAGATCAAAAGTGTGAAGAGGCCAATAATTCCTTCACAGCAGACTGTAATGACGTGCAAAGGCTTGGCTGAGGCTCAGAAATCTCCACGATTAGGACAAGTGCACGTTATTTAAAATAAACTGCGCATTCCTCTGCTTCCGCTCAGATAGGCAAAACAACCCCGTGGCTGCCGAGCATCAGAGGGACTCCTTTGAAGATATTCCACCCATTAACATTTGCAGGGTTTATAGAGGTCATCTGTGAGACTTTCCAATAGAGGTCAGGTGGGCTGGAAATTCCTGAGAGCCTGGAAGGGAGAGAGACACGGGCACCTTGTGAGCTGGTGTTGCCATTGGGTGCTCTAAGAGAACAAGGAATTTTTTTTTTAAGTGAGGTTTCTCCAGAGACAGAGAACCATGAACTGCCCATGCCAGACCTGTGAAACTGCACCCTTTCCATCCCTGAGGGGGTGGGTGCCCTCTCCGCTCTGTCAGGCTCTGTCCAGAGCCTGCTCTGGATTTTCTGCACTTTCACACCCGCTGGAGACCGCACAACGTGAGATCCCCGAAAACTGACTGGTGCCCAGCCTACATTTCCTTCCTCCCTCTATTTCTGCAGCCAGGCCATGAAGATTTTTGGGGTGGGAGCAGCAGAGAATCTCTCCTGCTCCTGGGGCAGGGGCTGCTGCTCCTCTGGGCTGCGAGGGACATTATAAACTCACAGGGGGGCTTTGGTGGCTTTTCAGCTCAGTGGGTTTTGGACACTGACTCTGGATCCCCTGGAGAGGGTGACGCTGCTCCTGTCCTGTAAAAGCACAACAGACTGTCTACCACAGAGAATAAAGAAAGGTCCTTTCCAGCCCTGTCCTGTAGGCTTGGAAACCTCCAAAAAGGCATTTGTCACCCCCTTAGCCCTCCCACGGCACCATGAGGACACAAGAGCTTTACCAAGGTGATAACCCTGAGATCAGACTGAGGATTTTCCTCTCCCTTTAAATGTGATATGGCTTTCCAAGTTAGAGCTGTTAAACCACAGATCCCAGTGCATCCAAAAGTGCTAAATCACGCAGTGTGGGATTGAAAGTAAGATCCCTTTTAGGCCATCCTTTCAGTCCCCTCACTGCATTCTTCGTGCTAGAGCAGAAAATCTCTTTTGCTCGTCTCAGGTATTTACTAAATAAATGCATTTCGGAGTTCACTCCATTGTATCCAGGGGTTTGGTAGGCGTGAGAGGCAGAAAATAAAATTATCCTTCCCTCGTTATTGTGTTTGGATCCCAAGCCAGTCACGCTTATTGTGACTTATCCCCTCATATTTATCAAAGTTGCGTTTTTGGCATGATAGGAACTTTCCTTTTTTAGCCTGGCCACTGCACAGAGGAGCACGTTGCTGTGGGAGGCGAGGTGGACGTGCGGGAAGTGTCCAGCTGTGGCTGAGGAGGCCTTGTCCAGACCCCAGGAGCAGTGGGAACATGTTGTTCTCCCCAGCAGCTCCAGAGTGATGCAGTCCATCCTTCCTTTACGTGGGAGATGAAAGATACCCCCAAACCAGGCTGCTTTTGAGGAGAAAACACTGCCAAACTGGGTGTACGAACAACTGTTCAGCAAGGTGGGCAGGAAGAAGTGTCCCAAGCTCTGGGAGCAGTCCCACTGTCCCACTTTCCCTGTGTTTTCCTGCCACCTTGCTGCGGCAGTGGGATCTGCGAAGCCCCAGTGTCAAACTGGCCTGCAGGAAAAATAACCTGGGAAACAGAAGCATCCTGCTGATGCCAGGGAACCTGCGGGCAGGAGGAAACAGCTGGGGCAGCAGGGGCAAGAGCTGTCCAAATTGGCTCTTCCTTGGAGAAAATCCTCATCTATTCCAGCCCCAAACCCTGCAAGCTTAGGAACTGTGAGCTGTTCAAGCAGGTAAATACTCTGTGGTGAACGTGGCACAGGGGCTCCAGCTGGGACAGCTCCTTCCTTGGAGAATCCACGCTGCCAAAAGCTCCCTTCGAGCAGGAGTTCACCCTTTCCTCTGCAAGAGTTTCCTCAGTAGGGGATTCCCACAAACAGGAGTGCCCAGTGGTTAACTGGGAATTGGGTCTCTTAAGAAATAAGGTTTATAACTCCAAATACAGAGGCAGGAATTTGGGTGTGATTTTCCCGGCTGTGGGGCAGAGCAGAGGCCTCAGTGGTGCTGCCACTGCAGGACTCCAGGGTGTGCTCAGCCTTTAGAAAACATCAGAGAGTTCACCGAGGTGAAAAGCACACCCAGCAGACATGGAAATACTCTGTTTTCTCCTGAGGAAGTTTCACAAAAAGCCCTTTTCACACAGAACCCTGTCCCTAAGGTCTCCCTGTACCCCCGGCGTGGTGAGGGCACCGACGCTCCCGGCGCCGTCAGCAGCCGCTGGTGTGGCCTGTGAAAATTTGCTTTATCACGCGTAAAAACACGATGTGATATTTCAGCCCTCTTCACACAATGTCCCGATAACAGGAGCTGGGAACAGGGCAGCGTTCCTGTAATCTCAGCTGGCCCCAGGGCTCGCTGCATGCAGGGAGAGATTTCCCCCCAGCCAGGGGGGCAGGGGCCAGGCTGTGACCTCTGGCTAACGAAATGAGGATAAGTCTTGGCCTGGCACCTGCGTTCTGAGCATGTGAGAGGTAAATCTTTCCTTTCCCCGGCAGCGTTGCCGTGTTTCCTTCCTCGTCTCCCTGACAAAGGCTGGCTCAGGCTGCCATCCAGCCGAGAGGCTCCCCTTGAGCTCCACGTGCTCTGGGTGAGATCCATACTCAACCCCTAAGGCCAGTGCGGGTTTTGAGTGGTTTCAGTGACACCTTTACCCTTCCTGGAGCACCAGGGATGGATTTTTGAGCGCTGTCAAGTGTTCCCTTCACATGCATCCGCATTTCTGATGCCGCTAAAAGTCTGGTGCTCATTTGAAGTGCTGAGAGCTCTATGGAAATGCCTTTCCAAAAGGAGTCAGGAGGTCAGCCAAGCACCCCAAGGACAGTTGTTCCCAACACAACAGCTACAGACAGCGCTGAGGAGTGAAAGGTCAAAAATGTCCACTGGAAGCTGGAGTGTTGTCACACCCTGGGAAGGGATGTTTCCACTGGGGGAGTGGGAACATGGAGCTCCCGTGCTATATCCCTCCTACCCAGGGTAAAGAAAGCTATGTAAAGTGTGAAATGGGGATAAATCACATTTACAGTTTGCAGGAGACATGGGACACGTTTAGAAACTCATTATCTGCACAAAGCTGGATCTGTCCCCTCGCTGGCAGTGGAAGGGCGTTGGCGTGGGGTCAGGGATGGCACAGGGAGGTATGGAAAGGCAGCAGCAGATTAAATTGCTGTCAGCCACCCTGACCCGCTCCTGCTCGCTCAGACCTCGAGCCCCACTGATGATGGCAAGCAGGATGGCTTTTAAAAATAAAATTGCAGCTGAGCCTTTGTTCCATTTGTCAGCTGCTGAGAAATCAGAGGCAGGGAGAGCAGCCGGGGCAAAGCTCCCTCCAACCCATCCCAGCATTGGAGCTTTGGCGTGGTTTGCCCCCGCAGTGGTGCTCAGCAGGGCTCAGGTGCTCAGGCTTTGCTTCCCCTGCTTGAGCTCCCCAACCTCGCTGAGTTCAGCACCAGAGCAAGGAGCCCTCGGCCCGTGGTCCTGCACCAGGATCCTGCACCCTGCAGTGCCTGGGCCAGAGCCTGCACCTGAGTGCTCAGTTCAAACCAAACTGATTCATTTGTCTGTCCCAGCAAAGGTCAGACCACTGAGGGTTTTTGCTTTTCCAAAAAGTACAGAAGTGATGGAGCCTTTGAAAATGTCTGCAGGGCACAGATGAAGCAGAGGCAGACCGAGACGTGGGGGTCCTGAATCCCAACCTACAATAAAAATACTTGTGATAATAACCTGATCACCAGGCTTGACCCTTCCTTTCAGTAACTATGGGCTGGAGGTTTGAGGCCAGAAGCATCGACAACGTTGGTGCCCGTGGTGAAGAGAGCGGTTTCACTCCCTGGGAAGAATGACGCAGAAGCGGAGGGTTATTGACAGGAGAGCAGCTGGGACTGGGTAGAAAGGTGCAATTCTTCATTCTCAGGGTGGCTCAGTGGCTCCCAGTGGCTCCCAGTCCCTCCGAGGCTGCTGTGTTCCCATGGGTGCAGCGTGCGGCAGGGTGCAGCTGACCCAGCCCTGTCCAAAGGGTGACTCCTCTCCCCTGCAGCCAGAGCAGGGGTTAATGCAGCTCTGGGGAGCTCACTGAGCCCTCCCCTAAATCCTCTGCCTGCCCTGGAGCTCATTAGAGCTGCAGGCAGTGCCCTGAGCAGTGTCAGGGCTGGCGAGTGGCAGCCCCGCCAAGCGCTCCCCTGCCATTAACTCCCTGCTCGGGGCACTGGGCTCAGCTCCAACACACTAATTAGGGCCCACAGAGGAAGCACAAGACACACAATCAATATTATTGGGCCAAATTTGCAGCTGGTGTAAATTGTCGATGGGCAGAGGAGTGGGAAAGAACAAGAAGTGATGGGAGGTGGAGAAGTCCTGAGGGAAGAGGAGGGAGCTCAGCGGGGAAAGCAACTGTGGATGAAAGCAGCTTGCTTTCCCTGCCAGAATAACGGCAAAATTGGTACAAAGCTCCAAGGAATATTTAGGATTGCAGGTTGCATTTGCATGATGTTGCTATTTTGTGTCTCTCTCAGCAGCAACCAACTGCTGTGAGTCAAAATTGAATCACTTCAACCCTTTTCAGCATCCTCATCAGCCCAGGGGTCTCCAGTGAGTGTGGGCTCACATTGCTGTGGAGCCCTGCTTTAACCCATGGGGGATTCAGTGCAGACCAGGTGAGGAGCACAGTCAGGAAAACCTGGTGAACCCAGTCCCAGATTGCAGAAATGGTACCAGGGCTCGTTTTCCTACAGTTCATTTGCTCTTCTTCCAGTCCAGCTGGGTCAGGCGTCAGTCTGGAGGCTTCTCTGGGCTGTGCTGGGCATCTAAAATCAGGGAACCATGGAATGGTTTGGGTTGGAAGGGACCTCAAAGCCCACCCAGTGCCACCCCTGCCATGGGCAGGGACACCTTCCACTGTCCCAGGGTGCTCCAAGCCCCAATGTCCAGCCTGGCCCTGGACACTGCCAGGGATCCAGGGGCAGCCCAAGCTTCTCTGGGCAACCTCTGCCAGGGCCTCCCCACCCTCCCAGGGAACAGATCCTTCCACATATCTAACCTAATTTTATTTAACCTAAACTAATTTTAACCTAAATTTTACAAATACCCTAAAACCCGGCAGTGACAAAAGCAAACAGAGCTCCATCAGAGGTGCAGTTTTGCTCTCCCACTCTCCCAAAGCTTTGCAGCTCCACTCTGCCCGATTAGCCCGCGGTGACAGCTCAGGAAACGGATTCCACCAAATCTCACAACAACTGATGTGAACTGCTCCTATCTCTGGCAGATAAGGAGTTGCTACAGCAAAGCCAACATAAACCTGAGCGCCCTGGCTGGCTGGGCTGTTGTTTAGCTGCTGTTGCTAGCCAGCTACTGTACCTGATTGCAGAGACCACCCTGCCTTTAAACCTTCTCACTTAACTCGACACGTACATTTTCAACACCACGTGAAGCTCCCAGCCTGGACAGGCTCAGTCACACAGAGCTGAAGGACATTGTTTGGGGAGCTGCAAAGCTGCAGCGAGCATCCCTCAGCCTAAAGGCACCGCGGGCAGCAGCTCCTGCAGAATAGTTGTGTGAATATTGAATTAATGCTACTGCAGCTGCCCAGCTAAACTCAAACACAGCGTGTTGTCTTTGTTGGTCATCATGGAAAACGAAATATTTGGAGATAGGGAACGAGCCAGCACCTTCCTTTTCAGGAAGCATAGCTTTGTGTCACGGAAATCCATTGCTCTTGTATAATTTCCTTTATTGCAGCCACATTGATTGCTTTTATCCCTCCTATTTCCTGTCTTTACTTAAAAAATACAATCAAGAGTCTTGCTAAGCCCTTGAAATGCTGAGCAGGAAGTGGATCAGTTTGTGCTGGGAACAGCATCACACTGAGCATAAACCAAGCAGAGCTCCCATTCCCAACACGAGTCCCTGTGCCCTGAGCTGGAGGTGTTGCAGCATATTTTGCAGTTTATTTCGCAGTACAGATGTTAACAAAACTCTTCTATATTTTCTGGCATTATCTGCTCTAAGAAGTAACTCAGTTTTCTGGAAGAACGCAGCCGTGTCCCGAGGAGTTTTGCCAGCAATGCTGTGTGGTGGGATGGGCTTGGAAGCAGAAATTTTCCCAGCTAATCATTAGCTTAAATTCTGCTCTTACTGACAACTGAAGGGACTCCTCAAGAGGCTGGAGGGTGAATTGGGATTTACTGAGCTGCCTCTGAAGGCAAATACCCCCAGCTGCTGCAGGAGGGGTCCAGGGAGGAGCAGGGAGAGCCTGGACCTCCTTCCACTGCTCATCTTCCTGACAAGGGTATCAAAAGGTGGATGGGTGTCTCTCTCTGCTTTTATCTGGGGAAAGAAGCAGTAATTCCAATGGCTGCTCCATCCCCTGCAGTTCCCCAGCTGGCTGCTCCTGGGGGAGAGGGACAGACACGTGAGGGGGGCAGACTTTGCTTTTTCTTCTTGCTAAGATGCTTTTAAAGAAGCTGGGATATCTTCCTCATATTCCTAATATCTCCTTAGACGTAAGGAAGAAATTTGTCCCTGGGAGGGTGGGGAGGGGCTGGGATGGAATTCCCAGAGCAGCTGGGGCTGCCCCTGGATCCCTGGAAGTGTCCCAGGCCAGGCTGGATGGGGCTTGGATCAGCCTGGGACAGTGGGATGTGTCCCTACCCATGGCAGGGGTGGCACTGGGTGGGCTTTAAGGTCCCTTCCAACCCAAACCATTCCAGGATTCTGTGGTTCCCAGTCCATTTGCACAGCAGTTGGTTTGACAATGTTATCCTTAGAAAGTGTCCAGGGGTGCTGGGCCATAACTTCAGGTCCTCTTTGGGTTCCAGCTCTCCCAACTCAGACCTGTCCAGCTAAAGCAGCTCCGGAACAGACTCCCAAACCTGTCTGGAGGAGGTTCTGGCCAGACACATCCTGGGGGGCTTTCATCTGTCCCCATTTAGACATTTAAACTCCAGAAGTCCATAATGCCTGGCCCTTTACTTGCAGGGAAGGGGTTTGTGTCACCCCACTGTGCCTGTCCCGGGTGCCAGAGACACCTGGGTGATTCCAGGGCCACGCCAAGGCTCAGCCCCAAGCCTGTCCCATTACCCTTCATGGGTCAATACAGGGAAAAACCACATCACTTCTCCTTGTAACTTCAAAGCAGGAGTTAGAGTAAGATGAGGGTCATATTTTGTGGCTGGTTTCTGCTTTCTGCGACACAGCACCTCCCTGCTGCCCTGCACCCCTTACAGTGCCTGGGCTAGAAACACACAGCTGTGGCCAAAAGGTCTGGTCCCAGCACTGATACCCAACAATAATACACTCCCCATCATAAACCTCTGCTTCCAGGGGGTGCTGATAAGAATTTCCATTTTTAGACGAGGGCAAATGAACCATTCAGCCTTTATTTGTTGCTGCTGCACTTGAAGAGGGAGCAGAAGCTAATTTTTTAACTTTTCCTGTAAATAATGCATTAATGAAGACAAATGGGTCAGCAACATAAACAAAAGCTCTATCTCAAGCTGGTTTTGTTCTGGTTTTGTTTCCCAATATAGTAAGCAAACCACCACCACCCCGGTTCCCATCCTATTAACAGTGTTTGCACTCCAAATGTTGAACTGGGTTATAAGGAAGTTTAAATTAACACTGGGCTGTAGTTTTTCAAATGTTTGAAGCAGATGTTCAAGTGCCACGAAATCTTCCTGTTTTGTTTTGGTTTTTTTTCCCCTCCCTAAAATCCTGGTGGATTTTGCAGGGCTTTGGTTCAGTGTGTTTCACAGAAAATCCTGAACTGCACCTCTCCCATCGTGCTGTGGGTAACCCAGGCACCAGACTGCCTGGGGCTGTCAAAAATCACACGTTCCTTTGGTATTTCTGCACTGCTGCAGGTTCTGGTTCGCTTTGCTCTCTGAGCAGGCTCAGGAGGGCAGTGCAGCAGTTTTGGGGAGGAGAAATTTGGAATGGGTTCTGGCTGCTGCTTTGGATGATGGTTCCTAAGTGACCTCAGTTTTGGGGAGGTTCACCTCATGCCTTTAGCTCCAGAGGTGCTGCTCACCTGGCAGGGCACAGAGGCCTTGGAAAGAGATGTGTCCACAATATTGAGAACCACATTTTTTCCCCCAAGGATTGGCATTTGGGCACCTTCAAATAGGATGGGCACAGGCCAGAAGGGTGCCCTGCTCTGCTGGCAGAACAGTTCCTTGTCCCCAGGCTCACAGACCACCCCAAAGAGCCCAGAGCAAGGGCAGGGCTGGGGCAGCAGGGCCAGGAAAACCATGCTGAGAGTCAGGTTTGACACTCAGTTGGGAATCTGTATCCTCAGCCAGCTCCACAGGGCTCTGCAGGGTGAGCCCAGGCTCCAGGGGCACACCCGAGGGAGGGACAGTGCAAGGAGGCTTGGGGAGAACTCGGTTTGAGGAATTGTAGCCCACGAGCAGAGAGCTCAGAGATAGGGATCCTTTAAGGAACCTCAGGCTTGCAAGTGCTCGGTGAGATCTGGCCTCGGTGCTGAGTGTTTGCTCAGGAGACAGAGCTGTCACTGCTGCTGCACAGGCCCAGGAGGAGCTGGATGTCTTGAAGTTCCTGCTCTTCTGGAGGCTCTGTGTGTTGATTTAAGAGAAGCAATCCCAGACCAAAGCTGTCCCCTCAGTTCCCTCACTGCCCTGCTCTCCAGGCTCTTCCTCTCTGGGATCATCTGTTTTGCTCTCACCCCTTTGCCTGTTCCTGCCTGTTTAGCCTGGAATTTTATCCAGCATCCAGCACAAAAGGGGCTCCATAGCTGCTCACACTTTCTTACATATGTTCGACTAGAAACAGATGAAAGCAAAAATCCTACTGATACTGATGATTTTGGTGAGACAGGGTTGCTTTAGCTGCTTACAATAATTCAGAGATGGATGGATGGGTGGATGGATGGATGGATGGATGGATGGATGGATGGATGGAAAGATAGATACTTCCATAAGGAAGCCACATTTTCCCAACCTTTCTAAAATTAATTGAAGATTTAAACATCTGCTAATATGTTGGTATAAAATAGATGAGAAATGAAAGGAGAATCGATGCACACCAGTATTTAATGTGACAAATAAAGTCTTTTAGGAACAGAAATCACAGGACTAATGTGGGCGGATGGAAGGAAGAAAGGAGTGTAGAAATAAAGAAAATGAAAACATGCAGTGGAATATTTTTTCAGGGACTTGGAACATTTTGTCAGGGACTCCTGGGACTCCCAGCTTGGCAGCCCTGGCTCTTGTCACACCCTCACTCTGTTATTTGTGAGTGTTGTGTCTGTTCAGACAGAGGCTTTAAAGCCAAGCGCTTCTGAACTTGCAGAAACAGCCTTGATTTGCTACTTGGGGGAATATATTTAGGAAATAACTGCCCTCTCCCCCTTTTTTTTTAGTCTGATCTCTGTCATTGAACTGCACGAACATCCAAGAAATGCCTTTGCATGGTTATGTTGAAAGGTGAGGACAAAGGTGGGGGGGTTTGCCCATAAAGCAGCCATGCAGTCCTGACAGAGACCCATCATAAATGAAACACCATTCTCAGGAGTTCTGCTCTCAGGGTATGAACAGCACAGGTACAGCTGAAGGATTCAAGAGATGCTCAGTTTTCTCCCAAAATAGCACAATGAGACACAGCTTTACTTCTTTCACCACAAACTCTGGCTGAAATCCCCATTTCTTTTTAAAGAAAAGATACTCATTTCAACAGAGTGGCTGCCCCCTAATTCTAAAAGACTCTCAGCGATATTTATTGACAATTCTACTGATCTTGTAGAAGTTCACACATGCAGGTGATAGAAGGACACGTTGCCCGTGTTTGCTTTGTGCCAGGACTCTGCCCTGCTCCCGCAGATCTCTGACAGACAGAGAGTGCAGGCACCGCTCTGCACTGCAGTGTGGCACCTGAGAATTTATAGGGAGACTTTACCTATTTATGAGTGATTGCAGTGGGTTATTTATTGGGTTTAAGGCACAGCTTTCCCTGCAGCTTGTTCAGAGGCCCTGGTGCGGTTAGGGAAGGATGGGGGGAAAGGTGAGGAGGGCAGATCTCTGCCACGGGGCCACCCGCAGAAATGAGACGATAAAAGCAAATGTCGGATTATCTCCCTAATGCTGGATTATCACTCCTAACAAGGTGAATGGCTTGTCTTGGCAAATGGCTTCATAAGAATTGTGGATAGTTTTGAAAGGGTCTGTGTGGTCACACTTCAACCGTTGGCTGCTGCAGTTGATGTCAGCAGAGCAAATGTGACACCTCTCCCGAATTCCTCCGACGTGCCATGAGCCACAGGCTCTGATTGCAGAGTGGCTCGGGGGAAAGGTCTGTCAGGGGTGTCAGTCACTCACAGGGTGAGGAATAAAGCAATATCACAGCCCACGGTGCAGGCTGCTATCTGGAGACTGCATAACTCTACAATAAACTACACAGCTGAGCACTTAGAGCCACGATACCCCTGCAAGAGGAGCTGTAAATTGGACTAGACCATACTCCAGGACTCCACTGAAATCACCACAGTGAGGGAGCAGCTCTGCAAGCAAGGGGGTAACTGTGCCATGTGGAATTTACAAGTACCCATGGGAGGAAAAAAAAAATCAGCAACCTCATTCTCTGTGCCACACAACTCAACAGAGAGATGCCAAGTAGGATCAGTACAAGGTTTTATCCGAGTGGGATTACACACAAGCACAAAAAATAAAACATTCTGTATTCTACATTATATTACAAAGGCAGGCAGTCAATAAATAGATCAATAAATTATGGGAAGCACAGAAGAGTGTGTGAAAATAGGTGAAATTGGGCTTAGTTGGTGCGTGATAAAGTCTTTAGTGTTCATTCCCATGAAGTGTTGGAGTGATTCTTCCAAAGACCCTTATCACTTCCAGGGAAGATAACTTTCCCTTAAAAGTGTAAAACAGATGCAGGGACAGTACAGTAGGCTCTGGTACAGGCTAAAAGAGTCAACATCACTTACACTTTCCCAAGAATCTGACAAATTTGCAGCTTAGTATAAATAAAGTGACGGGTCTATTGTTTCTCAGCTCCGACACCTCCTTATCACCACGATTTGTTGCAGAAGAGTGGTGGAAACATGGCATGTGACCCCATCTCTAGAGTCTGGGGGGAGGAATATCCCTATGAATCGACAATTCAGCACTTACAGAAAGGGAAGAGCCTCGTGTCCTACTGGCACCAAGGGCTCTGCTGCTCTGCCTGGCACTGCTGGGGCCTTTGAGTCGGACTGTGCAGCTGCATCTCGTGGAATTTACTGACTGGGAAGGGGGACTGGTTCTTAGCTGGTATAAATTTCAAGGACAATTTTAGCTGGTACAATTCCAAGGGTTCAGGAAATTTATTGCACTTCCTTCTGCCACCTAAAGCTCTGGCCCTCGAGAGCCAACCCACGGCTGCTGCAGCAAAGGCAGCGCTGCCTCAGAGTGATTTGGTAATAAACCTGCACAGGGGGAATTTCTTGCCTTGGCCCATGCCTGGCACTGCTCCTGGACCATTTGCTTTCCTAAGAAAGATGGGAAAAGGAATGGTGCCCTTCTGCTCCAGATGCCAAATCATCCCTGCCAGTTACCTTTAACTGAAACAGGGCAAGAGTGAAGAAAGTATTAAAAAAAAAGGAAAAAACATCTTATTTGTGCCTTAGTGATTCAGGAGCTTGAGAATTATCAGGACTTAAGATCTACAGAGATAAATGAAGAAAAAAATGAGCATGTAAAGACCTTTATACAGATTGTACAGAACTGAATAGTCTAGGTGTGGTTGCCCATCACTCACGTATCTTTAACAGCTCTGGAAAGCCCCGGAGATGCCAATCAACATTGATAAAGTACAAAAATATGCCTTTATTTCTGGGAATTTGGATGTGCCCTTTTGGCACCAAGAGCCCTCCCAAACAATCCAGTGATCAGCTCCATGCCCTGACAGGAGGAGAGACTCGGTCGCAATCTGGACAGCAAAGAGCAGCGAGAAGGAAGCAATGGAACAAAATATACAATCCCTACACGACGTGCCCATTCCCCGTGACAGGAAACATACAATTATCTGTACAGGCCTCATTAAATAACCTCATTAAATAGCAAATCCCAAATGTACAAATTTACAGACTGAATCATTAAATACTCCCCCTGTGCCCTCCCCGTGCGTGCGTTCCCTCCTACTATCTGCAGCCACACTCTGACACCACCATGCCCTCGTACTTGAACTTGTAGGTGACCACCCCTGCATCCAAGTAGAGGATAGAGATGGGGTCGAGTTTGGTGGGCACGCAGCAGGCCTTGGAGGCTTTCTGGGGGTTCTTCAGGTGAACCAAAGTCTTGACTATGGCGTGTTTGGTTGGTGTGACGTGCTCTGTCAAGGGGTAGGCGCACACCCCGTGGCACTCGTAAGCTTCGTAGCCCGCCGGGGCGATGATCCAGGAGTCCCAGCCAATCTCCTTGAAGTCGATGTAGAGCGGAGTCTTTTTGCAGTAGTTGCCCTTTGCGTTCCTCCGGATCCGGGCGGTGGAGTCGTAGATGATGTTGGAGCGCATCTGGAGCAGCGCCTCCTCCCCAGGCTGGTCGTGGAAATTGCCAACCTCCAGGTTCTCCAGGTCCAGCAGCTGCTCGTGGTCTATCATTTCGTTCAGCTCTTCCTTCTCCTCCTTTTTGTCATTGCTTTGGTCGTCAGAGTACACAACCAACAGCGGCACGTGCTTGGCCTCGGAGTTGATGTCGATATCGAGTTTCCCTTCCCCGTTCTGCTCCTCCCCTTCCCTGCTCTCGATGTGAACTTCCAGCCGGTGCGTGGTCAGCCCTGCCCTGCGCCAGCGCCGGATGGCCTCGGTCACCTCGAAGCTTTCCCACTCGCTGCTCGTGCCGTAGATGTGCCTGGAGGCCAGGGCCACCGTCTTCCTCTCTTCCCCGGCCTCCACGTGGACGTTTTCCAGCACTTCGAAAATGGTGACCTTCCGGTCAAGCCCTTCGTAGAGCCTCTGGTCACGCTCCACCAAGGTGTAGAGCCTCAGCTCCGCCATGGTGATTTCCTCGTGGTGAGGGATGGAAACGTTGAACAGGAGCGGGTATTTCCGAGTCCCTGTAACGCCAACAGGGTGGGAATCCACGTCTGGAAAGGACAAAAATCAAATGTTTTAGAAGAGTCAGGACATCCAGGAGCACATGCACTGAAGGTCGTCCAGCCTGCTCTGCATTGCTGGGTTTCACCTGGACAGCTCCAGGAAAGCGTTTTTTCAGCACTTCCGAAAACTGTACTTGGAAAAAGGGCCGAGGTTATTTTAGATGTGTAAGGACAACAAGATCCCAGACATGCTACAGACCTGGATTTAGTGATCCTCCTTCTGTCCCTGGGCTTTCCAGGGACTTCCTGCCAACTGGAAGGTTTACGTATTAAAAACGTGTTGTTTAATATTGACATAAAAATCCCTTCTAGGTCGCTGCACAGCAACTGTTTAATAAACAAGGAAAAACATTCATTGGTGCAGGAGAGGAAGGGCAGAAGGATGTGGAGCTGGAGCGAACATGAAATGGGCAAATACAAGAAATGTGGGTGCTTTCATGTTCCTGTGCTAGCAGGAATTCCCTGCTGCTCCAGCTTCCCTCAGACATGGAAAGGGCCAAGCACTAAGGGAGGAAAAGCTGCTTTGGAAGATGAAAGGCTCCCGGTGAGGAAGAGCAGGTGGCACCAGGGTGACCTGGCAGCCACAGGCCCTGTGGGCTTTGGGTGAGCCACCAGCTGCACTCAGCCAGGCACCCTGGGCACCTTTTGTCAATAGAACAGCTGAGGAGGACAATGTTTGGTGTCAGCTGTCCTGGCTGCACTCTTGGTTTCTGCACAGCAACATTCATTTCCTCCCACAGTGCAGGATCTGCTCACAAGGGTGCATTTGCTGCCTCCTTGCAACCCAGAAGGCAGATTAGGACACAGAGGCTGTAACTATAATTAATGCAAAGGCAAACTCTTTGTGACCTATTACTCCCTTCACCTCTGACTTCCCCGAGTTTTCCATGTTTGTAGAAAAATGACACTGCTAAAGCCGCAGGGACTGGCCACGCTCCACCAGAGCACTTAGGCAAGCCATGAACTTCAGCTCGTGACTTGTCCTGTTCAGCTGCAGTTTGGAGGCTTTGAGGCACCTGCCTTTTTCTTTTCTTTTTTTTTTTTCATTTTGCATTTTCATCTCTTCACAAATGAAAAAAATGAGGGGTGGTTCTGCTTCCATTTCCCTGCCTGTTAAAGGTGGGAGCGGAACCTGCTCTGCACAGAGCCAGGGTAGGAGCAGACTGTGAGCTAAATGTGATCCAAGCTGAGCTATAATCTCCACACTGGGAGGAATCTCCGGAGTTTCCTAGACCTTACCATGCTAAAACAAGGCTCCAGTGCTTGCACACCATGCCAGGGTGGAGAAATGCCCCCCGACCATATGGCAGATGAGCACAAGGGATTCACCAGCAGGCAGGGGAAGGCCACTCCGTGTGTGAGAAGCCGGGTGAGTGTTAGAAGGGCACGAAGGATGTGCCTTTGCACCTCTCAGACAGCCAGGATGTGACTCTGCTCTTCAGCTACACAGTCCATAGGGTGCCAGATCTCCTGCTGCTCCCAGTACACCCCTGGGAGCGCTGGGAAGGGAGATTTGGAGTCCGTAGGAAAAGAAAAATTTCCCTTTATTTCAAGTATTAAGCACTGATTACAGCCCCATTTACAACCAAACTGTTCTGGTCCATGGGTTAAAACAAAGAGCTAATTCCAGCCATGCCACCTGTTACATTTCTATAATAAAGGATTTAATGGATAATAATGAAACTGGGATTACTGCCAGTTTTCAGCAGGCAGGTGGACAAAACAGTTCCATGGTCTGTTTCTCCTGTCCTGATCATTGCAAGGAATTAATTTCTCGACCAAAAGAGCTCTTTAGCATGAAATGGATGATTCTTAATTTTCCAGACTTTGATGACACACGAAAAACATGAATTACACGGTCCTTTAACTGCACACGTTTGTGAAGCTGTGTTCCCCTCAGCAGTCCCGCTTTGCCTCTTGCTGGTTTGGATTGGAAGAGGTGAGAGAAAATCTGAAATGGCAGAAATTTAAGGCGAGTTTTCCCCATTTGACACAGAACTTCTGCAACGGGCACAGGAGGACAGCACAGAGCTGCCAACACCACCTGGCAAAGGTCAGTCTGTGCCACTTTGGTGCTTCAAACCTGAATTTTTGCAGGCAGAATGATTTCAGATTTGCATCACTACACCATAGGATATTTTATTCTTTACCATACTGTACTTGGCAATCTTTATCCCATTATTTCTTTTTCAAATAGCTCAAAATGAGAACAACACCTCCCCCGTGAGTGCCTTCACTCCTGCTGCTGGGCAGAGACAGGCACGGCAGGGTGAGCAGCTGGTCACCACTGCCTGCAACTGGTTTGCCACCAACCCTCCAGTAAATTTCTCCACACAGGAGAAAAGGTTGTGTAAAGAAGCTTTAAGCCACAAAGCAGAGTCTCCTCATACCAGAAACCCACTGATGGTAAAGGGTGCCTGGGCCTGGCAGGAGATGGGAGCAGAACAGAGCTTTGGGATTCTCTCCTGGCATCTCTCTGCCCTGCAAAACTCAAATGACTTCCACTCAGCCTCTCCTCACAGCTCATCGCTTTGAGACTGTAAATGTGAAAGAAAAAACAAGAATGTCTTTAACTTCATTAATTAAGTGAACAGAGGATGAGCAAGGTCCCATGGCAGCTTGAACAGCCACGTGTGCCCCTGGGTAATTAAACATGAATCAAAGCACTTGCATTTGCCTCATGGAGCAAGGGATACTTGGAATTGTTTAGTTGAAAAACGTTTTTAGCATAAAACATGTGTTGGTGTAAAAAGGTATTGGCAAATGACTGAGTATGAGTGCTGAAGCATTGTCTTGTCCTCGTTGAACTGAGGGGAGTGTGGAAGGAAAAGCCGAGAGAGAAATGGCACAAGAGCATTTGCTCAGTTGGTTGGAGCAGGGTGTTAATAATGCCAAGGCTGTGGGTTTGATCCCTGTGTGAGCCATTCACTTGGGAGTGTGATTTGATGATCCTTGTGGGTCCCCTTCAACTCAGAACATTCTTGATTCTGTGCTAATTGGGCTTCTTCAGGTTTTGTTTGTTTGTTTTATTAGGATATAGTCTAGTCCTCCAAAGTAAAACCTAAGGGTTATCCAAAATTCCTCTTCACTTATTTCTGTGTATTTTCTGGACTGTGCTCCGATGTCAAAGGTAGAAAACGTCACAAATGCCACGGGATCAATAGTGAGAAGGCATTAATAGAATGCTGCACTTGGTTAAGCTCATAATTTAAAAATATTGCACTTGAATATTGTATTCGGAAATACACTTAGAACAGCCTGTAAAGATAAGCCTTGTCTTAATTTAAAATATTACTTAAGGTATCCATTAAAAAAAATCAATCAGCTGATTACACATGGTGTGTGTCACTATGGGGATAAAGAAATTGATGCACCGAAGTTATGCTTGGTGCTGCCCCAACGTTAAAGACACATCTTTCCCCAAAACCCTACAGTCTCCAGAGCAAAGGACAAGGACTCTGTCTCACCAGAGGTGGGGTCTGGGCAGCCCTGCTGCAGCTGCTGGTTTCCAAGGCCATCCTCACCAGAAGGCCTTTTCCCCAGCGCAGTTCATGCTCTGTACCTGGCCAAGACATTTATCACTGGCTCTACAGATGCTCCTTCCTGCCCACTTCTCCCAGGGATGTACAGCTCTTACCTTCATTTTTGAAGCTCCTGATGATATTTGCAGAAGGCATCGATGTCCTGTCCGTGGCAAACCTGTTGTACAGCTCTAGCATGTACTCTGGCGGGTCCACCTTGGCTGACTCATGCAGGGGGATGTCAGAGAGGTTCAACGTCTTCAAAAACTCATTTTTCATGTTCTGGAGCAGCGTGTTGAAATCAACCCCATCTTGCTCAGAGAGGATCTCATCAAAAAGAGGCACATCTTCCTCCAGGGAAGAGTGCTCCAAGCTCAGGATGGGACTGCAGGCTGCAAGGTGAACCAGGAGGGAGAGGACAGCCCAGAGCTGGAGGACAACAGAATCCATGGCTTTGCCCGCGCCTCCAACCGTGCTCAATGAGCTCTGGCTCTCGTGTGGGCTCGGTGGTGGTTTTATCCGCTGGGTTGTGCGCGGCTTGTGTCACAGAGGGATGACAAGTTTGGAAGCTCTTGTCTTGAAACTTGTGATCCGTCCTGTCTGTCTGCCCCTTCCCCCTCCCCAAAACCAGGTCTCGGTAATTGGATCTGACTCGCTCTCCTCTATGGCCGCCTTGCCTCCCTTATCTCAGGCAGTGGAAGCTGCTCACCAGATTTGTTGCTATCTCGCCATCCCCTCTCCCTTAATGAGCGTTTTGTAAACATTCTGCGCGGGACTCTCAGAGATAGGACGAGTTTCTCCTCAGAGAGGAGCTGCCCTTCCTTTCTCCCTCCCGGTAGCTGACTTTGCCTGCCGTGCGTGAACTGTTTCCATCCGCGCGGATTTCAGGCGAACGCGTAAATTCCGTAGAGCCCCTCTCCAAATACACCCATTTCACACTAAGGGCAAACAACAGCTCCCTCTGCCCTTTGCAGAACTATTTCAGAGTCAGGTCTTTACGTTAAAATTTAAAAGGAATTTCTTTGGGAAAAATTCCATTCTTCTGTACTTGTCCAGAGAAGAGCTCTTGGTGCTACCACAGCGCAGAGTCACCAGGCCCTGGATGCAGAAGAGCCAGGATGAGCAAAGAGAGTGACACCTCCAAGGAGCAGGGAGTTGGACTTTGTGACCCTCCTGGGTCACTTCCAGCTTGAGGTATTCCATGATTCCATGACTGGAGTATTTGCAAGTGGTTCAGAAAATCTTTATTTCCTTCATCTTTCATATGTGACTGGTAAATCACAGTTATGCTTGGTTTAGTCACAGCACTGCTGAATAAAAAATTATCAAAAATGCACAAAGGCCAGCAGGTGACTCTGATTTCAGGTTCACATCAATTCAAACAGCTCAGGGACACAGTGTGGAGAATATAGAAATGACTTTGCAAAACCATGTGCTAAAATTAATGGCGCTTTTTGCGTAAGTGTGCAAATTTCAACAAACTGTGAGCAGTGTGCAGGCAAAAATCAGTCTGGTTCATAGATAACATTGTCCACTTCAATCTCCCTGTTCTCCACAGACTTTCCCAAGTGCTCTTGTTTTGACAGCCTGGCCAGAGCTCAGCGCCTGTCCCCGAGGGGTTCAGCACTCAAGATAAAGAGGCATTTCTGCTCATGCTGCAGAGCTTTTCCTTGCAAGCACTAAGAACCTTACCCAAGGACTAAACCACGGACCTGCTGGGTTTCCTGGACTCTGCTTTTTGTCTAAGCACATCCATTGATTTGCTGCCCCATCTCTGCAATTTTCTTCCTTCGTCATTTGCCCAAATCTATCACTGCCACAAACGGCCACAGCAATTAGAACCATGCTCAAGTCATGCCTGTTTTAAATTCATCCTCCAGGCTTTTAGCCAAAAATCAGTATCTTTGTGAAAATCACGTGCAGTGTGGCTGCCATGGAGCCAGACACTGACATGGCATTTTAACCCCATTTCATTCAACTTTCCTTCTTCTGAACGTGGGAAACCTGATGCTAGAGGAGAAGTGTGTTATCGAGGTCCCTGTTATTGCTACACCACATTAGAAGTAGATATTTGAGCTTAGCAAGATTGATTTAGACCTCACTGTGGAGTTCATGGCTATCTGTAAATCCTCTGGAGCCTTATCAAAGGCTGATCTCTGGATATTGTGGCTTTCCAGAGCTGAGCACAGAAATCTTGGAGCAGTTCAGGCCACTTCTGTTAATTAAGAGAAAAGTGCAATCTTCTTTTTGTTGATGATTCATCACCACATTAAGGTCTTTACTTCCATAGGAAGTGAGATCAACATTAAAAATCCCGGGAACTGGCTTAGCCTTAACTCTTCGATGCAGCACATCAGCGACTCCTATAAAGGAAAGTCTTTGGGGTTGCTTGTCACAGCCACTGATGCAGGACATTCATCACGAGGGTGATAATGCCTGCAGAGGGTTTGCTTGTTTAATGCTTCAATATTCATTTCAAAAATGCACTGATTTCATTTATATATATATATATATGCAGATATTATTCAATTACAGAGATAAGCACATTGTAGGAGCTGCTGCTTGCTGCACTGGGATCTGTGGAACTCCTTTCAAAGGGATTGGGGTTTTCTGTGAGGTTCAGAGCTGATGGTTTTGAATTTAAAAGGATTTCTTCAGCATTTGTGTCATTCTTGAGTTTTGTAGTTGAGTCTCCTCTCTCACTCTGAACACACCGAGTATTTCGGGGTCTGCAGCTGGCCCTTGATCAGACACTGAGTGAAATTCTCTGTTACTCTGTTGATGCAGATGAGTAGTTCCAGAGCCAGAGGAGCTTTTCTAGGTTTGCTCCCCTTTCCTATGAACTAAAGGTCAGCCTGTTGTGCAGCTCTGGATCCCTGGGTGCCAACACTGAACAGCATCATTTCAGCTGCTCTGGGGGTGGTGGGAGCAGCACTGAGGCTGGGCTGGGACCTCCCTGAGCCCTGCTCAGTCCAGACAGGTTTGTTGAATCTGTCATCTCCCAGGCTGCAGATTTTACTACGTAAAGCAGAAAGCAGTTGTGAACACAGGGGTCTGACATCCATTTCCTAGCCCACAAGTGTCATCTTGCCTCAGTGGCTCATTAGGAACACAATTCCTGCATTTCCGCTCTGGTTTTGATAAGTCCTTGAACAATGGCAGAGTGCAGGGGTTGTACACAAACCAGCTTGTGCTGAGTTTCCTGACTTATTCCATGTAGACCCCGCTGGGGATTTGCCAGATGAGGAATACCCAGAGAGCACATCTGACATAAAAGCAGCTTCCTGTTTCCTTAGGCTGCAGGCTGATGATTTTACCACACTGATAATTATTTTTTCTGAGTTGAATTGTGTAACAGAAAGGTTTTATTTCGTGTCACTGAAATGGTTTGTCCTTTTTCCCCCCACACGCACTGCAATTTACACACACAATAAGTATCCTAGAAAGGAATTGCTTTCAAAAAATCAATGCTAATTAGATGACCTAAGATAGCTGGAGAGGGAGCATCAATAAACAGCACAGTTAACCGTGATTCAGTCTGTAGCATGAGCAGTGAGCCCATCCCATCAGCAGTAGGGGGGTCATTGGGCAGGCTGGGTTACACAAAGATCCTGGAAAGGTCTCTTGGCCCCCACTCTGAGGGAGCTGCTGTTCATCTCCAGTTCATTTGCAGCTGTTGTGGGGACACGTGGCTACTGCGAGCCCAGGGCTCTGCACTGACCCTGGCAGCGCTGGGGACCAGCCCCTGGCACTCACAGAGCACCCGGCGATCCCTCTCCACCTTCCTGCTGGATCTGCTGTGATGGAGAGGCTGGACAGGATCTCTTCCTATGCCATGGTAAGAACTGGAGGAGAAAATCAGCCCAGGAAGCAGAGAGGCCTCAGCAGAGAAGGCAGGAGCAGCCGAGGCTCTGCAGCCGCTCCTGGGAACTCCTCACTTGTCCAAAGGGTCCATCCTGAAGATTGTGGGGTTCCAAAATAGACTCTAATCTCGGGCACCCCACAGCTTCCTCCCAGCTGATGCCTCCAGGGCTCCTTCTGTCAAGAGGCAGCAGAAGAGCTGGGTCAGAGCAGGAATGTGGGGCAGGAGCGGTGCTGAAAGGCTGGGAAGTGAGGCAGGGCTCTTCCGAGTGTCAAGGTCGGGATACACGGGATGCAGAGGGTGTGATGCTCCTCTGGGCAAGAGGAAATGGGGAGAAGGAATGTGAAGTGGTTTTGAAGCATCCTCACCCTTCCTTGGCCTGTTTTTCGGCATGGAGGAGCACCTGGCCTCACCCCACGGCTCGGAGCAGCCTCGGAGGGGGAACCTTGCCCAGGAGAAGGTGATCAGTGTTTGCTCCAGTGCCCTGGGCTTTCTGGGCGTGAATAGTTCCCCAGGGAACAAAGTTTGCCAGTTACACGATGTCACATCTGATTTCCCCACCTGTAAACACAGGTGGGTTTTCATTCAGCAATCCACACCTTAAAACTTCCATTATGATTTTTAAATTCGATTGCTCCTACATAGTAGGCTTTTTTTTAAGTGTGAAAAAAGTGTTTCTCTGGTCCTTTCCCCCCTTTTTTCTTTATTTGTTTTAATGGATTCTACTGAAAAAATCTCTCAGAAAACACCACCAAGCAAACCCAAAGAAACTAAGGTTTCAGTAGAGGGAAACAGAATTTTTCTTGGATTAACTGCAGATGAATTACTGACAAGAAAATACCCCTTAGAATTCTCCTTCTGTTTTTGTTTGTTTGTTTGGGTTTTTTTTTTTTAATATTTGATGAAAAAAAATCAATTCAATAAATAATCTATTGGAGAGGGAGAGGATATTAAAATTTTGCCTGTCCTGCCTGTATACAAATATAAAGATCACAGGTAAAACTGTGGCTGGACTGTGGTAAAAATTTCTTTTCAGATTGCACAAGGGAAGGACTCCCATCCACTTTTGGGGCTTTTGGGCTCCAGGGGAGCAGAGGGCACGGACAGCAGAGCCAGCAATTGTGTCTCAGTGTCCAGAACTCAGAATCCCATTCCTGCGCAGGAACTCCCCTGTCCCACCCTGCCCCCACAAGGAATCTGCATTACAGCACAAGGGAACTTTGTTCTTGTGTTAAAACCTCTGAGAAACCCAGGAAAATCAGGTCACCACACTCGGCCCCAGGAGGGCTTTTGCCCATCAGTAACAGAACATTAATGAAGAATGAGGTGTGTTTAATGGGAGAACAGGAGTGACTCTGGTGACTTTAAATAGACAAAAACATTGGGACCAGTCTGAAAAACCCACATACTTCCCCACTGCACAGGGCAGGGAGGTGTGAGACACACCCCTGTCACAGCTCTTGGAACACATCTCAACATTCAGCCTGGCTTGACAGCAGCTTGCTGAGAAATTCTTAAAATTCATTCTGGACAACCCCAATATCCTTCCCAAGAGCTGTGGAAGTGCAGGAATTTCGGGTCAAGGCTGCTCCCTGATCAGGGACCTCAGTCACACCATTGCAGGGAAGCAGGACAGGGATGCAAACGTGCTGTAGCACCCACGGCATGTGATTCGAGGTTTTCCAAAATGCAGGGAAGAAATTATTGCAAAAATGCCCCACAATGGTCCCTGTCGGGAGATAGCTGTGGCATGAGGTAACTGCTGGCTGTGATATGGGAGATAAAGACGAGTGTGACACTGACAGTGTGATGAGCTTGCAATGGAATAACTAAAATTAGTTTCCATTCCTGCATCTGCCTAAGTCCTTATTCCCTTTGCCTTGGTTCAGGGCTGCTGTGGATTCCCTGTCCATAAATGGGCTGTTCCCAGGGGCTCTATTCCCATTTCAGACGTCACTGGAAAATGAAAGGATAGTATTTAATGAAAGAGTGGCGGGGGAGAAACGTGGCAGTGCATTATGGCCTGTGCAATCAAGAGAAAAATCAGGGAGAAGAGGGAAAGGGAGAAGGCTGGGCAGCCACAAGGACAGGGAATTCCTGAAACTGAGAGACACCAGCTCCTCCTGACCCAGGGAGCTCCTTAACCCGTGTGACAGCAGCTCCTCCTGGCCTGGAGCACCACTGGCTTTGTGTGGTGAGCCCAGGGCTCGTCTCCCTCAGCTCTTCCCAGGCAAGTGGAAAGGATGGGGATCACACAAACCAACAGGGCACACAAACTGCCTGCACTGCCACTGGAAATTCCCTTTCCTCCCTCCTTTAATCCTGTGGAGGTGGCAGAAGCCCCAGGCTCTGGGAAGGGACTCTGTCCATGTGCATTTGCTCCAGAGCAGCCTGGGCTGGGCCGTGGGTCGGCGGCCACGTGGCAGCACAGAGAAATGATGGGAAGCTGAGAGTTCCAAGCCAGTGGAAAGCCTGAGGAACTGAAACAGAAAGAGCTGGAAAAACAGCTGTACATGGCCTTCCTGTCAGTGTCCTGCCAGCCACGTGCAGCAAATGCCCTGCAAGCTCTCGGCCTCGCTGTCCCAGCTCCCGGTGTCCTCGCTCCTCCAGCAGGTATTTGGAAGAGCTGCCACTTCCATGACTGGGTGGGCTTTGCACTTAACTGGGACATTTGTGGCACCCACCAAGTTCACTGCCCAGTCCTGCAGTCGGAGAGGGATACCCAGGAAGTTTTCAGATCCTTACACGAGACAGTCACATTCCAGCATTGAACCTGGTTTTATTTTCTCCTGCTCATTCTCAAAATGAACAAACACAGGCAATAAAAATGCACACGTGTTTCCAGGGCCAGGAAGTTATTTGCTCACGTCATTTACAGGATGAGAAATGTCTCAAAATCTCTTGATTTGTCTCCCCTCCCATGAGCTGGGTACATGCCTTGGTATGCATGGATGCAGGCTCTAATAATATTAGAAGGTCATTCAAAGTTAAAATAAATGACCTTTTATGGTCACACAATTTATTAATTCAGTCCTCAGTTAGTTCAAACCTGGTGAGACATGGTCAAAAATAAATCAATTCCTATTTGATATCTTCACACAGAAAGTGAGAGCAGTGCTAATGAACAGAGAGGAGCTGCTGTTTAATCCCAGCAGTTTGGACTCTGCAGCCTTCTTATCACACTCCCTTCACAGAACAGTTTGACAGAAAAAGGTCAAGAGAAAGTTTTAATTTTACATTTTTGAAATTCTTTCTCTCATCATGCAGTTATTTTGTGGTGCTTTGGTATTCATGTGGGTGTTAAACTTCAGGAAACTCTCTGAGCTGCTCCAGTGACACTGACAAAAACAAGATTGCAGAACAAAACCTTTCAGAAACCTCCCAGACTTGTCCCCTTTCCTTGTCAGCCCCATGTCCAAGCAGGCTCTTTGAGGGATACCATTCTTTTCCTTAATGAGAGCTCCATTTAACAGCTCTCACAGCCCTAAATGAACGAAGTTCTTGGGAATAATCACTAAATGTATTTTGTCCTTGGGTTTGAGAACTGTGGATTCCTAATCTTCAACAATGGGGAAAAAACCAGACTCAGGTCAACAGAAATTGTTTTGTTGACAATTTTGATTAATAACTTGAAATTATTTAAATGACAACTTGAGTACTAAGCAGAGGTGGAATATTTTCTGGCAGTGTTAGTTGATATCTCAGCACGAGATATTAATGGCTAAGTCAACAGCTTGTAATCACATCAGCAGAACATGAGGAAAACTTAGACAAGCCTGTCTAATATTTGCTCTGTTTATTTAATGTTCGGATTGGAATCAGAAAGGGAAAGAAAATTGTACATAACAGTAGAAAAGATTGATTCATTAAAAAATACTTTTTTAAGTTTAGCCTTAAAAATTCAAAGATGAAAGTGTGTTACATTCTACTCTCTGTAACTCGATGACTGGAATTTTACTGGGTAAATTCAGGTTGTCAGCAGCCTCTCTCTGCTGTGACGGCCATGCAGCTGAATATCAAATTTTGCCTTTTCCATCCTTTTTTTAAAGGGAAACTGGCTCAAACACCTCACTGATTTTGACTTCAGTTGCAGCAAAAATTGCAAATGTGTTCTGTTCCTCTCGGCCTTGCTTCTGCAACTTTGTTGTTTGGGATGCTCAGAGCACCCCAGGGCTCTGAGCAGAGCTCACAGGGCAGCTGCTGAATGCTCCTCACCTGGAAAAGTCTTACATCTATCTGAGACAATGAACCGAAGCACTAATTCCTCTCCAAATTTAACGAACACATTGAAATGTCATTTTTTAATTGCCAGCTTTTAGAAAGCAATTCACAAGAAACAAAGCAAATGAGGGTCCAGTGGCAACAGCTCCATGCAGGTGTCTTTACAGGCAGAAAATAATTCCATGGATCCACAGTTTGGTTTGTGAGTCTCTGCCCCAACAGCCTGAGACTGTTTTAGGGGGAGACATGTTTTAGGGGGAGCAAAGTTTACTCTTTCTCAGGTGCTCTGTGTGCTCTATGAACCCTTGTGAGGCTCGGGATCATGAAAACACAATTTAACCGGATAACTTTTAACCAATCTCCCACTTTTTAGACTCTGGCTGTGCCAGTTTCTTGCTGTGTTGTGCTGATCTCCCTCCCAGCTGTGTAACACCAGCACTCCCTCCCCTCTGCTCCCGGAGCTTCTCCAGGTGAAAACAGCCTCTGCTTCCCCTCACAGGGGGTGGGAAAGGGGATTGGTGATCCCTGCTGACTCGAGCCATAACGTTTTTGTGTCTTAAACACGTTTTTAAATGCCTGGAGATCCTTAGGTGACCATCTGTGGGGGGACGTGGATGCACAGTGTCCCACCCGGAACGTGCCAGGCAGGATTCACAGCCCGCACACTGACAGGCTGGGCCCTCCTGGGACACATCTGAGTCACAAGAACATCCTCAGAAAAACTCATTGTGCTGCCTCACCCCTCTACCCTCCATCACAGATATATTTTGAGGGTTGGACTTGATGATCTCGGAGGTCTCCTCAAACCTTAATGATTCTGTGATTTTATGATTCGATGCCCACATCAGTTCTCATCCCAGTACCAGCAAATACAAACGGATTTTTAAAAGATGTTTTCTCCTCTCTCAGCACTGCTACAAAAGGATCAACTTTATGCTACATTTGCTTTTCTACCCGGCAAAAAATGGCTAGAGCAGCCTGAGGTCCCCATTCGGTAGGTCTGAATCACCACCCTCCCTTTGCACACACTCTCAGAAAATTAAAGAAAGTGGGACCTGCCCAATCACCTTTGTCTGGCTGCCTCTTGCTGAGCTGCACAAAAGGGCACAGAAGAGGACTTGCAGAAGTGTGAGAGACACTAAACCCAGCAGAGGATGTGGCCGTGGGGAGTGCTGGGACTGGCAGGACATGCCTGGAAGGAGCACAGACCTGGCTGCAGAAGTCCAGCCAGGCCTCCAGCCCCCTCTGCCCTTGGTCCCCTCCAAAAACCCCAAATGAAACAAGAATCCCTCTGTGGGTTCTTCATGCCCGAGGAAAGAGCCTGGCAGAGCAGGACTGGGCAGGGGCAGAGGAGCTGCTTGGGCTTCTCTTGGTGGCAACAGTGTGGTGATAAGGAGAGAGAGATAAGGAGTGTTGGGGCTGCTCCCTTTGCCTGTGCTCCTGGTCAGCTTGGGACTGGCCTTTGTCAGACTGAGCTTCATCTGCTGCTGGGCCTCTTTTCTGAAAGGGAAAAGATTTCACTCGTTCATATGGGAGCTTGTGAGTCTTTGCCTCTCGTGTTTCAGGAGCGCTTGGGAATATTTCATTAATAAACCTCCCGCAAACACAATGTCCCATTGAATAATAGGATATGTAAAAGCACACACATACATTAGAGAGAAAAACTCAAATTATTAAGAAATCAAAAAATAGTTCAGGTAATCACCAAATGGGGCATAATTACAAATGAAAATAAATATTCCGCTGGGTTTGAAATATGAAAAAATGAATTCTAATGCTTTGTATCCTAACTCAGTTTTTACTTGCAGGGGAACAGGTGGACAGGATTAATTCTATTTTGTTTTTGAGCTGTGGTTGGCTCACAGTCGGTGCTTTTACCAGCCTAATGACAGCACAGCTCACTCACCAGCCTGGGTCCCTACCGCGATCAGAAAACCCCAACTCCCGAGGCTGCTGTAACCATTTGCCATCTAGTGGACAATGGAAATCTCACTCCGTGCTTGGCTGGAGTAGAAAGAAATATGGACACCAGGATTGGGGTGTATTCCTTGGAAATCTGGTCTGGCTCATTAGCCAAGACATTCACTTATTTTAAATAAGTAATGGTGTAAGAGCCAGCTCACCTGCTGATGATTTGTAATCTGAGTATTTAAGATCAGGCACCTTGACTGAAACTGGAGTGAGGGATTTGTCCTCTTTTCCTCTTGCACATGGATCTTGCCGTGTTCAGTGCTCGACCACAGCAGTTCGTGGTGGTTACAGACACACACTCCAGGGGCAAATTTTTGTCTTCTAAAATGAATGATTTTTTGTCCTCTCATGTCTATGCCTTGTTAGCACAAAAAGGGTGGAAAGACCCAGCAGATGAAGATACCCCTTCGCATCTTTGGCCTGCCCAGATGACACAATTTCTATTTAATTTAGCAGGCTTGATTCTCCAGTCTGGCTTAATTTTTCCCTGCTACTGGGAATTCTTCCTATGAGGGAAAACTTACCAATAACTGTCCCTTTCCACGACTTGATGCACACTGAAACACTTGTTTTCACCTCTCACACAAGATACATGAAAATCTGCCATTCCTCCTGATTTGTGTCTTTCATTTAAAAGGTGTTTCTCAACAGGGTAAGAGTTTCCACGTTAATCTCTGGTTTTGAAATGATCCCAAATGGTGCAGTTGTCATACCTTGGCCTTGGTAAATTGTCCTGTACACTGGGCAATCTGGGCAAGTGGGAGGTTCTCAGGGTAATGGGCTCAGTGGTAAAAGCATCTTGGATTAATGTGCAGCACAGGTGACTGGAAAATTTGATGTCCTTGGCAGTGAGAGACCACAGAGGTTCTCGGCCCACAGGGATCAGGAAGTCTGAGCTGCAGAGAGGTGGAGAGGAGGAGGAGAGATGGGCTAATCCTGCCTGCCCCGAATGCCTGACGTGTTTCTGCTGCCTGTCAGTGGCATCCAACGATACCATGGCTTGGATTCCAGGCATGCCTTCAAACACCTTTCAGGCTTTTAGAAAAAAAGTTGTGAGCAAACAATCAGCATTATCTTGATATTCCAGCCAGGAATAAATACCGTTTTAATTTACAGAAGCAGCCAGTGCACACCCACACAGATTCTCACTCAGGCACACCCAGACTGAGCTCTCCAGTGTGTCCCTTCCAACTCAGAATGTTCTGTGATCTCTGATCTTCCACATAAAATAAATTCCCCACTTTTTACAGAACAACCCAGGCTGGGAAGTTAGACAAACTACCAGAACACGCCTGTGACTCTGGTGGAGAGGAGCTCTCGGGAAGATCAGGTGACTTTCAAGATAATGAGTTCCATCCTGACACTCCCTCTCTAGACCCTTCCAGCCAATCTGTCTTTAGGATCTAAGCTCGTGCACTGGCTCCTCTTTCATTTTAGTGAGAGCTCTGGGTTCTGGTGCTGGTGGGATCAGGGTAGCCCTGCCCCTCTCCTGCTGCAGACTCGCAGGGGCTGTGCTGCTCTCCAGGTGTTAACCTTGTGCTCGACGCCAACAAGCTCCACCGTATCCACCTGCACGTTGACCTTGCGCGGTTATCGGGACGAGCTCTCAGCTTTGTGCCCTGGGAACACAACTCCACCATTGTTCCTGGGATCAGCTGCTGGGCTGCAGCGCTCTGTGGGTGCCGCCCATGGAAATCACTGGGAATTTTCCATCCATTCCACTGGAAAATCTCATGGATCACAATGCAAAAAGATCCTCTACCAACAAACGACCCACAAAGCCACTGATACCTAATGAGCTCTAGGACAGCAGATGTTTCTATCAGATAGAGCCTAAGTTAGCTGATTAATAAAATTAAAGGTTTAATACGTTAATATATTCAGCTTTGGGCCTCTCATGGCAAGAAGGACATTGAGGGGCTGGAGCGTGTCCAGAGATGGGAACGGAGCTGGGAAGGGGCTGGAGCCCCAGGAGCAGCTGAGGGAGCTGGGAAAGGGGCTCAGCCTGGAGCAAAGGAGGCTCAGGGGGGACCTTGTGGCTCTGCACAAGTCCCTGACAGGAGGGGGCAGCCGGGGGAGTCGGGCTCTGCTCCCAGGGAACAGGGACAGGAGGAGAGGGAACTGGAAGTGTTCAAAAAAATGTGTGGATGTGGCACCTGGGGACACGGTCTGGTGGTGAACAGGGTGGTGGTGGTGGGTTGACGCTTGATGACCTTAAAGGCCTTTTCCAATCTTGATTCTGTGATTTCCTTCATGTCATGAACACTCAGCGCAGAGCCTTTGCTGACACTGGGTGGATTTAAAGATTGACACTTTCAGACTACAGTTACTTCAGGCTGGATATGATCTTCAGGCACACTTTACCTATTGCTGATTTTTACCTCTTTGGTCTTTCCCTGTAGTCCAGTTATAATATCAAGCACCTGCAAGATAAGAAAAATAGATTAATTATAGTCCAAGACAGGTCCATAAAGCATATTGTAAACTGTGGCCTAGTCAACAAAGAATGAAATGGCAGGAAATAACAAGGGCAAATACAGTATCAATAAATAAAATATCCAACTTCTTTCTCCTGCATAAGTCCTTTTCTCTGGTTTGTTCAGAGCTGGCTGTACACTCCTGTTTGCTTTGTAATCAGTTATTTTGAATTGAGAATAAATTTCTTTTTGCTTTGCAGCCTTTTCTAGCATGACCTTTGAGGTTGCTGGTGATACCAACAGCTCAAGGGCTGTGAATTCAGAGCTGTAATTTGCCCATCCGTGTGCTCTTGTGGGAGCAGAACATCCTCTGGAAAAGTGGGGGAAGCAGAGCATGGCCACAGGGGTCGCGTGGTTTATGATTCTTCCCGTGCTCCCCCCTCTCTTTGCTGGGAGCTGTACCACAACAGATTTGTGCAGCAGCCCCACAACAGATTTGCCCCTGAGGTGCTGCACCCAGAAGTTTCCCATGAGCTGAACACCTGGACATTGGAGGGGCTGTGAGAGTAGATGGAGAGCTGAAGTTTTATTTACCAGACAACAAACAGAGCGGTCAAAATGCAAACATAATAGATATAAATCTATTCCTCACAGGCCTGACTGGTACCACGAGACTACGAACCAAAACTAAAGCTAGAAACAATATTCTTCCATTTGTGAGGAAGGGCAGGAACACTACCTCCCTGACTCAAAATTAAATGGCAGATAATGAGGTATTGAGGCTGGTTTCAGGGTCCATAGAACATAGAAAAACTATTCCTAGATTTATTTAACAAAGTTTGACCCTCCAGAAACATTTTTTGGATCACCAAGAACCCGCAGCCTGTCGTGAATACAATTAATCTAAAAGAACAGCTTCACCATGTGATGCAATGCTCTTTTATTAAACAGCAGATGGTTTGACCAGGAGTCTGATTTGAAAATAACAAACTGCAGGCCTGGGGCCACTTTTCTCCAAGGACTGTCTTGCCCCCTGGCAGCCATTCAAGGCTGCAATAAACAGTAAACATTCAGTTTTCATCCCCAAAACACACACCCCTTCCAAGCCCTGGTGGGAAGGATGTGTGAGTTCTACCATTCCCTGGGATTGCAGCAGAGCAGGCAGGTGGCACCAGCACTGCCCCATCCTGCATTTCCATCCGCTGCTGACACAAAGGCCTCTCCAAGGCACGTGGGACACTCAGCAAGTGGTCACAGCTCTTTGTGCCCTGCCATTGTGTGAAAGGAAAACTTTATTCCAAGGTACAAATTTTTTAGGGCTGGGACAGTGTCCTCTACCCAGGCTTGGAAAATGCCCAGAACAAAAATCTCTCTGACCCTCTGCACTTATTCAAAATGCTGCAAATTTCCACTGGGCCTGCAGAATTCAAGCTCTTTGCAGATGTAGGAAACGTGGATAGGCTCCCTCCCTTTATCTCCATTCACCTGTTCGCTCCCTCCCCCAGCCATCCTACATGAGGCGAGCCAGCACCTGGATGCTGATGCCAAAGTGAGGTTCTCCACTGGAAAAATCTGTTCTGTTTCTGTTTCTTCACTTTATGAAGCACAAACCAATGTCTGGGCCATGCTGCAGCCCCAGCACAGGAATGGACCAAAGGAAAATGTGTTTCTTCTGCAGGGCAGCTCACAAGGCCCACAGTAATTTTGGTCTGGTTTTGGATGGAAGAAACAGACAAAGCATTCTATTTATTTATTAAAGCATTATATTTATTTGTATATCATAGGCTTGTTATGCATCAAAGCTTTGCATAGGCAGGTTGAGCCTTGCATCCAAGTTCTGTTCCAGCTGGAGAACATGGTTACATAACATCACTGAACATGCAAAGAAACAAGGCATTTCCTAGCAACAAGAACGTCAAGATCCAGCTGCAATGAGTTGTTCACAGATTTTAATGCCCAAAATGCTTGGAATTCCGGCACTGGCACAGTTATCAACATTCACTGGTGCTAAAAAATCCCAAGAAAATGAGGATAGTATCAGTATCAGTATATACATCAGTATATATCCCAGTATCAGTATCTCCCCACCAGATGAGATCCCTGTATCCAGCTAGGAAAAATGTAAAATACACAAATCTCCATCCCCAGTTATGGCCCTATTCAAGGCTTCTGTTTGTCTCAAAATTGGGCAAAACCTTTGTGGTGTAGCTCAACAGGAAGAAATGTCTGTGCAGCTCCAAGGTAACACGAGGGCTTGGGTTAAAAGGGGAGGAAGGTGCCCTAATGTCCTGATCTGTAACCTACCTTCAGTGGCTACGAGCTTGTAGAGAGGCAGCCCCGTGCAGAGATTTTCAATGTGTTTGCCATAGAGAACCCAGTCTTTCAAATGCCCCACCCAGGAACTGCCATCTTGGAACTGGGCCCACACATTATTCGGAGAGTAGACATCCTTCATGGTCTGAAAAGAAAAGGTTAGACACCATCAGAAATGTAGCTGTAGCTTCACTCTGCTGGGGCACCCTTTGAGAAGGTTCCCAAACCTAAAATCACCTTCCTTTGGCTCACAAAAAGCATTGGATAAAGAAGCTTAATGCGTTAAAACCCCATATTTTCAATCTATTCAGTAACAAAATTTGCTAGATATTAATTATGCCAACAGAGCAAACCTGAGCTGCATCGCTGCAATAATAAGTTATGTTAATTGGCAGCAAGTTTTGCTGTAAATGTGCTAATGGACCAGAACTCCACCTCCAGACAATACTTCCAGTCTCCTGAAACCTCAGCCTGAATAGGGAAGTCAAAATCTGGTCAAAGTAAATTGATCTCTACATTCTGTTCTGAAAAAAAAAAAAAAAATTTAAGCAATATCAAGGTTGAAATATCAGCAGGACAATGAATAAAAGGAAAGTTTGCCTGAACTTAAATTGTGATCACCTCAAAATAGTCAGATTACATCAGTTCCAAGGACAGGGGATTGTACAGCTCAAGACAACCCCCTATTAAACTGCAGGGGGACCATGATGGTTCATTATCTTAAAAGAATGCTCTGCATGATATTCCCTTGAAGCTGTATCTTGTCAGGTCAGCTCCATCATTCCTAAGACAGCACAAGTCATTCCTGAGTTGGTTTAGGGGCAGAGTGGACAGTCCCCCTCATGCCACACTGCTCCCATCCAGCCTTCCTTGCCAGCAGCAAGGGTTCCCCACAAAGTCACCTCTCTTTCAAAAGCCAGACGTCCAATCTCTCGCAGCTCTGGGATGTATTCCTTCTTTATTTTCATGATAAAGCAGGCATTTCGTGAAAACAACCTGGTGGCAATATACCCCTGCGATGGAAAGAATGAAGGTTAAATCATTAGAAATGGCTAACGCTGACATTAGTTGATGCTCTCTACTCTTTGGGTCAATCTGGAAGGAACACCAGAGGCTGCAGAGGCTGCTGCTGTGGAATGACTGCATTTCCTTTGTCTCCTTTGGGGAATGGAACCAGCCTGTCCTGGTGCCTGTCCCTAAGACTGAAAGCATCATTTCTGACAGACTTCTGCTGCCCATGAGTGCTGGCAGCCCATCCTCACCTCCAGCCCCACTGAGGTCAGTGATCTCACGTCCAGGAACTGCCACCACAGGTTTCATTACAAGTCTTTTAAACTGCCCCATTGTATGGGTGAAAAAAAGGAGATGGCCAAGGAGGAGGAAAGGTGCTGGGAGTCTTCAAAGCAGCAGTGTTCTGGGACAAGATATGGTGACAATACACTAAAATAATTTCTGATTTTGAAAACTTCCTCAGGGATTGATTCGAGGCAGACTCTTGGATTTACTCACATGTCTGTAGTCAAAAATGGTATCAGAGGAGTACACGCCAGAGCGGACATGGACGTCAACGATGTGCTCCTCGCTGTGGATGGTCATAGTCCCAGTGACATAGTTGCTGACAGGATCTCGCAGCACAAAGGTCTTTGGTAAAAAGCACAAAATCATTGTTCATCACCTGGCTTCCATCTTTAGCAGGTGCAACAACCCCCAGTGCTTTCTGCTTTGTGCAAATATTAAATCCCTGAAGAACCCTGGAGCTCTCTGAGGAGGCTCTTGAGGTGCAGGTCAGTTATGAAACAGGCCCTTCTGCAGGCTGAGGAAAAACTGTATGGGACATCCCAGTCATTCTGCGCGGCAGCAGGGACTGGCAGGAGACGGCAGCAGTCTCCAGATGTTTGATTGGAGAGGAGACAGGAGACGTCTGTCCCCCTGACTTCTTGTTACTTTGCACCTGCACAGAACCACCTTTTGGCTTGACTGTCACCTCTGGCAAAAGCTCTTTCTCTACACTTGGCAATAAGCAACTTCTTAGTTTTAGTTTTTTCTGTGGTTTTCTTCCTATTCTATTCCCCCTGGCCAGGGATCCAACACATTTTAAATGCTCATGTGCAGGACAAGGCTCATCACTCTACTTACGTCCAATGCAGAAGTCTGAGCCCAAAAGATTCCCAGGCAAATGAGGACTGCAGCCTGTAAAAGTAATCAGATTTCTCTGTCATCAGAAACACCAGGCAGTGCCATAAAAAAACCCAGCCCATGAACTGAGGGAAGGAGCTGTAGCACCAGTTTGAAAAATTACCCACTTAGCATGTATATTAGTTGAAAACAACTAAAATTGCTCATTGTAGAGTTTCTGCTATCTGTTTACCTGTAACTGAAAAAGCAGCATAACTTAACCTTTACACTTCTGCAGTTTTCAGAATTCCCTCCTTGATGCCATGTTACTTCTTGATTTGCCTCTACAACTGCAATTATTAAATCATAACTAAGCCCCCCTTCTGGAACCAATTCTGCATTCTTTGCTCAAATGAGGCTTCCACTGACTTTGCTAACCCAAGAAATGCAAGTTTCCCTCTGAACCACCCAAAGAAACAACACACCGATCATTACTGTACCACTGTATTGTACCACTTACTTGAGCATCTTCTTCTCTATTTCCTTGTTTTTAAAAGTGAGGAGCTTACAGTATCAAAAGTTCAACAGAAATGGAGATACTTACAAATGTCTTCATTTTTCTTTCAGATGAGAACAAGAGTCTGCAGAAGGTAAGAACGCAAGAAAATCCTGGAGACCTTCAACTTTTATATCTTGCTGGAGGTGTGGGAAACACATGACAGAACTTTCCTTCATGACTCGAACAAGTCCATATCTACATGTCGTAAGCCTCCTATCTGAATTTTGGGTTAGCACAGATAACCTGACCCAGATATATTTAAAGCACTCAGTAACTCTCAGTAAATCAATCACTCTGCAAATGGCAATTATTCACTGGTTTAAACTTTAGTCTTGCTGGTTCTACTTTTTTAAATATTTAACAGGATATTATCCAGAATTAAATGACATTGGGAATAACTCTGCTATTCATTTGCACAAACTACATTTTGTCTTCTGAAATACAATCCCTAACAGCCTGAGTGATAGTCTGCAGAGAAGTGCTGGGAAGAAACACCTGTGTCATGGTGGCCTCCATGCCAGCCAACAAACAGATCAATTCTTCAGCCATTTCTTTCATTGAATATATTGGATGGGGCCCTGAGCCACCTGATAGCGAGTGGCATCCCTGCCCACGGCAGGGGGTTGGAACTGGATGATCTTTAAGGCCCCTTCTGACCCAAGCCATTGTGGGACTCCGTGAGTCCATTCTATATGCAGGGACCCTTAAAGAGAAGTGCTGCTCATTTTTGATCCACCGCGAATAGAGCACATGCATTGAAATCAGTGTCAGGGCTGGGAACGACAGCTGTGCTTCGCAAGGGAACCTGGGGGTCTTCTGGCCTCCTCAGCATACAAAGGAGTGACATGAAAACTCAGAGGGTCTGTGGTGCACACAAGGTCACAAACAAAAGGAGCAGGATGGGGATTCCCCCTTTGAAGCTGCTGCTGATTTCTGCATTTTATGAAAATGCCAATGGCCACGATATCACCATGAGAATGTTCTCTGGTGTTCTCTGGTGACTGCGACCTTGCCTGGACTCCTCCTCATCCGCTATTCTGCACCAGCCAGTGCTGGGACCTGGATGAATCACACTCTGCTTTCTGCTAGAAGGTCATAATCAAGGCTGGTTCCCTCCAAATAAAACAAGAACTCAAACTAATAGCAAACACATGTCTGTAATTTCTCTTATCAAAAACAAGGTGAAGGAGATTGTACAGAAATATCTCTCTGCAAACAGGCCTCAATGGAAAAAGAAAAAAAAGGAAATTGCACACATTTGCTTTATGCCACCTAAGTCCACATGAGAAAATGTTATCTCAAGTGAAACAATGCTGTGCTGCTAAGCAATATACCAGAAAACACATAAACAGATCTCAAATTCTGCTAAACCCAGTTAGACTAATTAGGTTGATGTTGCACTCCTCTTGAAAGCTGGCTCTCCCCCTTCTTCCCAAAAGATTCTTTTTTCATACTCAAAAGATATGTCAAAAATACTCAGAGCAGATTTTGACAGTCAAGTAAGTATTTCGCAGCAGGAATATAACAGGGTTAAGGCAGCAGAAGTTAAAAAAAAAGCTTTAATAAGTTATAAATGCATTAAGGGGAAAGCTTAATTTAACTTTTCCTCAGGGATTATGCCTTCATGTACTCATTTTGTTTGAAGAACACGCAAGAAGCAGCAGCTTCAGCTTTCCTCAGCATTGATGCGCTCAGGCATTATTAACATTATTAAGCTACAGAACTACTCTTAACTTATAAAATTGGCAGAAGAATTTGACCCATTATTTGACACTGTCATCCACTAAAAACCAGGTAAACAGGAGAACCCTGAGCATCAAGTGAAAAGTAAAATTGCAGCATTTCAGTTCAAGTCTGATTAACAAACAGAAATTTAAACATGTAAAGGAGAAGGATTCAATCAAGTTATGTTGAGATTGTATGATCACAATAAAGTCTCATGGTGGCTCATGGGTTTTTTCTCCAGATACTTTTCATAAATATTTACTTTATCAGGGAGTCAGCAAGTAGTGGGGAGAAAAGGTAAAGAGTGAAGCAACACCCCTAAAAACCAACATAACTCTCCATGCTCCCACTTGCACTTGGGTGGCCATGCCATGCTCTAGATAAAGGCAGGGTGACATAGCCTAGAAAACTGTGGCTCAAGGGCAGAATGAATCACATTCCACAGTTAAAAAACCCCCTCAAGCTCCAGCTTCAAGGATGCAACCAGAAATAATTTCATCAGGTTTACTCTTGCTAGACAGCAAGGAAAAGCACATGAACATGTGTGTGCACAGAACAAAACAGTAATTTGAGGGAAGGGTGAAATGTGCAATGTTTCTTACCCTTGGGAGGTTGCTGCACAGTGCTACAAGAATTTGCTACGGAAACAGAATGCCTTGAGCAGAGCTTTAAAGAGGACACAGAGACAAACTTGTACTGGAAAGAAAACAGGGTCTTATGCAGACAAAGCCCCATTCCCTGCCCTTTTCCCTGGCTATTCTACTGCTGTCACTAGTTCCATAAGCTGTGCTCAATGTCAAGTGCCTGAGCTGGGCGTTCGCCACACAAACTGCTCAAGCGCTCAGCAGCTGATGGAAGATGTGGAGGTTCAGGGTTCCCAGGGTGATGCATTTCTGTAATGGCCAAGCTGGCTCTAACTGGTGCAAGACAGGGACAAAACTGCTTTCCAACTCATTGCTAACGACACTGCAGGGAGGAGGATTGTACAGCTTGGTTTCTCTTGCCTTTCTTGAGGAGGGCTCAATCAATGGAATTTCCAGAGGCTATAAGAGGATTTTCTAACATAAGACTTTCATGTGTATTTGGCATCTTGGAGGCTAAGGATGTAACCTGTCTCCATTTGGCATCCACAAATCAGTCCCATTAGAAGAACTGTAAATCTTTCCCCTTGGTAATTTATCACTTTCATTCACCGTATTTGACACCTTGAGCAAAGTACGAAGTGGATGTGAAACAGATGAAAAGCCGAGTGCTCCGCTCACAGTGCTGGCAGACTGCTGCACCTCCTCGGCACTCACAGAGCCCCAGCAAGGCCCCAGGCAGGAGCAGGACACAGTGTGGCCCTGAGCAGCACAAGTGAGAACTGGGCCTCCCCTTCCCAAAGAAAGCAAGATCCCCTGGCTTTTGCAGGAACAGCTGCAGCAATGATCCTCAGCAGTGGATGGCACAGGAGAAGAGTGTTCAGAGACATCAGCTCCGAGCGACACCGAGTCCCCGTCGCGCCGTTCTGGCAAGGCAGAGGAAGCTTTAGTGTGCAAACCCACCCTGAACTGCAGCCAAGGGCACAGTCAGCACACGGGGACTGGCAGAACTGCTCTCAAATACAAAGCACTTTGGGAGTTGGCAAGTGAGCTCCTCTGGGAGTGCTGCTTCTGGAACCTGGAACAGGCACAGGGAAAAAGCAAATCCAAACTACCACAGGCTCCTGGGCCATGGCTCCGTGTATCACTGTCAAAGTCAGAGAAAGATTAAAATCGACTTCCTAAGTGGCAGGTGACAGAAAGTGCCCCATGTCACTGCTCCTCCCTCACACATGTTTTGCTACCTCTAGTTTATGGGCCCTTTCTCAAATCAGCCCTTAGTCCATAATCAGCTGCTACTCTCCTGAAGGAGCTCTGGGAAGATTCTGAAGATTCTCAGGGCCATGTCTGACAACCAGAAAGCAGATGCTGAATGAGCTCGGAAAGGAAGGTCAGCAGAAGAACTCAGCAATTCCTACGGTTTAGAGCCAACCTCGTGATCTCCCGGGACTCACTGAACATTTTTAACACAGCAAGATTAGCACCTCCCTTGGTCTGAACAGTGGTTTTGGTTATAGGTACGACTTCAAGCTGAGTCCTTTGCCACATCGGCACAAAGCGTCACTACAAGTTTACTGGCAATCTGTGCTCTGCTTCTGGTGATCATTTTGTTCCATGTAAAAGTTACTGTTAAATACATTGAGCTTAGCATGACCAGTTTTCTTTCAGCTCCCTGTATGCAATGAATTCAATCAGGCTGGTATCAAAGCCTGCTCTTATCAGAGCACTTCCCCAGGAAACTCGTCATGCTTCTGTGAACACAGGGCACCTGCCAATAAGGTAAACCCATTTTCAGGTTTAACTTTGGGATATTATGTATAAAAAGTAAGAGTACACATCAATTACCAGCAGAGCTGGCCTGGCCTACCATCCAAATGGAGTTCCCTGTAAGTACACCTATCACTTTCCCATAAAACTCTTAAGGCTGGGCAGCTTTTAAACGGTTTTGAGCTTTTCCTGGCACTGAGTGAACTCTTAGTGATTTCTGTAGGGCTCACAGAGTGAAAATGCCAAAGGGGTGGGGACTGCAGGGGTGGAATCTCCCTTTTGGCAGGGATGGAACTCCACATGCCTACTCAAACGGGAAAGAGAGAAGTGCTCTGTTCCAGGGGCGGCACACACACGGGAGGCGTCCACAGGACAATATTCTCTCCTTCACGACTCAGAGGCAAATCAGCAGTCTCAGCAAGTCACATAAAGTTAGGGCTCAGCTGTTTGCTGAGAGCGTAGGAGAACCGTGAGACATGAGAGACTCAGGTGCAGGATAGTGACACCGGGATATTTACAGCAGCCTGAAACTGGTACAGGAAAAATTCCCAGGCATTACTTTCAAATACTCTGAGTTGGATTGGGACCTTTTCCATAAAAATCCTCCTTTGCAGCAGGTGAAATTTGGGAGTGATTCAATGTACAAGGGATTCAAAAGAATAATTGTTCACAATAGCTATCCCAAAAGAATTTTTCATCACAACAATTGGAAATCTCTCCAAAAGGTATCACCGGTAGTTCGGACAAACATGAGCAACAGCAAGCTCATGAGCTGCTGAAGCTCTGTAAAGGGGTAACAAATGTTTGGTGTTCCAATTTTCTGAACAGAAGTGCTTGTGCTTCCCCTTAGACTCTTAGTCCTGTGTTCAGAGGATGAGATCACTATGAGGATGTTGAGGTTCCTTTGCTGCTGTGTTCCAAGTACAGAGCTGGACCGTGCACCCATGTTCTAACTCCTCACAACAGGTGTACATGGACATTTCTCAGACCTGCTCCATGTCTGAAATCAAAAGCTCGGCGTAAAAAGCTCACTCTTGAAAGCAAATACTTCAGAGTACCTTTTTCCAAGGAGTTACTGAATTGGGGCTGGGCAAGTTTTAGAACCCACTGTGTTTCAACGACCTTCTTGCCTGAGCAAGGTGCACTGCTGGGGCTAAGAGCCATTTCTATGCATGTGTTCTCTAAACTCATCAACAAATAATTCTCCCGCATATTTAAATCCTCTTCAGCTGGACCCCACTGCAGAAAGTGCTGAGCCTCTACACAAAGTAAATGGGAAGTCAAAATTATTTTAAGACAGCAAATAATTTGATGCAAGATAAGCAGCATGATGTTCAAGTGTTTTGAATTTCTAATGTTCATTTCAGATTGTGATTGCTTCTCTTCTTGGAGTTTTCCTGGCTCCTGCTCTTGCCAACCACGTAAGTATAGAGCTACACACAGCTACTCACTGCTGCCACAAGAACTACTGGCTTTAGCTCTCACCTCTGAGAAATCTATTTCTGGAAGTGAAGCTGCATTTTTAAGTTTGATATTTAGAAGAAAACTTCTTTTTAATTTTTCTATGATAATGAAGAAATTATTTCCATGCTTGATGTATCAAGGGAAAAAGACAGTCACCATACATGGAATCAGGAAAGTCTGTCCTGAGATGAGCATAAACACTGAAAATAATGATGTGGAGAGAAACAAATATTAACGTGATCGATCTGACCACAAAATACAGTAGAATACTGTAAGTAATCTGGCACCAGCAAGATCCTGCTGGGGAAAGAACAGTAAGGGATTATTTTGATTACTTTAAAAGTAAAGGCTTCCCAGTCTTCATTCTGAGCCAAGAAATTTTCTCCCCTTTAATCTGATCTCCAAGAGCAATAATTTCCCAAAACATGGCTACTAGAGCTAATGCTTTATTGAGTGAAACACTACTGGGAATCCAGGAAGCTAAATCCTTACCTCTTTTTATCTTTTCCAAAAATCAGAACATGGAGAAAAACTTTAATGGGCAGCCCAGTGAAAACTCAAACCACTCTGACACCAGGGTCAGCACCAACCCAAAGGAGGGGTCTGAGGCCTGGAAAACCATCTGGGACTTCAAGACTGTAAGTAACTGCCACCATGGCACAAGCAAAACGGCAAAAGGGACACAAGTTTTCTAAAACCCACCAAAGCAGCAACAAAACTGCATCATATTTCAGAGGAGATGCTTGAAAACGCGCTCCTTCAGCCTCGGGACTGTTTCTGGTGTCCTGTGTGCTGCGCTGAGCTTTTCAGCAGCAAATTCCTTCACCTGCCCTCAGCAGGAGAACACATCATACACGTGGCATTACAAGGTCTCTCATCAGCCTCCATGACACATTTACCTAAACAATATAATTGAAAGGACAATATTTTTCTTTCCCTATGACTATTTGCACTGTAGAAAGCCTTTCTTTTAACCAGTGCCTCTCTCCAGCAACCACTTCTCTTCCCTTGTGTACTGTTTGCAACAAAAAGGGTTCTTTGTTTAATTTTAATAGGGCTACGTTGCAACCAAGGTGTTCTCAAAGAACACCTGCATCATTGCTACAACCAACAAGAGATTTTGGTTTGGCAAACGCTTTCCTACACCACCTCAAGGAGACAAGGTAGGATGGTGGTTGAAAGTGGGGCAAAAGCTGACTGTCAGTGAAAAGCACTTGTTCCTACACACACAGGAGGAAAGGCTCCAAGAACTGAAGAGAACCTTCTCAGCAGGGCTGAGTCCCTGTAAAAGTTCCTTCTAAAGTTGCACTGCCCAGGAATAACCCCTTCCCCGTTTCCAAAGAAGTGTGTACGAGTTCTGAACTCCAGTTTTGGTTTTCCTAAATGCTGTTTTCTGCGTTTGTTTCTTTGATGCTCAGGGACTTGGGCCTTACCAATTGCCACCCAGAGAGAATCGCTTCATTATCTCGAGGAACAGACTCCAAAGCTTGAGCCCATATGGAAAACGCATCCAAGCCCTGTGCAGAGGAATTCCCTCCTACCTCGCTTATCCAGCTCCTGGTGAGTCTGCTACTGACAGCCTCTGTGTTCCAAAATTCGACAGTTTAACAGGATTACAAAAAAACATTCAAACAAATTTGAGCATATAACTTACTGAAATCCTGTGGTTTTCTATGACTTTCTATACTTCAGTGTATACACATGTAAGGAAACGCAGCAGATCTGTCACTCTTCTGTACAATGACCTGGAGCCCAGCCACTCTCAGGAAGGTTCTGGGCTCTAGCTCTTGGCATAAGCCTGGAATTTTAGGCAACTAGTTGGAAGCGTTTCAGCTGCATTTTTATTTTCTTCTCAGTCCAAATCTAATCAGTTTTTCCTTTTCTTTCAGGATCAAACTTTTTAAGAGGATCAAACTTCTTATCAGGATCAAACTTCTTAGAGCGAGATATTTCATGATTGAAATTTATGATTAATTAACTGCCTGTTTATTACTGTGGTTACTCCTGATAAAGTTTGCAGAAGAAAATTCATAGAACTGTGTATCCATAAGTAAGATTTTTCCCCTCGGTAACCTTCTCTTGATCATATTTTCAATGATTTATCTTTTTTCTGCTCTATCTGGAAGCTGTTGAGTCTGAGTAAAATTTATCATCAACCTATATTGGTCTGTGCTGTGTTTTTACAAACCCTTTGAAAAAGCAGAAGCAATTCCAAAGACAAGTCACAAAACTAATGTTCTTGCAAAATCCCAATTTTGGCATTTAAACCTTTTCCAGTACAATTTCCCAGGGAGACTTCACATGCTGCCTTGAGCAATTATTCATCAATACTAGAAGAAAATGGTGCTATACCTACTACGTTACCCATAGTTAAGATAACATGAGATCAGTACAACTGATTTTTATTTTGACTTCTAATTAACATAGAAAAACTTAGTAATGTGATGCAATGTGAAATGTTTTGTTTTAAAGATAAATACTGCCATGCAATACAGCCAATTGTAAATAGACAGATGCACTATTTCTCTGACCAGCCCAGAAATGGAATCGCAAATAATAGAATAAGTGTATTAAATGAAATCTGGGGTTGAAAACAGGTGTTATGCTAAAAGTAAAGCAAAAAAACTCTGAGCCTACTTTCTTCATCTAAAACTTCAGTACTCGCTCTGTCTGGAAAACACCACATCTTCACCTTCCCTCCTCGCTCAGGGGCCCTTTCCTTGCTGTTTGAAAGGAGTTACTCTAAGAGACACTTTACCCACTCAGGAACACCCCAGGGTTACTCTAAGGAAAGGACATAGCAGCCTGCTCTCTTCAGGAAAAGCCTTTTGGGGACTCTAAGGGTCAACTGACATGAAAACCAAAAGCAAAACTGCACCCAAGAAATTTTTAGTGCCTCCAAAGAAAAGCAACCGTAGGGTTGCAGTATTTAAACAAAAGTTCCCATCTGACTTGCCTGGGGTTTCTGGAGAGACTCTCCTCTCCTTTTCCAACTCGACACTGCATTTTCCCGGCGACCACACAGGCACAGCCCTCTTCCCTGATCCTATTGGGAGGCACTGGGAATGTCTGTCTGGGGGCTGTGGAGCCCTGTCACAGATGATGATCCCATGCGCCCCCAGGCAGCCGGGATGTGACCTGAGCAGAGCCTGTGGTGCAGATCTCGCAGCCCCGCGGTCACCGCACAGCACAAGAGCCCGGCAGCCTCGCAAACAAACAGGGACAGCCGCTGTCCACTCCAACCAGAGCCTCCCTGGCCTCCATGCAGGGCACAGCAGGGCACAGCTGCTCCTGGCAAGGGACAATGCCTGCTGCAATACGGTCCCGCTTAAAGCCAGAATTCCAACAGGAGACCAAAATACCGTCTGCAAGGTCCAGATGCTTGCAAAACTGCTATAACTTCATGCACTTAGGAGGAAAAGTCTGTCAACAATTATAAATGAATAAAACTGGAAAAGTGAAAATGTCTCAGGGCTGCTCTGCCAAGTCCATGGAGGCACAGATACCTCAGCCCTCACCACTGTATTTTAGTGGGTGCTATGGTAACCTGATAACATACAGTGCATTTTGGAAGGTAAAAAGGCTTTTCCTTATTTTGTCAAATGCAAAGCTTTTTATGTTCTTCTTTAAGCCCTAGGATATCTCCGGTCTTAAGTTTGATGTGAATTTTCAAAAGTAAATAGCACATGTCAGAAAAATACTATAAACATATTTAATTTTTCACTGCAAATGGATTCCTATCTGATAACTATCAGACTCCAGCAGGTCAAAATGTTCAAAAGTACAATCCCCTTATTTATCAAGTAGTTACAGCAGGAAATAATTTTCAGGGACAAGTGACAGGGATACAAATGGCAAAATAATTTTATTGCAACATTCAGTCCTTCCACTGAGAATTCTGAAAACATATAAAAGGTGGGAGGTTCACATTGCTCTTTCTACCTGCAGGAGCGTCAGCTCTGCAGTCAGGATGAATCTCCCTGTAAGTATGCATGCTTTTCTTCCTTATAAACTGAAACTTTGATCCAAACCCATTCCTTTATCCCTCAGAAGTGCTTCTGCCTCTCTAGAGCACAAAGGCTTTCTCTGGGGACATTTTGCTCCTCCAGAATGAGCAGCTCAGCCCCTGTTCCCCAAAGGAGCTGAGGAGGTAAGGATCTTTTCACAGCTTGCCTGTACATGATTCAGAAAGCAGGAAGCCTAATCCATGTCCATCATTGTCAACGCTTTTGCACAACTGGAGCACTGCACTAGTGGATCAACCCCTTCCCTGTAATGCCAGAGCACGAGAAATGGAAAAGCTTTCTCCTCACTCTTGTAAAATACCTGTGTGTGCCTGCACAGGTCTGAGAAACAACTGCAGATTCAGCTCTTGAAAGAGCAAGTGGGAAATGTGTCTCCTGTGCAGCACCCTGGGGTAAAGCAAGGGTGACTCCCTTTTAGGGCACTGTTGCAATGCCAGGATGAAAGGAGGACCCTTAAACATCAGATTAGGAAAAGGGAAGGAGGATTCTCATGACCGGATTTGTCAGCCAGAGCTGCAGGTACACTTTTGTATTTGATTTTCATTCCAGATTTTGACTGCAGTCCTTCTTGGACTTGTCCTGACTCCAGCCCTTGCTGATTACGTGAGTACAGTGACCAATTTCCACATGAATGGCTGCTCTTTCTATGTTCCCCGCTTCATGAGATCTCCTTGATTCTTTCTCCACCACTTTAGAGAAAAGGAATTGAAGTTTTCTCTGACAGATGAAATTCTAAAGGCGCCAGATGACAGCTGTCAGATGCAGCAAGGATTCAGGGAATCCTTAAAAAGAATTCTTATGGCTATTGTCCAATGCCACAGCCTTGATTCTGGGTCCATTTGAAAATACTGAGGGCACTCCTGGGTCTTACAGGGGGGACAGAACTTCTTCTATTGTAGCAGGGTTTTTTTAAAAGCATTGGAAATGACACTGACTAACACGTCCATCTAAAAGTGCTCCATTTGGTTTTCCAGTCGCAGCAGATAAATCAAAACCAGCAAATCATCTTTGGTGGAGAGTCCCAAATCACTATCACCGATATCTCACAAGGCGTGCAGATCAATAGTCAAACACGGGTGGCAATTATTGAGCAAAAGAGCAAAAATTTATCATGGAAAACTGTCTGGAACTACAACACGGTGAGTGGCAGGGAACGAGATTGTTCCAAAGATGACCAAGGGATGGGAATCGTTTCTGTATTCTGACCATTTGAAGTAAACAATATGGGGTAGAAAGTCTTGGCATTCATAACTGCTTCAATCCCAACTTTATCACAAACTCAAAAGAAAAACTGAATTGTGAGTGCTTGATAATTTTATTTTACAGGGCATCATTGCAACGAAACTCACACAACAGAACACCTGCTACATTTCTGCAATGAACAGAAATGAGATGCCCAGCTTTGATAATTTGGCCCGATTGGCTGCAGAGAGCAGGGTAAGATACCTAAGAAGTAACAGGTTCTTAGCATTCAAATTCATTGGGTTGTTTCCTAAGGCATCCAGCCGACAGCCCGAGTGCCTCTGAGGGCCGAGGGCAGCGACTGAGCAAATGCTTTGCAAGGAGCCCAGCACTGGCTACACAGAGCGGCCACACTCCTCTTCTCCTCTTCAGCGCTTTCCTTGCGCTGCCACTTCCCCTCGGGCTCCCTGCACCTTGACTCCCTTAGAACGAGCTCTGCCTTTGCAGCTGCCTTCAAGGCTTGCTAGTGCTCCCACAGGCCCCAAGGGGATTGAAAGGTGTCCCTAAAGGCAGTTGGGACTCAAACAGCCAGCCCCGAGTCCTCATTCCAGACCTAGGAATAGGCCTAGCAGGAACCAGATCCCAGCACTGAGCTTGCTCAATGCTGCTATTTGATCTTTAGAACCTGATCGGTTTTGGAAGACCTACCAAGCACATCACCTTTGTCACCAATGGATTGGTCAACAACCTCAACTCCTACGGAGCAACCATTGCCGCTATGTGCAGCGGACTCACCACCTACATGGCTTACGAAGTTCACGGTGAGTGCAAGCATGGGAATTCTGAGTGTTACTGACCTGGCTTTTTCTCCTCCTGGTGAATGACCAAGGCACAATTGCTGCTCTTGCACCTTGAGGTGCACACAAACCAAGGGCTGCAGCAGTTGCACAAAGGGTTTGGCATCTCCGCAGATCAGGACTGCAACAGGGTGGTGTCACAGCCCCCAGAAATGACCCAAACCAAACCCTTACAGCTGCTTTCCACAAAGCTTAAGGGGGCTTCGATTTGGGCCCGGAGTGTTTCAACCCACACTGAGCTCCCCTGTAACGCCCAGTCAAGAAAATGGGTCATTCTAAGAACCGCTGTCCTTCAGGGCAGAGCTTGCTGACGAGTGTGATCCAGGCAGCCACCAAACCCCGGTGCTTCACAACACTAAGCCAAGCGGCTTCAATCCCTCGAGGTTTCTCTCAGTGGCAGCAGTCGCATTCCCCAGGGCTTTAATGACCTGCACTTGGTAGGATTCTTGCAGAACGTCACAGCCCATATGCCTGGGCCCGTGAACTGCCAGCAGCCTCACCCTGTAATGCTCAGCCATCGGGATTCCCAGGAGCGAGTGCCATAGAGCCCCGATGTCTGCATGGGAAATGCCAAAGGGGTTTCAAGAGCACGTCTTTGTGGGCATTCCTTGCTGAGCCACAGAGCTGGTGCTCTTTGGGCTCTCCAAGGGAATCTGTCCCTCGTACAGCTCAAACATTCCTAGTGCAGCAATCCTTCAGAACCTGCCTGGCTCTGAGCAACACCAGCACCCTCCTGCAGAAAGGCAACCACGGTCTTTCAGCTCATGGGGTTTTGTCTTTTCTTTTCTAGCTTTCCAAGGACCCCAGGTGAACTTGGGATCATGCATTACGCTCAATGTCCTGAAAGTTGTGGATCTGACATACTGCAATGGCAATGGCAATGGCAATTGGAATGGTGGTTGGAATGGCAATTGGACTGGCGGTTGGCAAGGCAATTGGACTGGCGGTTGGAATGGCAATTGGACTGGACCTTTCCCGGTGAGAAAGGTTCATTTCTTGAACCAAATGGGGGGGCTCCAGAGCTGCTGCCCAAAGCCAAGCCTGATGCCCTTCTGGCCTGGCATCTCCTCTTTCGAGAGCTTCCTGCTCGAGGGTGCACATGCTGAAACAGAGCCGTGGGTCAGCAGAGGTTTCCATCCAAGACCTTGAGCCTGGATTGACTGTGGCCAGTGGTCTTGCACGCATCAACCTCCAAAGGCACCAGATGACAGCTGTCAGATGCAGCAATGATTCACTGAATGCTTGAAAAGAATTCTTAGGGCCTTTGCCCAAGAGCACAGCCTTGATTCTGGGTCCTTTGGAAAAGAATGAGGGCAGTGCCGGCACTGTCCTGGGGCCAGCGCTTCTTCTATTGTAGCAGGGATTTTTCTAAAGCTTTGGGGATATCACTGTCTCCCTTCAAAGGCCAAACATCTTCTTTCCCTTGGCTTTTCAGTCTCAGCAGATTCCCGGCATCCCAGGCAACAACACGCAAGTCATCATTGGTGGCCAGTCCCAAATTGTGCTCATCAACAGGCAATGGCGTGTGGCAGTCATTGAGCAAAACAGCATCAGCGGGTCCTGGAAAACCATCTGGAACTACAACACGGTGAGTGGCAGGGGGGCTGCTCGTTCACAAAGCCGACGAGGAGACTGGCTCCTGCTCCAGCGGGCCCAGGAACGGGGCTTGTTTCTCTATTCTGAATGTTTGGAGTCCACGATGTGGGGTAGAAAGTCGCAGCATTTGTTACGGTTTCCATCCTGACTTCATCCCAATGTTAACAGTTGGAAAATGTAAATGTTGAGTGCTCGATGACTTGATTTTACAGGGCGTCATTGCAACCAAAGTCACGCAACAGAACGCCTGCTACATTTCCGTCATGAACAGAAACGAGATGCCCCGCTTTGATAATCTGGCCCGCCTGGCACAAGAGAGCAGGGTAAGATTCCTAAGGAGTAGCAGCTTCCTGACCCTGGGGATCAGCGGGCCCTTTCTTCATGTGCTTTTTCTTTATGGAAACGATTAGGTTGGCACTAGTGGCAGGCTTTCCTTTCTCTCAACAGTAGTGTAGATTGGAAAATTGTTGTAGGAATGCTTTGCCAAAAGAAGAAAGGGGCTGCATCGTTCCCTCCCCCAGCTCCGCTTTCTCTGAGAACCTTGAGAGGGCGTGCGAGGGAACACCAGCAGCCAGGGAATTGGGCCAGGCCACAAAGCACTCCAGGAGGAAAAGAGAGCGGCAATTCCTTTGAAACAACGCCGCGAGAGCCGTTCAGAAAGACTCGTCCCACTAGAGCAGCCAGGGCTCTCAGAGAGGTCTTAAGCACCACCTGCAAATAGTCCGAGAGCAAATGGATCTGCCCGGGCTTGCTGCTGCCCTCTTTGGCTCCCGTTTAGAACGGGCTGCAGCAAGACACTTCTGCTGCCGGCCTTCCAGCCGACAGCCCGAGTGCCTCTGAGGGCCGAGGGCAGCGACTGAGCAAATGCTTTGCAAGGAGCCCAGCACTGGCTACACAGAGCGGCCACACTCCTCTTCTCCTCTTCAGCGCTTTCCTTGCGCTGCCACTTCCCCTCGGGCTCCCTGCACCTTGACTCCCTTAGAACGAGCTCTGCCTTTGCAGCTGCCTTCAAGGCTTGCTAGTGCTCCCACAGGCCCCAAGGGGATTGAAAGGTGTCCCTAAAGGCAGTTGGGACTCAAACAGCCAGCCCCGAGTCCTCATTCCAGACCTAGGAATAGGCCTAGCAGGAACCAGATCCCAGCACTGAGCTTGCTCAATGCTGCTATTTGATCTTTAGAACCTGATCGGTTTTGGAAGACCTACCAAGCACATCACCTTTGTCACCAATGGATTGGTCAACAACCTCAACTCCTACGGAGCAACCATTGCCGCTATGTGCAGCGGACTCACCACCTACATGGCTTACGAAGTTCACGGTGAGTGCAAGCATGGGAATTCTGAGTGTTACTGACCTGGCTTTTTCTCCTCCTGGTGAATGACCAAGGCACAATTGCTGCTCTTGCACCTTGAGGTGCACACAAACCAAGGGCTGCAGCAGTTGCACAAAGGGTTTGGCATCTCCGCAGATCAGGACTGCAACAGGGTGGTGTCACAGCCCCCAGAAATGACCCAAACCAAACCCTTACAGCTGCTTTCCACAAAGCTTAAGGGGGCTTCGATTTGGGCCCGGAGTGTTTCAACCCACACTGAGCTCCCCTGTAACGCCCAGTCAAGAAAATGGGTCATTCTAAGAACCGCTGTCCTTCAGGGCAGAGCTTGCTGACGAGTGTGATCCAGGCAGCCACCAAACCCCGGTGCTTCACAACACTAAGCCAAGCGGCTTCAATCCCTCGAGGTTTTTCTCAGTGGCAGCAGTCGCATTCCCCAGGGCTTTAATGACCTGCACCTGGTAGGATTCTTGCAGAACGTCACAGCCCATATGCCTGGGCCCGTGAACTGCCAGCAGCCTCACCGTGTAATGCTCAGCCATCGGGATTCCCAGGAGCGAGTGCCATAGAGCCCCGATTTCTGCACGGGAAATGCCAAAGGGGTTTCAAGAGCACGTCTTTGTGGGCATTCCTTGCTGAGCCACAGAGCTGGTGCTCTTTGGGCTCTCCAAGGGAATCTGTCCCTCGTACAGCTCAAACATTCCTAGTGCAGCAATCCTTCAGAACCTGCCTGGCTCTGAGCAACACCAGCACCCTCCTGCAGAAAGGCAACCACGGTCTTTCAGCTCATGGGGTTTTGTCTTTTCTTTTCTAGCTTTCCAAGGACCCCAGGTGAACTTGGGATCATGCATTACGCTCAATGTCCTGAAAGTTGTGGATCTGACATACTGCAATGGCAATGGCAATGGCAATTGGAATGGTGGTTGGAATGACAATTGGACTGGCGGTTGGCAAGGCAATTGGACTGGCGGTTGGAATGGCAATTGGACTGGACCTTTCCCGGTGAGAAAACCTTAGCCCTTACCCTTCTTGAATCAAATGGGGGAGCTCCAGAGCTGCTGCCCAAAGCCAAGCCTGATGTTCTTCTGGCCTGGCATCTCCTCTTTCGAGAGCTTCCTGCTCAAGGGTGCAGATGCTGAAACAGAGCCGTGGGTCAGCAGAGGTTTCCATCCAAGACCTTGAGCCTGGATTGACTGTGGCCAGTGGTCTTGCACGCATCAACCTCCAAAGGCACCAGATGACAGCTGTCAGATGCAGCAATGATTCACTGAATGCTTGAAAAGAATTCTTAGGGCCTTTGCCCAATGCCACAGCCTTGATTCTGGGTCCTTTGGAAAAGAATGAGGGCAGTGCCGGCACTGTCCTGGGGCCAGCGCTTCTTCTATTGTAGCAGGGATTTTTCTAAAGCTTTGGGGACATCACTGTCTCCCTTCAAAGGCCAAACGTCTTCTTTCCCTTGGCTTTTCAGTCTCAGCAGATTCCCGGCATCCCAGGCAACAACACGCAAGTCATCATTGGTGGCCAGTCCCAAATTGTGCTCATCAACAGGCAATGGCGTGTGGCAGTCATTGAGCAAAACAGCATCAGCGGGTCCTGGAAAACCATCTGGAACTACAACACGGTGAGTGGCAGGGGGGCTGCTCGTTCACAAAGCCGACGAGGAGACTGGCTCCTGCTCCAGCGGGCCCAGGAACGGGGCTTGTTTCTGTATTCTGAATGTTTGGAGTCCACGATGTGGGGTAGAAAGTCGCAGCATTTGTTACGGTTTCCATCCTGACTTCATCCCAATGTTAACAGTTGGAAAATGTAAATGTTGAGTGCTCGATGACTTGATTTTACAGGGCGTCATTGCAACCAAAGTCACGCAACAGAACGCCTGCTACATTTCCGTCATGAACAGAAACGAGATGCCCCGCTTTGATAATCTGGCCCGCCTGGCACAAGAGAGCAGGGTAAGATTCCTAAGGAGTAGCAGCTTCCTGACCCTGGGGATCAGCGGGCCCTTTCTTCATGTGCTTTTTCTTTATGGAAACGATTAGGTTGGCACTAGTGGCAGGCTTTCCTTTCTCTCAACAGTAGTGTAGATTGGAAAATTGTTGTAGGAATGCTTTGCCAAAAGAAGAAAGGGGCTGCATCGTTCCCTCCCCCAGCTCCGCTTTCTCTGAGAACCTTGAGAGGGCGTGCGAGGGAACACCAGCAGCCAGGGAATTGGGCCAGGCCACAAAGCACTCCAGGAGGAAAAGAGAGCGGCAATTCCTTTGAAACAACGCCGCGAGAGCCGTTCAGAAAGACTCGTCCCACTAGAGCAGCCAGGGCTCTCAGAGAGGTCTTAAGCACCACCTGCAAATAGTCCGAGAGCAAATGGATCTGCCCGGGCTTGCTGCTGCCCTCTTTGGCTCCCGTTTAGAACGGGCTGCAGCAAGACACTTCTGCTGCCGGCCTTCCAGCCGACAGCCCGAGTGCCTCTGAGGGCCGAGGGCAGCGACTGAGCAAATGCTTTGCAAGGAGCCCAGCACTGGCTACACAGAGCGGCCACACTCCTCTTCTCCTCTTCAGCGCTTTCCTTGCGCTGCCACTTCCCCTCGGGCTCCCTGCACCTTGACTCCCTTAGAACGAGCTCTGCCTTTGCAGCTGCCTTCAAGGCTTGCTAGTGCTCCCACAGGCCCCAAGGGGATTGAAAGGTGTCCCTAAAGGCAGTTGGGACTCAAACAGCCAGCCCCGAGTCCTCATTCCAGACCTAGGAATAGGCCTAGCAGGAACCAGATCCCAGCACTGAGCTTGCTCAATGCTGCTATTTGATCTTTAGAACCTGATCGGTTTTGGAAGACCTACCAAGCACATCACCTTTGTCACCAATGGATTGGTCAACAACCTCAACTCCTACGGAGCAACCATTGCCGCTATGTGCAGCGGACTCACCACCTACATGGCTTATGAAGTTCACGGTGAGTGCAAGCATGGGAATTCTGAGTGTTACTGACCTGGCTTTTTCTCCTCCTGGTGAATGACCAAGGCACAATTGCTGCTCTTGCACCTTGAGGTGCACACAAACCAAGGGCTGCAGCTGTTGCACAAAGGGTTTGGCATCTCCGCAGATCAGGACTGCAACAGGGTGGTGTCACAGCCCCCAGAAATGACCCAAACCAAACCCTTACAGCTGCTTTCCACAAAGCTTAAGGGGGCTTCGATTTGGGCCCGGAGTGTTTCAACCCACACTGAGCTCCCCTGTAACGCCCAGTCAAGAAAATGGGTCATTCTAAGAACCGCTGTCCTTCAGGGCAGAGCTTGCTGACGAGTGTGATCCAGGCAGCCACCAAACCCCGGTGCTTCACAACACTAAGCCAAGCGGCTTCAATCCCTCGAGGTTTTTCTCAGTGGCAGCAGTCGCATTCCCCAGGGCTTTAATGACCTGCACTTGGTAGGATTCTTGCAGAACGTCACAGCCCATATGCCTGGGCCCGTGAACTGCCAGCAGCCTCACCCTGTAATGCTCAGCCATCGGGATTCCCAGGAGCGAGTGCCATAGAGCCCCGATTTCTGCACGGGAAATGCCAAAGGGGTTTCAAGAGCACCTCTTTGTGGGCATTCCTTGCTGAGCCACAGAGCTGGTGCTCTTTGGGCTCTCCAAGAGAATCTGTCCCTCGTACAGCTCAAACATTCCTAGTGCAGCAATCCTTCAGAACCTGCCTGGCTCTGAGCAACACCAGCACCCTCCTGCAGAAAGGCAACCACGGTCTTTCAGCTCATGGGGTTTTGTCTTTTCTTTTCTAGCTTTCCAAGGACCCCAGGTGAACTTGGCATCATGCATTACGCTCAATGTCCTGAGAGTTGTTGAGCTGAAGTACTGCAATGGCAATGGCAATGGCAATTGGAATGGTGGTTGGAATGACAATTGGACTGGCGGTTGGCAAGGCAATTGGACTGGCGGTTGGAATGGCAATTGGACTGGACCTTTCCCGGTGAGAAAACCTTAGCCCTTACCTTTCTTGAATCAAATGGGGGGGCTCCAGAGCTGCTGCCCAAAGCCAAGCCTGATGCCCTTCTGGCCTGGCATCTCCTCTTTCGAGAGCTTCCTGCTCGAGGGTGCACATGCTGAAACAGAGCCGTGGGTCAGCAGAGGTTTCCATCCAAGACCTTGAGCCTGGATTGACTGTGGCCAGTGGTCTTGCACGCATCAACCTCCAAAGGCACCAGATGACAGCTGTCAGATGCAGCAATGATTCACTGAATGCTTGAAAAGAATTCTTAGGGCCTTTGCCCAATGCCACAGCCTTGATTCTGGGTCCTTTGGAAAAGAATGAGGGCAGTGCCGGCACTGTCCTGGGGCCAGCGCTTCTTCTATTGTAGCAGGGATTTTTCTAAAGCTTTGGGGACATCACTGTCTCCCTTCAAAGGCCAAACGTCTTCTTTCCCTTGGCTTTTCAGTCTCAGCAGATTCCCGGCATCCCAGGCAACAACACGCAAGTCATCATTGGTGGCCAGTCCCAAATTGTGCTCATCAACAGGCAATGGCGTGTGGCAGTCATTGAGCAAAACAGCATCAGCGGGTCCTGGAAAACCATCTGGAACTACAACACGGTGAGTGGCAGGGGGGCTGCTCGTTCACAAAGCCGACGAGGAGACTGGCTCCTGCTCCAGCGGGCCCAGGAACGGGGCTTGTTTCTGTATTCTGAATGTTTGGAGTCCACGATGTGGGGTAGAAAGTCGCAGCATTTGTTACGGTTTCCATCCTGACTTCATCCCAATGTTAACAGTTGGAAAATGTAAATGTTGAGTGCTCGATGACTTGATTTTACAGGGCGTCATTGCAACCAAAGTCACGCAACAGAACGCCTGCTACATTTCCGTCATGAACAGAAACGAGATGCCCCGCTTTGATAATCTGGCCCGCCTGGCACAAGAGAGCAGGGTAAGATTCCTAAGGAGTAGCAGCTTCCTGACCCTGGGGATCAGCGGGCCCTTTCTTCATGTGCTTTTTCTTTATGGAAACGATTAGGTTGGCACTAGTGGCAGGCTTTCCTTTCTCTCAACAGTAGTGTAGATTGGAAAATTGTTGTAGGAATGCTTTGCCAAAAGAAGAAAGGGGCTGCATCGTTCCCTCCCCCAGCTCCGCTTTCTCTGAGAACCTTGAGAGGGCGTGCGAGGGAACACCAGCAGCCAGGGAATTGGGCCAGGCCACAAAGCACTCCAGGAGGAAAAGAGAGCGGCAATTCCTTTGAAACAACGCCGCGAGAGCCGTTCAGAAAGACTCGTCCCGCTAGAGCAGCCAGGGCTCTCAGAGAGGTCTTAAGCACCACCTGCAAATAGTCCGAGAGCAAATGGATCTGCCCGGGCTTGCTGCTGCCCTCTTTGGCTCCCGTTTAGAACGGGCTGCAGCAAGACACTTCTGCTGCCGGCCTTCCAGCCGACAGCCCGAGTGCCTCTGAGGGCCGAGGGCAGCGACTGAGCAAATGCTTTGCAAGGAGCCCAGCACTGGCTACACAGAGCGGCCACACTCCTCTTCTCCTCTTCAGCGCTTTCCTTGCGCTGCCACTTCCCCTCGGGCTCCCTGCACCTTGACTCCCTTAGAACGAGCTCTGCCTTTGCAGCTGCCTTCAAGGCTTGCTAGTGCTCCCTCAGGCCCCAAGGGGATTGAAAGGTGTCCCTAAAGGCAGTTGGGACTCAAACAGCCAGCCCCGAGTCCTCATTCCAGACCTAGGAATAGGCCTAGCAGGAACCAGATCCCAGCACTGAGCTTGCTCAATGCTGCTATTTGATCTTTAGAACCTGATCGGTTTTGGAAGACCTACCAAGCACATCACCATTGTCACCAATGGATTGGTCAACAACCTCAACTCCTACGGAGCAACCATTGCCGCTATGTGCAGCGGACTCACCACCTACATGGCTTACGAAGTTCACGGTGAGTGCAAGCATGGGAATTCTGAGTGTTACTGACCTGGCTTTTTCTCCTCCTGGTGAATGACCAAGGCACAATTGCTGCTCTTGCACCTTGAGGTGCACACAAACCAAGGGCTGCAGCAGTTGCACAAAGGGTTTGGCATCTCTGCAGATCAGGACTGCAACAGGGTGGTGTCACAGCCCCCAGAAATGACCCAAACCAAACCCTTACAGCTGCTTTCCACAAAGCTTAAGGGGGCTTCGATTTGGGCCCGGAGTGTTTCAACCCACACTGAGTTCCCCTGTAACGCCCAGTCAAGAAAATGGGTCATTCTAAGAACCGCTGTCCTTCAGGGCAGAGCTTGCTGACGAGTGTGATCCAGGCAGCCACCAAACCCCGGTGCTTCACAACACTAAGCCAAGCGGCTTCAATCCCTCGAGGTTTTTCTCAGTGGCAGCAGTCGCATTCCCCAGGGCTTTAATGACCTGCACTTGGTAGGATTCTTGCAGAACGTCACAGCCCATATGCCTGGGCCCATGAACTGCCAGCAGCCTCACCGTGTAATGCTCAGCCATCGGGATTCCCAGGAGCGAGTTCCATAGAGCCCCGATGTCTGCATGGGAAATGCCAAAGGGGTTTCAAGAGCACGTCTTTGTGGGCATTCCTTGCTGAGCCACAGAGCTGGTGCTCTTTGGGCTCTCCAAGGGAATCTGTCCCTCGTACAGCTCAAACATTCCTAGTGCAGCAATCCTTCAGAACCTGCCTGGCTCTGAGCAACACCAGCATCCTCCTGCAGAAAGGCAACCACGGTCTTTCAGCTCATGGGGTTTTGTCTTTTCTTTTCTAGCTTTCCAAGGACCCCAGGTGAACTTGGGATCATGCATTACGCTCAATGTCCTGAAAGTTGTGGATCTGACATACTGCAATGGCAATGGCAATGGCAATTGGAATGGTGGTTGGAATGACAATTGGACTGGCGGTTGGCAAGGCAATTGGACTGGCGGTTGGAATGGCAATTGGACTGGACCTTTCCCGGTGAGAAAACCTTAGCCCTTACCTTTCTTGAATCAAATGGGGGGGCTCCAGAGCTGCTGCCCAAAGCCAAGCCTGATGCCCTTCTGGCCTGGCATCTCCTCTTTCGAGAGCTTCCTGCTCGAGGGTGCACATGCTGAAACAGAGCCGTGGGTCAGCAGAGGTTTCCATCCAAGACCTTGAGCCTGGATTGACTGTGGCCAGTGGTCTTGCACACATCAACCTCCAAAGGCACCAGATGACAGCTGTCAGATGCTGCAATGATTCACTGAATGCTTGAAAAGAATTCTTAGGGCCTTTGCCCAATGCCACAGCCTTGATTCTGGGTCCTTTGGAAAAGAATGAGGGCAGTGCCGGCACTGTCCTGGGGCCAGCGCTTCTTCTATTGTAGCAGGGATTTTTCTAAAGCTTTGGGGACATCACTGTCTCCCTTCAAAGGCCAAACGTCTTCTTTCCCTTGGCTTTTCAGTCTCAGCAGATTCCCGGCATCCCAGGCAACAACACGCAAGTCATCATTGGTGGCCAGTCCCAAATTGTGCTCATCAACAGGCAATGGCGTGTGGCAGTCATTGAGCAAAACAGCATCAGCGGGTCCTGGAAAACCATCTGGAACTACAACACGGTGAGTGGCAGGGGGGCTGCTCGTTCACAAAGCCGACGAGGAGACTGGCTCCTGCTCCAGCGGGCCCAGGAACGGGGCTTGTTTCTGTATTCTGAATGTTTGGAGTCCACGATGTGGGGTAGAAAGTCGCAGCATTTGTTACGGTTTCCATCCTGACTTCATCCCAATGTTAACAGTTGGAAAATGTAAATGTTGAGTGCTCGATGACTTGATTTTACAGGGCGTCATTGCAACCAAAGTCACGCAACAGAACGCCTGCTACATTTCCGTCATGAACAGAAACGAGATGCCCCGCTTTGATAATCTGGCGCGCCTGGCACAAGAGAGCAGGGTAAGATTCCTAAGGAGTAGCAGCTTCCTGACCCTGGGGATCAGCGGGCCCTTTCTTCATGTGCTTTTTCTTTATGGAAACGATTAGGTTGGCACTAGTGGCAGGCTTTCCTTTCTCTCAACAGTAGTGTAGATTCGAAAATTGTTGTAGGAATGCTTTGCCAAAAGAAGAAAGGGGCTGCATCGTTCCCTCCCCCAGCTCCGCTTTCTCTGAGAACCTTGAGAGGGCGTGCGAGGGAACACCAGCAGCCAGGGAATTGGGCCAGGCCACAAAGCACTCCAGGAGGAAAAGAGAGCGGCAATTCCTTTGAAACAACGCCGCGAGAGCCGTTCAGAAAGACTCGTCCCACTAGAGCAGCCAGGGCTCTCAGAGAGGTCTTAAGCACCACCTGCAAATAGTCCGAGAGCAAATGGATCTGCCCGGGCTTGCTGCTGCCCTCTTTGGCTCCCGTTTAGAACGGGCTGCAGCAAGACACTTCTGCTGCCGGCCTTCCAGCCGACAGCCCGAGTGCCTCTGAGGGCCGAGGGCAGCGACTGAGCAAATGCTTTGCAAGGAGCCCAGCACTGGCTACACAGAGCGGCCACACTCCTCTTCTCCTCTTCAGCGCTTTCCTTGCGCTGCCACTTCCCCTCGGGCTCCCTGCACCTTGACTCCCTTAGAACGAGCTCTGCCTTTGCAGCTGCCTTCAAGGCTTGCTAGTGCTCCCTCAGGCCCCAAGGGGATTGAAAGGTGTCCCTAAAGGCAGTTGGGACTCAAACAGCCAGCCCCGAGTCCTCATTCCAGACCTAGGAATAGGCCTAGCAGGAACCAGATCCCAGCACTGAGCTTGCTCAATGCTGCTATTTGATCTTTAGAACCTGATCGGTTTTGGAAGACCTACCAAGCACATCACCTTTGTCACCAATGGATTGGTCAACAACCTCAACTCCTACGGAGCAACCATTGCCGCTATGTGCAGCGGACTCACCACCTACATGGCTTACGAAGTTCACGGTGAGTGCAAGCATGGGAATTCTGAGTGTTACTGACCTGGCTTTTTCTCCTCCTGGTGAATGACCAAGGCACAATTGCTGCTCTTGCACCTTGAGGTGCACACAAACCAAGGGCTGCAGCAGTTGCACAAAGGGTTTGGCATCTCTGCAGATCAGGACTGCAACAGGGTGGTGTCACAGCCCCCAGAAATGACCCAAACCAAACCCTTACAGCTGCTTTCCACAAAGCTTAAGGGGGCTTCGATTTGGGCCCGGAGTGTTTCAACCCACACTGAGTTCCCCTGTAACGCCCAGTCAAGAAAATGGGTCATTCTAAGAACCGCTGTCCTTCAGGGCAGAGCTTGCTGACGAGTGTGATCCAGGCAGCCACCAAACCCCGGTGCTTCACAACACTAAGCCAAGCGGCTTCAATCCCTCGAGGTTTTTCTCAGTGGCAGCAGTCGCATTCCCCAGGGCTTTAATGACCTGCACTTGGTAGGATTCTTGCAGAACGTCACAGCCCATATGCCTGGGCCCGTGAACTGCCAGCAGCCTCACCCTGTAATGCTCAGCCATCGGGATTCCCAGGAGCGAGTGCCATAGAGCCCCGATGTCTGCATGGGAAATGCCAAAGGGGTTTCAAGAGCACGTCTTTGTGGGCATTCCTTGCTGAGCCACAGAGCTGGTGCTCTTTGGGCTCTCCAAGGGAATCTGTCCCTCGTACAGCTCAAACATTCCTAGTGCAGCAATCCTTCAGAACCTGCCTGGCTCTGAGCAACACCAGCATCCTCCTGCAGAAAGGCAACCACGGTCTTTCAGCTCATGGGGTTTTGTCTTTTCTTTTCTAGCTTTCCAAGGACCCCAGGTGAACTTGGGATCATGCATTACGCTCAATGTCCTGAAAGTTGTGGATCTGACATACTGCAATGGCAATGGCAATGGCAATTGGAATGGTGGTTGGAATGACAATTGGACTGGCGGTTGGCAAGGCAATTGGACTGGCGGTTGGAATGGCAATTGGACTGGACCTTTCCCGGTGAGAAAACCTTAGCCCTTACCTTTCTTGAATCAAATGGGGGGGCTCCAGAGCTGCTGCCCAAAGCCAAGCCTGATGCCCTTCTGGCCTGGCATCTCCTCTTTCGAGAGCTTCCTGCTCGAGGGTGCACATGCTGAAACAGAGCCGTGGGTCAGCAGAGGTTTCCATCCAAGACCTTGAGCCTGGATTGACTGTGGCCAGTGGTCTTGCACGCATCAACCTCCAAAGGCACCAGATGACAGCTGTCAGATGCAGCAATGATTCACTGAATGCTTGAAAAGAATTCTTAGGGCCTTTGCCCAATGCCACAGCCTTGATTCTGGGTCCTTTGGAAAAGAATGAGGGCAGTGCCGGCACTGTCCTGGGGCCAGCGCTTCTTCTATTGTAGCAGGGATTTTTCTAAAGCTTTGGGGATATCACTGTCTCCCTTCAAAGGCCAAACGTCTTCTTTCCCTTGGCTTTTCAGTCTCAGCAGATTCCCGGCATCCCAGGCAACAACACGCAAGTCATCATTGGTGGCCAGTCCCAAATTGTGCTCATCAACAGGCAATGGCGTGTGGCAGTCATTGAGCAAAACAGCATCAGCGGGTCCTGGAAAACCATCTGGAACTACAACACGGTGAGTGGCAGGGGGGCTGCTCGTTCACAAAGCCGACGAGGAGACTGGCTCCTGCTCCAGCGGGCCCAGGAACGGGGCTTGTTTCTGTATTCTGAATGTTTGGAGTCCACGATGTGGGGTAGAAAGTCGCAGCATTTGTTACGGTTTCCATCCTGACTTCATCCCAATGTTAACAGTTGGAAAATGTAAATGTTGAGTGCTCGATGACTTGATTTTACAGGGCGTCATTGCAACCAAAGTCACGCAACAGAACGCCTGCTACATTTCCGTCATGAACAGAAACGAGATGCCCCGCTTTGATAATCTGGCCCGCCTGGCACAAGAGAGCAGGGTAAGATTCCTAAGGAGTAGCAGCTTCCTGACCCTGGGGATCAGCGGGCCCTTTCTTCATGTGCTTTTTCTTTATGGAAACGATTAGGTTGGCACTAGTGGCAGGCTTTCCTTTCTCTCAACAGTAGTGTAGATTGGAAAATTGTTGTAGGAATGCTTTGCCAAAAGAAGAAAGGGGCTGCATCGTTCCCTCCCCCAGCTCCGCTTTCTCTGAGAACCTTGAGAGGGCGTGCGAGGGAACACCAGCAGCCAGGGAATTGGGCCAGGCCACAAAGCACTCCAGGAGGAAAAGAGAGCGGCAATTCCTTTGAAACAACGCCGCGAGAGCCGTTCAGAAAGACTCGTCCCGCTAGAGCAGCCAGGGCTCTCAGAGAGGTCTTAAGCACCACCTGCAAATAGTCCGAGAGCAAATGGATCTGCCCGGGCTTGCTGCTGCCCTCTTTGGCTCCCGTTTAAAACGGGCTGCAGCAAGACACTTCTGCTGCCGGCCTTCCAGCCGACAGCCCGAGTGCCTCTGAGGGCCGAGGGCAGCGACTGAGCAAACGCTTTGCAAGGAGCCCAGCACTGGCTACACAGAGCGGCCACACTCCTCTTCTCCTCTTCAGCGCTTTCCTTGCGCTGCCACTTCCCCTCGGGCTCCCTGCACCTTGACTCCCTTAGAACGAGCTCTGCCTTTGCAGCTGCCTTCAAGGCTTGCTAGTGCTCCCACAGGCCCCAAGGGGATTGAAAGGTGTCCCTAAAGGCAGTTGGGACTCAAACAGCCAGCCCCGAGTCCTCATTCCAGACCTAGGAATAGGCCTAGCAGGAACCAGATCCCAGCACTGAGCTTGCTCAATGCTGCTATTTGATCTTTAGAACCTGATCGGTTTTGGAAGACCTACCAAGCACATCACCTTTGTCACCAATGGATTGGTCAACAACCTCAACTCCTACGGAGCAACCATTGCCGCTATGTGCAGCGGACTCACCACCTACATGGCTTATGAAGTTCACGGTGAGTGCAAGCATGGGAATTCTGAGTGTTACTGACCTGGCTTTTTCTCCTCCTGGTGAATGACCAAGGCACAATTGCTGCTCTTGCACCTTGAGGTGCACACAAACCAAGGGCTGCAGCAGTTGCACAAAGGGTTTGGCATCTCCGCAGATCAGGACTGCAACAGGGTGGTGTCACAGCCCCCAGAAATGACCCAAACCAAACCCTTACAGCTGCTTTCCACAAAGCTTAAGGGGGCTTCGATTTGGGCCCGGAGTGTTTCAACCCACACTGAGCTCCCCTGTAATGCCCAGTCAAGAAAATGGGTCATTCTAAGAACCGCTGTCCTTCAGGGCAGAGCTTGCTGACGAGTGTGATCCAGGCAGCCACCAAACCCCGGTGCTTCACAACACTAAGCCAAGCGGCTTCAATCCCTCGAGGTTTTTCTCAGTGGCAGCAGTCGCATTCCCCAGGGCTTTAATGACCTGCACTTGGTAGGATTCTTGCAGAACGTCACAGCCCATATGCCTGGGCCCGTGAACTGCCAGCAGCCTCACCCTGTAATGCCCAGCCATCGGGATTCCCAGGAGCGAGTGCCATAGAGCCCCGATTTCTGCACGGGAAATGCCAAAGGGGTTTCAAGAGCACCTCTTTGTGGGCATTCCTTGCTGAGCCACAGAGCTGGTGCTCTTTGGGCTCTCCAAGGGAATCTGTCCCTCGTACAGCTCAAACATTCCTAGTGCAGCAATCCTTCAGAACCTGCCTGGCTCTGAGCAACACCAGCACCCTCCTGCAGAAAGGCAACCACGGTCTTTCAGCTCATGGGGTTTTGTCTTTTCTTTTCTAGCTTTCCAAGGACCCCAGGTGAACTTGGGATCATGCATTACGCTCAATGTCCTGAGAGTTGTTGAGCTGAAGTACTGCAATGGCAATGGCAACGGCAATTGGAATGGTGGTTGGAATGGCAATTGGACTGGACCTTTCCCGGTGAGAAAACCTTAGCCCTTACCTTTCTTGAACCAAATGGGGGGGCTCCAGAGCTGCTGCCCAAAGCCAAGCCTGATGCCCTTCTGGCCTGGCATCTCCTCTTTCGAGAGCTTCCTGCTCGAGGGTGCACATGCTGAAACAGAGCCGTGGGTCAGCAGAGGTTTCCATCCAAGACCTTGAGCCTGGATTGACTGTGGCCAGTGGTCTTGCACGCATCAACCTCCAAAGGCACCAGATGACAGCTGTCAGATGCAGCAATGATTCACTGAATGCTTGAAAAGAATTCTTAGGGCCTTTGCCCAATGCCACAGCCTTGATTCTGGGTCCTTTGGAAAAGAATGAGGGCAGTGCCGGCACTGTCCTGGGGCCAGTGCTTCTTCTATTGTAGCAGGGATTTTTCTAAAGCTTTGGGGATATCACTGTCTCCCTTCAAAGGCCAAACGTCTTCTTTCCCTTGGCTTTTCAGTCTCAGCAGATTCCCGGCATCCCAGGCAACAACACGCAAGTCATCATTGGTGGCCAGTCCCAAATTGTGCTCATCAACAGGCAATGGCGTGTGGCAGTCATTGAGCAAAACAGCATCAGCGGGTCCTGGAAAACCATCTGGAACTACAACACGGTGAGTGGCAGGGGGGCTGCTCGTTCACAAAGCCGACGAGGAGACTGGCTCCTGCTCCAGCGGGCCCAGGAACGGGGCTTGTTTCTGTATTCTGAATGTTTGGAGTCCACGATGTGGGGTAGAAAGTCGCAGCATTTGTTACGGTTTCCATCCTGACTTCATCCCAATGTTAACAGTTGGAAAATGTAAATGTTGAGTGCTCGATGACTTGATTTTACAGGGCGTCATTGCAACCAAAGTCACGCAACAGAACGCCTGCTACATTTCCGTCATGAACAGAAACGAGATGCCCCGCTTTGATAATCTGGCCCGCCTGGCACAAGAGAGCAGGGTAAGATTCCTAAGGAGTAGCAGCTTCCTGACCCTGGGGATCAGCGGGCCCTTTCTTCATGTGCTTTTTCTTTATGGAAACGATTAGGTTGGCACTAGTGGCAGGCTTTCCTTTCTCTCAACAGTAGTGTAGATTGGAAAATTGTTGTAGGAATGCTTTGCCAAAAGAAGAAAGGGGCTGCATCGTTCCCTCCCCCAGCTCCGCTTTCTCTGAGAACCTTGAGAGGGCGTGCGAGGGAACACCAGCAGCCAGGGAATTGGGCCAGGCCACAAAGCACTCCAGGAGGAAAAGAGAGCGGCAATTCCTTTGAAACAACGCCGCGAGAGCCGTTCAGAAAGACTCGTCCCGCTAGAGCAGCCAGGGCTCTCAGAGAGGTCTTAAGCACCACCTGCAAATAGTCCGAGAGCAAATGGATCTGCCTGGGCTTGCTGCTGCCCTCTTTGGCTCCCGTTTAGAACGGGCTGCAGCAAGACACTTCTGCTGCCGGCCTTCCAGCCGACAGCCCGAGTGCCTCTGAGGGCCGAGGGCAGCGACTGAGCAAATGCTTTGCAAGGAGCCCAGCACTGGCTACACAGAGCGGCCACACTCCTCTTCTCCTCTTCAGCGCTTTCCTTGCGCTGCCACTTCCCCTCGGGCTCCCTGCACCTTGACTCCCTTAGAACGAGCTCTGCCTTTGCAGCTGCCTTCAAGGCTTGCTAGTGCTCCCACAGGCCCCAAGGGGATTGAAAGGTGTCCCTAAAGGCAGTTGGGACTCAAACAGCCAGCCCCGAGTCCTCATTCCAGACCTAGGAATAGGCCTAGCAGGAACCAGATCCCAGCACTGAGCTTGCTCAATGCTGCTATTTGATCTTTAGAACCTGATCGGTTTTGGAAGACCTACCAAGCACATCACCTTTGTCACCAATGGATTGGTCAACAACCTCAACTCCTACGGAGCAACCATTGCCGCTATGTGCAGCGGACTCACCACCTACATGGCTTACGAAGTTCACGGTGAGTGCAAGCATGGGAATTCTGAGTGTTACTGACCTGGCTTTTTCTCCTCCTGGTGAATGACCAAGGCACAATTGCTGCTCTTGCACCTTGAGGTGCACACAAACCAAGGGCTGCAGCAGTTGCACAAAGGGTTTGGCATCTCCGCAGATCAGGACTGCAACAGGGTGGTGTCACAGCCCCCAGAAATGACCCAAACCAAACCCTTACAGCTGCTTTCCACAAAGCTTAAGGGGGCTTCGATTTGGGCCCAGAGTGTTTCAACCCACACTGAGCTCCCCTGTAATGCCCAGTCAAGAAAATGGGTCATTCTAAGAACCGCTGTCCTTCAGGGCAGAGCTTGCTGACGAGTGTGATCCAGGCAGCCACCAAACCCCGGTGCTTCACAACACTAAGCCAAGCGGCTTCAATCCCTCGAGGTTTTTCTCAGTGGCAGCAGTCGCATTCCCCAGGGCTTTAATGACCTGCACTTGGTAGGATTCTTGCAGAACGTCACAGCCCATATGCCTGGGCCCGTGAACTGCCAGCAGCCTCACCCTGTAATGCCCAGCCATCGGGATTCCCAGGAGCGAGTGCCATAGAGCCCCGATTTCTGCACGGGAAATGCCAAAGGGGTTTCAAGAGCACCTCTTTGTGGGCATTCCTTGCTGAGCCACAGAGCTGGTGCTCTTTGGGCTCTCCAAGGGAATCTGTCCCTCGTACAGCTCAAACATTCCTAGTGCAGCAATCCTTCAGAACCTGCCTGGCTCTGAGCAACACCAGCACCCTCCTGCAGAAAGGCAACCACGGTCTTTCAGCTCATGGGGTTTTGTCTTTTCTTTTCTAGCTTTCCAAGGACCCCAGGTGAACTTGGGATCATGCATTACGCTCAATGTCCTGAGAGTTGTTGAGCTGACATACTGCAATGGCAATGGCAATGGCAATTGGAATGGTGGTTGGAATGACAATTGGACTGGCGGTTGGCAAGGCAATTGGACTGGCGGTTGGAATGGCAATTGGACTGGACCTTTCCCGGTGAGAAAACCTTAGCCCTTACCTTTCTTGAACCAAATGGGGGGGCTCCAGAGCTGCTGCCCAAAGCCAAGCCTGATGCCCTTCTGGCCTGGCATCTCCTCTTTCGAGAGCTTCCTGCTCGAGGGTGCACATGCTGAAACAGAGCCGTGGGTCAGCAGAGGTTTCCATCCAAGACCTTGAGCCTGGATTGACTGTGGCCAGTGGTCTTACACGCATCAACCTCTGAAGGCACCAGATGACAGCTGTCAGATGCAGCAATGATTCACTGAATGCTTGAAAAGAATTCTTAGGGCCTTTGCCCAATGCCACAGCCTTGATTCTGCGTCCTTTGAAAAAGAATGAGGGCAGTGCCGGCACTGTCCTGGGGCCAGCGCTTCTTCTATTGTAGCAGGGATTTTTCTAAAGCTTTGGGGATATCACTGTCTCCCTTCAAAGGCCAAACGTCTTCTTTCCCTTGGCTTTTCAGTCTCAGCAGATTCCCGGCATCCCAGGCAACAACACGCAAGTCATCATTGGTGGCCAGTCCCAAATTGTGCTCATCAACAGGCAATGGCGTGTGGCAGTCATTGAGCAAAACAGCATCAGCGGGTCCTGGAAAACCATCTGGAACTACAACACGGTGAGTGGCAGGGGGGCTGCTCGTTCACAAAGCCGACGAGGAGACTGGCTCCTGCTCCAGTGGGCCCAGGAACGGGGCTTGTTTCTCTATTCTGAATGTTTGGAGTCCACGATGTGGGGTAGAAAGTCGCAGCATTTGTTACGGTTTCCATCCTGACTTCATCCCAATGTTAACAGTTGGAAAATGTAAATGTTGAGTGCTCGATGACTTGATTTTACAGGGCGTCATTGCAACCAAAGTCACGCAACAGAACGCCTGCTACATTTCCGTCATGAACAGAAACGAGATGCCCCGCTTTGATAATCTGGCCCGCCTGGCACAAGAGAGCAGGGTAAGATTCCTAAGGAGTAGCAGCTTCCTGACCCTGGGGATCAGCGGGCCCTTTCTTCATGTGCTTTTTCTTTATGGAAACGATTAGGTTGTCACTAGTGGCAGGCTTTCCTTTCTCTCAACAGTAGTGTAGATTGGAAAATTGTTGTAGGAATGCTTTGCCAAAAGAAGAAAGGGGCTGCATCGTTCCCTCCCCCAGCTCCGCTTTCTCTGAGAACCTTGAGAGGGCGTGCGAGGGAACACCAGCAGCCAGGGAATTGGGCCAGGCCACAAAGCACTCCAGGAGGAAAAGAGACCGGCAATTCCTTTGAAACAACGCCGCGAGAGCCGTTCAGAAAGACTCGTCCCGCTAGAGCAGCCAGGGCTCTCAGAGAGGTCTTAAGCACCACCTGCAAATAGTCCGAGAGCAAATGGATCTGCCCGGGCTTGCTGCTGCCCTCTTTGGCTCCCGTTTAGAACGGGCTGCAGCAAGACACTTCTGCTGCCGGCCTTCCAGCCGACAGCCCGAGTGCCTCTGAGGGCCGAGGGCAGCGACTGAGCAAATGCTTTGCAAGGAGCCCAGCACTGGCTACACAGAGCGGCCACACTCCTCTTCTCCTCTTCAGCGCTTTCCTTGCGCTGCCACTTCCCCTCGGGCTCCCTGCACCTTGACTCCCTTAGAACGAGCTCTGCCTTTGCAGCTGCCTTCAAGGCTTGCTAGTGCTCCCACAGGCCCCAAGGGGATTGAAAGGTGTCCCTAAAGGCAGTTGGGACTCAAACAGCCAGCCCCGAGTCCTCATTCCAGGCCTAGGAATAGGCCTAGCAGGAACCAGATCCCAGCACTGAGCTTGCTCAATGCTGCTATTTGATCTTTAGAACCTGATCAGTTTTGGAAGACCTACCAAGCACATCACCTTTGTCACCAATGGATTGGTCAACAACCTCAACTCCTACGGAGCAACCATTGCCGCTATGTGCAGCGGACTCACCACCTACATGGCTTACGAAGTTCACGGTGAGTGCAAGCATGGGAATTCTGAGTGTTACTGACCTGGCTTTTTCTCCTCCTGGTGAATGACCAAGGCACAATTGCTGCTCTTGCACCTTGAGGTGCACACAAAACAAGGGCTGCAGCAGTTGCACAAAGGGTTTGGCATCTCCGCAGATCAGGACTGCAACAGGGTGGTGTCACAGCCCCCAGAAATGACCCAAACCAAACCCTTACAGCTGCTTTCCACAAAGCTTAAGGGGGCTTCGATTTGGGCCCAGAGTGTTTCAACCCACACTGAGCTCCCCTGTAATGCCCAGTCAAGAAAATGGGTCATTCTAAGAACCGCTGTCCTTCAGGGCAGAGCTTGCTGACGAGTGTGATCCAGGCAGCCACCAAACCCCGGTGCTTCACAACACTAAGCCAAGCGGCTTCAATCCCTCGAGGTTTTTCTCAGTGGCAGCAGTCGCATTCCCCAGGGCTTTAATGACCTGCACTTGGTAGGATTCTTGCAGAACGTCACAGCCCATATGCCTGGGCCCGTGAACTGCCAGCAGCCTCACCCTGTAATGCCCAGCCATCGGGATTCCCAGGAGCGAGTGCCATAGAGCCCCGATTTCTGCACGGGAAATGCCAAAGGGGTTTCAAGAGCACCTCTTTGTGGGCATTCCTTGCTGAGCCACAGAGCTGGTGCTCTTTGGGCTCTCCAAGGGAATCTGTCCCTCGTACAGCTCAAACATTCCTAGTGCAGCAATCCTTCAGAACCTGCCTGGCTCTGAGCAACACCAGCACCCTCCTGCAGAAAGGCAACCACGGTCTTTCAGCTCATGGGGTTTTGTCTTTTCTTTTCTAGCTTTCCAAGGACCCCAGGTGAACTTGGCATCATGCATTACGCTCAATGTCCTGAGAGTTGTGGATCTGACATACTGCAATGGCAATGGCAACGGCAATTGGAATGGTGGTTGGAATGACAATTGGACTGGCGGTTGGCAAGGCAATTGGACTGGCGGTTGGAATGGCAATTGGACTGGACCTTTCCCGGTGAGAAAACCTTAGCCCTTACCTTTCTTGAATCAAATGGGGGGGCTCCAGAGCTGCTGCCCAAAGCCAAGCCTGATGCCCTTCTGGCCTGGCATCTCCTCTTTCGAGAGCTTCCTGCTCGAGGGTGCACATGCTGAAACAGAGCCGTGGGTCAGCAGAGGTTTCCATCCAAGACCTTGAGCCTGGATTGACTGTGGCCAGTGGTCTTGCACGCATCAACCTCCAAAGGCACCAGATGACAGCTGTCAGATGCTGCAATGATTCACTGAATGCTTGAAAAGAATTCTTAGGGCCTTTGCCCAATGCCACAGCCTTGATTCTGCGTCCTTTGGAAAAGAATGAGGGCAGTGCCGGCACTGTCCTGGGGCCAGCGCTTCTTCTATTGTAGCAGGGATTTTTCTAAAGCTTTGGGGATATCACTGTCTCCCTTCAAAGGCCAAACATCTTCTTTCCCTTGGCTTTTCAGTCTCAGCAGATTCCCGGCATCCCAGGCAACAACACGCAAGTCATCATTGGTGGCCAGTCCCAAATTGTGCTCATCAACAGGCAATGGCGTGTGGCAGTCATTGAGCAAAACAGCATCAGCGGGTCCTGGAAAACCATCTGGAACTACAACACGGTGAGTGGCAGGGGGGCTGCTCGTTCACAAAGCCGACGAGGAGACTGGCTCCTGCTCCAGCGGGCCCAGGAACGGGGCTTGTTTCTGTATTTTGAATGTTTGGAGTCCACGATGTGGGGTAGAAAGTCGCAGCATTTGTTACGGTTTCCATCCTGACTTCATCCCAATGTTAACAGTTGGAAAATGTAAATGTTGAGTGCTCGATGACTTGATTTTACAGGGCGTCATTGCAACCAAAGTCACGCAACAGAACGCCTGCTACATTTCCGTCATGAACAGAAACGAGATGCCCCGCTTTGATAATCTGGCCCGCCTGGCACAAGAGAGCAGGGTAAGATTCCTAAGGAGTAGCAGCTTCCTGACCCTGGGGATCAGCGGGCCCTTTCTTCATGTGCTTTTTCTTTATGGAAACGATTAGGTTGGCACTAGTGGCAGGCTTTCCTTTCTCTCAACAGTAGTGTAGATTGGAAAACTGTTGTAGGAATGCTTTGCCAAAAGAAGAAAGGGGCTGCATCGTTCCCTCCCCCAGCTCCGCTTTCTCTGAGAACCTTGAGCTCTGCAGCTTGCTGGACAAACCCTTGCTCTGAGGAGCCCTTCCAGCTCCTTCATTCTCTTGGCATGCCAAGATCTCTAAGTCCTTTGCAGACTTTTCAGTACCAAACTGCATTGGTCAGCTCAGAACTTGGCCTTGCAGCTGCGCTTGGCCAGACTCCTTTTTCTTTGGGGCGCGAGAGAGCGTCTCCCTATTCCACAGCCTTTCCCCCACATTCCTGCGAGGAGCCACAACAGGAGGCCTGTGGCCCTAGCTGAGGAAGGAGCTAGAGAGCAGAGGGAAGCTGAGGGCATGCGAGGGAACACCAGCAGCCAGGGAATTGGGCCAGGCCACAAAGCACTCCAGGAGGAAAAGAGAGCGGCAATTCCTTTGAAACAACGCCGCGAGAGCCGTTCAGAAAGACTCGTCCCGCTAGAGCAGCCAGGGCTCTCAGAGAGGTCTTAAGCACCACCTGCAAATAGTCCGAGAGCAAATGGATCTGCCCGGGCTTGCTGCTGCCCTCTTTGGCTCCCGTTTAGAACGGGCTGCAGCAAGACACTTCTGCTGCCGGCCTTCCAGCCGACAGCCCGAGTGCCTCTGAGGGCCGAGGGCAGCGACTGAGCAAATGCTTTGCAAGGAGCCCAGCACTGGCTACACAGAGCGGCCACACTCCTCTTCTCCTCTTCAGCGCTTTGCTTGCGCTGCCACTTCCCCTCGGGCTCCCTGCACCTTGACTCCCTTAGAACGAGCTCTGCCTTTGCAGCTGCCTTCAAGGCTTGCTAGTGCTCCCACAGGCCCCAAGGGGATTGAAAGGTGTCCCTAAAGGCAGTTGAGACTCAAACAGCCAGCCCCGAGTCCTCATTCCAGACCTAGGAATAGGCCTAGCAGGAACCAGATCCCGGCACTGAGCTTGCTCAATGCTGCTATTTGATCTTTAGAACCTGATCAGTTTTGGAAGACCTACCAAGCACATCACCTTTGTCACCAATGGATTGGTCAACAACCTCAACTCCTACGGAGCAACCATTGCCGCTATGTGCAGCGGACTCACCACCTACATGGCTTACGAAGTTCATGGTGAGTGCAAGCATGGGAATTCTGAGTGTTACTGACCTGGCTTTTTCTCCTCTTGGCTAATGACCAAGGCACAATTGCTGCTCTTGCACCTTGAGGTGCACACAAACCAAGGGCTGCAGCAGTTGCACAAAGGGTTTGGCATCTCCGCAGATCAGGACTGCAACAGGGTGGTGTCACAGCCCCCAGAAATGACCCAAACCAAACCCTTACAGCTGCTTTCCACAAAGCTTAAGGGGGCTTCGATTTGGGCCCGGAGTGTTTCAACCCACACTGAGCTCCCCTGTAATGCCCAGTCAAGAAAATGGGTCATTCTAAGAACCGCTGTCCTTCAGGGCAGAGCTTGCTGACGAGTGTGATCCAGGCAGCCACCAAACCCCGGTGCTTCACAACATTAAGCCAAGCGGCTTCAATCCCTCGAGGTTTTTCTCAGTGGCAGCAGTCGCATTCCCCAGGGCTTTAATGACCTGCACTTGGTAGGATTCTTGCAGAACGTCACAGCCCATATGCCTGGGCCCGTGAACTGCCAGCAGCCTCACCCTGTAATGCCCAGCCATCGGGATTCGCAGGAGCGAGTGCCATAGAGCCCCGATTTCTGCACGGGAAATGCCAAAGGGGTTTCAAGAGCACGTCTTTGTGGGCATTCCTTGCTGAGCCACAGAGCTGGTGCTCTTTGGGCTCTCCAAGGGAATCTGTCCCTCGTACAGCTCAAACATTCCTAGTGCAGCAATCCTTCAGAACCTGCCTGGCTCTGAGCAACACCAGCACCCTCCTGCAGAAAGGCAACCACGGTCTTTCAGCTCATGGGGTTTTGTCTTTTCTTTTCTAGCTTTCCAAGGACCCCAGGTGAACTTGGCATCATGCATTACGCTCAATGTCCTGAGAGTTGTTGAGCTGAAGTACTGCAATGGCAATGGCAACGGCAATTGGAATGGTGGTTGGAATGGCAATTGGACTGGACCTTTCCCGGTGAGAAAACCTTAGCCCTTACCTTTCTTGAACCAAATGGGGGGGCTCCAGAGCTGCTGCCCAAAGCCAAGCCTGATGCCCTTCTGGCCTGGCATCTCCTCTTTCGAGAGCTTCCTGCTCGAGGGTGCACATGCTGAAACAGAGCCGTGGGTCAGCAGAGGTTTCCATCCAAGACCTTGAGCCTGGATTGACTGTGGCCAGTGGTCTTGCACGCATCAACCTCCAAAGGCACCAGATGACAGCTGTCAGATGCAGCAATGATTCACTGAATGCTTGAAAAGAATTCTTAGGGCCTTTGCCCAAGAGCACAGCCTTGATTCTGGGTCCTTTGGAAAAGAATGAGGGCAGTGCCGGCACTGTCCTGGGGCCAGTGCTTCTTCTATTGTAGCAGGGATTTTTCTAAAGCTTTGGGGATATCACTGTCTCCCTTCAAAGGCCAAACATCTTCTTTCCCTTGGCTTTTCAGTCTCAGCAGATTCCCGGCATCCCAGGCAACAACACGCAAGTCATCATTGGTGGCCAGTCCCAAATTGTGCTCATCAACAGGCAATGGCGTGTGGCAGTCATTGAGCAAAACAGCATCAGCGGGTCCTGGAAAACCATCTGGAACTACAACACGGTGAGTGGCAGGGGGGCTGCTCGTTCACAAAGCCGACGAGGAGACTGGCTCCTGCTCCAGCGGGCCCAGGAACGGGGCTTGTTTCTCTATTCTGAATGTTTGGAGTCCACGATGTGGGGTAGAAAGTCGCAGCATTTGTTACGGTTTCCATCCTGACTTCATCCCAATGTTAACAGTTGGAAAATGTAAATGTTGAGTGCTCGATGACTTGATTTTACAGGGCGTCATTGCAACCAAAGTCACGCAACAGAACGCCTGCTACATTTCCGTCATGAACAGAAACGAGATGCCCCGCTTTGATAATCTGGCGCGCCTGGCACAAGAGAGCAGGGTAAGATTCCTAAGGAGTAGCAGCTTCCTGACCCTGGGGATCAGCGGGCCCTTTCTTCATGTGCTTTTTCCTTATGGAAACGATTAGGTTGTCACTAGTGGCAGGCTTTCCTTTCTCTCAACAGTAGTGTAGATTGGAAAATTGTTGTAGGAATGCTTTGCCAAAAGAAGAAAGGGGCTGCATCGTTCCCTCCCCCAGCTCCGCTTTCTCTGAGAACCTTGAGAGGGCGTGCGAGGGAACACCAGCAGCCAGGGAATTGGGCCAGGCCACAAAGCACTCCAGGAGGAAAAGAGAGCGGCAATTCCTTTGAAACAACGCCGCGAGAGCCGTTCAGAAAGACTCGTCCCGCTAGAGCAGCCAGGGCTCTCGGAGAGGTCTTAAGCACCACCTGCAAATAGTCCGAGAGCAAATGGATCTGCCCGGGCTTGCTGCTGCCCTCTTTGGCTCCCGTTTAGAACGGGCTGCAGCAAGACACTTCTGCTGCCGGCCTTCCAGCCGACAGCCCGAGTGCCTCTGAGGGCCGAGGGCAGCGACTGAGCAAATGCTTTGCAAGGAGCCCAGCACTGGCTACACAGAGCGGCCACACTCCTCTTCTCCTCTTCAGCGCTTTCCTTGCGCTGCCACTTCCCCTCGGGCTCCCTGCACCTTGACTCCCTTAGAACGAGCTCTGCCTTTGCAGCTGCCTTCAAGGCTTGCTAGTGCTCCCACAGGCCCCAAGGGGATTGAAAGGTGTCCCTAAAGGCAGTTGGGACTCAAACAGCCAGCCCCGAGTCCTCATTCCAGACCTAGGAATAGGCCTAGCAGGAACCAGATCCCAGCACTGAGCTTGCTCAATGCTGCTATTTGATCTTTAGAACCTGATCGGTTTTGGAAGACCTACCAAGCACATCACCTTTGTCACCAATGGATTGGTCAACAACCTCAACTCCTACGGAGCAACCATTGCCGCTATGTGCAGCGGACTCACCACCTACATGGCTTACGAAGTTCACGGTGAGTGCAAGCATGGGAATTCTGAGTGTTACTGACCTGGCTTTTTCTCCTCCTGGTGAATGACCAAGGCACAATTGCTGCTCTTGCACCTTGAGGTGCACACAAACCAAGGGCTGCAGCAGTTGCACAAAGGGTTTGGCATCTCCGCAGATCAGGACTGCAACAGGGTGGTGTCACAGCCCCCAGAAATGACCCAAACCAAACCCTTACAGCTGCTTTCCACAAAGCTTAAGGGGGCTTCGATTTGGGCCCAGAGTGTTTCAACCCACACTGAGCTCCCCTGTAATGCCCAGTCAAGAAAATGGGTCATTCTAAGAACCGCTGTCCTTCAGGGCAGAGCTTGCTGACGAGTGTGATCCAGGCAGCCACCAAACCCCGGTGCTTCACAACACTAAGCCAAGCGGCTTCAATCCCTCGAGGTTTTTCTCAGTGGCAGCAGTCGCATTCCCCAGGGCTTTAATGACCTGCACTTGGTAGGATTCTTGCAGAACGTCACAGCCCATATGCCTGGGCCCGTGAACTGCCAGCAGCCTCACCCTGTAATGCCCAGCCATCGGGATTCCCAGGAGCGAGTGCCATAGAGCCCCGATTTCTGCACGGGAAATGCCAAAGGGGTTTCAAGAGCACGTCTTTGTGGGCATTCCTTGCTGAGCCACAGAGCTGGTGCTCTTTGGGCTCTCCAAGGGAATCTGTCCCTCGTACAGCTCAAACATTCCTAGTGCAGCAATCCTTCAGAACCTGCCTGGCTCTGAGCAACACCAGCACCCTCCTGCAGAAAGGCAACCACGGTCTTTCAGCTCATGGGGTTTTGTCTTTTCTTTTCTAGCTTTCCAAGGACCCCAGGTGAACTTGGCATCATGCATTACGCTCAATGTCCTGAGAGTTGTTGAGCTGAAGTACTGCAATGGCAATGGCAACGGCAATTGGAATGGTGGTTGGAATGGCAATTGGACTGGACCTTTCCCGGTGAGAAAACCTTAGCCCTTACCTTTCTTGAACCAAATGGGGGGGCTCCAGAGCTGCTGCCCAAAGCCAAGCCTGATGCCCTTCTGGCCTGGCATCTCCTCTTTCGAGAGCTTCCTGCTCGAGGGTGCAGATGCTGAAACAGAGCCGTGGGTCAGCAGAGGTTTCCATCCAAGACCTTGAGCCTGGATTGACTGTGGCCAGTGGTCTTGCACGCATCAACCTCCAAAGGCACCAGATGACAGCTGTCAGATGCAGCAATGATTCACTGAATGCTTGAAAAGAATTCTTAGGGCCTTTGCCCAATGCCACAGCCTTGATTCTGCGTCCTTTGGAAAAGAATGAGGGCAGTGCCGGCACTGTCCTGGGGCCAGCGCTTCTTCTATTGTAGCAGGGATTTTTCTAAAGCTTTGGGGATATCACTGTCTCCCTTCAAAGGCCAAACATCTTCTTTCCCTTGGCTTTTCAGTCTCAGCAGATTCCCGGCATCCCAGGCAACAACACGCAAGTCATCATTGGTGGCCAGTCCCAAATTGTGCTCATCAACAGGCAATGGCGTGTGGCAGTCATTGAGCAAAACAGCATCAGCGGGTCCTGGAAAACCATCTGGAACTACAACACGGTGAGTGGCAGGGGGGCTGCTCGTTCACAAAGCCGACGAGGAGACTGGCTCCTGCTCCAGCGGGCCCAGGAACGGGGCTTGTTTCTGTATTTTGAATGTTTGGAGTCCACGATGTGGGGTAGAAAGTCGCAGCATTTGTTACGGTTTCCATCCTGACTTCATCCCAATGTTAACAGTTGGAAAATGTAAATGTTGAGTGCTCGATGACTTGATTTTACAGGGCGTCATTGCAACCAAAGTCACGCAACAGAACGCCTGCTACATTTCCGTCATGAACAGAAACGAGATGCCCCGCTTTGATAATCTGGCCCGCCTGGCACAAGAGAGCAGGGTAAGATTCCTAAGGAGTAGCAGCTTCCTGACCCTGGGGATCAGCGGGCCCTTTCTTCATGTGCTTTTTCTTTATGGAAACGATTCGGTTGGCACTAGTGGCAGGCTTTCCTTTCTCTCAACAGTAGTGTAGATTGGAAAATTGTTGTAGGAATGCTTTGCCAAAAGAAGAAAGGGGCTGCATCGTTCCCTCCCCCAGCTCCGCTTTCTCTGAGAACCTTGAGAGGGCGTGCGAGGGAACACCAGCAGCCAGGGAATTGGGCCAGGCCACAAAGCACTCCAGGAGGAAAAGAGAGCGGCAATTCCTTTGAAACAACGCCGCGAGAGCCGCTCAGAAAGACTCGTCCCGCTAGAGCAGCCAGGGCTCTCGGAGAGGTCTTAAGCACCACCTGCAAATAGTCCGAGAGCAAATGGATCTGCCCGGGCTTGCTGCTGCCCTCTTTGGCTCCCGTTTAGAACGGGCTGCAGCAAGACACTTCTGCTGCCGGCCTTCCAGCCGACAGCCCGAGTGCCTCTGAGGGCCGAGGGCAGCGACTGAGCAAATGCTTTGCAAGGAGCCCAGCACTGGCTACACAGAGCGGCCACACTCCTCTTCTCCTCTTCAGCGCTTTCCTTGCGCTGCCACTTCCCCTCGGGCTCCCTGCACCTTGACTCCCTTAGAACGAGCTCTGCCTTTGCAGCTGCCTTCAAGGCTTGCTAGTGCTCCCACAGGCCCCAAGGGGATTGAAAGGTGTCCCTAAAGGCAGTTGGGACTCAAACAGCCAGCCCCGAGTCCTCATTCCAGACCTAGGAATAGGCCTAGCAGGAACCAGATCCCAGCACTGAGCTTGCTCAATGCTGCTATTTGATCTTTAGAACCTGATCGGTTTTGGAAGACCTACCAAGCACATCACCTTTGTCACCAATGGATTGGTCAACAACCTCAACTCCTACGGAGCAACCATTGCCGCTATGTGCAGCGGACTCACCACCTACATGGCTTACGAAGTTCACGGTGAGTGCAAGCATGGGAATTCTGAGTGTTACTGACCTGGCTTTTTCTCCTCCTGGTGAATGACCAAGGCACAATTGCTGCTCTTGCACCTTGAGGTGCACACAAACCAAGGGCTGCAGCAGTTGCACAAAGGGTTTGGCATCTCCGCAGATCAGGACTGCAACAGGGTGGTGTCACAGCCCCCAGAAATGACCCAAACCAAACCCTTACAGCTGCTTTCCACAAAGCTTAAGGGGGCTTCGATTTGGGCCCAGAGTGTTTCAACCCACACTGAGCTCCCCTGTAATGCCCAGTCAAGAAAATGGGTCATTCTAAGAACCGCTGTCCTTCAGGGCAGAGCTTGCTGACGAGTGTGATCCAGGCAGCCACCAAACCCCGGTGCTTCACAACACTAAGCCAAGCGGCTTCAATCCCTCGAGGTTTTTCTCAGTGGCAGCAGTCGCATTCCCCAGGGCTTTAATGACCTGCACTTGGTAGGATTCTTGCAGAACGTCACAGCCCATATGCCTGGGCCCGTGAACTGCCAGCAGCCTCACCCTGTAATGCCCAGCCATCGGGATTCCCAGGAGCGAGTGCCATAGAGCCCCGATTTCTGCACGGGAAATGCCAAAGGGGTTTCAAGAGCACGTCTTTGTGGGCATTCCTTGCTGAGCCACAGAGCTGGTGCTCTTTGGGCTCTCCAAGGGAATCTGTCCCTCGTACAGCTCAAACATTCCTAGTGCAGCAATCCTTCAGAACCTGCCTGGCTCTGAGCAACACCAGCACCCTCCTGCAGAAAGGCAACCACGGTCTTTCAGCTCATGGGGTTTTGTCTTTTCTTTTCTAGCTTTCCAAGGACCCCAGGTGAACTTGGCATCATGCATTACGCTCAATGTCCTGAGAGTTGTGGATCTGACATACTGCAATGGCAATGGCAACGGCAATTGGAATGGTGGTTGGAATGACAATTGGACTGGCGGTTGGCAAGGCAATTGGACTGGCGGTTGGAATGGCAATTGGACTGGACCTTTCCCGGTGAGAAAACCTTAGCCCTTACCTTTCTTGAACCAAATGGGGGGGCTCCAGAGCTGCTGCCCAAAGCCAAGCCTGATGCCCTTCTGGCCTGGCATCTCCTCTTTCGAGAGCTTCCTGCTCGAGGGTGCACATGCTGAAACAGAGCCGTGGGTCAGCAGAGGTTTCCATCCAAGACCTTGAGCCTGGATTGACTGTGGCCAGTGGTCTTGCACGCATCAACCTCCAAAGGCACCAGATGACAGCTGTCAGATGCAGCAATGATTCACTGAATGCTTGAAAAGAATTCTTAGGGCCTTTGCCCAATGCCACAGCCTTGATTCTGCGTCCTTTGGAAAAGAATGAGGGCAGTGCCGGCACTGTCCTGGGGCCAGCGCTTCTTCTATTGTAGCAGGGATTTTTCTAAAGCTTTGGGGATATCACTGTCTCCCTTCAAAGGCCAAACATCTTCTTTCCCTTGGCTTTTCAGTCTCAGCAGATTCCCGGCATCCCAGGCAACAACACGCAAGTCATCATTGGTGGCCAGTCCCAAATTGTGCTCATCAACAGGCAATGGCGTGTGGCAGTCATTGAGCAAAACAGCATCAGCGGGTCCTGGAAAACCATCTGGAACTACAACACGGTGAGTGGCAGGGGGGCTGCTCGTTCACAAAGCCGACGAGGAGACTGGCTCCTGCTCCAGCGGGCCCAGGAACGGGGCTTGTTTCTGTATTTTGAATGTTTGGAGTCCACGATGTGGGGTAGAAAGTCGCAGCATTTGTTACGGTTTCCATCCTGACTTCATCCCAATGTTAACAGTTGGAAAATGTAAATGTTGAGTGCTCGATGACTTGATTTTACAGGGCGTCATTGCAACCAAAGTCACGCAACAGAACGCCTGCTACATTTCCGTCATGAACAGAAACGAGATGCCCCGCTTTGATAATCTGGCCCGCCTGGCACAAGAGAGCAGGGTAAGATTCCTAAGGAGTAGCAGCTTCCTGACCCTGGGGATCAGCGGGCCCTTTCTTCATGTGCTTTTTCTTTATGGAAACGATTAGGTTGGCACTAGTGGCAGGCTTTCCTTTCTCTCAACAGTAGTGTAGATTGGAAAACTGTTGTAGGAATGCTTTGCCAAAAGAAGAAAGGGGCTGCATCGTTCCCTCCCCCAGCTCCGCTTTCTCTGAGAACCTTGAGCTCTGCAGCTTGCTGGACAAACCCTTGCTCTGAGGAGCCCTTCCAGCTCCTTCATTCTCTTGGCATGCCAAGATCTCTAAGTCCTTTGCAGACTTTTCAGTACCAAACTGCATTGGTCAGCTCAGAACTTGGCCTTGCAGCTGCGCTTGGCCAGACTCCTTTTTCTTTGGGGCGCGAGAGAGCGTCTCCCTATTCCACAGCCTTTCCCCCACATTCCTGCGAGGAGCCACAACAGGAGGCCTGTGGCCCTAGCTGAGGAAGGAGCTAGAGAGCAGAGGGAAGCTGAGGGCATGCGAGGGAACACCAGCAGCCAGGGAATTGGGCCAGGCCACAAAGCACTCCAGGAGGAAAAGAGAGCGGCAATTCCTTTGAAACAACGCCGCGAGAGCCGTTCAGAAAGACTCGTCCCACTAGAGCAGCCAGGGCTCTCAGAGAGGTCTTAAGCACCACCTGCAAATAGTCCGAGAGCAAATGGATCTGCCCGGGCTTGCTGCTGCCCTCTTTGGCTCCCGTTTAGAACGGGCTGCAGCAAGACACTTCTGCTGCCGGCCTTCCAGCCGACAGCCCGAGTGCCTCTGAGGGCCGAGGGCAGCGACTGAGCAAATGCTTTGCAAGGAGCCCAGCACTGGCTACACAGAGCGGCCACACTCCTCTTCTCCTCTTCAGCGCTTTGCTTGCGCTGCCACTTCCCCTCGGGCTCCCTGCACCTTGACTCCCTTAGAACGAGCTCTGCCTTTGCAGCTGCCTTCAAGGCTTGCTAGTGCTCCCACAGGCCCCAAGGGGATTGAAAGGTGTCCCTAAAGGCAGTTGAGACTCAAACAGCCAGCCCCGAGTCCTCATTCCAGACCTAGGAATAGGCCTAGCAGGAACCAGATCCCAGCACTGAGCTTGCTCAATGCTGCTATTTGATCTTTAGAACCTGATCGGTTTTGGAAGACCTACCAAGCACATCACCTTTGTCACCAATGGATTGGTCAACAACCTCAACTCCTACGGAGCAACCATTGCCGCTATGTGCAGCGGACTCACCACCTACATGGCTTACGAAGTTCACGGTGAGTGCAAGCATGGGAATTCTGAGTGTTACTGACCTGGCTTTTTCTCCTCCTGGTGAATGACCAAGGCACAATTGCTGCTCTTGCACCTTGAGGTGCACACAAACCAAGGGCTGCAGCAGTTGCACAAAGGGTTTGGCATCTCCGCAGATCAGGACTGCAACAGGGTGGTGTCACAGCCCCCAGAAATGACCCAAACCAAACCCTTACAGCTGCTTTCCACAAAGCTTAAGGGGGCTTCGATTTGGGCCCAGAGTGTTTCAACCCACACTGAGCTCCCCTGTAATGCCCAGTCAAGAAAATGGGTCATTCTAAGAACCGCTGTCCTTCAGGGCAGAGCTTGCTGACGAGTGTGATCCAGGCAGCCACCAAACCCCGGTGCTTCACAACACTAAGCCAAGCGGCTTCAATCCCTCGAGGTTTTTCTCAGTGGCAGCAGTCGCATTCCCCAGGGCTTTAATGACCTGCACTTGGTAGGATTCTTGCAGAACGTCACAGCCCATATGCCTGGGCCCGTGAACTGCCAGCAGCCTCACCCTGTAATGCCCAGCCATCGGGATTCCCAGGAGCGAGTGCCATAGAGCCCCGATTTCTGCACGGGAAATGCCAAAGGGGTTTCAAGAGCACGTCTTTGTGGGCATTCCTTGCTGAGCCACAGAGCTGGTGCTCTTTGGGCTCTCCAAGGGAATCTGTCCCTCGTACAGCTCAAACATTCCTAGTGCAGCAATCCTTCAGAACCTGCCTGGCTCTGAGCAACACCAGCACCCTCCTGCAGAAAGGCAACCACGGTCTTTCAGCTCATGGGGTTTTGTCTTTTCTTTTCTAGCTTTCCAAGGACCCCAGGTGAACTTGGCATCATGCATTACGCTCAATGTCCTGAGAGTTGTGGATCTGACATACTGCAATGGCAATGGCAACGGCAATTGGAATGGTGGTTGGAATGACAATTGGACTGGCGGTTGGCAAGGCAATTGGACTGGCGGTTGGAATGGCAATTGGACTGGACCTTTCCCGGTGAGAAAACCTTAGCCCTTACCTTTCTTGAACCAAATGGGGGGGCTCCAGAGCTGCTGCCCAAAGCCAAGCCTGATGCCCTTCTGGCCTGGCATCTCCTCTTTCGAGAGCTTCCTGCTCGAGGGTGCACATGCTGAAACAGAGCCGTGGGTCAGCAGAGGTTTCCATCCAAGACCTTGAGCCTGGATTGACTGTGGCCAGTGGTCTTGCACGCATCAACCTCCAAAGGCACCAGATGACAGCTGTCAGATGCAGCAATGATTCACTGAATGCTTGAAAAGAATTCTTAGGGCCTTTGCCCAATGCCACAGCCTTGATTCTGCGTCCTTTGGAAAAGAATGAGGGCAGTGCCGGCACTGTCCTGGGGCCAGCGCTTCTTCTATTGTAGCAGGGATTTTTCTAAAGCTTTGGGGATATCACTGTCTCCCTTCAAAGGCCAAACATCTTCTTTCCCTTGGCTTTTCAGTCTCAGCAGATTCCCGGCATCCCAGGCAACAACACGCAAGTCATCATTGGTGGCCAGTCCCAAATTGTGCTCATCAACAGGCAATGGCGTGTGGCAGTCATTGAGCAAAACAGCATCAGCGGGTCCTGGAAAACCATCTGGAACTACAACACGGTGAGTGGCAGGGGGGCTGCTCGTTCACAAAGCCGACGAGGAGACTGGCTCCTGCTCCAGCGGGCCCAGGAACGGGGCTTGTTTCTGTATTTTGAATGTTTGGAGTCCACGATGTGGGGTAGAAAGTCGCAGCATTTGTTACGGTTTCCATCCTGACTTCATCCCAATGTTAACAGTTGGAAAATGTAAATGTTGAGTGCTCGATGACTTGATTTTACAGGGCGTCATTGCAACCAAAGTCACGCAACAGAACGCCTGCTACATTTCCGTCATGAACAGAAACGAGATGCCCCGCTTTGATAATCTGGCCCGCCTGGCACAAGAGAGCAGGGTAAGATTCCTAAGGAGTAGCAGCTTCCTGACCCTGGGGATCAGCGGGCCCTTTCTTCATGTGCTTTTTCTTTATGGAAACGATTAGGTTGGCACTAGTGGCAGGCTTTCCTTTCTCTCAACAGTAGTGTAGATTGGAAAACTGTTGTAGGAATGCTTTGCCAAAAGAAGAAAGGGGCTGCATCGTTCCCTCCCCCAGCTCCGCTTTCTCTGAGAACCTTGAGCTCTGCAGCTTGCTGGACAAACCCTTGCTCTGAGGAGCCCTTCCAGCTCCTTCATTCTCTTGGCATGCCAAGATCTCTAAGTCCTTTGCAGACTTTTCAGTACCAAACTGCATTGGTCAGCTCAGAACTTGGCCTTGCAGCTGCGCTTGGCCAGACTCCTTTTTCTTTGGGGCGCGAGAGAGCGTCTCCCTATTCCACAGCCCTTCCCCCACATTCCTGCGAGGAGCCACAACAGGAGGCCTGTGGCCCTAGCTGAGGAAGGAGCTAGAGAGCAGAGGGAAGCTGAGGGCATGCGAGGGAACACCAGCAGCCAGGGAATTGGGCCAGGCCACAAAGCACTCCAGGAGGAAAAGAGAGCGGCAATTCCTTTGAAACAACGCCGCGAGAGCCGTTCAGAAAGACTCGTCCCGCTAGAGCAGCCAGGGCTCTCAGAGAGGTCTTAAGCACCACCTGCAAATAGTCCGAGAGCAAATGGATCTGCCCGGGCTTGCTGCTGCCCTCTTTGGCTCCCGTTTAGAACGGGCTGCAGCAAGACACTTCTGCTGCCGGCCTTCCAGCCGACAGCCCGAGTGCCTCTGAGGGCCGAGGGCAGCGACTGAGCAAATGCTTTGCAAGGAGCCCAGCACTGGCTACACAGAGCGGCCACACTCCTCTTCTCCTCTTCAGCGCTTTGCTTGCGCTGCCACTTCCCCTCGGGCTCCCTGCACCTTGACTCCCTTAGAACGAGCTCTGCCTTTGCAGCTGCCTTCAAGGCTTGCTAGTGCTCCCACAGGCCCCAAGGGGATTGAAAGGTGTCCCTAAAGGCAGTTGAGACTCAAACAGCCAGCCCCGAGTCCTCATTCCAGACCTAGGAATAGGCCTAGCAGGAACCAGATCCCAGCACTGAGCTTGCTCAATGCTGCTATTTGATCTTTAGAACCTGATCAGTTTTGGAAGACCTACCAAGCACATCACCTTTGTCACCAATGGATTGGTCAACAACCTCAACTCCTACGGAGCAACCATTGCCGCTATGTGCAGCGGACTCACCACCTACATGGCTTACGAAGTTCACGGTGAGTGCAAGCATGGGAATTCTGAGTGTTACTGACCTGGCTTTTTCTCCTCTTGGCTAATGACCAAGGCACAATTGCTGCTCTTGCACCTTGAGGTGCACACAAACCAAGGGCTGCAGCAGTTGCACAAAGGGTTTGGCATCTCCGCAGATCAGGACTGCAACAGGGTGGTGTCACAGCCCCCAGAAATGACCCAAACCAAACCCTTACAGCTGCTTTCCACAAAGCTTAAGGGGGCTTCGATTTGGGCCCGGAGTGTTTCAACCCACACTGAGCTCCCCTGTAATGCCCAGTCAAGAAAATGGGTCATTCTAAGAACCGCTGTCCTTCAGGGCAGAGCTTGCTGACGAGTGTGATCCAGGCAGCCACCAAACCCCGGTGCTTCACAACATTAAGCCAAGCGGCTTCAATCCCTCGAGGTTTTTCTCAGTGGCAGCAGTCGCATTCCCCAGGGCTTTAATGACCTGCACTTGGTAGGATTCTTGCAGAACGTCACAGCCCATATGCCTGGGCCCGTGAACTGCCAGCAGCCTCACCCTGTAATGCCCAGCCATCGGGATTCCCAGGAGCGAGTGCCATAGAGCCCCGATTTCTGCACGGGAAATGCCAAAGGGGTTTCAAGAGCACGTCTTTGTGGGCATTCCTTGCTGAGCCACAGAGCTGGTGCTCTTTGGGCTCTCCAAGGGAATCTGTCCCTCGTACAGCTCAAACATTCCTAGTGCAGCAATCCTTCAGAACCTGCCTGGCTCTGAGCAACACCAGCACCCTCCTGCAGAAAGGCAACCACGGTCTTTCAGCTCATGGGGTTTTGTCTTTTCTTTTCTAGCTTTCCAAGGACCCCAGGTGAACTTGGGATCATGCATTACGCTCAATGTCCTGAGAGTTGTTGAGCTGAAGTACTGCAATGGCAATGGCAACGGCAATTGGAATGGTGGTTGGAATGGCAATTGGACTGGACCTTTCCCGGTGAGAAAACCTTAGCCCTTACCTTTCTTGAACCAAATGGGGGGGCTCCAGAGCTGCTGCCCAAAGCCAAGCCTGATGCCCTTCTGGCCTGGCATCTCCTCTTTCGAGAGCTTCCTGCTCGAGGGTGCACATGCTGAAACAGAGCCGTGGGTCAGCAGAGGTTTCCATCCAAGACCTTGAGCCTGGATTGACTGTGGCCAGTGGTCTTGCACGCATCAACCTCCAAAGGCACCAGATGACAGCTGTCAGATGCAGCAATGATTCACTGAATGCTTGAAAAGAATTCTTAGGGCCTTTGCCCAATGCCACAGCCTTGATTCTGGGTCCTTTGGAAAAGAATGAGGGCAGTGCCGGCACTGTCCTGGGGCCAGCGCTTCTTCTATTGTAGCAGGGATTTTTCTAAAGCTTTGGGGATATCACTGTCTCCCTTCAAAGGCCAAACGTCTTCTTTCCCTTGGCTTTTCAGTCTCAGCAGATTCCCGGCATCCCAGGCAACAACACGCAAGTCATCATTGGTGGCCAGTCCCAAATTGTGCTCATCAACAGGCAATGGCGTGTGGCAGTCATTGAGCAAAACAGCATCAGCGGGTCCTGGAAAACCATCTGGAACTACAACACGGTGAGTGGCAGGGGGGCTGCTCGTTCACAAAGCCGACAAGGAGACTGGCTCCTGCTCCAGCGGGCCCAGGAACGGGGCTTGTTTCTCTATTCTGAATGTTTGGAGTCCACGATGTGGGGTAGAAAGTCGCAGCATTTGTTACGGTTTCCATCCTGACTTCATCCCAATGTTAACAGTTGGAAAATGTAAATGTTGAGTGCTCGATGACTTGATTTTACAGGGCGTCATTGCAACCAAAGTCACGCAACAGAACGCCTGCTACATTTCCGTCATGAACAGAAACGAGATGCCCCGCTTTGATAATCTGGCCCGCCTGGCACAAGAGAGCAGGGTAAGATTCCTAAGGAGTAGCAGCTTCCTGACCCTGGGGATCAGCGGGCCCTTTCTTCATGTGCTTTTTCTTTATGGAAACGATTCGGTTGGCACTAGTGGCAGGCTTTCCTTTCTCTCAACAGTAGTGTAGATTGGAAAATTGTTGTAGGAATGCTTTGCCAAAAGAAGAAAGGGGCTGCATCGTTCCCTCCCCCAGCTCCGCTTTCTCTGAGAACCTTGAGAGGGCGTGCGAGGGAACACCAGCAGCCAGGGAATTGGGCCAGGCCACAAAGCACTCCAGGAGGAAAAGAGAGCGGCAATTCCTTTGAAACAACGCCGCGAGAGCCGTTCAGAAAGACTCGTCCCGCTAGAGCAGCCAGGGCTCTCAGAGAGGTCTTAAGCACCACCTGCAAATAGTCCGAGAGCAAATGGATCTGCCTGGGCTTGCTGCTGCCCTCTTTGGCTCCCGTTTAGAACGGGCTGCAGCAAGACACTTCTGCTGCCGGCCTTCCAGCCGACAGCCCGAGTGCCTCTGAGGGCCGAGGGCAGCGACTGAGCAAATGCTTTGCAAGGAGCCCAGCACTGGCTACACAGAGCGGCCACACTCCTCTTCTCCTCTTCAGCGCTTTCCTTGCGCTGCCACTTCCCCTCGGGCTCCCTGCACCTTGACTCCCTTAGAACGAGCTCTGCCTTTGCAGCTGCCTTCAAGGCTTGCTAGTGCTCCCACAGGCCCCAAGGGGATTGAAAGGTGTCCCTAAAGGCAGTTGGGACTCAAACAGCCAGCCCCGAGTCCTCATTCCAGACCTAGGAATAGGCCTAGCAGGAACCAGATCCCAGCACTGAGCTTGCTCAATGCTGCTATTTGATCTTTAGAACCTGATCGGTTTTGGAAGACCTACCAAGCACATCACCTTTGTCACCAATGGATTGGTCAACAACCTCAACTCCTACGGAGCAACCATTGCCGCTATGTGCAGCGGACTCACCACCTACATGGCTTACGAAGTTCACGGTGAGTGCAAGCATGGGAATTCTGAGTGTTACTGACCTGGCTTTTTCTCCTCCTGGTGAATGACCAAGGCACAATTGCTGCTCTTGCACCTTGAGGTGCACACAAACCAAGGGCTGCAGCAGTTGCACAAAGGGTTTGGCATCTCCGCAGATCAGGACTGCAACAGGGTGGTGTCACAGCCCCCAGAAATGACCCAAACCAAACCCTTACAGCTGCTTTCCACAAAGCTTAAGGGGGCTTCGATTTGGGCCCAGAGTGTTTCAACCCACACTGAGCTCCCCTGTAATGCCCAGTCAAGAAAATGGGTCATTCTAAGAACCGCTGTCCTTCAGGGCAGAGCTTGCTGACGAGTGTGATCCAGGCAGCCACCAAACCCCGGTGCTTCACAACACTAAGCCAAGCGGCTTCAATCCCTCGAGGTTTTTCTCAGTGGCAGCAGTCGCATTCCCCAGGGCTTTAATGACCTGCACTTGGTAGGATTCTTGCAGAACGTCACAGCCCATATGCCTGGGCCCGTGAACTGCCAGCAGCCTCACCCTGTAATGCCCAGCCATCGGGATTCCCAGGAGCGAGTGCCATAGAGCCCCGATGTCTGCATGGGAAATGCCAAAGGGGTTTCAAGAGCACGTCTTTGTGGGCATTCCTTGCTGAGCCACAGAGCTGGTGCTCTTTGGGCTCTCCAAGGGAATCTGTCCCTCGTACAGCTCAAACATTCCTAGTGCAGCAATCCTTCAGAACCTGCCTGGCTCTGAGCAACACCAGCATCCTCCTGCAGAAAGGCAACCACGGTCTTTCAGCTCATGGGGTTTTGTCTTTTCTTTTCTAGCTTTCCAAGGACCCCAGGTGAACTTGGGATCATGCATTACCCTCCATGTCCTGAAAGTTGTGGATCTGACATACTGCAATGGCAATGGCAATGGCAATTGGAATGGTGGTTGGAATGACAATTGGACTGGCGGTTGGCAAGGCAATTGGACTGGCGGTTGGCAAGGCAGTTGGACTGGCGGTTGGAATGGCAATTGGACTGGACCTTTCCCGGTGAGAAAACCTTAGCCCTTACCTTTCTTGAATCAAATGGGGGGGCTCCAGAGCTGCTGCCCAAAGCCAAGCCTGATGCCCTTCTGGCCTGGCATCTCCTCTTTCGAGAGCTTCCTGCTCAAGGGTGCACATGCTGAAACAGAGCCGTGGGTCAGCAGAGGTTTCCATCCAAGACCTTGAGCCTGGATTGACTGTGGCCAGTGGTCTTGCACGCATCAACCTCCAAAGGCACCAGATGACAGCTGTCAGATGCAGCAATGATTCACTGAATGCTTGAAAAGAATTCTTAGGGCCTTTGCCCAACACCACAGGTTTTATTTTGGTTTTTTTTGAAAATGTCTGTCCCTCATTTGAAAATATATCTATCTCCTCTGCCATCTCTCCCTAGACTCTAGCACTTGTTATTTTTTTGCAGGTATTTAAAGTAAATATTTGGTCTTAGAACTAGCTACTTTCATAGTCTTAAAATATTTTATGTGGTTTTCTAATCTCAGCAGACGGATAACAACCAGCAAATCATTACTGGCGGAGATTCCCAAATCTCCATCTCTGGTGGGAACTCTCACATCTCCATCTCTGGTGTCTCACAAAGCATGAATATCAACAGTCAAACACAAGAGGCAATTTTTGAGCAAAAGAGCAACCATTTGTCCTGGAAAACCATCTGGAACTACAACACGGTGAGTGGCAGGGAGGGTGCTTGTTCAAAAAGTATATGAGGAGACTGGCTCCTGGCACAGCTGGCCCAGGGACAGGGCTTGTTCTCCTTATCCTAAAGTGTGGAGTCCATGATATGGGGTAGAAACTGTTGGCATTTGTTATTGTTTCAATCCAAACTTTATTCCAGTGTTAACAGGTGGAAAAAATTGAATTGTGAGTGCTCAGTAATTTTATTTTTCAGGGTGTCATTGCAACAAAAGTGATGCAAGAGAGAACCTGCTACATTTCCATCATGAACAGGAGTGAGATGCCCACCTTTGCTGCAGTTGTCGAAGTGGCTGCAGAGAAGAGGGTAAGAATTTAATGGAGGAATTACTAGGAATGTTGCACAGTATTTGAAAGGAAACAGATGTGGAAGACTGTTCTTTTCAAAGCCTTTTAAACTATCAGGTGTTTAGAGGTGATTGAGATCACACTGTTTATATGCACTTCAATTTATTTTGAATTATATTCTATTTTAAAAGTTTCAAAAATAAGAATATTTTCTTTAAGATTCTTTTAGTGAAGGTTTCTCATGTTTAATTAATGTTGTAGATATCCTGGGTAATTTTTACGTTGTTTGCAATGAATATTTATACTGATCTCTTGTTAATACTCTCTGATGACCCAAGAGTGCAGATTTGTCCTTGCATGCTAAAAAAATTAATTTCTTTGGGTGAGGTGTATTTGATTAAGAACAAATATGCCAATAACCTGGAAAATTTACAATCATCTCTCAAAACCTTTTCAAATAACTAAGTACCATGTTAACATGAGCTCTGCCCACTAAATTAGCACAGACATTTTAAAAATTATATCATCATTTAGCATACTCACCATTGGTAGGCACTGGCTTCCACTGAAGACTCAGAACTGAGTCCTTAAAAAAATCAAGGCTTTAAAGAGCAAGAACACCAAGAGGGGAGAAGAAAACCATTAGTCTTATCAGTGAAGGCATAAGCAAAAATATTCAGCTTTAGCTGTAGTTCGTGGCTCCCAAGTCCTAAAGTGCATCCTCCTGAAGCTAACCTCAACTCCTTGCTCCCCAGTGAGAAGGAAGCACTGTGCACTCAGCTTTCAAAAACCCTTTCATCACAGTCTACTATTCTGAAAGCCTATATATGTAACAATGACAGCCATCGCTGCCAACCCTGTCCAAACGCTGGAGATCAGCAGGCCGTTTCTTCATGTGCTTTTTCTTTATGGAAACGATTAGGTTGTCACTAGTGGCAGGCTTTCCCTTCTCTCAACAGTAGTGTAGATTGGAAAATTGTTGTAGGAATGCTTTGCCAAAAGAAGAAAGGGGCTGCATCGTTCCCTCCCCCAGCTCCGCTTTCTCTGAGAACCTTGAGCTCTGCAGCTTGCTGGACAAACCCTTGCTCTGAGGAGCCCTTCCAGGGCCTTCATTCTCTTGGCATGCCAAGATCTCTAAGTCCTTTGCAGACTTTTCAGTACCAAACTGCATTGGTCAGCTCAGAACTTGGCCTTGCAGCTGCGCTTGGCCAGACTCCTTTTTCTTTGGGGCGCGAGAGAGCGTCTCCCTATTCCACAGCCTTTCCCCCACATTCCTGCGAGAAGCCACAACAGGAGGCCTGTGGCCCTAGCTGAGGAAGGAGCTAGAGAGCAGAGGGAAGCTGAGGGCATGCGAGGGAACACCAGCAGCCAGGGAATTGGGCCAGGCCACAAAGCACTCCAGGAGGAAAAGAGAGCGGCAATTCCTTTGAAACAACGCCGCGAGAGCCGTTCAGAAAGACTCGTCCCACTAGAGCAGCCAGGGCTCTCGGAGAGGTCTTAAGCACCACCTGCAAATAGTCCGAGAGCAAATGGATCTGCCCGGGCTTGCTGCTGCCCTCTTTGGCTCCCGTTTAGAACGGGCTGCAGCAAGACACTTCTGCTGCCGGCCTTCCAGCCGACAGCCCGAGTGCCTCTGAGGGCCGAGGGCAGCGACTGAGCAAATGCTTTGCAAGGAGCCCAGCACTGGCTACACAGAGCGGCCACACTCCTCTTCTCCTCTTCAGCGCTTTCCTTGCGCTGCCACTTCCCCTCGGGCTCCCTGCACCTTGACTCCCTTAGAACGAGCTCTGCCTTTGCAGCTGCCTTCAAGGCTTGCTAGTGCTCCCACAGGCCCCAAGGGGATTGAAAGGTGTCCCTAAAGGCAGTTGGGACTCAAACAGCCAGCCCCGAGTCCTCATTCCAGACCTAGGAATAGGCCTAGCAGGAACCAGATCCCAGCACTGAGCTTGCTCAATGCTGCTATTTGATCTTTAGAACCTGATCGGTTTTGGAAGACCTACCAAGCACATCACCTTTGTCACCAATGGATTGGTCAACAACCTCAACTCCTACGGAGCAACCATTGCCGCTATGTGCAGCGGACTCACCACCTACATGGCTTACGAAGTTCACGGTGAGTGCAAGCATGGGAATTCTGAGTGTTACTGACCTGGCTTTTTCTCCTCCTGGTGAATGACCAAGGCACAATTGCTGCTCTTGCACCTTGAGGTGCACACAAACCAAGGGCTGCAGCAGTTGCACAAAGGGTTTGGCATCTCCGCAGATCAGGACTGAAACAACATTGAGACACAGCCGCCACAAATTACCTGATCTATATCGTTACTACCTCTTTCTGTGAAATTTAAGGTGGCTTAATTCAATGCCTAGGATTTTACACACTGACGTCCTCTGCAATGTCTACGCTAAGAGAAAGAGTAGCTCTAAGCACCATTGTTCTTTCATTTCTGTATTATAGACCCAGTGTTGTCTCATGACTTCAATAATATCCTTTGTCTATTAAATGATTTCTATACAGCAATTATGGACAACCTAGTTCACTTCAAGTAACAAAAATGAGCTCCTATCGATACCGAAAAATATCTTACCCATGAACTAATTCTAATTTTTTTGTTTGTTTTTTTAAAGGACCCCAATACAATCAACAATCATGCATTGCACTTGATGTCTTGAGACTTGTAGAGCTGAAGTACTGCCGTGGCAATGGACAGGTCTGAAAACTTTACCTTTCTTGAACCAAGATCCAGCCGTCTGAGCTGCCGCCCAAAGCCAACCCTCATGCTATTCCTCCCTGACATCTTCTCTTTCAAGAGTTTTGTTCTTCATGGTTCAGATGCTGAAACAAATAATTCGTTGACTAGAGCGTTCAATTAAAAACCTTTTGCATAGATCATCTCTGGCTTGTTTCTCATTACTATACCCCTCAATCATCTTTGAAACTTCCATGGCAATATTTTGATTGTCTCCCTTCTGCCCCATTTGAGCCCTTCAAAAGCTCTTTTCATCACCAGCTCTCAACACAGGGCACACCCACAGAGCTGCGTGAGTCCCAGGGTGCTTCACAAACAAGGCATTCACAGTTGGGACCTGCCTTCCTTGTTCAGGGGAAGATGCCTCACATTAAAAATCTTGATTCAGGGGCCACAAAAGGCAGAGGGAAAGAAGTGCAAAGCAGTGAATTTGCCTTTTTTAGGGGAAGGAGAGTCTCTGTAGAATTTACCATGACGTTCTTAGAGAGCCCTCTATTTTCCAGTGCATAGCAAGGACTGGCTACAGGGCATCACGTTGAACTCTGAAGTGGATGAAAATGTGCTCCAAAGATGCAGACACAGTATAAACACAACTGTTGATCCCTTGAGACAGTGCAAGATTCCAAGTCATCTCCTCCCAAATGCCTCTAGTTCAGCCATGAACATGAAAAATAAAAAGATTTCTTCCATTTTTGCTGCCAGGACCATGTCTCTTTCCTGACAGCATATTCCAGATTCTCTCTATGAGAATCTCCCAGTGTCCAGGTACATGAATTAGACACAAATCAAGCTAGGAATACACTCGTGTTTCTGCTGAGCTAACAAGAGCACTTGGCAAAATGTCAATCCCCATCTACTGTGACCCAATACCTAACTTGTATTCACTTTTTGTGAATTTGTGAATTTTATTCACAAAACTCACTTTTGGGGGTTTTTTTGGTTTTTTTTGGTTGTTGTTGTTTCTGTTGATTTTTTGAGCAAGTGGGACTTGAGGGATGCAATTATCTTGGACTCTTGCCACCCAAGAAGAATTTTCTCCTCCTCAATCATTCCGTAGATTCCTGAACTCAAACTTTTAAAATTGTCAAGCCATTGTCATAGAGAAAAATCAAGGAGACTGAGAATTAATCCCAAACAATTGACAGTTGAGAATTTTACAGGAAAATTAGAATATAATTTTATTTTTTAGCAAGGCATGGTCCCTGTTTCTCAGAATTTTAGAATCAAGATTATTTGTTCTTCTCTAACAAAAATGGAAGGATGCCCCAGGTTATCGAGGTGAATAAAAATCTGTCTTTAGTACCAATACTAGCCACACAACATCCTTCAGTTTCTGATACCCTCTCACTGGCCCCACAGGCTTTATTCTATAGCACGTTGCAAGGATGCAGAGTTCACTAAGGCACCTCTCAGGCAAAGGTATCTGAATTCTCAAATTCACATTCTCAAAGTGGGCCTTGTGCTTTCCATCCTTTAGATCTCTCAAACCTCTTGAAGCCTCTCCATCCTTTCCTCAAATAAAATCACTTTTTCCTCAGCTGTTACACTTGCAGGCAGGTTGATTGTATCAGGGAAGTCAGCATGAAATGGAATGTTAGAAATGTGCAGAACAATTAATATGGTGTTCCAGTTAGAGCAAAGCAATGTTTATTTCCACACAAAATGAAATTTCTCTGTTTTTTTCATAAGGCCAAACATTTTTAAATACATTCTAGGTTATCCTGATGAAACATTATTAAGCTACAGAACTACTCTTAACTTATAAAATTGGCAGAAGAATTTGACCCATTATTTGACACTGTCATCCACTAAAAACCAGGTAAACAGGAGAACCCTGAGCATCAAGTGAAAAGTAAAATTGCAGCATTTCAGTTCAAGTCTGATTAACAAACAGAAATTTAAACATGTAAAGGAGAAGGATTCAATCAAGTTATGTTGAGATTGTATGATCACAATAAAGTCTCATGGTGGCTCATGGGTTTTTTCTCCAGATACTTTTCATAAATATTTACTTTATCAGGGAGTCAGCAAGTAGTGGGGAGAAAAGGTAAAGAGTGAAGCAACACCCCTAAAAACCAACATAACTCTCCATGCTCCCACTTGCACTTGGGTGGCCATGCCATGCTCTAGATAAAGGCAGGGTGACATAGCCTAGAAAACTGTGGCTCAAGGGCAGAATGAATCACATTCCACAGTTAAAAAACCCCCTCAAGCTCCAGCTTCAAGGATGCAACCAGAAATAATTTCATCAGGTTTACTCTTGCTAGACAGCAAGGAAAAGCACATGAACATGTGTGTGCACAGAACAAAACAGTAATTTGAGGGAAGGGTGAAATGTGCAATGTTTCTTACCCTTGGGAGGTTGCTGCACAGTGCTACAAGAATTTGCTACGGAAACAGAATGCCTTGAGCAGAGCTTTAAAGAGGACACAGAGACAAACTTGTACTCGAAAGAAAACAGGGTCTTATGCAGACAAAGCCCCATTCCCTGCCCTTTTCCCTGGCTATTCTACTGCTGTCACTAGTTCCATAAGCTGTGCTCAATGTCAAGTGCCTGAGCTGGGCGTTCGCCACACAAACTGCTCAAGCGCTCAGCAGCTGATGGAAGATGTGGAGGTTCAGGGTTCCCAGGGTGATGCATTTCTGTAATGGCCAAGCTGGCTCTAACTGGTGCAAGACAGGGACAAAACTGCTTTCCAACTCATTGCTAACGACACTGCAGGGAGGAGGATTGTACAGCTTGGTTTCTCTTGCCTTTCTTGAGGAGGGCTCAATCAATGGAATTTCCAGAGGCTATAAGAGGATTTTCTAACATAAGACTTTCATGTGTATTTGGCATCTTGGAGGCTAAGGATGTAACCTGTCTCCATTTGGCATCCACAAATCAGTCCCATTAGAAGAACTGTAAATCTTTCCCCTTGGTAATTTATCACTTTCATTCACCGTATTTGACACCTTGAGCAAAGTACGAAGTGGATGTGAAACAGATGAAAAGCCGAGTGCTCCGCTCACAGTGCTGGCAGACTGCTGCACCTCCTCGGCACTCACAGAGCCCCAGCAAGGCCCCAGGCAGGAGCAGAAGGACACAGTGTGGCCCTGAGCAGCACAAGTGAGAACTGGGCCTCCCCTTCCCAAAGAAAGCAAGATCCCCTGGCTTTTGCAGGAACAGCTGCAGCAATGATCCTCAGCAGTGGATGGCACAGGAGAAGAGTGTTCAGAGACATCAGCTCCGAGCGACACCGAGTCCCCGTCGCGCCGTTCTGGCAAGGCAGAGGAAGCTTTAGTGTGCAAACCCACCCTGAACTGCAGCCAAGGGCACAGTCAGCACACGGGGACTGGCAGAACTGCTCTCAAATACAAAGCACTTTGGGAGTTGGCAAGTGAGCTCCTCTGGGAGTGCTGCTTCTGGAACCTGGAACAGGCACAGGGAAAAAGCAAATCCAAATTACCACAGGCTCCTGGGCCATGGCTCCGTGTATCACTGTCAAAGTCAGAGAAAGATTAAAATCGACTTCCTAAGTGGCAGGTGACAGAAAGTGCCCCATGTCACTGCTCCTCCCTCACACATGTTTTGCTACCTCTAGTTTATGGGCCCTTTCTCAAATCAGCCCTTAGTCCATAATCAGCTGCTACTCTCCTGAAGGAGCTCTGGGAAGATTCTGAAGATTCTCAGGGCCATGTCTGACAACCAGAAAGCAGATGCTGAATGAGCTCGGAAAGGAAGGTCAGCAGAAGAACTCAGCAATTCCTACGGTTTAGAGCCAACCTCGTGATCTCCCGGGACTCACTGAACATTTTTAACACAGCAAGATTAGCACCTCCCTTGGTCTGAACAGTGGTTTTGGTTATAGGTACGACTTCAAGCTGAGTCCTTTGCCACATCGGCACAAAGCGTCACTACAAGTTTACTGGCAATCTGTGCTCTGCTTCTGGTGATCATTTTGTTCCATGTAAAAGTTACTGTTAAATACATTGAGCTTAGCATGACCAGTTTTCTTTCAGCTCCCTGTATGCAATGAATTCAATCAGGCTGGTATCAAAGCCTGCTCTTATCAGAGCACTTCCCCAGGAAACTCGTCATGCTTCTGTGAACACAGGGCACCTGCCAATAAGGTAAACCCATTTTCAGGTTTAACTTTGGGATATTATGTATAAAAAGTAAGAGTACACATCAATTACCAGCAGAGCTGGCCTGGCCTACCATCCAAATGGAGTTCCCTGTAAGTACACCTATCACTTTCCCATAAAACTCTTAAGGCTGGGCAGCTTTTAAACGGTTTTGAGCTTTTCCTGGCACTGAGTGAACTCTTAGTGATTTCTGTAGGGCTCACAGAGTGAAAATGCCAAAGGGGTGGGGACTGCAGGGGTGGAATCTCCCTTTTGGCAGGGATGGAACTCCACATGCCTACTCAAACGGGAAAGAGAGAAGTGCTCTGTTCCAGGGGCGGCACACACACGGGAGGCGTCCACAGGACAATATTCTCTCCTTCACGACTCAGAGGCAAATCAGCAGTCTCAGCAAGTCACATAAAGTTAGGGCTCAGCTGTTTGCTGAGAGCGTAGGAGAACCTGAGACATGAGAGACTCAGGTGCAGGATAGTGACACCGGGATATTTACAGCAGCCTGAAACTGGTACAGGAAAAATTCCCAGGCATTACTTTCAAATACTCTGAGTTGGATTGGGACCTTTTCCATAAAAATCCTCCTTTGCAGCAGGTGAAATTTGGGAGTGATTCAATGTACAAGGGATTCAAAAGAATAATTGTTCACAATAGCTATCCCAAAAGAATTTTTCATCATAACAATTGGAAATCTCTCCAAAAGGTATCACCGGTAGTTCGGACAAACATGAGCAACAGCAAGCTCATGAGCTGCTGAAGCTCTGTAAAGGGGTAACAAATGTTTGGTGTTCCAATTTTCTGAACAGAAGTGCTTGTGCCTCCCCTTAGACTCTTAGTCCTGTGTTCAGAGGATGAGATCACTATGAGGATGTTGAGGTTCCTTTGCTGCTGTGTTCCAAGTACAGAGCTGGACCGTGCACCCATGTTCTAACTCCTCACAACAGGTGTACATGGACATTTCTCAGACCTGCTCCATGTCTGAAATCAAAAGCTCGGCGTAAAAAGCTCACTCTTGAAAGCAAATACTTCAGAGTACCTTTTTCCAAGGAGTTACTGAATTGGGGCTGGGCAAGTTTTAGAACCCACTGTGTTTCAACGACCTTCTTGCCTGAGCAAGGTGCACTGCTGGGGCTAAGAGCCATTTCTATGCATGTGTTCTCTAAACTCATCAACAAATAATTCTCCCGCATATTTAAATCCTCTTCAGCTGGACCCCACTGCAGAAAGTGCTGAGCCTCTACACAAAGTAAATGGGAAGTCAAAATTATTTTAAGACAGCAAATAATTTGATGCAAGATAAGCAGCATGATGTTCAAGTGTTTTGAATTTCTAATGTTCATTTCAGATTGTGATTGCTTCTCTTCTTGGAGTTTTCCTGGCTCCTGCTCTTGCCAACCACGTAAGTATAGAGCTACACACAGCTACTCACTGCTGCCACAAGAACTACTGGCTTTAGCTCTCACCTCTGAGAAATCTATTTCTGGAAGTGAAGCTGCATTTTTAAGTTTGATATTTAGAAGAAAACTTCTTTTTAATTTTTCTATGATAATGAAGAAATTATTTCCATGCTTGATGTATCAAGGGAAAAAGACAGTCACCATACATGGAATCAGGAAAGTCTGTCCTGAGATGAGCATAAACACTGAAAATAATGATGTGGAGAGAAACAAATATTAACGTGATCGATCTGACCACAAAATACAGTAGAATACTGTAAGTAATCTGGCACCAGCAAGATCCTGCTGGGGAAAGAACAGTAAGGGATTATTTTGATTACTTTAAAAGTAAAGGCTTCCCAGTCTTCATTCTGAGCCAAGAAATTTTCTCCCCTTTAATCTGATCTCCAAGAGCAATAATTTCCCAAAACATGGCTACTAGAGCTAATGCTTTATTGAGTGAAACACTACTGGGAATCCAGGAAGCTAAATCCTTACCTCTTTTTATCTTTTCCAAAAATCAGAACATGGAGAAAAACTTTAATGGGCAGCCCAGTGAAAACTCAAACCACTCTGACACCAGGGTCAGCACCAACCCAAAGGAGGGGTCTGAGGCCTGGAAAACCATCTGGGACTTCAAGACTGTAAGTAACTGCCACCATGGCACAAGAAAAACGGCAAAAGGGACACAAGTTTTCTAAAAACCACCAAAGCAGCAACAAAACTGCATCATATTTCAGAGGAGATGCTTGAAAACGCGCTCCTTCAGCCTCGGGACTGTTTCTGGTGTCCTGTGTGCTGCGCTGAGCTTTTCAGCAGCAAATTCCTTCACCTGCCCTCAGCAGGAGAACACATCATACACGTGGCATTACAAGGTCTCTCATCAGCCTCCATGACACATTTACCTAAACAATATAATTGAAAGGACAATATTTTTCTTTCCCTATGACTATTTGCACTGTAGAAAGCCTTTCTTTTAACCAGTGCCTCTCTCCAGCAACCACTTCTCTTCCCTTGTGTACTGTTTGCAACAAAAAGGGTTCTTTGTTTAATTTTAATAGGGCTACGTTGCAACCAAGGTGTTCTCAAAGAACACCTGCATCATTGCTACAACCAACAAGAGATTTTGGTTTGGCAAACGCTTTCCTACACCACCTCAAGGAGACAAGGTAGGATGGTGGTTGAAAGTGGGGCAAAAGCTGACTGTCAGTGAAAAGCACTTGTTCCTACACACACAGGAGGAAAGGCTCCAAGAACTGAAGAGAACCTTCTCAGCAGGGCTGAGTCCCTGTAAAAGTTCCTTCTAAAGTTGCACTGCCCAGGAATAACCCCTTCCCCGTTTCCAAAGAAGTGTGTACGAGTTCTGAACTCCAGTTTTGGTTTTCCTAAATGCTGTTTTCTGCGTTTGATGCTCAGGGACTTGGGCCTTACCAGTTGCCACCCAGAGAGAATCGCTTCATTATCTCGAGGAACAGACTCCAAAGCTTGAGCCCATATGGAAAACGCATCCAAGCCCTGTGCAGAGGAATTCCCTCCTACCTCGCTTATCCAGCTCCTGGTGAGTCTGCTACTGACAGCCTCTGTGTTCCAAAATAAACAAGTGCTTGCAGCACACGTTTAGAATGATGCAGTTCAGTTTTTAAGTGACTTTTTCTGGTACATTTCCAACACTAAGTTGGAAAAATTTCCGCTACAATGTTCTCCTATTTTCTCAGTCTAAATCTAATCAGTTCTTCTTTCAGGATCAAACTTCTTATCAGGCTCAAACTTCTTAGAGCAAGATATTTAATGCTTGAAAGTTAAGATAAAGTAACTGCCTATTACTGTGCTGTAGCCTCTAGATTAACCATTTAAAATAAGGTGAACTTAAGTCTGGATTTACAGAGATCGGCATAACTGAGCTATTTTTATTTTAACGTCTTACCAACATACTAAGAATTGCAATGTTTTACTTTAAAAATAAGCACTGCCATGCAATATGGCAAACTGCAGATGGACAGATGTACTATTTACTCCGATCAACCCAGAAATCAAGCTGAAAATAACAGAATTGAGAAGGGTATTAAATGCAGTCTTGAGCTGAAAACAGATGCTATTTAAGAATGTTTCATAAAGGTTTAACACAGGAAGCAAAGAAGCATACCCTAACCAACTGCAAGTTGGAAATTTCAAAGAGCCAAATTATAGTTAGGCTGAAAGTAAAGCAAAAAAAGTCTGAGCCTACTTTCTTCATCTAACTCGCTTTCTTCAGTAACTCGCTCTGTCTGGAAAACACCACATCTTCACCTTCCCTCCTCGCTCAGGGGCCCTTTCCTTGCTGTTTGAAAGGAGTTACTCTAAGAGACACTTTACCCACTCAGGAACACCCCAGGGTTACTCTAAGGAAAGGACATAGCAGCCTGCTCTCTTCAGGAAAAGCCTTTTGGGGACTCTAAGGGTCAACTGACATGAAAACCAAAAGCAAAACTGCACCCAAGAAATTTTTAGCGCCTCCAAAGAAAAGCAACCGTAGGGTTGCAGTATTTAAACAAAAGTTCCCATCTGACTTGCCTGGGGTTTCTGGAGAGACTCTCCTCTCCTTTTCCAACTCGACACTGCATTTTCCCGGCGACCACACAGGCACAGCCCTCTTCCCTGATCCTATTGGGAGGCACTGGGAATGTCTGTCTGGGGGCTGTGGAGCCCTGTCACAGATGATGATCCCACGCGCCCCCAGGCAGCCGGGATGTGACCTGAGCAGAGCCTGTGGTGCAGATCTCGCAGCCCCGCGGTCACCGCACAGCACAAGAGCCCGGCAGCCTCGCAAACAAACAGGGACAGCCGCTGTCCACTCCAACCAGAGCCTCCCTGGCCTCCATGCAGGGCACAGCAGGGCACAGCTGCTCCTGGCAAGGGACAATGCCTGCTGCAATACGGTCCCGCTTAAAGCCAGAATTCCAACAGGAGACCAAAATACCGTCTGCAAGGTCCAGCTGCTTGCAAAACTGCTATAACGTCACAGATACAGATTCCTGTTTTTATTAAAATATTACACATTGTAACGCTTAATACATCTCCAACCTTTATTTCATGAAAAGCCTTAATTCACCAAGTGTCCTACAGTAACATTTCAAACTTTACACAAAACGTGGAAATAGCACTGAACCAATGAAGCAAAGTAGTTGCTCTTTCCAGACCCAGGGAATGTACTTGCAATATGTCAGCCTGGAAGGTTGCTTGCTCTAACTGGGATGTTGTTACATTTAACAGTGTTCACTAGTCAAATTGAAATTGATTCAGGTTTGGACTGATCAAGAAGAAAACAAGATTGAAAAAGAGATTTCTAAATAGGGACATGACGGCAAAGACTCCTGTGAACCTCAGAAGACATCAACACTGTAACTCTCAAAATATCCATTTAAGGACAGAGGTATAGAAGTATTCGTAATAGTGCAGAAGATTGGAATTGCTTACCTTGCCAGAAAAGATCTTTCTCAACAACGAGGGTGAGGCCTGAGCTTCATTTAACTTTAAATTGTGAGCACAACCCATAAGCATTCCATATCAGTATAAGAAAGTGGCAGGATTTTATCCAAAGTCCTAAGTCTGTTTTTCTGCTCATCCTACAGCAGACAGAATTTGAAGAGAAAAAACACCTGAAAAACATAAGTTCAAGAGGGACTTCAGTATAATTAAAATGCCATCACACAATCTAATGTGTTTGAATACCGTCATGTATTTTAAGACAAATTCGAGATGTTGAAAGAACCTGATTTCGGAGGGAATTTTTTTCTTACACAAAATAGATATTCTGATTGAAGACATCACTAGCAGGCCTAATACCGGTCTTGAGGGTAAAAACTGCCTCAAGAACTGTAAATTAATCCAGCTGCAAAGGCATAAACGTGCCAGGGCTGCTCTGCCGAGACCGCTGAGGCACCGCCGCCTCAGGGGGGCTTTCCCGCCCTTTTTCCGCCCGTCCGTGTTCCCCCCCACCCCGCCGCCTCAGCGGGGCTTTCCCGCTCCTTTCCGCTCCCCTCACGGCCCGGCGGCACCTCGACCTCGCTCCCTCCGGCCCTTGCAAGCCGTCACACACCTCAGCAAAAGCACGATCCTTCAGCAAAGGGCGAATTCCTCCCGGGCAGCACAGGAGCTTTCTCGGTGTTTCTCGTCAGGCACCAGTGAGGGAGGGAGAGCGCCGTCCGCCCCTCACAAATCCACAGCGGTGCTGCTGCTCATAAAGCAACCAGGAATGTAATGCCCGTTCGGTGTAGCGGGACGTATCAAAAATGTCGCTTCGGGCTTGCAGTTTCAAAAAGTGAAACTGATACTAGAATTCAATGTCATATTGCACGTGCAACAACGTTTAGACCTTAATTTTATCTATAAACCCCCACACCTAGCCATACTGCCTTTTAAAACAAGCTGCTGGATTGCAGCTGAAAAGTAGTTTCCATGCCATAAAGCCAGGTTGCTCACAGAATGAAACTGAAAACTTGGCATTGGGCTGTGAAGACAGTCTCAAGGAGAAGCCAGGAGGAACAGCTGAGGGCATTTGGTGTGTTCAGCTGGAGGAGACTGGGGGGAGACCTCACTGAGCTCTTCAACATCCTCCCAAAACGCAGCAAAGAAGCAGTTCTGATCTCTGCTCTCTGTGACCAGTGACAGGACCTGAGGGAATGGCTGGAGCTGTGTCAGGGGAGGGTTAGGTTGGATATCAGGGTGGTCCCTGAGGGTGGTCAGGTACTGACCAGGCTCCCCAGGGAATGGGCATGGCCCTAAGGCTGCCAGAGCTCCAGGAGCATTTGGACAGTGCTCCCAGGCATAGCGTGGGATTGTTGGGGTGTCTGTGCAGGGCCCAGAGTTGGACTGGATGATCCTTGTGGGTCCCTTCCCACTTAGAAGATTCCAATATTCAATGACATTAAAAAAAGTATTCAAAACCTCCCTCTTAAGTATTTCCTGTGTCAATAAGTATTTATATCACTTCAGAAAATAAAATATTGCTACCTAAAATAACAAAGAGACCTCCTCAGACTTACCCATATGTATGCAACATTTCAGCTTGAACTGGAGTTAAAGCTGGCCAGAACTGTGGGGGACGATAATTTTTTTTTTTTTTTTTTCAAATGTATCAGTGGCAAAATGTCCAGCCCAAAGTTGGATATACACATCACACAATAGGTGAACAACTGGCTCAGTGGCTGGGCACAAAGGTCTCTAGTGAATGGGGTGATATCATGCTGGCACTGGTCACTAGTGGGGTTCCACAGGGCTCCATCCTTGGCGTCATGCTTTTCAAGACCTTAATAAATTACTTGGGTGCAGGACTGGAAGGGATGCTGAGCAAGTTTGCAGATGATACAAAATGGGGAGGAGCAGTTGACTCCCTCAAAGTCAGGGAGGCCCTGCAGAGGGACCTCAATAAATTAGAGGGGTGGTCCATCACCAACCATATGAAGTTCAACAGGACAAAGTGCCGGATTCTGCACCTGGGGTGGGGTAACCCTGGATATACATGCAGAATGAAGAAATGAGATGCTGGAAAGCAGTGCTGCACCAGGGGACCTGGGTGTCCTGGTCAACGCAATGTTGAATATGAGTCAGCACTGCCCTGGCAGGCAGGAGGGACATCTGTGTCCTGGGGGGCATCAGGCACAGCATCGCCAACCAGTCAAGGGAGGGGATTGTCCCGCTCTGCTCTGCACTGGGGTGGCCTCACCTTGAACATTTTGTGCAGTTTTGATCACTGCAATATAAGGGAGATATTAAGCTATTAGAGAACCTCCAAAGGAGCGCAGCAGAGATGGTGAAAGGTCTTGAGGGGAAGCCGTGTGAGGAGCAGCTGAGGGCACTTGGTGTGTTCAGCAGGAAGAGACTGAGGGGAGATGTCATTGCAGTTAAAACTTTTTTGTGAGGGAAAGAGGAGGGGCAGACACTGATCTCTTGTCTTGGTGACCAGTGACAGGACCCGAGAAAATAATGTGAAATTGTGTCAGGGGTGGTTTAGGTTGGATATAAAAAAAAGGTTCTTCACCCAAAGGGTGGTTGGGAGCTGGAACAGGTTCCCCAGAAAAGTGGTCACAGCACCAATCCTGATGGAGCTCAAGGAGTGTTTGGACAATGCTCCCAGGTACAGGGTGGGACTCCTGGGGATTGTTCTTGTGCAGGCCCAGGAGTTGGACTCGATCCTCTTGGGTCCTCTGTGATTCTGTGATTCTTGTAAAACAGTTTTCAGTGGCCATGTTGTACATGGAGCATGTATTTTGGTGGGTGCTATGGTTACAAAGAACACAGAGTGCATTTTGGAAAGTGCAGAGGTTTTTATTTATTCAGACTAATTAAAAGCGGGTTTTTTTGTTTGTTTAAAGCCAAGGCTATATCTGATTGTAAGTTTGATGTGAAGTTTCAGAAGTAATTAGTACATGTCAGAAAGTTACTATAAAGCACATTTAATTTTTTATTAGAAATGGAGCCTTATCTGATAATTATTAGGTCAAAATTTGCAGAAGTACAATCCCCATATTTATCAAGTAGTTACAGCAGGAAATAATTTTCAGTGACATGCAGCAGGGATACAAATGGCAAAATAATTTTATTGCAACATTCAGCCCTTCCACACCTAATTCTGAAAACGTATAAAAGGTGGGAGGTTCACATTGCTCTTTCTACCTGCAGGAGCGTCAGCTCTGCAGTCAGGATGAATCTCCCTGTAAGTATGCATGCTTTTCTTCCTTATAAACTGAAACTTTGATCCAAACCCATTCCTTTATCCCTCAGAAGTGCTTCTGCCTCTCTAGAGCACAAAGGCTTTCTCTGGGGACATTTTGCTCCTCCAGAATGAGCAGCTCAGCCCCTGTTCCCCAAAGGAGCTGAGGAGGTAAGGATCTTTTCACAGCTTGCCTGTACATGATTCAGAAAGCAGGAAGCCTAATCCATGTCCATCATTGTCAACGCTTTTGCACAACTGGAGCACTGCACTAGTGGATCAACCCCTTCCCTGTAATGCCAGAGCACAAGAAATGGAAAAGCTTTCTCCTCACTCTTGTAAAATACCTGTGTGTGCCTGCACAGGTCTGAGAAACAACTGCAGATTCAGCTCTTGAAAGAGCAAGTGGGAAATGTGTCTCCTGTGCAGCACCCTGGGGTAAAGCAAGGGTGACTCCCTTTTAGGGCACTGTTGCAATGCCAGGATGAAAGGAGGACCCTTAAACATCAGATTAGGAAAAGGGAAGGAGGATTCTCATGACCGGATTTGTCAGCCAGAGCTGCAGGTACACTTTTGTATTTGATTTTCATTCCAGATTTTGACTGCAGTCCTTCTTGGACTTGTCCTGACTCCAGCCCTTGCTGATTACGTGAGTACAGTGACCAATTTCCACATGAATGGCTGCTCTTTCTATGTTCCCTGCTTCATGAGATGTCCTTTTTCTTTCTCCAACCCTTTGGAGGAAAGATATTAAAATCTTCTTTGACAGATGAAACTCTGGCACTCTCTGTGGGGTAGAACTTATTCTAGCCTAGCAAAAATTTTTATAAAAATTTTAGGAGATCACTGACTAGTTTGAAATCTAAAAACGTCTTATTTTTTAATTGATTCTCAGCAAAAAATTGAAAGCCAGCAACTCATACTTGGGGTAACAACCAAGGTCCCCATCACTAGTGGCTAATCCCAGATTGTGACGGCACTTACCAGAGAGCAGCACTTCCACTGTAGCAGGGATTTTCTAAAACTTTGGGGACATCACTGACTCCCTTCAAACACTAAACATCTTTCCCTTGGCTTTTCAGTCTCAGCAGAAGGGTAACAACTGCCATGTCTCTGGCGGTTGTGTTTTCCAAAATCTGACCCTCAGCAGTCAAACACGTGTGGTGGTTATTGAGCAAAGGAGCGAACAATTTTCATGGAAAACCATCTGGAATTACAACACGGTGAGTGGCAGGGGGGCTGCTCGTTCACAAAGTGGATGAGGAGACTGGCTGCTGGTACAGCTGGGGCCAGGAACGGGGCTTGTTTCCTTGTTCTGACCATCCTGAGTCCACGATTTTTGGCAGCAACCCTCGACCATTCATTCCTGTTTGAAAAAAGAGTTTTCTCCAATCCAAAGGGTTGGAAAACTGAATTGCAAATGGTCAATAACTTGATTTTACAGGGCATCATTGCAACCAAATTGATGCAAGAGAGAACTTGCTACATTTCCATCATGAACAGAAATGAGATGCCTAGCTTTGAAAATCTAGCCCAGCTGGCTTCAAAGAAAACGGTAAGATACAAAATCAGAAGTAGCCAAAAATATTTTACGGTAGTTGATGTTCATTCTGTGTCTGAGACAGTGCTATTTTCCAAAATTTCTTAACTGATAGGTAAGGGAAAAAAAAAATTAGTGGTGATATTTTTGATTATATTTCAGGTACACCATTTCAAACCTTTAAAAAAGTACAAAATCCTCATTCACATGCCTTTCATGCAGGTTCAGCATGTTGACTCAAAGGGCCCCCAGGGAATTAAAGGGTGTCCCTGAAAGCAGTTGGGACTCAAACACCCAACAACGAGTCCTCATTCCAGACCTAGGAATAGGCCTAGCAGGAACCAGATCCCGGTACTGAGCTTGCTCAATGCTGCTATTTGATCTTTAGAACCAGATCGGTTTTGGAAGACCTACCAAGCACATCACCTTTGTCGCCAATGGATTGGTCAACAACCTCAGGTCTTATGGAGCAGATGTCTTCTCTATGTGCAGCGGACTCACCACCTACATGGCTTACGAAGTTCACGGTGAGTGCAAGCATGGGAATTGTGTCTCTAAGTGAGCAGGTATCTGTTTCCCTTAGGGAATGACCAAGGCACAATTGCTGTTCTTGCACCTTGAGTGGGAAAGAAACCAAGGGCTGCAGCAGTTGCACAAAGGGTTCGGCATCGCCGCCCATCAGGACTGGAACCGGGTGGTGTCACAGCTGCCATATCTGACCTGAAACAAGCTCTTACAGGTCCTTTCCGGGAACCTTAAGGAGGTTTAAATTTGGACCCAGAGTTTTGGGCCACATTGAGCTCCTCTGTATTGCCCAGGCAGAGAAAAAGGGTTGCCCTAAGAACCGCTGTCCTTCAGGTCAGAGCTTGCTGACGAGTGTGATCCAGGCAGCCACCAAACCCCGGTGCTTCACAACACTAAGCCAAGGGCTTCGATCCCTCGAGGTTTCTCTCAGTGGCAGCAGTCGCATTCCCCAGGGCTTTAATGATCTGCACTTGGTAGGATTCTTGCAGAACATCACAGCCCATATGCCTGGGCCCGTGAACTGCCAGCAGCCTCACCGTGTAATGCCCAGCCATCGGGATTCCCAGGAGCGAGTGCCATAGAGCCCCGATTTCTGCATGGGAAATGCCAAAGGGGTTTCAAGAGCACGTCTTTGTGGGCATTCCTTGCTGAGCCACAGAGCTGGTGCTCTTTGGGCTCTCCAAGGGAATCTGTCCCTCGTACAGCTCAAACATTCCTAGTGCAGCAATCCTTCAGAACCTGCCTGGCTCTGAGCAACACCAGCATCCTCCTGTAAAAAGGCAACCAAGGTCTTTTAACTCATGGGGTTTTGTCTTTTCTTTTCTAGCTTTCCAAGGACCCCAGGTGAACTTGGGATCATGCATTACCCTCCATGTCCTGAAAGTTGTGGATCTGAAGTACTGCAATGGCAATGGGCAGGTGAGAAAACCTTAGCCCTTACCTTTCTTGAACCAAATGGGGGGGCTCCAGAGCTGCTGCCCAAAGCCAAGCCTGATGCCCTTCTGGCCTGGCATCTCCTCTTTCGAGAGCTTCCTGCTCGAGGGTGCAGATGCTGAAACAGAGCCGTGGGTCAGCAGAGGTTTCCATCCAAGACCTTGAGCCTGGATTGACTGTGGCCAGTGGTCTTGCACGCATCAACCTCCGAAGGCACCAGATGACAGCTGTCAGATGCAGCAATGATTCACTGAATGCTTGAAAAGAATTCTTAGGGCCTTTGCCCAATGCCACAGCCTTGATTCTGGGTCCTTTGGAAAAGAATGAGGGCAGTGCCGGCACTGTCCTGGGGCCAGCACTTCTTCTATTGTAGCAGGGATTTTTCTAAAGCTTTGGGGACATCACTGTCTCCCTTCAAAGGCCAAACGTCTTCTTTCCCTTGGCTTTTCAGTCTCAGCAGATTCCTGACATCCCAGGCAACATCCCAGGAAACAGCACACAAGTCATCATTGGTGGCCAATCCCAAATTGTGACCATCAACAGGCAATGGCGTGTGGCAATCATTGAGCAAAACAGCATCAGCGGGTCCTGGAAAACCATCTGGAACTACAACACGGTGAGTGGCAGGGGGGCTGCTCGTTCACAAAGCCGACGAGGAGACTGGCTCCTGCTCCAGCGGGCCCAGGAACGGGGCTTGTTTCTGTAGTCTGACCGTCTTGAGTCCATGATTTTTGGTAGCAACTCTGGGCATTCGTTCCTGTTTGAATAATGGGTTTTGTCCACTCCCAAGGGTTGAAAGAGTGAAGTGCGAGTTCTCAATAACTTGATTTACAGGGCGTCATTGCAACCAAAGTCACGCAACAGAACACCTGCTACATTTCCATCATGAACAGAAGTGAGATGCCCAGCTTCAATAATCTGGCCCGCCTGGCACAAGAGAGCAGGGTAAGATTCCCAAGGAATAGCAGTGTCTTGACCCTGAAGTTCATTGGGCTGTTTCTTCATGTGGTTTTATCTTCTGGAGAGAATGAGGTTTTCACAAGTGGCAGGATTTTCTTTCTCTCAACAGTAGTGGGGCTAGAGAATTCTTCATAGGAATCCTTTGCTGAAAGAAAACAGGGGCTGCACCATTCCTTCCCTCAGCTCCGCTTTTTCTGAGAACCTTGAGCTCTGCAGGTTTCTGACAAACCCTTTCTCTGAGAAGCCCTTCAAGGGCCCTAATTCTCTTACATGCCAAGACCTCAAAGTCCCTCACAGACTATTCAGTACCAAACTGCATTGGTCAGCTCAGAACTTTGCATTGCTGCTGCACTTGGCCCGACTCAGTTTTCCTATGGGGCACAGGAGAGCGTCTCCCTCTTCCCCAGCCTTTCCCCTAGGGAATAGGCCTAGCAGGAACCAGATCCCGGTACTGAGCTTGCTCAATGCTGCTATTTGATCTTTAGAACCAGATCGGTTTTGGAAGACCTACCAAGCACATCACCTTTGTCGCCAATGGATTGGTCAACAACCTCAGGTCTTATGGAGCAGACGTCTTCTCTATGTGCAGCGGACTCACCACCTACATGGCTTACGAAGTTCACGGTGAGTGCAAGCATGGGAATTGTGTCTCTGAGTGAGCAGGTATCTGTTTCCCTTAGGGAATGACCAAGGCACAATTGCTGTTCTTGCACCTTGAGTGGGAAAGAAACCAAGGGCTGCAGCAGTTGCACAAAGGGTTCGGCATCGCCGCCCATCAGGACTGGAACCGGGTGGTGTCACAGCTGCCATATCTGACCTGAAACAAGCTCTTACAGGTCCTTTCCGGGAACCTTAAGGAGGTTTAAATTTGGACCCAGAGTTTTGGGCCACATTGAGCTCCTCTGTATTGCCCAGGCAGAGAAAAAGGGTTGCCCTAAGAACCGCTGTCCTTCAGGTCAGAGCTTGCTGACGAGTGTGATCCAGGCAGCCACCAAACCCCGGTGCTTCACAACACTAAGCCAAGCAGCTTCAATCCCTCGAGGTTTCTCTCAGTGGCAGCAGTCGCATTCCCCAGGGCTTTAATGACCTGCACTTGGTAGGATTCTTGCAGAACGTCACAGCCCATATGCCTGGGCCCGTGAACTGCCAGCAGCCTCACCGTGTAATGCTCAGCCATCGGGATTCCCAGGAGCGAGTGCCATAGAGCCCCGATTTCTGCATGGGAAATGCCAAAGGGGTTTCAAGAGCACGTCTTTGTGGGCATTCCTTGCTGAGCCACAGAGCTGGTGCTCTTTGGGCTCTCCAAGGGAATCTGTCCCTCGTACAGCTCAAACATTCCTAGTGCAGCAATCCTTCAGAACCTGCCTGGCTCTGAGCTGTGGCTGAGCAACACCAGCATCCTCCTGTAAAAAGGCAACCAAGGTCTTTTAACTCATGGGGTTTTGTCTTTTCTTTTCTAGCTTTCCAAGGACCCCAGGTGAACTTGGGATCATGCATTACCCTCCATGTCCTGAAAGTTGTGGATCTGAAGTACTGCAATGGCAATGGGCAGGTGAGAAAACCTTAGCCCTTACCTTTCTTGAACCAAATGGGGGGGCTCCAGAGCTGCTGCCCAAAGCCAAGCCTGATGCCCTTCTGGCCTGGCATCTCCTCTTTCGAGAGCTTCCTGCTCGAGGGTGCAGATGCTGAAACAGAGCCGTGGGTCAGCAGAGGTTTCCATCCAAGACCTTGAGCCTGGATTGACTGTGGCCAGTGGTCTTGCACGCATCAACCTCCGAAGGCACCAGATGACAGCTGTCAGATGCAGCAATGATTCACTGAATGCTTGAAAAGAATTCTTAGGGCCTTTGCCCAAGAGCACAGCCTTGATTCTGGGTCCTTTGGAAAAGAATGAGGGCAGGTCCGGCACTGTCCTGGGGCCAGCGCTTCTTCTATTGTAGCAGGGATTTTTCTAAAGCTTTGGGGATATCACTGTCTCCCTTCAAAGGCCAAACATCTTCTTTCCCTTGGCTTTTCAGTCTCAGCAGATTCCCGGCATCCCAGGCAACAACACGCAAGTCATCATTGGTGGCCAGTCCCAAATTGTGCTCATCAACAGGCAATGGCGTGTGGCAGTCATTGAGCAAAACAGCATCAGTGGGTCCTGGAAAACCATCTGGAACTACAACACGGTGAGTGGCAGGGGGGCTGCTCGTTCACAAAGCCGACGAGGAGACTGGCTCCTGCTCCAGCTGGGACCAGGAACGGGGCTTGTTTCTGTAGTCTGACCGTCTTGAGTCCATGATTTTTGGTAGCAACTCTGGGCATTCGTTCCTGTTTGAATAATGGGTTTTGTCCACTCCCAAGGGTTGAAAGAGTGAAGTGCGAGTTCTCAATAACTTGATTTACAGGGCGTCATTGCAACCAAAGTCACGCAACAGAACGCCTGCTACATTTCCATCATGAACAGAAGTGAGATGCCCAGCTTCAATAATCTGGCTCGCCTGGCACAAGAGAGCAGGGTAAGATTCCCAAGGAATAGCAGTGTCTTGACCCTGAAGTTCATTGGGCTGTTTCTTCATGTGGTTTTATCTTCTGGAGAGAATGAGGTTTTCACAAGTGGCAGGATTTTCTTTCTCTCAACAGTAGTGGGGCTAGAGAATTCTTCATAGGAATCCTTTGCTGAAAGAAAACAGGGGCTGCACCATTCCTTCCCTCAGCTCCGCTTTTTCTGAGAACCTTGAGCTCCGCAGGTTTCTGACAAACCCTTTCTCTGAGAAGCCCTTCAAGGGCCCTAATTCTCTTACATGCCAAGACCTCAAAGTCCCTCACAGACTATTCAGTACCAAACTGCATTGGTCAGCTCAGAACTTTGCATTGCTGCTGCACTTGGCCCGACTCAGTTTTCCTATGGGGCACAGGAGAGCGTCTCCCTCTTCCCCAGCCTTTCCCCTAGGGAATAGGCCTAGCAGGAACCAGATCCCGGTACTGAGCTTGCTCAATGCTGCTATTTGATCTTTAGAACCAGATCGGTTTTGGAAGACCTACCAAGCACATCACCTTTGTCGCCAATGGATTGGTCAACAACCTCAGGTCTTATGGAGCAGACGTCTTCTCTATGTGCAGCGGACTCACCACCTACATGGCTTACGAAGTTCACAGTGAGTGCAAGCATGGGAATTGTGTCTCTGAGTGAGCAGGTATCTGTTTCCCTTAGGGAATGACCAAGGCACAATTGCTGTTCTTGCACCTTGAGTGGGAAAGAAACCAAGGGCTGCAGCAGTTGCACAAAGGGTTCGGCATCGCCGCCCATCAGGACTGGAACCGGGTGGTGTCACAGCGGCCATATCTGACCTGAAACAAGCTCTTACAGGTCCTTTCCGGGAACCTTAAGGAGGTTTAAATTTGGACCCAGAGTTTTGGGCCACATTGAGCTCCTCTGTATTGCCCAGGCAGAGAAAAAGGGTTGCCCTAAGAACCGCTGTCCTTCAGGGCAGAGCGTGCTGACGAGTGTGATCCAGGCAGCCACCAAACCCCGGTGCTTCACAACACTAAGCCAAGGGCTTCGATCCCTCGAGGTTTCTCTCAGGGCCAACGATTGGAATTCCCCAGGGCTTTAATGACCTGCACCTGGTAGGATTCTTGCAGAACATCACAGCCCATATGCCTGGGCCCGTGAACTGCCAGCAGCCTCACCGTGTAATGCTCAGCCATCGGGATTCCCAGGAGCGAGTGCCATAGAGCCCCGATTTCTGCACGGGAAATGCCAAAGGGGTTTCAAGAGCACCTCTTTGTGGGCATTCCTTGCTGAGCCACAGAGCTGGTGCTCTTTGGGCTCTCCAAGGGAATCTGTCCCTCGTACAGCTCAAACATTCCTAGTGCAGCAATCCTTCAGAACCTGCCTGGCTCTGAGCAACACCAGCATCCTCCTGTAAAAAGGCAACCAAGGTCTTTTAACTCATGGGGTTTTGTCTTTTCTTTTCTAGCTTTCCAAGGACCCCAGGTGAACTTGGGATCATGCATTACCCTCCATGTCCTGAAAGTTGTGGATCTGAAGTACTGCAATGGCAATGGGCAGGTGAGGAAACCTTAGCCCTTACCTTTCTTGAACCAAATGGGGGGGCTCCAGAGCTGCTGCCCAAAGCCAAGCCTGATGCCCTTCTGGCCTGGCATCTCCTCTTTCGAGAGCTTCCTGCTCAAGGGTGCAGATGCTGAAACAGAGCCATGGGTCAGCAGAGGTTTCCATCCAAGACCTTGAGCCTGGATTGACTGTGGCCAGTGGTCTTGCACGCATCAACCTCCGAAGGCACCAGATGACAGCTGTCAGATGCAGCAATGATTCACTGAATGCTTGAAAAGAATTCTTAGGGCCTTTGCCCAATGCCACAGCCTTGATTCTGGGTCCTTTGGAAAAGAATGAGGGCAGTGCCGGCACTGTCCTGGGGCCAGCGCTTCTTCTATTGTAGCAGGGATTTTTCTAAAGCTTTGGGGATATCACTGTCTCCCTTCAAAGGCCAAACGTCTTCTTTCCCTTGGCTTTTCAGTCTCAGCAGATTCCTGACATCCCAGGCAACATCCCAGGCAACAACACACAAGTCATCATTGGTGGCCAGTCCCAAATTGTGACCATCAACAGGCAATGGCATGTGGCAGTCATTGAGCAAAACAGCATCAGCGGGTCCTGGAAAACCATCTGGAACTACAACACGGTGAGTGGCAGGGGGGCTGCTCATTCACAAAGCCGACGAGGAGACTGGCTCCTGCTCCAGCTGGGACCAGGAACAGGGCTTGTTTCTGTATTCTGACCGTCTTGAGTCCATGATTTTTGGTAGCAACTCTGGGCATTCGTTCCTGTTTGAATAATGGGTTTTGTCCACTCCCAAGGGTTGAAAGAGTGAAGTGCGAGTTCTCAATAACTTGATTTACAGGGCGTCATTGCAACCAAAGTCACGCAACAGAATGCCTGCTACATTTCCATCATGAACAGAAGTGAGATGCCCAGCTTCAATAATCTGGCTCGCCTGGCACAAGAGAGCAGGGTAAGATTCCCAAGGAATAGCAGTGTCTTGACCCTGAAGTTCATTGGGCTGTTTCTTCATGTGGTTTTATCTTCTGGAGAGAATGAGGTTTTCACAAGTGGCAGGATTTTCTTTCTCTCAACCATAGTGGGGCTAGAGAATTCTTCATAGGAATCCTTTGCTGAAAGAAAACAGGGGCTGCACCATTCCTTCCCTCAGCTCCGCTTTTTCTGAGAACCTTGAGCTCCGCAGGTTTCTGACAAACCCTTTCTCTGAGAAGCCCTTCAAGGGCCCTAATTCTCTTACATGCCAAGACCTCAAAGTCCCTCACAGACTATTCAGTACCAAACTGCATTGGTCAGCTCAGAACTTTGCATTGCTGCTGCACTTGGCCCGACTCAGTTTTCCTATGGGGCACAGGAGAGCGTCTCCCTCTTCCCCAGCCTTTCCCCTAGGGAATAGGCCTAGCAGGAACCAGATCCCGGTACTGAGCTTGCTCAATGCTGCTATTTGATCTTTAGAACCAGATCGGTTTTGGAAGACCTACCAAGCACATCACCTTTGTCGCCAATGGATTGGTCAACAACCTCAGGTCTTATGGAGCAGATGTCTTCTCTATGTGCAGCGGACTCACCACCTACATGGCTTACGAAGTTCACGGTGAGTGCAAGCATGGGAATTGTGTCTCTAAGTGAGCAGGTATCTGTTTCCCTTAGGGAATGACCAAGGCACAATTGCTGTTCTTGCACCTTGAGTGGGAAAGAAACCAAGGGCTGCAGCAGTTGCACAAAGGGTTCGGCATCGCCGCCCATCAGGACTGGAACCGGGTGGTGTCACAGCTGCCATATCTGACCTGAAACAAGCTCTTACAGGTCCTTTCCGGGAACCTTAAGGAGGTTTAAATTTGGACCCAGAGTTTTGGGCCACATTGAGCTCCTCTGTATTGCCCAGGCAGAGAAAAAGGGTTGCCCTAAGAACCGCTGTCCTTCAGGTCAGAGCTTGCTGACGAGTGTGATCCAGGCAGCCACCAAACCCCGGTGCTTCACAACACTAAGCCAAGCAGCTTCAATCCCTCGAGGTTTCTCTCAGTGGCAGCAGTCGCATTCCCCAGGGCTTTAATGACCTGCACTTGGTAGGATTCTTGCAGAACGTCACAGCCCATATGCCTGGGCCCGTGAACTGCCAGCAGCCTCACCGTGTAATGCTCAGCCATCGGGATTCCCAGGAGCGAGTGCCATAGAGCCCCGATTTCTGCACGGGAAATGCCAAAGGGGTTTCAAGAGCACCTCTTTGTGGGCATTCCTTGCTGAGCCACAGAGCTGGTGCTCTTTGGGCTCTCCAAGGGAATCTGTCCCTCGTACAGCTCAAACATTCCTAGTGCAGCAATCCTTCAGAACCTGCCTGGCTCTGAGCAACACCAGCATCCTCCTGTAAAAAGGCAACCAAGGTCTTTTAACTCATGGGGTTTTGTCTTTTCTTTTCTAGCTTTCCAAGGACCCCAGGTGAACTTGGGATCATGCATTACCCTCCATGTCCTGAAAGTTGTGGATCTGAAGTACTGCAATGGCAATGGGCAGGTGAGGAAACCTTAGCCCTTACCTTTCTTGAACCAAATGGGGGGGCTCCAGAGCTGCTGCCCAAAGCCAAGCCTGATGCCCTTCTGGCCTGGCATCTCCTCTTTCGAGAGCTTCCTGCTCGAGGGTGCAGATGCTGAAACAGAGCCGTGGGTCAGCAGAGGTTTCCATCCAAGACCTTGAGCCTGGATTGACTGTGGCCAGTGGTCTTGCACGCATCAACCTCCGAAGGCACCAGATGACAGCTGTCAGATGCAGCAATGATTCACTGAATGCTTGAAAAGAATTCTTAGGGCCTTTGCCCAATGCCACAGCCTTGATTCTGGGTCCTTTGGAAAAGAATGAGGGCAGTGCCGGCACTGTCCTGGGGCCAGCACTTCTTCTATTGTAGCAGGGATTTTTCTAAAGCTTTGGGGACATCACTGTCTCCCTTCAAAGGCCAAACGTCTTCTTTCCCTTGGCTTTTCAGTCTCAGCAGATTCCTGACATCCCAGGCAACATCCCAGGAAACAGCACACAAGTCATCATTGGTGGCCAATCCCAAATTGTGACCATCAACAGGCAATGGCGTGTGGCAATCATTGAGCAAAACACCATCAGTGGGTCCTGGAAAACCATCTGGAACTACAACACGGTGAGTGGCAGGGGGGCTGCTCGTTCACAAAGCCGACGAGGAGACTGGCTCCTGCTCCAGCTGGGACCAGGAACGGGGCTTGTTTCTGTAGTCTGACCGTCTTGAGTCCATGATTTTTGGTAGCAACTCTGGGCATTCGTTCCTGTTTGAATAATGGGTTTTGTCCACTCCCAAGGGTTGAAAGAGTGAAGTGCGAGTTCTCAATAACTTGATTTACAGGGCGTCATTGCAACCAAAGTCACGCAACAGAACACCTGCTACATTTCCATCATGAACAGAAGTGAGATGCCCAGCTTCAATAATCTGGCTCGCCTGGCACAAGAGAGCAGGGTAAGATTCCCAAGGAATAGCAGTGTCTTGACCCTGAAGTTCATTGGGCTGTTTCTTCATGTGGTTTTATCTTCTGGAGAGAATGAGGTTTTCACAAGTGGCAGGATTTTCTTTCTCTCAACAGTAGTGGGGCTAGAGAATTCTTCATAGGAATCCTTTGCTGAAAGAAAACAGGGGCTGCACCATTCCTTCCCTCAGCTCCGCTTTTTCTGAGAACCTTGAGCTCCGCAGGTTTCTGACAAACCCTTTCTCTGAGAAGCCCTTCAAGGGCCCTAATTCTCTTACATGCCAAGACCTCAAAGTCCCTCACAGACTATTCAGTACCAAACTGCATTGGTCAGCTCAGAACTTTGCATTGCTGCTGCACTTGGCCCGACTCAGTTTTCCTATGGGGCACAGGAGAGCGTCTCCCTCTTCCCCAGCCTTTCCCCTAGGGAATAGGCCTAGCAGGAACCAGATCCCGGTACTGAGCTTGCTCAATGCTGCTATTTGATCTTTAGAACCAGATCGGTTTTGGAAGACCTACCAAGCACATCACCTTTGTCGCCAATGGATTGGTCAACAACCTCAGGTCTTATGGAGCAGATGTCTTCTCTATGTGCAGCGGACTCACCACCTACATGGCTTACGAAGTTCACGGTGAGTGCAAGCATGGGAATTGTGTCTCTAAGTGAGCAGGTATCTGTTTCCCTTAGGGAATGACCAAGGCACAATTGCTGTTCTTGCACCTTGAGTGGGAAAGAAACCAAGGGCTGCAGCAGTTGCACAAAGGGTTCGGCATCGCCGCCCATCAGGACTGGAACCGGGTGGTGTCACAGCTGCCATATCTGACCTGAAACAAGCTCTTACAGGTCCTTTCCGGGAACCTTAAGGAGGTTTAAATTTGGACCCAGAGTTTTGGGCCACATTGAGCTCCTCTGTATTGCCCAGGCAGAGAAAAAGGGTTGCCCTAAGAACCGCTGTCCTTCAGGTCAGAGCTTGCTGACGAGTGTGATCCAGGCAGCCACCAAACCCCGGTGCTTCACAACACTAAGCCAAGCAGCTTCAATCCCTCGAGGTTTCTCTCAGTGGCAGCAGTCGCATTCCCCAGGGCTTTAATGACCTGCACTTGGTAGGATTCTTGCAGAACGTCACAGCCCATATGCCTGGGCCCGTGAACTGCCAGCAGCCTCACCGTGTAATGCTCAGCCATCGGGATTCCCAGGAGCGAGTGCCATAGAGCCCCGATTTCTGCATGGGAAATGCCAAAGGGGTTTCAAGAGCACGTCTTTGTGGGCATTCCTTGCTGAGCCACAGAGCTGGTGCTCTTTGGGCTCTCCAAGGGAATCTGTCCCTCGTACAGCTCAAACATTCCTAGTGCAGCAATCCTTCAGAACCTGCCTGGCTCTGAGCAACACCAGCATCCTCCTGTAAAAAGGCAACCAAGGTCTTTTAACTCATGGGGTTTTGTCTTTTCTTTTCTAGCTTTCCAAGGACCCCAGGTGAACTTGGGATCATGCATTACCCTCCATGTCCTGAAAGTTGTGGATCTGAAGTACTGCAATGGCAATGGGCAGGTGAGGAAACCTTAGCCCTTACCTTTCTTGAACCAAATGGGGGGGCTCCAGAGCTGCTGCCCAAAGCCAAGCCTGATGCCCTTCTGGCCTGGCATCTCCTCTTTCGAGAGCTTCCTGCTCGAGGGTGCAGATGCTGAAACAGAGCCGTGGGTCAGCAGAGGTTTCCATCCAAGACCTTGAGCCTGGATTGACTGTGGCCAGTGGTCTTGCACGCATCAACCTCCGAAGGCACCAGATGACAGCTGTCAGATGCAGCAATGATTCACTGAATGCTTGAAAAGAATTCTTAGGGCCTTTGCCCAATGCCACAGCCTTGATTCTGGGTCCTTTGGAAAAGAATGAGGGCAGTGCCGGCACTGTCCTGGGGCCAGCACTTCTTCTATTGTAGCAGGGATTTTTCTAAAGCTTTGGGGACATCACTGTCTCCCTTCAAAGGCCAAACGTCTTCTTTCCCTTGGCTTTTCAGTCTCAGCAGATTCCTGACATCCCAGGCAACATCCCAGGAAACAGCACACAAGTCATCATTGGTGGCCAATCCCAAATTGTGACCATCAACAGGCAATGGCGTGTGGCAATCATTGAGCAAAACACCATCAGTGGGTCCTGGAAAACCATCTGGAACTACAACACGGTGAGTGGCAGGGGGGCTGCTCGTTCACAAAGCCGACGAGGAGACTGGCTCCTGCTCCAGCTGGGACCAGGAACGGGGCTTGTTTCTGTAGTCTGACCGTCTTGAGTCCATGATTTTTGGTAGCAACTCTGGGCATTCGTTCCTGTTTGAATAATGGGTTTTGTCCACTCCCAAGGGTTGAAAGAGTGAAGTGCGAGTTCTCAATAACTTGATTTACAGGGCGTCATTGCAACCAAAGTCACGCAACAGAACACCTGCTACATTTCCATCATGAACAGAAGTGAGATGCCCAGCTTCAATAATCTGGCTCGCCTGGCACAAGAGAGCAGGGTAAGATTCCCAAGGAATAGCAGTGTCTTGACCCTGAAGTTCATTGGGCTGTTTCTTCATGTGGTTTTATCTTCTGGAGAGAATGAGGTTTTCACAAGTGGCAGGATTTTCTTTCTCTCAACAGTAGTGGGGCTAGAGAATTCTTCATAGGAATCCTTTGCTGAAAGAAAACAGGGGCTGCACCATTCCTTCCCTCAGCTCCGCTTTTTCTGAGAACCTTGAGCTCCGCAGGTTTCTGACAAACCCTTTCTCTGAGAAGCCCTTCAAGGGCCCTAATTCTCTTACATGCCAAGACCTCAAAGTCCCTCACAGACTATTCAGTACCAAACTGCATTGGTCAGCTCAGAACTTTGCATTGCTGCTGCACTTGGCCCGACTCAGTTTTCCTATGGGGCACAGGAGAGCGTCTCCCTCTTCCCCAGCCTTTCCCCTAGGGAATAGGCCTAGCAGGAACCAGATCCCGGTACTGAGCTTGCTCAATGCTGCTATTTGATCTTTAGAACCAGATCGGTTTTGGAAGACCTACCAAGCACATCACCTTTGTCGCCAATGGATTGGTCAACAACCTCAGGTCTTATGGAGCAGATGTCTTCTCTATGTGCAGCGGACTCACCACCTACATGGCTTACGAAGTTCACGGTGAGTGCAAGCATGGGAATTGTGTCTCTAAGTGAGCAGGTATCTGTTTCCCTTAGGGAATGACCAAGGCAATATTGCTGTTCTTGCACCTTGAGTGGGAAAGAAACCAAGGGCTGCAGCAGTTGCACAAAGGGTTCGGCATCGCCGCCCATCAGGACTGGAACCGGGTGGTGTCACAGCTGCCATATCTGACCTGAAACAAGCTCTTACAGGTCCTTTCCGGGAACCTTAAGGAGGTTTAAATTTGGACCCAGAGTTTTGGGCCACATTGAGCTCCTCTGTATTGCCCAGGCAGAGAAAAAGGGTTGCCCTAAGAACCGCTGTCCTTCAGGTCAGAGCTTGCTGACGAGTGTGATCCAGGCAGCCACCAAACCCCGGTGCTTCACAACACTAAGCCAAGCAGCTTCAATCCCTCGAGGTTTCTCTCAGTGGCAGCAGTCGCATTCCCCAGGGCTTTAATGATCTGCACTTGGTAGGATTCTTGCAGAACGTCACAGCCCATATGCCTGGGCCCGTGAACTGCCAGCAGCCTCACCGTGTAATGCTCAGCCATCGGGATTCCCAGGAGCGAGTGCCATAGAGCCCCGATTTCTGCATGGGAAATGCCAAAGGGGTTTCAAGAGCACGTCTTTGTGGGCATTCCTTGCTGAGCCACAGAGCTGGTGCTCTTTGGGCTCTCCAAGGGAATCTGTCCCTCGTACAGCTCAAACATTCCTAGTGCAGCAATCCTTCAGAACCTGCCTGGCTCTGAGCTGTGGCTGAGCAACACCAGCATCCTCCTGTAAAAAGGCAACCAAGATCTTTTAACTCATGGGGTTTTGTCTTTTCTTTTCTAGCTTTCCAAGGACCCCAGGTGAACTTGGGATCATGCATTACCCTCCATGTCCTGAAAGTTGTGGATCTGAAGTACTGCAATGGCAATGGGCAGGTGAGAAAACCTTAGCCCTTACCTTTCTTGAACCAAATGGGGGGGCTCCAGAGCTGCTGCCCAAAGCCAAGCCTGATGCCCTTCTGGCCTGGCATCTCCTCTTTCGAGAGCTTCCTGCTCGAGGGTGCACATGCTGAAACAGAGCCGTGGGTCAGCAGAGGTTTCCATCCAAGACCTTGAGCCTGGATTGACTGTGGCCAGTGGTCTTGCACGCATCAACCTCCGAAGGCACCAGATGACAGCTGTCAGATGCAGCAATGATTCACTGAATGCTTGAAAAGAATTCTTAGGGCCTTTGCCCAAGAGCACAGCCTTGATTCTGGGTCCTTTGGAAAAGAATGAGGGCAGTGCCGGCACTGTCCTGGGGCCAGCGCTTCTTCTATTGTAGCAGGGATTTTTCTAAAGCTTTGGGGATATCACTGTCTCCCTTCAAAGGCCAAACATCTTCTTTCCCTTGGCTTTTCAGTCTCAGCAGATTCCCGGCATCCCAGGCAACAACACGCAAGTCATCATTGGTGGCCAGTCCCAAATTGTGCTCATCAACAGGCAATGGCGTGTGGCAGTCATTGAGCAAAACAGCATCAGTGGGTCCTGGAAAACCATCTGGAACTACAACACGGTGAGTGGCAGGGGGGCTGCTCATTCACAAAGCCGACGAGGAGACTGGCTCCTGCTCCAGCTGGGACCAGGAACGGGGCTTGTTTCTGTATTCTGACCGTCTTGAGTCCATGATTTTTGGTAGCAACTCTGGGCATTCGTTCCTGTTTGAATAATGGGTTTTGTCCACTCCCAAGGGTTGAAAGAGTGAAGTGCGAGTTCTCAATAACTTGATTTACAGGGCGTCATTGCAACCAAAGTCACGCAACAGAACGCCTGCTACATTTCCATCATGAACAGAAGTGAGATGCCCAGCTTCAATAATCTGGCTCGCCTGGCACAAGAGAGCAGGGTAAGATTCCCAAGGAATAGCAGTGTCTTGACCCTGAAGTTCATTGGGCTGTTTCTTCATGTGGTTTTATCTTCTGGAGAGAATGAGGTTTTCACAAGTGGCAGGATTTTCTTTCTCTCAACAGTAGTGGGGCTAGAGAATTCTTCATAGGAATCCTTTGCTGAAAGAAAACAGGGGCTGCACCATTCCTTCCCTCAGCTCCGCTTTTTCTGAGAACCTTGAGCTCCGCAGGTTTCTGACAAACCCTTTCTCTGAGAAGCCCTTCAAGGGCCCTAATTCTCTTACATGCCAAGACCTCAAAGTCCCTCACAGACTATTCAGTACCAAACTGCATTGGTCAGCTCAGAACTTTGCATTGCTGCTGCACTTGGCCCGACTCAGTTTTCCTATGGGGCACAGGAGAGCGTCTCCCTCTTCCCCAGCCTTTCCCCTAGGGAATAGGCCTAGCAGGAACCAGATCCCGGTACTGAGCTTGCTCAATGCTGCTATTTGATCTTTAGAACCAGATCGGTTTTGGAAGACCTACCAAGCACATCACCTTTGTCGCCAATGGATTGGTCAACAACCTCAGGTCTTATGGAGCAGACGTCTTCTCTATGTGCAGCGGACTCACCACCTACATGGCTTACGAAGTTCACAGTGAGTGCAAGCATGGGAATTGTGTCTCTGAGTGAGCAGGTATCTGTTTCCCTTAGGGAATGACCAAGGCACAATTGCTGTTCTTGCACCTTGAGTGGGAAAGAAACCAAGGGCTGCAGCAGTTGCACAAAGGGTTCGGCATCGCCGCCCATCAGGACTGGAACCGGGTGGTGTCACAGCGGCCATATCTGACCTGAAACAAGCTCTTACAGGTCCTTTCCGGGAACCTTAAGGAGGTTTAAATTTGGACCCAGAGTTTTGGGCCACATTGAGCTCCTCTGTATTGCCCAGGCAGAGAAAAAGGGTTGCCCTAAGAACCGCTGTCCTTCAGGGCAGAGCGTGCTGACGAGTGTGATCCAGGCAGCCACCAAACCCCGGTGCTTCACAACACTAAGCCAAGGGCTTCGATCCCTCGAGGTTTCTCTCAGGGCCAACGATTGGAATTCCCCAGGGCTTTAATGACCTGCACCTGGTAGGATTCTTGCAGAACATCACAGCCCATATGCCTGGGCCCGTGAACTGCCAGCAGCCTCACCGTGTAATGCTCAGCCATCGGGATTCCCAGGAGCGAGTGCCATAGAGCCCCGATTTCTGCACGGGAAATGCCAAAGGGGTTTCAAGAGCACCTCTTTGTGGGCATTCCTTGCTGAGCCACAGAGCTGGTGCTCTTTGGGCTCTCCAAGGGAATCTGTCCCTCGTACAGCTCAAACATTCCTAGTGCAGCAATCCTTCAGAACCTGCCTGGCTCTGAGCAACACCAGCATCCTCCTGTAAAAAGGCAACCAAGGTCTTTTAACTCATGGGGTTTTGTCTTTTCTTTTCTAGCTTTCCAAGGACCCCAGGTGAACTTGGGATCATGCATTACCCTCCATGTCCTGAAAGTTGTGGATCTGAAGTACTGCAATGGCAATGGGCAGGTGAGGAAACCTTAGCCCTTACCTTTCTTGAACCAAATGGGGGGGCTCCAGAGCTGCTGCCCAAAGCCAAGCCTGATGCCCTTCTGGCCTGGCATCTCCTCTTTCGAGAGCTTCCTGCTCGAGGGTGCAGATGCTGAAACAGAGCCGTGGGTCAGCAGAGGTTTCCATCCAAGACCTTGAGCCTGGATTGACTGTGGCCAGTGGTCTTGCACGCATCAACCTCCGAAGGCACCAGATGACAGCTGTCAGATGCAGCAATGATTCACTGAATGCTTGAAAAGAATTCTTAGGGCCTTTGCCCAATGCCACAGCCTTGATTCTGGGTCCTTTGGAAAAGAATGAGGGCAGTGCCGGCACTGTCCTGGGGCCAGCACTTCTTCTATTGTAGCAGGGATTTTTCTAAAGCTTTGGGGACATCACTGTCTCCCTTCAAAGGCCAAACATCTTCTTTCCCTTGGCTTTTCAGTCTCAGCAGATTCCTGACATCCCAGGCAACATCCCAGGAAACAGCACACAAGTCATCATTGGTGGCCAGTCCCAAATTGTGCTCATCAACAGGCAATGGCGTGTGGCAGTCATTGAGCAAAACAGCATCAGTGGGTCCTGGAAAACCATCTGGAACTACAACACGGTGAGTGGCAGGGGGGCTGCTCATTCACAAAGCCGACGAGGAGACTGGCTCCTGCTCCAGCTGGGACCAGGAACGGGGCTTGTTTCTGTATTCTGACCGTCTTGAGTCCATGATTTTTGGTAGCAACTCTGGGCATTCGTTCCTGTTTGAATAATGGGTTTTGTCCACTCCCAAGGGTTGAAAGAGTGAAGTGCGAGTTCTCAATAACTTGATTTACAGGGCGTCATTGCAACCAAAGTCACGCAACAGAACGCCTGCTACATTTCCATCATGAACAGAAGTGAGATGCCCAGCTTCAATAATCTGGCTCGCCTGGCACAAGAGAGCAGGGTAAGATTCCCAAGGAATAGCAGTGTCTTGACCCTGAAGTTCATTGGGCTGTTTCTTCATGTGGTTTTATCTTCTGGAGAGAATGAGGTTTTCACAAGTGGCAGGATTTTCTTTCTCTCAACAGTAGTGGGGCTAGAGAATTCTTCATAGGAATCCTTTGCTGAAAGAAAACAGGGGCTGCACCATTCCTTCCCTCAGCTCCGCTTTTTCTGAGAACCTTGAGCTCTGCAGGTTTCTGACAAACCCTTTCTCTGAGAAGCCCTTCAAGGGCCCTAATTCTCTTACATGCCAAGACCTCAAAGTCCCTCACAGACTATTCAGTACCAAACTGCATTGGTCAGCTCAGAACTTTGCATTGCTGCTGCACTTGGCCCGACTCAGTTTTCCTATGGGGCACAGGAGAGCGTCTCCCTCTTCCCCAGCCTTTCCCCTAGGGAATAGGCCTAGCAGGAACCAGATCCCGGTACTGAGCTTGCTCAATGCTGCTATTTGATCTTTAGAACCAGATCGGTTTTGGAAGACCTACCAAGCACATCACCTTTGTCGCCAATGGATTGGTCAACAACCTCAGGTCTTATGGAGCAGACGTCTTCTCTATGTGCAGCGGACTCACCACCTACATGGCTTACGAAGTTCACAGTGAGTGCAAGCATGGGAATTGTGTCTCTGAGTGAGCAGGTATCTGTTTCCCTTAGGGAATGACCAAGGCACAATTGCTGTTCTTGCACCTTGAGTGGGAAAGAAACCAAGGGCTGCAGCAGTTGCACAAAGGGTTCGGCATCGCCGCCCATCAGGACTGGAACCGGGTGGTGTCACAGCGGCCATATCTGACCTGAAACAAGCTCTTACAGGTCCTTTCCGGGAACCTTAAGGAGGTTTAAATTTGGACCCAGAGTTTTGGGCCACATTGAGCTCCTCTGTATTGCCCAGGCAGAGAAAAAGGGTTGCCCTAAGAACCGCTGTCCTTCAGGGCAGAGCTTGCTGACGAGTGTGATCCAGGCAGCCACCAAACCCCGGTGCTTCACAACACTAAGCCAAGGGCTTCGATCCCTCGAGGTTTCTCTCAGGGCCAACGATTGGAATTCCCCAGGGCTTTAATGACCTGCACCTGGTAGGATTCTTGCAGAACATCACAGCCCATATGCCTGGGCCCGTGAACTGCCAGCAGCCTCACCGTGTAATGCTCAGCCATCGGGATTCCCAGGAGCGAGTGCCATAGAGCCCCGATTTCTGCACGGGAAATGCCAAAGGGGTTTCAAGAGCACCTCTTTGTGGGCATTCCTTGCTGAGCCACAGAGCTGGTGCTCTTTGGGCTCTCCAAGGGAATCTGTCCCTCGTACAGCTCAAACATTCCTAGTGCAGCAATCCTTCAGAACCTGCCTGGCTCTGAGCAACACCAGCATCCTCCTGTAAAAAGGCAACCAAGGTCTTTTAACTCATGGGGTTTTGTCTTTTCTTTTCTAGCTTTCCAAGGACCCCAGGTGAACTTGGGATCATGCATTACCCTCCATGTCCTGAAAGTTGTGGATCTGAAGTACTGCAATGGCAATGGGCAGGTGAGGAAACCTTAGCCCTTACCTTTCTTGAACCAAATGGGGGGGCTCCAGAGCTGCTGCCCAAAGCCAAGCCTGATGCCCTTCTGGCCTGGCATCTCCTCTTTCGAGAGCTTCCTGCTCAAGGGTGCAGATGCTGAAACAGAGCCGTGGGTCAGCAGAGGTTTCCATCCAAGACCTTGAGCCTGGATTGACTGTGGCCAGTGGTCTTGCACGCATCAACCTCCGAAGGCACCAGATGACAGCTGTCAGATGCAGCAATGATTCACTGAATGCTTGAAAAGAATTCTTAGGGCCTTTGCCCAATGCCACAGCCTTGATTCTGGGTCCTTTGGAAAAGAATGAGGGCAGTGCCGGCACTGTCCTGGGGCCAGCGCTTCTTCTATTGTAGCAGGGATTTTTCTAAAGCTTTGGGGATATCACTGTCTCCCTTCAAAGGCCAAACGTCTTCTTTCCCTTGGCTTTTCAGTCTCAGCAGATTCCTGACATCCCAGGCAACATCCCAGGCAACAACACACAAGTCATCATTGGTGGCCAGTCCCAAATTGTGACCATCAACAGGCAATGGCATGTGGCAGTCATTGAGCAAAACAGCATCAGCGGGTCCTGGAAAACCATCTGGAACTACAACACGGTGAGTGGCAGGGGGGCTGCTCATTCACAAAGCCGACGAGGAGACTGGCTCCTGCTCCAGCTGGGACCAGGAACAGGGCTTGTTTCTGTATTCTGACCGTCTTGAGTCCATGATTTTTGGTAGCAACTCTGGGCATTCGTTCCTGTTTGAATAATGGGTTTTGTCCACTCCCAAGGGTTGAAAGAGTGAAGTGCGAGTTCTCAATAACTTGATTTACAGGGCGTCATTGCAACCAAAGTCACGCAACAGAACGCCTGCTACATTTCCATCATGAACAGAAGTGAGATGCCCAGCTTCAATAATCTGGCTCGCCTGGCACAAGAGAGCAGGGTAAGATTCCCAAGGAATAGCAGTGTCTTGACCCTGAAGTTCATTGGGCTGTTTCTTCATGTGGTTTTATCTTCTGGAGAGAATGAGGTTTTCACAAGTGGCAGGATTTTCTTTCTCTCAACCATAGTGGGGCTAGAGAATTCTTCATAGGAATCCTTTGCTGAAAGAAAACAGGGGCTGCACCATTCCTTCCCTCAGCTCCGCTTTTTCTGAGAACCTCGAGCTCCGCAGGTTTCTGACAAACCCTTTCTCTGAGAAGCCCTTCAAGGGCCCTAATTCTCTTACATGCCAAGACCTCAAAGTCCCTCACAGACTATTCAGTACCAAACTGCATTGGTCAGCTCAGAACTTTGCATTGCTGCTGCACTTGGCCTGACTCAGTTTTCCTATGGGGCACAGGAGAGCGTCTCCCTCTTCCCCAGCCTTTCCCCTAGGGAATAGGCCTAGCAGGAACCAGATCCCGGTACTGAGCTTGCTCAATGCTGCTATTTGATCTTTAGAACCAGATCGGTTTTGGAAGACCTACCAAGCACATCACCTTTGTCGCCAATGGATTGGTCAACAACCTCAGGTCTTATGGAGCAGATGTCTTCTCTATGTGCAGCGGACTCACCACCTACATGGCTTACGAAGTTCACGGTGAGTGCAAGCATGGGAATTGTGTCTCTAAGTGAGCAGGTATCTGTTTCCCTTAGGGAATGACCAAGGCACAATTGCTGTTCTTGCACCTTGAGTGGGAAAGAAACCAAGGGCTGCAGCAGTTGCACAAAGGGTTCGGCATCGCCGCCCATCAGGACTGGAACCGGGTGGTGTCACAGCTGCCATATCTGACCTGAAACAAGCTCTTACAGGTCCTTTCCGGGAACCTTAAGGAGGTTTAAATTTGGACCCAGAGTTTTGGGCCACATTGAGCTCCTCTGTATTGCCCAGGCAGAGAAAAAGGGTTGCCCTAAGAACCGCTGTCCTTCAGGTCAGAGCTTGCTGACGAGTGTGATCCAGGCAGCCACCAAACCCCGGTGCTTCACAACACTAAGCCAAGCAGCTTCAATCCCTCGAGGTTTCTCTCAGTGGCAGCAGTCGCATTCCCCAGGGCTTTAATGATCTGCACTTGGTAGGATTCTTGCAGAACGTCACAGCCCATATGCCTGGGCCCGTGAACTGCCAGCAGCCTCACCGTGTAATGCTCAGCCATCGGGATTCCCAGGAGCGAGTGCCATAGAGCCCCGATTTCTGCACGGGAAATGCCAAAGGGGTTTCAAGAGCACCTCTTTGTGGGCATTCCTTGCTGAGCCACAGAGCTGGTGCTCTTTGGGCTCTCCAAGGGAATCTGTCCCTCGTACAGCTCAAACATTCCTAGTGCAGCAATCCTTCAGAACCTGCCTGGCTCTGAGCAACACCAGCATCCTCCTGTAAAAAGGCAACCAAGGTCTTTTAACTCATGGGGTTTTGTCTTTTCTTTTCTAGCTTTCCAAGGACCCCAGGTGAACTTGGGATCATGCATTACCCTCCATGTCCTGAAAGTTGTGGATCTGAAGTACTGCAATGGCAATGGGCAGGTGAGGAAACCTTAGCCCTTACCTTTCTTGAACCAAATGGGGGGGCTCCAGAGCTGCTGCCCAAAGCCAAGCCTGATGCCCTTCTGGCCTGGCATCTCCTCTTTCGAGAGCTTCCTGCTCGAGGGTGCAGATGCTGAAACAGAGCCGTGGGTCAGCAGAGGTTTCCATCCAAGACCTTGAGCCTGGATTGACTGTGGCCAGTGGTCTTGCACGCATCAACCTCCGAAGGCACCAGATGACAGCTGTCAGATGCAGCAATGATTCACTGAATGCTTGAAAAGAATTCTTAGGGCCTTTGCCCAATGCCACAGCCTTGATTCTGGGTCCTTTGGAAAAGAATGAGGGCAGTGCCGGCACTGTCCTGGGGCCAGCGCTTCTTCTATTGTAGCAGGGATTTTTCTAAAGCTTTGGGGATATCACTGTCTCCCTTCAAAGGCCAAACGTCTTCTTTCCCTTGGCTTTTCAGTCTCAGCAGATTCCTGACATCCCAGGCAACATCCCAGGAAACAGCACACAAGTCATCATTGGTGGCCAATCCCAAATTGTGACCATCAACAGGCAATGGCGTGTGGCAATCATTGAGCAAAACAGCATCAGCGGGTCCTGGAAAACCATCTGGAACTACAACACGGTGAGTGGCAGGGGGGCTGCTCGTTCACAAAGCTGACGAGGAGACTGGCTCCTGCTCCAGCGGGCCCAGGAACGGGGCTTGTTTCTGTAGTCTGACCGTCTTGAGTCCATGATTTTTGGTAGCAACTCTGGGCATTCGTTCCTGTTTGAATAATGGGTTTTGTCCACTCCCAAGGGTTGAAAGAGTGAAGTGCGAGTTCTCAATAACTTGATTTACAGGGCGTCATTGCAACCAAAGTCACGCAACAGAACACCTGCTACATTTCCATCATGAACAGAAGTGAGATGCCCAGCTTCAATAATCTGGCTCGCCTGGCACAAGAGAGCAGGGTAAGATTCCCAAGGAATAGCAGTGTCTTGACCCTGAAGTTCATTGGGCTGTTTCTTCATGTGGTTTTATCTTCTGGAGAGAATGAGGTTTTCACAAGTGGCAGGATTTTCTTTCTCTCAACAGTAGTGGGGCTAGAGAATTCTTCATAGGAATCCTTTGCTGAAAGAAAACAGGGGCTGCACCATTCCTTCCCTCAGCTCCGCTTTTTCTGAGAACCTTGAGCTCTGCAGGTTTCTGACAAACCCTTTCTCTGAGAAGCCCTTCAAGGGCCCTAATTCTCTTACATGCCAAGACCTCAAAGTCCCTCACAGACTATTCAGTACCAAACTGCATTGGTCAGCTCAGAACTTTGCATTGCTGCTGCACTTGGCCCGACTCAGTTTTCCTATGGGGCACAGGAGAGCGTCTCCCTCTTCCCCAGCCTTTCCCCTAGGGAATAGGCCTAGCAGGAACCAGATCCCGGTACTGATCTTGCTCAATGCTGCTATTTGATCTTTAGAACCAGATCGGTTTTGGAAGACCTACCAAGCACATCACCTTTGTCGCCAATGGATTGGTCAACAACCTCAGGTCTTATGGAGCAGACGTCTTCTCTATGTGCAGCGGACTCACCACCTACATGGCTTACGAAGTTCACGGTGAGTGCAAGCATGGGAATTGTGTCTCTGAGTGAGCAGGTATCTGTTTCCCTTAGGGAATGACCAAGGCACAATTGCTGTTCTTGCACCTTGAGTGGGAAAGAAACCAAGGGCTGCAGCAGTTGCACAAAGGGTTCGGCATCGCCGCCCATCAGGACTGGAACCGGGTGGTGTCACAGCTGCCATATCTGACCTGAAACAAGCTCTTACAGGTCCTTTCCGGGAACCTTAAGGAGGTTTAAATTTGGACCCAGAGTTTTGGGCCACATTGAGCTCCTCTGTATTGCCCAGGCAGAGAAAAAGGGTTGCCCTAAGAACCGCTGTCCTTCAGGGCAGAGCTTGCTGACGAGTGTGATCCAGGCAGCCACCAAACCCCGGTGCTTCACAACACTAAGCCAAGGGCTTCGATCCCTCGAGGTTTCTCTCAGTGGCAGCAGTCGCATTCCCCAGGGCTTTAATGACCTGCACCTGGTAGGATTCTTGCAGAACGTCACAGCCCATATGCCTGGGCCCGTGAACTGCCAGCAGCCTCACCGTGTAATGCTCAGCCATCGGGATTCCCAGGAGCGAGTGCCATAGAGCCCCGATTTCTGCACGGGAAATGCCAAAGGGGTTTCAAGAGCACCTCTTTGTGGGCATTCCTTGCTGAGCCACAGAGCTGGTGCTCTTTGGGCTCTCCAAGGGAATCTGTCCCTCGTACAGCTCAAACATTCCTAGTGCAGCAATCCTTCAGAACCTGCCTGGCTCTGAGCAACACCAGCATCCTCCTGTAAAAAGGCAACCAAGGTCTTTTAACTCATGGGGTTTTGTCTTTTCTTTTCTAGCTTTCCAAGGACCCCAGGTGAACTTGGGATCATGCATTACCCTCCATGTCCTGAAAGTTGTGGATCTGAAGTACTGCAATGGCAATGGGCAGGTGAGGAAACCTTAGCCCTTACCTTTCTTGAACCAAATGGGGGGGCTCCAGAGCTGCTGCCCAAAGCCAAGCCTGATGCCCTTCTGGCCTGGCATCTCCTCTTTCGAGAGCTTCCTGCTCGAGGGTGCAGATGCTGAAACAGAGCCGTGGGTCAGCAGAGGTTTCCATCCAAGACCTTGAGCCTGGATTGACTGTGGCCAGTGGTCTTGCACGCATCAACCTCCGAAGGCACCAGATGACAGCTGTCAGATGCAGCAATGATTCACTGAATGCTTGAAAAGAATTCTTAGGGCCTTTGCCCAATGCCACAGCCTTGATTCTGGGTCCTTTGGAAAAGAATGAGGGCAGTGCCGGCACTGTCCTGGGGCCAGCACTTCTTCTATTGTAGCAGGGATTTTTCTAAAGCTTTGGGGACATCACTGTCTCCCTTCAAAGGCCAAACATCTTCTTTCCCTTGGCTTTTCAGTCTCAGCAGATTTCTGACATCCCAGGCAACATCCCAGGAAACAGCACACAAGTCATCATTGGTGGCCAATCCCAAATTGTGACCATCAACAGGCAATGGCGTGTGGCAATCATTGAGCAAAACAGCATCAGCGGGTCCTGGAAAACCATCTGGAACTACAACACGGTGAGTGGCAGGGGGGCTGCTCGTTCACAAAGCCGACGAGGAGACTGGCTCCTGCTCCAGCGGGCCCAGGAACGGGGCTTGTTTCTGTAGTCTGACCGTCTTGAGTCCATGATTTTTGGTAGCAACTCTGGGCATTCGTTCCTGTTTGAATAATGGGTTTTGTCCACTCCCAAGGGTTGAAAGAGTGAAGTGCGAGTTCTCAATAACTTGATTTACAGGGCGTCATTGCAACCAAAGTCACGCAACAGAACACCTGCTACATTTCCATCATGAACAGAAGTGAGATGCCCAGCTTCAATAATCTGGCTCGCCTGGCACAAGAGAGCAGGGTAAGATTCCCAAGGAATAGCAGTGTCTTGACCCTGAAGTTCATTGGGCTGTTTCTTCATGTGGTTTTATCTTCTGGAGAGAATGAGGTTTTCACAAGTGGCAGGATTTTCTTTCTCTCAACAGTAGTGGGGCTAGAGAATTCTTCATAGGAATCCTTTGCTGAAAGAAAACAGGGGCTGCACCATTCCTTCCCTCAGCTCCGCTTTTTCTGAGAACCTTGAGCTCTGCAGGTTTCTGACAAACCCTTTCTCTGAGAAGCCCTTCAAGGGCCCTAATTCTCTTACATGCCAAGACCTCAAAGTCCCTCACAGACTATTCAGTACCAAACTGCATTGGTCAGCTCAGAACTTTGCATTGCTGCTGCACTTGGCCCGACTCAGTTTTCCTATGGGGCACAGGAGAGCGTCTCCCTCTTCCCCGGCCTTTCCCCTAGGGAATAGGCCTAGCAGGAACCAGATCCCGGTACTGAGCTTGCTCAATGCTGCTATTTGATCTTTAGAACCAGATCGGTTTTGGAAGACCTACCAAGCACATCACCTTTGTCGCCAATGGATTGGTCAACAACCTCAGGTCTTATGGAGCAGACGTCTTCTCTATGTGCAGCGGACTCACCACCTACATGGCTTACGAAGTTCACGGTGAGTGCAAGCATGGGAATTGTGTCTCTGAGTGAGCAGGTATCTGTTTCCCTTAGGGAATGACCAAGGCACAATTGCTGTTCTTGCACCTTGAGTGGGAAAGAAACCAAGGGCTGCAGCAGTTGCACAAAGGGTTCGGCATCGCCGCCCATCAGGACTGGAACCGGGTGGTGTCACAGCTGCCATATCTGACCTGAAACAAGCTCTTACAGGTCCTTTCCGGGAACCTTAAGGAGGTTTAAATTTGGACCCAGAGTTTTGGGCCACATTGAGCTCCTCTGTATTGCCCAGGCAGAGAAAAAGGGTTGCCCTAAGAACCGCTGTCCTTCAGGTCAGAGCTTGCTGACGAGTGTGATCCAGGCAGCCACCAAACCCCGGTGCTTCACAACACTAAGCCAAGGGCTTCGATCCCTCGAGGTTTCTCTCAGTGGCAGCAGTCGCATTCCCCAGGGCTTTAATGATCTGCACTTGGTAGGATTCTTGCAGAACGTCACAGCCCATATGCCTGGGCCCGTGAACTGCCAGCAGCCTCACCGTGTAATGCTCAGCCATCGGGATTCCCAGGAGCGAGTGCCATAGAGCCCCGATGTCTGCATGGGAAATGCCAAAGGGGTTTCAAGAGCACGTCTTTGTGGGCATTCCTTGTTGAGCCACAGAGCTGGTGCTCTTTGGGCTCTCCAAGGGAATCTGTCCCTCGTACAGCTCAAACATTCCTAGTGCAGCAATCCTTCAGAACCTGCCTGGCTCTGAGCAACACCAGCATCCTCCTGTAAAAAGGCAACCAAGGTCTTTTAACTCATGGGGTTTTGTCTTTTCTTTTCTAGCTTTCCAAGGACCCCAGGTGAACTTGGGATCATGCATTACCCTCCATGTCCTGAAAGTTGTGGATCTGAAGTACTGCAATGGCAATGGGCAGGTGAGGAAACCTTAGCCCTTACCTTTCTTGAACCAAATGGGGGGGCTCCAGAGCTGCTGCCCAAAGCCAAGCCTGATGCCCTTCTGGCCTGGCATCTCCTCTTTCGAGAGCTTCCTGCTCGAGGGTGCAGATGCTGAAACAGAGCCGTGGGTCAGCAGAGGTTTCCATCCAAGACCTTGAGCCTGGATTGACTGTGGCCAGTGGTCTTGCACGCATCAACCTCCAAAGGCACCAGATGACAGCTGTCAGATGCAGCAATGATTCACTGAATGCTTGAAAAGAATTCTTAGGGCCTTTGCCCAAGAGCACAGCCTTGATTCTGGGTCCTTTGGAAAAGAATGAGGGCAGTGCTGGCACTGTCCTGGGGCCAGCGCTTCTTCTATTGTAGCAGGGATTTTTCTAAAGCTTTGGGGACATCACTGTCTCCCTTCAAAGGCCAAACGTCTTCTTTCCCTTGGCTTTTCAGTCTCAGCAGACGGATAACAACTGCCATGTCTCTGGCGGTTGTGTTTTCCAAAATCTGACCCTCAGCAGTCAAACACGTGTGGTGGTTATCGAGCAAAGGAGCGAACAATTTTCATGGAAAACCATCTGGAACTACAACACGGTGAGTGGCAGGGGGGCTGCTCGTTCACTAAGCGTACGAAGAGACTGGCTGCTGGTATAGCGGGACCAGGAACGGGGCTTGTTTCTTTATTCTTACCATTCTGAATCCATGATTTGAGGTCAAAACTCTCTGCATTTGTTACTCTTTTTATCCAGATTTTATCCCGTCTTTTTAGGTGAAAATCCGAACTGTGTGCTTTAATAACTTTATTTTACAGGGCATCATTGCAACCAAAGTGGTGCAAGAGAGAACTTGCTACATTTCTACCATGAACAAAAATGAGATGCCAAGCTTTGATGCTCTAGTCAGATTGGCTTCAGAGAATAGGGTAAGAGTCACAGTCAGCTGTTGCTTGGAATATTGTACTGTATTTGATATTCATTTTTTTGTCTAAAACACTTCTATTTTCAAAACCCTCTTAATCAACTGCTTAATTAAAAGCCTTTTTAATGGCTATTTCCATTGATATTTTCAGTGATATTTTTCAGTTACATCATTGGACAGCTTTCAAAACTTACCATATCCTCGTTGGGATGCCTTTAGTGCAGGTTAATCATGTGAATCCCTTGTCCCAGATTAGCTAGATTATTTTCACAATGATTTACATCATTCTTTCGATTGACTTTTTATACTAACTTAGTAACCAAGAGTTTAGATTCTGTGCTCAGTACATTTCATAAAGTCCCATTCTCAAAGACTAGAAAATCTAATAAGGGAAGAAAAAGTGTTTCAGTTTTCTTGAATAATATTTTAGTAAGCTTTCAATCTTTTTGAAGAAAACTATGCATCATGTTTCTTTAGTTCAGCCCACCAAATTAGCACAGACATCATAAAAATGATCTCAGCATTCAGCATATTCACCTTTGCTAAACACCGGCTTCCCTTGAAATCTGAGAACTGAGTCCTTAAAAAAATCCAAAGTTTAAATAGCAGGAAGACCTGTAGGGCAGAAAGAAATCAGGAAGACACTTCTGCTGCCGGCCTTCCAGCCGACAGCCCGAGTGCCTCTGAGGGCCGAGGGCAGCGACTGAGCAAATGCTTTGCAAGGAGCCCAGCACTGGCTACACAGAGCGGCCACACTCCTCTTCTCCTCTTCAGCGCTTTCCTTGCGCTGCCACTTCCCCTCGGGCTCCCTGCACCTTGACTCCCTTAGAACGAGCTCTGCCTTTGCAGCTGCCTTCAAGGCTTGCTAGTGCTCCCACAGGCCCCAAGGGGATTGAAAGGTGTCCCTAAAGGCAGTTGGGACTCAAACAGCCAGCCCCGAGTCCTCATTCCAGACCTAGGAATAGGCCTAGCAGGAACCAGATCCCAGCACTGAGCTTGCTCAATGCTGCTATTTGATCTTTAGAACCTGATCGGTTTTGGAAGACCTACCAAGCACATCACCTTTGTCACCAATGGATTGGTCAACAACCTCAGGTCTTATGGAGCAGACGTCTTCTCTATGTGCAGCGGACTCACCACCTACATGGCTTACGAAGTTCACAGTGAGTGCAAGCATGGGAATTGTGTCTCTAAGTGTCCTGGCATTTGTTTCTCTTGGGGCATGATTAAAGTACAATTGCTGTTCTTGCACCTTGAGATTGACAGAAACTAAGCAACAGACATGCATCCTTGTAGAAGAGCAGGCACTGTTATGGAGATGTGTATAAACCTGCTGAGATGCTGCCAGTTTCTTAATCATAGAAGTTCTTTTATTGAGCTCAAAAACTATATTTGTTTGAAATATATTCAAATAATTCTTTTACTCTGAGGAGTTAATCCTGAAGCACCATCAAAGTATTCTGAGCCTTTCTCCAAGCTGATTGTCTCCTACCCTCTTTGGGAAAACACTCTACAGCTGAGGCTCCAAATGTTGCATTCTGGCGTAGCATCATTTCCACCTCACTGCATGCTTTGCTTTAAACTTGCTTTTAAGCTGAAAGGGCTCAATGTGATTGAAAAGATGAGTGCAATGTGCCAGGTATTAAGGGCTGTCAACAGACAGCTGCACAGAGCACTCAACAGCATCTAAGCCAGTGCCTTTCTTTTTTTTCTTCTTTTTTTTCTTTTTTCTTTTTCATGTTGTTTGTATAGGACCCCAACTGAATCAGGGATCGTGTGTTTCACTTGATGTCCTCAAACTCGTGGACCTGAATTATTGTGGTGGCAGTATCAAGGCCTGAAAACCTTACCTTTCTTCAATCAAGTACAGAGGCTCCAGAGCTGCTCCCAAGGCAAACCCTGATGCCATTCTTCCCTCACATCTCCATTTAGAGATGTTCTTGGGGATTTAGATGCTGACACAGATCAACTGGTAACCATATCTTTCAAATAAAGTCCTTCATTATGGATTAACTCCAGCTTGTTGGTCGTTATTCTACCCTTTTTCATCTATGAACACCTCCACAAAAATATTTTTATTATCTCCCTTCTGCCCCATTTAAGCCCTTCAAATGCCAGCTCTCAATACAGGGCACACCCAGAGAGCTGGGCAAGTCCCAGGGTGTGTGCAGTACAAACAAGGCATTCACAGTTGGGACCTTCCTTCCGCATTCAGGGGAAGATGCCTCACATTAAAAATCTTGATTCGGGGGCACAAAAGGCAGAAGGAAAGAAGTGCAAAGCAGTGAATTTGCCTTTTTTAGGGGAAGAGGAGCCTCCTTTGTGGGATTTACAGAGTTGTTCTGTTCCTAAAATAGGACAAGGTGGGGATTCCTGTTGCTCAAATCTTTACAATCAAGACTGAGTATTCCCTCTTCTCTAACAAAAATGGAAGGATGCCCCAGGTTATCCAGGTGAATACAAATCTGTCTTTAGTACCAATACCAGCCATACAACATCCCTCAGTTTCTGGCATACTCTGACTGGCCCCAGAGGCTTTATTCTATAGCAGGTTGCAAGGATGCAGAGTTCACTAAGGCACCTCCCAGGCAAAGGTATCTGAACTACCTGGCTGAGCCCACATCAGTCCCAGAAGTGAAGAGACAAGCAGGAGTTTGTTGCTGCCAATCTCCTTCCTTCTTCATGTTACACAAGTTATTTTAATTCCCCCAGTCCATCAGCAATTTATCACTTTCATTCACCGTATTTGACACCTTGAGCAAAGTACGAAGTGGATGTGAAACAGATGAAAAGCCGAGTGCTCCGCTCACAGTGCTGGCAGACTGCTGCACCTCCTCGGCACTCACAGAGCCCCAGCAAGGCCCCAGGCAGGAGCAGAAGGACACAGTGTGGCCCTGAGCAGCACAAGTGAGAACTGGGCCTCCCCTTCCCAAAGAAAGCAAGATCCCCTGGCTTTTGCAGGAACAGCTGCAGCAATGATCCTCAGCAGTGGATGGCACAGGAGAAGAGTGTTCAGAGACATCAGCTCCGAGCGACACCGAGTCCCCGTCGCGCCGTTCTGGCAAGGCAGAGGAAGCTTTAGTGTGCAAACCCACCCTGAACTGCAGCCAAGGGCACAGTCAGCACACGGGGACTGGCAGAACTGCTCTCAAATACAAAGCACTTTGGGAGTCGGCAAGTGAGCTCCTCTGGGAGTGCTGCTTCTGGAACCTGGAACAGGCACAGGGAAAAAGCAAATCCAAATTACCACAGGCTCCTGGGCCATGGCTCCGTGTATCACTGTCAAAGTCAGAGAAAGATTAAAATCGACTTCCTAAGTGGCAGGTGACAGAAAGTGCCCCATGTCACTGCTCCTCCCTCACACATGTTTTGCTACCTCTAGTTTATGGGCCCTTTCTCAAATCAGCCCTTAGTCCATAATCAGCTGCTACTCTCCTGAAGGAGCTCTGGGAAGATTCTGAAGATTCTCAGGGCCATGTCTGACAACCAGAAAGCAGATGCTGAATGAGCTCGGAAAGGAAGGTCAGCAGAAGAACTCAACAATTCCTACGGTTTAGAGCCAACCTCGTGATCTCCCGGGACTCACTGAACATTTTTAACACAGCAAGATTAGCACCTCCCTTGGTCTGAACAGTGGTTTTGGTTATAGGTACGACTTCAAGCTGAGTCCTTTGCCACATCGGCACAAAGCATCACTACAAGTTTACTGGCAATCTGTGCTCTGCTTCTGGTGATCATTTTGTTCCATGTAAAAGTTACTGTTAAATACATTGAGCTTAGCATGACCAGTTTTCTTTCAGCTCCCTGTATGCAATGAATTCAATCAGGCTGGTATCAAAGCCTGCTCTTATCAGAGCACTTCCCCAGGAAACTCGTCATGCTTCTGTGAACACAGGGCACCTGCCAATAAGGTAAACCCATTTTCAGGTTTAACTTTGGGATATTATGTATAAAAAGTAAGAGTACACATCAATTACCAGCAGAGCTGGCCTGGCCTACCATCCAAATGGAGTTCCCTGTAAGTACACCTATCACTTTCCCACAAAACTCTTAAGGCTGGGCAGCTTTTAAACGGTTTTGAGCTTTTCCTGGCACTGAGTGAACTCTTAGTGATTTCTGTAGGGCTCACAGAGTGAAAATGCCAAAGGGGTGGGGACTGCAGGGGTGGAATCTCCCTTTTGGCAGGGATGGAACTCCACATGCCTACTCAAACGGGAAAGAGAGAAGTGCTCTGTTCCAGGGGCGGCACACACACGGGAGGCGTCCACAGGACAATATTCTCTCCTTCACGACTCAGAGGCAAATCAGCAGTCTCAGCAAGTCACATAAAGTTAGGGCTCAGCTGTTTGCTGAGAGCGTAGGAGAACCGTGAGACATGAGAGACTCAGGTGCACTCAGATCTTTTTCATCAAAATCCTTTAAAATGAAAGTTTGGACCAATTCTATGTTCACGGAAATGCGTCCAAGATAATTTTTCACAATAGTTATCACAAATGAATTTTTCATCATAACAGATATTCTCCTGCACATTTAAATCCTCTTCAGCTGCATCCCACTGCAGAAAGTGCTGAGCCTGTACACAAAGTAAACTGGAAGTCAGAATTATTTTAAGACAGAAAATAACTTGATGGAAGATAAGCAGTCACGATGTTAAAACGTTGTGAATTTCAAATACTCCTTTCAGATTGTGATTGCTTCTCGGTGGTTTCCTGGCTCCAGCTCTTGCTAACAGGGTGTTGTGAATGAGTGGTTTCAGTCACTTAAAGAATCACCATGAAAGGTATTGGTAAAAGAAGGTTTTAACATGAATTTGTGAAAGTACAGGTCAACAGAGTTCAATGGCAAGGTTTAGTCTATTGCTTACTGCAGGGATGAAACCTGCAGGGGAAAGTCAAATTAAAATCACTTTAGAATGGCATACACAGAGTCCAGGGGTACAAAGGGTGAGGGTTCAAAGGGTTTAAGAGTATTTAATCATTGACTCATTTACAAGGTGATTCAATAGGGTTTACTACAGTTACAACAAAGACTAAAATATAGATCCAAGATAGCAACATTCATACCCTAATCATTCCTCATGTACACACAGAGGCCCAGAGCTGTCTATATCATTATTTATGTGTGCAAAAGTACCTGTTAAAAATTTCCCTTGAGTTCACTGAAACAGGTCAAATGCCTTTGCATTTCTCAATGGGTGAGGGTTGAGCCTCGAGGAGTGGGGGCTATCAGCCCAGTCTTCAGAGACAGTCTTTTGAGTATTGCAAACCTGAGGGTTTGCAAGCTCCAGGAGACATCCCACTCCAAGGGAAGTGCTTGTGGAGCCCACTGCAGTCCAGGAGAGCTCAAAGGCCTCACTTAGCACTGCTGGTTGTAGAGTCAAGAGATGATTGTCCTTAGTCCCCAGGAGATTTCCGCCCTGGCCGTATCCCAGGTTGGTAACAATGGCACCGTTCCACTCAGGCTATGATACAGGTAGATAATGTTCCAAGGCTGTCAGGGGAAAGTGATTATCCCTTGTTCCCTGCCTTGGCCAGGCAACCAATGTTCCTAATACAATCAGTGTCACTCCCACAAGTCCCACTAAGAGCTCCAGGTAGGTCATGGACACCAGCTCGGGATAAAGCCTGAATGTAAGTCTGACACAACAGCACTAACGGCTTCCCAGCCTCCTCCCTGAGGCCAGAAATTATCTCCCCTTTAATCTGATCTCCAAGAGCAATAATTCCCCAAAACATGGCTACTAGAGCTAATGCTTTATTGAGTGAAACACTGCTGGGAATCCAGGAAGCTAAATCCTTACCTCCTTTAATCTTTTCCAAAAATTGGAACATCAAGGAAAACTCCAAGGAGCACCACAATGACAGTTCACACCACTCTGGCACCGGGGTTGTGCTTAAGCTGGAGAACACATCATACATGAGACATTGCTGGAGGAGACAATTTACCTTTTACCAAAGTCCCTTGTCAACTTCCATGACACATTTACCTGAACAATATCATTGAAAGGATCGGTATTTTCTTTGCCAATGATTATTTGCTTTGTATAAAGCCTTTTTTTTTAATTGTTTATCTTTGGTAATCCACTTCTTTCTTTCATCGTATATTGTTTGCAACAAGAACTCGTTTTTCTTTTTCAATAAGGCTGCATTACACTCAAGATGGTTTTAAAAAAAACAAAACATCATTGCTACAATGTGCAAGAGGTTTTGGCTTGACAAACAGTTCCCTGCACCACCTCAAGGAGACAAGGTAGGAGGGTAAATGCAGATGGTGTGAAAGCCAATTGACTGAGCAAAGGCTCCAAGAACTGAAGAGAACCTTCTCAGCAGGGCTGAGTCCCTGTAAAAGTTCCTTCTAAAGTTGCACTGCCCAGGAATAACCCCTTCCCCGTTTCCAAAGAAGTGTGTACGAGTTCTGAACTCCAGTTTTGGTTTTCCTAAATGCTGTTTTCTGCGTTTGTTTCTTTGATGCTCAGGGACTTGGGCCTTACCAGTTGCCACCCAGAGAGAATCGCTTCATTATTATCTCGAGGAACAGACTCCAAAGCTTGAGCCCATATGGAAAACGCATCCAAGCCCTGTGCAGAGGAATTCCCTCCTACCTCGCTTATCCAGCTCCTGGTGAGTCTGCTACTGACAGCCTCTGTGTTCCAAAATAAAGACAGGTCAACAAGGTTGCAGATTACTTCCTCACCTCCAAGTGAAGCTGAGTAAATCCCTTGTTGAAATCATGTTGTTTTCCATGATTTTTAATACATGGAAATGAATTAAATTAATTCATTATTAATTAAATGAGTGGGTGAATGCATTTGCAGGAAGGTCTGGGCTCCGGCTCTTGACACAATTCTGAATGTTTTAGGTAAACTCAGGCCTACACAACACCTGGCTCCCAGGGATCCTGCATGGTTCCTCTCTCCAGCAGTGCCAGACAGGGCTGGGGGAGAGAGCGATTCACCCCAGAGCCCATGCAGAAACCCTGTGTTTTCTCACAGAAATCCACACAAGCTCTGCTGCTCCTAAATAACCAGGAATGTGACCCCCCCCTTTGGTGTAGCAGTACATATAAAAATGTCCCTTTGGACTTCAGAGTTGCCTCAGTGAAACCAGGACCAGAATTTTATTTAATACTGCAAAAGCAGCACTGGTTACAAGGTTTTTTTTGCCTATATATATTTAAAAACCACCTTTTTACAATAATGGGCTGGATTGCAGTTGAAAAGAAATTTTGGAATTTTTACAGTGATAGCTGTAAGTTGCTCACAGAATGAAACTTTAATATCATATATTCAAAAACCTCCCCAACTGAATGACTGCCACTGTCAATAAGTATTTACATCACCACAGAAAATGAGACAAGCTGAAGAAAAATATTGTTGTCACCTAAAAATCACAACGAGACCACTACAGACCTGCATATATGTGGGATATTTCAGCTTGAAATGCCTATTTCTTGAAAAACAGTTTTTTTCAGTGTCCATGTTCTATTTGGGCCACATTTGGTGGGTGCTATGGTTACAGGGAACGTACAGTGCATTTTGGAAGCTACAAAGGCTTTTCCTTATTTTGTTGAATGCAAGATTTTTAGAGTTTTTCTATTTCTCTAGGCTATATCTGGTCTTAAATTTCAAGAGAATTTTCAAAAGTAATCAGTACATATCAGAAAAACGCTATAAAACCTATTTATTTTTTCCCTACAATTGGACTCCTATCTCATAATCATCAGACTCCAGCAGGTCAAAATTTGCAGAAGTACAATCCCCATATTTATCAAGTAGTTACAGCAGGAAATAATTTTCAGTGACATGCAGCAGGGATACAAATGGCAAAATAATTTTATTGCAACATTCAGCCCTTCCACACCTAATTCTGAAAACGTATAAAAGGTGGGAGGTTCACATTGCTCTTTCTACCTGCAGGAGCGTCAGCTCTGCAGTCAGGATGAATCTCCCTGTAAGTATGCATGCTTTTCTTCCTTATAAACTGAAACTTTGATCCAAACCCATTCCTTTATCCCTCAGAAGTGCTTCTGCCTCTCTAGAGCACAAAGGCTTTCTCTGGGGACATTTTGCTCCTCCAGAATGAGCAGCTCAGCCCCTGTTCCCCAAAGGAGCTGAGGAGGTAAGGATCTTTTCACAGCTTGCCTGTACATGATTCAGAAAGCAGGAAGCCTAATCCATGTCCATCATTGTCAACGCTTTTGCACAACTGGAGCACTGCACTAGTGGATCAACCCCTTCCCTGTAATGCCAGAGCACAAGAAATGGAAAAGCTTTCTCCTCACTCTTGTAAAATACCTGTGTGTGCCTGCACAGGTCTGAGAAACAACTGCAGATTCAGCTCTTGAAAGAGCAAGTGGGAAATGTGTCTCCTGTGCAGCACCCTGGGGTAAAGCAAGGGTGACTCCCTTTTAGGGCACTGTTGCAATGCCAGGATGAAAGGAAGACCCTTAAACATCAGATTAGGAAAAGGGAAGGAGGATTCTCATGACCGGATTTGTCAGCCAGAGCTGCAGGTACACTTTTGTATTTGATTTTCATTCCAGATTTTGACTGCAGTCCTTCTTGGACTTGTCCTAACTCCAGCCCTTGCTGATTACGTGAGTACAGTGACCAATTTCCACATGAATGGCTGCTCTTTCTATGTTCCCCGCTTCATGAGATCTCCTTGAACCTTTCATTTTCCTAAAGCCTTGGGGAGATAAGCACTTGAAAGCCTAAGTGTTCTTTCATTTGTTTTTCTAGCATCAACAGACAGATATAAGCAAGAAAATCTCCATTGGTGGAGGCTACCAAATTATGACCATCAATAGGAAATGGCTTGTGGCAAGTATTGAGCAAAAGACCAACCATGGGTCCTGGAAAACCATCTGGAACTACGACACGGTGAGTGCAGGGAGCAGGCTTGTTCAGAGCCTGGATGAGGAGACTGCTCACACATTCAGTAAAAACTGGTTTATTACTTTTTTTGATATGTACGTAACTCCAATATTAATGACTGAAAGAATAAATTCCAAGTGGTCAGTAACTTTCTTTTACAGGGCTTTATGGCAACCAAAGTGCTGCCAGAGAAAGCTTGCTACATTTCCATAATGAACAGAACAGAGATGCCCAGCTTTGATGCACTTCCCCAGCTGGCTGCACACATCAGGGTAAGATTGAAAAGGAGCAGTTACTTGGAAAGTTATAACTAAGGCAAAGTAAACAGATATGCAAGACCTTGCTATTTTCAAAACAAACAGGTACTTTAAAGACCAGGTTCATCACACCTTTAATTAGATATTTTTATCAATTTCAATGACATTTTACAACACTATAACTTTAAACATTTGAAAAATTGGAATACTCTCATTCAGATGCTTCCAGTGGGGGGTTTACATGTTTTGCCAATGCTGTAGCTCACTTAGGTTACTCTTAAAACCTTTATAACAACTAAAACTAGGAGTACGCCTGGAATTAAAGGGACTGGGGCACTGATCTTGCTGAATGCTGTTATGTGATGTTTAAAACCAGAATCATCAGAGATCCCCTACAAAGGAGATCACATTCACCCTTGTCAAGACAATTGTTCGTGACCTTGAATCATATGGACCAGACACCTTCTCTATGTGCATCGGACTCACAACTTACGTGGCCTATGAAGTTCACGGTGAGTGCAAGCATGGGAATTGTGTCTCTAAGTGACCTGGTGTTTGTTTCCCTTAGGGAATGACCAAGGCACAATTGCTGCTCTTGCACCTTGAGGTGCACACAAACCAAGGGCTGCAGCAGTTGCACAAAGGGTTTGGCATCTCCGCAGATCAGGACTGCAACAGGGTGGTGTCACAGCCCCCAGAAATGACCCAAACCAAACCCTTACAGCTGCTTTCCACAAAGCTTAAGGGAGCTTCGATTTGGGCCCGGAGTGTTTCAACCCACACTGAGCTCCCCTGTAATGCCCAGTCAAGAAAATGGGTCATTCTAAGAACCGCTGTCCTTCAGGGCAGAGCTTGCTGACGAGTGTGATCCAGGCAGCCACCAAACCCCGGTGCTTCACAACACTAAGCCAAGCGGCTTCAATCCCTCGAGGTTTTTCTCAGTGGCAGCAGTCGCATTCCCCAGGGCTTTAATGACCTGCACTTGGTAGGATTCTTGCAGAACGTCACAGCCCATATGCCTGGGCCCGTGAACTGCCAGCAGCCTCACCCTGTAATGCTCAGCCATCGGGATTCCCAGGAGCGAGTGCCATAGAGCCCCGATGTCTGCATGGGAAATGCCAAAGGGGTTTCAAGAGCACCTCTTTGTGGGCATTCCTTGCTGAGCCACAGAGCTGGTGCTCTTTGGGCTCTCCAAGGGAATCTGTCCCTCGTACAGCTCAAACATTCCTAGTGCAGCAATCCTTCAGAACCTGCCTGGCTCTGAGCAACACCAGCACCCTCCTGTAGAAAGGCAGCCATTGCTATGGAGATGGGCATAAATCAGCTGAGTTGCTGTGGGTACCTTAATTGTAATTTGATCACTTCCAATACAATTTCTTGTACCGATGGGAAAAAAATATATTTGTTTTACATATATCCAAGGAAACTAAGTTTTGCTCAGAGGAGTTAATACTGAAGCACCATGGAAGTATTCTGAGCCTTCCTGCCAGCTCATTGTCTCCAGCCCATTCATGGAAAGATGTTTTTCAGCTCAGGCTCAGGATGGTGCATTCTGGCATAGCAGGAATGCACCTCCTCACTGCTTGCTTTGCTTTAAGCATTGACTCTGTCACCTGGGAGGGCTCAATGGGATTGAAAAGGAACTGCAATGTGCCAGGTCTTAAGGGCTGTCAGTGAATGCACAGAGCACTTAACAGCACTTAGTCTATGTCTCATGGTAATTGTGTTTCTTTTCTTGTTTTTAAAGGACCACAATTCAATCTCGGGTCATGCATCAAACTTGAAGTCCTCCAATACCTGGCCCTCACATACTGCCATAACAATAACTATGTGTGAAAATCATACTTTTCTTGAACCTTGTGTGGATGCTCCAGCTGCAGCTTTGCAGCTGCTGTCCAAAGCCAGCCCTGATGGAGTTATTCCCTGGCATCTCCTCTTTCAAGAGGTTCCTTCATGAGGATTGAGTACTGAAACCGATCAATCGGTGAGCAGAGCTATCAATTAAATTCCTTTATCATGGATTGACTCCTTGTTTGTCATTACTCTACCCTTTTTCATCTAAGAATACCTCCACAAAAATATTTTGCCCCATTTGAGCCCTTCAAATGCTCTTTTCATTGCCAGCTCTCAATTCACAATGCACACCCAGAGATCTGGGCAAGCCCTTTCCTCCATCTCCAAGGCAGCCATACCAAAAACCCACTGGTACCACTTTGGGTACTTGAAATAATCTGAGGTAGCCCGTGCCAAGGATGAATGGAGCCTCCTGGCCAGGCACAGTGGGGTGCTTTTGCCACTCATTCCCAGTCAGGCTGATTTCTGAAACCAGGACACCTTCTTAGACTATGGTGGCACTATTCCCTGTGACATCTTCTTCTATTTTATTTACTATATTACAAGTAATATATTTTCATCTGTGTGCTTAGTGTAACACTCTTCAGGGAAGAGTTCCATCCGTGCACAGAGTTAGCAGCCCCTGTTAAAAAAGCTGGTGGAACAAACTTGACTCACCAAAAAAATTACGCATTGCAGACTTACATGTTACAGCAGAGGCAAATAAAATCACAGAGGGAAAAGTCAGATAAAAGCAAGAAACAAGGGAGCTCTTGATCCCTTGAAAAATTAGAGCAGTCCAGGGACGTAAAGAATCCTCTTGGCCACTGAGTGTCAGCCTCGAGTTGCACAACTGAGTTGGAAAAGTCACCCAACTCCCATCCAGAGGAGTCCGCTATCCCACAGCACCGGGAGAGTGTCGTGGTGCCAGGACCAGCACAGCTGTGCTGAATTACAGCACTCAGAGATACAGCCAGTGACTAAGGACGTGTCTACACGAGGCAGGAATTCCTGTGCAGCGAGAATTTAATTGTGAGAATAACACTGGGTGGTGTAGGGAGCTTCCACACGGTGCTGAAACAGCTTCCTGATGCCCCCTGAAAAACAGGGAACGTGATTTTTAGATCTTGACAAAAGCCATTACCCACCATGTAGGTGGTCAGACCTTTGGGAGCCAAAGAGAACCAGCCCCAGAACCACCCGAAGGTGCTCCCAAACCCCAGGGCACCAGCTGGGGCTTAATTACCCTTTGCACAGCTGTGTGCAATTAAAACACCTCGTTATTGGCTCTCACACAAAGACTAGAACGCACTCAGTCTTCCCAAGCACTGGTAGGTCTCTCACACACAACCTGCAATCTTCACATTTTTGTTTCTGGCATTTTTAGTGGGGGGGGAGGGCAGACAAATTCCAATGCCCCTCCTCTGTCCCACATGAGCTTGAGTGTTGATGCTGCTCTAACCATATCATAAACAAAAATACACACTCGTAAGGCAGGCATATGAAGAGGATCAGTCCTCAAGAAATTCAGAACTGCAGCATAAAGCTCGGTGTTCCACTTTGTCAGCAGCTCCCTCCATCTCAGGGTGCTCCCAGCTTCATCTGATGCTTCATTCCTTGGCTTTTCCCTGAGCTTTCCTGGGCCTTCTGTCAGTCTGAACCCAGAGCTACACAAAGAATCTGATCTCCTCCTTCATTCCCTCTTCTTTCCCTCTGCTAACTCCATGCCAAAGTTATTTTCCTGAGTTACAGCTTTTTCTTTGTTTTGTTTGGGTTTTTTTTTAACTTGAAGTATTTGTTCATCTCAGAGCCAGTGAGAAACAAATGGAAGAGATTATCACTCTGCTTTTAACCTCTAGGCAGACAGAGATCCCAAGCCGATGACAACAAGACATATCTGGCTGTGGCCAGGAGTCTTAGCCATACCTCAGATCTGAAGCTGGCTTAAGTACTTTTCCAAAATTTCTTCAAACCAGCACATCAGTCTCTAAAGGGGAAGCTTTTCTTCTACCCTTCTGTGTTTTACATCCTTCATTGGGCTCATTTTCTTTTAAAATATACACACACACAAAAAAAGAGAATCCACAGACCATTCTCATCCCCTTCCTTAGGGCAGCACAACGTTCAAATACACACACAAAACTCTCCATGCCCAGCCCCAGGATTTGGGTAACTCCACTTTGTAACTACAAACTGATTTGGCCCAGAACAGCTGTATAAAACTTTAAAATCCCCAAACCTTACTCGCTCACCTCGCACCCTTGCTGGCCACAGGAGCTACAGCTCTGTGCTTTGACATATCCAGCAGCCTCCCCGGGAGGGTTTGAGCACCCAGATCCCCTGGCTCTGCAGACCAGCAGGTGACTGCTCCATCTTTTTCACAGCTACCCATAAAACATCTGTTTCTGCTCCTGTCTAGCCCTGTACAAGCTTTGCTTCCAAGGGATCTCCAAGGGACCAGAGCTGCAGCTTTGACCAGGATTTGACAGCAGGACTGAGGAGGTTCCATCTGCCTGCGTCTCTGTTACCCATACTGGAGATGATGGAGCCGGGGCACTGCTGAGCATGGCCAGGTGTGGGAGGGAGAACACTCCCAAAGTTTGGATGATCAGTGCACCGAGGTGGCTGACACGTGTGGCACTCAGACATTTTCACTTCTGTCACAGTCTGTTACCACAGTTTGTCGCTTTCCCTTGCACCCCACCCTGCTGCTTTCTCTGGTCTTCCTTCAGATTGTTTGCTTTCGTGAAGGATGTTTTAAAGGCAAATTCAATGCTTTAAGCAGTGCAGGGCAGCTGGAAAGCCTGAGCCAGGTGCATTGCATCCCCTGAACCCCCCACTGAAGCTGCTCCACTCACCAGGTGTTGGCACTTAAGCGGATGGGTTTGCTGGTCTGGCCTGAGGGTCTGTGAGGGAAGTTTGGGAGCTCCCGCTCCCGGTACCTCCAGTTTAGCTTTTACTGGCACAGGGGTTCCTTTTGAGCTGTCCTGCTCTGGTTTTAGATCCTGTGGTGTGCTTGTGGAAGGAGAGGTGAGTGTAGATTAATTTACATTTTCCATCGAGTTTTCTTGGAGGAGGAAGAGTTTGGTGAGGATGGTGAGTTGGGGCAGACTGCTTCATAAGTCACAGGCACTTGCTGAGTATTCCTCAGGACTGAGAAAATGCAAGGCATGATGCCTGGCATGGCTTTTCACTCTTGTGAAGCTGCCCTGGGTATTTAAAGGTCTTTAAACTCAGGGGGTGCCTATGTGGGAAACAAAGATGTAGGGACGGGACAAGGGTGAGTAGCCTTAAGCTGGGAGAGGGCAGGGTTAGATGGGATAGCGGGAAGGAATTCCCGCTGTGAAGGTGGGCAGGGGCTGGGATGGAATTCCCAGAGGAGCTGTGGCTGCCCCTGGATCCCTGGAAGTGCCCAAGGCCAGGTTGGACGGGGCTTGGAGCACCCTGGGGCAGTGGAAGGTGTCCCTGCCATGGCAGGGGTGGGCTGGGATGAACTTTAGGTCCCTCCCAACCCAGGCCAGGCTGTGATTTCCTGCACGGAGCTGGGTGCCTGCTGTGAGCACTCGGCCTCTGTCCTGGTACCTGCAGCTGCTGTGGGGTGTTAACGTGCTCAGTGCACAAATATGCTGAAAAGCAGACTCTGCTCGGCCCGAGCTTTGGCCACGAGATGGCATTCTCTGAGCTTCTTTTGCTGAGGAAAAGTAGAGCTTGCCATCTTTAATAATAACAATAATAATTAAGGGGGGGGGAAGCCACAAACCCTCCCTGTATTTTCTGAAGTCTGTGACAAAGCAAGATTTGTGAGGAGGCTGCTCCTGCTCTTGCCAAACAATGGTGCTGCGTTCCGAGAGCTGCAAGGGAGACTGAGGGTCAAGTCCCTTTAAAAAAAAAAAGTGAAATACAGTATTGTGCATCTTGAAATCTGAAACCAAGAAACAGAAGTGCAAGGGAAACAAGGGGGAAAGTCTTGCAATTTCTGTGGACAACTGTTGCAAGTGGAGTTTTGAGGAATACAACATACATATATATATTTAAAGGTCATTGAATGGCTTTTGTGGAGAAACCTGTGAAATAAAGGAGCCTTGGAAGAAGAGATTTCTTTTTCTCCTCCTCTCTGGATATAATGGCCATTGCAAAGCAAAGCATCTTGAGATTTGGCTTCAAATGTGTCTTCCTAGCAATTTTTACACTCACCTGTGATGGACACGGCGGAAAGAGAGAGAATGGTGGTCCTGCCTGCTACGGAGGATTTGATTTGTATTTCATTCTGGACAAGTAAGTCAGTCCTACTTTGTTCTTTTTCACAGAGTTCTTTCACTAGGCAGGAACCGGAACGGCACATGCTGATATCGAGGAGGTTTTATTTGGATTTTGGTTTTGTAGAAGTCACTGCGTCCCCGAGGGACCTCTGAAACTCCCGACTGCTTGCTTTGTTATTGTTGTGGTAACTTCTTCGATAGGTCCAGTGCCTAAACCCCGTTGTGCTCTGTAAATCACATCCTTATAAATTTTCCCGACGCGGGAGCTTTGTGTGTACTCGAACTCGAGTGCGCACTCGAGTTTCTTCAAACAGCGCCTGGGAGCGGGGCAGCCCCAGGTCCGCTCCGGTTTTCCCGTGAGCCGGGGAGCTCGGGGCTCTCAGGACAGCGGGGCGTGCGGGGTTATTCCTGCAGCCCCGGCTCCAGGGCTGAGAACGTGGGGGAAGCGCTCGCCAGCCTGGAGCCGTGCCCGGGCCCCCTCTGCCCCCCGAGCCCCCTCTGCCCTCAGGGCCGTGCCCTCAGCCCCCTCTGCCCCCCGAACCCCCTCTGCCCCCCGAACCCCCTCTGCCCCCCGAACCCCCTCTGCCCCCCGAACCCCCTCTGCCCCCCGGGCCGTGCCCTCTGCCCCCCGAACCCCCTCTGCCCCCCGGGCCGTGCCCTCAGCCCCCTCTGCCCCCCCGAACCCCCTCTGCCCCCCGAACCCCCTCTGCCCCCCGAACCCCCTCTGCCCCCCGGGCCCCCTCTGCCCCCCGGGCCCCTCTGCCCCGAGCAGCGATCGCAGGTAAAACCCAGCCCGGAGCGGGGCTGCTCCCTTCGGAAGGGGCTGAATTCAGCTGCCGGGATGGAGAATAGCTAGAGTGCCTCATTTAAGGAGAGCTTTATTTTCTGTCGCTGAGTCACACTTTCTTCATTTCCTCTGTTAATGAAATGCATATTTACTGTTTAGCTGTTTGTACTGAAGGTAACTTCCCACCCCGCTTTTTCATCGCTAATTGTGACACTGTCATCTCCTTGGCACTGTCACAGTGCTGCTTTTTTCAGATGTGGATGGAGCAATGTGGAATCATTTTGTGCTGAGCTTTGGAAAGCTTCATACTAAAGCAATACAACAATTAAAAAAAAAACCCCAAACTTAAAAAATACTAGCTGAAATGATTGTCCTGATTTTCTTGATCAAGAACAGTTATTTGGAACCAAAGGCTTGGAAATACTGGAGATTATGCCTGCCAGAGCCATGGCACTGACATTAATAACCATAAATTTCACAGACAGGAAAGTATTTGCAAGTTGCCAAAAGTGCTCACAGACGAAGTTTCTGACTGATCCTCTTGAGTGTTTTGCAGTAGCTCCCACATTCCATTAGTATAAATGACTTGGAATTACATAACCCTTTATTACAAAATACTGGGTAAAAATCTAAGACCGAGACAGTGGCTGCTTCAGTGTGCCAGTTGTCCTGATGCTCTAGGGGGAAGGATTTATTTATTTTATTCAGTGGAAAGATCTACCTGGCTTATTCATTTTGCTGCTCTTCAGTTATTAGTTGGAATAACTCTATTGCTACAAATGGAAAAATCCCAAACCTAAACAAACCCAGAGCATGATTTGTACTGCAGAGAGCTTTTGTCAACTGCATTTCCCTGGAAGCTGAAGCAGGATTGAAGGTTTTCTCAAATCTCATGGATGTGCTGTGTTAATGTAACTTTGGCAGACCCTTAATTCAAATTCTGTGCTGTTCCCTCACTAAAATCCATGACTTCTGAGCCTCGCTCACGGGATTATGGATTTGGGTGGAAACACAAGCCTTGGCACAAACTTTAAAGCAGGCAGGCTGGCCCCAGTGTATGTATCAAGGTATCCAACAAAAATCCTGCTTTGACAGTTGCAGAATTCCTGTTTCTGGGATTTTTCTGCTGCAGAAATGAACAGGATCTGATGTAAAAATTTCCTTGGTCTCCAGTGGAATTTGGAGGAGCGTTGTGGTTTTTCAGCTGTTCCTGAGTACAATACACCATGGGGCCTGGTTGTTTAACCTCTGAGGAGAGATTTATTGTGGTGGAGTTGGTTATCCCGTAGCCTTTAACACTTCCATGGAATCATAGAATGGTTTGAGTTGGAAAGGTCTTTATAGATCATCTGGTTCCGCCTCATGCCATGGACAGGGAACCTTCCACAGACCATGGCGCTTGTCTTTGGATTGCAAAATCTCAAACTGCATCTATTTTCTCAATTTAGTCTCAAGCTGTGTGTTATTTAGAGTAGCTATTTGATGTTTGGAGTAGCTACTTGCTCTTTAGAGTAGCTATTTGTTGTTTCAGGTACCCTTGTGTGCCCTTTGCTGTTTGGGTTCTGAAGGAATTCTGCGGGAGTAACACCTGAGTCTTCTCAGCAGCCTTCTGCTGCAGCCTGTGTGTGTCACAGGGATCGTTCCTGTGGTGGGCAGATAATGGGGGGTTCCTGCCCACGTGCAGAAAACACGCAAGGAACTGTACGTGTGTGAAAGAAATCTTGGCTCTGAGAGGTCCTTGGCAAAATGAAGCAAGGAATCCAAGCTGTTTCCTGTGATCCCTTCCTCATCCAGCCAGGTAGTGGATCTGTTTTTAACCAGTTGCACTAAGTGAAGCTCCTGCTCTGGAGAGGCTGATGTTTGTTCCTTTGAGAGTAGCTTGAGTAGCTGTAGTTACTGCCACTTAAGCAGGATTCCAAGTCCAGATTTGCACTCAGTGTGTGGAAGACACAGGGCCCCGATGGGATGGGAACAGGCAGACCCCAGGCAGGGAGCCTGAGCCTCAGGATCTGCTCCTTTCCCTGGGGAAGTGAGCCCCGGAGCAGAGCTCCCCACAGCACTCACAGAGCTGCAGAATGCTCCAGCTGCTCTCAGAGGAACAAACACAGGGAATGGTGACACTCAGTGTCTGCAGAAAGAGATTCAAAACCATCTCTGCTCTTCTTTGACCAGCGAGTGATTCCCTGGGTTTCTTTCCAGGATCACAGGCCTGCATCCAGAGCGAGGTGTGCATTTTGTTGGGATGGCAGGGGCTTGCAAGATGTGGAGGGATGGTTTTCCTCTGTGTTAGCATGAGGGCTGAGGGATGCCAGCAAGGCAGGGTGGAGAAATTTGTGCATTTTTGTGTCTTTTTGCTTGTTGCCTGAAGGAACGTAATTAACTCCCAAGTCTGCCAAGGGCAGGCAATTGCAGCGAGCTGAGCTCATGTGTGAAATCCTTGCCAGTCAGGACCTGTGGATGTGTTTTTTACCCAGTGATGCATCTTAGATAACCATTCCTTGGTAAAAGGAATGGGCAGGAGCTTCCTTCCAGCCAGGATCCAGTGTGTGCCTGCAGCACTCTGTGCCTTATCTGCTGACTGATGTAAATGAAGTCCATGGCTACTTGTTTATTAGTTGGTTTGTTGCATACCCCCTACCAGCCAGGAGGAGAAGGATGTTCTTGGACTGAGACTGGGCTTAGAGGCTTGTCCTGCCCTGAACTGAGCCTCTGTGGACCCTGTGACCTCCAGTGTTTGGCAGTGTCCTCGGTGAGCTGTCTCCTGTGAAGTGTGGCACGCGATAATAGCGTTTCCTCAAAGAATTGCATCATCTCTCAGACATCTCTGTGCTATGGAGGGCTTTCAGAATTGCTCCTGAAGTATTTGGAAAGACAAAGGACACTTTTTGGCTCATTTGTGTTATTTTTGAAGAGCTCAATAAAGAGATGCTGCACAACTTCTGAGCTAAATGTCATCTCTGAGAGCCAAGAGACTTCCTGGAGTTAGTCCAAAGCCATGGAAGCTTAAGGAGATTTTTCGATCAATATCAGCCTCTGAACCAAGTGTCTTTATGTCCTTTGGTCAGCTGCAGAGCACATAACACATGTGAGGCCTCAATGCAAGAGTGTGGCCTTGGTTCTGTGACTCTCCTAGTTTGTGAACTGAATAAACCCCTGGGTATTCTGAGAAGGTGCAACAGCAGAAGTGGAAAAGTGGAGTCTAAAACGTGCAAAAAAGACCAAGTCTAGGGAGGTTTGAGTTGCTGCAGCTTTGGGTTCTGGAGCATTTTGTCCCAGTGAGAAGGGGGAAGGCACCTGCTGAAGGCAGGGCTTGGCCAGAGCGTGGCTGGAGCCACTGCAGTGTCTCTCTCTACACTTGCATTCCCTTTGGATGTGCAGAATGCCAGTGGAGCTGACCACAGAATGGATCACTCTCTTGTTAAAGAGAACAGTTTACTTAGGTTTAATTTCCATTTATTGGGCCCTCTCCAGAAGAGATTTTGGCATCCTCACGATGAGCCTTTTCTTAATTTGCAAGTTTATAGCATCAACCATTCAGCTGCAAAGCATTGGCTCGCTGATCTTCTTGTTTCTTTTGGGAATATGAAGAGAGAACTATTTGAAAATTGGCTTTTCTTATCTTACAGTTAGACTCTAGAAATGCTTGTCCTACTCAGAGTTCTTGGCCTGCCTCACTGTACAAGGGAAGTCTTTCACAGTGTGGCTGCGGAATGATGCAGCTCGAGGAGGTGGACACCATGGGCTAATGCTGGTTTTGTAAACGTTGCACTGACTGCAGAAAGGTTGGTGGTATTGGGTTTGTCCATTTTATGCCAAGTGAAGAATGTAAGAAGTCTGAAGTGTGTTTCAGAAAATGCATTTTATGTACAAGGAGTCCTTTTTTCAAGTGCAGACCTGGGCATTTCTGGCCCCTGACACCAGAGGGAGAAATGAACTCCAGGCAGACGGAGCTGTCTGGCTCAGGTGGGAATTGCTGTGCAGGAAGGAATGATGTGTGGTCAGCAAAAGTGTGAACACTGTTTTTGTTAGAGCTGTTACAGCTTGCTCTGGTAGAGTTGGGGAAAAACTGGACTGCAGACTATTCCAGTGATCCCACTCCAGGGCCTTGGGAACTGAGCAGAAATCATCCTCCCTTTATGGATAGAGTGGGTTTGGTTTTATGATTGCAGCAGTGGTAAGAAGTTTCATTAAAATAGGCATTTAACTTCTGCTGCTCCTGAACTTGAGGTGTGTTAATGGATACCTGGGAAGATCTCATGGAAAAAGAGCTGTAACTGGTGGTGTTCCAGAGGGCAGGAAGATGGGACTGCTGGTGGGACAGCACAGTGAGGATGATGAAGTGGAGGAGGTGCAGCAGCAGCTGAATTTGTATCTGTGTGAAGAACTAAAAAGCACTGCTCACCTGTAGAAACTGCCCAAGCCACCTCAGAGCAGCAGAACGAGAGCTGGAAAAGCAAACACTTCCCAGCATGTGCTGTGGACTCATCGACTGGCACATCTCTGGTGGGAACTGAGCCACTGGGTTTTGAGCTTTATTCTGGCAAGCACTCTTTTCAGAAATGCAGGACTCCAGAGCCACGGGAAGTGTCAGGGCTCGGTGTGACAACCTGCACACCTGATGTGGCTGGGTGTCGTTCCCAGCTGCAAGAGTCATTTGAGGGGATGATCAGCTTTTGCTCAGGGGGGAAGAAACAACCCAAGGCTAAGGGGGCTCCCAGGGCAGTGTCCTGCTGCCAGAGTTTTCCCTTAACGTGGAGAGTGGTGTGGTCATTTTACCTGATGGCTGGGAGGAGGTTGGGCAGGGGCTGCTGGTCCCAGCTCCACGTGTCTGCTACCAGAAGGGTCCAGAGACGTGGGAAACTTCACTGAGGTGTGTTTTTTGGGAGGTGGATGTACGGTCTAAAGTGACACTTGTTTAATTGAAGCAAGGACAAATTGGTTTATGATTATCAAAGCCTTGGCTTTCCATGTCTTCTGGAGACTGACGCGACCCTTGCTATAAAGTCAAGTGTTTCTTTTATGCCTCGCATAAGGGCAATCAATACTGATTTTCCAGGCCGGTTCTAGGAAATGATTTGGGCTATTTGGCATTGCTGGGACTGGAGTGCCTACGGTGTCCAAGGTCTCAGAGTTATCCCATACATCCAACGGGAATTTGCACCTGGGGCTGAGCTTTGTGTGTCTCTGTTCTATCAATTTACAGTTTGGATGGGGCAGGAGCTCAGTTTCCTGTCTGAGAGCGAGTCCTGTTGTACCTCACCCCTCATCTCTTATGACGCCAGTTTTCCCACTGTCTGTGGTTTAATTGGTTTGTCAAGACCTTTGCTACTGGTGCTCCCTTAGCCCTCTTTGGCATACGTTTGTGTGGAGAACAAGCCATGGTGTCATGTCCTGGTCTGACGAAAAAGAGCCAAGAAATAATTCAGCACTAGGAGCACTTGCTTATGATCACGCCTGCTCTGCCATCTGTCCCACCCTGAGCAGGGTGTCTGTAAGGCCATCCTCAAACTGATGCTTTTGGGATCTTTGTGCAGCAGGAGCTGGCAGGGTCACAGTTTTTGCACGCTTTTGTACGTGAGCAAAGGTCCTCAGTGCATGGACAGTTTGGGGTCATAGAGAGAAAGAACAGCTCCAGGAACCGTGGAGCAGGAGGGAAAGGCCAAGGCTCTTCCTGCATGGCTGTGAATGCAAAGCAGGTGTGGGGAAAGGGGGCAGGAAGTGTCTGTGACCCACACAATGAACTCTGCGTGCTTCTCATGCTTCTGCAAAGGCAGCAAGGCCCTGAGCGGCCAGACTGGGGTGGATGCCCCAGGCTGGGGAAACCTGCTCTGGCTCTGCACTGGCATTGCCAGAGCTGAGGTAGAACAGAACAGCTCAGATGCCTTTTCTTCCTGTGAAGTGAAAAACCATCTCAAATGTTCATCTTTCTTCCTCAGGCTGCAGATCAATGAAGTTTCTGTTAAAGCTGGAATGGTTATTTCCCCAATAAATATTTCTAATTGTACTCAATGAATTAAATAAGTGATGACACATTTATTTTCCAACTCTAGGAAGGAAATTTTTTCCAATATTAATATTCCAGTGTTCATAGAAGTGTTTATGCCAGAAGGGGCATTTTGTGCTGAAATATTCTGATTAACCTAATTTTTTCCTTGTTCTTACAACATAACGAAGAATAATCCAATCCCATTATAGCCTATGGTTTATTCTCCTGAGGAGCAAAATTAGTTTGTTTTGTCTTTAACTGAGGTGTGAAAGAATTAACCAGAGCAGCTGAGATGTGGACTAAGGTGTTTTACTTTTCATAGTCTCTAGCACAGTGGAAACACTGGAGAAGTTCAATAATCTGTTCCTCCAACTGCATGCAATTCTCAGAATACACTTGAGCTAAAAGCTCTGTGTAATGGTTTGGAAGTGAGTGGGTGGAATTAATCTGAAACATTGTGCAGAGAGACAGCTCTTCTCTCACATCAGGTTTATTTGGTTAAGGCTGTGTTAAGGTCCAGCCTAGCTGCCATAAGCTACTGCCAAGGGTAGCCTCAAACATTTGCATGGAGTGGGAATTGTTCTTGCTTTTTAAAGTTAAGTGGGAAATGTCAATTACAGTTTGATCTCTCTTTAAAGGAAGAGTATGGGCAGTGAGTGTTGGACAAAATAGAAGCAAATGCCTCACTGAGCAATGTGTGACAGAGCATATGGCTGGGGATACGTCAACTAATGTGTCCTGTAATCACTGTGTCCCTAGATCGGGAAGCGTCCTGCACCACTGGAATGAGATCTATCATTTTGTGGAACACTTGGCCCGCAAGTTCATAAGGTAAGGAGGGCTGCAGGTCCCTGGGTGGCATCTGAGGGGGTGCCTGGGGCTCCCAGTCTCAGCATATGCTGCTTCCCACTGGGGGCTGTGGTGGAGAAAGGGCTCTTGATGCTTTTCTCAGATCTCCCATTGACTGCTCTTCCCCAAGTTTCTGTTATGTGGGAAGTGGGGGGAGATAAGCCAATTCCGTTTATTCCTGCCTGCTTTCCACGGATCAAACCTTGTTTCTGTGAGGGAGGGATCCTCCTGTCTCCGAGCTGCTGCCCGAGGTACAGACGTTTGGGGCTGCAGGGAGAGCCTGTGGCTGCAGCTTTCAGGCTCTGCATGAGAATCCCTCGGGATAGGGGATGGAATGAGTTGTGACAAACATAACGAGCCTTCCCTCATCTCCGTGGGGACACCAGGGTGCCTTTAAGCCTTTCTGGCTTTAGCAGTCCCAAGGTTGTGATGCAAGTGTTCTTCACGTCTTTTACAAGGATTCCCCACGGTTTCCCTCGACTAAGAAGGCCCAGGGCAAAGTACATTTTCCTGGCCTGCTCATGTCTTCCATCATGTTGAGTTGTAACTGGGATGGCAGAGTGTCCTGTGTGGTTGTGTTACACACACAGCAAGCTCTGCCCCGCACCACCAAATTAATTCACTGTTTTTTCTCTCCTCCAGCCCTCAGCTGAGGATGTCCTTCATTGTTTTTTCAACTAGAGGGACAATTCTAATGAGGTTAACAGAAGACAGGTAAGAAGAGGTTTAAAGGTCAACAGCAGCTTTTGTGTCCTTGTAGTTTCCTTCACCTTCCTTTCCCAGTGATTTCCAGCCCACTGGGAATGGTGTTGTGGCACCTCTGTGCCTCTCCATTTAATTGGTAGAGTCACATGCCCATGCTCACACACTGGAATGCACTAAGGCCTCTCAGGGCAGAAGTTGCCTTCTTAATTTCAGCTTCTAAATGTCCTTCTGTCAGCTGTCAGGGTTTTAGCTCACACTGGTTTCATTGAGGGAGTCTGCACTCCCCAGAGATTCAGGCTTTTGTCAGAGAATCAGAGACTCAGTGCTTGTGAAACATCTTCTGGGAGCTTCTTCTGCAAACAAATAGGTGAAGCTCCCTTCCCATTAAAGCAGGCTTGGAAGGCAGAGGTGACACCCACACTCCTGGGATAGAGGGGAACGTGATTTCCTTGAAGGGCTGAAGGTATCTCACAGCCAAATGTTTGGGATGGAGTGCAAGGGTGTGGATTTTTTGGCAATAATAGTTTGATTGCCTTGTTTGTGGAGCGTGTTCCTGCCACCCCCTTCTAGACCCCCAAGTTAATCCCAGTAAAATCTATGGGATGGATTTTTTTAAAATTTTATTCTGACTTCCAAGGAGAGCTGGATGAGGTCCTTAAATCGCTCTCGCTTCCTCTGTTAACTTCATTGCCACGTGGAGCAAAAATATATGTACCACATGTGTAGGGTGTATAAGTCAGCATGTGTTTTACATATTGGATGTCTGAAATCGCATACCAGAGCAGCTGCCATGGGGAGGAAGCTGGCAGCTGTCCTACAGAGCACTGCACACACACCAGCCTTGAAAACGTCCTTAAACCCAGCCAGCCTCAGCATCTCCTGCCACTTACTGCAGCAACAGGGATAAAGAGAATGGGCCATATTTATTTAACTGGGTGCCAGAGGAAAACCTGTTCCCTGCCTCTTGCTGTGTCCCACCCTATGAGCAAACCCCATCGCAGAGATCTCCTTTCTGCTCGGGCTCTGAACTGCGAGACTGAAATGCTTCCCATGTGGAAATGTATTCCATATTTACCCAGCTGTCCCAGAAATGTTGGCTGGGAGCAGGATATTGATATGGCATTAGTCTCAGAGCCAGCTGAGTGCAGAGCTGCTGGGTTTTACTGGGCACTGACAAACAAGGGGTGTGCTCTGATTTAGTTCACACTGGCCTCCCTCACCTGGGAAAGTGGAGCAGTGAGAGAACCTTCCCTGCCTTGTCTGTGTGGTGTTTCACATCTGAATGTGAGGGTTGAGGGTGCTGAGCATTCCTTTTGGGAATACTGTGGATGTAAGGGGACTGGACTGACAGATTTTAGAGACTTTTGCTGCATGTTTTAAAATTTCAGTGTTTACCTCTGAAAAATAGTTTTGATCACAGGAAATGCTCCATTTTATATCCAGCCTTGGTTTGATATGTGCATGGGTGCCTGAGAGGAGGAACCTTGTAACAGTGTCTAACTAGTTTGGGATATCACAGGTACAAAATGGGTTCTTGAAAGTTTGGTAATTCACCTCTTGGTAAAAGCAGCCAGTCTTTGCTCCCCAGTCTTTGCTGTGCAGACTGAGCAATGTGAATGCCCTGCTGCATTCAGCCTCACAATGTGACCTCCGAGGATGGGATCGCACAAACTGGGCTTTCTGAAGGGGTTAAAAAATGTAGAGACAAAGCTGGCTTCTGGCATGCCTTTGTGGCCCTGCCTGCAGTGACTTCATCCCTTTCCCATGGAGATTGTGCCGTTTGCTCAGATACACCCCACACACTGCAGGGTTTTATCTTGCATTAAACACTCCTGGCCTGTGCTTGGCTTCCAGACTTTGGTGTCTGCCCCTCAGTGGAACAACAAATGACCATCCATCCCACAGAGCCCGCAGCTGAGCTGTCACTGTGCCTGGCACTCCTAAAAAGAATTAAAATACATACCCTGACTCACAAAAAGCCTTTGGGAGAGGCTTCAGTCTTCAAGTCAGTTTGACCAGGAACTGAAGATGCAGCATCCATATAAACTGGAGTTGCCAGGATGGTCTGAGAGTGACATTTCTTGTGGCTGTTTGGTTATGTTCGTATACTCAAGTCAGCAAACGTGAGGAAAATGAGCCAGGTGCAAGTCAGCTGCTGAGGTTTGACCAGGGAATATTTATTTAGGAAGAAATGTATGAAATGTGTGGATATTGACCTCGGAGGTGGTGCTGTTGTGATGCCTTCCCCAGGCTGTGGGAACACTGGGAGCACAGCTACTCTGTTCCACATCCTTAGAGAGGTATCTAGCCCGTGTAAACACTGGGTTAACTCTTCCTCCCACCCCTCTGCGTCTGGCTCTGCCTTCACCTGGCTGTCAGGATATCCCAGTGGCTTTGCTCCTGGATCTAACAGAGTGCCTGCCTTCATTCCAGGGAGCAGATCCGCCAGGGCCTGGAGGAGCTGCAGAAGGTGCTGCCAGGAGGGGACACGTACATGCACGAAGGATTTGAGAGGGTAACTGGTGCAGGCTCAGTGCCTGAGCAGTGTCTGCTGCTCCTCAGGAGCTGTAGAACACAGGGGGCTGGTTAAAAACTCTCTGCTGGGTGGGAAGCTGTCAGTCCTACCTGGGCCTGCAGTCCTGTGACAGTGAGGTGAGGCCACAGCTCACACCTGGGGTGGCCAAATAAATGCAGATGTTATTGTCTGCTCTGACCTTCTCCTTCTGGGTGCATCTTTTACATGTTTTACAAGCTCATGAGTTTTTCTAAACCTGAGCTCCTGCACTCCCTTCCATCTCTGTCCTACGTGGGTTTTGGGGAGGATTTTGAACTGTCTGCCTACTGAAAGTGCTGCCCCATCATTGAGATGTGAACACACAGCAGACACTCAGCTGACAGAGCTGCTGGTTTATTTGCAGTTGGAGTAGTTGATCTGGAGGTGCTGGGGAATATTTAGCATTGGGCCCAGGATGTTTCTCGAGGATGGAAGTGGATGGGATTTCCAGAGAGAAGAATAGAGGGAGACAACACTGGGGTTGGTTTGACTGATAAGACCTTGCAGGAATGCAGTCAGAGCCTGGGCAGGAGCCCTGCTCTGTGCATCAGATGTCTGAAAGCAGAGCTCGTGTGTAAACTGCCAGTGTGGCATCCTCACTGCTGCTCTCTCTTCCGTTCTGGTGCACGAGTAGATGTTCACAAGGTCTCATTATTGATTTATTGCTAATAATCTTCTGATTTAATTTCAGGCGAGTGAACAGATTTACTACGAAAACGTTCACGGTGAGAGACTTTCTCAATCCATTGAATGTTTTTTTTTCTCTTTCTTTTTGACTGATAACTTTAACAGATTTGAAATGTAGCTTTGCTGTGGGAAGGCTGGGGGTGGCTTCTATTCTTGCAGGAATGTGGTGCTAGGCAGGGTAGTATTCCTGAGAGGGAAAAAGAACAAGTGGAGCTTTAAGGAGCTGGAATTGAAGTGTTTCAGGCCAAAAGTGAGAAGCCAGGCTGGCTGCAGGTGCTCACCCTCACCAAAACTGTCTGGTACCTTACTTTTGCTGGAGGGTAACCGTTTCTTCTTCCTTCTGAAGCACAAGTACATGGAGAAGCTGTTAGGTAAAAGATTTTTTAACCAGCAATTATTAAAACCAGCAGTAAGTGCAGACAACTGGAAAAATGTTTGTCCTTTCCTTCCCTGTCATTGATGTGAAAACTTTCTGGTTAGGAAGGGAAGGCTGCAAAGTTTAATGATGTTCCTGAAATGTTACTAAGGAATCTTGAAGATTTTAGGCCCTTTTCCCACCATCTCTGTCTAAATCCCCATTGAGCTTTTTATCACAAGCTGGAAAAACCCTTCTGGATTTCTTGAATTGACAGCATTCATAAAATCAGGAGCTAACCAGGAACAAATTGCATTGGGTTTTTGATGGCTGCAGTCTCATTTATTGGTCTGAAACACCATCAAGTTATGCCCTTTAAGTGTGCTACTGGCAGGGTGTGTTCGGAGGTGGTTTAACAAACACAACCCAAGCCAAGGGACTGAAGAGGTTTGTGTGTGCAGGTTACAGAACTGCCAGTGTCATCATTGCATTGACAGATGGAGAACTCCACGAAGATCTATTTTTCTACTCGGAGAGGGAGGTAAGTGACTTACACATTTGTAGTCAGGGAGACAGTGCAGTGTCTGGGCTTGCTGCTGTGAATGCAAAAGAAAACTCCACTTTGGTGCTCTGCAGACATGAATCTGAAGGATAACCATTGACAGCAGCAGCCTCTGACTCATCACAGCTGAACCAGTTTGCGGGAGAGGGGTTAAAACTTCCAGTTAAAAATAAACACCAGAAGAAGGAATTGCTCACAGCTGAAAAGTTTCAGTATTTACTGGATTGCTCTGGGAAATGCTGAATATTCTCACTTTCACTTTTTTTCTCCCACAAAAAGTAATGACTGCAGAAAGAGGATGGCTTCTGTCACATCAGAAGATCTTTCAGATCATCCAATCTGACGTTTCCACAAACACCTCCAAGATTCGAGCACGTATTCTCAACATCCCCATTAAATTAGTGAGCTATGCAGAATGCCAGCTAAGCAGTGGCGTGAGCACTGCCAGCTTTGCTGCAGAACGCTCCTGTTGCTGTCCTCTGGACAGTCCTCCCTGAAGAGATGAGCAATTGGCACTTGTCAGTCAAACAAACCAGGGTGACCTAAACTTGGAAGTTGGTATTTCTGCATGAATTTGCTATGGACAGAATTTTTCCTCTCAGTCTGTCCAAAGTGCAGCATTAAATCCAATAACAACAAAAAGAATGGGTTTGTAGAGTAAAACCAATATTGCTCCAGCAAACCTCCTGAATCTCCAGTTCCCCTCCTTACGGTTCGTCTCTTTTTATTTCCCCTCTGAAATAAAAAATCCACAAGAAAAACAAGTTTGTTTTTAGAGGTGAATGAACAAGTTGAAAGGTCAGAAGTGTTATATTTGTTTTGGTTTGGGGAGGAGCAGTTATGGGCTGGTAGAAGGGGATCCTGAACTCAGCACTCACACTGTGAGTTGCTGCAGTTGTTCGAGTTGAAGCTTCCCAGGGTAAAACTGGAATGGTGCTTTTCTGCTAAAAAAGCACTTTGCTGGTGAACAACCTGCATTGCTACAGTCTTCCCATACAATCTGACTTGCCACCATCTCTTCTGGGAAGGAGATTTCAGTCAGGTTGGGTGTTCTTGTTCCACTGAAATACAATTAAATGGCTGAATTCACACTTAGGCATTTGGAGCAGTTGCCTTTGGAATGGTAAATGCAACTTCAATGAAACAGCCTGGGAAAATCAAACCTGGGGATGCTCTCCCTTCATTTCAGGATGCTGTGTAAGCACTGGGAGTGATGCAGTTTTAGGGCAGGTGGAATGGGGTCTGTCTCTCACCTCTGGATATCACGAGGCCAGGCACACCTGTCTGAAACAGAAAACACAAAAGTGTTTTAGGTTACTGTTATACTGTGTGCCCTAAATGATGAAAAGAAAATTGATTTAGCCCGTCTGACATCTTTTTTGGGAAGCTGGAGGAGCTAGAAATGTGAAGTAATTAGGTTAAAAAAATCCACCAAATACCTTGGGAGTTGCTTTACTAAACAACAGCAACTCTAGCGGCAGATAAAACCTGATTTTACAGAATCAGGGAGGAAAACTTTTCAAGTCCTCTTTTGATAAGCTCCCCCTCTGCTCATTTTACAGAGAAAGAGTAGATTTATGACTGAGAGCTTTCAGGAAGCTGCATCCCATCCCATTGGTAACCTTGTCCTGCCTCCTCTCCCCGTTCCAGGCAAATCGCTCGCGGGACCTGGGAGCCACCGTGTACTGTGTGGGTGTGAAAGACTTCAACGAGACCCAGGTGAGGGAGGCCTTGTGGTCCCTGAGTGCTCAGCAAAGCTGGGACAGGGGCACACACCCCTGAATCCCCTGCTCAAGGCTCTTCAAGGAGTTTTCATCTCCTTCATTCCCTGTCTGAAGTGACCTCCTGACGTGGCTGGGTCTGGGTCTTTGTTGGCTTTAGGTCCCTTTTTGTCTGAACCTCCAGATGTGCAGAGCTGCCCCTCTGCCTGCCCCAGCTACTCTTGCTAATGCTGGAGAACAGCAGGGGAAAAGACAGGAAGGACAGCAAATTGTCTGGCTTGAGCTGGAGGCAGGAAGACATTGTGGGGGTGTTTTTCCCCATAAAACTGAAGTATGGCCATATAACATTTCAGTTTCAGTGCAGCTTTTCTTTCAGGGGAAAACTGTGCCGTAAAAAGCAAACAGCTTCATTAGTGATGAGTATTTCACAGTGTTTTGTCTGACTTATAAATTTATCATATAAATGTTGGTATGTCCATCAAGTATATTTCACATGGTGACATTTCGCTAACATGAGTGAAGCACTTGCACAGCCCCATTGCACTGAAGAGGAGGCTGAAAGACTTTTCCCAGGTTTTCAGCTTTCAGAAAAGGAGTCAAACCACACTTAGTTTAGAAAAATCTCCCTTGAATCAAATGCAGAGACTGGTATAACCCAGAGTAAGTCATAGAAGAAGCAAAGAGAGAATAAAAATGGCACAGAGACCAGACCTAAAGCAGCAGACCTCAGGCAGCTGCTCCTTGAAGGCATTTAGATGGTGAAAAAAATTAATTGGCATTAGATGGCTGTGCCTGAAGCCCCAGAATGGATGAGGAGGAGGAATGAAGTGAGGGAGCTGTAAACATCCAGCTTTTTACAGCAGCTTCTGCAGCTCACAGCCAGCAATGAGCTGCTTTCCTGCCCTTCCTGGAGCAGCAGAGGAAAGCTGCCCCAGGATGGCTCTGGATGCAGGGCAGGGGTTGGAGAGCTGGGAGTTGGAGTGACAGGAGCTGGACTGGGGCAGCCCGTGGGGTCTGGGGAGGAATGTGAGGCTGCTCTGCTGCCTCCAGCCTGCAGAGCTCCAGGAAGCTCCAGAAAGACCTGCTGGGCTGGGGGTACCTCTGCCAGGGGAGATTTCCTGGAACGAGCCTTGGCCTTGCAGCACTCAAACTGAGCCTGCTCTAGCAGATGCATGGAGAGCTCATTACTGCCGAGCTGGGCTTGTGTTTCTGCCTTAACCCTTGGCGTGCTCTTGGCAACTGAACCTGCAGGCAGCTCTTTGCAGGTGCTGTCCTGGCTCCCCTTAACTCACCACAACCTCAGGAAGGCCCCTCGTCCTCATCAGGGAGTTTTCTGAATGCTCCTCTGAGACCTTCCAACCTCCACTCACAAAACATCTCCTGTTACCTCCCTGCTTCCTTCTTTTTGGCTCTCTGATGGTTGAACGTGGGACCAGGAGACAAAGCTCTGTCCTGACAGGAAAGGTGAATCAGGCCTGTATCTCCATGTGAGATATAATTTCAAGGAATCGTGGAAGAATTAAGGTTGGAAAAGACCTCCATGATTATAGGGTCCAACCTTTTTTGGGTGCAACCTTTGCCGTAGAGATCATTAGACCAGAGAAAGCCACGTTCTCTGTCTTGTCTCCAAGTCTTTTCTGAACCCTGATATAGAGCTTTATAAAGTCAATCAGGCTGACAAGATAAACTTTTTACTGCTTAATAAACCATAATACAGTGGCAATCCAGAGAGAGGAGTTGAGTATTTGAGGGTTTTATTTGCAAGTGAATTAATGTGGAGAAGTCTTAATTTGCTGCCTGCTGGCTGACTGATCTTGTTCTTTGCATTTCTGTCTTATTTCCTCTCCCCACTGCGTCAGCTGGCCCGGATTGCTGACAGCAGAGATCACGTCTTCCCAGTGAATGATGGGTTTGAAGCCCTGCAGGGGATCATAGACTCTGTGAGTATTTTCATTCGGGTGTTTGCACTTGTGCACGTTGGTGTTACCCTGCACAGCTCAAGGTTTGGTTTTCCCGTGTTCACAAGAACCTGCTGAAAAATCATGGAATCCTTTAGCCCAAAGGAAGCAGCCTTGGTTTGTACTAAAATGCTACTTCAAGGCTGAGTTTATCAGTAGGTCCCTAGGTTTCCCTATTCCCAGCTCCTGGAATTTCCTGCAGGGATTGGGTGCAGCGTAGAAGAGCTGGCCCACTTCAGTGGCTGGGCTGATTCGATTGCTTCCTGTGGCTACAAAGGATGGGAAATCCGTCTGGGGCCCCGCGTGTTCTCATTTTGGTGCAGGCTGCTTGGGGGATAAAACCCAGATGAAAGCTACAACGTGGAGCTGGGGAGGGGGGATTCACTGGGGGGCTCAGATTTCTCTGTTTACAGTGGTTACACACTATTTGGACAATGCAATTGCAAGCAAAACCATTCCCTCAGCACAGGCTCAATTTTCCCTGGTGCTCTTGCATGGACGTGGAATACAATCCCTGGCTTATTGGTTTTCCTGGCGCTGTCTGAGCGTGGATCTACTGCCTCAGCTCTCTTGGACCATCAGGTGTTGCATGTCATTTCAGAAAGCAACAAAACAACAAAAAAGCAATAGTTTGCTTCCCAGCCTTGCATTCCCTTTGCAGCTGTTTTTAATGAATTCCAGCAGCAGCTCTGACTCCCCTTCCAGTTGCACTGAACAGAGTGGGAAGACTTCAGCCTCCAGGCAGCCAGTCAAGAACTGCTCCAGCTGACTGGTGCAAGGTTTCCCAGCTTGGGAGGGAGGGTCACAGGGAAGTGCAATTGTACAGTGATGATCTGTGACCTGAGCACTTGCACTGGAGTGGAGTCATTGCCGTAGCCTGGGGAGAAGGGAAGTGGTTTTGTGAGCGAAAGGAATGACAAGGAGGACATTAATCACTCCAGAGAACAACAAACAATCTGTAGATTCCTGTTCTAGCTGGAAAATCAGGTCCCTCTTTCCTACTTTTCTCATGCTTGCCAAAAGCACCCCTGTGCTGGAGCAGACGAAGCCTCTGTGGTCACAGGGAGTGTTAATGGTGAAAGGGCCCTGGCATCTGGAGACTCCTTTCAGTTCCTGTGTAAGGGCTGGCACAGCAAGGATGCTCAGCCACGGGGAGAGGGGACTGATCAGGCTACAACTGCTGTCTGGTGTCACAGGGGAAGGAGAGATCCAGTGATGAGCCTGGGGAGATGAGTGCTTGAATTAATTCTGGAGATGTGAACACCTGGGTTGGTGTGGGTCTGCAGGGGTTTAGTGTGAGCTGCCCTGACTTTCCCCTCCTGCCCTGTCCTGAGTGGGTCTTTCTCAACCCTCTGAGTGTGCAGAGGTGGTGGACTTGGAAGTCCCTCTGGAATAGGGAAGAGGGTGGGAACTGGGAGTGGTGGAGCTCGGGGCTGGCCTCAGCTGGGCCCCTGGATCTGCTGAGCAAAGATATTCGGGGTGGTGGGGCTGGGAATGTTTCTGAGCACCTGCCCTTCCTTTCTGTGGCAGCCAGAGAGCTGGGAGTGAGCAGCTGCAGGGAGATCTGCTCCCAGGGCTCCAGGAGGGATTGTCTCCTCCAAGCACCACCAAGCCCTGGAGATGGTGCTGAATTGAGAGGAGACTCCAATCCCACACTGAGGTCATGCTCAAAAACCTGATTCCTAAACTGGGAGCTGAGGGTGTTCAGTGCACTGTGGGGTATGGTCCTTTCTCTCCCATGAGTTCCAATGTGACTTTTTTATTAAGCAAACCAATTTCTTTTTCTGCCTCATCGTGCAAAAGCCACTGCTAAAACTCCAGCTTCCCCCTGGTAATGACCGAGTGATTTGAGTTTGTCAGGAGGGAACAATGTGGAGCAGAAGCAGATTTGATTGATTGCTGCAGGCTGGGAAGTTAATGGAAGGGACTGAATTATTTTATTAAATTTTCCTTTGCTATGAAAAATTTCTGCTGATCAACCTGTCAATTTAAAGCAAATGAAGCAAGTCTTAGAAGAAAACCTGAAATTCAACTTTGTCTCCTGCCCAGTACAGCTTTGGTAGGAGTGCTGGAGGCGAGGAACATGAAGCAACATGAAAGTCAGGATGGGATCCTGTCATCACCTTGCTTTAAGCCTGTAACAGGAGCTGACTGAGGAGCAGTTCTTGGAACAGGAACACTCCCTGATCCTTGCCATGTGTTAAACCATGGCACCAGCCTGGAGCTTATCTCAGAGCTGTAATCGTGGGTCCCTTAGCAAGAGGTCTGAGAGCTGCAGGAAGCATTTGTGTTGGATAAGAAATGAAGTAGCATCAAGTAGCCTGTGGCACTGTCTTCCATCTGTATGAATTGCACAAATGGTCCATCCTTTCAAGTTTAATGTCTGTGTGCTCCTTTTGGATCCTCTTGCAGTGGTGTTCAGCTACTCTCAGCGTTTTTCAGGTCCTGCCTCAGCTCTTAGGATTGATGCAGCAGCTCAGAACTGATGTGGCAGTTCAAGGTGTCCCTTCACCCCAGGAAGTTTTAGCTTGGCAATAACTAAATACTTCTGTTATACCAGTGTTTCCTGGGGCAAACTGCAGTGCTGGAAATGTGCAGTGTGGGGACTTTGCAGAGCACTCGGTGTGAGCATGAGTGAGGCACTGTGAGGAATGTGGTGATGGCTTTGTGTGCCCATCCTGAGCTGTCTGTTCAAGCTTCACTGGCAGATGAGAAACTGCAGATTGCCTGGTGCAGGGAGAGGGGTGAGACCCCCTGAGTGGGGACAGGGATGAGAGAAAGTTAATTCCAAACACGTCCTGTAAGTGCAGATTCCATAATGGACACGGAACATGTGTATCAGCTGATAAGCCCCAGCCTCAGCTGCACAGTGTTTCTTGTTAATTTTAATGGTATATGATCAACTTTCTACTTCTTTCTTCCCCCAAATGCATGTTTAAGAAGGACTTAAATGCATTTATTTTACTTAGCTCATGTAGATATTATTGGACAGGAAACACTTCCTAAATAAATGGCTGTTTTGTAATTGGCAACAGACTTTGGTGTTCAGTAATTGGACAGAGCTTGCTAACGAGCAGCGGGCACCAGGCTGCAGGTCATTCTCAATAACACTAATTAGGCAGTAACCTTCTATCACACTTCAGCATCCTGCTTGCTAATTAGAATTCCCAAATTTGGTGAAAAGAATGTATAAGGAATATGCAGCTGCTGTGGTGAAGGGATCTGGCTGTGTGCTCATCGTGAGCAGAATATATCAAGCGAAAGCTGCAGAATTTCACTCCCCTTCTTCCCTTTGTCCCCAGAAGGGCCCAGTGACCTGCTGGGCCTCTCCTGGCTCGTGGCCCTGAGTGCCTCCCCTGGCAGAAAGGTAAAAGAGTCAGGAGGTTGCACCACCACCCTTCCACGGGATTTGCTTCCCGGGGAAGCCAGACCTCAGGGATGAGCTGCACCTCCAGCCCACCAAGGCTGTGCATTCAGAAAAGGACAGATCTGATGAAATCCACAATGAAGACATTGAATGCTTTTTGAATGTATTTTTTAATGAGGAAGAGACATAAAGGAATTTTTTTGTAATAATTCTTCTGCCTTTTGCAATAATTCTGCCTGATGTTCACTTTAAGTTAGGGTGTGTGCTTGGAGCATTGGAAACTTAATCTAAATCAAAATAAATATTGCAATTGGCACTGTAAAAGTGTTTAAGGCCAGTTTTTTATAGTCATGTAAAGGGATTAGACTGGACTGGGAGATCTGCATCATCTAACTGAGACACCTGCTATTTCTCCATCCGAGCTGCCTTACAGCAGAATGTTTGCAAATATCTGAGTAGAAATTGTGAATCCCAAATTTAACCATGTGAGGTTTTACTTCGTTAAAAAAAGAAAAGTATTGATTGTATTTTACATTCTTTGTGGCTTTCCTTATTCTGCCTTTTAAATTCTTCTAGTCCTTCTCAGTTCTGTTCTCAGCTGTTGACTTTCTCTTTTTTTCCACTTGACAGTTCCTGTAAAACCTTGTTCCTGCAAATCTTCTCTCTCCTCACCTGTCAGCCTCCCACCAGCTCAGACCGTCCGGCTTCCTTCAGCCCCTTGGTACTTTCAGCCCTGCCTCCTGAGTAACTCAAACTTCTGTTTAAATGTTTTAAAAAGCAAAGCCTGGCTCTCTGAGCAGCTTTGGCAATCAGGTATTTGAGGCAGGGAGCTGTGACTGTGGAGAAAAAAAAATTACCTTTTTCTTACAGAATTTATTGTATTGGTTGCTCTTCCTTCCTTACAGATGTTTCAATTTAAAGTTGGGAAAATAGTTTTCATGTTGGATTTGAGTCATCAAATGATGCTTGGCTGACATTTACTTGCCTCTCGGAGCTGACCTGAATTTTGATCGGTGTTGCCTCGTGCAGGGGCTCTCGGAGCTGCTGTCCCGGGGTCACGGGCACTGGCACAGCTCTGGCTGCGCACTGAGGAGCTGGAGCTGCTGCATGCAGAGAACAGCCTGAGGAGCTTCAGCGCCGCGGGGACAGAGCCCAGCCCTGCGAGCGCTCGGCAGAGCCTCAGGCCGAAGGGTTTGTGTGAATCCCTGCACACAAAGGGCTTAAAGCCGGGGACAGCCCTCCCAGGGACGCGCTGCCTCCTTTAAGCCCGGGTAAAATGGAGAATTGTCTGGTCTGAAGTCACAGAGCAGCTCTGGGGATGCCCTCGGGGGAGCTCGCGTAAATCAGGTTAAAAACAGAAGTTGTAGCCCCTCGGGAGAGAGCTGAGAAGTGGCTCTGTAGGCATTTCTGGGCTGGTTTAGTGCAAAGCTAAACAGTTTAGCTGAAACTCGTGATGTTTTATTTGGAGTTTTGGGTCCAGAATAACTCTGGAGAGGGAGGTGTGGCTGCAAAGAGAGGGCAGCGCCGCTGCCTCCCCTGCGCTGCAGGGCTGCGGGCCAGGGGTGCAGAGCCCCTCTGTGCCCTGGGACACGGCAGAGCCTGGCATCCCTCCCCTTCCAACCCAGCCGCAGCTCAGGGAGGGCAGGGACGCCCGGCTGGGTGGTTGGGAGTGGAAAGCTGAGAGCCGTAACTGTGCCACGAATGCAGAGTGCTCTGATGGGTTAAATGCTCCCAACAGCGCGCTCCCTCATCTCTCACGTCTCTGTTTCTGTGGAAACAAGGCTGAGGCACTTCACGACATTTTGTCTCTTTTAGATTTTGAAGAAGTCCTGTATAGAAATCCTGGCAGCAGAGCCTTCCAGTATCTGTGCAGGGGGTAAGTATGAACGAGGCCACGGTTCTTCATGTTGCCTAAAATACAATTTTCAGTTCATCTCTAATTGCTGGAGAGTGCAAAATTCGCTAATTACCTGGGGCTATATACTTCAACTTTTTTGGGGGGGGTGAATTTCTTTTTCACCTTAGGGTAGTGTGCACATGTCCCACTTCTGCCAAGTGATCAAATGGGATTTTCTTACAGAAAAGGCCTGAATTCTGAAGTTTTTCTTAAATATTCTTCTGCCAAACCAGTCTGTCTTACTCGGGCTGGGGCAGACACGAAGTAGATGCACTGCACTTAAAAGTAGATTTACATACTTATTCAAGTGATAAACAATGATGCTTATAGAATGTCATGGGCCAGAAGATGACTTATAATCATCATTTATAACTATCTCTAACACTTCCTAAATGCTTTGATCTTATCTCTGCCATTCATTGTGCCTTAATGGGAAGACAGGGATAGGAACAGCTGTGCCCAGCAGAGCAGCTGAGAGGAAATGCAGAGGGGTTTATCAAAACTGTTTGCATCAGAATTTGGCCAAGACTTCACAAGAGGAGCGATCCTTGGAAAATGCCAGCAGTTATTTGGATCCTCAGTTCAGGGCCTCGTCTCCAAGCTCGGGCAAATAGTCCCTTGCTCTTGGACTGCAGTAATTTAATCACTTAGAGCTTTGAGACCAGTGAGAAAGTGCCATTGGCTGCACGAATTATGTGCATTGGTGTCCTTAAAATCAATGTTTGCAGGTCCGGCTGTGACACCTCATGTTTTCATGTTTCTCTGCACATCCTTGAGCAATGGTGGCAGTTTTTTCCGTTCTTTTTGTTTGCAAGGAGCAAACCTGGGGGCTCCTGAGGCCACTCTTGCACTGCTGACGTGTCCAGGACACTGCAGGGATGAATTTCAGCCGTGACATAGTTCTGAAATGGCAGGTTTTGGATGATTTGGCTGTGCAGGGGGCACTGGGCTGTTCAGTCCAGCCCCAAGCAGAGCCAGGCTCCCCGTGGTATCACTGATACTCTGTTCTTTGTTCTTGAGCTCGCATCCCCCAGAGCTTGAGAATTCTGTGATTTCTCTTGAATATTTACCAGAACAGAGCTCTTGTGCACTTCCCAAGTGCTCTCCCACAGCACTCAGTGGGCCTGGAGCAACTTCCCTGGATGTGCTGGGATGATTTGCAACTTGGCTGTAAACGAGTGGGACCTGGAAGGGAGCCCAGATTCCAGAGCAAATCTGCTTTTCTTGACAAGTACAGTGTGCGGGTCCTCAAGGGAGATGAGAGAAGATGGGGACTGTAAAATGCAAAGGGGAAAGATCTGAACCTGCAAAAACGAGGTTCCCTGCTGCTCCTGGGGATTTAAAATCCGGGGTGGTGTCACTGAGATTGCTCCTGTGTTGTCTTGGACAATTTCATGTTCAAATCACATTCCCCAGCCAAACTCCAGTGGGGATGAGCTGAGTGCCTCTCCCAGAGAGTTACTGGAGTTGTGGGGGCTGCTTCCTTTGCAGTTACCTGGGAAAGAAACACCTAAACTTCTCCCAATTATCTGTCACTAGAAGATTTTTTTGCCTTTCTATGGAAAGATACTTCTGCCTTTCTTCACCCAAAACTTTCTGCCATTTAAAATGGACACTTGGAGAGGGGAAAACTCAGTGTCCTTGAAGCTTCATGTTTCCACTGCAGGCCAGTCAAAGTGTGTCTGTGGTGAATTGTTTCCTGCTTCTAAAAACTCAAGTTGAAATTGGGTAGGGAGAGTGTGGAAGTTGCATTTTTAACAATTTTTAACCTAAATTGTTAAACTGCCAATTTTAGCAGTTGAAAACCTGTGAGATGTGCCTTGGCTAAGTGGCCATTCCCTGCCTGGCTCTGCATCAATAATAACCTAGTGCCTGTTTTTGCAGAGTCCTTCCAGGTTGTGGTGAGGGGAAATGGCTTTCGCCACACCCGCAACGTTGACCGGGTTCTCTGCAGCTTCAGGATCAACGACACGGTCACCCTGAGTAAGCTCCTTGGATTTGCTTTGTTTTCTTTTCTGACTCTGCACTGGCAGGTATTTGGATCTTCAGATACGTTGGTTGTGAAAGCAATAATTACGGGATGAGGAGCTTTTAATTTGCAGCATGCAGAAGGGATTATTTTTTAAGAGGCAAATAGCTGGTGGCACTGTGTGCTGTGACTGACGGCCAGCGTGTGAGCAGAGGAGCTTAGGGGGATGAAAATGCAGAAGGCAAGAACCTTGCTGCAAAGAGCATCCCTCAGTGTCCTGCTGGGCTGTGAGCAGGGGGATCAGGGGTGTTTCTCCCCTCAGCTGTGTTTTGGGGTGCTCAGTGGGGCTGCTCGTGCAGCTCTACACTCCCTGCTGGTGGAGGCTGTGCTGCAGCAGCGGCTCAGGCACTGCTGTGCTGCTGGGGGAGCTTGGAAAGTTCCCTCTGCAGTTCCCCCGGCAGAAGAACTGAGGTAAGAGAAGCAAATGGTCCCCTGAGAGTCTGGTCTGTTTGTGACGTGCACTGGGAGCCACTGAGCTGGCAGGGCTGAGGACCCCACTGCTTTCCTCTGACCCTTATGGGAAACCACATAACTCACAGCTGACACCAGCAGTGACAGCAGAATTCATCCATCCTAACATGGGATTTGTTCAGAAAATGCCTGGTTGTTTTGGAGGCAGTCCTGACCCTGTTCAGTATAAAATAAATGCATTAATTAGCTCTAAAAAGTGGAAATCTAAAGGCTCAGTGTGTTCTGAACATCTGTGTGACTTGTTCTTTGGAGCAGGGGGGGTTTGCTGGGGCTGCTTGCCCCATGTGGGATGTCACTGAGCCCTGGGGCAGGTGTGGGACAGTTGTGCTCTTGCAGTGCCTCCTCCAACAGGCAGGTTCTGGACTTGCCAACTCCTGAGTCACCGAGCAGAAAGTTTGGCTGGCTCTGGTTCGCATTTGCTTAATTCAGATGTGGTCAGTGCTGAGGATGTGAGGAGCAGAAGCTGGAGGGCTGTGGAGCAGGGCACTCATTCCTGGAAGGCTTTCACGGAGCTGGGAATGCCACCCACCAGCTTCCCACTGCTCAGGGTCCTGTCTGTGGAGACACCAGCACAGGGAACCTGGGTGAGGCTGCCCTCATCCCAAACACTGTGACCTGCTGCTGAGGGGGGAGGAGGAGGAGGAATCCTTCCTCCCTCTGTGCTGGTCCAGCCCAGTCATCTTTTATGGTGTCTGTCATCACAGTCTCATCGTAGCTTTCAGGAAAGATCAGCTTATCTTAATGCAGCCCCTGGGCTTTCTGAATTTGAAGCTGCCTTCCTGTGTCCACAGAATGGCTGTGGAAAATGAGGATAAAGGGCAAATACATTTCCTGCCCTCTGACCTGGTGTGTTCATGGTGTCCTGAATGGATGCAGAGGTGAAGAGTGAGCTCACTCCCCTGGCACTGCACCAAGCCCTCTCCGGCTGTTCTGCACAGCCTGGGGTTGTTTGAAGCTGTGACGTGGCAGGAAAAGGACACAAACCCAAATTCTGGGTTCAGCTCCTCCCTGACTGAGGGAGCTCAGCAGTTCCCAAAGCCAGGTCTCTCCAGGTGGGAACTGGCACAGCTCTGTTGGGTTTGAGTTGCTCTGTGGGAGATCCCAGAGCTGCAGCCCCTGCCTGCTGCTCCCAACTCAAACAGCCCTGAGAGAACTGAACCAGGATTTTATGGAAACCTCATGGAGGTTGGATAGCTCAGCTGCCTTTGTTTGCTTGAAACCTCTCTGCCTCTGATTGTATCAGGGAGGGAGGTATTTTTAAAAGATAACACTAAGCCAACAGTTCCTGAAACCCTAAATTATCCCAGATGAGATGTAGCTGGGACGTGCTGAGGTTAAAGGCATGAGCTAATGGGGTTTTATTGGGATTATTGGCAGGGAAAAGTGGCAGGTGAAGAGAGCATCGACTCATAATGTTCATAGTTATGGGATAAAAAAAAAAAGGAACATCTGTAGAAACCATGAGGAATATTTGGCTGAGCAGAGCTGTAATGAGATGCATGTTCAGCAGCAGGGTGTTCCTGCCAGCAGCAGGACCTGGGAGAACTGGGTTCAGCCTGCACAGAGTTAAAAGTAATTATCCAGTGCAGTGACTTATGGCTGCTCTGTGGTGCTAAAATGTCTGTGTCTGCCCAGATTGTGCAGGAGCCAGCAAAGATAGCTCTGGGCAGAGAGGCTGAGCTCTGTCCTAAGCAATTCACAGCTGAATGGAGATGAAAGGTTGGTGAAGGAGCAGGCACCACAGCAGGGCTGGGGCTGGATCTGCTGCACTCAGTGAATGCTCTGGATGCTTGGCCAAACCCCCTCCTTTGCACAAACTGGCCTGGATTTTTTATTCAAAGACACTGGGAGCAGGACAGTGCCAGGTATCAGCAGAGAGTGGGATGATGGGGACTGGATCCCCAGACTGCCCAACAAATATCTCCTAAAAATTGTCTTCTGTTTTTAAAGCCTAGCAGATTGCTCCATTTCCCCATCTCTCATTTCTCCCGGCAGCACAGCACTTTTCTTGTGATATCCTCTTCACTTTCTTGCAGCTTTGTCACTCGTAGCACAGGAATGTTTTGCTTTGCAGTTCCACTCTCTAACCCCTGATTTCCCTGCCTGATCCTGTCACTGCAACCCACCTCTGAATCTTTTTATTTTCTAACAGCAGCTTTTCTCCTCCCACTCTGCTATTAGAGAATGTCCCTCTCTGTACCAACTCCCTCAGGTGTCCTGGGGGGTGTGACCTTTGTGAGGGACACAATCCGTGCCTCCAATCTTTCTGAGGTGAGAACATGCACCAAGGGGAGCTTGGCCTCTGCTTTTGAAGGGTGGCTGAAGTCACTGCTTGTCAAAGAACACGAAGAAGGAAGAAATGGTTGTGCTTCCCTCAAATGCTGCCCCGGCCTCCAACAAATTGCAGTGTCAGAACTTTTAACCCAGACTCCTGTGCCTTTGCCTCCAGCAGCGTTCCCTGCAGTGGGGATTTGTGCTGAGGGAGGAGCAGCCCCCATGTGCAGGGTGGGAGCTCTGCTGGGCTCCCCCAGTGCTCTGTGTGGCACCAGTGAAGAGCTGATGGGGACAGCCCTGGGGCTGGGGCCGTGCTGGCCCAGGGCTCCTGCCCGAGGGACCCTGTGATGGTGCAGCACGTGAGCAGATCAACACTGGGGTGCTCTGCCAGCTTCCCTTGTAGCCCCCTTGAACAGTTTGCTCAGCCCATGAACCCCTCAGAGCAAATCCCTGCCCTCCATCCAGAGGCTGCTGAGAATGTGATATCACCGCTCTGTGCTTATCTGTTCCCTATCCCCTCACCCTGCTCTGGAAGGCTTTGGCGCTCAGGGCTCGTGAGTCCCTGCACAAAGCAGAGCAATTACAGCTGATCTCAATGTGGTTTTCATTACAGCATTAACAAAACATTTTTTATTTATGGGTCTTTCTTGTAGGCAGTTTCTGTAGCTCAGAGAGAGTTCCAGTGTCTTCCTGCATTCCCGTCTCCCACAAAGTGGGTTTGAAACACAAACTTTGCTTGCAGAGTTGTCACAAGAGTGGCATGAGAGGGGGAGTCAGACAGGGGGAACAGAGACCCAGCTTTGGTAGGTGGGGCAGAGAACTGGGAGGTGTTTTGGCTCATCTGAGGCGACAAAGGGACAATGGAAGTGCTCAGGAAGACTGGAAGCTGCCATCTCAGGTGGGATGAGGTGCAGAGCCCTCTTAGAGCAGCAGCCTCCACACCAGCCAGGCTGGACTGGAGTCTCCCCTCCTGCAGGAACAGCAGACCAGGGCAAAGCATCTCTGAGATGTACTTCAGCTGAATGCAAATCATAACTACAGGGACAGCAGAAGGAAACTGTTAGTGTGTGATATATGGGAAGTTTGGCAAACAGCTTTTGCAGCCTTTTCTGGACCAAAGCACTGCTGACCCTGCGAGTCCTGCAATCAGCGTTGCAGTGGCAGTTTGGAATGTTGGGCTCTCCTAAACCCTCCTGTAATGGATCCTTGCAGTCCGATTTCAGTGCACCAGTGGGATGAGCAATGGGATGAACCATTAACCAGAGGGAAGGCTGTTAATTCTGGCATGGTTACATGGCTACAAGATAGTGCTGCTATCTGTCACCTTCCTTGGGTTCTTGTAATCTCTCTTTTTTTTTTAAGTTTGCTCTTTTGTGTTAAAGCATCCTGCATATATTGAAGCTTTTGTTATTATGGTTGGGAAATATTCCAAGTCCTGACTTGCCAGAAGGTTACACCCTGCTAATGGCATAAGAAATTATTCACTGTTGCTGGGAATAATAGATTTTCCAGGCTCCATTTAGCTGTTCAGGTGTAGGAACTCTGGGTATAGAATGGCAGGAGTCTGAGCAGTATCAGGTACCTGGTTGAAATGGCATCCAGATGTGTTTTTGTGGGAGGTTTGACCCTCATCCCTTCCTGCTCTGAACGGCTCAGGCCTCAGGACTGGCCAGTTTCGGTTGTCTGGGGGGTTTATACAGCATGACCTTATTTTGCTTGAAGGAGGGATGCACAAGTAGGAGGAAGTTGTGCCCGTTACTGTGGTGGAATGCCAACTCAGAAGTGAGGCATTGAGCTGTTTCCTGGAGGTGTCCAAGCCCTGCCCATGGTCGGTGCCTGGGAGGGGATCAAGGGCATCCCTTCTGTAAAACTGTCCAAGGAGGCAAAGTGATTCCCGCCCCATTCCCTGGCCAGCCCCGAGCAGGGACCGAAATGACGTCCAGGGCAGCAAACTCAGCAGTAAGCCGAGCGCTCCACCCTCCCTCCCCAGCCCTTCCACCACCGCTGTCAGCGGTCCAAACCACAGATCCCAGGCTCTGGCAGCTCTGGAGCTGGGGAGCGTTCAGCGCACCTCCCGCAGCACTGGGACACAGCAGCTCTGTCCTGCAGCAGCTCCAATGCATCCCCAGCTCCATCCCCAGCTCCATCCCCAGCTCCGGTGCGAGAGCAGATGAGAAGTGTTGTTCTGTTTGCTTTCCCTGTGTCAGTTTTCCAGGAAGGAGTCAGATGGGCCAGAGTTATGCAAACCAAATGGATCCTCTTTTGTTTAGAGCAGAGGGAAACAGTCACTCATTTTTGCGGTGAAACACAAACATTCTCCAAACAAACTAATCTCTGCCTGCAGCCAGCCTGGCCAGCCAGGAGCTCCCCCGGGGCACCCCGGGCTGATAAACTTTCTAGAGAGGCATGGACTGATGGGAGTTGGGAGTGGGAAGGGACAGAAAGAGAAACAAAAACCTAATGAGAACTAAGGGAAAGGCCCTGCAAGATGAAGCAGCTTTTGTTTCAGTGAATGCTGGCACGGAGAAGCCTTTGGCCTTGGCTGCCAGAGCTAGCAAAGGAGAAAACAAGACACTGATCTTCATTTTCTTGGCATGTGTGCGCTGAGACAATGTCATAAATTCATGGGAGTTAATGATACAGTCATAAATCAGGGTGAGAACAGCACTGTGGGACCAGATGTGCCACCACTGCACATCTGCATTGTGCAGAGTGGGAAATGCTCCTTGGTTTGGTAGCTCCATTGCAAAACTGAGGGCCTGGATGTGCTGCAAGGAGAACTTCAGGGAAGGTTACAACTTTTCATTGCCATTTCTTTTTTTCTTTTTTTTTTTCCCCCCTTTTTTTAATGGAGTGTAAAAAATAAACAGTTCCTAGCCTGCATGAGGAAATATCCTTTTATATTGCTTCCAAAGCAAAGAAATACACTGGTATGAGACAGGGGCTCTAATGTGTGACAGGAATTACCAGAGCAATACTACTGCTTTCTAAAACTTTGTACCCAGCAGAAACCTCTTCTAGGAATGTCTGGGAAGGGATGCTTGGCTTTGTGAGTCCTGCTCCTGCATGATGGGATAGATTCTTGTAGTCAGTACCTCTTTATGACTCATAAATGCAGCAAAATGAGCTGTGAGACCCTGCTCGCGAGAGCTGAGAACAGAGCAGGATTAGGAGTGCTCTGCTGCTGGTGCCCTGAGCATCATTTCCCACCACCCATGTGAGCAAACTCATCTCAGTGGCCCAGGGGAGATGTTTCTGCCTTGAAATGCAAAATTTTCCATAATGTACCGTTTCTTTACTTGGGTATCTCCACTTTTATATAACCTGTTGCAGCTCCAGCTGGGCTCCTGCACAGAGTGATCCTGTACTCTGTCCTCCCAAAAAGCTCCACACCTTCAGCTGTGCTGTGGCTCAGACATGTGAGGCAGCTCTTTATCCCCCATCTTGTTTATGTATCAAGAGTGAGGAAAACCAATTATTTAAACTTGCTCTCTAAGGCCTGTAGTACTGATTTGGCAGTAATCCCACTCTTTCTCTTTTCCAGATGAGAAGCCTTTTGTGGTGGAGGACACCTACCTGCTGTGCCCAGCACCTGTGCTGAGAGAAGTTGGCATGTATGTTTTTCCTACCCCAATATTCACTCTGCCTGTGGGGAGATGGGTCTGGGTCACCTCCCTGTGCTCTGCTGCTCCTGTTGGGGTCCCAGGCTGACATTCCCTCATGATCACTGGCAGTTGTGCACTGGAGCACAGGGGCCAGGGCACCACCAGTGGGAATTATCTGCACAAGAGGCTTTTCTGAGCACCAGCAGCCCAGGGCCCGGGATGGTATCAGACTGAGGGCTGTGGATGAGCTGCCCTGACTTGTTTCTTGGATTTTTTCAGGGAAGCAGCTCTTCAAGTCAGTATGAACGATGGTCTGAGCTTCATCTCCAGCTCTGTCATCATCTCCAGCACGCACTGTGTAAGTTTTGACTCCTAAAATGCTTCTGTGGGGTGGTGGGACTCAGCAGCAGGTGTGTGTTATGTCGGTAGTAGGGCTGCCAGGTTGGGTAAGCCTGGTGTGAAGGATGTGTTCCCCCCTCTAAGGTGAGTTTGAAGGTGTGACAATGTGACATTTAGTGTGTCTTGTGTGCCACGATGTGGCCAAGCTCTTCAGCCTTCAGTAAACGCCTCAGGCTGTGTCTGTGGTGGGACAGGGACCAGATCTGCACTGGCAGTGCCCTGGAGGTGTCTGTGCCTGCCTGGCACAGGGAACAAGGAGCAGCTCTGCTGCCTTCCTTACCTGGCCTGATCCCTCTGCATGGAAACCAGCAGGGAGCCAAAAATGTGCTGGGTTCTCCCCTGGAGTGGGTGGTTTGTGGCTGCAGCCGCTGTTGTCAGCGGGGAATTGCTGCACCCAGGCTCTGCTGGAACCGGGATGATGAAATTTGTAACTCCCAGTAATGCTGAAGATGCTGCTTCTGCTGAGTCCTGGCTGTTGGGAACAGGGCATGAAATGAGTCATGCTGCAGGGGGTAGTGAAGGAATTCATTTGGAATTCCTTTGGAATTCCCAGCAGTCCTTCATGCTTCAGTGTGTTCGGCTTTATTCATCTGTGGGCAGACCTGTCGCTGTACAGGCCATGGGTGAGGCCCTGCTTTAATTTTCCTGTGAACTGACCTAAAGCAATTTTTGGGAAGCCAGAGCAGTGTTGCCAGAAAGACTTAAAAATGTGTCCCCAGCCTGCTTTTGTCCCTGTGCAGCAAAGGCCACTGGGTTTCTGTGCAGAATAAGGGAGAGGCCAAGATGTACAACATCAGTCACCAGAAGGGTTCTGTGGCCCACAAAGGCTGAGGCACCAGCTGAGAAAAGGCTTTTGTGTCACTTGAACTCGATCCTTGTTCAACAAGGACAAGATTGTATGGAGAGAGTTTTCAGAGCTTACATGAGAGGTTGTATTCCAAAACTGACAAAGGTTTCCTTATGGCTTAAAAGAAGGGAATTTATTTTATTAGTCAAGTTTCAGTTCTAGTTCATTGATCACTGGCAAAAATGTATTTGCCTGTTGTCAGCACATAGGGGTTTGCTGTGTTTTACTCATGTGAGGCAGGACCTGGGAAACAATTCTTAGAGAAAAATTATTCCTTCCTCATATGCTTTCTCCCAGGGATAGAATTATTATTTGTAGGTTATAGGAGATGAAATACCTGTTGGTCTTCTGTTGTTTAATAGCTGTAAGGACGCTTTTGAAAATGCCTGTGCTCCATGGCACTGCCTGTAACTCCAATGCCTCCAGACTGGGAACCTGGATTTGCAGTGCAGCTGAGCAGCCAGAACTCAAACCCAGATCCTGCATCTAAAGCTGGATGCAGAGACATTCAGTGGCTGCTTTGCAAATTGTATCTCAGGCTTCACTAATCGAGGACATTCCTCCTGGGCAAACACACATTTTGTCTTTGTAGCAGTGTTTTATGTTTTCAAATCCTTTTTAAAGGTAAAACTGTTTACTGAGACTACAATGCTCTCTTTAGTTAAGGTTACAAGGGCTGCAGTCCTGGAAATACCCCTGTTCAAAATGTGCACCAAATTGTTTAACTGACTTCAGATCAGGGAATTGGGTCTGTTGGACCATCTGCAGCTCGGGTGGGAGAGTGAGAGCTGGGAAATGAAATGATGGTAACACACAGGGAAACAGCAAAGGTTATCTTCCCTGTGTGCAAACCAGCAATCAGCACTTTGGGCTCCCCTCTGTGCTGTGTTTCTGGAATGGTCAGGTTTGGAGAGAGGTCTGGAATGCCCTCTCCAAAATCTTCCCCTATGGCAGCAGTGCCACGCTCACCTTGGTGCCAATGCCCTGAACCCCAACCCCAACCCCATCTGCTCCCCAGGAATGGGTGTTCAGTGGGAGAAGGAATAAAGCCAGCAGCTCCATGGTCTGAAAAGCTCTGCCATTCATATTCTGATGTAGCTCCACAACAAAGCCTTCCTATGCAACGTGTAAATAATCTGTACAAATCCCATTTTCCCTGTAAGCAGTAGCTGTCATTTTTTATCAACTGTCCATTTTCAAGGACTCTCTGGAGTTAATCCAGGGAAGCAAAAATTCAATTAAGAGCATAGCTGAAGAAGACAGCTCCTTTCCTGGCAAGAAAAGACCAAAAATGAACAGTCAGAAAAGTCAGTTGGTCTTTGACTCCCTGTTGGAAGAATTAGCAAGTGGTGCTGGTGGAGTTGGGGAGCTCTTAGAAAAGGAATTACTCCTGTTGTGCTGTGTGAGGAGTTTGGAGAACTGGAAGAGAGAGAAATTGTGAAATGCTGTGTTGTGAATGTGCAGGTGTGCCCAGGCACTGCACACCAGGCAAGGTCAGGAAAGGGAATGTACAAGAGAGGAAAGAATTGCCAAGGCCATGTTTGGGGGCAGGAAGTCAGGGCCAAGTTCTGCAGTGCAGAAAGAGCATCTCGGAGGAAAGCCAGGATGGGAATTGAAATAAGCCTTTGTTCATTTTCTAAAATGCTCCCAGAAGAGGAAAAACCACTCACGATCTCTTGCACTGGTATCTCTCAGACCCAAAACTGGAAGGGAGGTGAAAACTGCCGGGACAGCATAACCCAGCTCTTCCTGGGCAGCTCTTGGCTGGGAGCAGGGAATGTCAGCAGGTCAATAAATGGCTTGGGATGTTGGCTGAGGTGTCAGGCGGGGGGCAGACTCACAATTTGGGATAGAAACAGCCCCTCTGGTCTGACAGTTCCAGCTGAAAGGGTGTAGGAGCCATCAGAGTCAGCTAAAACTTCGATCTCTTAACCTTGGAGAGGTTTTGCAGCTGCCAAAAGGAGGGTGGGGACTGGCACAGCCTCACTACAGCTGGGTGTCCCGGCTTTCTCCCGGGGGCAGTTTGAAAGGCTGAAGGAATTTGCGCCCTTGTGTTAATCAATAGTGGATGGATTTAACCTTTAAATTAGAAAATCAAGCAAGAACTGCAGCCTGGTAGTAAAAACCAATGACCTTTCCCTGCAGGCTTGTTTTTGTTGAGTTTGTTGTTTTTTGCTTTTAATTCAAAGGAAGTGTAATTGAGTGTCAGTGCAATGTAATTCAGCATGGGGGTTTTCAAGCTGACTTTATTCTGGGGGGCACAATTAGGGCTGTGCCAGTGATCAGTGCCCCTGGGTCTGCAGGCAGCCAAAGGCCCTCCCTGGGGTGTCAGTAGAGGCTTTTTGAAGCTGCAGAGTCCATTTGATGAGATTTTCCTGGGCCCTTGACCTGGGTGTTTGTTATTAACTGAGGCATTGCTCGCTGGGAGCTCCAGGGCATGAGATTTTGGGTTTGCCTCTACAAGAAATTGCTCTTAAATGCTACAAGTACTGTAGGCAGGGAACGTTTTTGCTGCCACAGGTCACCCAAAGAGTTAAACGTGCAGAGATTATTTCACTCCAGTATTGCTCCATGGGCTGGTTTGTAACACCCCGAAGTGTGGTTGTCATGTTGCAAAATCCATGTCCCTATGGGTTGGGAAGAAGAGACCAATAAATTGGAGGTGGGGGCAGGACAGGATGGAAGTTTTGAAAAGCTTTAATTTGAAAACATCAGAATAGTTTGTGGCTGTGCAGCCTGTGCTCCTATGACAGTGCTGAGGTTAAAGAGGAAATGCAGTCCAGGATCTCTGCACACATGTGCACCTCCAAGGGTGAAACCCCACTTAATAATGAGGTTGAAACAGAGCATGCTGAAATGAAATGTTTAATTTTATTGAAATGTTTTTCTGTTGAAAATGTGATTTCAATTTAAACTGAGTTTCAGAAGGAAACTTATCCCAAAGCTATCGTGTGTGTCCAGGTCATGCTGGCAGGTTCTTACCCCATCAGAGTCGTGGGGAGCTGCCTGTGAGGAGCCTCCCTTGCTCAGCCCGGGGGGCTGACGGAAAAGTTCCGTGATTTTCATAAGGATAAACAGCAATCGAGGGTTGGAGAATTTTCCCCGACCAAAGATTTTCCCTTGTAACAGAGGGCACAATGATCACTCCTCCTTCCCACCGTGTGTTTGCCTGCTCTGTTTGGAGGGTGAGCTCCTCAAGACAAAGGCGTCTCTCTCTCGGGGTTTGTCCAGCCTGTGGGGAAGGGAGGCTGCTCTGGTGTTTGCACTGGCTTGTAAAGCAAATAATGGGATGCTGGAAAAGTGTTCGCAGCTCTCATCTCCTTTCAGCTCTGGAAGGAGAGGAGGGAAACAGATCATTGCCAGAGGGGCATTTCCTGTCACAGCTCAGAAAACAGGGGAAAGGAGCTGAGAACACCTTTGCTGGGTGACCTCAAGCAGGTGCTTTGTGCTCACATCCCCTGCTGAGCTTGGCTCCTGCTCAAGCAGCTCCACAGACACGGACCAGAGGCTGACCCTGCAGAGCAGTGAGTTTTCATTTCCTTTTAGAAATTAGGCCACATTGTTTCTGTTATATTAAAAAAATTCCTGTATGTGATAAATGGTAGACATTGGTTTCTGTTGCTGTGTGCAGCAAAGGCCAGCACAGTAAAGCGAGAAACTAGGAAATAAAATCTTAAAAATAAGATTAAAAAAACAAAACAAACCCAAATGCAACCAAAAATGCCCGTCTGCTGTGTAGCAGCATTTTTTGGAAAACCCTCAGGATTATGCCATAGTTCCATTGAAATTCCAATGGACTGATTTATGTTTTTCTATGAATGGATTTATTTTTGTTTCTGTGTTAGAAGCATCGAGGATGCGTAAGATGAAAGAGGGGCCTTCGTACCACAGATTCTGCCTTAGCTTTGTCTTGCCTCATGATTGTATCCACACTTCCCGGGGCAGAATTTTGGGAGCCTGGTCTTGAGCAGCAACCTCAGCAGGGAGCAGCAAAAGAATGAATGCTGAGGAGGAGTCATTTCCTCCGTGGCCCAGCCATGGAGGGGCCATCCCTCTGCCCTGGCTGCTGAAGGAATGTGCACCTCGTTCATACTGAGCCTTGGGGTCGGCTCTTCCCGGGATCCGTGTGTGCCTCCAGGGAGCCGTTCCCTTGTGGGACGTACCCCAGGGTTGGTGGGTCAGTGGTTGGCAGGAAACACCCCAGGGCAGTTTCTGGATCAGACTTTGCCATCCCTTCCCTCCTTTCTCGAGGAGAACCTGCAATCCAAGAGGAGGGCCAGGCTGGTGTCTCCTGGCCAGGGAATTCCCCCAGTCCCAGCCTGGCTTCCCACGTCCCTGACAGCTCCGCAGCGGAGGGGAGGCTGGATGGGGTTGGAGCAGCCTGCTCTGGGGGAAGGTGTCCCTGCCCGTGGCACTGGGTGAGCTTTAAGGTCCCTCCCAGCCCAAAGCACTCTGTGATTCTGAGATTCTCTCTCTATGTATCTGTACACCCCCCTATGTATGACAAAATGCCTCTTACATGTCCTGCTCCAGATCTCCTGCTTTTTCTCTATTGTACAACATCTTCCAGGGGTTCTTTTCCACTGTACTCCCACTGCCAGCAATACTTGCCACCTTTTCTTGGCCTTGCTGGACTCTGGCAGGGCAAAGGAGTCTTCAAGGCACAGCTGCCTCTCTTTCCCCACAGCTTATTTGTTTCAGAGCCTGTGTGGGAGAGTTTTAGCACTTCAGATGTGGAGCACCTTGAGAGGCCATGGAAAGAGCCCACTGATTTTTTCTCTTACTGTTTCTTGGTAAGATAAGGTATTTCAAAAGAACAAGTCCAGGTATTGTCCAGGTCTCCAACAGTTCTCAGGAAGCAAAGTGCCAAAGTTTTACAGTAATTTGGCACAAGCTCTGAGATTACCTTTGCTGTCTGGCTTTTTGTCAGCTGGTCAGGAGCTGTGGAGTTTTAGGCTGTTGATCTCACTGTGGGTCCCAGCCCCACATTTACCTGTGTAAGGTGAATCCCTGTGACAGTAGCACCCATCACAGATAACTGTGTGTATTCAGGGGCTAGCCAGGCTTTTCTCCATTGATCTTTTCTTATGAAACAGCTTCTAGTTGGCTGTAAAAATTCCCTTTTTAAAATGAAAGTTGTTTTCCTGGTCTGAATTGCCAGCCTGTATTCAATAAGTATTAAACACGCTCATTGCATTATTCCATGGTTCAGTGTTTCCATGAGCGTTTGCATTGTTCTTCCAAATTTTGATTTAAAAAAATAGAATGAGAACAGACATTTGAAATGTTTCAGCCCTCTTTCACCAGCTATATAAGACTGGGAGAGAGATCTCCAAGTGCCAGTGGAACTTTTGCAAACTCTTGAGCAGGCAGATTTTTGTTCGTGTTTATCATTCAGCTTGGCTGAGGGGCAGCTTCTATCTCAGCCCAGTTCTGGCTGTATAAAACTATAGACATTACACAGAGTGACAGCTCAATTCTGAGTGAGACTGGGGAGATCTGGCACCTCCAACCCTGCCCAGTCTTCTGGACTGGTTTGCTGCAAAACCCCAGCTGGCCAGACCAGCTGCATTGCAGAGGAACAGATGTGTTGGGGTATCAAAAATTGGTCTTTACAGGTTGTTCTTGGGGGAAAGGAAAGTAAAAACAAATTATATTTTTAAAAACAAACCAAAAAGTCCCCAGGAAACAGTTTAAAAGCCACTTTAATTTGTTTTGCATTTTTGCAAATTGATTTTAGAATACTCTTAATGAGCAAATATTTGTTTTAATGTGGGGCTGAGGGGGCAGATAACGATTAGACATAGAAAGCCTGATTTCTTCTAGTTTCATGGCAATAAAGAGCTGAGATCACATTTTATAAAGCTTTGAATGCCAGCAGGTTGCATTTTGCAGATGATGGATGTGCCTTTTTGCTGTTTGTCCGGAGCAACAGCCCCAAATGTACAGCTCTGTCTTCTCAACAGAGCTTTTTTTGTGTGTGTTGGGGTCCAAGTTCCATTTCCAGACATGCCTTGGGTGAATTCTTCTCCTGTGTGGATTGCCTTCTCTTGCTTCCAAGTGTCAAAGATCAGGTTGTCTTGATCCAAGTTCTCCAGAAATTCTTTCTGCACCAGCAGAGAGTTTGGAAAATGCTCTCAACCTGGTCGTTCTTCCATGACTCTCCCGTTCTGGAATGATGGGAGGTCATCTGGCCCTTGGGTTGCAGTGATTTAAGCAGGCACCCATTTCTTGCACCCCTCGGGTCAGTCTGTCCTGGACGTGTCCTCAGTCTGGCACCGTGGCCTTGACATTGGGTGGGGGGGTTTAAATGTCTGGCTCTTGCAGCAAGAACCTCTCAAAGAGCCTTAGGTCAGGCCTTGCTGGTCTGGGAATAGCACAGTCCCGGGGAGGAGTCGTACAGGGAGGCTGGCACACCTCAGGGAGACAGGGACGTCTGGTTTGGGTTAAATCTGAGCAGCAAGAAGTGATGCACATTTGGGGCTTGACAGCTGAATTGAGCTGGCTTGTGCAGCAGTTTGCAGTGCTGATCAATACTGGAGAATTGCAAACACGTTTTAACTGGGAGAAGTGTTCCAGCCAGAGAGGAGGGGATCTTCTGGAGTTAATGATGGGGATACTCCCTGTGTGTCCTTGTGACGGATGTTTAGATCTCTTGGAAAGCTCATGGCAGAGCTGCTCTGAGTCAGCACAGCTGAGAGGAGGAGGAGGACCTGGGTCATGGTGCCCTGGAGATCTCACTGCAAGTTTTCTGTCTGGAGTCAGCTGTAACACCAACGTCGCTGTCAAGTTTGTGCTGCAGGAGGGAAAGAGCTGCAAAGAAGTTGCTTGAACTGCAGTGAAACATTGCCAATATTGTGGCTGCCTCACCCCTGGAAGTGTCCAAGGCCAGGTTGGATGGGCTTGGAGCAACCTGGGACAGTGGAAGGTGTCCCTGCCCATGGCAGGGGTGGCACTGGATGGGCTTTAAGGTCCCTTCCAACCCAAACCACTCTATGATTCCATGACATCATGTGTGTGAGCTCTCCTTAAAATCTTTTTCTAAGTCTTCACTTAAATAGTCTGAGGAATGTTATATTAATTTTAATCTGTGTTTTATGTAACTGTGAGGGTCAGAAAACTGATGGAAAACCTGTGAAGTGAATGAGAGGTCTCGGCCTCTCTGCAGTGAGGTGTGGGGGAGGGCAGGTGCCACATCTGCATGTGTAAGGAGAGGAAAGCTGCATCTTGTCTGAAAATTAAATGGAGTGTGACCTAATTGATCGTTATCATTAATGTGGCAATAAATGGAGAAGGGCCTTTGGGACACAGCTGGGGGCAGGGCGCACAGGGGAGGATCTGTGTGAGGACAGTTCTGTGTCACAGGTGTCACACGCTCTCTGTGCTTCTCCTCCAGTCCGACGGGACCATCCTGGCCATCGCCTTGTTGATCCTCTTCCTCCTGCTGGCCTTGGCTCTGCTCTGGTGGTTCTGGCCCCTCTGCTGCACTGTGGTAAGTGACAGAAATCATCAGCACAAAGCAGCATTTCAGTGCTGCCTGAAAGCAAGAAATGAGGGGGAGGGAGGCAGAGTTTTCCACAGGATTGATCCCAGAACGGGGCAGCATTTCTGCCACTGCTGCCTCTGCTTTGGGCTTCTGTTTCATCTGCCCAGCCTGGGATTAGACCCGTGGAACAGCAATGTTGCCAACATCCAAACCTTGTCAGGAGCCTTTAAGTCTTGTGTTTTGGTCACAAAATGGAAATAGTTTGCAGAAATGTGTTCCTTGCCATGCCTGTTCTGGATTTTCTAACCCCAGTGTCAGCATGCCCATGCTGGAGGGCTCCTGTAGAAAGGCAGGGCTCATCAACCCACACTGGAGTCCTGGTTCTGCCTCAGGTGCAAGGAAAAGACATTTCTAGGTGTGCAAATTTTTGCAAGATGAACTTTGTTTCCTGGATCACGTCTGAAAAGCACTTTGAAACATCCCAGTGACAGTGCTTCACTGAGCATTGTCTTTCCTCCAGGCCCTTTCACAAAAGTTCAAAAGCACAATCACAGAGTTAATGCTTTAAAAGAGCAGAGGGAAATGAGGAGAAAACAGGGGAGAAGGAAGAGGTCAAAGGAGGCAAGAAGGAAATCACAGGACTCGAGAGGAGCTTTCATCTCACGTGACTCTGCTGTTTGTCTGCACAGACCTGTCACACCCCGAGCATCCCTGCTGAGCCCTGGCACTGCCTTTCCCAGTGAGGATCCGGGCAAGGGCTCATCACTGTGGAACACACAATGCAGTGAAGCTCTGCTCTTGTTTTGGATCTTGTTCGTGCTGCAAATATAGAACAAGAATTAGGGACGCACAAATGTCAGCAGAATTGGAGCCTGGGTTTGGTGACTGGCTGCGTGCAACGTTTCAGAAGCTGCTTTTAAGGCTGCCCCAACCGGCTCCAGTTTCTGGGTCACCATCATTATTCCTGATTTTAAATCACAGACCCAGTGTTGTAAATTCGCACCATGTTGTACCAAACCAACAATGCAGAGCTTTGGAGCCACACACTGCAGGAGCCACTTGCTGGAGGATGAGTCTCTGTGCTGAGATGTATTATCCAGAACAAGGATGGAAATCTTGCAGGAAAAATCTTAGTTGTCTATTTCTGTTCCTGGCTGAAAATGGGGATAAAATGCTTCTCTTCACAGTAGTTTGGCACCTCTGTACCAAGATGAAAACCAAAAAGGAAAAAATATTTATTTGGACTTTCAGAACAATAAAAAAAAAAATTGGTTCTAAAATTGGCCAAAGGATTAGCAGCGTGGTAGGTTGCTCAGAGTTATTTGTCTGAACTAGATGACACGTTCCCAGAGGAGCTGGGCCAACTTTTTGTTGGCGCATCTACATGGAAGTCAGTGGAGATGTGCCCTGTGGGGATGTTGGCACTGGCATCTGGGGGAGAATTGAGGGGACAGAGGGAAAATGCTCTCAGTGATGCTGCTGGTTTAAGGTGCTGTTAGAGCAGAAAGATGAAGCTGATGAGAAAAAGGCACAAATAAAAGCAGCAGGGTGTGGAGGGGATATGGAGCTGTCATTGTGAGGGTTCTGTGGCTCTGCTGCAGTGGAATCATGTGAGGACAGTGGTCATGTAACAGCCCTGAGTGTGAAAAACAGTCCAGATAAGCAAGGTGGGTGCAGCAGAGAGAGGGAGTTTCTGGTCCACATAAAACTTTATAAGCTTAATATTTTCCAGATTTAAATTCTCTACTTAAAACATTTGTTGTAGATAAAAGCTTTTCCTCACTCTCCTCCTTTACCTCCCACGTTCCCTCCTAGCAAGGTCTGTGAGTGGGGACTATCTCGCTGATATTTTTCCAATGTAGTCAAACACTTCCCTGTAGTTGTTGGAAAGATTTTATTCCAAGAAGCCTGTATGAAATCCCTTCCACCTCTCCGGGAGGGCATCCGGTGTGTTTGGCAGAGGATCAGCAGCCAGGACACCCCACTGAGCACTGCTCACCCAAAAATTCTGTGAAATTAAAGATAAATCCGTGGAGGAGTGCCCAGCCTGTCAGGGGATGGGGAAAGGGAGCCGAGCAGAGCTTAGTGACTGGCTTGGAAGTGGCACGGGGAGGAATGCAGTGTTGTCAGAAGTGAATTAAGGGCAGAGGAACTGCCTTGCACAACAGACCAGAGCTCCAACCTCGAATAACCAAACCGCAGACCCGGAGACATCGCCGTGGATTCCAGCCCAGGGATGTTTCAGAGATAATTGTGGATGTGTCCAGGGCAAAAAGGAAAAAAACATAGCAAGCTCTTCTCTTACCAAGTATAAATTTGTTTCTGAGTGACAAGCACATTTCTAAACCCTGAAATTCCTCTTGGCATGCTTTTTAATTAAATAGGAGTCATTACCATCCAGCAGTTCTTCAGGAAAGACACCAAGCCAGCTTTGTCCCTGGAGTAAATGGACTGGAGTCAATAGACTCCCTCTGGAGGTTTATCTGGAACCCGGTATCTCCTTGGCGTGCGCCCATGAAGGAATGCTGTTTCCAAATGGATCCAAGTTTATTGGTCTCAGAAGTATTCTGGGATGAAGTCTGGAATTTACTCGGTTTACAGTAGAGGCAATTGTTGCTCAGTAGATCAGAACAATAATAACTCTTTGCTGTGCCTGAGACCAGCACAGGCAAAATTTCCCTGGATACCTGTGGAGGATATTACAAAAGCATAGGAGGCAGGCACCGACCTCTCCAAAGGTTGTAGGAGGTTTATTTAATAACAGAAAACAAAGAAACAATTCTGCTCTGCTGAACTCCCCAACACTGTGCTTGTAACAAGAATGATGGCAAGTACACAGACACCTCTAACAGGGTGACCTCACCTTTCCTGAGCTGAGCAGATCTGCAGAGCAGCAGATCCCAGCTTCTGGCTTCCCCCAGTTACTGCTTGTCTTCCCGTTCATCCTCTTTCCTGAGCACAGCGCAACCTGGAGCAGGGCAGACATCCACAGCAGGAACTGTGCGGGCAAGAGGCTGTTCAGGTGTCCAAGGGTGAAATTGTTCTGGCTAGGAGGCCAACATGAGCCTCAGGTTTAATGTTGATATAAATCAAATAGGTTTTAATGCAGATGTAAGCCAAAGAGATAAACCTCCAGAACTGTCTTGAGGAGGACTTTGCAGGCACCGTGTTAGATTGGCTTGGAAATGGAGCTGCTTAAAGTGTTTGGATGCACAGTGAAGGCATAATTAATGTACTAGCTGGAAGGCTTGGCTGTGCTGGGATGGTCTCCCTCGCTGGGACGGTTCCCCTGTGCCCACGTGCTGCACAGACACTGACCCTGGCAGGATGAGGGAGCTGTGCTTGGGCCACGCTTTGCCCCAGAGCGGGACCTGCACGAAGGTTTGCCCTGGAATATCTGAGGGGATGGCCCCACCCAGCCTGCCCAAGCCTTGGGCTGGAGCTCAGCGAGGGCACTCCAGGGCTGGGAGTGGAATTCTGTCCCTGGGGCAGCTGAGCCTGAGCCTTTTCCCCACGTGCATTTCCCCACGTGCTCGCACATCACACCTTCTCCCAGGTTTATGAAGTAAACACGAGTCTCTGCCTCCCTTCTGCAGCCGTCCAGGGTGGCCTGAGAGGCTGGGCTGGCTTATTTGCCCACGTAGAAAATCTGCCCCACCTCACTCATTTTCATACTACAGTGATTTTAAATACAGGGGTGTGGCTGGCATATAAATGAGGTGTTGGTATTTAAGCATCTAACACCAGTTTTAACTTTAAAGCTGTTTTCTGGAAGTAAGCATGGAAGAACCCAGCAATCTGTTTGGCTCTCAGTCTGTACTGCAGATGACCAGAAGTTTTGGAAACAAAAAGCTGGATGGAGAAAATACAGAAAATATAGATTAAAACCACATGGCTAAACTGGTGGAAGAGAAGGGGAGGAAATGCATCGGCTCTGCAGCAACCCTGAAGAGCCTAAAACTAATGGCATCATAAAATGGCAGGGTCTCTGTTGGCTGGATGGAGATTCCTTACAAAGGTCCATGGATTCTGATTCCCACCCACTCACATGGGGCACAATGGGGCACAGCTCTTCTGCAGTTGTGCTGATCTGGGGAGAAGGGAGCACAGGATCATGAATCATCTGGAACATTGTGGAGACAACCCAGGAAAGAGAGAGAAAGCAGGAAGAAGATTGTATTATACTGCAGGTGAAGAAATTGGGACAGGCCTCTGCTTGTGTTAGCTTTGAAGTGTAGACCGGATCTCCAAGGATTTTATGGGTACTGAGAAGACACAGGAGATATGACAGAAATAAAAAGGAAATGTTCCTTTACCCAACTCATACCTCAACTATGAAACTGTCACAGGACTGAGAGGACAAAACTATAAATATGTAAGGGAAAAAAAATAGGAAATTAGTCAGACGGATCACTGTTAAGGCTATTTAAAACCCTTGTTTGTTAAGATAGCAAGAATATATATTCTGTGTTTTCCAGAAGAGTGAAGGTAATTAAGGACAAAAATAATCCGCTCAGTTAACTGCATGCTTCCAAACTGTAGTCCTAATTAGAGGCAAAGTCCTTTACTTCTTATTTTGTACTGTTTGCTTCATTTTAAATGATGATCTGTCCCATCCTAAAGTAGATAGGCTCCTCTGACAAGAAACATATTGCCCCTATTTATCATCTAAAACTCCAGGGATACTTACTGTGTGATTGCTGGACACTGAGAGCTGGTGGAGATTTCTGGACTCCTAAGATGGAAAACATCCTAGACACATTCCTGGAATATGCAAAGTTTGGATTCAACATGTGCTTTCTTATGCCTGAGTGACTATAGAAATTTCGGGGCAACAGAAAATTCATCCTTCCCAATGCTTTTAACCTTCCAGGAGGTGGCTAATAGCATTCCTCTGCTTTGCCACTGGGTTATCCATCAGAAACAGCTGCTGCTCCATGGATCTGTGACACAGAGTGGCTCAGCTAACAGAGACCTGCCCTTCACGTGCTTGTTGGGATCTGTGGTGAAAGGCAAAGAATTACTTCACTGTCCTGAATTTTCACAGCTGAGTGTGTGGAAGTGCTGGCAACTGCTCTCAAAGTTCCTTCCTGTGCCAAGGAAGGCCAGTGGCCACCTCTCCATCCCAGGGGCCTTTACCCTTGGAAAAAAGCCCTGCCAGGTTTTTGTAGCACAGTGATGGTGTGGAACCCCTCAGGTATTCCTCACCTGGAGAGCAAACCTGGGGCCAAACCATCGTGTTCTTCTCCCAAACACAGGGACAGGAGACCCAGCTACACAGCAATCCCAGGGATGGCTTGGGGTTATCCAAACATTGCGGCACACATGGACAAACAGGGCGGCCTTGCCAAGCCAAACTCGCCGGAGCGCTGTGCTGGGCCTGGCCTGCTCCCAGCTGATCCCTTCAGCAGGTCCTGGGTGTCATCTGGCCAGGCCAGAGGTGCAGCTAGGGCAAAAACGAGGTGGCCACGTGGGCTGTGTCCTCACAGGGTCCCTGCGACGGCAGTTTCACTCTTGTCCTTGAGTTGTTTGTGCCTGTGCCAGGCGAGCGGCTGTGGGCCCTTTGGGCCCTTGGCCTTGCCCCCGGCTCTTGCTGTGCCCACTGCTGTGGGATGGCACCAAGGCAGCTTGGTGGATGCTTGGGATGCCTTCAGTGCCCAGAGTAAGGGTCTCAAATGCCCCAAAACAAGGGTCTCAGTGCCCCAGAATAAGGATTTCATGCACTCAGAGCTGTAAATATAAGAATCCAAAAGGGAGAAGGAAAAGATTTGTGCTGTTTGAAGACCCAGGCAGAGAGTCAGAAATTAGATTTTTTGGTAAGACTTGAACTTTGAAAGGTCGTAAAGGCTCAAAGGCACAGGAGACTGAACTCCCCCATCTCTAGACTTGTCCAAATTAACCAGTCCATGCTGCCAATTTATGGGGAGTTCAGTTGCTCTTAGAAGTGCAAAGCACTCAAAAATGGAAGGAATGTCTTTTTTTTCCCCCTCTCGGCCTGTGATAGAAAACACTTGATCTGTTTACAGAAGTCAGTCAGTTTGTGTGTACGTGTGTGCATATGTTATGGGGAGGAATGCAAATGTGTGGAAAACAGCCATCTCCTCACTGCCAAGTGTGCAATCTGCAGAGCTGCCAGTGATACTGGCTGAGAAGTTGTGTTTGGATACTTTGCTGGACCAAATTTGGATGGCTTATCCTGATGTTTTCGTGCCAATGCAAATGAGAGAAACTCCACTGGAACCCATGATGTTCCACCAGAACAGGGGATGCTCCAGGAGGGAACCAGGCCTCTTCCAGCAGGTACATTTTGGATCACGTATCTGAAATTTCTCAGTGTCTGATGGGTTTGTGTTCAGGCATTTGGTTCTAAAGGAGGTCTGTTGACAAATGCCACCCCCTCACACTGACCAAAATTAATCTGAAAAAGTCTCCTGTGTTTTTTGGTGCGTTGCACACTCTGTCAGTATTTAGTGTGTCAGGAGACACAGAAGAGATGGTGCTGTCTCCATCTTACACCTCCGAGTAAACCATGCTGATAGCCAGAATTTCCTTTCCACAGAGTACTACTGGGATGCAGACAACTTTTCATCCACTTTTCACAGAATCCCAGAATCATTCAGGTTGTAAAAGATCTCTGAGACCACCAAGTCCAGCCTGTGCCCGATCCCCACCTTGTCCCCAGCCCAGAGCACTGAGTGCCACATCCAGGCCTTCCTTGGACACCTCCAGGGATAGGGACTCCAAACCTCCCTGGGCAGCCCCTGGGACGTATCACCCACTTCTCATCTACTTTTCATCATTTTTTGAAAATGACAAAGTTTTCATCGTTTCTATCTGGCCCAAGCTGGGAATCCCAGGATGGGCAGGGAGATGGGTGCTGTTTCATTCACTGCCCAGCTCTGCTGGTCAGCTCAAGCTCCTCAGGGCCATCCCCCCTCCTTCCTCCCTAACGGGGACCATCAGCCACACCTGACCCACACTCCTGCTGTGCCAGAACAGGGGATGAGCAAGTCTCCACCACACTCCTCCTCATGAGTGATTTTGTGTTTCCACGAGAGCTCTGGGCTCCTGTGCATGCCCACATTCAGTGCTGATTGAATGCACAAAGTCTCTTTAGCTGGGGTTCCCTGAAGTGCTGCAGGCCACCAAAACAGAAGCCCTGTGGCCCAGGAGCAGGTAATGGCAGAGCCCAGCACTCATCACTGCCCTGGGCTGGGACACAAACTGCTCCAGCCCTGTCTCCTCCCCAGCCAGAGGCACATGCTCCTCATTAATGGCCACATTGCATGACTCGGGCTTTGCAGAGGAAAATAAAAACAGTGAGCTCATCACAGGGGGAAAAACACGAGTGAGAGGAATTGCTGTAAATATTTATATCTTCAGGGCCTTTAATGTGATTGCAATTTTCCCTTTCTGCATTTAAACAGCCAAGCCGTTGCTGTTTGGGACTGTATTTTTTGTTTGCAGGGTGATTTTGAAGCCCACGCGCGTGTCCCCTGTGCCAGGGCAGCCTCTGCCCCCGACACCCAGCTCTGAGCAGAGCTCAGGACTCTCACTGTCACCTCCACTGGTGCTCAGACAGCCTCTGACTCTTGGCCTGGTGTGCACAGAAAGAGCTGCCTTGTCCAGATGCACTGGAAACTGCTGGAGCAAACCCATCCTGGGGCGCGGCACTGCCGTGCCAGGGCTGGGGCTGTGCAGGGGCTCTGCTGTGGCTGTGAGGGACAGGGTCTGACGTGCCTGCTGTCGCTGCCCTCCCCCTGGAAACCTCTCTGTTGCTCTTGGATGCAGGGCTCTGGTAGCAGCCAACTGCCTGCCGAGCCCTGGATGCAAACTTTCTGCATGAAATAATGGCCTCACACCCACATAAACTGAAATGGTTTCTATGGAGAATATCCTGGACCAGGCTGCAACCTCACCCTGCTTGCTTTATTACAAACCTCCGTGAGCCATATATATATATTTATATTTTTTGAAGTTTATGACAGTGAACTATATTAACCTGCTAATATGAAAAGCATTAATGTGAAGAGCATGCGCTGGCACAGCCTTCTGGAATGAAAAAGGAAGAATGGTCTGGGAGACAGGCTGGGGGTTATCACTGCTTTGCAATGTCCCCAGGGCCTTATGCTTCACACTGGCTTTGCTTTCCAGCCTTTGTTCAGACTGTGAATTATCTGAGGCAGGATTTGTACACATGTGCAGAGGGCAGGAGGAGGAGATGCTGATTTTAGTGTGGTTGTTCAGGTGAAGCCTCAATGCTCAGAGCCAGCACTGACTGTGGCAACTGCTGGGATTAGGAGAATCAGGGATATCAGACTTTGAATTTTCTGTTGCCTCACACAGGGCAGGGGTGACCTAATGAGCAGTGTGAGTGTGGAGCTGTCATTAGGAGTGTCCCTGTGGCAGGGCTCTGGGACACCTTCTGCTGCCCCTCGGCGACAGTGGCACCCACAGGCACCCCGTGATCACAGCGTGTGGTAACAGAGGGTTCCAGCAGCACATCCTGTTGTTTTCTCCTTTGGAATTTTTTTTTTTTTTTTTTTTTTTTTGGTGACATTTGAGTTGTGCTAAAGAACAAAGTGTGAATTTATGATTCTCTTTCTCTTTAATCCTTCTAGATCATCAAAGAGCCTCCCCCACCTCCTGCAGAAGACAGCGAGGTGAGTGACACTGACCCCTGGTCTCCTCGGTGTTTAGGACAAGGTTTTGTTCAGTCTCCTCACAAAAGGTGATTAAATCTGTGAGTTCAGTGCCTCCACTGAGCAGGTGGGGAAGGAGGACAGCTCAGACAATGCCTCACTTGGTCAGAACAGCACTGCAGAGTTAGGCTGTGGTTCACACAAGGGGCAACCCTTGAGCCTGTGTTTAACTCTGAAGTTAGTGGAACCTAAACATGTGCTTAGCTGCCTCCCTGGAATGGCATGGTAATGATTTTGGTGGTTTGGGATATATAACTACCCCTGGCAGGAGCTCCCGGTGCTGAGCCCTCAGAGCACAGTTGCTGTGAGAAAAGGGAGCTCACGGTCCTTGCACTGTCTGAGGTACATTGCGAGCAGATGTAAAACCCCAGCAAAATCCTCTTGACATCAGCAGAGCTACACAAGCCAGGGAAGTTTTAGTGGAGAATAATCAACAAATGGTAAATCAACATTAAAACTCCCATCTTAACTCTGCTTACAAGCTTTAGATGAATCTTGTCACAAATGGTTAAAGCTCTGCCACCATTATTTAACAGGCTGTGCCCAGAAACATGCCCGGTTTTCCATCTGCCTCTTTCTCTGTGCTCCTGCTTTCAGCACACAATGAGTCTCTGCTTTGCTCCCAGTGTTTTCCACATGGGATTTCACTGCAGGCCCTGGGCTCTGTGCAGGGCACTCTGATGGCAATGGGAGTTTTTCCATTGACTTCACTGGGGTTTGGATCAGTTCCTCTTAAATATGCAAGTAAAATTAGATTTAGGTCTGTGCTCAGAGTGATTTGCTTGGGTAGTTTGCCTTGCTTTCTGCTTCTGGAGACAAATTCATTGCCTGCTTCAGCATGCAAGTGGAAAAGCTTGTGAAATGGTGCTGTCTGCTCTCCATGAAGCCTGGCACAGGGAGTGTGGGCTGAGCCAAGGCTCAGGAAAGCTCAGGCCTCTGCAAGGAGCAGGGATCTGGCCTCGCTTCTCCCTGCACTGTGCAGAGCAGCAGGACCCAAGGCCAGCCCTGGAATCTCCACCTTGGGGCACTTGTCCCCTTCAAAACAGGCCTGAAGCAAAGTCCGAATGAGACCCTTCCCAGACCCAAGGGGGGTTTGCATTTGGATCCAGTGCTCCCTGTGCCTCCCTCTGCAGGTACCTGGCCCGTTTCCTTAAGCAGATATTTGTTTGGGCTGTGTGAAAATCCACCAGCTTTGTCAGCTTCTGTCCTCTGAATGAAAAGGAAAATATTAACCTCAAATTGCACGTGCTTTGTTCTGCATCACACATGCCTCCAAGCCAAGAGATTCAATTGCTGAAATTAATTAAAATACATCATTCTGGAATGCTGGCTCCCTGGCCAAGAGCTGCAGGGGGAAATTACATCCCCTAAGAGGGAAGACATGCGTCACCTATAAGGAAGTCTTTTGTCAACCCAGTAAGTGCTGCAAAAGCAGAGCAGTTACTGCAAAACCATAGCTGCAGCTTGAAATTCAACTTGTCCAGGCTTTGGTTGTACCCTGAGAGGGCTCTGCACAGTGATTGAAAATTGGCATTCATTAGGACCTGTGCTTTACCTGCTGCCTCGTCAGTCCAGGAGGGGATCTGAACATTCTTTTGGGTGTTATTCTCCTCTTTGGGGACCTTGGGATGGCAGGGTTTGGTTACAATAATCATGGATTGGTTTGGGTTGGAAGGGACCTTACAGACCCTCCCATTCCACCCCTGCCATGGGCAGGGACACCTCCCACTATCCCAGGGTGCTCCAAGCCCTGTCCAGCCTGGCCTGGGACACTTCCAGGGATCCAGGGGCATCCATCTCTTCAGTGTGCCAGCTGCTCTAATGGTATCATTTCACCTGTGCTTCCCACCAGAGCACGTCCCCTAAACTCAGTTATCCCAGAGCCAACGTGCACATTTAGCAGCCAAAGGACTTTTAAAAAGGAAAATATAGTCTATACTATTTTAGTAGCTGTACAGCATCAGGGCAGTGCTCAGAAATCAGTAAGGCTTGAAGCTGTGACTTGCACTGGTTTTTCCCAGACAGAAGAGCTTCCCACTAGGGAAAAAATAGCAGGAGCTCTGACAAGATGCATTTTGTTGGTGCATTTACTCCTAGAGAGGGCTGGTCCACAGAGTGGGGCTGGCAGTAGTGTGATGTGTTCTCAGAAGGTTGAAGCCTCCAGATTTTCTTCTTTGCTCTAAACAAGTAGAAGATGGAGTTGATTTTCTACAATCCAGGTATTCGGGTGTTGGAGATATCCCCCTCCCCTGCAGGAAACCAGCAGCTGCTCCTCTCCAGCAGGAGGGATTGCTGGTCCCTTCAGCAGCAGGGTTACAGTTGGATTTTTTTCTTCTCACGAAAGTCTTGGCCAAAATAAAAAAAAACGTCAAGGAATTCTTGCATCAGCAGGTTTGGGAGCTGAGGCCCACAGGAGGAAGGAGAATGCATTACACTGGAACAACGAGGGGGAAGCAGCCTTTGCTGTCGGACCCGCCAAAGGTTTTATTGAACTCTGTTTCAGAGGCCCTTTGAGACATGTTGGAGACACTTCACTGTTGGTGAAGGAAATCATTATTGGCCAGAAACTCCCAATTAATTCATTCAGAAATTGCAAATGTTGTCAGCTCCTGCTGTGCTGCTCGGGGAGCTCGGGATGCTGAGGGTGAAGCCCAGGGAAGGACAGATGGTTTCACTTAGGAAGGATTGAGTTAATGCCAAGCGGAAGAGGTGGGTGCCTGGAGGAGCCAGGAGCACCTTTCTGGCCTGTGATTAGTCACTGAAGGTGGATTGAAACCACATTCTTCTACCTCCAGTGAACAGGAAGGCTTCTTCTAGTCCTGCTGGAGGAAGACACAGCTGCTTTTACTCCTGTGCCCCAGCACCTTTGGGCTGGGTTTATTGGAACAGCTCTGCCCAGCTCAGAGCAGAAACTCACCCAAGGCTGAAGCTGGTTCTACTATAGCAACCCATCCTCAAAATACACCAAAAAACCCCAACTGCAGGGCTCTGCATCTTCCAACAATTTGCTATTCACTCCCTGGCCCAGGCCAGAATTCTGCTGCTGTCAGTCCTGGACAGACTGGCTGCAGTCAGAGGGTGCTAAACTGGAGCCCCTCCAAGCATCCCAAGAGACACACACTGCCCTCACTGGGTTTTAGGCCCTGCCCTGTAAGCAGAGCCTAAAACCCACAGCTGGATCTATGCAGGCGCCACTTGTTCCCACAGCAGGGATCCAGGGACACAAAGCTCCCTGGAGTCTGGCAAAGCCAGGCAGGAGATCACCCACATGCCCAGAGCTTGCCCTTTCCTCATCACTCAGTCCCTTCCTTTCCCTGCTGCTCTGTCACCCAACATCCACACACATCCCTACTGTGGCACCGGAGCCAAGCCACCAACCAGCCTGTAATGGGATAATTCTTAGGTCTCTTGTCCTCTTACCCACACACAGCACAGCAAACACACACAGGGAGGTGCTGGACAGAAAGGGCCATTCAGCAGCACTGGCACCAGACCCTGAAGGTCGTTGTCACTGTCCTGGGAGGCAGCATGGACAGGAGGGACTTAACTCCCTGCTCGGCAGCTGCTGTTCAGCCAAGGGATGAAAGCCCTGTTCAGCTGGATCCACGCTGACTGTTGGGATCTGATCTCTCCCACAACATCCCTGAGGCCAGAGAATGACTAAAGGAGATTCAGCTGCTTGGAGAGCTGCTTGAACTCTCACTTATTATCATGGAATCACAGAATGGTTTGGGTTGGGAGGGTCCTTAGAGATCATTTTGTTCCACTCCCCTGCCATGGGCAGGGGACACCTTCCACTAGACCAGGTTGTTCAATTATTGCTGATCATTATTCCTTTCCAAATTGTTTTCCTTGCTCCTTCTGGAAAGCCTTGCTGGGGAGACAGCAAAACAAGCTCCAGAGAAAGGATCTGATAGGAATTTTTTGTAGACACCAAGGCAGGAAATTTATTCTGCTATTCCTGAAATGAAGCCAGGTCCCAGTGGTGTTCCAGTGCTCCTCCTTCCCTTTTACAGTGAGTTGTGGAAATATGGGAGGAGGAGAAAAGAACCTTTCGAGAGAGCATCTAAAAGAAAAAAGATGGGGCTGTTACTGGCAATAGATGAGGTGCAGGTATTACACCATGAGGGTGCGGAGTTTCATAGCCAATTTCATGTGGAATATCCAGGCAGGCCCAGTGCAGTGCAGAGGCTGTGGGAGCTGGGTTTAATCCCATCCTGGTGTGGATTCCCATGACCTTATAGGATCTCCACCTTCCTGCAGCTCGGTGTCTGAGCTCTGGAGTGGGAACAGCTCAGCATCCTTCTCTCACCAAACCCGGACCTCCCTCTCATCTGTGCACACGCAGTGCTTTGTTCTTGGAGGACTTCAGGCAGGATCTGGACCACAGATAAATGGGGAGTTTCTGTGATGATCAAGGCTGGTTTGATAAACCTTTGTGCCTCAAGGATGAGCTTGTATGAAGCTGAAGTTGTTCAAGCTGGAGAAGAGAAGATACTGGGGAGCCTTTAGAGATACCAAGGTAGCAAGCAAAACCTTCCACAGTAGGAGGAAATGTTCCCTGAGAACAGAGCAAGGTGTCCTCAAAGTGTAACAAAGCAGCTGAGAGGTGGCCATGGGATTTGGGAATGACTCCAGTGTTGGGAGAAGGGGTAGAAAGGAGTCTTGAGGACAGCTGGATTTGCCTTTGTGTTCTCTCAACTGTAGAATTCGATGACAACATCTCTCACAGAGAAATGATTGTCGTGTCGTGGCTCAGCCCTTGGTGCAGGCAGAGCTCTCTATAAATGCTGAATTCTGACAAAATTCAGGCATTGCAGAGACAACTGGGAAAATAATTATAAGGGTGGGGAGAGGGGTAAGTTGTCCAAACTTTTTTTTTTAATATCTGGCCAAATTTAGTTTGAATTCTTACCCTGAGTGGTTCAGATGTCCCTTGTGGAGCCTGAATTATCCTTGTGTTACCCACAGATGAGGTTCTCTCAGGTCAGGGTCAAAGTATCCAGAGCCTGGCCTGGCCTCTGAGATAAACACAGATCTTTGTTTTCTGCAATCCAGCACTTACGAATCTGGATCCCTGACTGTGAAATGCAGTTCTGTCCTGCTTCTTCTTATTTGTTAAAAGAAACTCTAGCTCCATCTAAAGCAGATTTTGGGGGTGGAAAGTTGCCAAGTGCTGTACAGTCAGTTTCCAGCATCCTTAAATGCACTTGAATTTTCCGGGGCTGTTTTTGAGGCTGCAGCTGGGTCAGAGCTGAAGCTCCTCAGGTACAAACGCTGGTGCAGCCACGTGTAGAAGAATACAGGTGAAGCAGGCAGGATGTGAGAATTCAGCCCTGGCTCACGGGGCAGTGAGCTGGGGATGTGGGGATGGTGGGGACTGAGTGCCTCTTCCTTCCCATTTCCCTGCTGCCTCCCTGCCCTGACCCCCCGTTTCCAGTTCCTGCAGTTCCTCACGTGTGTGGTGAGCACATTGGCCAGGAGTGTAGGACATCCCTGGTGGGGGCTTTCTGCTTGTATTGCAAAACCTCCCCTGCCCTTCCAAACATGTAAACAGACTCATTCTGCAAAAAACTTGTGACTCCTTTGTTTTTCAAGGTCCGTGTTGCCTTTCTGTGCGTGTGCTGTTGTCCTGGCTCCCAACTTGCAGTGAGGGGACTCGCAGGGCTTTTAAGGGCTTGTGGGGAAGATTTCCTAAACCTTGGTATTTCCTGTTGTGAGAAGTCCAGTCTGTGCTAAACTGAAGAGAGAGAAAGAGAATTGCTGAAGGAAAATATTTAGATGGCTTCGCTTCCAATTTGTTTTTCGGGGGTTTTTTTTCTTTCTTTTTAACAAAAAAAAAGTCCTCATGGAAAACTTCATGCAGAGATATTGAGTTCTTGGGTTGCAGCAAAGAGCCTCAGCAGCTCTGGGGCCAGAGAGAGAGGGCAGCTCTGAAGAGAAGAACCTGGTAGTTGTGACCAATTGTTACCCTTCCCTTAGATCAGGACACGTTTTGCAGCCCAATTTCTGTGTGTTTTGATAAACTGAAATGCTTTTGGTTGCCATGAAAACCGTAGTTTTTCTTGGATTTCCCTTCCCCCCCCCCCCCCCCCCCCCCCCAGTTTTTCAGTTTTCCTGATGGGGAGTTTCAATTTCAAAGTATTTTTGGCTTTCCCAGTTTTGGAAAGCTCCTAAGTTTTGGAGTTTAGCCAAATCTCTGTGAAAAATTAAAGAAAGAAGAAGAAAAAGGAGAGAGAGACCACTTTTCTTTTCTCTCCACGTTTTTCACAGGAAATACTTCACGTTTTTGATGAACTCTGCTTTTCTGCTTTGCCAGTTCACAGCCTGAACTGTAGAAATTAAAGGGAAAAGCACTGTAAGAGCTCCACATACACTCTGACCCTACAAAGTGCAACAGAGAATTTAAAATACCTTGACTCTCACTAGAGCTTTAGCAGACTCATTTTAAATACACTTAAGGAAATGTTCTTGATCTGTTAATTTGCCCGTATCTGAATGTCACCATGAGGTGTTGAGCACGTTTGGCTCTGTGGTTGGGGATGTGCCTGCAATGAGCAAGGGCAGGACACAGAATTGAAATCTCATTTTTCACACAGGGCCTGACTTTCTCTGGCAGGAGAAAGGACTCCCTGAAGCCACATGGACTTCCATGGGCAGCTGCCCCAGCCGAGGCACAGGTTCATTACAGGAGCTAATTCCATTCCTGTGATTTTTCCATGAGACTTTTCCATCCTATTCCTCTTGGCCAGCTCCTGTCAATAAACCTGGGCATTCCCAGTGGGGTTTTTTCCGAAGGTACCCCGAGTTTGCCATCACTCAGGAGAAAATTTACTCATTTTTTTACTCTTTCCCTCCATCCTGTGAGGCCTGAACTCCAATATGGGGATTTACCTGGGCTCTGGAGGGTCCCTGCAGCACAGGGAGCCACGAGCAGCAGCTGCCTCTCCCAGTCCCAGGTGAAGGGAAGGGGTGGCAGAGGTGAAAAATACCAAAGTCTCATTCTTGCTGGAGCTGGATGGTACCTTTCAAGTGGTTGTGTTTATATCACGAAACATTGTCCTTTCATGAGAGTACATCCTCTGGAAAGCAACAGGGAGAGACCAGAACCTTGCCTGCCCTGCAGGCTCAGAGGACAATGCTGCCTGGGACTTTTAATTCTTCTCCATCCCTGTCATTTTCCCTGACAGTGCCACCCCTTGTTTTGCAGGAGGAAGATGATGATGGTCTGCCAAAGAAGAAGTGGCCAACAGTCGATGCCTCTTACTATGGTGGGCGAGGAGTGGGCGGCATCAAACGGATGGAGGTGAGGAGATCCCAGCTCAGAGGTCAGATCTGGGCTGGGGACTGGGCTGTGACGTCCCCCTGCAATCTACCCAGGAGGGAACCCAGGAGACAGGCACAAACTTCTTTAGGCTTTTTTGGTACATCTGAGTCCCGATCATTTTTGTATGGGAATATTTGAGAGCCAAACACAGATTTCTGAAGTTTGGGAGTATCTTTTTCCTCTAATCCAGCAACGTCCAGGCCCATGCCTGGGATACAGGGGCAGCGCTGCCACACAAATTACAAAGACATGGGTTTAGTTTTTCTGAAAACCTTCCCCATTCTCACGTTTCTCATAAACCACCACAAAGGACAAGTTCAAAATTTGGGCTGCAGTCTAGAAACAAACCTCACAGCCTGTGCATTGCTCTTCAGCTTGGATCTGGGCACTGGGAAAACACAGGCAGGGCTCTGCTCTTGCAGCAGGGGTGTGACTGCAGCAGGTGACAGGGCCTGATCCCTCTTTCCAGGTGCGCTGGGGAGAAAAGGGCTCCACGGAGGAAGGTGCTAAGTTAGAGAAGGCCAAGAACGCCAGGGTCAAGATGCCAGAGCAGGAATACGAGTTCCCTGAGCCCAGGAACCTCGGGAGCAACATGCGCCAGCCCTCGTCCCCTCGGAAGTGGTACTCCCCCATCAAGGTGAGTCCAGCCCTGCCTGGTGCTGCCTGGGATGTGTGCAGGAGATCTTTTTGTCATGATATGTGTTCACATCCAAGGCTCAGCTCTGCCCACAAACCCCTGATCCCAAGTGCTGCTGGAGTGGCTGTGCCTGAGGGAGCCCCCTGAACGTGTGCCTGGGGAAGTGCTGTGGGAAGGAGCCATGTGGGGCAATGGGAGTTTCCCACCTGGTTGGTCAGGTTTGGGAGTTGTGCTGCTTTCTTAGACCAGAACAGGATCCTGATCTCTTCTTGAATGGCAGCTTCTGGGAAGTGCTCACAGGGTGCAAAGGTCTACACTGCACATTCCCTGAGATGTCGGGAATAAACAGGATCTTCTCCAAAAATTATTAAGGGATTGAAGCATCTCTTGTGTGAGGAAAGCCTGTGGGAGCTGGGCCTGTTCAGTCTGGAGAAGACTGGAGGGACTCTCATTAATGCATACAAATGTCTCAAAGGGGTGTCAGGATGGTGCCAGACTCTTTCCATTGGTGCCCAGTGACAGGACAAGGACATAACCTAAACCACAAGATTTTCAACTCAACAGGAGGAAGAACTTCTTTCCACGGAGGGTGGCAGAGCCCTGGAACAGCTGCCCAGGGAGGAGTCTCCCTGTCTGGAGACATTCCAAACCCACCTGGATGTATCCCTGTGTCACCTGCTCCAGGTGCCCCTGCCTGGCAGGGGGTTGGACTGGATGCTCTCCAGAGGTCCCTTCCAACCCAACAATTCTATGATTCTTTCCTTAGAAAGAGGGGAGAAAGGAGGAAGAAAATTCCTGCTGGATGTGTCCAGGAGAGGTTGAATCTTGTGGATAAGAGGAGCAGAGCACACAGATCATGGACTGCATTAGCCAGGCATGGTATGAGGGCATTCCAGTGTCAGAGAGCTGATCTCTTGCCTCCAGGACAAATTCAGCTGTTCTCAGGAAAGGAGGGCAGTTTAACAACTGTGTGACTTCTCTAATGAACAGGAAAAAAATAATTCCACATTCCTGTTTCTCAGGTTTAACTCTTTTGGGAAATGCTGACACTTCTCTTCAGTCCAGGGTATTTGTAGTTATCAGGCCCAGAAAAGACTGAGAACACCCAATTCATATCCAAGTACAAACCTTGCACCTCTGGAGCTTGGGTCTGAAGAGCAGAGGTGCTGGTTTAGGGTCTTCAAATCCCTCCACGGGCAATTAACCTGCAACGAGGGTGTGTGTAGCACACGCAGTAAATAAACCTTTCAGTGTAGAGAGCTTGCCTTAAACTTGATGCTGGGGAATGAGAAAGTGCCTCTCTGATGGAAAACAGAGGCTTCACTGTCCTGTTTCCTTCCTGGCCAGCAGCAGCCAGTGGGGTCAGACAAAAGCTGTGAGCCAGGCTGGAGATGTCCCACCCTGCAGAGCACTCGGGGCTCCCTGCACTGCCTCTGGTTACTGACCTGCTCCAGGTGGTGCCCACAGGAGCCAGGGCAGTGTCTGGGCTCTCCTCAGTCCCTGATCTTGCAGCTGGTTCAAATCCAGGGGTAGAAATGGCAGGGATGCTCAGGGGAGCCAGGGTGGTTTCCGGAGGATGCAGAAACATGAACTTCCTTGAAAACTCGGTCCAGCACCTTCTCTCTTTCCCCCCTGGAAGATTATCGTCTCATAAACAGAGCCTCCCAGCAAGTCGTTTGCAGTTGTGTTGTAATGACTTCAGCATGTGTCGGCGAAGGTTGTTCCTTCCCACAGTGGGACAGGTTGGAGGCAGCGGTGCCGGCTCCGCGTGGGGAGCGCAGCACACCCCAGCCCCCGGGGCTGCCCTGTGCTCCTGAAGGAGCTGCGTTGTCACGGTGCTTCAGCGCGCCTGGGAAACGCACCAGGCCCACCTGGGAGCTTCTCCCTGCTCCTGGAAATCGCCTCATCCAGCCAAGACACAGCGCCGTCGGATTTTGTAACTGAGCTGCCAGAAACACTGATTTTAGGACAAAGAGCCCCAAATACTTGTTCAGGCAGCTGGAACCATGTGGGTGCAACTACCTGAGCTCATTCCTTGAGAGCTGGGTCCTTTCCCACAGAAGATTCTGCTGAGCTTCTCCCCTTGCCCAGTTGATGCTGTTGGATCACAGCCCCAGGAGACTTCCAGTGAATTTTCAGGTTTGTTGCAGGTCTGTGTCCAGGACAGAAATTCTCCAAAGTTCAAGAGAGGCTTGGAGAGAAGATTCAATGTATATAGGGCTGAGGTTCAGTGCTGACTCTGGAATAGCTTTTGCTTCATAACAACAAGAATTCAGTTATAAGGGCGCCTGCAAATGTTAGGAGCATCTCATGGGTGATATATATTCTTAATTCCTTTAGAAATAGCTCTCTTATCTACCATTCCAATTGTATACAGGATAGAGACAGTTCCAATCCAAAACCCTGTATTCAAATACTCCCAAAACTTTGGAGTGTTCCACATCTGGATAGTATTTAGCAGCCTGGACCAGAATTTACCTAATTATTAATTGCCACCACACCCCTCACTGAGCTGCACCCAAAAAATGTATGGAGACAGGATAGCTGTCTCCGACACTTTCCTCATGGACAATCATCAGCACTCACCAAACCCAGGAACGGTCATTCCTGTGAAGCAGAGTCCTGCTGTTGCTCTCCCTGGGCAGTAAGGAATTAGCAAAATTGGCAAAATTCATCAACAGTCTTGGCAGAAAGTCGTGTCCTGGAGGTGTGAGCACAGGAGATGGATTTGCAGGGAAGCTCTCCTGGAGCCGTGGCAGGCAGGGAAGGTGGGAACAGCCCGTGAGCTGCCTGGGGCTGGACCCTCAGCCAGGGCAGCACTGGCTGGGATCCATCCTGCTTTGTCCAGTCTGGGTTTTAAAATAACAGAGAGGCTCCCACCACTTCTGGGGGGAACATTTCACAGATGCCCAGACCTCACCCATAGGAAATGTCTCAGCTTGAATTTTCCCTCATCCCCATGCTCCAAGTGCACTGTGGTTAAAGAGGTGTTAAATTTCCACCCCCTCCACTGGGCTGGTTGAAGCAGCCCTTTGGGAAGCAGATAAACATGCCTGTAACAACCTGCTTTAAAAAATCATGGTAAAGGAGAAGGGCAAGGAATTAAACTTCAGGAACAGCGAACCAAGGGTGCCTGAATCTGATACAGAGCCAGGAAATTCACATCGTCGGACCAGTCATCTTGCTGGCCACAGGCCTTCCTCAGCTGCACAAGTACCAGCCCCTGCTCAGAATGTTCTGCCTTTTATGAAGGAGTTCTTCTTCCCTCTGTTTTTCAGTCTTCCCAGAGTCATGTCTGTAAGTAGGTAGACAGCTGAGAGTGGATAGATTGGGGTTTTTTTAATGCTCCAGAGATTTATTTGCTACCAAATGTGGCTACTGACACTTAACAGATTGGGGTTATTATTGTTGTTATTCTGATTTGCTGCTCTTACTTCTCAGCACAGTGCCAACTGGATTATCCTGCTTTTAAAATGTCATTTCAACTGTTTGAAAAGTCAGTGCAGATAATCCAAGGGGAATGACAAATCCGAAAACTTCTTAAGAAACTCGCCAAACCCGCGGTTCATCTGACAGGGAGGGGCAGCACAAAACATAGATGGAAGTGAATCAGAGAGTCATGGAATCATTAAGTTTGGAAAGATCCTCAAGTCCAGCCATCCATCCAGCACCACCACCATGTTCACCACGAAACCACGTCCCTGAGTGCCACATCCACACGTTTTTTGAATGCTCCCAGGAATGGGGACTCCACCACTGCCCTGGGCAGCCTGGGCCAGGCCTTTCCAACCCTTGCAGTGAAGAAATTTTTCCCACCATCCAAGCTGAACCTCCCTGAGCACAACCCAAGGCCATTTCCCCTCATCCTGTCACTTGTTACCCAGAACAAGAGACTGATCCCCACCTGGCTACAACCTAAGGCTGAAGCAACAAGTGGTGCTCTCCAGAGGAAACCTCAGGTGAATCCCATGTGGAGGCCACTCCAGCATTTCCTGGGCCGCGTGTCCCTGGCAGTTCTCCAGCCTTTGTCCCTCCTGTCTCCATCACACAAAGCTGCCATGGCACAGCAGCCTGGCCAGAGAGGCCCAAGTGCAGCTTGGGTTTACAGACAGCTCCAAAAGAGCCTCTGCCTGACACCAGCAGGTCTGAGGAGCACCGAGGTAACTCAGAGTCAATGCAGTGTTGAATTAACTGTGAATGCAGAGGAAATTCCATGGCTGGAACTGTGCCCTCCTTCATTTTTCATCTGCTCCGACTGTTTCTTCTCTCTGGGCTTCAGATCTAGCAGGACTCAAGGCTTTATTTGCCTTCAGACCTTTCTTTTTTCTCCAAGTGACCTCGTGCTTCAACTGCAGAGGAGTTCCAGACACGGAGACACGGCCCATCCATGGAGAGCACAGGAGGGTTTTTGTTTCCAAGTGAAGGCATTGCCGTTTCATTTCTTCAGCCATCATCCTTTCCGTGATGCACACTCCCTCTCTTCCACCCAGATGTCTCAGGCAGACCCTGAGGCTCCCAAAGATGGAGCTCTTGGCTTTTCCCAAGAAATCTTGGTAGGCTCTTGGAAAATGGGACTGCAGAGTAAAAAGGAATTTTTTTTGTTCCATGGAAAGTTGTTGCTTTGCCTCTGGTTTCCTAAAGGAGAAATGGAGGAAAAAGGTACTTATTTCTTAAGCTGTCAGAGTGGACAGGAGATCAAGAGCTTCAACCAGCTCTGCTGTAGAGGAAAGATGGATTGGAACAGAAGGAAGGGATGGGTTCCCTCAGGTCTAAGGAGTTCTGCTGTCCAAATGCAGAAGAATCTGACAGAGAAGCTTCTTGCTTATTCTCCTTTGAGAATAACAGACTTTCCTGGCTCTCACCTTAGGAAGTCTTTTCTCCATATCCTATGGAAACAAGTTCTATGCAGTCATTCTACGTGTCTGCCTCCACCCATGTGTCCCTCCAACTCCCAAATAAGCTTTGAACCATTGGCTGAACACACACACTGGTTGAGGAGCAGAGATCCCAGAGAGGATTATGGCCCTGATGGTTCCTTGGAAAGGGAAGAGAAGGACTCTGCCCCCATGAAAGGGAGTCTTTAGTTCGACACCAGAGACCTGGGGTCACAAAGGACCTTCCAAACACCCTGAGTGCCAAGTCTGGCCCTCACAGACCCCAAAGTGGACACAGCCAGACCAGGCCCTCAGGAAAATCTGCTGCCTTACTCCAAATTAAGATCCTCACTCTTTCCCCACTCCCTCTGCAACATCCAGCTCACATTTCCATTTGTTAATCCTGTCCCACAATAGTTACACAAGGCATTTCTGCTAGCACAAGAGTTCTGTAGTCTTTATTTCTGGGAAAGATTTATCAGACAGGAATTCCTGGATCCAGTCAGGAGTTGGTCTTTGGGTTTGATGGTCTTACCTGCAGAAAACAGTTTTGTACCAAGGGACAGCTTTGTACATTCTCAGAGCAGCTTATCTCTGCAGGTATAGTGAAGTTTGCTAGTAGGGGTTTTGCTCCTGGTTCCTGCTCTAATATCACAGCACTCAGGGCATTTGGACCAGTACTCATGGAAACATTAATAAATACTGTCTGCTGTCAACCCTCTCCAAAAATGCCTACAAATCTCAGGGTACTGAGTTCTTCACAGACCGGGGGTCAAATGAAGGGAGTGTGAAGAGAGTTCGATGAAATAATCTTGACTCGTGACCTGTCTGGAGCCTTGCCCTGAGGCAGCCAAGGTGTGCCCCCATGCAAACCCTCCCGCAGCTCTCCCAGGAGCTGAGTCCAGTTAGGAAAGGAAACCCTGGCTGGTTGGAGTGGGGATAGAGCAGGAATCCTTCAGCAGCAGATGGATGTTTCAGAGCAGATGATTTGGTGAATATTTCTGCATTGCAGAGCCCTGGGCTGCTCGTTCTGGCCTCGTTCAGCTCATTTGGGGAGTACCCTCAGGCTTGGCTGCTGAATTCCAGTCAGGGATAAATGCTTGGGCTGCACTGCAGGGAATGGCAGGGAGGGTCTGACCACACATGAGCCAAACTCTGTCTGCAAGAGGTTTTCAACACGTTGGGTTTTGAGCAGACCTCACCCAGGTCTGTGCCGGTGCACACGTGTGTGTCTGGGTGTGTGGGGTGTGAGACCACCCAGCGAGGGGACAGCTGCTGCCTCTGAGCTCAGCGTGGGGCTGGAGGGCTTGGAAAGAGAGGTGCTACTGCCTGGAAAAGGTGCAAACGTGGGCTGCCGCATGGGGAGGGCCTGGGGAGCCTGGGTGAGCCCTCTCTTGGTGGCTGCCAGGAAGGATGACCTGGCCACCACACCGCCCCTGGCTGGGGCTCAGCTCTCCTGGCAGGTGGGGGTTCACTCCGTTCTCCCCAGCAGAGTGTTTTGAGACATAAGTGAGATTTCTTTCTCACATGTCACAGGGGTCACCTAGGGCTGGAGAGAAGCTGCTCATCCAGAGCAGGAGGCGCAGCAGTTCGGAAAGGCATCACATGAGTTCACTGCTCGCTTTCTGCACTGATTTAACATTTTGCTGGCTGTGATGCCTGGAGCTGAGTCGGCATCAGTCTCTCTCTGAGCCCAGAAGGTGTCAGAGTCACACATTATCTTTGGAAAGGTCAGACACTGTTATCTGTCAGACATCTGAGTGCTCTTCCTTTGCACTCGCAGCGAGTTCACAGCAAGTGTCTGTGAGAGAAAACATTGTTCTCCAGCATTTCTACAGGCACTGGAAATGATGGGGTAAAACCTGTTGGGTCCAAGTGCTGGTCCCTGCACTGCACTTTGCCCAGAGCATAACAAACACCCTGTTTCCTTTCATTCCAGGGGAAGCTGGACGCCCTCTGGGTCCTGCTGCGGAAAGGATACGACCGCGTGTCCGTGATGCGTCCCCAGCCAGGAGACAAGGTACCAGCGCCTCCAAACCCTTCCTTCCAGCAGGGAACAGCAAAACCCTCTGGCTGCCTTCACCTGTGGGGCTGAAGGCAGACACTGCTGACAGCTTAGAAGCAAACTCTCAGTCACATCTGTCAGCTTTGTTTGCAAACAGTTCGTGGGGTTTGGCTGGTGTGGTTTCAAGCCTGAACTGTCCAGGTGCAGGGACAGAAATACCCCTGGAAGAGCCCAGCACAGTCTGCTCTTAGAGCACAGAGCTGCTCTCCACCAGTTACAGGAGAAATTGTAATGAGTAGTAAGGGATATTTTGACAGGACTGAGGGAATGGCTGGAGCAGTGTCAGGGGAGGTTTAGGTTGGATATCAGGATATTCTGTGATTTTCATTCGTTAAATTCCCCTCATGGTGGAAAATGTCAGTTAGATTAATGTCTTATGCAGTCAGTCACACACCCCTGACATGAATCAACAAAGAGCTTGGAGCTGTTTCAGGAATATATTTGTCCCAAAGTGTAAGTAACTGCAGCACTGTGGAGGCTTCAAGGAACTCAACTGCACATGAAACAACAGTGTAATTTTCTGGTGGAGAATCATAGGCCTGTAGCATTTGGTTCCCTGTGGGCATTTTTATTGAATACAGGACCTTTTTGTGAATTAAAAAGTTTAATATTTTATTCCTTCCCAGGGAAGATTTGCTAAAATGTCTTCACTGATTCTGATTTATGGGAGAAAAGTCGGAAACATAGAGGTTGCTGGTGCCGGGCAATTCTCCCTCAGAAACCAGGGCCTGAAGAATGCCTATTCTGTGAATCCATTTTTTGACTCAATAAGCTAAAATGACAGATGCCACTTCCATTTATGCTGGGGAGAATCCAGAGCAGTGCAACCCTCACAGTTTGCAGCAATTTCTCCTGGTGCAGCTGACAGAGGCTGCAGCCTCTGCAGTGACACATCCTTGGACTCACCCTCCTGTCCTGGAGCACAAGTACCAGCAGAATCAGCCCACACAGGCGTGATGTGACCCAGCCTTGGAGTCAATCAAGCCCTTTATGACTGATTTGTGCTGTAAAGGACCTCTGACCTGGGCACAATCTAATTTAGTGTGAAAGAGGAGCTGGCTGAAAATGCACCCAGGCTTAGAGCTGCTAAATACCGGCTCCTCTCCGGGTGACTCCTTTGTTTGGGCACTTCCCTGGGTAGATATGAAGCACTTCCAGGCCCTTCTGCAGGGTTTTCCTCTGTGTCAACAAAATGTGAGCTTGAGTGTTTGGCTTCTGTGAATAATGGTGTGTTAGGGAGCATCAAACCCCCTGCTGCTAACCACTGTCAGGTTTAAGGGAGCAGTTTGTGTTTGTCCCCTCACAGCAGTGACACAGCTCCCAGGTGATGTCCCCCCAACAGCACAGGCAAAACCAGTCTGAGAACTCACTGTAAAACACTGAAATGGCTTTCATTGGTTCACACAGCTGAAATGGCAGAATTAGTTCGGGTTTTCCCCTTTCCTGTTCAGCAAAGGTGTGTGGGTTTTGTTTCCCTACTTCAGATTCAGACTGAGGAGAAGCATCCTCAGTTCAGCTGCACGATTTCTGAGTCATCTCCCATCTTGATACAGACATTCCCATGATTTGGATGCCAATTTTAGTCTGCTCTACTTCACTTTCTCCTAGAAAGGGATTTTACTGGGCATGAGGAAGGTTGGCTTTACAAAAGCAGAGGCTTCAGTTCAAGGGACCAAGAAGGGATGAGGCAATATTGCTGTTAACTGAACTGCCAAAAACTACAGCTGTGCCTTGGGAGCCAAATTAGGCAAAAGGAAAAGCAAAAGGTTGCAAAAATAGTTGCAAAATTTGCACCTCACAGGATAAGAAGACTCTCAGCTCTCCTGGATCCCTGCCACATGCCTTTGTTCTCCTCTGTGCCACTGTTCCTCTAAGAGACATTTAAATGCATGTCCAACCTTAGGATACAAAGGCTGCCTGACTCAGGCTGTTTCAGGGCTTGTGGTTTCTCCCAGGTCAGCAAACATCAAATATTATCTCATAAAACACGTTCCTGCTTTGGTGAGCTTGGAAATCCAGGGGGAAGGTCAGTGCTGAGTTGATGGGAATGGCAGCACAGAAACATCTGCTGGTGCTGGCTGCAGCTGTCAGTGCCCTCAGAGCAGAGCCCTGGGGGACCACGAGGAGTCTGCTCTCCTTGCAAGGGAAAAAAATACCAAGGAAAAGGAGCAATTCCACAGAAAATCTTTTTAAAAATGAATCCTGTGTCTGTAGGGCCGCATTGCAGAAGAAAACGATCAGATGTTGCACTGAAATGATGGGAAATTCCTACCTGCGCAAAGAGCTGTGTGGCCAGAATCCTCCTGGAGCAGGAGCTGCTGAGGGACAGGAGGCTGCACCCAGCAGGTTTAGATGTTCCTGGAGCTGCTGAGGGACAGGAGGCTGCACCCAGCAGGTTTAGATGTTCCTGGAGCTGCTGAGGGACAGGAGGCTGCACCCAGCAGGTTTAGATGTTCCTGGAGCTGCTGAGGGACAGGAGGCTGCACCCAGCAGGTTTAGATGTTCCTGGAGCTGCTGAGGGACAGGAGGCTGCACCCAGCAGGTTTAGATGTTCCTGGAGCAGGAGATGCTGCGGGAGGACAGCCCCAGCCAGGCAGCCCTGCACATGAGCACGCAGACGCCTGGATCTCTCCCAGCCCGCTGTTCCCAGGGCAGGCTTTGCCAGGGCAGAGCTGCGAGAGGGGATTTGGCAGTGGTGAGCCCACGTGTGCATTCCTGTGGCCTCTCCCTCCAGGACCAGGAGCACAAGGACAGACTTGGTCCTCTCCAGGCTGCAGAATGCCCAGTGGCGAGCCCGGGCTCTGGGAGTGTCCAGGGGCAGGATTTGGTCCTGTTCTGTTGGGAAGCAGAGCTGGAGGAGTGCCCTCCCCAGCCTGGCAGCAAAGGGGCCCCTCAGGGCTGCTCCTGGCAGCTCCAGGTCATGGTGTGGGGACTCAGATGGTTTGGAACTCCAGCCCTGCTGCCCAGTTCAAACCCAGCCTCGCTGGGCAGGGGCTCCAGGAAGCTCCAGCAGCTGCAGCTTTGAGGTCTTGCTGCTCAGGGCAGGGCAGCTGCAGCTTTCCAGCTTTTCCCTGACTGCCCAGCTTCATCCCGATGCTGCAGGGGACCAGGTCACCCATCCCTCCCACCCCAGGTGCTCCCAGCAATGCTGGGCTCTGCTTTGTCTCCCTGGCAGGCTCCCAGAGCAGTTCCAGAGGCATCAGCTCCATTTCAGTGCAGCTGCTCCGGGTGGATTCCACAAGCTGAATAAACACCTCCGAGTTACTCAGCAACACCCCAGCAAGTCCACACTGCCAGCCCTGAACAAGCTGCCAGTGGTGGGCATGCCCTGAGAGCAAGAGAAGCAGGGGTTAGCAGAGCATCCCACAGCAACCAGCAGCCTCAAAGGGAGCCACCAGATCAAACACGGAGCCTTCTCAGGCTGGACAAATACTCAAACCCTTGCAGGCAACATGAATGGCTAGTAAAGAGGAGCTCGAATTTGCACACAGGAGCCTTTGACCATATGATATTCCTGACAGCTGCAAGGAGGAGCTGTTTTGATAGCAGTTTGTGCCTCCTTCTTTCTCCTCTCTTTCCTGAAGAAAGGGAAGCAGATTTCAGACCCAGTGCTGTCGAATGGGCTCCTTAATTCACCCACCAATTGAGATAAAAAAGTGAAGCCAGATGAAAAATAACTGAAAGGCATCTCTGTTTGCTTTGGAGCCTGGAAAGGAGTTGGACTGAGTCCCAGGGTTACATCATTTTCATATATAAGCAATCCCTTGCTATAATCAGTGACTTTATCCCCCGCCAGCGCAGGAGCTGAGCTGTTCTGAAGATTCCTTGCATAGAACAAAACACGGGTTCCACCTCAAGCCCTGCGTTGAGTAATTGCTGCTGTTTATCTGCTGCAGCCCACGCAGCTTCCAGGGATCCATGAAATTGTCAGGAAAGATGTCCCCTGCCCCGAGGGTCACATCAGGCTGGGACCAGACACTGCTGCAAGGGCAGTGACTAACGCAGTTCATGCACGTGGCAGAGATATTGTGGGCCTGAGGATTCCCGTCCTCCCCTGCTCCCTGTGACCTCAGACAGTCCCTTGTCTTTGCCTCTTGCCTGGTCATGTCCCGGGCCCTTTAATGAAGGTGGGGATGCCTTGTCCTGGGGCTGTTCCCTCACTGCAGCAGGTACAGCCCTCACTGGGCAGGGAGCGTGGGATCCAGGGTTGGATGGGTTTGGAGGCAGAGCTGAGACCTCTCCAAGGAGAACGGCTCCAAGGGAAGGGATCCCTGCCCACAGCAGGACCCCAACCCCCTGCAAAGCTCCAGTGTCCCCAGCAGCAGCAGGACACTGTCATTGCTCCTGCAGCCCCTGCCAGCCCCTGACTGCCCCAGCAGGAACAAACCAGGGAGCAAACCTTGATCTGGTGTGCAGGGGGCTTTTAACAACTCATCTCTGAGCCCAGAACAAAAGGAAAAGACAGGGATGCTCAGGACCTGTTTTGAAGTGCACCCAGAGAGGCTGAGATGCACAAAGAGATAATGAAATTCTGGGTTTTGGAGTCAGACCTGGGGATAGAGGGTCTGAGGTTACCAACAGACACAGATGGTTCCAATAAGGCAAGGAAGTGAGATCACATGGGATTCCTGTGGTCTTCTCACATTTTCAAGAGACTAGGTTTGCATTCTTGTCAGCATTAATGAGGTTATTTTTACATTGGAAACATCATCAGAGAGAGGTGATGTAAAAATATATACATTTTTTAGAGAACTTTATCACTTTTGTAATGGAATACAGGAATGCTTATTTGTGCAAATTGCTCACAGGACCCAAACAATTCGTGCTTCTCTGGAATGCCAGTTGCACTTCCTTGATAAATGTTGTTCTGTCAGGAATTTATGAGATTATCAAAATGTGTTTCAAGCTCAGACTTGGCCAGGAACTCTTCAATCAGGGAGCAAACTGTGTTTTAAATTGTTCTTGTATTGCATTAGTTGTGGTTTTGTTTTGTGCTTGAATAGGTGAATATAGATCTAGAAGGGTATAAATAGAGGAAAAGTGTAACGAAGCCATGTGTAATTATGTGTAAAGATGTATCCTACCTGAATTAATGAAGATTGAGGGAGAAGAGGTTTTTTTTGGAAGTTTACTGGTGGAATCACACCACGGTGGGTCCCAGTGCCAGGGCTCTGGTACAGATTGTGGTTGGTTGTGATGAGAGCGTGAGGCCACCAAATACATGAAAATGTCCCCATTAAAGTAATGACAATTGTTCTTTTCTCTAGGAAAGGAAAATGTGTGTGTGCATGTGCTGACATAAAAATTGGTCTTTATATAAACAGAGCAGTCAGAGTAAGAAATCAGACATTTACAGCCAAACTTCCTGAGCCTTCACCACGGAAAAGCACCGTGGAGAAGGAGAGCTCTGCTAATTGCACGGTAACATTTCCTTCTTCTCTGTCCTTTCTTATGTCTTTGAATGACCCTTAATCTGCTGCAATAATGGGGTGTTTCAGAGAGGGATTAGCACTGGCTGCTGCACCACCTGAGGAATTTGCGTGTCTCTATTTCTGGCAAATTCAACCCCTTGGAAAATCAGGTCTGCCTTCCTTGACTTTCCCTGTCTGATGGAGAATGCTGTGTGCTTGCAAAGACCAGTCTGGGAAATAACTCGTTGTCTCTCACTCCCCACACAGAGCTGAAATGCAGGGAAATTCAATCTGAGCTGAAAGGATTGGGGCAGTGCTGCCACACACCCCGGGGCTCCGTTCACTGTGGTGGTGTGTTCCTGTGCTCCATCGTGCCAGGAGCTGTCCAGGTGTAAATTAAACCAGGAATTCAGCCTTATCCGAGGCAAGGGAGAAGAGAAAGTGTAGGCAGCTACAGGGAGAACCACTGGGACACTGTGGTGGTACTAATTCATCTGAACTCTAAACAGGGGATCTGTGAGAGCAGCTGGAATATTCTGTTAATGTAGTTCAAATCCTCCCCTAACCACAAGGAACAGTTTTTCTTGCTGGTTCATTTTCCCATGCACAGCTCCCATGCAGCGTCCAAAGAGGAAATTAGGAGGAAATTCTTCCCTGTGAGGGTGGGGAGGCCCTGGGACAGGTTTCCCAGAGCAGTTGTGGCTGCCCCTGGATCCCTGGAAGTGCCCAAGGCCAGGCTGGATGGGGCTTGGAGCAGCCTGGCACAGTGGAAGGTGTCCCTGCCCATGGCAGGGGTGGCACTGGGCCTTAAGGTCTTTGCAGCCCATCCCATGGCTCTGTGAAGTGAGTTCTCTGAAACCATGAAATGTGTTTTATTATCAAGTGGCCACAGTGAAGGGTGATGTATGGCCAGGTATTCCTGATTAATGAGGAACATCACAAAGCACACAAGCAAAATCTGTCACCCTGGAAAATCCCCTGGCTCCTGCCTTATTTTGAATTAGGAGCCTATTTTAGAGATTAAATTCAGATATAAGGTAATTGTCTGACTTCAGTGTCATGAATGGAAACCTCCTCCCAAAACAAAGAGCAGAAACCAGGAGATAGGATTACAAATCCCCCTGGTTTAAACACCAGACACGGTCCCTTTGCAGCCCTGAGAGTAAAACCAGCTGTGCAGCCCCCCAGGTCACCCCTGCACATGTCCATGTGGCCACTGCTGTCCCTGCAGACCCAAAGCCACCCAGGCACTAACAAGGAGCTGCTGTTTAACCCATCCTTAGGTCCCAGCTGACAGATTTCTCCTGACAGGCAGCAGAGCCTGAGAACCAAACCGTAACCTTTCCACACGTTCTGTTGCAGTGTGGTTTTCCATTAACAGCCATGGAAAAGTTAACCTAAACATTAGCTCTTTTTCCTGGAACTAACAGCTCCAAAGCCAAAACCCTGGGATCTGCTGCTCAGCCTGCAGAGTGCTCAGGGCTGGGGGGAATGAGGCAGAGCTGGCCCTTGAGCTCCTGAGGCAGCTCCTGAAGGGTGCAGTCAAACCTGATCCAGGGCAGGATTTATCCCAGACAGAAGTAAAAGTTATGCCTTTAATATTGATGTCAGAAGCCGAGGCAAGCCCAGCACCAGGGACTGTGGGGATGGGAATTATTCCTCACTAAAGCTGTAGGACAACATTCAGTGGACAGCAATTCTCACTTCCTCGAACCATTAGCACCGCTCAGGGTGATTGTCCTGAGTCGTGGAAGGTGAAAGCAGCCATCAAGCTGTGTTCTCACTTTCACATCATGGAAAATCCTGTCCTGAATCCTGCCCTGTCCTCTTTGCCCAAGCTGCAGGCAGGGAGATCCTGCTCAGGTCACTGGTTTCTGGAGGCTGAGGCTCGCTCCTCCTCTCCAGAGGGGTGTTTACCACTGCCCTCGATGAGTTGTTCCAGTTGTTGCTGCCAAAAGAATGCGCTTCATTTTTCATTTGAGTTTTTCTCTCTCCTCCTCATACCCAGTAGGTTTTGTTATTCAGCCCCCAGATGAAAGGTTCCAGGCAGGCTGAGGTGTGCCCCTGGTGTGTCACTCAGTTTCTCCAAGCCTGAACTGCCTCTTTCCAGCAAGGCAGCGGGAAGAGCAACCAGATCTTCCTGGAAATGACACCCATCCCACTGCAGGAATGAGCCAAGAGCAGCTCCTGCAAAAGCCATCAGGGCTGCTGCTGACATTCCCATGCCCACTCATCCCTGGGAGAGCCACGCTCCTGAACTCTGGCACGAGCCAGAGTCTGGGACCATTAAGCTCATTCCCACGCTCGAGTTTGGCAAGGCAGCAGCCTGTATCGTCTTGTTTCACTTCTCTTTTTGCTCCGATTGTTTCCTCTTCAGTAGTTCTCCCAGCTGGGTCAGTCCTTCATGGTGTGCTCAGAGGTGTCAAGCCCCAGCAGCTGGCAGAGCAGGGGGTGTTATCAGGGTGTTATCGGGGTTGTGGTGGGTCTGGAGAGCTGGGCACAGATGAGAAGTGATGAGTAAACTCCTGAGTGAGATTTCACTGGAGGCTGAACGGGCAGAACCACTCTGTGCTGTGGGGCCTGAGATGCAGAGTCCCATATGCATAGCTATGGACATTGCAAACACACACACACACATATATATATGCTCTAAATAAGCTCTTATATATTTAATGATTTTAAATTCTTCATTATGTTTAGTTTCCTCTTTTCTTCAATAAGTCCGGCTTTTGGGTTGTTTGAAGAGAACAGGATTGTATAAATACAAATATAAACCATTGCTTTAACATCTGTATAGACCCAACCATGTCAAGGCATCAAAGAAAGTTAGGTGGGTTTTCTGCTGACTTTTCCTGCTGAATTTAGGCAGGATGCTTGTCTGCAGTGGAGGAAACTGCCCCTGGTAAAGCTGGAGTTTGGTGTAATGGCACTTGTCACTAGTTTTGATGTTTATCCTTCTCCTTTGGGGTAAATCCCACCTCCTCACTGGCTTCATTTTGTACCAGTCTGTTCCTGGGAGTTAAAAAGTCAGATCTAGGATGGTTTGTAGTACTGACACCTGACAGAAGACTGGGTCTTGCTCCAAACTTTCTCACCCTGCAGTGCTTTTCACAAAATCTTTTAAGGCAAATCATAAGAGGTCACAGTTCTCAGTGCTGCCTCTGCAATGAGAGACCAGGTCCTTAGAACCCCGTTGGAGTGATGATCTTATCAATGCAAGTCTTCCTCTTAATTTGGGAGAAAATAGCTCAAGTCTCCAATTTTTTATTTATTGAGTGGCCAAGGTGGCAGGACTGCCTTGGGAATGGCAGGTTCTGTGAGCAAGGCTGAGATCCAGGCTCTGGCCTTAGGAATGAGCCACAGATGGGAATGGTTTCGGTGGGGTGATGTTTTATCACGAAATGAGACAGATTTAATGCTGGTTTGGTGAGTAAGAGGCACAGAGGTGGCCGGGTGATCACCGAGCTTTGCTGCAGCATTCCTGGCTGTACCAGGCACGCTCAGGCTGAGCCCAGGCTGCCTAACAAAGCCCAGAAGAGAGTTTAACAGCTTCCTAAAACTGTCTCCAGACCCCTCCGTGTGTTTAGAAGGCAGCAGGCTGCCAGCTCAGGTTTGCAAGCAGGGATATTTCAAGCTCACAGGATCCCACCCTATCACAGAATCCGCCTGGGAACTGGGGGTTACCTTGGCAGGGGCTCAGAGCAGCAAAACCCTCTGGGAGCGCCAGAACCAGCGCTGACCCCAAATGACAAAAGGCTGGTGGGAAGGTTACTCGTCTTCCAGTACCTCCTACAAGTTTTTGTGCATGCTTGAGTGACAATTAGGTATCACATCACAAGTTGCTTATTAAATTTCCTTTTCTCCCCCTCTCTCTCTTTTCCTTCTTCTCTTTCTTTCTCTTTTCTCTATTTCTATATTTCTTTTTATTTCTCTCTTCTCCTTCTCATAACAACAGGGTAAACTGGGATTTTGTTTATGGAAAGTCTGAATTACTAATGACCTATACAAAACAACATTAAGGATCATATCTTTTCCAGGCCTCTCTTTAAACCAGGCAAAAGAAGCCAGTCCCAGTGTTTTATGGTCTTAAAATGTTGATATTTTTCCAGGTATTAATTCCAGCTTGATAGGAAACCAAGAGAAACAGAAACATTTTTCTTCTTTGCTTCAGAAAAATGCTCTCCATTTTCCTATGTTAAAGAGAGATCTCCTGGGTCCTCTGGAGGGCATGCACTGCCCTGGGACCCCTTCCCTGCCCTGAATTCCCTCTTGGCTGTGCCGTGTGCGAGCTTCTCCCTGAGAAGCTGGAACCACGGAGAGCAGGGCTGGAATGAAACTGAGGAAAAAGCTTCCTCCTGGTCTGAGTCCTGCTGGGATGGAGGCTGGAGAGTGAGCTGGTCAGAGAAAAGAGAAATGCTGCAGTGTCCCAGGGGAAGGGTCTGTCCTTCCCGAGGCTGGATTCAGCTGGACACTGCTGAATCCCAGTCATGTCTGGCTGGGCAGGTGCTGGTGCAGTGCTCTGAGGCACAGCCCATCTTCCCTATCTGTTTGCAGACCCAGGTGAAAGCAGAAAGAGAGGCAGGAGGGGGTGGGAAGTGGCTTGGACAAGGCTGTGGAATCCCTAGGAAATGCCACAGCTTGGCTGAGGCAGCTGCTGCTCCGTATCCCTCTCATGCCAGATCCCTGTCCCAGCACAGACGCTCCCATTGCTCTCCTGAGCACTCAGCCCCCTCACCCACATCCCACCCTTCCCCTCCAGCCCTGGCAGCGTTCCTGCCTCAGCCAGATGTGGAGAACAAAAGGAAAAGCTTGGATCAAGTGAGCAGCCCTACGGCACTGACAGGGCAAGGGCGGCCAGAGGAGAGGAGAGAGGGGAAACAGCCCCACGGCCGAATGTCCATGGCCACAGACTGTCCCCATGGCTCAGTGTCCGTGGCCACAGACTGTCCCATGGGTGAGTGTCCATGGCCACAGACTGTCCCATGGCTCAGTGTCCGTGGCCACAGACTGTCCCCATGGCTCAGTGTCCGTGGCCACAGACTGTCCCATGGGTGAGTGTCCATGGCCACAGACTGTCCCCATGGCTCAGTGTCCATGGCCACAGACTGTCCCCATGGCTCAGTGTCCATGGCCACAGACTGTCCCATGGGTGAGTGTCCATGGCCACAGACTGTCCCATGGCTCAGTGTCCATGGCCACAGACTGTCCCATGGGTGAGTGTCCATGGCCACAGACTGTCCCCATGGCTCAGTGTCCGTGGCCACAGACTGTCCCATGGGTGAGTGTCCATGGCCACAGACTGTCCCCATGGCTCAGTGTCCAGGGCCACAGACTGTCCCATGGGTGAGTGTCCATGGCCACAGACTGTCCCATGGCTCAGTGTCCGTGGCCACAGACTGTCCCCATGGCTCAGTGTCCGTGGCCACAGACTGTCCCATGGGTGAGTGTCCATGGCCACAGACTGTCCCCATGGCTCAGTGTCCGTGGCCACAGACTGTCCCATGGCTCAGTGTCCATGGCCACAGACTGTCCCCATGGCTCAGTGTCCATGGCCACAGACTGTCCCATGGGTGAGTGTCCATGGCCACAGACTGTCCCATGGGTGAGTGTCCATGGCCACAGACTGTCCCATGGCTCAGTGTCCATGGCCACAGACTGTCCCCATGGCTCAGTGTCCATGGCCACAGACTGTCCCATGGCTCAGTGTCCATGGCCACAGACTGTCCCATGGCTCAGTGTCCATGGCCACAGACTGTCCCCATGGCTCAGTGTCCATGACCACAGACTGTCCCATGGCTCAGTGTCCATGGCCACAGACTGTCCCCATGGGTGAGTGTCCATGGCCACAGACTGTCCCCATGGCTCAGTGTCCATGGCCACAGACTGTCCCATGGGTGAGTGTCCATGGCCACAGACTGTCCCCATGGCTCAGTGTCCATGGCCACAGACTGTCCCCATGGGTGAGTGTCCATGGCCACAGACTGTCCCATGGCTCAGTGTCCATGGCCACAGACTGTCCCCATGGCTCAGTGTCCATGGCCACAGACTGTCCCCATGGCCGAACACTGAGTTTTCCCAGGTGCTGCTGCCCCATCCCTAAATCAGCTGTTGGAGGTGCAAGAGGGAGGCCAGTAACTCCTGGTTCCTGTGCCTGCCAGTGCTGCTCTCTAGAAAAACAAGGGAAGATGCAAGACTGGACTGCCCTCACTGGTTTTGCTGAATCCACTGCATTTCAGATCTAATAATGTCTCCATGTTGCTTCAATTGTCTCTTCTGAGGCACAGCTGTGACTCTCCCCCCCGAGCTCTGTGGCTGCAGAAAGGGAAATAAAACCTCGCCAGTGCCTTCGACACAGCAGCCTTTTAACATCCAGCCTGTTCCCTACGTTCATACATCCTGTATCTCCAGCTACTGCCTCCCTGCTAAAGAGACTCCTGGAACTGGATCCTTATCTCAAGCTCTGGTATAATCTGGTTAAGGAGTTTTTTCTCCTGGGATGAAGGTGATGTTTCTGTTTAAGGCTGCAAAGTAGCATTTAGTAGAAATGGGTTCATTTCCTGCCTCCTGGACGTTCTGCCACCATCTTCCACATCCACCCCACCTTTATTTGGATGCTAAGTCAGGTGATAAATCTTGGTGGAGAGCCAGGAGGAGCTAGTAACTGGTGGCCATGGACACACATGAAATCAGTCATGAGAAGGTCCCTGACTGGAGAGATCCTGCACTCCTCTTGCCTGCAGTACCTCAGATTTTGGTAAAAGACCAAACTCAGACTTTCCTGTTTGGCATCCAGACCCCAAAGCTGGTCAAGGCATTTGGGCCCATTTGATTAGAGGGTCTGTTACTGCGCTCTCAGCTTCTGTTGCCTGTGGGATGAACAGAACTGCCCTGGCAGCGGGGAGCCCTGTACAACCCAGCACGGGTGGGTGACGAGCCAAGCACCCTGCTCCTCCTCCAGAGCGTGCTCCAGGTCAAACAGGGCTGGCCATGGAGCAGCTCAGTGATGCTGATGTTTTATATTCCTGCTGCAGTCAGGGGTGCAAAGCCCAGCTGTGACTCAGGGTCCCCTTTGCGTGAGTGCAGGTGGGAAAATAGCTCTGGCCATGAGTCCAGGGCAAGCCAGGTTCTCCAGAGCTCCAGGGTTACTGTTTGTGCTCACACTCTGCCAGAGCACAACCTCTGCACCTTTGCATCGTGGTTTAATATCCAGCTTTTTGCCTGAAGGGGCTCTCTCCCTCCTGGGCCTGCTTTGCATTTGCACTCAGGGCACCAGTTAGACATTTTCTGCCCCTCGTGTGCAAGGGAACAGTAATTTGTTTCCTGGATATCCCCTTGTCATTCCTCTGACAGTTCCTCTCCCCAAGGAGCTGTTGGCTTCCCCATCTCCTCTGAGGCAGTGAAGCTGCCAAAGTCCATCTCAGCCCATCTGGACTGAAAACTCCTCTCTGGCACTCTGCCCCCATCTGCTCGGGTGAGAGGAATGTGGAGCCGTCAAACACAAGAACTCCCTCGGTCTGGCAGCGCACGTGAAGGGAGGAGGAAGCCTGGGCTGTGTCTGTGCCTTCCATACGTGCTGGATGCCCTGCACTGACCACTGCCCAGGAGGAGAAGGCGCTGCCAGGCAGGGCACTGCCTGCTCAGGGCAGCACAGCTGCCTCGGGAGCAGAGGAGGAGACAGGGAATGGCAGTGTGAGCTGAGGGAAGGGCACACTGCATCCAGCGTGAAGGAGCTTTGAACTCTAAATTAGAGCAGTGGAGAGCACAGGGGAGTGGGCCAGAGGGATCTGATGGTCGGTGGCTGCTGGGCCAGCTCTGGGCCAGGTCTGGCTGTCACGTCTGTGCTCCCGGGTTGTCTCTGCATCTGTGAGCTCTAAAGGGCTCTTAGTCCTCAAGCCCTGCCCCAGCCCCAAATTCGAGGATTTCTGAGCTTCAGTGCATCCTCCTGAATGCTCTCAGGGCAGTGCTCAGTTCCATTTGGATCAGCAGCTCCATAACCTCATTCTTGGAGCATTCAGACAGAGCATCTCTCCACACAAAAACAACTGCAGCTATTTGTTCTCTGGCCGAGATTTCTGACTGCTGCCTTTTGTTTGGGTTTATTTTATTCTCAACATACATAAAGAAAACAAAACCAGTGCAAATAATAGTCTGAAGCAGCTAGAGTTGCGTGGCAGGAGATGTGGCAGTGGAACAAGGAAAATATTCTTATGGGGTTTTTTTCTGAGTAGAACTGGTTAATCTCAGGTTCAGACTTTCCCTCACTCAGCAGGCCTGTCCCACAGTATTTACTTAAAATCTCAGCAGAGTGCATTGAAACAACGTTAGAGGTGAGGCAGGAGCTCGTGAGAGCAATCGGGGCCGGGTGCTGCGGGACGGGGCAGGGTGTGGGCTCACTGCAGGCTCTGCCCTGCCTGCCCACAGCCCCTGCCAGCTCCCTCTGCCTGCACTTCGTGTTGGCATTCTGCCCCCTGCGAGGGACAGCTCAGGGAACAGAGGTGCCATAGCTCTGTGTGGGAGCTGGGCACTCCCTGTCCACCCCACGATGTCCTGCTGTGGGGACAGGCCGGACAAGGGACACCGCTGATCCCCGGGGAGGGCATTGCCACTGCCACGGCCACTGCCATGTTCATGACCCCCTTGTTCCCAGCGAGGGCATGGGAGGGCTCAGCCGCCCCTGGCCAGAGCTGGCCGGGTCATCTTGAACCCGGTGCAGTTCAAGGCGCTGCGAAATCTTTGTTTTCCTTAAAGGACTTTCCTTGTCCAAGCCAGGCTGAGCTCAGCTGGGGCCGCTCCACAGCCGCCCTCGGCCAGGAACCCTTTTCCCTCTGCTGAACGGGGCTCAGGCAGATGTTTCTCCACATCCACGGCTGGCAGAGCTCTTGAAGAGGAGCTGTCTGTGCACCTCTGTCCCGTCCACAGCAGCTCCTCCCATCCCTGTCAAATCCTTCCAGCACCGTCCTCCCTGCAGAGCGTTTGTGCCTGGGCTGGGGACAGCAGGGAGGAGATGCAGAGCTGTGCAGGGGATTAAAACTGGCTCATGTTGTTACCCCAACAAATCTACTCCAGCCTGCAGGGGCTCAGTGCTCCATTTGGCATTTTTTCACCAGGAAAAACATTTACTTTGGGAGAGGAAAGAGTAAAACAGAAAATAAGCTCACCAATCCAAAAATAAAGAATGGATTCAGAAATCCTCTAGTGCCTTTTTGGATGATTTCATATCTAAAGGAATGAATCCATAACACAGTAATGCTGATTCTGACATTTGAGTATTTACAGTGGGATCTTTTGCAGGTGGAACTTAGAAGAAGAAAAAAAAAAAAAAAAGAATAGCTCAGAGGGCAAAGGTTTTGTTTAAAACTGTACAACAGACTGTAACTTAGCACCAAAGAGCAAGAAAAGCAGTTTATTGGCTTCTCACGAGCACTGGGGTATCAAGACATCCTGATGAGGAATGGATGCATTTCAGGAAAAATTCTGAGCAAGAAACCATCTTAGTTACACAAACCTTCCCTTGCCTGGTTGGTAAAAGGTTGGAATGGGACGCAAATCCAGGTGTTTGAAGGAGAGAGAGGCTCCAAAGGGGCAAATCCCCGATTTCGTGCTGCTGGAAGTTTAAGAATGAAGTGTGGGAAGAGACATCTGTGGAGGCAGGAACCACAGGTCGTGCTCTGAGACACAGGAATGAGGGACAGGGCATGGGGAACGGCCTCAGGCCGATCAGGGCAGGTTTATGTGAGGTATTAAGAGGGAATTCTTCACTCAGAGGGTGGGCAGGCCCTGGCACAGGGTGCCCAGAGCAGCTGCGGCCGCCCCTGGATCCCAAGGCCGGGCTGGCCGGGGCTGGGAGCAGCCCCAGGGCAGGGGTGGCACGGGGTGGTCTGCAAGGTCCAACCCCTCCTGAGAACGCCTCTCTCAGTTAACTCCGCTCCTCCTCTTGTCCCCCCCCCTCTGTTGCAGGGCCGCTGCATCAACTTCACCCGGGTGAAGAACACGGAGACCCCCCCCAAATACCCCCTCAACAACTCGTACCCCTCCGCGCCGCCCCCGGCGCCCATCTACACCCCGCCGCCCCCCGCCCCCATCTACAGCCCGCCGCCCCCCAGCTCCCCTCACGCCCCCTCGCCCTCCTCCACGCTGCCCCCGCTGCCGCCGCCGCCGCCCCAGGCCCCCCCCCCCGGCCGGGCGCCGCCGCCGTCCCGGCCGCCCCCCCGCCCCACGGCCTGAGGGCCGCCCCCGCCGCGCCCCTGCCCAGCGCCCTCCCAGCAGGACTGCGCCTCGCCCCGCTGGGGCCCGGGCCCGCCGCGCTCGGGGATGGGCGAGCCCAGCCCCGGCCACCCCGCAGCCGCCTTCTCCTCTCGTTTTCTCTCCTTTCTCGAACCCCCCCACTCCCCCCGCCCCGAGCATCAGTGCCGCCAAACTCTTCGGCGCAAGGAAAGCCCAGAGACTGCGGGGACGCGGTGAAGAACTCCAGTGCCGTCCCAGCAAGGCCGCGCCGCCGCCCGGGCCCCGAGACCTCCCTGTGCCTTACCACGGTGACCCCTGGATTCATTGGGAAAAAGGAATGGGTAACTAGAGCAAGCTCTGTGCAAAGGAAATTCTCTCCGGGGAAGGACTGCAAAGGACTCTTGCCGGTGCGGAATCCCAGCCAGCGACCTGGGGAGGGCTGACAGGGACACACGGGACAGCGACCGCCCCTCCCTGCCAGCGAGGAGCGACAGCAGCAGCTCTGCAGGTGCAGGAGCCCAGAAACCTGGGCAGAACTGGGGACAGGCAGCTGTTCCCACGGACCAGGAACTGCAGACGGGAAGGTGTTGTCACCTCCGAGGGTCTGGAAAGGAGAAGGGGGTGTGGATTGGAGGATGTTGGTTTGTGGAAGTGCAGGTGAATGGAAACAGAGTCACTAAGAAAACGGATTGCATGGGAAAATGAACCCCATCCCTGAGGACAAGGAATAATTGAGGACAGGTCAGCCTTCAGTGTTCCCAGTGGGACAGAGCAGGTCATAACCATTGAGGAATTCGGGAAAGGCGTGGTCAACTGAAGAGTCTTTGCATTCATTTTAGGCGATTCTGTCCATCTAGTCAGTCACTCCACAGTTCTGCATTGTGATTTAATGCTGGTTTCCTCTTAGAAGGGAAGGACTCTGGATGTAAACCAGAGGTTCGGTGTCTCGAGTTCCCTAAATCCAGCCCTGCTTGGGCTCCTTGTTGCCGTCAGTTTGAAATGGTTGCCACTGATGCGTCCCTGTTTTTCTGTAAATTGAATTCTTTCACCTTAAAAATGTTTCCACGTGGATTGTTTTGTTTTGTTTTCCTTTCCTAAATAAGTAGCAGATGCCTCCCAGCTCGGAGTGAAGAAGAGCCAGTGTGCTTACTCACTCTTGTCAGCTCTCACCAGCATCACTCCTATTAGCGGTTGTTGACTAAGGCAAACCCCCTGGGACAGGCCAGATGGGAATCAGTCTGCCAAGAAATGCACTGGCTGCATTTCTCCTGCTTCCTCCTCACCTTCAGGGGACCCCCAGCACATCCCAGAGCACCTCCTGCACACTCCTGTATCCTACAGCCATCCTGAGCACCTGCCTGCAGCCCAGGGCAAGAGCCAGGGGAGGTCCCTCAGCCCTTCAGACAGAGCTCCCTGATTGCCCCTCGGGATCAGTTCTCACAAAACCCTCTGTGGAAATCTCACAGGAGAGAAACCACCTTTGTAGCTGCAGTTCTGTGAGTAGCGAAGGGTTCTCATCTCATTTTTTACCAGATAAAGAAATGCTTTGCCAAGTACTTCCTTCAGTGCTTTTGGAAATATCAATTCTAGCTTTTCTAGCAAAACAAGAAAAAAAAAAAAGAAAAAAAAAATCTCAAGTAGGAAAGGGAACAGAGGAAAGAGACTCAGTGGAGACCTACCCTGGGCTCCTTTGGGTAAGGACAGCAGGGAACCCTTGGCACGAGGCTCTGGGTCTCTCCCTCCCTCTGCTAGGTCAGGGTCAGCTCTTAGGTGAGGTAAATCCATCAGTCCTGAGGTCCTGGGACTGAATCCCAGGCCGGGGCTGTGCTCCCCAAGGCCCTTTGATCCCCCCACTGTTCTGTCTGCGGGCAGCACGGAGCAGTCCCCGACCCGGAGCAAATTCCCCTTGTGCTGCTCCCACAGGATGATGCTGGCGGTGGGAGGGGAAGCTTTAACACCCCCGCTCAGATTGGGATGGGCTCCCTCGTGGACGGACGGGATCTGGTCAGGCAAAGAGCTGCTTGCTTCGGTTTGCTTTGGTTTGCTTTGGTTTCACGATGGAAGGTGTGAAAACTGGGAGTAGTGTAACACAGGATCCATGTCCCCAACACATCCTCAGCATTTCAAAAACGTTTGGGAAGGAAATTGGTTTTCAACAATACAGCATTGAGAATTTTATTTTTTTAAGCGTCAATTAGCCAATAAGTTGGTTAATTAACCAATTGACCAGTAAACCTCCTGCTGGGGGAAATAGCAGTGTATTCTCCATGACTTCTTTGTAGATATACGTAGAAATTCTCATTGTCCCCAAACTAAGGGGGAAAAAAACCCCCACCGATTTAAAGAAGCAAAATAATGCCTAGATCAGGCTAGAAAAATCAGGATTTTCAAATGCTCCCTTTGTAATCATCCAGTTTAAGAAAAAAATCAAGCTCCAAATTTTTGTTGTACATATTGTTGCTGCATGCTTACCATATGTTAGATGGAAGCATTTCCTATCCGTTGTGGATAAAAGAACATTTTTCAAGTTGTAGTAAATTATTATAAAGCCAATGACATTTCATGGCATGTTATCGTATCAAGCTGTGCTTGTTGTATTTTTTCTTTATGGTTGTATTGCTTTTTTTTTTATAAATGTACAAATATTTCCTGTAGTGACGAGCATCTGTTTTACATGGCATTAATTGGGGCACTGCAGCTCCCGGCTACTCAGGCCCTCGATCCATCGGCGCAGGGTTTTTTGCACGTGGATCTGGGTGGGATCTGGCTGGAGCTCCTGAAAAAAACCCACACGACTCTGCAGAGGATTGGCCTTGGTGACCCTTCCTAGCGTTCCCAGAAAAATTAGAGCACGTCTGGTGGTGAATTTTGTACCTGGTTTGTATTTGGGAAGGAATTCTTCCCTGTGAGGGTGGGGAGGCCCCAGAGAAGCTGGGGCTGCCCCTGGATCCCTGGCAGTGCCCAAGGTCAGGTTGGACGGGGCTTGGAGCAGCCCGGGACAGTGGAAGGTGTCCCTGCCCATGGCAGGGGTGGCACTGGATGGGCTTTAAGGGCCCTTCCAACCCAAACGAGTCCGGGGTTCTGTGATTTAGGATCAACCTAAATCTGGCTGCAGAAATGGCTCCCGAAAGTACCTCACATGCCTTTAAAAGCCACACTCCCCTTATGCTGCACCCTAAAGATTAATTTAGGAACTTAATGGAAGAGTGAAAACTTGGTCCTGAATTCAAACCAGCTTCCAGTGACAATTAATGCTATGTAAATGAGGTCGAATTAGCTGGAGCACCCTCCACTGCACTGTGGTGCCCTATGTACTCTCTGTCTATAAACCTTTCCCAGTCCACACCAGCCAACCTTTAATTAAATGTTCATTCCAGACCAAAAGGAGCTGAGTGATGCCACAGCCAGCTCAGGGACCCCAGCAGGTCTCACCAGCTGCACGTGCTCCAGTGAGGGCTGGTGTGAGCAGCAGTTCCCAGATGTCTGATGGCACTGAACAAACAAGCAGTTGTTTCATTTGCTCCTTGATTCCTCCCCTTGTTTCTCGTTCATTCAAAACTTTCTGTCAGTGCCTGGCAGCCTCCAAGGGCTGAGCAGCGGCGCTGGACAAAGGTTCAGACTGTTTTATTTTATTTCATTTTACTTGCCCAGTGTTACCAAGTGTTGCTGGCTGTACTTTGAAGCGCTCACCCACACGAACTCTGTGGTCACCTGAATTCTCTCTCTGCTCCCTGGTGTGTGAAGGCATCTTCTGTGACTGTTTATTCTGGGGAAGGGGCATGTCTGGCTCTGAGGGCTCTGGCAGGATTTGGGAACGTTGCCTTGTTTGTGGTGCTGGTGCAGGGGAGGAGGAGAACGGTCCCTGTTTGGATGTTGAATTTCGCGTTGCCAGGGCTGTGCAGTGATGTTTTACTCCCTCTGTTTGTTGCATGTGTCACTTGTTAAATTCAGTCATTACTCTTGCTGACCTTGATGTTATTATTAAAGAACTACACGAATCTCTGCTGGGCTCTGAACAATTCCTTGCCAAGGCAAAGCAAATCCTGGGCAACAGATTCTCATAAACTGGTTTTTCATTACCCTGGAGAACTCGAGCTTGGTGATTTTCTTCCCAAGAGCCCAGAGCACTTCTGACACAAAAGCTGTTTTCTTTGGGATGTGACAGAGCCTAGACTGTCAATTCCTCCCAGAATCTCCCTTTTCACAAAACTGGCTCAGGAACCTTCACCAGAGGTGCCTCTAACAGGAATAACCAAGCTTAGCTACCCCAGCTCATCCGGATTTTGATATGGTTGTTCTGATATTCCGTGGAGCGTGAAGAAGTTCAGCCTCTGGCTCTGGGCCCAGCCAACACCTGCCCAAGCTCACAGGCTTTACCTTCCTCTGCAAAGGTGAGCTGGCTGTTCCCTCAGCACATCAGACCCTGCTTGTCTGGACTCAGCCTGCTTTTTCCTTCCCGTGTTTGGTTTAAACCAAACTTGTACCTGGAGAACGCCAGAGGGAAGTCGCAGTGCTCAGCAGGTCCTGCTGTCACTCAGACAGAAGGTGTTTTTTAAATGGAGACTCCAAGAAAATCTCAGTTGCTTTGCTCGGAAGGGGTCAGGTGAAAAAACCCAAGAAAGTTACACCTGAGCTTAGCCCAAGCTCAGAAGGGACGATGCAGAGCCGCTCTGATGGCAGCTCTGGGTCGCTCAGGGCAGGGAAATACACAGGAGTGGCTGCGCAGCTCTGCTTAAAGAACCATCGCTGGTCTGGGGAGACAAAACCAGGAGAACACGGGGACCGGGGCAGGCTGGATTGCCTTTCCCTCAGCTCCAGGAACCCCTCGACCCCCAGGGAGCCCCACTGCGCTGCCACCACAGCACCAGATCAGGACAGGGCAGATGTCCCCAGGCAGAAGGTTTATTTTGGAGCCAAGTGTCCCCGCAGCATCACAGGGACACGGCCGGTCCGTGGGCACCCCGAGCCTGGGTCATGGCCGGCAGCTGGACCCAGTGGGAGCAGGGCTGGGCTCCCAGTCCGGTGCTGAGGGCACTGGGGGGCTCGGGGAGGGGTGTGGGGGAGACTGGGATGGGGCTGGGGCAGCTGCAAGGAGCCAAATGGTGGGTCCTGGCTGGGCCATTTGCAGGGATTCCTCTTCTTTTTGTGCTGAGGCTGCAAGGGAGAGGCCACTCCGTCCTGGGCTTTGTCCCTCTGGCCAGAGGCTGTGCCGGACACACAGTTACAGGTCAGGGGGCCCGGGTGGGCTCAGGGAACAGCCCCCGGCCCTGGCTGTGTCTGGGGGGCTGTTCCCAGGGCTCTCCCTGCCAGTGAATCCTGCTTGTTCTTCCAAAGGCTCATCTGCCCTGGGAAAGCTGAGGAGCTCCTCACTTGGCAGGGAAAGAAATTGCTTTTTTCTCCCTAAATTTGGCAGAGAAAGCCCCATCTGAGTCATAGATAAGGGTTTGTGTGCGGCTGATGGAAACGCCAGGGGGACTCAGACACAGCATCCTCTGCTGTGGTGCTGCTGGAGAGTGTAATGCATCTTTTTATTTCAGAAACAGCTATAAAGTGACTTGTAAAAATAACACGAGCTATAAAATAAATCACCCTGGATGCAGACTGTGGCTGAAAGTCTGTAGCACATTGCCAGAACTTTCAGATTATTTAAGTATTTTTTAATACTTAAATGTTTTGAAGGGTCCTTCCTGGTAGTGTGGGAAGGAAAAATATCTTGGAAAGGTGCAGAGCACGAGGGAAAATGTTTTCTCATGCCACAAGGTCAGTGCAGTTGTCCCCCAAGGTGAGGTGTCCCTGATGGTGAAGGACTTGTCGCCTCCACCCAGGGGACATCCTGGCTTGTGCTGATGTGGCCAGAGCTGCAGCCCGAGCAGGGAATTCTGTGGCTCTTCACAGACATTAAATCGTGGGGCCTTTTCCAGAGCTGGAGGAATTAACAGGGATGGAGAAACCATAGCGTGCAAAAATACCACAGGGAGTGGAAAACTGAACTTAGCAATGAGGTAACTCCTACTCGCAGGAAAGCTGGGGATTTCTAAATTCCACTTTCCATTCCCATCTCAAATCCTCTCTGGCATCCCCTCTGGGTGTGTGAGTCTTCAGCTGCCTCCAGGAGATGCTTTGTGCTTCTCCCCTGCTGCCTGTGAGACCCTGTGGTCAGTGTGGGCCCACCAGGGAGCAGGGGTGTCGGGATCCTTTCTCGAGGTATTTCTTACTCAATGGAAAGTCTCTGGGAAAGGAAAAGCCGGGCAGGAATAGGGAATGTCTGCATTCCTTCAGTCTGTTCCTGGTGACATGTGAAACGTGAGCACTTCTGGCCTTGACAAGCTCTGCCTGCCAGTCAGCATTCCCATGGAATATCCCATCTTGCCGTGGCTGTGACCTGTGGGGGCAAATCTGGAGCTGTTTGAAAGAAAAGCTGGGAAAATCCTCTGGGAAAGTGAGATTTTTGGGCTCTGCAGTGCCTGGGTTCAGACAGGATGAAAATTTCTGTACATTGCAGATGCTCCTGACTGAAGGGGAGGAGGCTGGGATTGATTCCCGGGTTTTATTTAAGGTGTGGGCACTTGTGAGCCTCTGAATACCTTAAATAAAAGGATGAAAGGATGAAACACCTGGAAATGCCCTCCCCGTGTGCAGGGCCCCACCCTCCCTGCTCTGAAGGGCTGCAGTAACCACAGCAGCGGCAGATGTGGAAAAACAACACTGGGAATGAGTGGGGGGTATTTTCAGCTGTGTCTAAGGCAGGGCAGGGAGGGAGCCAGCCTGGGCTGCAGGGGCAGCATTCCACAGACTGCCAGAGCTGGTGCCACGGGACAGAACTGGGGAGCTTCTGCTTTGGTGTGAGCTTGACAGTTGATAACTTTTTGGGGGTAGGGTGAGTGTCTGGGGGCGTGCGATGCTGAAAGTAAAAGTGATCCCAGCCGCCTGTCCCACAGCCTGTCGTGGAAACTGGAGAGGTTTCCAGTTGCTAAAAATGTATTGAAATAACTGCAGCAGCATCAGACAGCTTCTTGTTTGTTTTTTCAAACAGCCCAGCTCAGAAGGTCAAATTCTGAAGTCATCATCACTTGTCTGCCTCTGCCTGTCCCTGTCTGGGGAGGGATTGGGGTGGCTTGGGCCAGGCTGCTCCTCCAGCCTGAGATAATCCAGCAAAAATAATCGACTTGCAAAATAAAATAAGTCTGGTTTTTCATTAAGGAAGGATGGGGAGGCACATAACCTGTCAAGGGTGAAAGAGGGAGTTGTTGGCAGAGCTGTGACTTGTGTCCTGGGTGCTCTGAGACATTCCTGTGACAACAACTCCTCCTCCAGACATGACAGCAAACCCTTGTTCTCTCCTTTGCAGCTGTAGGAGAATCTCATAAGATGCTTTTTGGGAGACTGAGGAAATTTGCATTGACCCAGATAAGGCAGAGAAATGCAGTTTTAATTCCTGGCTGTGGCAATGGGCGTACAGCTGAGGGTACATGGGACCCTCAGCTTTAATTCCTGGTACATGGCAATGGGCGTGGCTGAGGGTACATGGGACACCCTCAGCCTTCAGAGGCAAAAAAAAACCCAGGAAAAGTGTTCAGCAGTTTTGCTCCTGGGACAGTGGGAGGTGTCCCTGCCCATGGCAGGGGTGGCACTGGATGGGCTTTAAAGTTCCTTCCCACCCAAACCATCCCAGGGTCCCATGATTTGCAGGTGGTGCAGCATCATCCCCCAGGTTCCTGCAGCTGTGCTGGGTTAAACCCCCTCAGTGCCTGGTGGCATCAGCCACAGGGGTCCTGGTCCCCACCTGTGCCTTTTTCCAGCCTGGATGTTCCTGTTTGGTTGATTTGCCCCTCTCCAGGATGGGCTGTGAGGGGGGGTCTGTCCCTCACTGACGGCGTCTGCCTGCCCTGAGGAACAGAGGGAGCTGTGTCTGGGGACAGCTGCTGGTGCTGGAGGCGCTGGGGCGTCCTGGGGATGTTTTATGGAACAAGGACTGCAGGGTTTGGCCTTCACTTTATACCCCTTCCAAAGGATTCTTTCCTGCAACAGCTTGGCTGACTCAGGCACCAGCTGGGCCAAGTGCGGGACCACCCAGGCCAGCGGCCCCATCCACTGTGGCACATTTCTACATTCCCACAACATAAAATTAAATAAATAAGAAACAGACCCAAATGTGAGGGAGAAAAAAGAAGGCACAAACTGCTGGAGAACAGCCAGGGAATCCATTGATTCGGTAGGATAAACACAGATCTTTGTGGGGAACAGCAGGTAGGGATCCTGTTGGCTTAAGGGGTCTTTGATTATTCAGGGTTAGCAGGCAGAGGTCGGGAGCACCATGAATAATTCACAGTGAATCCAAATCTGGGTTTGGAGAAGGAACTCTGACACCTCTGAGCTCCCACAGCAGAACAGCTCTGGAACCAGTCTGAACAGGGGAAATCACAGAAATCCCTGCGTGGGATTGCCGGGGGGGGAGGAAACTTCCCGCTGGCTCCGGGGGTGGGCGCGGGGCAGGACATGGGGGACACGAGGGACACGGGGGACACGGGTGGCACCACCGGGGGTGTGCAGGGCAGAGCTCCTGAGCTTCTTCTGGGAGATCTTCACCTCTCCGTGTTTGCTGCAGTACTTAGGGGAGGAGAATGCTGAGTCCCCAGAGGAAACGTTTGCGTTTCTCTACAAAGTAATTCAGATCAAGGCTTTAAACAAGGGAGATTTATTTGCTGTATTTGTCTGAAAACAACAGCAGCAAATTATTTATCTGAAAAAAATATTTACTGCGAACTGTAGTCGGGCAAAACTGAAAAATAAACAGTTTTTTCTCCCTTCTCTCTGCCCCCCTTTTTTTATTCTTTCTTTTTACCAGAGGCCTTTTTGAGGTCTAATGCATTTTTCAAGCTGACAATGGTTACTTTATGCTCTGCTGCAGATATCTAAAGCATCTTGGCAGAGTCACATTTACAGACAGCCTTACGGATCCCTTCTCCAGAGGCCTGATCCGATGGGTGCTCATGGCTGGAGGCTGTGGGATGGTTTCTCTGAGTGTTTCCTCCCCAGTTATCCCAGTGACAGCTGGGAACAGCCGTGGTCCTGCAGTGATGGGCTCCTCCTGCTCAGGAGCTCTGCTGCCACCACGAATGGTCCTGGTCCTGGTCCTGGTCCTTGGTTCATCCCTGCTGCAGACAAACCACTGCAGGAGCTAAAGGAGTTCAGTGCAATCCTCTTGAATAACTCTGAGCTGAAGCACCAGAGAAGGGGTTTGAGTTCATTTGGGGCGGTTGCAGCCGGCAGAGTGTCCGGTGCCTGTCAGGGAATTCTCTGAGATGTTCCTTTCCCTGTGGTCCTCGCTGTGCTTGGAGAAAATGCCTTTGGATTCAAGTGATGCCAACTCCTTCTGGGCTCAGCTCGGCTCCGCTGAGCTTGCACAGACCTCGGAGAGAGGGATGCCACCACCATGGGGACAGGAGCTCGTGGGAATGGGGACCCCGGCCCTGGGGGTTCCTCCCCCTGTGGCTGCAGGAGAGGACAGAGCAGTGAACTGCTCGTGTCCCTCACACTCCCCTCCTCTTCCCATCTATTTCCTGTCCAAAAATTCCTGACCGCTTTTCCCCTGCCTCTCTGCTGTTGTTGGAGCGTGATTTAATCACAGTGAGGTCCGCGGGGAGACAGCGAGGCAGCATCAGCTGCACTGGGGCTGTCTGTCTGTCTGTGTCTGTGTGTCCGTCTGTGTGCCTGTCTGCAGCCAGCTCGGTGATAAATCACTGCACTGGAACCTCAGGATGTTGGTTTGGGTTGGGTTTTTTCCCTCCTCCTCCTCCTCCCTCTCTGCAGCCGGGAAGGGATGAGCTGTGGGATGCTCCGTGTGCCGAGCCCAGAGCGCTGCAGTTTGTGATGCACGAACGCTGAGGGATCCCAGAGGGATCCCAGAGCTGCTTCCCGTGCTCCAGGGAGCGGGGAGGAGGCTGCTGGAGGAGCTCAGGGATCTCTGGCCCCGACAGGGAGGGGGATGCTGCCTCGATCAGCAATGCCTTGCAGAGCTGCACCAGTTTGCAGCAGGAGGGGAGCTGCTGGTGCTGCTGCAGGAGCAGGAGGGGCTGGGCCTGCCCTTGGACACGCTCTGCGCTGTCGGGGCTTTGGTTTTGTGCAAAAGCATCAAAGCTTTTCCCAGCTTTGCTTTGTCAGTCCAGTTGGGGCTGGTGCAGCCTGGAACATTTTTGCTCTGTATTAATTTTTAAATGCACTCCCGTCAGAGGAGCTGATTCCCGCTGGGCTCCCCGAGTGTGGACACCAAACCTCTGCTCCTCTGCCTCCCTCGTGGGCTTGGAGTTTCCTGAGCTAGTCCTGTGGGAGGTGCTGGCTTTTCTCTACTCCCAGCAGCTCGCTGTGGACACCTCAGCGGGTTTTGGGGTTGGGTTGGGGTATTTTTGACGAACTGTCCTTGTCCCCATGGGTCTGGTGTGTTGAGCAAAGTGCAGGACTGTCCAGCCAGGCTCTTGTGACAAAGCCACCACCAGGACTGAAGGCCCAGCCCTCAAGCTCTGTCTGAAGGAGACACAAGGGGGGAAATCTGAGTCAAAGCCCTCAGAACTGTCATTGAACAGGGAAAGAAGGGGGAGCAGGGAGGAGCTGTGAATTTGGCTTTGTTTCCTGGGCTGCAGAAGCCAAGAAGGGAAGGAACCATCCAAGAACAGACAAACCGGCATTTCTAAAGCAGAGCACTCCGCTTTTGGCATTTGCTCTAAAAATCAAGACAATTTTTGGAGCTTTTTATTGTTTAAAACCTACAAACAAGACAAGAACTTCAGTGCAAAACACAAGCAGTGAGCAGAGCGACCTCTGAGTGTGTGTCACCCACCCAGGGGTGGCTCCGGGCTTTGTTCAGTGCTACTCACTCAGGGTGCTGGGCTGGGCTGTGGAGCAGAGGGGACCAAGACTGGGGCCTCGGTGGGACCAGGGCTGGTGTCACCCTTGGGATGGCATCATCCTTGGCATAGTGCCACCCTTGGGATGGCATCACCTCCGTGCCAATGTCACCTTTGGGCTGGTGTCACCCTTGGGATGGTGTCACCTTTGGGATGGTGTCACCCCAGGGCCAGTGTCACCACAGGTCTGGTGTCATATGAGGGACGGTGTCACCCCAGGGACGGTGTCACCCCAGGGCGCTCTCTGGCTGTCCCCGCTCACCCCTGGCTCCTGCTCCTCGAGGCCCTCGGGCGCTGCAGCAGCTCCGGGGGCAGTGCTGGTGCTCAGTCTCTGGAGGCAGCGATGCGATCGACCTGCAAAAGGGACAGGAGCCATAAAAACAACAGCCCTGGGACAGGGAATGATCCCCCTGCAACAGGGACAGGCAGCCATGGAAACAACAGCCCTGGGACGGGGTCTTTGGCTGCTTGTGGCATCGATCCAGCACCACTGCAGTGTGGGGAATGAAAACCCCTGGATTTGAGGGGCCTTAGACACGTGGTAACACAAACGGGAGGGGTGTGACATCCAGAGCACTCCTTGGGGAGATGGGGCAGATTCCAAAGGGCAAAGGATTTAGGAGCAGGTTTGAGCTCTTGCTTTGTCTCTCCTGCTCAGCAGGAGCTGTGCCCTCAGTGGCACCTTGAACTGCACAAAGTGGCATCTGGTGGCTGAGCAGTGGCCTTTCCAGCAGGGGAAAATTCAGATGTCCTTCTCTGGGAGAGATGATTGCCCCCAAATGTCTGCCTCCTTCCCCTTTCACTGTGCTGGGCTTCACCCAGGTGAGACCCAGCCTGCAGGTGCTTCCTGAGCCCATTCCTGCCCCTCTCAGCTGAGCCAGCAAAGCCTGGGACAAACCTTGGGGCTGTGACCAACCCTTGTTCCTGGCTGGAAGCACCTGGAGCAGAATGAGAAGCAGATGACTTCAGCCCCTGCTGATCCCTGTCCCAGCTCCTGTGTCCATACAGCAAAAATTCCTCCCTAATCCAGCTGCTCCACTGCATGCAGGTGCCTCTGGACCCCCTCAGCTCCTGTCTGGCTTGGCTGGGGTCCTGCAGGGACATCCTCAAGCCACTTCATTCATCCACAGAGGCACTGGATTCATCCAACACTTCAGGCTGTGTCTGAGCCTTCCTGAGGGCCCGAGGGAGGGGACGTGGCTGTGCCAGGCTCAGGTGGAGAGGGGGAGGATGAGAACTGCCATCCTCTGTCAGCAAGGGCTGGCACACACCTTCACTGGGTCTCCGAAACCTGTCTCCTCGTGGTGTGGCTCAGTGGGAATTTCTCCTGCGTGCGTCATGCCCAGCTTTGTGCAGGTCTGAAATCCCCCCTAAATTCCAGCGGGTGAGGGCCGGAGGCTCAGGCTCGGTGTTGTGTCACCAGGGAGGCTGGAGGTCACCTCTGAGAGTGACCATCCTGCCCTGGTGTGGGGCCCGTGTGCCTGGGCTCTCCTCAGGCAGGGCCAGCTGGGGCTGTCCGGGCAGAAGAGAATTTTCCCTGTCAGCAGTTCCAGGGCTGGGCTGGGCAAAGCCTGGGGAAAGGAGCTGCTGCAAGGAATGCCAGCAGGGATGAGAGTCCCTGCCACGGCCCCGAGTGGCCCCCGAGTGGCCAGTGGCCACAGGGGCCATTCTGTCTGTGCTGGGCTCGTGCTGGAGAGGTTTGGTGGCTGCAGCTGGCTTTTCCCACCCACCCCCTGTACTGGAGGGTGGCTCTGGTTACGCAGCCAGCTTCAGGTACCTCGTGGGGTTTGTGTCCCCCTGTGCAGGCCATGAGCTCGGCCCAGCCCCCCCAGCCTTTCAGGGCTGCTTCTTGTACAGGAAAGGTCTTTGACAGGAGAAGCCTGAGCTGCTCCCTTTGTCTAAGAAAGTCAACGCTGGAGTTTGATGCTGCGTCCCTGGAGAGGCAAAGATCCCTGAGGAAACCAATCCCTGAATGGCCCAGCTGGAGGAGGGGGGGTTTCAGCGTTTTGTCACCGTGGGATTCCCTTTCAAAGCCACCCAGGTGTGTTTGAGCCCTGACCAAGCCCTGAGCCCCCAGCGTTGGTCTGACATGACCCCCACGGTCCCAGCTCAGCCTTACCCACGCAGGGCTCTTCCTGGGAAAAGAAGCCACGAATTTTCAGAAGTTGTGGAACGTGAGAAACGCTCACCGAGCACGGGGCAGGTATGGGCTGTGCTGACTGCAACCTTCTCAGTGATAGAAAAGGGGTCATTAAATAAGAATTAAGGAACAGAAGGTTGCAGGAACTGTTCTGCCTTAGGGGGATTTGATAGGCTTTCCACAGAGTGGAAAAAATCGGTTAGGAAAGGGCAGGTGAAATGCAAAAAATGAAATACAGGCTGAATCTCTGACCTGAAAAGAGCCTGGCTGGTCAGGAGAGGGGCAAGTTAAGCCCTGAGGTTTTCCGCTTTGTACATCCAGCTCTTAACTTCCACAGGGGCTACACCTGTTCTTAATGGATTTAACTGAAGACCAGTAATTCCGTTTGTTTCATGTAGGGCACTTGATTTTATTCAAAGGGTGAGATACAAAAAAAGTAAGCAAAGAGACAAAACCCAAATTATAAAACACTACAGACAAAAGTAAGACATCTTCTGCATACAGCACACGACAGGAAACACGGTACAGTCTGGTCCCCACAACCCAAGCCAGCTGGATATGTACAGCAGAGGCAGAGAATCTACAAGGGAGGAAATGTGGGTTTGCCACTCAAATGTCTATTTACAGAAACTGAATTGAAGGCAAATAGTTTTCTTTCCTTTTTTTTTTTCCAACCCAAATGTTTCTTCTTCCTGTTTCTGATGAAGAGGAGGGACTCCATGCTTTGAGGCAAGTTTGGTACATTCAGGTAGGATCCAAAATTAGCCACAGCTAAACACTGACGTGCCACTTAAGCCACTTAATTTTAGTCCCTCCCTCCATCCAACACGGCCACCAGGCACCTGCTTGTGGCATCAAGGACTCCTAGGGACAGCCAGGAAGGGGAAAGGCCCAATTCTGCACTGGTGTGGGTTTGACTTGTGCCTTTGGATGCTTCACTCTGCAGCTCAACCAGCCCCCCGTGCCTGGGCTGGGCTTAAGGCTCCACACTGAGGTTTTGCATGAGGCCCACGAGCTCCATCCCAGGTGACTGGGAAAGGCTCTGGGTGAAGCTTTTGGCTCTCTCAGCACAGGGGGCTGAGCCTGACCCAACACAGGGAGTCCAGGCAGCTTTTGGGACAGAAGAGCCACAGGAGACGGCCCTGCCCAGGGCCAGCCACCCAGGCACTGCTGGGGGCTCTTGGTGAGAATGTGCACAGACAGTGCTGACTAGGACAAATCTGGGAAAAAACTGTCCACAGCCCTTCTGCAGCAGGGCTGGGGGAAAAAAACCTTTCTGGCTGCAGCATATTCCATGTGCAGCTCCATTTGTGTGTGTGTGGAATCTTCCCAGCAGTGTGAAATCTGTCTGAGAACTGCTGGGCAGAAACATATGCTGAGCTGGGAGCTCTCTGGTCTTTGGAAATTAAAACCCCCCAAGACCTCAGGGCTTCCCTTGAGTCTCTGCAGGTGAGGAACAGAGTTATTTATACCAAAAATAAACTGTGACCAAAGCAGGCAGAAATAGGAGCTGCTATTCCAGGTGGCAAAAGCCTTTCTCTGTATTTACCTGTGGCTCAATTTTAGAGACAGGGCTACTGAATTTTTCAACATCTCAGTGAGGAAGGAGAGAATTTTACTGGCTCAGTAAGCAAAACATTCATTTGGGAGAGCAGAAGACTGGCTGTTAATAAATACCACGAGACATCCTAAAAGTTTTCTACGGAAAAGAGAAACATCATCTGTTCATCGAAATGCAACACGTGGACAAAATGAGGTAAGGAAAGCTAAAAAGAGTCCTTTGTACATTCTCACTTCACACTGCATGGCAACAACAACAACGAGATGCTTTAACAGGTTCCCTGCTACGCTCAGCAGAGAAATTCTTCACACAGGTGTGCTCCAGAGCATCCTTTGAGACCGAGCCTACAACATCCATCAGCCTCACTGCAACAGCTCCGAGCCCTCAGATTTGGCAGACAAGAGTTTGACACTCCAGGCAGTTTGCTGGCAGAGGTGGGGGTGGGCACTACCTGTTCCCCTGACCCATCAATACCCCCAGCTACACGGAACAAGGATTTGTCTGGCACAGCACAAGCCCAGAGAGCTCAGCACGAGCTCTGCAGCTCCACCGACACGGCCGCGTCACAGCGGACATTTCTGACTCAGACTCCTGTTCTTTGGTCCTCTTTGAACACAACTTTCACAAATGTCTAACAGCCTGCACTAACAAACTTCTGCTGAGCAGCAGCTTGTGTTCACAGGGGTGTCTGCCCCCCCTGCCCACGGGCAGCCCTCTGTGCAAGGCAGGGTAAAAGCAATGCTGGCTGCAGGCGGGGAAAAAGGGCATCCGTTCCAAAATAATTCCCTTGTGGGGCTGTTTCAGAACAAAGGATGGGGACACTGCACATCCCTGTGCCAGGAGGATCCAGGGGGAGCCCGGCCTGGATCCAGCCCTGCACAGTTTCTCTTAAGCAAGCTGGAGGGAAGAGGAAGAGGAGGAGGAGGAGCAGGAGGAGGAAGAGGAGGACCTGTCTTCCACCTGTTAGCACTGAACGTGCCTTGTTTTTTCCTTAAGGACAATTATCATCCTCCAGTGAAGCAGGGAGGGCTCCTGGTCATGTTTAGGCAGAGGCACAGCTGCCACAGGGCAGTGCCTCACACACACAGCATTTGCTGAACTAAAATGCAGCATTTACTACTTTGTTCTTAAACAGACACTGGCAGCACAATGTGTTCATAAATTAATAGTCTGAATATGATAATAAACACATACACTGGCTTTGAGAAGCTGTTTCCAGGCACGCAGCATTTCATTCTCACAATGAAACTGAGCCTTGAGCTGACACTGAACTGCAGTGAAATAGTCCCTGTGGGTTTATACATTGCAGAATTCCTGCAGAGTCTTTGGGAATGCCTTGCTCGGAGCAGCCATGGACCAGCCTGGGTCGTGTTTGTGCAGCACTTGGCGCCCTGTGCCAGGGGAACCGGGGTTTGCAGGGTGCTGGGCAGTCCCCAGGCACTGCATCTGCTAAAGCCATTTTTCAGGGGCAGTAAATGACCTGGAATATTCATCAGCACCACTTTATACCTGGTAGCATGTTTTTACGGTGCCTGTGAAAGGTTAATTCAAAACCCAGCAAGGTGGGAGGAAATTCACTTTTTTGCATTAGGAAATACATAATAACTGCCCTTTGATGACTCAGAAAAAGCCAACTTTTCCTCAGAAAAGTTTTGAGTCCTGAAGGTATATTTTCTGTGTCATTTCTGATTCTCTTCAAGCTTGTTATAGAAATATTACCAAGGTATTTATTTGTGTCGTGTTTATGGAGCCTTTTTATCCCCTTCAATTTGAAATCAGCTGAATTTGACACAAGTCACACAAGAACTGCTGCTAAATAAACCTGAGCCCTCGCTGTCATCAGGGGACTTTGGCTAAACAAGCTTCAGGAAGGAGCTTTAGAGCCCTCTCTGCTGGGGAGACACAAGGCAGAAACACACCCAGACCAGAGAGTGACCTGCAGCAAAAAGCCCTGCACAGAGCTGGGTCACTCAGGTGTGTGCACAGAGCTGGGTCACTCAGGTGTGTGCACAGAGCTGGGACACCCAGGTGTGTGCACAGAGCTGGGTCACTCAGGTGTGTCCACAGAGCTGGGACACTCAGGTGTGTGCACAGAGCTGGGTCACCCAGGTGTGTGCACAGAGCTGGGACACTCAGGTGTGTGCACAGAGCTGGGTCACCCAGGTGTGTGCACAGAGCTGGGACACTCAGGTGTGTGCACAGAGCTGGGTCACCCAGGTGTGTCCACAGAGCTGGGACACTCAGGTGTGTCCACAGAGCTGGGTCACCCAGGTGTGTGCACAGAGCTGGGACACCCAGGTGTGTGCACAGAGCTGGGTCACTCAGGTGTGTCCACAGAGCTGGGACACTCAGGTGTGTGCACAGAGCTGGGTCACCCAGGTGTGTGCACAGAGCTGGGACACCCAGGTGTGTGCACAGAGCTGGGTCACTCAGGTGTGTGCACAGAGCTGGGACACTCAGGTGTGTGCACAGAGCTGGGTCACTCAGGTGTGTGCACAGAGCTGGGTCACCCAGGTGTGTGCACAGAGCTGGGTCACTCAGGTGTGTGCACAGAGCTGGGACACTCAGGTGTGTGCACAGAGCTGGGTCCCTCAGGTGTGTGCACAGAGCTGGGACACTCAGGTGTGTGCACAGAGCTGGGACACTCAGGTGTGTGCACAGAGCTGGGACACCCAGGTGTGTGCACAGAGCTGGGACACCCAGGTGTGTGCACAGAGCTGGGACACTCAGGTGTGTGCACAGAGCTGGGACACCCAGGTGTGTGCACAGAGCTGGGACACTCAGGTGTGTTACAATGCCCCAGTGCCCCTCAGTTTGGGGGGAAAACCCTCAGCACTTGTTTTAAAAAACCCCAACCAACCATCAGCAGCAACAGCCACCAGCTCAGGGCGAGCACTGGTCACTCCTCTCTGCCCTCACCCCCACTGGCCAGCCAGTGCTCCCAGTCCCAGCTAGGGCGGGTCCCACTGGCCACACTGAGGTCACACCACGCCGTGGCCACCATGGCTACGAGATTGTCACTTGCTATGTTTTTGGCATAGATAAAATCCTTCTGGAGCAGCGTTCTCTCCTTGGCACATTCACCACGTGCCCAGGAGCGAGGAGGCTGTGACAGCTCAGCTGAATTCCCTCGTGTACCTGAGGCAGGAATTTACCCAAAGGCTTGTCTGCAGTTTCCTTCACTGGTAGAATATCTGCACAAGCGTGACCAGTACCAGCTCTTGTTCCAGGTGTGTATTCTGGTGTCCTGCTTCACTGCCTGAGAGCATGACAGCTGACTGATTAATTCCTTCAGTGGTTTCTCATCAATGACTGGAATGAGCCACATGGGGTAAGAGACAATGACATCAGCTCAAAGTAAAATGGAGGGCCCCTTACCTAGAAGACTCAGCAATCTTTAAGGAAAACCATTTAACATCTTTCATGGAAGTCTGTTGTTCAAAAAAACCCAGAGCTATTGACATAGCATGTGGAATCAATTGGACAATCACTAATGTAATGGAATTATGGTGATCTTACACACAAACAATGATTTAGCAAAATAAGATTTACCTAGGGGGCTTTAAAATCAAGTTATTTTGGTACCAAAAAAAGTCTTTCATTTAATTCCCCTTTGCCCCTATGATTCAGATGATCTTTCACTCTACAGTTACGGACTTGGCCAGATTTCTTGGAAAATCAACCTGCAGAGAGGGAGGAGAAAGAACAGGCTTGTGAGTATTTACACACTGTTTGTTTGTGTATAACTTTGTAACGTGTGGAATGTCTGTTCTGTGTTTCAACTGAAAACAACATATTCTCATGTTAATTTAGGATAATCAGTGCAGAAAAAAGTCCACAACCTTAATTGTTACAACTCCTCTCAAAACTAAGGAGGGAGTCCCTTTAGTCCACGTAGTTCCAGTGCTCAAATGATAAGAGGTCACTGATAACAGGTAGAGGCCAGTGTCTGTATTAAGATCAAATACCTAACACCAAACCGTTTGCCAAGCACCCTTGTGAGGGTTGTTGCCTTCCTCTGAGCTCCCTGCCAGCCCTCCAGAACCTGTGAGCTCCTACCAGACCAGACACACGTCCCAGCTCAGCCGCACCAGACTCGGCCGCATGTACTGGGCCTCCTCCCAGTTCTGTACTGGCCAGGACAGTCCTTGGACCTGGGCATTCCAGCAGCTCGAGCAGTCACACAGACACCCCCCGAGCCCTGCAGCATCGCCCAGCACACGGCAGCACACAGAGTGCAGGAGGAAGCAGTGCTGTACTCACATCATAGCCCCTGAGCACGGCGAGGTGGAACGCCAGCAGCTGGAGAGGGATCACACTCAGGATCCCCTGCAGACAGTCCACTGAGTGGGGAACTTTGATTGTTCTTTTGTTGTTCTTAATGGTCTCGATGTCCTCCTTGTCACAAATCACCACAGGTCGTCCCTGCAACAGAGGGGAATGCTGAAGGAAAGCAGGTCTCTGGAAGGTTCTTTCCTCACTTCTCTGCAGAGTGTCAGTGGCAAAATTTATTACTCAATTTAGAACCAAACAGCATCACATCCCCTGGGCAGCCCTGTGGGGTATTTAAGGGTTAAGCAGACCATGCCAGGCTTCTGCAGTTGTTGCAAAACTTGCTCTTGAAATGCCCACAGTACTTACTGAACTCACATGTGGGCAATGACACCGAAGTGAACAGTCTGGGTGTCTGTGAACTGCTCTTCTATTAAAAGCATCACTTCTGATGCACTGCAGACCTTACCAGGCCCTTACCTGCCGTGCAATGACCTGCTGGAGAGCGTTCTGGCACTTGGCATAGGTGTGGTCTCTCATGATGATCATGATCACAGGCATGAGCTTGTCCACCAGGGCCAGCGGGCCGTGCTTCAGCTCCCCAGCCAGGATCCCTTCCGAGTGCATGTAGGTGATTTCTTTTATTTTCTAGAGGGGGAAAAAATTCATAAAACTTTGAGCAACATGCTACTTTATTTTTTTTAATCACCTCTGTGAATTCTTGCACTTTGTGAAACTCAGTTCTGGCTCTCCTCAGATCCAAGCAAGTCAGGCCAAAAAACCCAGATCCGAGCAGTGCCCCTGGGCTGGGCTGTTCAGGCCACCAACACTTCCAGCTGTACCACCAAAGCACCACAGCCCTTATGACTTGCCATCAGCCACCACAGCCATCCTCCCAGCCTGACTGGGCAAAGTGGGGACAGCACTGACAACAGGAATCTCCTCAAATGTAGAAGCTGCAGTGTATGGGTTTGGAAAGTACACGCTCAGTTTTCAATTTATTAGGGTGCCCAGTTTGTGCAGTAAAGCATTCCCAGCGTGAACATGGAAAACATACCCTTCCAACCCACTGTAGCCTGTGACATGGGAATCTTCCAGCAGCAGCCTCAGCAATGTCACAGTGACTTTTAGTTATTTGTAATCATGGCACAGTTTGGGTTGGAGGGACCTTAAAACCCATCCAGTGCCACCCCTGCCATGGCAGGGACACCTCCCACTGTCCCAGGCTGCTCCCAGCCCCAGTGTCCAGCCTGGCCTGGGGCACTCCCAGGGATCCAGGGGCAGCCCCAGCTGCTCTGGGCACCCTGTGCCAGGGCCCTCCATTTAACCCAGTGTTGGCCAACACAGCAGAGCCATGGCTGCATTTACAACTGCACTTGCAGCCAGATGTTGCTCCCTGTGCAGAGGTCTGAAGTCTGTGGCTGTGTTTGAGCCAGCTTTAAATAAAGAAATCTCACCAAGGCTCCCTCCAGACACGTGGCGTAGTGGTAGCCACGTCCCATGATGAGGACAGACTTCTGATGGTACAGCTCTGTGGCCAGCTTCTGGATCTCATCATCCATGCTCAGCACTTCTTTAATCAAGTCTAGAGGGAAGGGGAAGAGTCCAGACTGAGTGTGCTCATGTGTGTGCCTCACACTACACACCCCACTCACCCTTCACTCACACAGCCAGCAGTGACCTGTAAAATCCCCGGGCTCAGAGTTTTACTGGTCCAGTTTGGTGGCCTGGAGACACCAGAGAGAACAAGGAATTGTGACAGCCCTGCTGCCCTCCCGATCCCCCCAGCCCCTCTCTGCAGGGTCCAGCTCTGCCCGGGGTCCTACCTGGCAGCCCCTTCAGCCCCCGCATGATCTCCTTGCGCCGCTCCTGCATGGAGATCCTGTCATCGCACATCATCAGGGCAAACATCACCAGGGACACGAACTGGCTGGTGTAGGCCTGGGGTGGGGCACGAGAGAAACGTCACTGCTGCACCAGCCAGGTGATTGTCACCCAGCAGGTGAAATCCTCAGACCAAGTGGCAGCTTTTATTCCAAGTCAGCAGCAAAAACGAACGTGAGCTCACAAGGCAAATCTCACCTGAGCAGATCTCAACAGAGGCACGTGATGATCTCCTCATACTCCAGGAGATTCAGACACAACAACCAAGACTTTATATTCTAAGATTCCCTGGTGACTACTAAACCCTATTTTGTGACCATACCCGTGTCCTCCTTTACTGCAAGTGACTCCTGAGAACACTGGACAAGAGCAGGCCGCTGACTGGAGATGTTTGTTGGAAGCCCACGACAACCAGCCGAGATCTTTTTGGACCACACTCAAGGAACACAAAGGCAGCTGTGATTTCCCACCTCCCTTCTCTAAGAACAGACTCTCCTGAACCCCTCCCCTGAGTAAGGCTCCACTGTCTGCAAGAGCACCCAGCAGCCACATTAACATGCCTGGGCTGTTTAGAATATTCCCAAAAGGAAGTTCTGGGCAACCTGAGGGCAGAAACTTTTCAAGACCCTATTTCATACATGCACAACTTTGGTAACTCCCCACAGCATCAGAGAAAAAATGCCATTTATCTCCAAACTGTAACTGTTGGCCATGTGAAAACAACAGGGACAAATAGCTCGTTCAAGAGTTTCTTGTAAGAGACTCATGAATTTTCCATGATCAAATTCCCCAATGAACTATTAAACTCAAATGTGGTTTTTGGCTGAATTTATGTAACAGATTGACATCATCTCGCCTCTAAATATAACTAAACCAAAGCAGATTTCACCATGCACAAGCACTTCATCAAAATGAAACGCAGCAAAGTAAGTTATTTCATACTGTATCACACATAGCCAGAATAATCCTGTTATCTGGACACAAATAGTAGCTTTCTGTAAAAGACCATTCTCCCATTTGTTAAAAGTATAGTTCTAATATCCCATTTTCTTTGGTAAAGCAGAGCCAGTGAGGGAGTTACATGCAGACAAAGTTTCCATTATCTTGTCTATTAATTTCCTTTTTCATCTCTGACCTTAGTTTAAACTGAATCTGCACCTCGAGACAAACAATGGCAAAGGGAATTCTGACCTCTTAGGGAATCATTCCCTCTGAGACCCATTTGTTTTCAATGTTTAATGCAGTTTCCTTATATTATTTCATTTTAAAAAGGGACCAAAAAAAAGCCCTTTGCAAGCTCCAGGACAGAGAACACACAGGGTGCTGCTGGTCTGTAACTGCACAACCATCAGCAGCGACAGGTACAGAGGGAACAGGAAGCATTTAACAGGGCCAAGCCCTTCCAGGAGGGGTTCTGGTGGCAGGAACACCAAATAAAATCAGGGAGGGGTGTGGGTTGTGCCCCACCTTGGTGCTGGCCACGCCGATCTCGGGGCCCGCGTTGATGTGCACCCCGCAGTCGGTCTCGCGGGAGATGGAGCTGCCCACGGTGTTGGTGATGCCCACGGTCAGGGCTCCCCTCTCCTTGCAGTACCGAAGGCACATCAGGGTGTCTGCTGTCTCCCCTGGAACACAGGGAAGCACAGGGAAGCACAGGGATGGGGGCTCAGTGCTGCTGCTCTGCTGCCACTGCAGGTGGGAAATGCACCAAGTCCCCAAACACAGCCCCAGAGGTTTGTGCTCCCTGCAAGCCAAGGAGGTGGCAGCAGCCACTTCAGCCCCAGCACGCTGTGTCTGAACCCTGAACACAGGGCAGCGACACCCAGAAAACACAAAACCTATCCGCAGCATTTGGTGTAAGGAAAAGCCAGTGTTCTGCTATGGTTTAAAAAAAAGGTGTCTTCAAAAAGCCCAGGGAGAACCTGACCATCAGCCCCCCACAGAGAGGATATTCTGAGACATTTGGTACTGAGAAGAAAGAAATTGCTACAGAGGAGAAAAAAATTGCTCCCAAGAGGGTATTTTAACCTGTGGAGATAAAGTAATGACTGGTTTTAGTGTCACAGCTGAAGATCAGTCATGAAAACCTGAAATGGTAAATGCAACTAAGGGAAAAAAAACGTTTTGCATCGCAGTTGTCCTTGAAAATATGAAGTACCTCATATAAATTCTTTTATGCCTCGGTGTGCCTTTTATCTCCTACTCCATTCCAAGTTAGTTGGATTTTCTGATATTCATGTCTAAGAGTTTCCTTTCTTCTGTGGCTCCAATCCACCATATGGTGGTGCTTTAACTAGGGAACTAAAACAATTCCAAAGGAGCTGTGGAGCTGCCTTCACCCCGAGCTCAGCAGCACTTCCAGTCTGTTGATCGGTGCAGAGAAAGGAAACAAAACTCCTGTTCCACCTGTCAGCCACAGGAGCCCTGCAGCAGCTGCAGCTGGAGGGAGCAGAACCTCCCAGCCCTGGAATCTGAGCGTCCTCCCTCACATCACCACACACAGTCCTGCAGACAGGCACCAGACCTGGCCCTGCTGCCTTCTCCCTCCATTCTGGGCAGGAGGGAGTGAGGCTGGGGAAGGGAGCCCGTACCTGACTGGCTGAGGAAGAAGCAGACGTCGTCCCTGAACACGGGGGTGTTCCTGTCCAGGAAGTCGCTGGCCAGCTCCACCATGACAGGTAACTCCGTCAGCTCTTCCAGCACCTGGCGGGTCTGGCACAAGGAGGGGCAGGAAGTCAGGTATTACATCATGTTTATAAAACCAAGTGTTTGCACAAAAAAAGCTTTCTAGCTGCCACACACTGGAAAATATTACTGTTAAAAGTCCCACATGAAAATCAGTGCTGGATTATACTTTAATTACTCAGTAGTGCCCACACTCAAGTCACCAACAACCCCTGTGAGAAGCGACCTTGCTTTGGCACCACCACCAGCCTGTGAGGCCAACCCCTCCCTCAAACCGAGAATTCTCTTAAGTAAGGCTCACATATTATGTAACCCTCCACACAGATTATGCAATACTGGGTGTCCTGAGCGTGTATCAGACTGCAGCGTGAAGAACTCAGAAACCACCACCTACATCCAGGCCAACCAGAAATCCCACCTGGCTCCTGGCAGCCCCTGCCTTGCTGCATTCTGCTCCTGCATCATCCCTCCCCTGCCAGCTGCTTTTTACAACAGAGCAGCCTTTGTTTTCCAAAGCTTTCCACAGCCATGGAAGTCACAGGAACCACTTCCCTAAGTTCAGGTTCATCAGCTTTTATTTCCTCCTGCTGTTGCTGTGAGCTGGAAGTCTGGTGTTTGCAGCTTTCACAAGGGTCCTCCTTCATTCACCTGTGTGCACCTGCTTACTCTTAACCTGATTAAGGTTAAGAATCAATCCCTAACCTGAAATCAATCCTTAATCTGCCTGGCACACTCCACACACTCTCCGGGGAGACTTCAGAGCCTCTTCCAGGGCCTAAAGGGGCTCCAGGAGACCTGGAGAGGGACTGGGGACAAGAGCCTGGAGTGGCAGGACAAAGTGGAATGGGTTTAAACTGAAAAAGGGTAGACTTAAATTTGATTATTAGGAGGAAATTCTTCCCTGTGAGGGTGCTGAGGCCCTGGCACAGGGTGCCCAGAGCAGCTGTGGCTGCCCCTGGATCCCTGGCAGTGTCCCAGGCCAGGGTGGACGGGGCTGGGAGCAACCTGGGACAGTGAGAAGTGTCCCTGCCCACGGCAGGGGTGGCACTGGATGGGCTTTAAGGTCCCTGAAACCCACCCCAGCCTGTGATTCTGGCACTGAGCCCAGCCCAGGTCCCCGAGCCCAGCACTCACAGCCACTCCTGCGTGGTAACTCGTGCCACAGGCAATGAGGATCAAACGCCGACACCTCTGGATCTCCTTGATGTGATCCTTCAGCCCACCCAGGTTCACTGTGAGCAACATTGGAGAGGAAAATCAGGGTGGCCAGGTAGGAGAAATTCTCAAGATCATTGATGCTAACAGCGTGTTACCATCTCCATCATCCACTCAGCAAAACACCATCATAAAATGGGATCTTGCCACCAGCACGTGGAATTCTGGAGGCACTCTGTGACACACACTTCATCTCACACCAGCAGGGTTTCCATCTCCCACTGCATCACCCACTTCCTCCCCTGTGACTACCATGAGTAACTGCTAGATACAGAGCTGTTGGGAATGAGGGAGGCTCAAGCTCAATTACCAGTGTAGTCATCGAAGTTGACCCTTCCTCTCATCGTATTAACAACAGATTCTGGCTGTTCAAATATTTCCTTCTGCATAAACGAGCTGAAGTTACCTATGAAGAAAGAAATAAAACAAATTAGAACACTTTACCTCCTGGTAATTGCCATTTTTCCTGTGTATGTAGGGAAAAGCTTGGACCAGGCCAGTTACCAGCTAGAGATTATTAAACTGATACTTCTTTTTCTGCCAAAACATCAGCTCATGATGAGAGCTTGATTCAGGTTTATGGAAGGTGTCAGTGAAGGGCAGATCCAGGCTGGCAAGTTCGTGAGGGATCAGTCTTGGAAAAACCAGATGGCTCCAAGCAGGAGGCAAAATCCTCAGCCCCACAATTCTCCTCAGTAAGGTGTCAGCAACTAGAGGGAAAGTCCCATTACACGTGGGGACTTTTTTGCCCATGAGGGCGACACAGCACTGGACCAGGCTGTGGGACCTCTGCCCTTGGAGGGCCAGGCATCCCTCGGGGCAGGGATGGCACCGGGTGACTCCAGGCCCTCCCCCCGTGACCCAGCAGCCCCTCCCCGCTGCCAGCCAGCAGCTCTCACCCTTCATGATCTGCTGCAGCTCCATCTGCAGGGTCTGCACGGCCCGGCCCGGGTGGTCGCCGGCCGTGCGCTTGATGCGGTGGATGGACAGACGCCCGTCCACCACGGCCGCCACGTCGTCATCCTCCAGGAAGATCACGCGGTTGGTGTGCTCGATGACAGCGCTGCGGGGGCACAGAGCACATCAGCCCCTGCTCTGGGAGCTCAGGGCTCAGCCCTTCCTAGCACACCCCACGCGCGGCTCCGGAGTCAAGGAATTTCCTCGCCTGTTAAAATCGGGCCACTCCTGTAAAGGGCATTTCCACCCTGCCAATGGAACGGGATTTTTTTTCCACCCGGCTCATTATTAATTTCAGTGCCTGCTTTAAGGAGAAGCTCTGAACTGCTCAGACAAAGCGGCGTGTGCAGCAATGGGATCTGTCTGGAGCTATGAGGTCAGGAGGGCAGGGATTTCCCCTGGCACACAGGCTGCTCAAACACAGCCTGTTCCTTCCTTGGTTTTTCCAGGGATAAGCCACTGTCCCTCCCTGTATGTCACTTTGCCCATCTGTAAAACCAGGGACAGCTTTGTCCCCTGTGGAGGCACCTGGGATCTGCTCAGCAGCACTCCCTGGAGTGTCACTGAGAAGCTCTAAAACCAGAACACATCGGGCTGTCCTAAGAGTCTCCACAATTCTCTGATGGAAAGAGCTGCAGAAATCAACCACAGCAGTATTTTTACATTCCTGGAGCAAGCACTCATTTCTCTTGAACCAGAGAATCCCAAAAACTCTGCTAAGGCTGCTGCCAAGTTAGTCTCTCTCACTCCTCTGGGACTGCAATATGCCACCTTTGATGATGAAGGAATTGCATGTGTGCAGAGATCCCTGGAGAATCAACACAATTCTGCTCATAATTAGCATCTGTCCTGCTAATTTAGGTCAGTACTCCCTCAGGTTTCCTATCACTGGGAAATCCTACCAACAGGTGAGCCCGAAGAAGGGTAACACCCTATTCCAAGGTCAGTGTTCATTCCTTTAACAGCAACTCTGTTTTGGTATTTGTGAAGTAATGGCCACATACACACAATTTATTCACCAAGAACCCACAGCCTCCCCATCTCTTGTTCAAGAGAGCTTTAAACAGGATATTTCTACACACACCAGAGATGCTGGAAAACCCTACCTGGCATCAGAAGCAAAGTAATATTCCACAGCTTTCTCCTCCACGGGGAAGAGGCAGGTGGTGCTGTCCACTCGGGACAGGCTGCAGCTCCCCTTCTTGTCTTTCCCTAGGAGACAGGAGGGTCAGGGGCTGCCCAGGTGCCACACCCAGAGAGGCCCCAAGGCACGGTACCAACATGAAGCACTATTTTCACGCCTGCAGGTGGTCACAGCAAAGGAACTTGTACTGTTGTGCCCATTTCTCAGTTTGCTTGCAAGAGATTTCTGTGGTTTTTAATAAGTCTGCAAGTGTATTACCAGTGCACTTTTACGTTTAGAGGAATTTATCAGGAAAAAATCCAGATTAAAGTTTTGTGTGGCTCCACTAGCAGAGAATTCAAGATGCTTTATGAGCAGCCACATTTCCCTGCCCTGTTGATCAGTTTAAGCTTCTCCCATGTTCCTGTCTGGTGAGACTCTCCTGAGCCCCCAGAAATGGACCAGCATTGCTCCTTCATTGTCTGTTACTCTCAGCACTGGGGAAATTCTTTCAGAGCTGCCACCTGTGTGACCACCCAGCTCCCCTGAGCACCGCAGGTGGAACCCAAACCTATTTCTGTCTGGCTGAGCTCACAGCTCAGGAAGTCTGAGATTAAGAGCTCTGCATTGCTCCTGCACTATCAACCAACCACCTCATCCTGATCAGAAAATCAGACCTGTGCTGTTGGCCAGGGAGGCATCCAGGGGTGCTGGAGGACACAGAACTGCGAATCAGCTCTGGAAAAATCTGTCCTAAAAGCTCAGTGTTTCACCAAGGATCCTTTCTGGAGTACTCTGGCAATTCCCAATACCATCTCATCCTCCTCCTCCACACTGCTTCTCAGTGGTGAAGCTCATCAGGGATGCAGATGAGGCACCCAACACCTACTGCTCAGCACCAGCCTCAAGCAAAATTATTTGCCAGTCACTGTGCAGGGTATGGGGATGGTGGGGGTGGATTAATCAGCTTATCCACCAAAATGGGACCATTGCTGAAGAACAATAACACTGAAGTTACTCCATTCTATATTTATTCCATAATCCTGATGTTGTTTCACCTACTAGACACTGATCTGATTCAGTGATGCAAGCAGAGCTCGTGGTGTTCTGATCTACACTTCTGCAGATGAAAACGTGAAGGAAAAATACTGCTTTCATGTTGATACTCAGTAAAAAAGGTCCACTCAGCCAGTGATTTAGAGCCTTCCAGTTCAGTTATGAAGTCAGTAAAGGAGGAAAACAACGCCTTTGTTGTTGAGACAGGACAGAGCAGAGCTGTTAGTGGCCACTCCCCCACAGCAGCACCCCAGACCTGATCAGAACATGCAAATTTGGTGTCTCGAAATAGATCATTTCCCTGCATTGACTTTATTATGTTGCATTGCTTTCCTCGTTACAGGCTGTGCACTGGGGGGTGGTTATTGTGCACACACGTGCACTGTGTGTGCAGTCACCAAGGCTGGGTTAGGGAGTTACAGTGAGTATTTTCAGCCAGTTATGAGTTTTATTTTATCTGTGGATTTGTCCATTTATCTATAGATAATCTGATTGTTACTCCACTGCACCAACCCCTCATCTACTACAATTTAGAAGCAACACAGAAGGAATTTTTAAATCTCTTCCCTCCTGTACCCAAGAATGGAGAATTAACCCAGGTACAGTAAAAAGGGGCAGGGGGGCAATTACTCAGAAAAGCCTCAGTGCCTCTGAGAGCTGAGGGATTTGGGTTCTCAGAGCCCCTGGGAACTCACCTGGCTACGGAATTTTACTCCAAACACTGAGAGATACACGGGGTAAAGAGAAATAAAACCTCACCTGATGTTTGGAGTCAGGCAAACCAGCTCCTGGTTCACCTCCCAACAAACCCAGGTCTGCTTCTCCTCCAGCAAGAGAGATGTCAGGTATTTTACCCAGGGAGTGCCTGAGGCCACTGAGCCTCTGCTGAGGGTGGAATCCCATTTATTTACAGTCACCAAGGATCAGATCCTCCCCCTCTCAGAAAAGGGTTCTCCTGCTTCAGATGTGAACTCGGTTCATCCCATCATGGGACGGGCTGGCCTTTAAAGCACTTCAAGTGAACAACAGATGGTTCCCCCGATAAATGAACAGCCTCAGGCCAACCTTAGTGCTGCCACCAGAGGCTGCAGCTCAGATTCACACCGTGGTCAGGGGCAGGACACAGCTCCAGAAGGAATTTGGAGCAATGCTTGCATTAGGATTATCAGCAGCCTTCTGCTTTAGTGGGGTTCATTTTTAAGGTAATTCACTGTTTCCTTCTGCAGCCAGAGCTGCAGGAACACTCAGTACAACCTGCACTGTCATCACTTTTCCACATATGCTGGGCATTATGTCCCAATATTTGAAATGGGATGGGTGGATTTTCCCATGTGTTGCTCGTGGTGTTTCTGATCAAGAAGGAATTTTGACTCTCCCACTTGTTTCGCTAAACTGCATGGAAAGCAATAACCACATATTAAAAAGACAATGCATCTTGGTCTCATTTGATTCCTTTCCAAAGGAACTGGAGGATTTGTCTGAAATTTCAAGTACTAGCTTTTCTCTGGTAGGCACCTTCCTCCATTTTTATGGATATTCCATCAAAAGAATGATCCATAGATTGTACAGCTGAAAGTGCAATTGGAAAAAAAAAAAAACAAACTTCAGATAATCAGTAAAAATATATAGTGTTACATAAATGCATTAATATTACTGCTAATTATTCAATCAAAAGGCAAAGCTCCTGGGGCTGGTTCTTGCAGCAGGGGATCAGCAGCTACACTGCTAGGAGGCAGCAGGGCAGGAGAGCAATTCCTTTGGATCCCTGCACTGCTCAGAACACAAGCCCAGGGACTGGACAGGTTCAGACCCCTCTGACAGCAGTGAGTTACAGAGTAATTCTAAGTCACTCTTCATTTTCAAGGGTGTCTGTGGTGGTAGAACACATGGGAGAGCAGGATGGACAGACAACATAAACACACATTTTCCCACAAAGGGGAACAGCTTCCAAAAATGGCGTGGGGTGGCAGGGGCAAGGTGACAGTGCCAAGCTCCAGCCTGCAAAGCTCTCTCCTCTTTGTTCTTGAAAACTACCAGGCTCACAAATGCCAACATGCCACACACAGAATACAGACTTCAGTTTAACTGTACTGTTTAATTTATTATACTGAACTATTCCAACATCCCTGGAAGTGTCCAAGGCCAGGCTGGGCAGGGCTTGGAGCAACCTGGGATAGTGGAAGGTGTCCCTGCCCATGGAACAAGATGGGCTTTAAGGTCCCTCCCAACCCAAACCATTCCATGACTATACTTTATTCTACTACAGTAAGATGAATTTTCCTTGTAATAACTGGACATTAAATCTTTGATTACAACACTAGAGGCCAACCTGAGGTAACTAACACCTATAACCTGAGCTATATGGTGGGTAGAACATGTGGTTAAAAACTTGCTTTTAAAAAAACGTCTCCAGTAATGGTTTCATTTCCAAAGTCCAGCTGAAGTCTGTATTTCAGAGCCCACAGCTGTGTGTGGCCGTGCCCTGCAGCGAGGGGAGGAGCTCCCCACTCACCTGTGCGGTACAGGATGGGGATGTGGTCGGTGGAGAGCTTGTGCTCGCTGCGCACGCCGATGAGCAGGGGGCTGCCTCGCCTGCAGGGACACAGGGACAGCCTCAGCACCCCGGGGACACCCCCACACCCCACGCTGGGGCTCTGCTCCCCAGCAGCAGCTCAGGTGCACCAGGGCACAGCCAGAGGCTCCCAGAGCAGCTGCTGCTGCAAACACGGGGTGCAAACACAAAGAATAAAGAACACAGGGATAAAGAAAGAACACAGGGATAAAGAACACAGGGATAAAGAAAGAACACAGGGATAAAGAACACAGGGATGTGAGCAACCTGCATCAGGGTTAGACAAAATTCCCAAGAGTCACTGCACACCTGAAGCAGGGACTGCTCCTCACTGGACATGCCTACAAACAGGCTTTGGCACTTAAGTTCAACCCCTGTGGAGGCACACACACAGTGAAACCACCCCAGCTGATGCTGGTGTTTAAAAGTGGGATAGAAAACCTGAACACAAGGCTGGCCCAAATTCCAGGCCAAATGCAGGACTTGTCCAAGTGCTGCCACAAGGGCAAGCATAAAGGAAAAGGTAAAATCATCTCCCTTCAGATCATAACCAGAGGATACCAAAACCAAGCTGTTCCAGACCAGGAAATAAGAAATTTCCAAAGTATTTCTGGGAACTTTCTGTTATGAGAGATGGAGAACAAGAGAAAGGAAATTAAAAACAACCACCCTCTCACCTGCATATGCAGTGTGGTAAGAATGATCTCTACTCTGTCTTCTGACGTGGGGGTACAAAAACAAGTGACAGACAGGGTGCAAGAATGTTCCTCACATGGCAACACTCACCTGGTACCAACCGCCTGCCCAGGGTAATGAACACTCTTGAACACAAGGGCAAAAGCTCCTTCCTGGAACAAGAGAAACAAACTGTTCATCCCTTCTGTTATCTGAGGCCTGGGCACCATTTCAGTGTTCCCAGCACAGAAACTGCTCCTGTGTTTCTGTGGACGTGGGAGAGACACCAGAGAGGTTTTACAGATGTTTTCAGAACCTCCTGTAGCTCCAGCCCCCCACCCTGGAAGGGTGTCCCTCCCCTGAGCCTGGCAGCACATCCTCCACCACTGAATGAGTCCTGAACCCCCAGAGAGACACTCAGACTCCCTTGGTTATCCAAGTGGCTCCTGCTTTAGCTCAGGGTGCAGTGAGGGGACCCAAAGGCAAAGCTCTGCTAAAAGAAGCACCAAAACCAAAAGAAGCAACAAGTGTTTGCTCAGATGAGGTGCCACAACCTGCCAGCAACACAAGTTCTTGGCCTGTTGCTGCAACAGCTCCTGGCAGGTAAAGCAGTGAGGAACTCAGCGGAACCAGGTGCTGGGGGGTGGAGGTGAACTGTGGTGGATCCTGTTCCTGCACATCACCTCCGGTGGAAGCAGAGGCTCCGCGGAGCAGCTCCCACCAGGGGTCAGCAGCAATCCCGGACCGAGCTTCGGGAAGGACTGGAAGCAGCACAGGCTCTCCCAGGCCGGCTCCCTCCCCGTTCTCACCACCCCAGCCAAGGGCTGGAGGCCTCCAGGTGCTGCCGTGCCCCAAAACTTATTCATTACCCAGACGAATACTGACAAATGCTCAAGAAAACCGAATGTACACCTGAGATGAACTGTCAGAGGTTCACGCCTTAGCACGTGCCCCAGAGCATCCTGCAGCAGTGGCACGGGCTGGTGCTGCAGTGCCCTGGCAGCGCTGGAGGGCAGGGGTTGTTTTGGGGGGGTAGGGGTGTCTGTCCCACTGTGTCCGTCCCACAGCTGCCCTCCCTGCCCGCAGCATTACCAGCTGCTGGATGACCCTCTCCACCAGCGTGGTGAAGCTGATGTCGTCGCTGTCGCGGTTGTCGTACATGTACTTGACCAGCTTGGCGATGCTCTCCGTGTCCGTCTCCGACTCGAAGTCGTAGCCCTTGCTCTCCTGCAGGGACAGCCCGTGTGGGTGACCAGCCCTCTGCCTTCCCTTCCACCTGCCTTTGCCTTCCTTCCCACCTGCCTTCCTTTGTTTTGACTACTCCCTTCACCTTGCCTTTAACTTTTTTCTTTTTCTTATGTCTTTCCTTTTCTTTGCTCCTACCTTCCTCCCTCATATTTCCTTTTCTTTCCCTTTTTCTTGCCTTTCCTTTTTCCTACTCTTCCTTTTCTTTCCTCCCCTTCTTTTTTCCTTTCTTTTTACCCTTCCATACTGCAGTTGTTCCTCCTTTTTTCTCTCTTTTTTCCCCATCCTTTGCTCTGCTTTTCCTCTTTTACTTTTCTGCCTTTCGTTTTTCCTTCTTTTTCTCCTCTTCTCACACTTTCCTTCCATCCTTCCTTCCCACCTTTCAAATTGCAATACAAGGAGAGGAGAAGAGGGCAGTGAGTGGGAGTGTGAGGGGAGTGGAGGAGTGTGAGAATGTGAGGGGGAGAGTCGGGGTGGGGGGACCCAGGGAGGGGGTTTGGGTGGGGAAGTCTCAGTGGGAGAATGAGTGGGGGATGAGGAGGGAGTGGAAGTTGGGGGGTGTGAGCAGGGCAGTGAGTGAATGTCAGAATATGAGTGGGGGAATGTGGGGAGTGGGAGTGACGTAGGGAGGGAAGGGGGGATGTAAATGTGAGAATGCACCCACAGAGTAGGAGAGTCTGTGAGTGTAAGGGAAGGAGTGAGTGAAAATATGGGTGGGAGTGCAAAAATATGAGTGGGGGAACATGAATGGAGGTGGGAGTGAATGTGAGTGGGGGAATGACTGAGAGATGAGCGAGCAGTGAGTGGAGCAGTGTGAGTGAAGGAACGGGGCAAGTGGGGAGAGCAAATGGGAGAGTGAGAGTGAGAATACAAGAGGGGGAGTGAGCTGGGAAGGGTGAGAGAGAAAAGGGGAGTGGGAAAGAAGGGAGGGTCTCACCCCCCAGGGGTCACTCACCAGGAACTTCCGCAGGTCCTTGTAGTTGGTGATGATGCCGTTGTGGATGACGATGAACTCTGAGGACAGAGGAAAGGCCCTGCTCAGCCCCGTGCCAGCCCCAGCCTGGCAGCAGAGCCCACACACATTCCTGTGGGACAGGCCCTCGGCAGAATAAAGCACATTTCACCTCCTGGTGCCATTCCCTGCTCTGCCCCATTGGCATGGCTGGGATAGGGGGGATAGCAGTGACCTGGGTGGCACCAGGGCTACCCAGACCCTGCAAAGCCCCTGCAGGCACCTGAGCACTCGGCAGCTCCCGTCCTGTTGGGAGCAGTGAACTCCGTGCTGCTGCTGCTGCCAGCTGAGCACTGCTGTCCCCTGGGCAGCCACGGCCAGCACAGCCCACGCTGTGACAGCCCCGAGCACACCAACCCCGTTCCCTACAGGGGGAATTAGGGGAAAAAAGTTTACGAAATTCCATTCCAAAGAACAGCCACGAAAATTCCCACCATCCCATTTCCTTCCGTCTTCCCCTCCTTGCCCTGTGCCCACGCACCCACCCAAGCCCTGGGCACCCACCCCAACCCTTCCCAGGATCCCTCACTGCTGGGAACACTCCCCGTGGCCAGAACCCGAGTCCAAGCCCAGTGGGCTCAGCACCACGGCCTGAATGAACCCACTGCCGGTGCCCAGCCACCCCTCCCGGGACATGGAGGGGCAGGCAGCTCTCCCAGAGGCTCCAGGAGCTGCTGAGGAGCCAAGGGTCCGGGGAAGGCACTGACCATTGTTCTTGTCGGAGCGCTGCGGGTGGCTGTTGATGGGGTTGGGCTCCCCGTGCGTGGCCCAGCGCGTGTGGGCGATCCCCAGGTGAACGTCAAACTCGATGTCCAGGTCCATGTCCTGTTGCTCTGCAGCAGAAAGTTTTAGTCCTGAGGGGTTGTCCATACCCCAGGTCAAGCTGGGAGTCTCACCAGGCCTTGGGGACTACAGGGCAGCAATGCTGACAGGGCCAGCAAATCCCACAGGACAGAATCACAGAGTTGTCAAGGTTGGAAAAGACCTTTAGGATCATCAAAGTCCAAACCAAAACCTCAAGGGGTTTCAGGGCAAGGCAGACGCACACAGAAAACAGCCCTGCATTCCTCACTCTGCCAGAACAAAAAGCAACCTTTAAGGAAGAATCCAACCCTGAGCTGTCCCTCAGGGGTGCTCCTTGCCATCCTGTCACCTGTGGCTGAGCCAGCCCTGCACACCACCATGGTTATTCCTGCATCCCTAACCCCACTCTCTCCAAAGTCTACCATGAGCATGAATATTTCTTTTGGAAAAAAAAATACTCCTCTCGCTGCACAAGTGTTTCCACAATCTTTTTAAAACTGTATATCCTGACATTTTCTTGAGCAGGAAAACCTCCCTTCAGGAATCCTCTGTCCATCTCCTATTTCTGTACCACACACCCCACCTCTTCTGTGCTTTCTGGCTCCTGGTTTACACTAAGATTAGACTGACCCAGCTCCCTCTGGGACACTCAGCACTCTGCACCTCAGGTGAACACAAGAATGGGTTAAAAAGACCTGAATTACACCAACACAGCAGCTTCTGAATGTGAAGTTGAGATTCTGACTGCTCTGAAAAGCACCTCCCCACCCTCACACAGCCTGTATTCCACTCCCAGCAACTTTGTGCATCTTTGCACTGAGCGCAGATTTAATGAATTTAAGGTTTAATCAAGGGAACACAAAGAGGCAGGAGGAGATGCAGAAGCCCTCGGTCTCTGCAGTCCAATCAACGTGACAGTGACACACACCAGAGCCCTCCTGCAGCCACTGCAGAGCCCGGCCCCACGGGACGGCTCGAGCTGGGACAAGCGTTCCATGGGAACATTTAAAACCCAGCTGGGGAGGTCCTTACAGCATTTCTCCTTCTGCCCAAGATCTAGGTCTTGATAATTATCTCCTGCTAATTCCTCTACTCTCAGTTCAAGGTGTTTTTTGGGTGCCTGTTTATGAGTTTTTCTTGTCTGTTTTCCATGATGCATTTCAGGTCTATCTTACTTCAGTAGGAGGCAACTCATTTGTCTTGAAAAAATCAGGACTTCTCTGTAGCTTCACACCAACAACCACAGAATCACCAGGCTCTTCACAGCTCATCCCTGAGCGTTTACATCTCTGGCTCTTTACACACAAGTTACTTGGAAATACGGTGTTTGTGGGTAAAACAGGTGATATTTAAAAAAAAACGAGGTGAGAGGACATGTCAAGGGAAGAGGGCAGGCAAAGGAGGAAAGGGAGATACCTACTGTGAACCTCTTCATCCAGAGCCTTCACTTTCCCCTTCTGCTTGATAATGTGGATTTTGCAAGCATTGGCTTCCCAGTCTTTGTCATTTCCGCCATCCAGTCCCACACCTAAACCCCACCATGGAACACAAAGAACGAGGGTCAAGTTCAAAAGTTATTACAGTATTTTATGTAAACAAATTCTGCCCTTTTTGATTCTTCCAGAGCCCTTTCTCCAATAGCTGGCCCTCCACATAAAGGCTAGATACCCCTTAGATTAGAACTCAGTTTTCTCTTTGTCACCTTGTCAGTATTTTGAAAGCGTTAGGAGGAAAAAACAAAAGCCCTCAAGAATGTTTATAGAAATCTGTATATTGAAGTTAATCCAAACCTCTGACCACAGGCACATCCAGTTTGTGTTCCAGCTTTCTTCAAAAGCAGAAGGTGGTAGAAACCATTCACAATCACACCATAAAAACCATCACTTAGAGCCCAAGCTCCCAGCAGAGCCAGTGCAGCTCAGACAGGTACCTGCGGAGTCGTAGCCTCGGTACTCCAGGCGCTGCAGCCCTTTGATGAGGGTCTCCAGGATCTCCCGCCTCGTCCGGGGAACATGGTAGTTCAGGTAAGCAAAGATGCCTGTGGGGGGGGAAAGAGACTCATTTTACACCAAAATCCCAGCTGGGGAAGCTCTCTGTGAGCACCAGGTTCCCACTCCAGCAGCCTCTGTGCCTGCGGGAAGCTCCCACTGCACTCCCAGCTCTGCCTGCCCCAACCAAGGCTCAACAGAGACATCACTGACAGTCAAGAGATCAAAACTAGCCAAAACCACTGAAAGCAGCTGAGCAGGACAGGCCTGGGCACGATGGGAGAAGGAATTTCCCTGTAAGGTGGACGTACACAACAGGATGAGCTGTCAGGAGACAACACAGGGCACAGGAAACTCATCCCTGCAGGTGAACAAATCGAGGTTCCCTCACGTGGAGCTGAAGAACCGTCAGAGAAAGGAATTCTTCCTCCAATAGCTTCTTCCAAGTTCCTCCCACAGACTCACTAAGAAAAACAATCATTTCACTCATGCAAACTAAGACTCCCAAACTAATGGAGCTCTCCTTCCTGTAGGTTGCAAAGGAAGAGGAATTGCTGCTTCTATTTTTACACAAATTCCTCGATCTCTAATGCCAGCTCCAGCTCAGAACAATTCTCCCTGGTGCCACCACGAAGCAGCAGGATGAGAAGACATTTACTGGATGCTACAAATATCCCTTCTTGAAACCTACAGCTTCACCCTGTGACATTTGAAAGGAGAAAATATCTGTGTGGAGTAAAAGCAAGACCAGTTTCACACAAGCATCCATCTGTGTAAGTGACTGGGAATGCCAGGTTTGCAATTTGAGAAACTTTATCAAAACCTCTTGAGGAGAATGGAATTCAGTCTCACACACACAAAGACATAAAGTCCTTCTTAAGGCATCCCAAATCTTTGATATTTTCCTGAGGGTGCTGCCATGCAGATCCCAAACTTTTATTCATGAGAGTTTTACTCCCAAGGTGGCTTTTGGAACATAAATTCTTACATTTACCCACAGAACATTTGAAAAACTCCAGTCTTAAGCTGTTTGTGTTTTGGACTTAAACTAAATAATTCAAAGCCTTTCAATGTCTTTATTTTATAAGCACAAGTATGGACTACTCAATGCTGAGGGACCATGGACAGGTCTCAGGATAAGTTTATCCTAAGCTTCTTCCCATTCCCTTTAGAAGTTACACCTCCCTGCAGCTCTGCTGCCAGCAGAGCACACCACAACTCGCTGATTTTCTTCCACACCGCACATTCAAGCGTTCCTCTTTCTTAATCCTAGTCAGATGAAGGGGAAAAAATGGAAAAGGAGCTTTTCACTTTGTTTCTTAAGCTTCTGCCTTCATTTCCCCAAACCACCTGCAAGATTATCAGGACCACGTTTATAAAAATTCAGTTCCATTTCCATTGCTCCTGACATCCCAAACCAACAGGGCACACAGGGCTGCTGCTACCTGGTCAACATGAGTGTTGGATCCAGTAACTCCACAGACAGGGTGAGCTCCTCCTGCACAAACCTCCCTATCCACAGCTCAAAGCTCAGCAGACAAACCCCTGAGGGCAGTGAACCACCTCTGCTGCGCTCCAAACCTCTGAAGGATGCTTTGCCCCACGCTCTCCATGTCCAAACCCTCACCCCCACCCTCCTGACAAAAAAAAACAGTTTTCCAATTTGAGATACTTTGTTCACTCTGTTTCTAAAAACTGCCAACTTCAGGCAAACAGCAGCTTCCCTGTTCCAAGTGAGCTGACTCCAAATAGCTGAAGGATGGCACGTTTCAGCTATGTCCTGGATGCCTAAAATCCTTAAATGACTCGCAGGCCTTACAGCAGGAAGGAGCACAGAGCAGATTGCTTTGTTAGCAGGAGCTGGAGCAGCCCCTTTCCTCGTACAAACACCCAGAGCAGTGGCAGAGTTACACATACAACAACAAGTGTGCACAAAGCAAAGAGAACCAGCACATCTGAACTCTTCTGGAGGCAGCTGGGCTGCTGCAGCCTGTCCCTGACACCGCCCTGCACACCAAACACCTCCCAGGACACCATCCAAAGTACAGCTGCTCCACAACAATCAAGGCCAACACAAGGAACTACGGGCTCAGGAACGCTGCCTGCATTTTTCCAAATTACCTAAATCATTTGCGTTGAAACCTCTCCGTGTTTTATGTACCTTGGATCCCGTTCCCACCCAATCCCTGGAGCCTCACACCCCGTTCTGATGGTGCTGGGGCCTTCACGGAGCTCTCCAGAAGCACCTCCAACCCTTGCAGCCCTCGGTGGCATTTCAGCTCCCCTGCCACGGCACAGCCCAGCCCCACTCAGGCACAGCCGCCCGGGAAGTCATTCCAGGGCACAGCACCGAAGGCCACCCCGGTGGGATACACAAACAGGGCCGAGGAGAGGTGCTGAGGTGCTCTGGGATCTGAGCACTGAATTCCTGCTGTGGCCAGCCTGGCTCCCGGACGTGCTTCCCAGAGAACAGCACCAGTGTGAAAGCACAAGGGCCCCATTGATGGAGCACAGAGGGGGCCCTTCTTCCCAGCAGGGCACGGGCAGGATGGGCTGCAGGGAAAGGGTGGGGAAGGAGCAGTGGGACACCTATGGAGAGTGCCAAGAGGGGAGAGAAGAACTGTAGGGAAGGTGGAGGGGAAGCAGAGAACAGCAAACTCGCTCTGTGTGCTCTGCCACCTCACACCCGGCTCGGCCCGGCCGTGTCGCCGGCCTGGGCAGGGAGCGGCGTGTCCGAGGGGTGCCAGGGAATGGACTGGGACTGAGGGATGGCAGGGATGAGGGGTGCCAGGGAATGGACTGGGACTGAGGGATGGCAGGGATGAGGGGTGCCAGGGAATGGACTGGGACTGAGGGATGGCAGGGATGAGGGGTGCCAGGGAATGGACTGGGACTGAGGGATGGCAGGGATGAGGGGTGCCAGGGAATGGACTGGGACTGAGGGATGGCAGGGATGAGGGGTGACAGGGAATGGACTGGGACTGAGAGATGGCAGGGATGAGGGGTGCCAGGGAATGGACTGGGACTGAGGGATGGCAGGGATGAGGGGTGCCAGGGAATGGACTGGGACCCAAAGGATGGCAGGGATGAGGGGTGACAGGGAATGGACTGGGACTGAGGGATGGCAGGGATGAGGGGTGCCAGGGAATGGACTGGGACTGAGGGATGGCAGGGATGAGGGGTGCCAGGGAATGCTCCAGGACCCAAAGGATGGCAGGGATAAAGGCTGTCAGGGAATGCTCCAGGACCCAAAGGATGGCAGGGATAAAGGCTGTCAGGGAATGCTCCAGGACCCAAAGGATGGCAGGGATGAGGGGTGACAGGGAATGCTCCAGGACCCAAAGGATGGCAGGGATAAAGGCTGTCAGGGAATGCTCCAGGACCCAAAGGATGGCAGGGATAAAGGCTGTCAGGGAATGCTCCAGGACCCAAAGGATGGCTTCTGGCACAAGGATTGCAGCTTATTCTGAATCTGGTTCCCTCCAGAAGGGTTGACTTTGGACACCACCATTAAATCTGAACCCAAAACAGACAATGACCTGAGAAGTTGTTTTCCCTGCAGATTTCAGCAAGTTCAGTCACACCTACAGTAAAAAACTCCAACCAGCAGCCCAAACCCTGACTGCTTGCACCAGATCCCAGCTGCTGGCAGGGCACGACGAAACCAGCACAAAGTGGCAGTGGCCTCCCCACAGGGAGGGGTGGCTCAGCTGGGAGGAGAGGGAAAGCTGGAGTGTTTATCCCTGCCTGTACTGCAAACAAACACAAAACACCCATCCAGAAAGGAGCCAGCTTGGCATTTGTCTCAGGCATTGAAAACAGCTATTAATTACAGCACAATTATATGAAGAGGCCTGTGAAAAAAACTGAATCCAAGACTAAGAATGCCACAAAAAAACCCCAACCCGCCCAAAAAAAACCAACCCAAGGAATTCAGTGCTTCTTCTCAGAAAGCACAGAGACTATGAAAACTAAGGAAACCAGAAGAAACACAAACGCAGTGTTAGTGCTGCGAAATACAGACACACTCTCCAAAAACACAGAACCTGGGAGAGACAGTTTTGATTCAGCCCAGCTTTTAGATCCTAAGAGGAAAATAGCTGGAATGATAGTGGAGATGCCACTGGGAAAATCAAATTCTAAGAACTCATCCGTGAGCAACACATCTGTCCTGGGTTGCAGTGTATTCTATTCCCATCCTCACGAGCTGCTGGAACCTGGTGGGGCAGGGTTTCCTTGCCTCCTCTCCCTGGACTATCTTCTGTTAATGAGCCTAATCAACACTTGGCCTCATCACTCATCATCCCATTGTGAGATGCTCCACCCAGAGGGAGGAACCAAGCATCCCATCCTGGATATCATCTGAGATTCCCAACACCACAGACACCCTTTCCACTGGATTTCCAGAGGACAGGAGCTACGCAGCCACCACTGGACCTTGCGAGGAAGAGCAGCCCCTTTCTACAGGATCACTGCTCTGACAGAACCACATCCAGCACTTCAGGAGGACTGCAGCCCCCATCTTATCGGACTGCTGCTGCTACCCTGACTAACAGTGTCAGGTTGTATCCTGACACTGTCACTTTGAACCAGTGTTTTCTGCCTTTTTTTTAAATTTCCCTATTAAATTGTTATTCTGACTTGGTGCCTCCCACTGGTTTGTTTTCAAACTAGCACAACATTTTACAAATGAGAAGGCAAGTGAGACAGGGAGGTTTAAAACTCACCTTGGAGAAAACAGGAAAAAATTAAATAAAAATAGAATATGCATAAATGACACACCATAAAAGTAACAAATGAGGCAAGAAGGCTCCTGTAAAAGAACACAAGTCTTCCTAAGTGCATGGCTTACTAGTCTACGGGCTAAAATCCAATATTTGAAGGCTTATCTCCCATTTGTGTTACTTATCATAATGAACTATGTGTAAATAAACTTCATTTTTGGAAATATTTACAAATGTGTTTCATTTTCCCTTTTACAAACATCCTGTAATGATGTAATTCTTCATAGCTGGGGAAAGTTTGAATCCCCATTTAGCAAACAGCATTTTTCCTGTCTCTTAACTACTGGATCGTTCAGGAATGTCTGAACAATCACACCTTGTAACCACTCCCGCTTTCATGTACAGTTCCACTGCCCTCGACAGAAACACTGATGAGGAAAAAAAGATGCAAAGTGCTCTTTATACTTCACTGACCTAAGAGTATTTCTGAAAAATGTTTCCTTCTCCCAGCAGCCACCAACAGGGCTCTGAAGAGAGAAGCCTCCTCTGGAATTAGACCTCGAGCCGTGGGTGCCACCTGTGTCACTGTGCAGTGGGGATCCCCACGGTGCCCGGGTGTCGCAATGTCCCTTCACCAAAAACCCTCCTTTCACTCCAAGTGAACAGAGGGTTGCTTCATGCAGCCACAGAACACCCAACTCCACCTCCCAGCCCAGCAAAGGCCTTTGTCACACACCAGAGACACGTTTTCCCCGAGTCACAACGCCCTGCTCAAGCCTTGCTCTCTCCCTCCCTGAGCTTAGACTGAAATCAATCGACACAGCTCGAGACATGAGAAGACATCAAGTGCACAGAGCTTGGTCAGGAGCCCTCTCAGAAGTGACAATTTCTCCATCAAAGTGACAGTTCATTGAAATCACTCAATGGAAACGTTGGTTTGGATGGAATTCCAAGGCAAATCCACGGAGTCCCATCAGGGTCCCACACGGTGCACCACTAGCCTGGATGCCAGGTGCTGAGAATGCACAAGCTTTGAGCAGAATGTTCCCCAAACCAGCCCACCGCGAGTTTCAGGGCCCCGGCAGACCCAAACAAGGAGTTTTGGTGGTTTCAGTACACATTTAGACGCCCTTCCACGCAAGTGGTTTCAGCAAGAACGTCACGCCTGCCCTCTGTAACACTGCAGAACGAGCCAGCAAGAGGAAGCACTCCAGAAAACCAGGATATATCGTGACACTTAATCACTCTGCCTTGATGAGAGCCCCGAGCTGGCATTGTTTGAGGCAAAATACACATGAAACAAAAAAAACAACCCTGGGAACTTCCTTCTCGTGCTGCACTGTTTGCAATTGTGAAGTCCCAGCTACAAGAGGAGAGCAGCAAGGATACCGCAGGAATTCCTACCTGACAGCCTCAGAAAACACAACACCCCTGTCTGGAACATACTGACACACCTCAGGACTGACACGAATGCACTTCAGAATCAGCATAATAAAACATTTCAACTACTAACCTGACACAGGACCTTGCACGTGTGGACTGGAAAGATAAATCCAAGCATGTCAGCTTATCAGACAACTCTTGAATCATGCTAAGATCCATAGTAGTAAATTCTGTATATATTTCTCTCAAGTGAAATACCTCGAGCAATGTAATCTAGAATATAAACCATTTCCTTTCCTGCAGGTTTGCCTTAAACACTTTATCTGGGGAACCACCAGAACAGGCATTCAGCTGCTTCTGACACTCAACTCTCTCACAGAGCTGATTTCTAATACTCAAGCACAAATCCTAGGCCTTCTTACCACCAGCTACATAAAGAATTCCCCACAAACAGTTGGTAATTTTAACAGAATAACATTTTCAACAAATGGACGTTGTTGATTTCTAAAGCTGACAGTGACAATACTTTTTCTGAGAACTTTATTTTCCTGTGAGCTTTTTCGGAGCTCAGGTTCTTTTATTTCATGGGACATTCACAGGCAAATGAAATGAATCACCACTTCCAGGTAAATGACCTTCTCCAGATCCATGAAGTTACTCAGGAATTGCTTCTCATAATCCTTTCCCTACTAAAGTAGAAAAGCCTTCAGGCAGGGTTTACTTCCAAATTCCTTTACCCTATTACTGTTAACTCATTTCCATAGACCTTGTTATCAGTACATCCACCTGGCCATTCCAAGGAATCCCTTATCCCAGAACTGCTGCTCAGCCCCACTGGAGGAGCTCCTGTTGCTGCTGCCTGGCCGTTCAGGGAGGCGCCAACCCCTGAACCAAAACATCCCTTTTTCTGCCCAGTCTGAGGAGCACAAGGTCAGGCCCAAGCTCGCTGTCATTGTTATGTCTGGGAGCTGCACAGAGGAGAGCTGACACTCAATTCATCACCTCCAGGCAGGGAAAAAAGCAAAACACAAAAACATCCACTCCGTGGGGATCCACATTTGTCCACTGGACACTTCTCTCGCTGCCCACGCGCACAGCTCCCTCTCCAGCTAAAAAGGGCAGGATATTTCTCTTGTCGAGAGTAAACAACCAGAGCAGCAATTCCAGGGGCTCACTCTGGGCCACAGCCACTGCTCCATGCTCCACTCCAAGGCAGACACCAGGTACACCCAGGTGTCACCGATGTGGGAGGCCTGAATGTCCCCACTGATGTACATGTTACCCCAGAACTAGAAACTCAAGTCTTTCCTAAGCCCATTTTTATCTTCAGTAATCACTAGTAAAACAAGACCGAAATTCTACAATCCAAGACCTAAATTCTACAATCCCTTTTTGTCATTAAAAAACCAGCCATGGCATATGACAGGTTTACTGATTTACAGAACAGTCTATCGAGCCTGGCTACCTTGAAAAACCTGTTTCCTGAACTGTTTGTAGATGCCATTGAACTGGTTTGGTGCATTTGGACCAAAGCACATCCAATTCATACCTGGCCAGGTGTTCAAACTGCAAGTTTCTGATACACACCAAGGACAAACCCTATTTTTCACTAACACTATCAGAAACAACCCCCCAGCACATCTAAACAGCATTGATAGCTGCACTTTGAGGCTCCTTTCCTTTACCTGTCCAGCAGCACAAGCCCGTCAGATCTTGGGATTTCGTAAGGTCACAAACCTGAACATCAGGCTGAAAACACTGCGTTGATAATTCCAGTCTGGAAGTTGCTGATGAAGTGAACTGAAGCTCTCCCTTCAGTGTGACAAACTGAGGTATCTGAGAATTCAGGTAACAGCAGCAGCATTGTCATACTTATTTTTTTTTAAACTCATCTTAATCACTGCCTCTCTACGTGAAGTGAATTGGAAAAGACTCTGAACGTGGATGGGCACCCACCAGGCAGCATGGCAGGATAAAGCAATGTTTATCCATCCCCACTTACAACTCCATCACAGAAATGTTGTGTCTGAGGGCTCAAACACGACACCAGGCCCGTGCAGCTGCCACAGCCTGAGAAATCAGGGCCCTCTGCTCCAGACAAACCAGCAGCCCTTCAGTTAGGAGAGACAAGTCACTCTCACTCCGGGATACATCCCCGACTCTCCAGAGACAATAAACCCTAATGCTTTTCTCACCCTTTCCATAAAATGTTTCAATATCCAAGAAGAACTTCACTTGTATCAAAAAGGGGAGAAACACATTAAATCCTGAACACAACTAAGTAACTGCCCGGTATTTTCAGGGCTTATCACGACCAAAAAGACAAAGAGCAGAATGTTAATATTGCACATTTCAAAGGCTAGATCTCAAGTAAGGCAAGCACGAGGCACCAAAACCATCCCCTATTCTTGCAGCAAGCTATTTATAATAATAATTATCCTTTCTATTCTTAGCTTTGCTCCGCTTTGTACTTTTAACACAAATTAACACGGTGTTAAATGTGAGCTGAGGTATGAGTCTCTGATTGATTCTCTACAGCACTCCACAACTTGACAGCTTGAAGGCAATGCCGGTTCCATCCCACAAAAACAATGAGAGAAATGGCAACTTGCACATTAAGTGTAAAACCCACAGTCTCGCTTAGAGCATAAATTTTCACACAAAAATATCGGAAAAAAAAAGAAGGCAGTGTGGAAAGAAAATAGGAAAATCCAATAGATCGCTGTTGCATAAATTTCCATGGAAAAACATGAAGACGACGGGATAGGAAGAGGAAGAGAAAGGATAAATGATATTCCTGTGTGTAAAGGATGAGGCAGGGTGGCTGTATTGCCATGGGAAGCGCAGTGGAAGGCACAGCGGCCACAGGAGAACCAGAACCAGCCCCGGCGGCCCGAGCTCACCCCGGGCTTGTGCCGAGCTCGGGGCACGGTTCCGGCACAGCCGGGCCAGGCCGCACCCACGGCCCCTCTGCCCCCCAGCCCACACCGAGCCAACCCAAACCGACCTGTGGAAAACAAATTATCACGAGTTGTAACGCCTAAACAAAAACACCACCACCACCACTTGGCACCCGGAGTGGGAGTGGTGACTCCGACAGGACCAGAGCCACGTCCGGAAACGCCACCGGAGCGCCCCTTCCCACCCGTACGTGCCGTGCACCGGGGCTCCCGTGTCACCCGGGGCTTTCGGAGCCACGGCTGGGAGCCCCGGCCCCGGGCAGGGTGTCCCCAGCGGCACAGGGCGCAAGCCGCCCGCGCTCGGTGCTGCGGGGCTCGCACAGCCCGGGGCACCGGCCCTTTGTCCACTGCCGCCACATCCGCTACAGCCTGGGGACAATTCGCCCTTTAGGTCACTGACACGGCGCGAGCCGCCTCCCCGCGGCGCCGGCATTCGGGATAACGGGGCCGGGGCTCCTCTCGCCACAGCCGGGGTGGCGGCAGCGGCCGCTGCCCTCCTTCTCCGCCCGGCCGGAGCCGCGCCGCGGCCTCACAGCGCCCGCCCGGGCGGCTCCTCCCGCCGGCTCGGGGCCGGCCCGGGCCCCGCGGTCCCCCCGGCCCGGTGCTTACCGCACATGGTGCTCCCCGGTCCGCGGCCGCGCTGTCTGTGGCGCCGGGGCCGCGCCCCCCGCGCCGGGCCCAGCGCAGGCCCGAGCCCGCCCCGCCCCGGCCGCGCCCGCCATTGGCCGCGCCGCCGCCGCCCCGCCCGCCCGGCCCGGGACGTGGCAGCCGCTGCCGGAGCCGCGTCCGCCGCGGGCGGGGGGCCGGGCGGACAAAGGGGTTCCGCCTGCCCCGAGGGACCGGCACCGGGCACGGGGCGGCGGAAGCACCACCCGGGACATGGGGATGGGCCCGTTCCCTGAGCGCCCCCGGTGATTCCCAGCCCTGGGGCGGGTGGGGGGGGGGGAGCCCGTTCCCAGACCCTTCCCCGTAATTCCCAGATACCGGGGGGGGGGATAGGCCCGTTCCCTGAGCCTCCCCGGCAATTCCCAGCCCCCAGACCCTCGGGGGTGTTGCCCTTTTCCGGACCCTTCCCCAGAATTCCCAGCCCCCAGATCCGAGGCGGGGGGGTGCTCGTTCCCAGACCCTTCCCGGTAATTCTCAACCCCAGACAGCCGAGGGGAGATGTTCCCCCCCCGGTAATTCCCACTGACGCCAGGCAGGAGCAGCACCCACGGGATCATCCCCAGGCCTTTCCGCAGCAGTCAGCGTTTGGAGATCACCGAGTTACGACCCTGAGCGCCCAAGGGCTGCTCCGGGCTCGGGCAGAGAACAAGCGGCCCCGTCAGGCTCCCGGACCCCCCTGGCACGGGGTGCATCCCTCCCCAATCCACGTGGCCTGGCCTCTGGTTTCTTACTCTGTTCTATAACAGCACCTATTCAGAAGCAAGAGAAAGAAACCATTAAGATGAATCTGCAAAGCAAACTGGGACAGGCGTAACTGACCAAGGAGTGACATCCGTGCAGCTGGAGAGCTCAGTGATGCTGTCTGTCTGCAACCACCACCGTCAAACCCTGCTTGGAAACTTATTAAAAGCCTAAGGCTACAAAAGAGAGCAATGCCTTAAGAAAAATGCCATTCATTCAACTTTGTATTACACTAAAAAGTCAATAAAGAAATATTTCCTTAAAAAGCACAGAAAACAACCCACAATGTCAGGACACATAAAAGAACCCGGACGGGGAGTATTTTGAAGTTGCTGCCAGAACCTGGCTGAACACAGAGCAGTGAGGTCACCGGATCTCAGAAACATTAGAAGCCTGCAGCCAGCACACAGCCATCTCCCGGCCTTTCTTCCACAGTGAGGACACACCGGGACAAGCCAAGGGAGGTATCTCGGGACTGGAGCGTGCAGAGCAGCGCTCTCCCATCCTGCTCTCAGTGCTTCTCTCCCCCGTCACTTGGGAAGGGCTGACTTCACACCCTGATTTTTCTTCCATTTCCCCATCTTCCAGTAGGAACAGAACTCCTGGTCACAAAGCCATCTGCTGAAGCCAGGCACCAGGAAGAAATCGTTCCTACCCACAAAAGTAAACACAGCTCCTTGCAAAGCCCCATTTATGTATTTCAATGTCAGAACAACAAATATTTCTCTTCCATAGTGTGCAGGACTGGAAGGAGCCCTGCTCTGCCACGTCGCCCTGCAGAGGCAGCCAAGGTACGAGGCCGGAGAGCAAACAGGATGTGGCAGGAGCAGACACAAACACAGTCCCTCCTTCCCTCTGCCATCCTGCACAGGCAGCCCGTGCCCTCCAGCACTGCACCTTCCCCCCATGGTGGACAATTACACCGAGCAATCAGCTGCTGCATGTTTAAACACACCACTAATGGTGGCTGAACAATTTTACTTCTAAATGAGCTAATTAGTCTCTGTACTTACTGAAGCTGATAAGAATCATCCTTTTCTAACATTTACTTTAGAAGATACGATTTTTATAACGTTTTTTGTTTCTGTTGCTATTGTTTGCACAGTGGTAACTTTCCACGGCCATGGCAGTGTTACATCCTCCAAAATGAAGCTGATGTTACAGGTTATCTTTCACACACAAAAATTTGATAGGAATCAGCAGCTTTTTAACAAGACTTGATAAAATTAACATTCCTGAAGCTCCCATTTACAGAGTAAGGACAGAGAGTCCTGTCAGTCCCAGAGTTGGGGGAATAAATATTTAATATTGCTATTGCACAAAAAAAGTCAAGAAACTTATGCCTTCTTTTTTTTTTCAGTATTGAAGTTTCTTTATGAAAAAACAATACAGAAACACATCACTGTTTTCCGAGCCCACCATTTCTTTGTAAAGACATAGCACAAAGTAGAACAAAAGATTTTTTTTGTAATACAGGGCATTTAATAAATTAATGGATGAACTGCTTAAACTGGTGGTACATTCTCACTGTAAGTACAACTATTTTTCTGACAAGGCAGATTTGGTTGTTCCTCAGCACAAAGATGGTTTACATACATGAGGAGGTAAATGCTTATTTGGCCACAGATGATGAAGCTCAAGTAGAATTTGCTTCTTTCTCCACGTCATCATCGTCGTCAACAACCTGAAATCAAATCCAGAAGTGGTTTAGATAAACAGTTTAAGCTCTCAGTCCTGCAGGATTTATTACATTAAATCCCTGCTGGGCCCAAGGAGAACAGCAGTTATTCCACACCACTGAACGACAATGGGCTCATGAGGAAGGTAGGAAAAACTGGCAATCCAAAATGCCAGGAGGAAACGTGCTTTAATTATAGGAGCTGGTCAAGTTACCATAAAGGCCATGGAAACAATCACTCCAGAGATCAGGTACTTCATGAGAAAGCCAAAGAATCTGCATTTCAAGGGACAAAGCTCGTTGCTTTTTATCACATCAAGTCACCACAGCACAAAGGTAACAGCAAACAACTGTGTCCAGCTCTGGGCTCCTCAGTAGAGGAGGGGTGTGGCACACCGGGGGGAGTCCAGCGAGGGGTCTCCTCCCTCTCCCGCTGCCAATGCGATCAGCCAGCCCTGCCCAGGGCCACTGCTGCTGCTCAGGCCAGCCTGGCACCCACAGCACCCAGGGCTGCTCCCCAGCCAGGCAGTCCCAGCCCACGGGCTGGTACAGGACCTTGCAGAGTTCTCCATCTTTGCCAAGATACAGCTTCTGACTTGGAAAACCTGCATCTCTACATCCCTGGTTTTCCCTAATTGCCAACCTGTTCCTGCTGGAAAGGGATAAAGAGCTCCTTTTCCACTGAAAAGAAAACATCTGTGATCTCTCCCCAGCCCACCTGTTCGACGCCTTCGACCTCAGGGATGTAGAACTGGAGCATGTTCTGTATCCCGTTCTTGAGGGTGATGACGGAACTGGGGCAGCTGGTGCACGAACCCTGCAGCTTCAGCTGCACAATCCCATCCTCAAAGCCTTTGTAAATAACATCACCACCATCTTCTTGCACTGTGGGCCTGACGGAACACAATATTCAGCCTAAGGCATGTAGAGCTGAAACACGGATCCTTCCAAAACCCCTCAGTAAAGCAACACTCAATACCCACAAAAACTGTCAAGACAGAGGGATTTAGTCAGTATTTCTTTACAACTACCTGGTTCACATTTCCAACAACTCCTACTGTGTTGGACTATCTAACATAGAAACTTTCTCTGTAGGACAGTAGGCAAAACATTATTGCAATGAATGCAGCAGTGTATGAAGGAATCACTGAAACTTTAGGGTGGAGAGTGAATACCCTGGAGCAGAGCTCGATCCAGCCTGCACAGGCACCCTGGCTCACCTGGAGGCCCTCTCCACATGCAATAATTGCCTCAGTTACTGCCAATACAACAGGGGCGTGTACCCCCAACAGGATGCAGCGCAGCTGTCACCTGTGATAAGAAGCCCTGCTTCCATAAATAAATATGCAGTTCTCCACAATTTACGCAGGACAGAAAATAGCTCCAACTATAAAAGCTTAATCCTGCTCAGGGGTGAAGGAACCAGCTCCTGATAAGCTCACCCCAGTGCCGTGAGCATTTCTGCAGCCTGCTCTCCCTTTGCCAGCCACAAATGCCCAGCACTGTAGCTCTGTCCCCATAGCAACATTTTTCCAGACCAAGTTAAAACCATCAAGTTACTCTTAACAGAAGCTCTTTATACTGATTTCCAAAATAACTCTCTGAGAACTACAGTCCTAACAGAAAAATCTGTGAACCTGACACATTTATTAACTCACCACAGCAAATTATCTCCATTCCAGAAGGCCAAAGATCATGATTTAAAATTCCATTTTTCTTACTTGAATTAACTTTCTGACACACTACAGGACCTTTCAGATGTACATTCCCCCCATCCTGCACCTTCTGACAACTCCTCTGCATTTAATTCTGATTTGCTGGACAATAAACGCTCTATGTGTAGCCTGGTTTGTGTATAACTTCTGAGAACTACCCTGCTGTAAAATGAAGGAAGATACACCACTGCTGGTATTCTCATCAACAGCTTCTTGGTCCATTGATGGGTACTGGGGGAGGAAATGAAAGAAATGAAAAGGTGGGAAAACCAGAATTTTGGGCAGAAATTCTGTGCCTGTTATGAAAGGCCCCTCGGAAATCAAGGACTGACACACTCCAGCGAGCTTAAACAACCAGGTACCCGGCAGGAGCATGAACATTACTGTCACAGCTTTATACAACTTTATACTTGGCTTCTGGCTTCAACACTTAGCACAGATGTTTGGGAAAATGTTACAGCTTATTTCTACTTTTCTTCCTTTCTCAGGAAAATCAGCCAGCACCATGTGTCAGCTCTGAGATAAACAAATTTTTAAATTAAGTGATATCACTTTAAATGCGGCAACTAAAAAAAAAAAAAAAGAAACACAAAGGCCCAAGTTCATCATAACTGCTATGATTTTGATCCACAAACAAGTTTCTGGTTCCTGCAGTTTGTGAGCTGGGGAAGATGTCACCATCAGATATCACAAACACATCACACATCTTCCCCTGCATCTCAAATGTCAAGTCACTTATTGCTTTCAGTTCGCTTTGGAAGGCAACTAATGAGCACAGAAATATTCTTCAGGTAAACAACACAATCCACAGCCACTCTTGAGACTTCATTAGTTACCACCAGCTTCCGAATTCAAGCTGTGGTAAAGCACCACTAAAATCACAACGGAATGCAATGACAAAATCCATGGAAGCCCAGCATTTTCCACTAGGAAATTTTCCTTTGGAGTATAAACTGCTTTGGAATACTTGGAAGGGAAAGGACAAGAACAATTAAGACAGACATTAATACAGAGAGAAAAAAGTGCCTGTAAAAGCAAAGCCTGTGCTGTTTCCAGCACTTAAAAGCAGCCAGATTAAAACCATGGACCTGTCAAAGGCACTGTGGAGAGCAAGCCCAGGTCTTGCTCTGAAGTCACTCAGCAAAGAGGACTCTGCTCAGCACAGGAGCTTCAACAGGAAAACCAGAGAGAGTTTTCAACTGAACAGCATTCCCAACTCTGGCCAGTTCTGCACTCGAACCCCTCCACACCAGGTGCCAAACCATGAAATCACATTCCCAAAGAAAACGCACTGTTCCCTAAATAAACCCAAACCCCAAGACTAACTCACTCATCCAGCAGCAATGCTCCCTGTTCACCTGATTCTTGTATCCAGCAGCTCCTTAATCATCAGTACAACTTCATCATCTTCTTCTGAAGCAGCTTGGGAAAAGAAAAATGTGCAAGTCAGAACATAGAGAATTCCAGGCTGCAAATTCCTGCCTGAGTTCATCTTAACAAGTTTTTTATTTAAATTCTCCTGCATGCTTTTCTGAGGGAGAAGTGGAGGCTCTTCTGGATGGCACAAAAGCCATGCCAAAAGGCAGGCCTTGGCCTCTCCCTGAAGATTTGATTTACCTGTGTCTGTCCTAGGTGCCTCATCAGTAACCACAGGTAAGCCAGAGGCAAAGAAATCCATTATAGTTGCATAAATATCTGGTTTCAGTAAGTTCCAGTCCAGGTCTTCACTCTCCTATGAGAATCAAAAGAGGGGAAAAAAAACCAATGAAAAAGAGTACCTGCCTGCTGCTGCTGAGTTACACAGAGATTCTGATGTTAAAAATACCCTCATGGACTCTCACATTTGATGCACAGGTCGGACTTCATAGTTCTGTCAAGTCCAGCTTTGCCAAAGAAGCTTAGTCAGACTCAATTTGTGACAGTCAAAAGAAAGGTCTCCTTGTCTGCAAGCCAAGCAAGTGCTTTTAAAGCATTAGCTAAAAAGGTGTGGAAGTCTCTAAAATAAGTTATTATTGGACACATATTTTTACCAACTGTTTCAGAGACTCAAGATTATCAATTTACCAATTTATCATTCCCTGAATTGCCCTGCACTCTCACTGCCCAGCTCCTACATAACCCCTTATCTCTGGTGCCACAGGCCCCACACCTTGTGCAAACACACCTCATCCTGGTCCTACAGCGACTCTGGGACATGTCCACAGCTCACCCAGCCCCAATCCTGCTCCACACAGAGCCAACTTCCGAGCTGACCACGGGCACAGGGCTTCAGCCAGTCCAATGCTGAGCATTTCCAAGACCAAAGAATCTACAGCTTCACTGGGAAGCCACCTCCAGTGCTCAGCCACACACTGCAGTTATTCATTTTCTTTTCTATTAAGGGTAGCTCCCTTTAGTCACTTGTGGACACAGCCTCTGGACCTTCCACCGTGCCTGTCCAAGAGCCTGGCTGGATCTGCTCGATGGCCATTTCCAGACAGCTCATCTTCTAGCACAGCCAAACCTCTGCTCTGCTTACCTTGGTGATTGTGATGAAGTCTGGTCCAAAGAAAACACTTTTAACTCCTTCAACCCGGAATAACTGTCTGTTAAGGAAACAAGAAAAAAAAAATAAAAGGCAAAAATGCACCCAATCTAACAAATTGAGTTTTAATTTTAACAATTAACAATATGGTTAATGAAAACACAACAATTGCATCAAAAGAAAAAAAAAATAATTAAAACTGATGCAGGTAAATACAGTGTAAGGCTGTGGTTTTTGTAATTACGGGGAGAAAAAGGATGTTCTCTTGAAAGACTGGAAAACATCAAAAATGCAATGAATGAAGGAATCAGAAATCTTACCACAAAAGCATGTGTCCTGGAAAATGATAAAAGTGATTTCACAATACCCACTCGAAAGAATTTCTGCACATGAAACAGCTGTATGTGCACTGAGTGTTTACACCACTAAATCAACTGGATTCTGAAATTACTTAAAACTATGGAATTATGCAAGTGCACCAAACCACCTGAAATAAATTAAATTATTTTCTTCCCTCCCTCTCCTCCAGGGAGCTTTTGTTAAATCTTTGGAAAACTAATATTCGCTTTTAAAACAAACAGTCATCCCATTTACAGAAACTGTAACCTGGGTTTAGTGATGCACAGAGCAGGCAGTTTTCCCCATGAACCTGCACAATACACACAACCAAGCTGGTCTGCCCTGCACACATGGCAGCACATACATGGTCTTGGATGGAAATGTCTATTTGCAGACAGATGACAACAAAAAGCCACTTTCTGACAGTCGATTTCACTCTGCAACCCGATGCACCTTGGCACAATGAGATCCTACAGCTTCAGCACTCTGCTAACACGCTGTGATGTCCTCAGAAACCTTTCACACTGGATTTATTACTGCAAGTCACGGAGCTCTGCCTGCAAAAATCCTGTTTGCTCTCAAACAGCCCTGCAAGAGACCTCTGGAAACATCAGAACTGCGTGTTTGATAACCCCCCCAGCTCCTGGAGGGAATGCCACGGCCAACAGCTTCTGCTTTTGCACAGAATTCTGCCAAGGTGCATAAAGCTGCCTTGGCCTGGCATCTCCAGGGGTAACCCACTGCAGCATTCCTGGGTATCACCCCTGGCCTGAAGCCCTTCCACCCACAGAACACACAGAGTTTGTTTTCAGAGACTGATGTGAAAGCAGTGACACACATGCAAAATGGGTGCTTCCAAATACTCCCAGAGACTTGTGATGGTGCTCCAAGCCCCTTCTATGCCACAACACATGAACTGATTCTTACTCCAGGCTGTGCATTTGGGTTACTGAAAGCTGCACTCCCAAGACCTGTTACAGATCCAGCCCAAAATAGGGGCCTTTCTTTGAGCAAAGCACGAATCTTCACTGAAGGAAAAATCCACTGGCTTTGAAGTTCAGCCCCAGCACCTGCCAAAGTGAGCTACTGCATTTATTTGAGAGTATTTGGAGGCTATTCACTGACTGTTTCCCAGTTCTGAAGTTACATGATTTCCAAGTAACTACTTGCATGAAGAGTGTTCTGAGGGGAATGAATTTGAGACATCAGGGCCAGAGGTCTCGCTGACGATGCAACAACTGCTCACAAATACTGACTTGTAACCCCTCTCAATCCAACTGCATGAACCCGACCGTGGTGCCTTCTGCCATGCCAGAGCTGTAGGGAATACAGACAACCAACCTTCCCAGCTTTTATCTCAGGCAGCACTAAATCTCAAATCCAAGCAAGCTGCTCCTAAGGAGGAGCAGACTGATCCCAAGCTGTGCTTAAAAGCATCAGTTGTAGACACAGAGCCCAGACCAACCCCCAAACCAATGATGATGTGTTTAATAATACCTTGCTAAAGGTGAGCAATATGCTGCAGCTGGTGTAGAAAACTCCATAGTCCTCGATTCCAGCACTTCCCTTCCTGGAATAAACTTCAAGCTATTTGGATTTGGTGTGTCCTGAGTTTGAATAAACATGCCTCTTACTGGAAAGACAAAAACAAAGAAGAGAAGTAATACAATCAAACCTAAGGAGCTTAAATGAAAGTCAAGTCCTGATTACTCAGCAAGCCCAGGGTGATCCCTCTGCTCCAGAGAACTGCAGCCCGGACAGCCATGAGGCTCTAAAACACAACACGAGAGCCTTCAGAGCCACAGAACACTGGCAAACACGGGCACATCATCTCACAGGAGACAGCATGATAAAAGGAACCTTGTCTTAGCTGCTTTTGTTAGCTTTTATTTACTAAAAAGCATCGAGCTGCATGAGACTCTGAAACTAAAATTAAGAAGGAACTTCTGCCTGAGTAGAATCATTTAAATGATATTTCCATCTGTGACTAATTCCATGCAATAGCACCTGCAGAATCTTTTTGTCTTAGACTCTTTCTGCTCCAGCATTGAGGGGCAGTTGTTAAATCTGCAAAAGCACAAAGTTTTCTGTGGTACCAAGTTTCACAGGTTTTTTTTTTATTTTTCTTCCTTTCCTGAGCATTGCAGCCTATCAAACATGTGGCAGGTACAATAAACTCAACCTCAAATTCAGGGTAACACCAAATTATGGATAATATTAATGGAGAATCCTGTCAATGCACCACACATGGATGCATGTTCAAGAGCAGGAAAATTCAAAAGAGAAAATATTGAAGCTCTGAGAATGAAAAGCTTCACTTGCAGCCTTCCTGGGCTCTATCTGGATGCTCAGCACTGCATTACAACCCACCCAGGAATTGTTACCACTCAGAATGAACAGCAAACTTTCAGCATTGCCATGGGACATAAAAACCCACAACATGCTCATCTGTTAATTTTTAATTGCAGGTGTTTACCTGCACGATGCCACACAGCAGATGGAAGAGATGGCTTCTTTTGCAGAAGTTGGTGGAAAGGCTGTCGAGTTGTCAGATTATGATCTTTTAACAGCATATGACAGAACCTAGAGAAAAATAACTTTACTAACAATTTCCAAATTCCACATTTGCACTGTCCCAAAGAAAGAGTATGGCAGATGCTTTTAGCAGCCCCGGGGACTCAGCAAGACACACCTGGGGTGGTGTCATTGGCTCACACAAAAGTAAAGGGGGGAGAGCAGCGAGGAAAAAGGAAAAAAACATTAAAAGGAAAAGCAAGACAGAGTGATGGGAGTAACAGGTTTCAGTTTCACAGCTGTGAATACCTGATTTCTGTAACTGTATGCACAGCCAACAGCATCCGGGTATTTCAAAGCAAAGCGAACATCAGAAAATGAAAACAAAACCCACTTCATGTCACAGACTAATTATTACATACTAAGGATCAATTATTATCTGGTTCCTCTCCTCCTTACCAACTATGAGGGGGGAAAGCTGGTAAACTAAGTGAATACCATCTGCAGGGGCTGTTCTGTAAGAGGCTGGTTCTCTCTGGGGTCATGGGGCAGAAGAACACAAGCACTGCACAGAGGCCCAGAAGCCTCAAGCATGGAACAGGAGAGAAGCTTTGTCTCCTGAAACGAACATCCCTGCCGTGAGGGCAGGACACATGAACACAGAAACGGTCTAAATCCTGTTATTTGCTTGCTTTTGTGGGTTTGGGAGCAGGTAGAAACCACAACAGGATGGGTAAGGAAGGTTCCCCAGAAGTTCGCTTTTCTCCCTTTAGCTAATAATGATTATATCCCATTTTACAGTGCTCAGCACAGAGCAGGTGTGCCCAGCAGCACAGCGTCCCCCATACTGATCGATCCTGTGCAAATTATGGGGGAGGAATTTCCTCTTATTTCGTGGCCCTGAAGATACAGGAGTGGGGGAGTGTAACAGCTCCTCATTGCCTGATCTTGTGCACACGTAGGGGTGCAGAATTACCCCTCGGTGCAGGGTCCTGAGCGGGTGTAGGGGGAATTACCCCTCACTGCAGGGTCCTGAGCGGGTGTGTGGGGAATTACCCCTCGGTGCAGGGTCCTGAGCGGGTGTAGGGGGAATTACCCCTCACTGCAGGATCCTGAGCGGGTGTGTGGGGAATTACCCCTCGGTGCAGGGTCCTGAGCGGGTGTAGGGGGAATTACCCCTCACTGCAGGGTCCTGAGCGGGTGTAGGGGGAATTACCCCTCGGTGCAGGGTCCTGAGCGGGTGTGTGGGGAATTACCCCTCACTGCAGGATCCTGAGCCGGCTACGTGGGGAATTACCCCTCACTGCAGGGTCCTGAGCCGGCTGTGTGGGGAATTACCCCTCACTGCAGGATCCTGAGCGGGTGTGCGGGGAATTACCCCTCATTGAAGGATCCTGAGCCGGCTGTGTAGGGAATTACCCCTCACTGCAGGGTCCTGAGCGGGTGTGTGGGGAATTACCCCTCACGGCTCTCCCCGGGTGTGCAGGGCTGAGCACTCCTCAGGAGCTGCGTGTCGGGAGGAACTACCAGCTCGGGGCTGGAAAGGGCTGAGAAGGAGAAACCGCCTCTCGCTGCCCGCCATGAAGAAGCGTCACCCCCGTCCGCGGTGGAGAAAGGAAGGGGAAGAGCAAGGAGCACCCGGGGCGGCCCTGGAGGTCGCGGTGCCGCTAACTGCGACACGGCCCCCTTTCAGTCGCGCGGGGAAGGGGCGAGAGGGGCCCCCTCCAGGAATAAGCCGAGCTCCCTCCGGGAGAAAGCCGTGCCGGGGCAGCGGGAGCCGCGGGCCCCGCGGTCACCTACCGCCCGCCCAGCCCCGCCGCCGCGCAGAGCCGCCGCGCCGCCGCCATCTTGGCGCTCCTCGGGGCCGCTCCTTGGCGGCCCGGGCACAGCGGCGCCCCCTGGCGGCAGCGCCTGAGGGGGACAGCGGCCCCTCATATGGCGGAGGCGGTCGGGACGGAACGGCCACCGGGGCCAGCGAGCCCACCGGGGCCACCGGAGCCAGCGAGCCCACCGGGGCCAGCGAGCCCACCGGGGCCACCGGAGCCAGCGAGCCCACCGGGGCCAGCGAGCCCACCGGGGCCACCAGGGCCACCGGGGCACCGAGCCCACCAGGGCCACCGAGCCCACCGGGGCCACCGAGCCCACCGCGGCACCGAGCCCACCGGGGCCACCAGGGCCACCGAGCCCACTGGGGCCACCGAGGCCACCGAGCCCACCGAGGCCACCGAGCCCACCGGGGCCACCGAGCCCACCGCGGCCACCGAGCCCAGCCGCTGCCGGCACTGCCAGGGCCGCCACTGCTCCCGATGTGTTCCCGAGTGTCACATCCACGCGGCCGGTAAATCCCCCCGGGGACGGCCCTGGGCAGCTGTGCCAGGGCTGGGCAGCCCTTTCCAGGAAGGAATTTCCCCACTGTCCACCCTGAGCGTCCCCCGGCCCAGCCTGAGGCCGTTCCCTCTCCTCCTGTGCCCGTTCCCCGGGAGCAGAGCCCGACCCTCCCTGGCTGCCCCTTCCAGTCAGGGAGTTGTGCAGAGCCACAAGGCAGCACAAAGTCTCTCTCAACGGACACACCAAGACAGAAATGAAATTAGGAAGTGCAGCAAAGCCCAAATAATATTTTGCACTAACAAAGTCTTGGCAGCTGAATGCTACAGAAAAACACGTTTAATTAGCACACAGTGAGCCTCCACGTCTCCCCGTGCCCAGGTGTCCAGCTGCACCAGCACTGCATTAACACCACTGAGGCTTTGCAGGGAGGGCTCAGGGCTTTGTGCTGCCTGCAGCTGCAGCGCTGCCCTGGATGGGAAGGATTCTCTCTGGAATATAAACTGGATATAAACCGAAATATCCTCTGCTTAAAGCAGCAAGATCAGTTTGACTTTACAGCTGCCAGATAAAAGAGCAGGGCCAGACTCAGTTCAGCACTTAGGTAGGAAGAACTCATTAAAACCCAGATTCCCTGTATGCAGCAGAAGTATTTTCCACGGGGAGGGGAGAAGGAAGGCACAATGGAGACGGTGGTTGTCATCAGATACAGTTTTAATAAAATGTACATAAGTTTACAAGTGGAACATTTCTTCATGATTACCAGGAACAGACGATCCCAACCGGAGTGCAAAACTTGAGCCCAGGGATCTGCCAGGCAGAGGTGCCAGGGGGACAGGGAGAACGCGGCCCTTGGGACCCAAGTCACTGTGGGGCACTGTGAGTCGCTGTGGGGACCACGGACACTCCCAGCTCCACGTGGACACAAAGGAGTTTCTCCCACCAGACTCCGTGTGTAGGATGCATCCCACACCAGAGCCAGCCCCCTGCCCTCCCACCCCATCCCTTTGGAAGCAAGGGATCAGGAACACTGGATCACATTCTCCCTCTAACTTCACAGGGAGTATTTCTAGGTGTGTGTGAGGGTATTTACCCACCTACAACAGAAACTACAGGCCGTGGGTTATTTCTAGAAACACTAATGCAGCTGATCAGGTTTCAGGAATGTGTTTCAGAACTGGAACAGGATTTCACTGTCATGATACTACTGTAAAAATGCTTTGGGGTCTGTCAGTGTGCTCAAAGGCATCGATTAAACACCGTGAGGAAAGAAACAAAAACCCACAAATATTCAACTCCCCAACACAAAAGTCTTTGGTGGAAGCTGAGTTAAAGTAACCGATTACCACTTTGGAGTGATTGAGTTCAGCAATTAAGCAGATCTCGCCCGGTTTTGCTGCGTTGCACTGAGGACACGCTCAGGCCTTGTCGCCAGTGCTCATGTGGGGTCGGGGTCACGAGCTCAGCGTCACCGAGGGCTCCACGTACATCACAGCCCGAGTGTGCGCTGGCTTCGGGAGGCTGAAGTGTAACCCTGACAGCCTCTGACTGGTGCCGAGCTGGCTGAAGGGAGAGGGGACACGGGGACAGCCCCCAAAGCCCTGCAGCAGCTGGGGAGAACAGACCCCCCCAGCCTGGCCCAACGTCACGGCAGTGAGCACAGATCCAACTGCTTGTTTCACACACAGAAACTCTGATTAATCACCTTGGAAGAGGCTTTAGTGCATTCAGTGGGTGAGAACCAAGAGCCAGTCCCTCTCCCAGCAGGAATCCGGGATTGTCGCAGGGACGTGAAAACACTCTGTGCACGAGGACCCGGGGCAGCGAACACCATTTACCTACAGCATTACGGAAGACATGAAACCAGTGGTTCTTTTCAGAACACTGATTTCAAAACACCCCATTGAGTCTGTATAAATCTTACTTCATTAAGATCACTGATTGTGTGGCAAATAATTAGCATGATTCTTCCCCATTCATTAAAACAGTAAGCTTTAGAGGCTATGGAAATGAAATTTCCACTTATAACTCATCACACTGAGGCTGCAGCAGTGGTAGTGCAGGATTAGGAGGAACACAGGCTGGAAACGAGAAGGGTATCGGAGTAACAGGCATTGAAACTGAGTTTTCTGACCATAACCAGAAGTCCGATTACTTTATGAGTCACATGCAGAGATACAAACGAGCTGCCTCCACCCCCCAGAAGAGATTTAAAAGCGTTTAAGCACTGGATGTGTCTGGCAGGATTATGAGCTCTGGGGCACAGTTAACCTGCTCTTCGTGTAAAGTGTCTGAAGGACAGAAAAGCTGCCAAAATGCCAGCTGGAAATTCAGCCTGATCTAAGGCGGGCAGGGCTGGAGTTGAGCCCACACACCTCAGCGCACCTTCCCTTCCTCCGAGCATGAAGGGACAGGCTGATGCTCCTCCAGCATCAGCTCTGTGGGACCTGTGGTACTGACAGAAGCTTCACAGAATTATTCAGAAGCAATTTTTCAAGTAAAAATGAAGAGAAGGAAGGAGAATCTGAATCCAGTGAGCAGAGGTAACACCTTGAACCTACATGGTTCACACAAGGTACCTGCTCACTCCAGCAAAGCACCTCCCTGTTCCACAGGTTCATCCCACAGCATCAAGGCCTGACCTCCCTTCCAGCAGCTTCTGAGCAAATTCAGCAGCTCAAGTGCAGCTCCTGGCTCAGTGTGGCTGTGACACAGGCTGGTGTTGGAGCAAGTCTGGGCCCTCACACTCACTCTCTTGAATTCACAGTTTGCTGTCACAGTCATTCTCTATGTCTCTCACTGATCCCATCCAGCAACAAATGACTTGGGGGAACAGATACTTAAAACAAAAACCACCTTTCGGGTGTGTATTTACACAGAAAACTAAACAACAAAACATAATAACAGCATCAGCGTTGCTGAAGAAACATCTCAAGGGAAACCCAGAAACTTCTTTACAGTACTTCTGTTTTCAAGAGGTGGTGATGGAGGACAGAAAGCCCCATAACCACCACTATGCACCAATATTTATTAATTCCGAGTGCAGCCGCGCAGGGCAGGAGGGTCCCAGCTCCACGAGCTCCCCCGACCTGGGCTCGGCTGGTCACTATTCACCAGCAACTTGTGGGAGCCAACGTGGCCTCCTTGCATTCCAGAATTCTCCCTCCCCACCCCAAGGCTCTAAGAACTCAGTCCAAGCTTTTCCCTCTCCCTTCCAGGCAATCCCCACATCCAACAGAACACTTGGCTCGTCTCTTGCAACTGGAAATATTTTGGAGGGGAACTGAATTAAGGGAAGGGAAAGGGAACACAGAGTAGCTGGGGTTTCTTTCCAAGACATTGTTCCACTAGATGAGGCCTGATGAGTTTAACATCTCAACAGACTGGGAATAACAGAGAAGATACACAAAAGATAACAGCCAGCAACGGCAATTAAAGGCCATCAAAGGAACATCAACTCCACACAACACCCCTGGCATGGTCGGAGACACCTGGCCTGGGAGAGATAAGAATGAGGACCTAATTAACATCGGAGGCAGAGAGAGATCTGTACCCAATAGGAAACCAAGTACTAAGAACTACGTAACCTGGAACCAATGAACATCGAACCAATGAATTTCTATGGCGTTTTGACTGTATAAAATACGTGCAAAATCTCGTAAAACTCACGTGTCATAGAATGATTTTCTCTACACACCCGGGCTATGTGTGGATGAAATTATTTCTGTTGCACATCCTGGCCAGATATTTCTGGCCTCGATTCTTTAACACTAAGAACGTTGTTGGAGGGTTTTTGTTTTTCCCGCAGTTTCGGTGCCACGGGGAGCGGGAGATGGAGCGGAGCCGGCCGGGAGCGGGCTTCTCGTGCCCGGCGCCCCGCATGAGGACACGGCCGAGAGCCGCGGCAGCGGGGCACCCCGGCGGAGGAGCCGCAGCCGCAGCCCGGCGCCGTGAGGGCGAAGCAGGAGCGAGAGCATCACTGTGGCAAGGGGAACGAGGAGCGGAACCAGAGACGCCTGTCAGAGCAGGAGCGGCGGCGGTGCGGCAGCGGTGACCGGGACAGGCACAGGGAGCACTCGGACCGAAAGAACCCCAGTGACGGGCCGGGAGCTCGCGGCCATGAGCGGGACATGCAGAGCCTGCCGGAGCAGCAGGCAGAGAGGGAGCTCTGCAGTGAGAGAAGGCGAGAGCACCGGCAGGGCACCGAGGGCAGCGGCGACCAGTCCGAGAGCAAACCCAAAGGAAAAGCTGCTGTGAAGAAGGAGAAGCCAAGCTTCGAGCTGTCCGGGGCACTGCTGGAGGACGCCAACACGTTCCGGGGGCCGGTGATCACGTACAGCGAGCCCCCCGAGGCGCGCATCCCCCAGACGCGCTGGCGCCTGTACCCCTTCAGGAACGAGGAGCTCCTGCCGGTGCTGCACATCCACAGGCAGAGCGCGTACCTGCCGGGCCGGCACCGCCGCACTGCCGACATCCCCATCGACCAGCCCTCCTGCTCCAGGCAGCACGCCGCCTTCCAGTACCGGCTGCTGGAGTACACCCGAGCTGACGGCACCGCGGGCCGCAGGGTCAGGCCCTACATCACCGACCTGGGCTCGGGGAACGGCACCTTCCTCAACAACCAGCGCATCGAGCCCCAGCGCTACTGCGAACTGAAGGAGAAGGATGTGCTCAGGTTTGGGTTCAGCAGCAGGGAGTACGTTCTGCTTCATGAATCCTCAGATAAATCTGAGGCCAGTGCAAAGGACGATGATGAGGATGAGGAGAAAGAGTCTGACAGTTAACAGATGAGGAAGAAATTGGGGAGCGGCAGAGGAGAGAAACTCCTTGCAATTGAACAGGCCCACAGTACTCTCAAGTCCATGCTGTTAAAACAAAAAAGGGGCAGTGTAGGGATGGGATACACCTCCCTTGAAAGACTGCAAAAAAGCCTTATATGTTCTTAATTTTTTGAACTGCATTCAGAATGACCTAACCCCAGTCCAACACCGTTTTAGTGTATCACAAATTCACTTAGAAAAAGCTCAAGTATATCAATGGGAAAGCCCCTTTCCATTAATAACCTGGGGGTGAGGATATGCTTGTGTTTCCACAGATTCCGGTCCACGATGGGTACCTGCAAGGGTGGTCCGACCAGCCTTGGTTACTCCAGCTTCATTGTTGGGAAACTGAAGGAACAAGATTAATGGAGCTTGTTTAGTGACTGGTTTGTGGGGTTCAAGCCGTAACTAAAGATTTTTACACAAGAAACAGTATGATTGGTGATTCTGAATATGTTGTTTACAACATAACATTAATACATGGAGTTTTTATAAAGGGATTTAGCTGTAAGATACTTATCTGATGTTACTTATATACATTCCTTTGGTTGATTGTAGGTTGTTCATGTTACCATTGATTATTAATAAAAGTTTGTTTGTAAGGTATTTTAGGGAAACCCTCCCAGTCAAGGCCTAAGCTCTGGCCAAGCTCTGGCCCTGGCTGGTCGGGAAGTATGCCATCAGACCCAAGTATTTCTGCACCAAAATTGTCATCAAGTCCCTTTGACTTGCTGATTTGGTCTTATAAAAGCTCGACCCCCTTTCGAGATAAACTTGGAAACCTTGCCCAGGAAAGATCCTCCAGGTCCTCACTGTGAAATGGGGCTCCCCAGCGACTGCAGACTCTGGGTGATGGTAAAGTATGATGACATAACACTTCAGAAGGAGAGCAAATGAATTTTGTTTAGGTTCATCCTTAACCAATAGGAAAGCAATAGGCAGAATTCACTTTGAGTCAAGCTCTCTGCCAATATAAACCAGTCTAAGAGGGCTGTGGCCTCTGCTGAGTCACACCACATGAGGTACATCACGAGAGTTATGGAGCTGTTTACATCATAAGATTTCCCCATAAGGTCTACTTTTAATACTGTAAATACACATCTCTCCTTTACCAGAAGCAGATTTCCAGGTCCTACGCTTTGGCATAGACCAAAATACATGTGTAAAAGTGAAAGCTCTGCCTGATTGTTTGCACAATTGTTTGATTTTCCAGCAACAGCAACAGCCTGATTGCTTCGTTGGCGTTCACAGCATGAAGGCACCGTGAGTCCTTCCCTGACTCCGGCCCCAGCCCCGGGGCAGCAGCACTGCCACGTGTTCCAGTCCTGGGGGAGCAAAGCCGTGCTGCTGCCACAGCTCTGCTCTCACCAGCACTGCCCAGACTGGCATCAGACATCACAGCACGGCTCTGGATCCGTGGGCACAGCACCCACCAGCACATCTGGAGCCAGGAGCAGCAGGAGTATCACTGATAGCAAAAGTCACAGTAACCCCTTAACCTGTGAAATCATGTCTTTTCCAGAGCATTAGCAAGTCCCGCTTGACTCGCTCTGTAATTAATAAACCTTTTAATTCATCTTGTAGTGCATTTATCCACCCAGGACTAGAAAATATGGAATACTACTGGTTTGAGAAAAGCATCTAAAAAAAAAATAAATGGAGGGAAGACAGTGAGAGGAGGAAGTTGAGAAGCAACTGGAAAGGATACGAGGATCCTGAGAGGCAGGCATTCGGACAAACATAACTTAAATGGTTCAACTATGTATCACTGCAAATAGAGTCCTGACCAAAAATAATAATTATTTTATATATATATATTGCTATATGATTCAGTTCAGCTAAGAGGTTCGAGGTCCTGCACGAGGTGGTCCTGCGGGCAGCACAGCCCCCAGCTCCCAGCACATTAAGGCTTCTGCTTTGCCGCTTTGGAAGGGAAGGGCGCCGAGGCGAAGGGATCCGCGCCGGGCAGCTCCGTAGTCCTGGAAGACAGTGGGACAACAGCGACAGACCCTGCTATGGCCTGTCTGTTGGTCTGAGACACCACTTTGTAAGCAGCTATGGGCTTGGCTTCAAGGCCCGGCCCATCTTCGGGACTGTAGTGCCGGGAATACTTGGACAGGGATTGCGGACGGAAAGGCTTGTTGGCCACGGAGCCCAGCGCGGCTTCCAGGGGCAGCGCGTGGCCGTGGCTCCTCTCACCGGCCACATCGCCCTGCTCCGGCAGCACTGCTTTAGCAGGGACGCTCTCCTGGGCCTCCACGGCTCTCACGGAGCAGGGATGGAGATTGCCTGGCTGAGCAAACCCAGCAGAAGGGTATGGAGCTCTCACCGAGGCCACGGACCCGTGTGCTGCTGAATCCAGGCACGGGAACATCGGGTGAGCTCGGCCATCGCCTCCTTGGCTTAGGAAAACGGGTGGTGTGAACGGCTCCTTATGGGAAGTCAACTCTTCCATGCTTTTCTTCTTAGTGAAAGGGGCTCTCAGAAATACATCTGCTTCCTCTGGATGTCGTAGAGCTGCGCTGCCCTTGCAGATAAAAGGAGCTTTGGTAAAGACATCCACTTCATCAAGCACCTTCCTGGAGCTTCGGAAAGGAGCCGTGGCAAACACATCGGGTTCGTTAAAAACCTCCCCGGTGCGCGACTGGAAGGCCGGGAACAGCATCTCCCCTGCTCTGGCCTGGGAGTGGGGATCTTCTTTGGAGGCCTCACGCCTCTCCCTGGGCACAGGCTGCAGGAACCCTGGGCACAGCTTGCACGTCTCCTCCTCCTCTTCCGAATCCATCAGTAAAGGCCTGGACCCGCTGCAATCCAGAATATCTCCCTCATGGTCTGTCCCCTCTCCTTCACTGCTGTAGAAGGAGCTGTTGCTTGAAGGACCATCTCTGGCCAAGTACTCTGACTCTGAGTTGTGCTGCACTTTCACCTCCAGCATCTTGGGCTGACCCTTGTATAAAGCGAGTCCATCACTGCCAGAATCTCCTTTACAGAGCTCAAGAGCTACAGCTGGGAACCGGCCCGGATCCCTCTGCAGACCTACAAACACAAGAGAAGAGTGTTAGTGACCCAGCTCCAGCTCCTTGGTCAGCAGTCACGATGAGAGGTACATTACACAAGAATGTCACGCTTCTCAGATGGAAACCACCACCATGCATGGAAAATGGGCAGGAGAGGGAGGGCAAATCAATGAAGATAAAATGCCAGGGAAGGTGTTTGCAGCACAGCCCAGGGACACCACGGGTACCACTGCTCAGAGGATGGGAGATGTCTGACACACGCATGGGCACACACAGCACCCTCAGCACCATTCCATGAGGTTTCTCTCCCACCCACCCGTGACGACAGCCACCATCACAGAGTGTTTCCCTTCCCAACGCTGCTGCCCGAGGGAAGCTCCAGCAGACAGACAAGTTCTGTCACTCCATCCTGCACTGCTGCTCTCCAAGCACATCTATTGCTTGGTGTGGCCTCTCTTTCTGTGGGCCAGCCCACAGATAAGTGGAATTGCACTCGGGCTTGTGGAAACCAAAACCTGCTAAAATAACAGGCCGATTTCAAAGACTGAAAGTCAGCCTACAGCTTTTAGGGAATCCTAAGTAGCAGCTATTCCTTTTAACCACTCCCAGACAAATGGTTTTCAAACACTCCATACCATGACTTCAAATCAAGGATCATAGCTACAATGACCTGACTTGTTTCTGCATTAGCATAACAAGGCAGTGCAGGGAGAGGCTGTCCTGCCCTTCTCCAGCTCCAAGAGCCCACCAGAAGGCTGAGTTTGCCTTACCACACAGACAAAACAGAAGATCTCTTACCTTCACAGAACTACTGGCAGGTTAGAAGTGTGTCATTGGACTCGTTAGCAAGAGGATAGGAGAAAATCACATAAAAACTAAACAGTAGGAATTGCAGGAAGAACGAGAAGGGTGAGGAGGCTGGTTGGTACCCAGGGACAGCAAAGCACCAACCAACACACAGTGACAGAACCTTGCCCAGGGAAAACTCTGCCCACGTTAATTGTTCACGTTTACACACCCATCACAGCCCTCAAGCACTGCCTCTCCATCACACCCACGGATACACAAATTATCCCCTTCTCCATCACTGCTCACAAGTAAAGACACAGTAGTCATTCATTAGGCATCAAAACCAATATTTATTGGGAAACTCTTCACCTGGGTACATCACACTGCTAAATAAAGACAGTGCAGATATGCGAACATTTGACCAGTTCCTCTACAAAAATACCCTCTCTCTCGCTCTCCTGCAGCCCGTGGTGTCCACACTGCTTTCCCCTCAGACGCCACTCTCGGATTCCAGGAGCAGCACGGCTCCGGTGGAGCTCCCTCCCAGGCAGCTGCTCCCACACCGGCCAGGGCTTGCTGTGACTTTCTGAGATACAGGCTGAACAAGAGCAAGACCAGCTGCCATGTCATGCAAATGCCTCCGGATCCCCCAGTCCACACTGAACCACGGGAAAAAGGCATTCGTCATGGAGAGCATGGCCAGGCACACCAAGGGCCCACTCTGCACAAGAACAGCACATTTGGGTGGAATTCTCTTTCTAACTTTGACGTGTGTTAGCAGGTGCCTGTGCCCACACAGGCCATGACACTTGGGACAGAGTAAGAGAGTGAGGACAGGATGTAAATCCGTCTGCTTGGCAGCATGCAGCTCTGAACGTGGGGACACTGCACAAGAAGCAGAATGCCCTGTTCTGGGAAAAATTACTTTTTCTGATGCTCTCTCTACCCATTCACATGAGAAGGGCACCAAATGCTCAGCAGCAGTTTTCTCCCTTGCCAAGGCCAGTACAGGAGCTCTGGGTTACTCTGGGAGACACAATCTAAGTGATGCTTCAGCAGGAGCTGCTTTCAGTCAGAGCTGCCAAGTGGCACCACCAGGGAAGGGCCACAATGACCTGAACACAACAAAACCAGGCACAGTGATGATCCCCTGAGTGGGGACTCACTGACAAGGCAGGGACACCACCCCCACTGCCAGGGAATGTCTCTCTAATGCTGAATGGGCAAGACCTGGCACTTCCAGACCCATCCCACTGTAACTGGTCCACAGCTTTTCTTTAGCACATTCCTTGGTCCCAGAAGGAGCTACAGCAGCATCATTACAACAATGAAGACAACATCATACCAGCATTTTACCTTAGTTAACATCTGGTTGTGCGACTCAGACATCTCCTCTCCAGCTGTGAATATCATGTTAAAAAAGGGTTTGGGCTACACTGACACTGAAATACCCCGTCAAACCAAAACCCAGCCCGTGTGGGAAGGTCAGGGAAGAGATAACAAGACAAGGGCAGTGCTTCCCACAAGCAGCTGTAACTACGGGCCTTTCAACCAACATTGCAGAGGTGTCCTTGACTTACAGGACACCAAGGAATTTCAGTTTGCCAGTGCTGATGGATGCCTTGGCAGGTCTGAGATCAGAGACCAGCCAGGCTGAGGCACTCGAGGGACAGTTCCCTGGGAAAAGGCCTGGATGCAGTTTGTTGTGTGTTACAGAAAAGGGGTCACTCCACGAGCTGGTGACAGCAGGAGGGTGAAGGACAAATCTCACTGAACTAAGGCAGTGCCTCTTGGTCTGGAGCCCTGGCCCATCTCTGTGGGGTCTTGGACCCATTCACGGGGGGCCTGACAGAACCAGGCAGAAGATTTGCTTGGATTGACACAACAAAGCCCCACAACCCCTCTGCAGAGATGCCCCTTTTGCAGGGGGAGCATTTCCTCTCCTGAGACTGGGCAGTTCCTGTCTGTCCCCTCCTCCTCCAGACTCCCAAGATCTGGGTGTTACTCCATGGGGAAGCCTCCCTCAGGTTTTCAGTGAGTGCTCAGGTTTCAGGAATGCCCACTGCAACAGCCATGAGCTTTACAGCAGAAATCTTGACAGAAGCTGGAGCTCGGAGATGAGGATTCTCCCTACCCCTGTACAACACCAGTGGGCAGTATTTGATTCCAAGGTCAGATACACATACTAAAAAAGATTCCAAACTACACTCAGGCTCTTTTTCAAGAGGGAGAACCTCTCATCACTCAGTACCCCAGGAACACACACTGCAGGTATTCAGACAGCAACCTGAAAGAGCTTTACCCCAGGTGACAGCCCTGGCACCTGGACTTTCCCCAGCTTCCAAGGAAAGCAGTGCCTTGAAGTGGCAGAGTACTGAAATAACCAAGAGGAAAACTAGAAAATATTTACTCCCTATTACAGGAGACAGAGCAGTAACCAGAATGGTGAGGATCTCACTTCTGGAGAAGACCCAAAAAAAAAGGTCAGGGGAGACAGAGGAATTCCTGGAGTCTACAGCTACTCTTTCACCAGGAAACTCTCCCGATTTCATCAAGCCAAAGTCAGGCAGGACTCAACACACAGGAACAGGTAGCTAAAGATAGCACAGTTACCAGTGTGCAGAATTACTAGTTTGGAATTTTAAAAGGGTCAAAAGACTTAACACGCCTTCATTCTTGCACTGTGGAGATTTTCCTTGTATTCCAATTCCTAGAAGCAATCTCATTAAGCAACAATACAGAACTACCCCCACACAGCACTGCCAGCAAGGAGGTACCACAGCACACCAAAGGTCAGTGACACCTGGGGCATCGGACAATTTGCAGAATTAAGTGTTTCTGTTCAAAGCCACTGACAGTGGGAGACCTGGAGGCAGATCCAGGGCCTTCAGTTCCAGAGGATAAGGAATTTAATGCTGTAGTTCTGGCACACTTGTACAGCCATTTGCACCAGGCAGGAGTTAAACACACCAACCCACGCCCCACATTCCAGCAGCTCATCAACAGTCTGAGCCCTGCACACCAAGAGCATCCTCTGGCTCCCCCTCAGCTGTGCTGTGCCCGAGCCAGCACTTACACGAGTCCTGTTTAAGGTACAGTCAGGGACTCCCTAAGAAAATCACAAGGGCAGTTCCATGGGGTGGCCCCCTGCTCCAGAACCCAGCCAGCAGCCCCTCCTTGCCGTGCAGGGACAGCACAGCGAGATCTGGAGCCAGAGCTCAGCTTCTGCCCCTGTGGAAATGGACAGCACAGGACACAAAAATAACTACAGAGGAACCCTTCTGCTTCATGTTTTTCCCCCAAGCCTACATTTCCTGCTGGAGTGGTGCAGTTCAGAGTGCAGTGCCCACACCTCAGCACTGAGACATTGGGCTCCCCCGACTGCTGGTGACTGAGCTGCCCATCAGCACCACTCACCAGAGCATTCCATGTCACATCCATGATCCCCTCACATCCCTACCAGCTACTCCCCAACTCCAACAGATTCCCAGGGGAGTTCTTGAAGTACAAAAGTTTGACTGAAAATAACTTCCACATGCCCCCACCTGAGCTGCTGCTGCAGCACCCTGGCTGCCCAGTGACGCTCCCTGGAGTCAGGGACCCATGTGCCCCACAGTTCATGTTTGCTCAGGTACCCCAAAACTTGCTGAACTCTGCCTGAATCACATCCAAAATTTCATTGCAATAATGTTGGGGGTTTTTTTTAATCAATTTTTAAATAAGGTGGTTTTGCACAGCCACTGGAGGCAGTACCCTGCAAGCTTTTAGGCCAAAGAACACCATCATCATCCTTTACAAGAAGCTCCCTCTAAAAATAACTTTGCTCCACACGGATTGGCTCAAGCTGCCCTGGCCTGTGATGAGTGGGCTGCAGGAAGATGCAGATCTGCCACAAAGCCAAGATTCTCCACCCACTGTCCCAGCAGGTTGTACAGCAACCTGAAGCCCTGGCCAAGGAAGTCCCAAGGGATCCTGAGAAGACGTGGACAGCCCAAACCCAGGAAGCTGCACCTTCTGTTTTGGGACAGATGCTCCCAACACAGCAGATACTGTCAGAAACAAGGTGGCTGATTGAACTTGTGCTCACCCACCTAAAGATGAACAAGGAGGTTTCCAAAGGCAGGGCCTTTCCCAACCTGAGCCCCCCAGAGTAAGTGAGAACCAACATCAAAATTCCAACTACTCCTTTGAACCTTTGCCACCCAAACCCAGAGTTTGTTCCTGCACCCAAAGAACAACCCTGACTTGAAGGGAAATTACTCCATGTGCTGTGGTTGTGTTTGCAGTACCCTGACAGGAGATCCACCAGAACAGTCAGTGCCACCACTGCCAGCTCCAGCCCCCTGTGCCATCCCACCACGAGGGCACTGCTCATGGGCAGAGCAGAACAGCCCTGCTGGGATTTCACTGACTGCTTTTGTCACTGAACACCTCCTGGCCCCACAGCCCTTCAGAGGGGACAGAAACATCTCCCCTGGCTCCAGGCAAGGCTCCAACCAAGCCACAACAGGCTCGTTCTCAGGCCCTCAGGGGAATGCCAGGCACCAAACATGTCCCACAGGACACGGGGTCAAGTTCAGTTTGTGCCCTCAGAGCAGCAGCTTTCAAACCAACTCCTCAGTTCTGAGCAGCACCAACACTAACCCAGAGCCTGTGGGACACTCACAGTTTCGGAGAGTTTAAAATGAATCCCCAATCTCCACTCATCTCTCATTTCCATTCGTTCTGCAAACACATGGTGAATATTTTCTGATGGAGGAGGTCTAAGAACAGACATCTCTAAAATATCGGATTTCCACCCATACCCGTGAACAGCTACTTGAAAAAGCAATAAAATAAACATTCACATCTGCTTATTTAATAGCATTATTAACAACCCAGTGCATTTGTCATTTTTTCCAGAACCCTTGAACAAGCGCCATTAGATTTAAAATCTTAAACATTCTTTAAAAGTACTTTAATTCACAGAAATCTTTGTTTCTAATATACAGTAGATGGTTACTTTTTAAAATCCATTCTCTTTTCATATAATCTCAGTATCTGACTATACAATAACTTTCTATCTATAGCGTCTTCATGTTTTCCAGTCCAGCTTGCCTGTGCTTTAGGAATATAAAACAAAAAAATAATAAAGTTCTATCCACAATTTTACTAAGGTCATTTCCATAGTTCTCATGTAAAGCTTCTCTTGGAAAGTGCAGTATACACATGTAATGATACAACACACTTAAGCAATACTTTTATTAATAAGTGTAGGTTTTAAAAGAAGGGTAATGTAGAGACACAACCGATGGGAGTTCTATGTACAGAATTTGTTAAACTAAGTGTTGGGGTGGGGAGGAGATGGAGAGAGGAAAGGAGGAGTCACAAACTTGGGGTTCTTCCCTTCTCAGCGAGGTCAGCACAGACACATTCAGTCGCTCGCACTTTCGCACGTGGGAACTGCACTGTTACTAATACAGCTACAAACACAAACACAGGGAGCAGGAAGCTGGGGAGAATTCCACTACAGAGGAAGAGTCCTTCTGCTCAGAGAGGGCTTTCAAATACGAGATAGAAATTCCGGACTTCATGATAAGCCAAGGAAAACGAGTTGAGCGTATCCAGCTATCGACAAACCAAGCGTGTGAAGGGGGAAAGAAAAGGGAGAACCCATCGAGTTGTAGCAGCACTGATTTCAAACCACCTGAACCAAGTGCATGCGTGTTCACAGAGACTGGGGTGGAGAAAGGCCCACAGGAATCTTTGTCTACTGAAACAATGGCTCCATACTGAACTGGGGTGCACTATAGCAGTTACGAGAGAAAATGGAGAACCCAGAACAGATACCAGATGCTTGACTAAAACCAGGATTAAAAATAGACAAACAACCGTAGGACAATTTGTTTCATACACAATTTACAGTAAGCTGAGGGGATTTTCTTTTTTTCCAGTCAAACACAGAAAAGAAGTCACAGAAAATACATCTGCTGCTGCCACAGCGCCCTTTTCACCCAAAAAAAGGTCAGTGAAACACTAGTCACAACCATACTCACATGGATTTGGTTCAAAACCTCGTTACGTTTCACTTAGGGTCATTTCTGCAGCTTTAACAATCTGGTTTTTTCTTTTTTCTTTTCTCTATTTTTCCTTTTCTCTGGTTTTCCCTCCCCCAGGAAGTGCAGTTTGTCCCAGCAGGATTGTTACAGCAAACCACGAGCTGGGGGCAGCTGGAAAATTCTTCATGTGCACCATCACCAGAGTATGGCCGGACTGCTCCAGAGGAACTCGGGGCTTCCTCCTCCTCTGAAGCAATTCAGAGCCACCAGCTCTCCCACCCCGTGTCCTGCAGCTGAGGGATGTCCCTACCACTGTCACCTGGCCCCTGCTCCTGCCCAGCCCTGGGGAAAGGGAACAGAACCAAAACCACAGCCAAAAGCACCAAGCAAAGATTGGGACGCGCTGTTCACGCCCTGCTCCGGGGGGAGGAGGCTGGTGCAGGGTCACAGAGCAGCCACAGCTCCCTGAGCAGGGACAGGAGGGCTCCCCACGGTGCTCCCCTGGACACGACCATGGGACAGTGCAGAGGGAACCCCCCCAGGGCTTTACCAGCTTTAGAGAGAACAGGCTACCTGGAGAACTGAGCCAGAATCTGCCCCAGGGCACGGGAAGACAGGGAGAGAGGTGGGTGACTGTCTCCTGTTGGCAGACTTTTCTCTTAATTAAGAAAAAAAACCAAAAAACAAAGCAAAGCCCCAAAGAAGCACAACGGAAGGAAACTCTTCTGGCAACGAAACCGGAGGTTTGGGTACGTTACAGAAACTGCGTCTGCTACTGTGTCACTGCTACAGGTCTATGAGCTGATCCACCAGCAGCAAAGACCTGGCTATGTTGGGAAGACTGGACTCAGAGCTTCCACTGTTGTTTCTAGAATGCCCACCTGAAAGTGTGAGAGATAGGAATTCAGTATTGAACAGGACACACACACACGACAGTTTCAGAAGTTCAAGATCAAGAAAGAAAGAAAAAAGTCAAAGCAAAACAGAAAATTTGCTCAAGCTCTTCTCATTATTTGTACCATGACAGCAATGAATCCCCTGCTCGCTCTTCCACCCTCTCCCCCCAGACCAAACCAGCACAGCAGCCAACAAATCCCTACAAACCTGTTCTTTCCACAAAGTTTATCCAGGCTGCAGAATCCTGTCCTTACTAAGGGATCTCTAAAACAATTCAAGGGCTCCCACAGCCTACAGAAAGGACAGGTCAAAATTTTAAATCTTGAAATTTAGTTGCTATTTTAGGAGCACCTCTGGGTGCTTTGAGCTGCTTCCAGGAGAGCTTGGGCTACTGTGGGACTTTCTGTAACTGGGACTTGGATACTGGAGGAGAGAATCACAGAATGGTTTGGGTTGGAAAGGACCTTAAAGACCATCTGGTTCCAACCTCCCAGGAAGCTCCTCTGTACTCAAGGTGGCCTATCTTGGCCCAGCCTTGGGAGAAACCTCCTCTGATTGCAGCAGGAGCAGAGTTTGTAATGTCTGAACTGTTTCTAACAAGTGTCAGCCTCTGAAAGCCAAGACTAGTGCAGAGCAGGGGCTCAGCACATTCCTGCTGCGACCAAAGCTGGGACTTAGGGAAGCCAAAAGGTTCTGTGACCAAACTGAAAAAAAAAAAAAAAAAAAGGCAAAAAAGCTTTAAAAAAAACCACAAAAAACCAAAAAAAGTCCTGACTTTGTCTTTAAACCTCCACAAGTACATCAAAGGCTGTCATCAAAAAATCCTTTCAATGGGGTGACTGCAGAGAGGGAACCCACTTCACTGATCCTTCACTGGCCACGAGTGAAATGCTGCTTGATGCTGTCCCTGAAGAGCTAAAAACCACAGCACAACTGTTGCTGTTAAGCCAACAGTGCTGCTGGTTCTTCACAACCCCCGTGGGGCTGAGGCTGCTGGCAAGGATCTCATCAAGGGGATCTGGTGCCAGAATGGTGAAAATGAGCAGCTTTCCAGCCACTGTGCTACAGACTCTGCCTGCTCAGAGCTCCTCAGAGGAGGTGGGGACAGGGACCAAACCTCTCACACAGTTCCCACCTGTGAAAGACACCAACCAGAAGTGAAAAAACCTCACTTCCAGCAAGAGTTTAGGCTATAAAGGATTATCATCATTATCATCCTTTCTTGCGCCTCATGCCAAGCTCACTTAAAAGACCAAAGGCTTGGACAGTAAATAAGAAGGTGGGAGGACACAGCTCTCACTGCATTCAGCCACTGAGGGGTCTGTGCTCTCCTGGCAGGCTGGGAGAAATCACCCCATGGGAACTCAAATATTGCATGTCTGGTTTTGGACATGGAAATCTCCCAAGCAGAGAATCTACAGGAATTCCAAGGCCAAGGCATCTCACTAAACACCACACTGACAGTATCTTACAGCTCAGGATTTGAACTGGTCACATATCCTGCAGCACCACTGCCCCAAAACCAATTTATGTATTCACTGTTTGCCTTTTTTCCTTCCTTTTTTCACTCTCACATCCTGGCTTACCTTGTGAATTTTTGGATATCAACACTGGAATTGGGTCAAACTCATCTTCTGTCACTTTTTCAGAGCCCTCAGGAGCATCAAAGCCTGATATCAGGTTAGTATCTTCTGCAGCATAGAAGAGAAATAAGGGTAAAGAAGCAAAGACAGCAGAGAGGCTGGTTAGAATTGCCAGGAAATGTTAGAACATCTTAATGTTTTCAGAGACAGCGTTTAGAAGCAGGAGTTTCATTTAAAAGGTGAAATAAAGTTGGTAAGTCGGGGTAGGAAAGAAGAGAGCCAATTAAATACAGAAGTGGAAGGGATCAAACCAAACCAAGCAAGCCAAGCCACAAGACCCAGAACAAAACCTGGCCAGTCTGAGGGCTCAGCTGGAAGCCGTGGCACAGGCCTGGGGTAAGCGCCCAAGGACTGAAGGTGTTCTTTGTCATGAGCATGGTGTGAGAGCTCAGTCTGGCTCTCTGGCTCCCAGCCCTCATGCACAGGGAGAGGAAAAGGGCTGGGGGAAAAAAAAAAAAAACACCACAGAAGAAATTCCAGTCATCTACATGAGACAAAACCCTAAGCTTTCACCCGCAGCAATGAAACAAGAACGGCAACATGAAGTCAGGTTTCCAAGGAGTTTACCTGCCTGAAGAGTACCCAGATGCTGTGAGAGATTTTCTAAAGGCCTCTAGGGCAGTTCTGGGAGATAATTCCATTGATTTCAAACCACATCAGCTGCAGTTCAACATTTGGTGGGAGGCACTTTCAACCATCTCCAGAGATGAGATCATTTATCCACCTCATCAGGTATCTTCAGAGGCTCTCACCCTCCCTGGGCATCACCACTTGTCACTTCAGACACCTCCAATACCCTCCAAGATCTGCTCCTCAATTCCTGTATGAAGTCTGAGAGCCCAGCAAGGACACATCAACCCAACAGTTTTCCTGGAATTCCTGTCTGACTCCTGTTGGGAGTAAGAGATTTCTACCTAAAGCTGCCAAGATCTTCACAGGTTTGGGGCGAGATGAGGCCAGGAATCACTCCGGAACTACTCTGTGCTTTGGAGGATCAGACCCAGGGAAAACAACCCCCAAATGTTGTAGGAGAGCAGTGCAAAGTGTCAAACACACAAAGATTCATCTTAACAGGAACTGTCATCGGGACCCCTCTGTCCCCAGAGTTATTTATCTGTGCCTCTTCCCAAGAGCCCTGGAGCTCCTGCAAGTACCCAGGGCCATGGCATTTCTGCACACAGCTGCCCACAGCTCCCGAGGCCGCTGCAGGAGCACTGCCCAGCTGGGGACAGCCCTGAGGAGAGGGCAAGGCTGGCCAATGTCCCCACCCGGGCACAAGCCCTCCAAAGCTCTGGAACTCGGCTCAGTGACTTGTGTCACCCCAAGCAGAAACATCCTCCCCCCCTCTCACACACAGAGCTTGGTGCTGAATTCAGCAAAGGCAAATTCAGGGACCCTGAAGGCTCAGCACGAATTCCAGGGCCAGCAAAGGGCCCGGTGAAGGACGAGGAAAGGATGCAGTGGCAAGGCTGAAGGATCAGTCCCCGCTCAGAGCCCAGATCCCACTGATAAAAGGATCAGAGCACAGCTGCTTTTCCAGCCCTCCTGGTCCCACTGCAGCTCCACAGGCTGATGACGCCCAGGGACAGCAGCACCTGTCCCAGGGGTGTTTTATGTCATCACCATCACAGGACTAGATAAACTAAGCAAAAAATTAAGAGTGAGACTGATGTTCAGTTAATAACCACACCCCGAGCTAAAAATGAGGGTTTGAAAACAAGCCATAAATGAGTTCTGGAAGATTTTAATACCTTGCCCCCACCTGCTGCTAAGAGAGTCTCACTTTCCTCATCACACATGAGCCTTTCCCATCCCAGAGGAACAGTGGGACAGCCCTGGGAGAGCCATGCAGGGCCTGTTAATTCATTTTCTCATTAAGCCACCCCACCACATCTGGGCTTTGCTGTGTCCCAGGACGGAGCAGGAACTGCTCCACATGCACTTCAATGCAGAATAAAGTGGCACAGGAGTGTATTACAGCACTGAGCAATTAGAACAACTGCCTGTGCAACCCAAAAGCTCTATGGAAAACACAAACTCATTCTGAAGTGCCATCAAGTGCAAAAATTGATCACAGACTGTTTTTGCAGCAATTCCTCCATGGCCAGAGCATTTCTGTTGCTACAGGGATACTCAGCAAGTGAGCAAAGCACAACCCAGCTCTGAGGGGCACCCAGGAATCAGCACTGATGCTCTGGGCCTCTCTTTCAGGGCAATGAATAGCCCAGATGTTGTCCTGGCCTTCCCCCTTAGGTTCTCATTCATGTTTGCTGTGACACTACAGCTGGACTCAAGAACTTCTCCTGAGAAGGACAACGTTCTCTAGGGCTGGAAGAGCTGATCTGCCTGGGATGCTAACTCCAACAAACCAAAAAAAAAAAAATTCCTTTCGTTCCAAAAGCTTGTGACAGATGATTGTCAGGCTCCCTTCTGGAATTAATAATGCAGAAAAAACCACAGGTCTCAAATCCCACGTGGAGAAAGCAAACCCAGAATGCATTCACTGAGGAAGGGCTGCACAGAGCCCACCCTTCCTGCCTGCTGGATCCCTTCTGCTGGATCCCCACTGCAAGGAAAACAACACCATTTCTGACAAACTCTGTCTTTACAGTCAAGCTGAATATTTGATTTTTTTTCTCCCTTAGTACTTCAGTGCACATGCCACGTTTGAGCAGCTTGGGAAGAAAACAAAACAGTGGCTTGGGGACAATAAAACACCAGAACAGGTCAGAGCATCTGTTTATGTAAACCAGGAGCAGCTTCACGTCAGCTGCAGGCCAGGGCCAGGAGGGCCAGGGCTGAGAGCAGAGGGCCAGTTTACCTTTGTGAGGCTGAGCTGCAAAAGCTACGGGAGCAAACTCATCCAGGAGGTCAGCAGCAGGGTTAGAGAGCAGAGAACAGTCAAGCAGAGAGTCTTCCCCAGTGAGAGAGTCTGGATCCAGGTGAGCATCCCAGGGTGGCATTGAACAGGACACAAACAGTGTTAAGCTCCCATTCCCACATTCCCCTCCACCCACACGCAGGGTACGAGCACAGCTTTGGTGCAAAGCCAGCACAAATGCTGCCATTTCTTGTCATGGAAGAGATTCCACTGCTCTCAGGGAGGGCAGAGAGTCCCAGCACCTCCAGCAGGGTCTCTGTCTCTCTGAAGCTAAACAGACAAAGCAATCCCACAGAGCCAGGTTGAAGTGGGAGCTCTGCAGAGAGGGAAGAGCTTCAAACCCAGTGCACTCCCACCAGAGACCTCTGAGAAGAGCTCAAGTCCATCTGCTGTGGGCAGTGGCCCAATCGAGGCTGCACAATGAGAAAGGGCCAGGAGCTGCTTCTTGCCCCCATGGGACAGATCAGTGACTGCTCTTGAGTTCTAAAGCACTTCATGGGAGCAAGGCAGCAGCATCCACAGGTCTGTGATGGTGGGCTCAAGGAACACTGTACCACGGAATCACAGAATCTCCTGAGTGGGAAGGGACCCACAAGGATCAGAGCCCAGCTCCTGGCCCTGCACAGACACCCCAAAGTCCCACCCTGGGCATCCCTGGCAGCGCTGTCCAAATGCTCCTGGAGCTCTGGCAGCCTCAGGGCCGTGCCCATTCATTCCCTGGGGAGCCTGGGCAGTGCCCAGCACCCTCTGGGGAAAGAACCTTCTCCATTCCTCACAAGGAGAAGGGGAATCACACAGCACTCTCTGAGCAAGGCCCCAGGTCCCAGCAGTGGGAAGAGCAGCCCCTGTGGAAGCAGCCAGAGCTTTCTGGTCCTCAGAGCCCCCCCAGCCCCCTCCTGCCTCACCAACCTGTTCTGTTGGAGGCCACCGACTCGCTCTGGGACACGAGGCGCTGCGGCAGCGGGGCCTCGAGCCCTGGGATGAGGCTCTCCACAGCTACGTCAGGTTTTCCTTTCCACAGGGGCAGAACAGCAGAGGAGAAGCCAGAGGTCAGTTTGCAAGGAAAAGCAAAAGAAGGAACTGAGGCAGGAGTTGTCTGAATCCTTTAGTGACCCTGTAGTATGTGTCAGCTCAAGGGTTTGTTTGGTTTCAGCTTTCAGTTGGCTTTATTTATTTATTTTAATTTGTACAAGCCCAATTTGAAATACCCAGAGGGTGGAACAGCAGGGTTACTAACACCTGCCCTGCAGCTGAACAGGAAGAAAATATCCACAAGATCCTTGTCCAGCAAAAGGAGAACAGTGACCATTGGAGTCCCCTTGCACTCAGAGTAAATGATCATTAAAATTCAGACAACTGCCAAAAACTGCAGAAGTAGAAGTTGTTTTACAGTGAGTCAGAGCCACAGGTCACACCCAGCTGGTCATGGGACCCCGGCCCATATGAGCAGCTGATGGCAACAACCTGCAGCCTGCAGCGCCTGTCTTCAGTGCCCCTGGCAAGTGCATTAAAACACGGTTCTGCAGCACTCCAAAATCCTGACCCTGCCTGGGACCTGCTGCATCCAGGCTCACAGCAGCCTAGCATGTTTACCCCCAGCACTCCCCAGGTCCAGGGAATGCTGTCCTTCCTCCTCATCCTGCTGAGGGCCCATGGAGACAGACCAGCTCAGTGCCTGGGCCATGGTTAAACACAAAATCTTGACCAGAAATGAAGGTATTTTTGCCATGTTCTTCTTCAATCAGGAATTAACTTTCTTCTATGTCGAGAACACCACCCAAGGCACAGCTGTGCCATGTCACTGCCCAGTCAGTGCACCTGAGTTCAGGTGCAGACCAAAATCCTCACTGCTCAGTGCCCATCTCACGGAGAAAAGGCACATCTGTCTCAGCACGACCCATTACCTCCCTCACGTTGTCCCCCCAGCATCAGGGGCTGCTCTGGGAGCCAGGGGTGCACAGGAGTGACCATGCAGGGCAGGCCATGCCGTGTGACAGAGGGGACGGGGCCTGGGGGCTTTACCATTGACAGCGTCTGACGTGCTACCGAAGGGGTCAGCGACAGGCAGGAGGTCGGGGAGCAGGAGCGCAGGCTCGGGAGATTTGAGTCCCTCAATCAGTTTTTCTGGGGCAAGCGGGAAGAGGAGGAAGGCAGGCAACAGAGAGAAAAAGCAAAGAAAGAAAAAGACAACATTAATGAGGTGCTGAGTTCACGGCTCGCTGTGCGGTGTGTGAGCCCACAGGAGCATCTGCACCAGGGGAGTGCAAACAGCTCCAGCACAGAACCCTGAGTGGCCTGGGCTGCAAAGACCTTTTAAAGCCCATCCACCCCTGCCATGGGCAGGGACACCTCCCACTGTCCCAGGCTGCTCCAAGCCACGTCCAGCCTGGCCTGGGACACTTCCAGGGATCCAGGGGCAGCCACAGCTTCTCTGGGCACCCTGTGCCAGGGCCTCACCCCTCTCACTGTAAAAAAATTCTCTCTTTAATCTAAAATCCACCCTCCTTCAGTTTAACACCATCATCCCTTGTCCTATCCCACCAGGCCCTGTTATGAAGTTTGTCCCTCAATATCACTCAGAGGCATCAGAGGGCCACGGCCTCCTAAGAGAGGTGAGGACATCCTCACCCACCATGGGCTCCTCTCCCCAAGGAGCCACTGTAGAACAGCCCACGGCTCTGGCACTGCCACCCGTAAGTTTAACGCGACCTGCTGAACCCCACATTTAAGAAATAATTTTCCCCTCCCTCCCCTTCCTGTGGTGGGAATCTTTGTTAGTGTTTGTGTAATGAGGAGACCCAGGAGAGCCTCGGGGCCAGCTCAGCCTGAGGAGGGAACACAGCCCTGAGGAGCTGCAGCAGAACCAGACACGGAGCCCCTGCAGCAGGGCCTGCCCTGGGTCACGCAGCTGCCCAGGCACCAAGCAATTCTTTCACCACCAGGTTTCCAATCACACGTGTCACTCTCAGCAGCACAGCTCCTGAGGTTCCTGTCATCCCTCACACAGACACTCAGAGAGCCTGGGCAAGAAGTTAATCTCAATTATTCATCTGGTTGGATGAGTGATTTCCCAGTCATAACCAGGTCTGCAGTAATGAGATTAATTATTTAGCTTTCACAAGGGTTGCTTCCCAGAACAAGAAGGTAAAGAACAATTTCAGGCTTTACTAGAAGGAATCACCTGCAGCAAAACAGCTCTGATAAAATTTGCTCCACATGGACAAATCTTGCCACTTCAACTCGTTGAAATTACTCCATTTATAATCTAACATTAGAATGTTACCAAACTGTTACACCTATATTTTAATTTTTGAGTTCAAAGATTGGTGTTGTTATTTATTATCCAAAGAAACCCTGCTCACAACTGCACAAAAGCACAGGAATCCTGCTGTGTAAGACTTTCCATGCTGAGAACGCCCAAGAAAAGTTTAAGTTACACTGGTACGTATGTGGGAATAATATCCACCCTTTTTATTGTTCTATATAAATAATAAAATAGTCTACTGGCTTTGGAACTGCTCATTCAAAGCAGGAAAAATTCTACTCCCCACAACAAAGCCAACATCATACTGAAGCAACCAGGAGGGGAAGGAAACCTAAAAATCAGCCCAAGAGGCACCTGTTATATCATTACAGGTGTGAAAAAGGTCAGCTGAAAGGAAAAATGTGATGGAAACAGCAGCCTTAATATAAATGAACCCTTCCCACCTGTAAGAACACCCCATTTTAGAGGCTGGATTTGCATCCAGGTGCCATCCCTGGCTTCTGTGGCACAGAGAGGGGCAGAAGGGACAGGCTGGGAGCAGGGGCTTGGCACAAGGAGGTGTTAATGCTGCCGGGGGGGGCTAAGGAGGATGGAAGTGGTTATGGTGTGTTGGGCAAACAGCCCGAGAGCTGTGGGGACAAGCAGACAGGGAACATGCTCCATCCAGGCAGACTCCTCCCAAGGGCCTGCCAGTGCCCAGCTCCTCCCAGGGCACCTGCACCCAACCTGCAGCTTCAAACCCACACACCCAGCAATCATTCCTGTTAGATCCCCCTTCCAGGGGTGCCAGTCCTCCTCTCTTACCTTTGCTCCTGTTGCAGTAGTGCAGATTTTCCCTGTAACACACTGGAACTGCCCCGGACAGCTCCCAGAGCTGCCTATTGCGCTCAACCATGTTTTTGACCACACAGATTCTGAGAACAAACATGGTATTCTCCCCACATGTTTATTTTCCCTCCTGTCCCAGGGCCCGGCTGGTTTTATGCAAAGTTTTAGGCTGTCAGTGGTTCTCTGTCTGATTTTGTTTCTTGTCTAACGAGATCTCCTTTCCTGCCTCCTTCATTGCTGGTGCTGATCTGCCAGTGCTGTTGCAGGCAGCCACTGCATCCCTCAGTGCATGATTTAAAGGAACTTTTATCCTTTTTCAGGAAGCTGAGGAGTTCAACAAAAACAAGAAGGTATCAGGACGAAAGGGGAAGGAGATAAAACGCCTCCAATAAACAATAAATCCAATAGACAAACCCAGGTCGTTCCTATGCAGACATATGAACAAGCCCCAGGATAAACAAGGTCAGGAAAAGGTAACCCATTACAGAGGTATTTGGCCTCATACAGCTCCTGAGGGCTCTCAGGGTGGGCTTTCATCAACTCCAGCTGGGAAATGCATGCTTTAACCAATCACTGTGCTCCCACTTGAAGCTGCCTCTTGGGGACATCCTTTTCCTCCGTCAGCCTATGGAAAACCTGCCAGATGCTTTCCAGCCACAGGGAAGTAAATCTGACCCAGTTCAGGATGAGCTGACCACTGGTATTTCATCTTCTGCTTTGCCCCATTTCAGCCCTGCCAGAGCAGGTTTGCTGGGGCTGTGCAGCAGTCAGGGACGACCATGGCAAGCTTTTAGAAGGTGTCTAAGCTTAAAAGCACAGAGGGGGATTAAAAAGTGCTCTAGAATGAGCCCCTTCCTGAGGTAAAGCCCAGCCACACACTGCAGCCTTCAAGGAAGAATGGGAAACATTTGTTAAGTTCCCTGTTCCTCACAGTAAGAAATTACTGATTGTTTCCTGTCAGAGTAAGAAAAACAGCTGCAGAAAAAGCAGAGCAAGAGCCTACAGCTGATGGGTCTTGGAGCATCCCCAAGAGGCTGATGCTGGTGGTTTCAGAGACTGGAAAACCAAATCACTTCCTCCAGGAATGAAAGCAAGAGCCTTTCCTCTGATTTGCACCAACATAAGAAGGAAGTGAAGCCATTGAATTAACTCTGGATTCGTATCTTGGGACAAGCAAACAGGCCAAACCCCATGCACTGGCTGAGAAGCACAGCTTTGGACAATCCAGTGAGAAAGTGCTGACCTTTGTTTTCAGATCCCTTTTCTAACGCATGCACAAACCTGATGGAGTTTACAGTCAGTCAGTTTGCACAGACTCTGCATCTGCAGCCACCACTGCCAGAGACTCTCTGTTGCCATGCTGCTTTTATTGTTGGCCACACACCCCTTCAGCCACAAAGAATACGCAGCAAGAAACACCAGAGTTAGGACAAAATATCAATCAAGAGATGAGGGAGGCAAAGGGGCTTTGGGTTAGAGCAGACTATTAGAAGGAACAAGGACTCCTGAGAAACTTGCACGTTAACAAGGGAGCAGAGGGCAGAGCTCTGTGCCAAGGTGAGGACACGATGCACATGCCCGAGGCAGGAGGGGCAGCAGCAGCACCACACACGGGGCTGGTACTCACTGCAGGGCTGCCCTGGGACAGCACAGACAGCTCAAGAGAGCACACAGCAGAGTCCTTTCCTTCGGGGGCCAGCTGGGAAGAGAGACACGGCTGTGAAAATCCTGCCAGGTCAGCGGGGCTGCAGGCAGGAGGGAATCACCAGCGTGGGCAGAGATTTGTCCCTGGGGAGGGTTTCTGCCTATTGACTGACCAAGTACTAACAGATTAAAGGAGGCCCTGCATGGTATTCAGCAACAGAGCACGTGGACTAGTCCAGGGAAGGCACTGGATTTTCTCCTGATGAAGTTGCTGTGAAATGGGATGGGTTCTTACACAGCACGAGCAGAAAGGGAAGGGGAATAAAGGCAAATGGAATGCTTCGAATGCACGGGACTTTGTGAACACCATGGAGGGTAAAGGACAACACTTAACAGTGGCTCCTTAAGAGATCAAAATCAAGCAATTTTAGTTTCGTGTTCAAGATCTCAAATATTTGTAAAATAATAAATTTCCCCCCCCTAAGAACAACCTCAAAGCCCAGGCAGAAGAACACTGGATGCTGTTTACACTCACTTCGTTGGGATTCTCGTGGCCTGTTGGCTTTGTTGCTTTAAATCATCACAACAACATCTTGTCCTCTCAATACAGCAATAAATCCATCAAGCTCCTACATGAGTAGTTGCCCTTTTCCATCTTCCCAACTCAAGAAGTAAACTCAGATCATTAGTGCACACTCACAGCTGCTGTGCATGCCTAACTTGCATGTGTCATTACTTTATCTCAATGTGTCATCTTGGTGCAAATAAACTCCCAGCAGAAATACAGTTGTTTATGACAGTTTTTATAAACACCCAGACATAGCTGGGCACCCAGTTATTTTCTCAGAATTTATGGACCTGGAGTAGAGTTATGGTGATTAAAAACATCTCATCAAGTATTTTGTTCCAAAAAAAAATAAAAGACCCTCCTACATCAGTCACAGTGACCCCACAGCCAGAGCTCCCCTGACCAACACCCCACGGTTAGTCAGTGGTGAAGCCTGAAATAAGCTCATTAAGAAGAACTTGGCTCATTTCCCTGTACATACACAAGGAAATATGTTTTCAGCATGAATATTTAATTCTCCCTTATTTTAACAGATGTTTTGCCATATTTTTACATCCCTCTTGCCAGCTCCTCTCACTAGTTACAATTCCATTAAGAACTGCAGCCATTACACACTGGAGGAGGAGGAACACACTGAAAACCACCCGACCACATCTGCCCTTCTGCAAGGCGGGAGAGGCCAAGGCCTCTGACCAACACTCAGGTGATGCCACCTGCACCTTCAGGTGCCAGATGGAGGAGGTTTGTGGCTTAAGCAGAAAAAGCAGCTGAGCTTTAGCAGTCCCTCAGCTGCTGCAGTTTTAGAGGGCAGAGCCCCCAGGACTGGCTCTGTAGGACAAACACCCAATAAAACCTCACCCAGGTACTGAAACCCTCCCTGAACAACCCTGCCCGGTAGGCACAGGGTGCAGGCTCACACTTCCACTTCTCCCAGCTGATAAAGACAGAGGTAAAATGTTTTCAAAGCAAGGAGATTCCCTATCTTCTCAGGCATAAAAATATTCCAAACAGAAAGCAAATATTCAGCTGTTCCTGCACAGAACCAAGGCAAGGTGCTGTGCTGGAGCCTGGAGCCACTCCCAGCTCTGCTGACCCCTGCAAACACCTCTGAACTGCCAGGCAGCACAGCCCAGGGCCAAGCCCAACACAGACACAGCAGAACAAACATGACATTGCTGGATGACACACACAGACTGAAAACCTGAGTTAAAATCCAGAAGTTTGATCTTTTCTGCTGAGTTTATGAGCAGACAACCCCTCTTAGTTTCAAAGCTAAGGATTGGTCTGTAGCCCTAGTCCTTGAAAATATTCATGAGCTCCTGGCCTCAGGTTTTACTCTAAAAAGAACAAACAAGTGAAAGATGTCTTGGCAGGAACCTTCAGGTGAACAAAGCCAGGTCTCCTGCATGTCCTGTCCCCATGGATGGGGATCCAGTGCACTGAACAGAACCCCAGGCAGCAGGGAGAGCAGGTTTAGCACCTGCCTGCAGAGATCCACGACCAGGTGGGCTCAGATCTGCAGGAGGAGCAACCTGGCACCACAGAACCTGCATCCTCTGCTGCTCTGATGAGCTGCCCTAAGGGCAGGGCTGACAATTCCTCCACAGGGGTTCCTCTACAAGTAAGAATTCCAGAGCTCCCCCAGCTGAGGCTGCGACTGCTGCTCCACTTGGTCCTGCTCTGTGGAGATGCAACAAGGGGAACATCGTGGTGTCCCACTGCGAGCTGAGGATGCTGGTGGGGAAATAAATGGCCTGGGTGACTTCAGTCAGGACAACCAACACTTCCAGTAGCATTTAGGGGGGGAGCAAGAAGGAGAAGATGCAGTCAGCTGCCTTCTGTGGGTTGTTTTCAAGGTAGAGCTGGGCAGGTCAGCTCCTGGCAGTGCTCACACAGGGAACAAAGACTCCCAAGTTCTGCTTCTACTCTCAAACTGCATTTATGGGTAAAATTCCTTTTAGACCAAACCACATTTCTTTGGCTCTTTGAGCATCCACCAGAAGGAGGAAAGTTCCACAGAGTTATGGAAAAAAAGAGGTTTATTTTTTTCCTGAATTGCTCAACTCTCCATGGAGAGATGCCATCTTCACAGTACATTTTGAAGCTTGGGTCTTCCAAACCATCACTGATCCAGAGCCTGGGCTCAGGACAAGGATGGGAGCTGCAGTGGTGCTCTGGGGCTCCCTGACACGGGACCTGTCACACACATTCACCAGAGGGCTGAGAGGCTCCAAGATAAAAACATTCCCATTTTCCAAATCCCACCAATTTGCAAATAAGCTCCTAAGCACTTACATAATCTTGTGCTAAAAAGTGTTGGCTGCTGCATTCAGAAATGTGCACAGAGGAAAGGGCTTAGAAGCAGCACTGCAAAGTAAATTAAATCGCACCAACTGCACTAGAAACTCTTGCCAAATCAGAAAAGGTCACATGTAACTTGTGCTTCACAAGATGCTCAAATTTGCAACAGACTTTGGAAGCCAAAGGAACACTGACTCTTAAAGGAAAGAAAGATTAACAATAATAAAACCTACAATTTCAAAGCTGGAGACAATTTAAAAACAGCTTAAGCCAGAACAGGTAATTAATTACCTGGGGATTATTTCTCATAGAATCCTGGAATGGTTTGAGTTGGAAGGGACATTAAAGCCCATCCAGTGCCACCCCTGCCATGGGCAGGGACACCTCCCGCTGTCCCAGGCTGCTCCAAGCCCATCCAACCTGGCCTGGGACACTTCCAGGGATCCAGGGGCAGCCACAGCTGCTCTGGGAAATTCCAGGGCCTCACCGCCCTACAGGGAACAATTCCTGCCCAAGATCCCATCCAGCCCTGCCCTCTGGCAGTGGAAGCCATTCCCTGTGTCCTGTCCCTCCATGCCTTGTCCCCAGTCCCTCTCCAGCTCTCCTGGAGCCCCTTTAGGCCCTGCAAGGGGCTCTGAGCTCTCCCTGGAGCCTTCTCTGCTCCGGGTTGAACAACTCCAACTCTCTCAGCTTTCCCTCCTACGAGAGGTGCTCCAGCCCTCCCAATAATTTTTGGCTTTGAATGCTAATTCTTTAAAGACACCAACATTTTTGGCATTAGAAACAATGAGATAACCCCAGGCTCCACCATGAAAACCAAGCTCTCACATCCCCGCTGCCAGTGAGCTCAGCAGAGCCTGGCAGTGCCCAGGATTTCAGGTGTGCCTACAAACAGAACCAGGAGATTAAGAGGACAAAACAAAGCCCAAGACTCTGCCCCCCTCCAGCCCTCAGCTCTGGTTACCTGGCGTGTCGGATAACGGGAGAGGAATGAATGGATCAGGCACAGTCAGAAGAGGAGGGCTAGAGTCCAAACTCAGAATGTCTTTCGTTTTTTCAGCTGGTAGAGAAGAGGAAAGGAAAGAAAAGGCAGAGTGAACAGAGAAGAGGAAAGGAGAAAGCACAAAGCAAAACCCCAGCACAGGCACAGCCCCAGCTCCAGCCTGACACAACCACACACAGGCACACTCTGACCAAGTGTGCGCTGCTACTAAAGAGAATAAAAAAACAAACAAAACCAAACTACTGTTACCATGTAGCTCTCCAACACAATTTAACCCACAGATCTCAGAACATTCCCTGGCAGGGAAGAGCTGTTATCTCCCTTCACAGCAGCACAAAAGGTGAAAGGCCTCACGAAGGACACACAGCCCGTGTGGGGCCTCTGTGTCTGCAATGAAAGATGCAGCATCTTGCACCAGCCAGACTGGGACAGGCTCCTGCCTCTGAGGAAAGAAAGAAGGGCTGGAAGTGCCCAGCCCAGCACCAAGATTTCCAAGACACCTTCCTGTGCCAAACGCCAGGACTGGAAAGTCAAGGGGCACATTTTAAAGACAGACACTGCAAGAACTGACCATGGTGCAGCAACCACAGAGAGCCCAGGGCACACAGATGCTCCTCAGGCTTTGCAGAAGGTGCTGCTCAACATCATCCACAAAGGCTGATGGAACACCATGAACTGCTCACAGCTGGACAAACTCAGAAAGCAGCTCCCCAGGAGCACTCCTGTATCGGGGACTTCAACTCCTTAATTCTCAGGTAAGAACCAACATACCAAGCTCTGTTATAAGCTCCTCGAAATCTCCTTTTATAAACAGAAATAAGCATAAAAGGATTTGTCACTCCTTGCCCCACAAAGGATTCTTCAGTCTCTTCCCAGACTCCTCTCACCAACAGCTGTTTTGCTTCTGTGGGGAGGCATCAACCAGGTGCATTTGTCACCAACAACGACTGCAGCAGGCAGGGGGAGGAGGATCCCTGGCATTTGGAGCTCCTGGAAGCAGCTTTCCACCACTGTGCTTGGCAGGGCTGTGCTGCACTCAGTGAGAACTGATGCTGAAGGATTAGAAATGAGCAGCAGCACTCGCTAAGGGGTTCTGGCACAGAAGGGGCTGCTCACAGCAAAACCTTGGGACACAAGGACCAAAGGAGACACCAGACAAGGTCCCACAGGCAGAGGCTTCTCCAGAGAAACTCCTCAGACCAGCCAAGGACTCTGGAGCCACACAGCCCAGCCAGTGCAGAGCTTATTGCCTTCATCACTTAGCACGTCGGTTATGAGAATAACCGTGCTCTCCTCCGAGGACCTTCCCTGCTCACTCATCCCTGCTGTCCTCACTCTGCAGCAGAGACGTCGTTATCCCTGCTCCCCTGCTCCTCCAAACAGACCAGCAGGTCTGACCAACACCTCCAAGCCAGTTCCCTCACTGCACACATCAGGTTTTATTTACTCCTCGTTATGAGCTCCGTGGAACTTCTACACACTAAGAAGCTTCCTTGGGAACTTAAGGGGCTCCGTTTCCTCGCTCACCTCTGCCTCCACACAGTGTCGTGGTCTCTGCCACCCAACTGTGGCAAGGGAATGCATCCTTTGTACCTTCCCAAGACACCTCCTCTCCTGAAGTGCCAAGCCTACTCCCTGCAGCTCCCAGTGCCAAGGCCCAGCTCAGTTTGTATCAGTTTTCGCTCCCTTTCAAAGAGTTTATGACCAGGAGCTGCCATTCCACGTTGTTCATGTTCACACTCACCTGGCCCAGCAGTGAAGGAAGAGCCACCAAACGCATCCGCCTGGGCTGCGGGCGCAGCCGGCTGGAAACCTGGGATCAAGTTCTCTGTGGAACTGCCTGCCTTTTCTGGAGCTTTCCCTGGAATGCAGACCCAGAATTAGGGGAAAAACTTCTATTCTGAAAGTAGGCTGCTTATCTGTATTTTTAGGACACTGTTCCACTGTGTGACTTAAGTCCCCTCCTGCAAATCCCAACTTGCAGACGAAGCAGAGTTTAAACTGTGGCTTCCACAGGCACCTGAGCAGGGGCACTGTCAAAAGCAGCTGCTACCTCTGCCTTTGAGGCACCACTGAATTGCAAACAGAAAGAGACTGGAAGGACTCAGCCAGAGGACTGGAATAATATGGGGCACGCAGGCAGTCCCTGCCCAAAAGCATCCCCATTCCGTGGCATCTTCCCTTTCCAGAGCAGGCAGGTGTGAAAGCACCCCACGGACCTACCGTCCCCCAGCTTTGCAAAGTCCTTGTTCAGCAGCTCCTCAGCCGTGAGCTTGGAGAAGTTGTCATCATCAAAGGGGTTCCACGTGGACACGTCGGGGGGGTTGTAGACATTCTGCTGAGAGGTCCTTGGCGAGCCCGAGGGCGTAGTGGAAGCAGATCTGGATGTGATCATCCCACACAAGAGCCATTAATCACCCATCTGAAATCCTCTGGCCAGCACTATCAGCTGGTCCAAGCTACTGCACTCTAATGACCTCCCAATTAAAGCATCCACTGTAAGTTACTGCAGTCGCATGCTCGGAAGCCTGGGAGCACTCAGCCTCATCTGCTCCTCAGCTGGCTGAGCACCCGCATCTCAGGGGTTAAAACCAGCATCCCACTGGGAACAGCTCTCTGCAGTGCCCATGGGAAGGCTTCCTGCCTGTAGACAAGAAAAGTGGCCCAGAAAATACTCCAAGGGAATCAGAGCTCCATTAAGGTTGGAGAAGATCTCTAAGACCATCATGTCCAACCTTCAGGAAGTGCTGATGTCAAGCAGCGAGAATGCAGTGCACACCAGGGCTACGGCTGAAATGACACTGCTTTTGTGAGCCAGAGAAGGCCCTGATCACCAAAGCTTTTTGGGAGCACAAAGGACTGATGAGGACTTTGCGTCAGATTTTCCAGCACTTTCTGCCAAGCCCTAAACTGAGCTCTTGAAGGCAAAGACTCACTCGGACCTCAGAGTTTTGTGGCTACCTCCATTCAGAGCTTTGCATCAAACACCTCCCAGAGCCTGACACTGCCCTCCCTCCACGCCCCACACCGAGGCCCTGGGCACTCACTTGGACTTGTTGAGGCTGCCCCCACCCTGGGCACTCACTTGGACTTGTTGAGGCTACCCCCACCCTGGGCACTCACTTGGACTTGTTGAGGCTGCCCCCACCCTGGGCACTCACTTGGACTCGTTGAGGCTGCCCCCACCCTGGGCACTCACTTGGACTTGTTGAGGCTGCCCCCACCCTGGGCACTCACTTGGACTGGTTGAGGCTGCCCCCACCCTGGGCACTCACTTGGACTTGTTGAGGCTGCCCCCACCCTGGGCACTCACTTGGACTTGTTGAGGCTGGCCTCGGCGGCCGCGGCCTGCAGCAGCTGGGTGGATTTGCTGGCGGGCACCCCGAACACGGCGCTGTGGGTGACGTCGCTGAGGATGCGGCGGTGCCCCGCGCGCTGCGCCTTGGGCGAGGACGGCGGGGTGAGTGAGCCCAGCTTCTGCCCCTGCGCGGGGGCCGTGCCCTGAGCCTTCTGCTGCTGCTGCTGCTGCCTCGCCTGTGCCTGCCAGGGGAGAAAAGCACAGCGTCCTTGGTTGGGAACAGCAGCCACGGGGAGAAAACAGCTCCTGCTGGAGGACCCAGCATTCAAGTCGTGGACTGGGGACAGTCCGGAGGGGAAAAAGCAGACAAGCAAAGGCATCGTGGCGGGGGGGATTTGCTGCTCTGCAGTATTTCTGCAGGATTAGTGCACAGGCAGAGACTCTCTCCCCTTTCTGTGGTGCAGCTCTGGAGGTAAAACCTCCATTAGGACTTGGCAAAGACTCGAAGCTGCTCAGGGGTAGAGAGGCTGAGATCCACAGCAGAACTCAGATCACAGAGCACAGGAGTCTTGTCACAGGAATACAGGGAGGGGGAGAAGGTGAAGGACAGTGCTGCCTGCAGGTAATGTGTGACTGAGGTCAAATGCCTAAAGGGGTGGAGGCCCTGTGCAGAAATTTTGAGCAAAAAACTTTCTTTTACGGGGAAGGAAACAAAAAGAAAGCAAGGACCACAGGAGCAACATTTGTCATTAAAATTTGGAGGAGAAAACCAGGCACAGTTGGTTTAGGTGTGAGCCAAGACAGTCCAGCTACAAACCCTTTGGAAACTGCAAAAGGGTTTCCTCACGCTGATTTCATTTTTCCATTGCTTTAGTCTTCTCTTACACTCACAAACCCATAAATACTTGAAATATGGTTTTGTAGTGATAAACAACAGCACCACTTGTGATTGTTTGATTTTTCACAATCTGTCTGTCAGGGAGGTATCGCTGCTGGATTTAAAACAGAAAAACTGGAATACAAGGAGCAGCAAGCTGTGCATGTTGCCTCCCCTGCCTGGGCACTGCCTCCCTGTTCCCAGGCCTTTTCCAACCAAGATGAAGGCCTTGGAAGGACCTAAGAGGGCAACAGGAGACAGTTACATGCCCAGTGTGGTGCTGAACCCCGGTGGGAGAAGGCAAACAATGGGAAGCTGTCATGCTTCTCCTCTGGCATTCCAGGCAAACTCGCTCACTGCAGAAAGGCAGTGACCTGCCTGCTCCCCATGCACCCAGCTCCTATGTAGGTCACTGCAGAACAGGACATTTGGTGCTGAGAGATAAAAGGGCAGCGCCGAAATTGCCACAGGAATGAAGGCAGAGCTTATTAAGCTGGAATCTCCCAACGTGAAAAGGTTTTGACAGGTCCTGGCCAGGTGTCTTCTGCTCAGAGACTCTGCTCTGCAGACAGCAGGCTTCACTATCATTTTTTAAATGAGCCAACCACTGTTTTTCCTTCCTGACTGCTGCAGGAGCAGAAACATGTCCAGATGTGTCCATTCTGATCAGCCTACCAGGGGAATAAGGCTCATTTTCAAGCTAGCTGATTTAATAAAATTAAGACTGTTCTTGTGCTAGCAAATCACAGCAAAGCTCTTGATTCAATGCTCCATTTGAGGCATTTCTGCTCTAAAAGGAACAGAGTAATAATGGGCATCACTCAAAACCTGTCTGCACAAACTGAAAATCTCCCAACTCCAACAAACTGACCTGCCCCAGGTCATTCACCAGAACAGGAACAAGTCCAGGAACACAACAGCTCCGAGCATATCCCCCACCCAAACCAGGGCTGGAAACGCAACAGCAGAGGGGCAGAGCCCTGAGACACCTCAGAGAGCAGAGCAAACAGCTGCCCCAGCACTGCTCAGTTCATGGATTTCCGAGTTTATCAGTCAAATGAACTCCTGAGGTCACTTCCAAGGAAACTGGAGAGGGGAGTTAACTGGCAGCTCACAAGCCAGCACACATAGGGACCCTCAGTACCCTTGCAATAATGGAATCATGGGATGGTGTGCGGTGGAAGGGATCTTAAAGGTCACCAAGTTCCACCCTGTGCCGTGGGCAGGGATGCCACTCGCCCCACCCAGCCCTGGACACTTCCAGGGTTGTCATCAGACACTGCCTGCTTTGCACACCTGCAGCCAGGTGCAGCACAAACACTGGCAGCCTCCTCCTGCCTGGTGCCCAGGATTACTCCTAGCACACAACCAGAGTTAGGGACACCCCTCTGAGCTCCCAGAGCCAGGGAAGAGCAGATGGGACTGCACAGCAATGGAAGCAAGAGGCACAGCTTCCTCCCACAGCCCTGCAGAGCACTTTGGCCCTCTGGCACAGCTCCCTGCCCCTCCCTGGGGGCAGCTGCCTGTTCCTCTGCACACGGACATATTTTCCATCAAGTAAAGAGCATTTATTTTAGGTGCACATTCAGATGATTAGTACAGTGGATGATTGATTTATTTATTTTTAGATACGGTGCTTTCAAAAGTGTCCTTTGAAAAGTCTCCTTCCCCCTGCATTTATTAGAAAGTTAACCCAGTGCTGGGAACAACCAGGAAGCTGTTTGTGCCTTTCCCTGAGCATCAGACAAAAGTTTCCCAAACAAGCAGCAACATAAAGTAGTTCTGGTGCCTGATGCCCATCCTGGTGTTTAAAGTCCAAATAATGTTTCAGAGAGTTTCTCCTCTGTCTTCTATGGCAACGTGACAGGGGATGGAGAGAAGCTGCATTAAGCAGCTACTTAGATCTCCTCATCTGCTTTCTACTCATCCATTACTCATCTGCTTTCTATGGACCCAGAGCACAATTCCGGAGTCCAGCATCCTGCTGGAATGAGAAACCCAAACAACTGCACATCTCTGAGGCAGCAAGGTCAGCGCCGACATCTGTGACTCAGTAGTAACTGAGTTATTACTAATCAGGCCCCAGAACCACGGAATTGTTTGGGTTGGAAAAGGCCTCTAAGGTCATCAAGTCCAAACATTTCTCCAGATCTACCAATGCCACCACCATCCATGTCCCCAAGTGCCACATCCAGATACCTGTTAAATCCCCCAGGAATGGGGGCTCCACCGCTGCCCTGGACAGCTGTGCCAGGGCTGGACAACCCTTTGGGTGAAGAAATTTTCCTAAGATCCGACCCCAACCTCCCCTGGCATCTGTGATCTGGGCTCTGTGGCTCTGAAAAGCCAGCTGAGGAGTCCCCAGCACACAGGAGCTGGCAGAGGAGCATTTGCCAGCAGCCCAAGTGCCAGTGCCCCATCCCTTCCCCCACGGCCTCACCCCCTGCTCCTGCGGCTGCGCCGGTGCGGCCGCGCTGGGCTGGGCCTGGGGCTGCGCCGGCGGCTGCTGCTTCTGCTGAGCTGCTGCTGCTGCTGCTGTGGTCTTCTGCTGCATGGCTGCCTGCTGGGCCATCAGCTGCTGCTGCTGCTGGTAGTAGTTCTGCATCAGCTGCTGCTGCGCGGGTGCTCCTTGCTGCATCACTGGGAACTGGGAAACAACCGCCGGGTGAGAGGTTTGAGGTGTGGTGGACGTCGACCATCATCTTGCTAGAGGACTGGGGACACACTGGAAACGCCTAAAAGCTGCACCCATTCCCCCCAAAAGCACAGGAAGCTTGCCACAAACACAAAGCTCCAGCCTTGCAGACGGGGATGTGATGAACCCGCCGCACACACCCACCTGCTGTGCCTGCATCATCTGCTGCTGCTGCTGCTGGAAGTAGGCAGCCTGCTGCTGCTGCTGCTGCTGCAGGAGCTGCTGCTTCAGGAAAAGCTGCTGCTGATGCTGAGGGGTGGCCTGGGGCTGTGTTGAGGGGACCTGGGGCTGTGCCTGGGGCGCCGCTGCTGGTTTGGCCGGGGGCTGGGCTGGAGGCTGCTGGGGGGCTGCTTTTGGCTGGGGGGTGCTGGCAGGGAGCGAGGGCTGGGCACTGCCCAGGGCAGCCGGGCCTGCAACTGGGAGAAGAACCCAAACCCAATGTTAGGTCAGTGCCCTGAGGCACACAGGGTGCAGGGACCACACAGACATGTCACTCACCCTGTGGCTGAATGGCTGCCTGGGCTGTGGCTCTCTTCCTGGGCGTCAGGGCTGGCTGGATGGGCAGAATTCCAGGGTTGGGCTGGGTCTGTCCTGCTTTAGGTCTCTGGCGGGGTGCTATGGACGTTTCTGTCGTAGGGATGGGGTCTGTGAGCCTGTTAAGGAAGGAGAAGAAGGAAGGACAGTGAGCACAGCCTGGGAATTGGGCAGCTGGTGCACAGAACACACAGCAGGATTAAACACTCACACACACTTCAGCTGTGTGTGACTGACAAAGGTGAAACGCTCATGAGCACCCAGACACACCAAGCACAGTAAAACCTCCTGGATGCATTCACAACAATTAATCCAACACTGTCGTTCTGACTTCTCTGCCAATCGTGGCATCTTCTCCTGGTGGACAGCTGGGACTTGTCAAAACCACTCAACTTATATTCAACTATTTCTTACAACATATTGCTTGAATCCACTCAGACTTCTGAATGAGCACATGAGGGACACAAATCAGCTCATGAGCAGCTGGTACCTTTGGGCAGAGTTGTCTAAATTGCCATCTTTAGATGTACTTTAACTTTGGTACACCCCAGAATCAGGTCATTGAACTCTTCTGATCTCTGCTCAATGTTTACTGAGCTCCAAAAATGCACAGCAAGAGAGAGGAGCAGCCACCCCCCCCAGCCTTCTGTGAGCACCGTGGTTTGTAGATACCAAACTGCTCCTGATAACTAACGAACCTGATACCAGATTGTTTCTGGTAGCTGACAAACCTGACTAATGGGAGAGTAACCGTGCTCAGTTATGAACACAAGGACAGACTCCTGGGACTGCCAGACAGGGCACATCCCACTTCAGACCAGGTTTGTCCAGCAGAACTAAGAAATCTCAATTACAGAGCCACAAGCAGAGCAAGCAGCAGCAAGAGAAAACCCACAGCACTACAGTGGGTCAGGCAATTGGGCTTTTGTGTTTTCCCCACTGAAATGACAGGACTCCTGCAGAAATCACAGCAGTTTTGTGCAGTACCCACGGGGTCAGGTCATGGTGTGCCGAGGGTCGGACCCTGCTGCAGTTTCTCAGCAGATTCCTGTTCTCTGGGCTGATCCCAGGCCCACTGCAGCAGCTGCAGTTTCTCTCCTGACTCTCCTCTCAGGTACTCCCATGCTCCTGATGGACACACTGGATTCATCCAAGTGCCAGAACTCCGAGTGCTGCTCTCAGGCAGAGCCTTTGGGATGAAGAGCTGCTGAGTCCTGCTGAGCAGCGCCCAAATCCCACCTCCCTGCAGACAAACTCCCCCACTGTCTGCATCTGCTGCCTTTCAGATCCACGAGCTCAGGGCTATTCCTGGCACTGGAGAAACCCCAGGACCGCAGTGTTTGTCCCCATTTGGCAACTCACGTCCCCAAGGAAGCAGCTAAATACACCTTTGCTAATGAACAGCAGAGACAACAGGCAACAAAAGAGGGCAGTGAAAAGCAGGTGGGCTTACCTGGCCTTTGGCTGACTCTTCTTTGCAGCAGCTTCACTTGCTTTAACTGGGTCTGGGAGTTTCGCAGGGATTGGAGAGTTCTGCAGATCCCAAAACCAACCAATTTAGTATTTTGAGGGCAGAAAACCGAGTCAGAAATAATGTGCAAAAACATCACAATAAAACAGGGAGACCTGAGGATTCCCAAAGCCATTATTCCTCATGCTGGACACATAACAAACACCTCAAAGTTCATGTCATGGGGAGACATAGCTTGGAAGGGTCTTTACAAAGGAAGAAAAGAGGGCTCAGCTTTTTGACCACTGAACATGGAACATGAACACAAAGCTCCACAGCACAACCTGGGCATTTTTAAAAGACAAGCAGGGGACAGTAGAGACAAAACTTACTAATGATGCTATAAAAACACATGAATAATAATACCCAAACTATCTCTTATTCATAAAGACCATAAATAAGCACCTGAACATGTGGAAAAAACCCTAAGTTTCTATTTACGTAGAAACAACAAAATAAAACGTCTGTCACAGGCGTCCATAACAACATAAGAAAATAATTGTCAGCTCTATTTTTCAGCTGAAGTCTCTGAAGACACACTAAGAAGGGGCAGATGGTTGTGTAAGGTCTGATGCAGCTCAAATGCCAAGTCCCAGCCAACAGACCCAGAACTGTTGCGTTTAAACCCAAGTGCAGGCCAAATTACATATGCTATGATGAGCATGCCTGGAAATCAAATTGGTTTCCCAAGCATGGCCTAATTTTCCATGTTCACATGCACAAGATCTCCTGGTTGGCCTCACACTGGTGACTGGGTGAGGAGGTAAATCAGAGACAAACAGAAGTAAGTACCATGAGAAACCCTGATTCCTGACCCAAAGAATCCAAACCAAACTGTGCTGTTACAAACGAACAAGAAAACCCTCCTAATTACAGAACTGGGCAACAACCAACAGAATTGAGCCAAATGCTCAATATTCAGCAACTGCCTCCCCAGCCCCTCCCAGAGCCCCCTGAGGCCACTCCTGTGTGCTCACCTGGACATTCTGCACCGGGCAGTCCTTCTTGGCCAGTTTGAATGCAAAGTAGGAGACCTGATAAATGTCAGGTCTCTTATCGGGGTCTGGCTCCAGCATATACCCTTGAAGAGACAGAGATGCTGAGATCAGAGCAGCAAGACACACGGATGCAGGGCAGCCAGCTGTGGCAGCACATCAGACTTGATACAACAAAGGACTTATCTGCGCTAAGGGTGGGGAAGCCCTGGCACAGGGTGCCCAGAGAAGCTGTGGCTGCCCCTGGATCCCTGGAAGTGTCCAGGGCCAGGGTGGACAGGGCTTGGAGCACCCTGGGACAGTGGGAGGTGTCCCTGCCCATGGCAGGGGTGGCACTGGATGGGCTTTAAGGTCCCTTGCAATTCCACGACTCTACATTTGGTACAACCAGGTGCTAACAGGGTGTCCTGTCTCCTTCAAAGCACATGGTCAGTGCAGGCTCAGCAGGGCTGGGCTGACCATGGGCTCAGCTAGGAACAGGGCAGGACAGTCAGGATGGACCAGGACATATTTTCCAACAGAGCTGTGACCTGCAGCTGCTACCGAAGCCTCTGGGGCAAGGAGGGGAAATGCTGCCTGGTCAGGGAATAGCCTGGGGTGGGACTGGGCCCCTCCAAGTGAAGCCACAGGAAAAGGGCTTGATCCAGCCCCAGTGTGTCAGCAGGGCAGGAAGACAGGGCAGCCACAGGCACCACTGTAGATACCCCCACATCAGCAAAGAAAATACCAGCCTGCTCTGCAAACACATCCAACTCTGTGTGAGTCAAGACTGTGGCTAGGAAAAGAAAAAAAAATCAAAAGCTTTGCTGGAAACAAGAGAGCTGTCCCAGCTTTGCCAAGAGTAGTGCATTGTACACTTAATTACACATTCACTCTAGTCAGTGGGATATTTATAAATCATTTCAGTTCTGTTTCCCAGTTCACAGAAGATGAATTCTTATCACTAGCCTAAGTCACTGTGGTCTTTTCAGTTCCTTATCCAAACAGATTTATTACTGCAGAAATACGTTTCTGCATAAATAGGCTTATTGTGCAAGTTTCTGTAGGACTCAAACCAAACGGTTGTCTGTGTTCCTGCCTTTCCACAGAGCTCACTCCAGCCTGGCCAAACAGAAATCTCTTTGTCATGACTGTCTCTCCAAGAGTGATCTCCTAAGCTACCAAAAAGATCACTTTAACCACCTCTGTGTGCAAGCAAGCCTCTGAAAAGGAGAGAAAAACTGATGTTTTTACTGTAGGGGCAGGGGATGTAAGACCAAAACCCCTGTGCTGTTTTGGGCCTGTCCGTCAGTCACAGCACCGCCAGACACTCACGGATGAGGCAGTGCATGTCCTGGGAGTGCCGGGAATTGTCTGGAATGGTGAAGTTGCCATCACAAATGGCCACCTGGCTCTCCCCGAAGGGCAGGGTGAAGTAGCACAGCTTGTACAGCAAACAGCCCAGGGCCTGCAGAGAGAGAACAGGGCAAGGATTCACCAAACTGAGGCAAGCAGGGCACGGCAGGGAGCAGGAGGTCTGCACCAACGCCCTGTGAGGGACCTGAGACAGGCACAGCTGCAGGGGAAGATGAACACATGCAGAGCTCTCCCTCGTTAGGCTGAGCCACTGATGCGGGGGATTGTTCATCATCGCGCTCCCCACGGCTCCGCGGAGCGCGACCCTTGGTGCCATCGAACAGGCAGAGCCCTTCTGCCACACGCTGGGAGGAAAGAGCAAAGGAACAGCACAAATAAATGGCAACCATCATCGTTAATACATCCATTCTCACAAAGAGAAACCCAAACTGTTTCTAAGATTAAGTTCAAACAACCTTTCAACTGCTATAAATAAATGCCAGGGAAGTACAGCTCATTCTGCAGGCTGCCAGGTTCTACCACCCTTGCCTCTACTGCCACGCTGCTTTTGGCAGCAAGAACCACCACCTATTGCAAAAGAAAACAGTTTTTGCACAAAGGACTAATTATGAAACACTGCCCCGATCTCAGAGGGGGGAGCAGGAAACATTTCCTAATCCTAAGAAACTCATCATCAGCTCATCCCTTTTGTCACAGGGTTTCACAATGAAATTGCACTCTGGTTTAAAATAACCTTGATAAGATTTAAGAGAAAGGGAGGTTGCCAGCAGGACAAGCACTGGAACAGGCCTGGAAGCTGAGGCCCCACTTTGCTCACCACCACACACTGCTCCAAGTGTCACTGGAACAGAATTCCTGCCACGCCAGGAAGAGCAGAGCCTTTGGATCTCCCCCTTTCCACACTATCACAGGAAGGAGTGCAAATTCTGGTTCTCCTCTGGCTGCCTTTGAGGCCCTGTCCTTTCCCACTGTCACAGCTCCACTCCCCTCTCCACTCCCTCCAGGCCAGCAACCCTGCACAGTGCAGGGCTGATCCTACAGACCCCAGTGAAACCCGCTCCCACAGGAGCTGCTGCTTCCCCGGGGCCAGCCAAGCTCTCTGAGGACACGAGACTCTCTCAGCAGATGTCACACCAGCAATTCTCCCTCTTGTAGATGCAGAACTATTGGAGATACATCAAAACTCTCTTTTTCTGCTTCTGCCATGTTACTTCCTAGCTCAGGGCTCCAAAAAACACAAAACAAGCTCCCAATTAGCATTTTAAACGCTTTTAAACACGTGCTGCATTGCCAGTGCACTCCGAACAGCACAGACTCTTTCGCACCTCTGTCCCACCCAGAGGAGCCTTTCCCCCTTGATCAGGTTAGCCAGGCCTGGATTCTATCACAGCTGGATTTTGTTCTCACCATGAAGAGCATAGCAGGATTGCCCTGATCATCAGAAACAGTGCAGAAGTTTGGCCTTTGGCCAATTTGACAACTCAGCCCTGTGTTACACAGGATCAGCACACTGCTGCTGCTGGGGGCAGGGCCATTTTCTCAGGTTTCTACCCAATTCTGACCAGAACTTTGATTTCACACACTAACTAAGCCCAGGCACAATGAGCCACAATATCCTGAATTTTCTGGTTTAACTCTTTAAGATATGAAATCACATTTTCCTTCTTCAGCCCTGGAGTTTCATCTATCTCTAAATGCAAACCACACAGGAGGAGTACACACTTCTTCTCCACCAGCCTCCCTGCTCAGCAGGAACTCATCAGACATCATCAGAGGAGCTCTTCATTCAGAAACTGTCCAGGCTCTTAGAAAACGAGGGCAGCCCCGTCTCCCTGCCACGGCAATGGCAGCAGCCTGGTTGGAGGATGCCCAGTGGTTCCCATACGTACCCATATGTCTGCTTTTGTAGTGATGAGTTTGCCACTGTATAGGTTGACCATCTCTGGTGCTCTGTAGGATAACGTCGTGTACCTGCAGGGGAAGGTGGATCAGGGAGTTCAAAAGGGGTGTATCAGGTATGTCATATTCCCAAATAATTCAAAATTCACTCTTTCCCTATTCATTTTAGGGAAAGGGATGCTAAAGATATCTGTCGGAAAAATCTTCTAACAGCATCACCTGCTACACACCTCAAACAATAAAACATCCCTCAAACTGCCCTGGGAAGCCAAAATAGTAATCACAGTACTTTCTAAAGCACAGAATTCACCACAAAACTGTACAGTCATTTTAAGAACCAGAACAGAAACATTCAAGGATTCAAAGCATTAACAAGGTCAGTAATCAAATGTCCTCTGCAGTGCCCTCACTGCAGGGCTGTGGCCAACTGTATTACAGAGACTGTAACTGGATATGTGGCTCCTAAAAAGCAGATTTCCACTCCTGCTCAGAGCCACTGTAAGCAAGGGAAGGGTCCCTGTGTGCCTCAAACTACAGCAAGAATCTGCCTCACCCTAACAACAACCAGAAAAGCTGGAAACTGCTCCACAGATTAGGAGGCTCTTCTGACAAGATTTCCTATCAGCAGGTCTGTCATTTCTGCCTGCTGCTTACCCTGACCACAGGAGAGCTTTGCCAAAGGCAAAGGTTTTGTAGGCTTAAGTGTACAAACAGGGCATTCCAAGGGGACTGCAAAGCCGGACTAGGAGCACTCTGAAAACCCCAGTCAAACAAATCTAGGAAATCCAGGCAGGTATAGCTGAATCACAACAAGGAGAGGCATCTGTACACATTTCTAACTAGCCAGAAAGTTGTTATTAACAGGAGTGGCAAGTTTGCAGCAGTGATGTTAAAACTAAAGCAAGGCCAAGGCCCTGGGGTGTGCTCCACGCCTGATCCAGGCCACCGAACTGCAGGTGAACCCCCCTTCCCAAAAAGCACCAAGGGGCACCAGAGATGCTGCCACGGCAGCTGGCAGTGCATGGGGCAGGAGGAGGAGCTGGGTTAAACCCCCCCAGGACCTGACACTTCCCATGCAGAGCGGGGATCAGCCCCAGTCAGGGCCCGAATCCGCGGGGAGCGGGAGCTCAGGGCGGATGGGACTGTGCCATCCCTGTCTGGAGCTCAGAGAAGCCAAGACAGATGAAGGACAGAGACAGCCCGACCCTGCACAGGACAGAACAGGTCACTGCCTCGCCGAGGTGGGGCTGCTTCTCTGCATTAATCTCACTCTTCCAGGTCCAAAGCAATTACATCAAGCTCAATTTATTGTTTCACCTTCCCCCGGGCACTCATTCACCTGCAGCAGACACTGCCATGCAGCACAGCCAATCTGCTGCAACAAGCTGAGCAAAATTAATCCCAGCACAAGAAAAATTACCCTTCACATATACAAACTGCAGCTGAGTGTAAAAGGCAAAGCACACTTACTTCTTGATCTCCTCCTCGACCGCATTCACCCCTTCTGTCTGAGGGTTCTGGAATTTGTTAGTAGCACTTCCAAAGTCACACAGGACGTAGTGGCCACGGTCATGCAGCAGGATGTTTTCAACCTGGGAGCATCACAGACAGACACAGAACCACTCAGACAAAAAAAATATTCAGGGTTTGGTTCTTTTTTCAGATGAGTCAAGGTTTTAAGTGCCTGAAGACATATCAGACACATCTGACACTAAAGCCTAATGTGACAGCAAAGAAAACAGGCATCAAAACTCTGTCACATCTCCTAAAATAGAAGTCAAATCACGGAAGCACAGTTGTATCACTGCCTTCCATCCTGCCACCCCTCCCTTCTCCTCCTGCAAGCACATTTCTCTGCCTTCTGTAAGATGTCAGGACAAGAACTGTGTCCCAGTGCCTTTGGAGCTCAACCTTCCTGAGCTACTGTGCCCCTGGTCTGGCATCTGAACTGGGGACAGGAAATCCAAGCTGTCCCACCTTTACAAAGGGCTGTAACTCTTCACTGTCTGTGGGGCAGAGGGGAGGCAAACAAATAACACACACACTTCCATACTTTAGGAAATTAAAACACATCTCCAGGTCTTTGCCTGCATTTTACCTGTCCCTGAGGGTCTCACTCAAAACAAACCTCAGCTCATGCTCACTCTTATTTGCTGGTTCTCAGAGTCTGCAGTCTCTAAACAGGGGCTGTAGCAGCAGAGGCTCCCCCAGACTGCTGAGAAGACCCCTTTCTTTCAAATATTATTTGGTACCTTGAATCGGGCAACAGAAACAAATGCTGAAACAAACACCTGGGACAGCTGAAACAAAGAGAAGCAGCAGAAACCTTCTCCTCAACAGTCACAACTGTGCATTAACAAAAAATCTACCTTGCACCCAACCTAAGAAAATTGCCTGTTTCAACACTGACTTAAAAAGTGTAAAACCCTGTGTTCAGATCTTTGCTTTGGCAGAGCATCCCTTGTTCCAACTCCTCATCTGTGCAGCAGCATTAACAGCATGTTCTCTCGAGGGAACACACAATTCTTCATGTCTTTATCTTCAATCAGTGTCAAACGCTCAGATGCAACAACGAGATCAAACATACTGCTCATACAGTTCAAAATAAAAAAAATCACCACATAAGTGTTTGCTAACAGAACCCTTTGGAAGCAGAGCTCCCCATCGAGGATGGTCTTTACAAGAAGGAAAGAAAAAGAAGGAGTCAGCATTTTAAGCACCAGAAAATGCAGCCGAATTAGAGCAGCTGAGGGGGAGAATGTTGGCTTGAAACCAAGGGTTAAACATCCCCCCTTCCCCCTCTGCCATCCATCTGCTTTGAATAAAGCACTGCACACAGATGTTCTTCCCCAGCAGATCAACACTGGCAGTGTTATTCCCTGCTCCCTGCAAATACTCCTCCAGCATTTCCCCAAGAGTCCTCCCACGTTATCTGGCTGAGAAGTCTGAGGTGATTTTTCACTGAAACACCCTGTAAGGTTTGTTAAACATCAGCACAGGACTATCCAACAACCAGGTTTGAGCAGCAAATGCCAGGAGAAGGAAAAAATAAAGACAGCAAAAGAATTACTACTACCCACTGCCAGGCCAGAGAAAAGTGTCTTTAAAAGGAGTATGGAGGTGTCTTCTGGTCAAACACTCAGAAAACTGCACTCCAGCTGCCAGCACGGCTGAGCACTGGTAACTCTGGCTGCAGCCTTTGACACACCCAGCACAGTCAGATTTAGACCCCAAACAAAAGACCTGAAAGGAGATGATCAGTTGTCTGAAGTTTTGCTGGTTACAGAGTGTAGTTAGCGTCAGTCTTTCCAAAATAAATGCTGCTTTGCTAGAACAGAACCAACATAATAAAAACCACTGCAGAGTAATAAAAATCACTGTGCTGGGCAGGGATGAGGGCAGAGGTTTTCTTTAGCTGACAGATTCAATACCTGTGACCCTCTCCTGAGAGCAACGGCTTCAAGACCAGTGTTCCTGAGCTCAGGTAGTGATCTGGGAGGGATGTGTGACCAGGGCACACTTCCTGGCTGCTTTGCAGCACTGCCAGGTCTCTTCAGAGATGTTTCCACTTCCCTTTCTCCCCCGGCACCGCTCGCTGTTCACCTTTGAAAGCCGATGCAGTGTTTGATGGCACAGAGTGAGATCCACACGGCGCTGACTGATTTTGGCACAGGCACACTCCTGCCATGGCCAGCACGAGGGTGTACCATGAGCGAGGGGACTGAACAATTTCACACATCACACTCGACAGATCCCTCCTAACAAATTCAAGGCTCGTTGGTGGCGTCAGGGCAAGACTTGGCATTGCAAAGAGAGATGGAAGGCAGTGAGATGACAACAGCACAGTGGGACTGTCTGATCACAGCAGGGCTACACTGTGAGGGCTCCTGCTGGAATAAAAGCAGGAGAAACTACATCCTCATCCTGAGAGGACAACTTCTGGGCAATGCAGAAAGTAGGGAAAGGAAGGAAGAGGTTTGGATCAACAGCATCCTCTGGGTTGACTGACACAGTTTTTGGGTGTGTTCTGCTGTGTGTCTGCTACAGAAAAAATCATCCTCTCGTCTGCCATCCAGCCACCTGCTCCTGCAGCCAGGTGGGTTCAGACCAGCAGAAGCACCACGCACAGAAATGGGAGACCTCTCCCTGCAGAAATCAAAGCTGGTCCTAAGACCGTGCTTTGAACAACACAAGCTATGGGATGTGAGACTGGAAAGACAAGGCTCAACATGGAACAAACCATGCAAACAACTGCCACCAGGCGTGGGGTAGTTGTGTAAATGTTAGCATCAGCCCTAGGCAGATTTTTCCCTCCCTAAAGCCTGCTCCTCTGGGGTCTGACAGGTTTAGTTCTTATATAGATCCCAACTTAGCAGCAGAGACTTCCCAACCACATGGTAACAGACTGCCATAAGGTTTGGCCATTTGTTCCCTGCTGTGAAAAGGCCCAGCCCAAAGATACAGGAATTGTTCTTATTCAGAGAGGAGCAAAAAAACAAACTCCCCAGGGACTGTCCTGCAGCAGCAATGGCCTTTGAACCCTGAGGGTGAGGAAAATACCTGCAAGAACAAGCACAGGCAACCACTCAAAGCAGACCTACTGCCAGCAGGCTGCCTCTGCCTCACAGGGTCCAGGCTGGGGCAGAGGCAGCGCACGAGGGCCTTCCTCGTTTTTAGGAAAAAGCAGCATCAATTTACACCTGGTTTGTGGCAACCAAAGCACACGAAACGAAACATCACAGCCTGTACTGCACAGCAGGCAGTGACATAGCACCTGAATCAACCACCAGCCCAGGAGGGGACACCTGAACACACCCAGGGGTGACACAGGATCTGTTTGTGGTCCTTACTCGCAGCGCCACGTCCCCTTCTGCCTACAGACACGCTGGGTAAAGGTGCTGCTGTCCCCAGCTGCTGGCCACTTCCCACCAGCTGGGGACTGTGCCAACAGGAGGCTGTTCTGCTTCAGGCAAAGCCTCTGGGTTAATTCAAAATCAGAGTCAGAGGCCACTGAAACTCCTCTCCAGCTGCACTTGTCTGAAAGGGCTGAAAGCTCATTCACAGCCTCCCTTCTGCTGGCAGAGCTCTCCGGGCAGGAACCTCCAGCACCAGAGCAACATCAAAGAGCTGGAAGGCAAAAAAGGCCTCCAAGCCCCAGGCAGCTGCCTGCAAAGTCAACATCTGCCCTCTCTTCAGCAGGGTTACAGTCACCCCAAGAAAACACCTACACATGTCCCTTCTCACACCCAGAACTTGTACAAAACTTCTCTGGCCCTTAATCTCTCCTGGCTTTGCAACTCCCCCTCAACAATATTACATTTTAACACAAAGTCAAAATACATATAAATATTAATTCTGTGTTAGTACTTAGACCCCCAGAGGTCGCCATGACAGAAACAATACACTACTCAAGCAAAAAACTTCTCCAACTTCTCCAAAGAGCCAACTCTGACTCTGGGCACAGCTTACCAAGAGTCAGGCCTTGCAAAGCCTCCCCTGACCTAAGCAGGCCAACAGTGGGCTGGACACAAGCCCCAACAGCCCATTTCAGCTGCAACCCAGGGCAGAAAGTAACACTCCAGATCAACCCACTAATCCAGCACAGACGTCCCAGATTTATTCCCCTGCAACACACTGAGTTCATTCTTTATCAGACCCCACAGGGATTCACCAAAAAGGTAAGGGCAGGGGTTAATGTCAGCTGGGGAGGTTCCTGTTCCTCATCCTCTCACCCCAGTTTTCCTGACTTATACAAACTCCTGCAAACTGCCCACGGACTTCACAGCTTTAAATCCAGGACTCAGACTGGTAAGAAATCACTCATTTCCCCCAGAAAGAGACACAGGAGTTGTTTCTGTATCCAAACCAACTGAGCAGTGGCATCACTGTCATTTCAAACATGCCAGAGCACACCAAACCCTGAGGATTTTTTCCCTGCTCTACCTTGCTCTCCGTGGTACACGTGGCATCTTCAGCCCCTGTAAAACAATGGCCAGTGGCACAAACAAACATCTGTGAGGGCTCTGAAAATAGAACCTGCCCCACAAAGCACATCTGAATTTCAAATGCACACAGCAGCCTCCTTGGCTGAATGTTTCATTCCGGCACTTTACGAGCTCGTGGAGAGCAAAGGGAACATCTTTTTGTTTGCTTGATTACAGGCGTGGGATTTTTCCCAAGCCATCCCTGCTGGCCCAGCTCTGTTCCCAACTAAGCACACAGAGTTTTACAACACACTTTCATGGTCAGAGCTCCAGAGGCCACTTCCAAAAGCTCCTAAGGATTCCTGCCCCAAGGCCAACACTTCTCGAGGGCTCCTTTTAATCTGGGTCCAGAAAACAACATCACAGCACACTTTTTGTGAGCTACCTTCAATAAGCAGTGCTTCAGGTCACTGTGAATAATTCATCAGGTACATTCTGGCACGTGTGCAAGCCAGAATTATTCACAAACATTTGTGTTTAAGTAGATCTATAGATGGCAAACATATGGTAAGCAGCACTGAGAGGCTCATTTCTTTTTTTATCTTCCAGCAGAGAGGTGTGTTTATGCCCACTTTCCCTCACTACTAGCAAGGGAAGCACAGCACTGGGGCGTGGGCAGCTGGCAGACACAGCGAGGAGGATGCAGCCTCACTGCTGCACCCCTGGAGCCAGAGCTCACCTTCAGATCCCTGTGGATGATGGGAGTCTTGCACTGGTGCAGCCTGGCCACGGCCTCGCAGGTGTCGCAGAAGATCTGCAGGACCTCGCTCTCGGTGAAGCCGGTCTGCAGGCGCTGGTTCATCAGGTTCACCACCTGCCCCCCTGGCAGGGACAGAATCACAGCAGGGACAGTGAGCTCTGGCCATCCCAAACCCCAGCACACACAGAGTGAGCTCTGGCCATCCCAAACCCCAGCACACACAGAGTGAGCTCTGGCCATCCCAAACCCCAGCACACACAGAGTGAGCTCTGGCCACCCCAAACCCCAGCACACACAGAGTGAGCTCTGGCCATCCCAAACCCCAGCACACACAGAGTGAGCTCTGGCCTCCCCAAACCCAGTCCCCCCACCATCCCTGGTCCTGGGCTGCTCCTCAAACTGGGGCTCCACAGTCAGCACACGAAGAGTTCAAAATAAATTCACAACAAACCTTCCCAGGAGGCTGTTTACGATGTGATCACTCAGTTTGTTTCATTCCCCTGCATCCCAGGGGTTTGCAGAATCTGTGGGCAGGTGTTACAGCTCACCTGGGCTCTGAGCAAACCTTCACACCAGCTCCCACAGCCCACCTTGCCCTGGCTGTGTCAGCACTCAAGTCATTCTAACTAAGCCATGTAATTTTCTGGTTTTTTCTTCCAAATAGGACTTATTATTCCTCTAGTCAGACAGAAAAGGCTGAATTTGGGGCACCCACAGTCCACAGATTAGTCTGCCACATGTAAGCAAGAGGAGGGAGGAAGGGAGACACTCAGAAAACCCACACATGAAGTGGCTTGGCTAAAGCTGTTGACTGGCAAAGAAATTCAGAATCCATCTGTAACAAGGGAAACTCTGCAAAAACAAAAGCAAGTTTTCATGAAGAAGCCCTGAATTTGTCTCAGCTTTGAGGTTTTGTTGCTGTCAAGGCCTTTCCCAAACAATCCAGAGGTTCTTTTCTCCTCTAAACACCCTAGACAGACAGAGAAAAACTCCTTTCTGAAGCTCTGGTGAAGCAGTACTGTATCATTCCACATCACAAGTGCTGGAAAACTTTCATGGTAGGAAAGAAAAGCTCAGTTTAATGAATACTACAGCTGTGAACATTTTACACTCAAAATGAATGCAGTTCTGCACACAAAGACACTGATTTGGTTTGGAAACTGCTGGCCACAAAAGGGAAGTAACAAGGGAAAATCAGCGTGTAACAACCATTGCAGTGGGAATGCTGCAGACAGCGGCCGGCGTGCGCTCAGCACAGCATCTGGCAAGAGCCACGTGAGAAATGCCACCCTGCAGCTCTCCTCCTTTCAGATGGAAGGAAAACGCCTTAGAAAGATGGATTTTACTTCATTGGCCCAAAATTTGGGTACTGCAGCTGGGGGGGTGCATGTGAACAACTCAGGTTTGTACCTCCACAGCGGGCTGTGCACATGGAGCTGAGCAGGGACATAGCAGCGCTGCCAGGCCTAGAGCTTACAACAGGTCTTGTCATGTTTAGGTTTAAGCTTAAAGAGAGCTTATGAAGTGATTCCTCCAGCAAAACTACACACAAAGTTCTTCCTTTCACCAGCAAACAAACCCAGTGCAAGGCAGTCAAGATTCCTGCATCAAAGCAAAGCAGCAAAGAGGACACGGCAGAGCAGAAACCTGCACTGGGCACATTTACACACATCTACATGTCCTTGCTACATTTGACCCCAAAGCCAGACAGGCCCAAAAATACCGATTTCCATCAGCTGCCACCATCCAAACCAGCCACAGGCTCCTGAAGTCACCTGGCCAAAACATTACTTTTGCTGAACACTCTTCCTGCAAGAGGCATTTGAGCCCAGCACATGCGTCATGTTCCAAACACCACATCCCAGCCACAAAGATCAAAGCTTTGGGACACCTAGAAGAGCCTGTCTGGCTACAGACAGCCAAGCAAAAAGGTCAGAGGTAAGAGGAATGCCTCTTGGCTTCCCATTATCCATTTCATGCTTCTTCCAGAATAATCCTAAGACAGGCTGTGGATCAAAGCTTGCAATGAGACTAAAGTGAAGAAAAATTACATTCCTGGCAGTTTTAGAGGAGCCACTTCTTGTGTGGACCATTCTACAAACAGCAAGATGTATCTTAGGGTCCTCCTTCACAACAGAGGGGATCCAGGACCATCCTGGGCAGCAGCCAAGATGGTACCAATCCCATTAGCAGAGTCAACACAGTCTCACGGGTCATCCACTTCTCCACCCCCAGTCCTGGCTTTGCTTAGCTCAGAACAGCTTCCTGGCAGCTTAGGAACAGCTCTTCTTTCGAAAGGAAGATGATGTGCAAGTTCCCTGTAAGCACAGAGGGACAAACCCCCCCATGACCAACACGCCAGGCCCCCACTCACCCCGGCAGAAGTCCATGAGGATCAGCACTTCCCACACGTCCCCGCTGCTGACGGAGTTGATACTGGAGTCGATGTACCCCACAATGTTCTTGTGGCCAGACAGATCCCGCTGCAAGACAGACAAAGTCACACCATGGAGCAGCCACGTAGAGCGAGCAGCGTTTTCACCTGGCTCCTCCACACCGCACAAGCTTCTGTCACTTGGGATTAATCGTCCTGCAGAGCTTGAGCAAACCTCAGGTCTGTCCCTACCTGTTTTCCTTCCAGAAGGATCTGAGACAAACAGCAGAGGAACAGCCAACCTGATGAACTAACTTAACTTGCTCAGGACTGGTCCAGATTTTGGCACATTCCCTGAGGTGGCCTGGGCCAGGCCCTGGGAGCTGCTGGGAGCTACACGAGGGGAGAACAGGGCAATGGTGGTGGTGGCCACGCAGGACTTGTTGGCCTTACTTGCCTCATCTCCTTCCAACTCTTCTGCTGACAAAACATATCTCAAATCTTCACATGCTCAAAAAAACCCACAAAAACAACAAAATAAACTTTAACCTTGCTTTTAGAAGTGCTTTAAGTAACTCAACGGATTAAAGCCCAAGTTCTCACATCAACAACTTACCATAGAATCACAGACTGGCTTGGCTTGGAAGGGACCCTAGAGATCATCAAGTTCCAAGCCTCTGCCATGGAGATGCATGCTAAACTGCAGGGAAAAATTGCTTCTTTGGGACTGCCAGCTTCACACACGCTCCCAGCTGTGACAGCCAGCCCAGTCTGATGCTCGGCTTCACCAGTAAAGAAATCAAGGTTCTGCTGTAACACCATGGGGCTGCAAAAACTGCAGTTAAGTGTAAAATAATTCCTTCTTGCAGAAAGGCTGGGAAAGAAGTAAACATTTCCTTTTAGGGATGCCCTGGTTCTTCAGGACACAGACAAGTGCCTGGGATAAGATCCAGCCCAGGAGCAAGCAGCCCTGCCAGGTGAGAAGGACCCTCCTCACCCTCACTTTCCAAAGATGTGAAGACAAGAGAAAGCAGCAAGTGAAACCCAAGTAAACAAGCTTTGTGAGCACAGCTAAACCTTTGATGTGAGATCTAATCTCACCTTTTCCCACATAGCTACAGGGATGCCAAACCAAGCCCAAAGCTTCCTTGCACTATCACAAACTACTGCAGTTCACTTTATAGGTATTAATCTAATTAAAAGCTACTTCAAAAATTACACCCAGAATTGCTACAGGTAGGAGTTTCTGATATGAAGATCATCTACCCCAAACCTGTACCTCGTGCGGTAAATTCACAAAAGGAGGATTTTGTATTTCCTTCCCCACCTCTAAACGCTCATCAGTATCTTGGAATACAACTTCAAAGGTGGCACCTCCCATGTTTACCATGCTGCAAACAAGATTAGGCAAATCTATTTGGATCATCTCCGTTTTGTCTTTGTTTACAGAAGCTAAGTTTAAAACAGCTATTAAAAATAGCTATCCCATCATATAAATCCTTGTGCCCAATAATCTAGAGAAACATCCCAGAGCTTATTACAAATACTTTACATTTCAAAAGCCTTGGCAGCAACTACCCCACAAATACTGTTTTAATCTACCAACCTCACTGATGAGAGATAACCTTCATCCCGACCCAAAGGATTAGAAGATGTTGTGATATAGATTTATCTCAGGATGGAGGTGTGCCATTCATGCACTGATTTCAGTTCAGAGATATCAGAATCATCAGCCTCGTCTGATCAAGTTTAAAAGGCTGAAGACTTGGGCTCTCAACTGAAAATTGACAGACTCTGAATTCCAACACCCCCAGCCATGCTCACCCCTTCAGCCCTTCCTTTGCTCATTAAACCATGCAGTTCACCCCTCATTTTCCTGAAATTCCCTGGGTTTTTTTTCAGGTACCAGGTTTTCCTTGTCCACTGGAACTATTTACTTTTGAAACAGTTCAGTACTAGATTTTCACAACTCCAGGGGTTAGGTCTTTCCACACAAAAGCCATTTTTGCTAGGAAAATGCAGTTTGTGACCTGATGCCAGAGTTCACAAGCAGAAGGTGACCAGGCTCTCACCCCACTGCATTCCAGTCTTCCAGGGGCCCCAGCACAGAGCAGTCACTCACCATGATCTGGATCTCTCTCTTGCAGACCTGCAGGTCGTACTCGTTATTGACGTACATCCTTTTCAGGGCACACTTCACCCCATTGCTCGTCCTCACCAGGAACACGATTGCAAAGCCACCTATGGAAGACACAAAATCACCTGTTCATTAACAAGAAACCTCTTGCTCTTTGCTCCCAACCCTGTCCCTGCCAGGGGAGCACAGCAGGAAGAGGGAGGGCACTGAGCAGCTCCCACCACTCCATGGTGGGAATGCTCCTTCCCGTGCTCATGTTCAGAGCTTCCAGCTCTGCCTGGATCTCTAGGAACTAAAAAGGATCCAAGGGGGTAATCTTCAACTAATGGCAGTGAAGTTAACACTTAACATCTCCATAAAACAAGCAATTACACCAGTCCCTGGTCCTGCCAGACAGTCCCTCATTGCTCCGTTAATTCCCATTATGAAGAAGAAAGCTGAAGGACAGCAATGCTGCCTTGGACAGAAATCAGAGCTACACATCACACACTGAACCACCAAAGGCCTAAACTTAAAAGGCTCTGCAACTTTGAAGCATCTAAGTTACATTACAAAGCTGATTTGTGCAAGAAGCAGAAGAAACATCTCCCACATGCGGTTTGATGTTAATGCTTTTAAATCGGGACAGAAGAACAAGGGGAAAAACCCACAATTCTGTGGTCATTGCTATTAGTAAAGTCAGGACTCCCAGGATAAATTACTTGTTTCAGATGAAAGCCTTTCATCTCTGTCAGCTCTCCATCCAAATACAAAGGTTTACATTTGTAGTCCTGGCAGAAATAGGAAGCTGATGGAGGATGGAGGGATAGAGGCATCAAAAGCTTCACACCTGGCTCCGGAGATCAGAATGAATTTGGGCCGAGTGGCACAGATCCAAGTAGCCAGAAGTGCTGCACACTGGTAAAAAGGGAGGCACAATGACACTGCTGATGCCACAACCCAACAGCACTTCATCTGTTCTCCGGCACCTTACACTGCACTAAATACTTCTTTTATGTTCAAGGACTCGTAAAGGCTCAGCTCACAAGTGAGTTACGTGTCTTCAGAAGTCCCACGACAAGGAGAGCAGCAGTTACACACCACAGAAGTCAAGTCACATCCCAAAGAATTCTCCTTTTCCAAGTCTGAGCCCTTTAGGGAATCCCATTCTTCACAGGCTGCCAGAGACCACCAGATCACTGCCACACACAGCTCCACTGGACACGTTTGTGCCTCGTGGTTACCCAGCTCTTGCACGGGTTGCCCCCATTGCGTGACAAGTGACAAACAAAGCCACACTTGGGTAAAATTTATGGTTAAATAGGTGGCATATGACAAGAAAAGAATGAAAAAGAGCAAAGAACCAGACAACACTGCTGTGTTGAACGTACAACTCTCCCTGTTTCTTATCAATGGCTTTTACGACGTAACAGCCCCTCTTCCACACCGACACAGGAGTTACACATGCAGGTAACACACCTGCCAGCACGGGAACTGCTCGGCAGGAATCTCTCTCAGCAGGCAAACCCTCAGTTTTACACAGCACAGTTCACCACAGGAACTAGAGCAGGGTTTTCGAGGAAGCCCCACTGACTTTTAGAAGCAGCCCCAGAGATGTAGCAGAAAGATGCAATAGAAAGAAGAAGCAAAACAAACAAAAAACACCCACTCCTCCCCCCTTCCCAAAAAAAGCATGAAGACCTCAATAAAGGTCTTGAAAGAGATACCCAGGCTGCAAAATGGACATTCAAATTCAGGAAACTGGGACATGGCCCTGGGATGCAGCACATCACAGCTGCTCGAACCCCCTCGCAGCTCTGGAGGAGCCTCTGTGCACAGTGCTCGATTCAGACCCAAAAATAACCCTGACTCTCTCCCCAAAGCTGCTTCAAGTTGAGGATCTCAAATTACAAGTCATTTTTAAGAGTTTCTGAACCCACAGCAGCAGCCTTATTGTTCTCCCCAGCCACATTTGTCTCGTTTTTGGAGAACAAATCCGCACATCCCGCTGTGAATCTTTAGCCCAAAGGGTGGCTGTGCAAAAGAGGAACACAGCGCTGCACTGATTTTTCTTCCCCCTCTTATAACCCACAATGGAGCCAGGAAGAAATAAGGGACTATAACCAACACAATTTTCCCAAACCCTACTTTCCTAACAGTCTATGTTTTTCAGAATTATTGGAGAGATCAGGCTTGGACTTCTTTTTTTTTAATTTATGTACAATACTTCCATGGATCTCAGAAAAATACCAGAGAAAACATTAAACAAGAAAAAAACAGAAACCAAACAAAACCCCAAAGGGTTGGTTTTTCAAAGTTTATTACAGTCTCAGCCATCCTCAAAACTTTTTGGTAATCACAGAACACTTCGGTTTCCCTTCCTCCCCCCAAAATGAGCAGTCACCCACAAGAAGCCCCGCTCCATTCCAGGGGCTCAGTTCCCTTTCCCAGCTCTGGCCAGGCCAGCAGGATACGGGATCTCTGTTTACAGTGCTGTGCTCAGCAGAAAGAAACATGAGCTGAGCAGCAAAATAGATCAATTAAACTTTTTTTTAAAAAAAAAAAAAAAAGCAGCTCCACTAACCCTCAAGAACCTCCTCCCAAATCTTTGCTTCAGCTGAGTGGGACTGGAGCCTCTTCAGACCAACTGCTAATGCCTTGTTAGCACAGGTCCCTTCCCTCCACCAGGATCCTGGGCTAATTAACAAAGTCACCTCCAGAGCACCCTCGTTAGAATATGCACGTCATGCACAAAGCCAACTGGCACAGAAAACTACAGTCTGTGCAAGGGAGAACACAGATAAAGCATCCCGAGAGCTCAGAGGAAAGAGATGTTCATAATATTAAAAAGTAATAATAGAAATCGAGCTAATGGGTTTTGATACAGGACTCAAACATCAACACAGACTTGTGGCCCGGAGCATCTTCCAAATGCAGCAGTGAGACAAAAATACATCAGGTGAAGCCACATCCAAGGAAGAGGAACCTGTGACATCTGCACTTACAGAAGCCACAGTAAAATTACACCTCGTGTCCTTTTCTCCCTCACCTTTGACTCCTGCAACTTCAGCTGAAAACACCTCACATAAAGAAGATGTGCAAAACTGTTGAATTTATTTTGTCTGCAAATAAACCCACCAATGTGGTTACTTTATTATTAAGCTCCCACTGACTGCAGATTAAAGCACGACAATTTTGCTACATGTAAAAGCAGCACGGCTCCCTCCGGAGAAAATGAGGATTGGTTCCATCAGGGAAAACACAGCAATTTTTACACAGCAATCTAGAGGAAGTGACTGTGCCATCAGAGAAGCAAAATTTGATGACCCACACCCATCTGAGAGTTTTACTTTCTATACAACTCCTATTTCAGCTGGTCCAACTGCCTCAATCAAAGCAGACCACAGCATTCCTTCCCAGGCTTTGACTGTACCCAGGATTCAGTCCAGAAAGGCACAACACAATCAAGAACTTCTAACTGCCCACTTCACATTTAAATCAGCAGGTGTGAAAAATACCACCCGAATTTTAATTTATCTGCATTTATTACACCTTCCACTGCTAATTGGCTTTAGTACTCCTAGTCTGGCACAGAGAATGGGACTGCAAACAGGGAAACAGCAGGAAGAGAAGGGAAAGGGAAGAAGCACAAAGGACAGCAGCTTCTTGCCGCACTCTTTGTATGTCTAGAGCCCTCTGTGTGTAAGATTCAAGTCCACCAGCAGGACACGCAGGTCAGTTTTAAGATGACTAAAAACCTTCCCCTCCAACCTGGCCTCCGAAGGAAGCACAGACAGGGCAGAGAAATCAGGCCATCGACTTTCACACAAATTTGCAGGAATGGGGCTTGGGCACATCCACAGGCTGGAGCAAATCGGAGCTACAGCAGGAATCCTGCTCCTTCCAGGAGGGTTGGGGCTGCAGGTCCTCCCAGGCCAAGGTTAGAGCTGTAGGTACATCTGCTTACGGACTTCTTGTGCCACAACCTCTGTTAGACACTTTTATATATGTATAAAAATCAAAATAAATTCGATAGATATTTTTAATTTGTATGTGTTATTTATATTTATTTATTTTTATATATACGTCTGTAGATAGGTAGATAGACAGTGGCAGGGATGCCTGGCACTCCGTACCCAGAGCTGGGGAGATTTCCTGTCAAGTTCCTGCGCACAAGAGACGAGTCTGGGAGCTTTGGCCCATCCTTCACCTCCCAGATGCCCAAAATGTTTATTACCGACTGCTCATGAACTGCACAAAGATAAAGAAAATGGCCACAAACTGTCGCATTGCAGAAAAGGCGCAGCATTGTAAGGCTGGGGGGCAGGTGCATACACGGGTTATCGGCCAATACACTCGAAGCATTTGAAGTACTTGAAACCTTTTTACTGGCAACTGTAGCCATCAAATTCACACCACAAAGCAGTTCAGAAGGACCCGCGCTCCTCAGGCCCCTCAGAAGCAGCACTGTTTGTAGAGCAGCCAGCAAACACAGCTCAGGTGTGACAGCAGAGGGGCAGCAGGACCCACCAGATGGCTGAGAGTGTCCCTTGGGAGCACCAGCCAGCCCACAACAGCCCAGGGAGGGACCGAGCTACCCAGCACCTGGACTGCAGCCAGCACTGCTTAAACAAGCCTTCCGGATGGATTTAAGAGCTGCCCTTCACCCAGCACACAGCATTTCCAGCAGAAATGGGGCCGTTCCCAGAAGCTGGTGTGTGTCTCCCATGGGTTGCAGGGTGACGATGGCTGCAGCCCTGCCTGGCCACTGCCCACTCCACAGACAGGCTTTGCCCAGACAAGCCACCCATCCGAACTCTGTTTTTCACAGTCAGCCTCATACCCTTACCTTATCTTTTAACTGCTGACAGCTGGTTAACCCTTCCTCCTTGCCCACTGCACATCTACACCACCACCACCTCCTCAGCCTCAAGGGCTTTCAGCTTCCAGAGCTCCAGACCACAACCAATTTCTCCCTCGTTATTCCAGTCCAACCCCCAACTTGGCTAAATCTGGGTAAAGTTGAAAGGAAACAGATCAAAGACAAATTTACAAGCAATTATGATGAAGCCCTGCCAGATGCACATTACAGGACCATTTACTTCTATTCTCAGAGAACAGCAAGACAACAGCCAGGCACTGCCAGCTCCAATGTAAAAGATGATCATCTCAGGATCTGTGCAGCTCCCAGCAGCCAAGGTCAGCTCAGGAGCCTGTGCTACACGTGGCCAGGGAGGGCGGGTCACACACAGGCACAGCTTAGAGGCAAAGTATTCCAGGCACCAGGAACATCCCCGTATCTTTGCTGGTAAAGCCTCTTTTCCAGTACACGTGTAGAAAGCAAAAGGCACGAGACCAGTGCAGGCTTCAGCTGCAACAAAATAAATAAACCCAGAGACTTGCAAGCGCCAGAAGCGACAAAAGCAAGAGCTAAGCCTGAGAGTCACCTCAGAGGACAGTTTTCCCCTGCACATGTGCCTGTGGTTTAAGGTTCTGAAGGAAATTCAACTCTCTTCCCATGCCAGCCAGCAAAAGCTAAAAAAGCATTCCCATTCTAAAACATGAGAAGTTATTTCTGTGTTCATCCTTAAGACATATTAACACTGCTGAGCAGGCAGCACACAGCCAGCACTGGGATCACTGTCAGCTTAGAGCTTCCACCAGCTACAGCGGTTTCTCTGGGGAAACTTTTTGTGTCTCTTTGGCACTTTAGGCCTGCCTCAACAGCATGGAAACATGGTTATCGTGCTACACACTGCTGCCTGACTGTCGTACTTGCTAAAAGGTTTTAGGATAAGCTGAAAAAATACTGGGAAGTTCCAATTATCTCCAGTCAATATAGATGCCAAAGCAATTTTCCATGCAGGTTTGTGTCAGGGCGCTGGCCAGCTGCCAGCTCTGGTAGTTATGTTTTCAGCCCTTCTGTAATTTCAGCAGGATGCAGAACTCCTCACAGCCAGGCAAGCACTTCTAAACTAGGTAAGAGCTGCACGTAATCCCTCTCAGCTCCTCCAAGGTAAGGAGATAGCGCTGTGCTGAGTTTAAGGGATTCATGTGGATTGCAAGCCTGGAATCCTCTTGCAGCCAGCAAGTCACAGGCAGGCAGCAATGCCAACATGCAACCAAGCACAGCACTGTTACGGCATGGAATTTGCACCAACTGATGTAACGGTCAGGAAGAACCACAGAGACAGGGGCTCCTTCCATCACCCTCTGGTGACAAGCACCTCCAGGGCTGCTTTTCACCAGGGCCACATAAATCAGCCGAGCTCATCAGGTGCTGCAGCCGAGCCGCGCTCCGGACGCCACCCCCTCACCCTTCACAGACCCACCTGGTCCTTCTGGGATGGCACCACTGCGGGGTAGCAGGGAAACCACCCGAAATGGCTTGTCCTGAGAACCCCCTTCCTACCAGCACCACACCTGTACCATCACACACCATCACCTCCTCAGCCCTAGTCCAGATCTTCCCACTCACAGGTAACCTGGAACAGCAGAGAGGAAAACAAGGCACATCCACAGGCAGGTGGTGTGCCTGTCAAACAAGAGGCCCCCAGGCAAAGCCTGTTTTCATAGAATCCTAGCATATCCTGAATTGGAAGGGACCCACAAGGATCACCCTAGTCCAACCCCTGGGCCTGCACAGGACAGCCCAAGAATCCCCCCACGTTTTGTCCATGCCAGGCCAAAATAAAGCAAGTTCACTTGCAGCCCAGACAGTGTTTGAAGCCCCAGCTCAACAGACCACTTCACCAGAGTTAATCATAGTCCAGGAGCGGGGCTGGACTCTGCCCTGTGCACACACAGAAAAGCAGGCTGGATTTCATGGGATCTGCAGGACCAAAGGCCCGTCCATGAACCATTGGTGCTCCCAAAACACGCTGCATTCCTGTGCTACCCAGCTATGCTGATGCAACAGCCTCTGCCAGAGACAGCAGAGGAACAGGAACAGCCTCATCCAAACACAATTAGGCAGAACCTCCTCCTAAAATCCTGCTGAATGTTCCTCACAGAGACACGAGCGCTGCTTGTCCGGGAGCAAAGGAGACACACAGCTCCATGACCTCCCAGCTGCACATCTGAGCTCTGCAAGAGCAGCTACAAAAACATCTCCATGGATGTGTTTTCCCTCTGCAAACACTGTCAAGGTTTTCCTCCAATCACATCCCTCATTTTTTTTTCCGAGGCTATGTTGGGTTTGAGGAGGAATCGCTCCTCTTTTCAGTTAAGGCAGTCAAATCATCAGGCTTGAAACTGTCAGGTCACCAATTTCCACTTTCAAAAATAAATAAAAATCCACTGTTTCATTTTGGATTTTCTCCATCACCCTTCCACAAACAAATTAACAATACCTGGAATTACCATAGCTCCTGATAAACATTGTGAATGCCACTAAAAACGTTATTCCTCAGGGGTGAAATTCTTTTCTGAGATGGACAAACAAGACATGGTTTTCCACTGGATTGTTCCCATCTTGCTGTATTTTAGCTCCATCTCATCCCCCTCAATGCTCTGCATGCAGACAGCCCACTGTGCTCCAGCACGGCAGCTGAGGAGAAGCCAAGTGCTGTTCAGGTGTGCCCAAAACTGCCCCGGGAACATTCAGCCTCCAGAGACAGCCAGCAAGGCATTTTAAGCTCTAGCTGTACCAGCAGGCACTCAAAATTAAGTGCTCTGCTGAACCAGGCACAAAGCCACTGCATTTGCACAATTCCAATACTTACTGATTCTTATCCATCAAGAATTATGTCATATTTTGCCTTATCTCACCAGCCAGAAGAACTTCCTTAGCACTTACCTTCCTAAGTACAAGGGCAGGCTCACTCAGGTTTTGTTTTTTTTCCCCACAGTCAGGATGCTGTGATCCAGTTACAGGAAAATCATAGTGACTCCCTTGCATGGGGTGTTTCCAGCTCACCATTCCCAAAGCTTTACTAATACACAGTAATGTATTTTTCTCCCCAGTCACAGCCACAAGCAGCTGTCACACAGACATGGCACATTACCCATCACTGGACATCATCACCAGGCAACACCAGAACCATTTTCTCTCTGCTGCTGTCCTGAGGAAGCCATCCTGCACCTCTGACTCCTCTAACTGGAGCAACATACACTCATTCAAAAAAAAAAAAAAAAAATTCCCCCTAGTTGTGTATATACAATATTCACTCATTCCAATCCAAACTATTCTATGATGTGATTCTTGATCCTAAAGCACCCATGTTTTTGGGTGTTTTTTCCAGAGACAGAGATGGCTACAGCAAACCTCAGCTTTGGAGTCACTTAAAAACTGGAGTCACCACAAAGAAAAAAGGCCAAGGAAAACAGTTTGGCCAAAGTTAAACAATACAATAATCTGTAATTATTTCAGACAACAGCCAAGCTCAGCAGAGCTCTGCAAGCACATCAAGGAAAAGCTCTCCATGTGCCAGTGCTGCTCCCCTACAGCTCCGTGGGCCAGCTTTCAACAGAGGTGAAGGAATACCCTCAGCTTGGTTCCCCACACCTCCAAACCCAGGAGGAACAGAGACAAGTGACTCCTCTGTAGGACAAGCAGAAGAGGTGCCCTGGGATCCCGTCCTCTGAGCACACTGGGGGCTGCTGAGCTGCAGAGACCTCCAGAAAACCTTCCTGTGACTGCTGGGAAGTGCTACTGGGACCACACCACGAGTCTCGAGGAGGCTCCCCAGCAGCTCCTATAAAAGCACCACACTGTCCCACAAACCCAGCAGTGACGGGGAGGAAAGCCAAGGAAAACAGTCCTACTGATCCTGCCTCGTGTCATGATCTGGTGTGACCCTCCACACAAGCAAATATTTGCTGGCATATTTTAATATGGGCTTTTTATTTTAATAATAGCTCCCCGTGACGGGCATTAGGATTATAGTGCTATTTTTGTGGCTATTAATCTGCACCAATGTATTCTTTCTGATGCCTTTAGTCCACTCTTCCATTGCCCAGCAGGAGGATATTGCTGCATATACCTGCTGAAAACACACCATTTCAAATCCCATTTTCCCTGGTTTTATGCCACTTCTGCACCACTTCTGAGCTCTTTATTTCCAGGACAGGATATTTCACCCCAAATTAAGTTTTCTGTTCCAATATTATTCCTTGTTATTACCAAATGTGCCCACAAACCAGAGGCAGCATTGTGAAGTGTTCTACTGTGATATATAAGGGGTTGGAATGATCAGGATCACTGTACACTGCTTTTTTTGCTTTATGAAGCATCTGCAACACCTTTAAAGTCACAGAGTGTCAGCATTAACACCTCTAAAAAAAATACAACTCCCTCATTTTGTTTTTTGAAGTCGTTTGAGGTGCAATTCAGAAGGCACAGTAACGAGGCAGACTTTGCATTAGGGCTGTTAATATCCAAGATCATGAAAATATCAAAGAAAGTAAAGACAGCACTGGTACAATTTATGATTTACTGAGTTCAACCTGGAACATTATCTCTGCTCCCACTTCCTTCAGACGGAGACAGTCAGAAACACAAGCAATTTGCAAGTAGTTTCTCTGTTCTTCAAGCCATGGTGTTAAAAAGGATGCTACTAGGGTGGGACAACCTGTGATTAATAAAAAAGGGCAAAAAACGTGACCAGAGAACATTTGGGTCAGTTTGCCAACACACCGCTGACAGCAGCAGGGTGAGGTACAGGCCCTGCTCACCCAGCTCACACCCCTGAGACCTCCTCCCACACAGGAGCTCTGCAGCCTGGCTTCAGAAAGCAAATTTGTGCTGGAACTGCACCTTCAGGTGGTCCCAGCCCAGATCAGACCCCTCAAACCACAGCATCTCTTACTAAGAGACAGCAGCAAGTCATCCCAACAGGATGGGACTGAAGGGTTCACCTTCTCCTGACGTTTTGGGTATGGCAGGGCATGTTACCAACAGGAAGAAACATTTTTAGAGGTTTCCCAGCACTGCCAGGTACCACAAAGGATTTCACCCGACTCAGCCTCTCTCTGGCAGGACTGACCCTGCCCACAGTCTCCTCCCAGCACATCCTCTAACCTGCTCTTTCACCACTCTACTCACACTCCCCACATGCTCTGCAGCAATTCATTCCTGGGTGTTGTCACCCTGTCACCACCAGGAAGTCTCACCAAAATCTCCACTGGATCTCAACCCCAAGTTCTTCCCCTACACGCCAACGTAGCTATAACCAATCTTTTCTCCACAGCCTCCTGGGCAGCTGGAAGCATGCTATACAGAGTCTTTTCCAGATTATCCAGCACTAGAAGACTAGAAAGACTCAAAGCAGTGGTGGTTGTACGAATGTTCTCCTTTGTGTTTGCATTTTGTTGTTTCAGTACTACACGTTGGAGAGACACGACACTTGGGGTTTGGGATTTAATTAGTGCCTATGACTCACTCTCCCACCCAATTCCATAATCCTCTGGTTACATTAGGGTATTTACATGTCATTTTATATCCATATAAGTGAAGAATATTCACCCTCAAGTTGCAGGCACAGAAAACACACAACCTGTCCCAAGGCACAGGCTTGCATCACTTTGCAGGAGTAAACGGACAAAACTGGTGTTTGCTCCCCACAACCCAGGCCAAAAAACCAGGATTTTCTTTACCTGGGCTAAACTGCATCAACAGTCTGCAAGCTGAAGCACAGAGCACTGACAGCGTGTGCTCAGCCACAGGCTCACACACAGACCCACAGGTGTGGGTGGCACCTGCCCAGCTGTCTGAAGGCGGCAGTGAGGACAGAGGAGATGCGCGGGACACACCGCACACCCAACAGCAGCAGCGGGCTCTGCTCCAGGGGGGCCTGAACGTGGATCTCCTGGTCTTCCTACACCCAAATGTCTGTAAACAGTGCATGTGTTTGTGTACATGTGTGTCATAAACCAGGGTCCAGTTCTGGACAAGAACAAAACAAACCCTCATCCCCTGCCAACAGCCTCCCCAGCTGAGAACAGCAGATAATAACACTAAATTAAACAGGGCCTCTCTCAGCCCAGATTTTCTACCTCAAAGGAAATAACAAGCTTTACTTAGTTGGTTTTTGTCGTATTTTTTTAAGTCCCTTGACTTATCTACAGCATAACATGCCAAGTTTAAGGGACTACTTCAATCTAAAGGCCTGTCCCAGCATCTCCCAGAGCAGTATTTGGAGCAAGCTATTTCAAGGAGCTCTGCTTATCAGCAACACAAACCACTGGTCTCTGCAGGGCAGACAGGAGGCCTCTGGGCAGTGCTGCTCTCCTTCAGCTCAGGGCTCTAGACCACCAAGACACAAGTCCTTACCGTGCATACAGGTCTGAAAGCTACAGAGCACAGAGACTGCAGAAAACACTGTACCACACTTCCATCACAGCCCCTGGGAAGCTCCCCTTGTTCATTTCCAAGAGGAGAGATACAGCTCTCAGTGTCTGACCTCACCATATTCACCTGTACAGGGAGTCAAACACACTAAAAGTCAACAAAAATCAGTGCAGATTCTGGGTGGTTCACTGAACTTTCAGTTGTGGCTTCGTCTGCTCCTTCGGGCTGTTTCCACTGCCCCTAAACAGTGCTTTAAAAGGTTTCATCCTGGAGTGGAGATAGAACTGCTCTGGGAAACCTATCAAATCAGATCTTGAAACATCAACTGCCAATTAAATAGCCTGAACATTTAAGAGTTACCTTGAGGGCAAAAAATAAAGGGCACACCACTAACTCCAGCTGAAAGAGCCTCATCTGTGTAAGGAGCAATGGTCACCATAACTCAAATTTCAACCCTGTTCTGACCATTTTAAGTGGCTGTAGGAGGCAATCAGAGCTCCAGAACTTCAGGGAGAGCAGACAGCATCTAGATAAAGCATAGAGGACATCTAGTATTTCATGACAGGAAACCTGAAACAGGCATGGTATCAGGAGAATCAGCTGAATCCTGCATCTCCCCAGATGGAAAATCAGCTAAGAAGGTATTTTTGCAACAGGATCAGGAATTTAACAGTGAACATACTCAAAAGAAGATTGTTAACAGTTACAACTGTAATAAGTCAGGAGAGCTCAGAGCTAAAGTGAACATACAGGAAATGCAGCTTCTATTGCATAGGATGAACTCTTGAAGAATATTAAAGCTTTGCTGGGCAAATCACCAGCTCCCCTTTCCTCCCTGCAGAGCATGTGCACAGCTCGTTTCCTGCTAGCAAATGCTGGGGCTTCCCAGGCTTCATCCTACTGCCAGAGGAAGGCAGTGCTGGGACACTGAAGTGGATTCTCTGCTCACCTGGTTCATATTCACAACAACAGCAGCTCTGAGCAGGGCAGGTAATAAACTCACTGTCCCACACAGTCCATAGCAGAGAAATACATGTGCAGCCCTGCAACTCCACAGCTCCCAGAGTTAGGCACTGTCCTTCCAATAATAACCAATTTAAGCAGCCAGGAATTCTCCACACAACTCACATTCGAGCTGGGAAGAATTTGATCCGCACAAAGTCAATCTGCACATCAGCAATAGAGTGTCCATGTTAAAGCAGCAAGCAGAGGAGCCTCCGTGGCTGGCCAGCAGAAATCCCTCAGGCAGCCTCACGCTGAGAGAGTTCTCCGGGCACGGAAAGCCAGGCATCTGCGTCAGCCTGGTGCCCACACAAAATCAACTGGGATTCAGTAGGAGGCAGGAAGAAAAAGGGAAAAAAAACAAACACCCAGCTTCAAAGATACCTCCAGAGCCCATCAGACAACACCCATCATCAGGGCAAAGGTCTGCTTCCAATAGAGCAGAACAGCCCAGGCAAAGCCCTGCTGATCACAAACCCTTCTCACTCCCAACTCAGAAAGCAGCAGCTCTTCCAGCTCCAGCACTGCTTAAGCTTTAGGCTTTAAATACCACCAGGAAAACCCTAATGGAACATCCAGCACATCTGAGCAAAGGACTTCTCCCCAGGTTAAACAAAGGCTTGAGCTTACACAGAGTTCCTGGGTCAGACTCACAGCCAGGGGAAAGCAGGGCCATGGTCAGCCCTACACAAGATTTACCACAGCTGAGAATCCTAATGCAATTATCCAATATTACCAACATAATTATAGGGCCCTTGCTTAGTGTCACTGCTGCAATATCTAGGCCATGACAAGACAGATTTAGATTTACAAGCTCCACCCTCTCCTTTTAAATAGGCAGGACGTCACCATCATTAATGTTGGTGTGGCAGCGCCAGCCACGAGTGCCTGAACCGTGCAAAATAATACAACCCAGAACCTCATCCAACACACAACACGAGCATGGCCTTTACCTCTCCTGATTTTAGGAGAGCAAGACTGGTTGTCTAGAGATTGTGGCAGTTTTGGGAGTGAATATTCAGTCTATCAGCTATGATGCTCACAACAGCAAATAGACACAAAATAATTATAATAGTTAGAAGCATTTTCACCACATGGATGACATGGAAAAAACATAACTGCCTCTTGTCACTTCTCTGGGGGTTATTTTGACAGAGCTGATTTAAAACCATTCAGCTTCATTTCTTTGAATGTTTCAGGACCTCATCTCATTACCTCTAAGAGACACCTCACTCCCCACAGAATCCTGCAACTCCCAGCCAGGTCCACGGAGAAGGACAAAAGAGGAAGCTGTAAATCACAACACAGCAAGAGAAAGGAGAGGAAGGAAATTAATCTCTTCCATGCAACAGCATTTTAGAAGCCTAAAATAATCAGTGGGCAAGATCCAGCCTGTGCATTAAATCCACACTCTTGTCAGAAGCTCTGGTCCAAGGGCAGCAGCGGCTTGGCATTCCGAGAGCAGCGGCAGAGCACAGCCCAGACACCCCAACTCAGGGGCATTAAAGTCTCCCAGTATTTGCAGTATTTGTGACAGCAATTTTGTAACAAACAGCAGCTCACTAAAGGCGATGAAACTGTACTGGCTGTCACAGCAGGAAGCACGTTTAGGTGCTCACGTGGGGAGATTTGCTGGGCATGTGCTCTGCTGCACAGCCCTGTGCATCCACTCCATTCCTCCCTGACAGGCAGACTTGGAAAACCAAAGCTGATAGAACAGTGTTTTATTACTATGCAGCAAGACACGCTGCCTCCAAATAGATTACTTGGCAAGGCAGACTCAGTCCCTCTCAATTGTAACAATTTTAGTCCTTGAACTTCCACTGTAAGCCTGAAAAAAAATAAAAATTAATGGGTCATGAATAACTCACAGCTTAAAAAAAATTAAAAAGAGTCATTTGTTTAGTTATCAGTCAGCCCTTTAAAAAGCACATTTCAGCTGCTATTATTCCAAGCAGCCACTAATAGCATCTGAGCCCTTGTTCATCTCCAAGTGAAATTAGCACTGGCATCAACATGCTGCGGAGCATGACGGGCTCTGAGTGAACACGACTGGAACTGCAAAGCCAGCAAGAAGCTGCAGCAACTGCAGGCAGCTGAAAAGCTTCCCTGGAAAGGCAAGGAAGCGGTGAATCATGTCAGCAGGAGAGAAGAGAAAAAAGCTAAACTAGTCGAGCAGAGAGCAGGTTGTAGCTGGAGGTGTAGAGGAGGGAGAAAGCAAGACGAAGGCCAGGGCTGGGACTGGTCTTTAGCTGGACTGGCTTGCAAGGGCAAGGCAGAGCAGGCCATGGAGACCCGAAGTGCCATGGTAACAGCACACTCCACTTGGGAAGCAATTATGCAAGGATCTGAGGACAGCTCACGGCAACAGACAAGTTAGGCATTTAGGAATTTTGATTACTATGGCAGCACCCAGACACGCCTCCTGAGCACAGCAGCAGGAGAACCCCAAGCAAAACTCCACTACGTACATTCCAGGAAGAGCCCGAGCTTACAGCCAACAGGACACTGTCAGAGCTTCACAGCAGTGGATGAAGGCTTCTCTCCAACCAGCTTCCTCTCCTTAAACCCAGGAATCCAGAGTTCAGCCTTTCCAGGAATCCCATATAACTACAGGTTATGGATACCTATGTAACTACAGGTTACAGGTACCCTTGGGCCACCGAAGTGCCACCTCCCTGAGTAACAGGAAAACACAACTTAAGGACACATCCCATTCCTCTGCAAGGGCACAGTGCTGATCAACCCCTGAAGACAGCAATGAACTTTTCAACTCCTCAGTACATGCCAAGCATGGATAGCACAAGCATGTGCCACCAGGCAGACCTCAGGGAATTTAAACCCCCAGGTACAGCCAGGAGCACACAGTATCCAGCATTCAGCATTTAATGGGGAAAAAAATCAGCTCTACATGAAACAGGGCTTTGAGTTTTCCACACACACACGGGTGAGGAGGGAGAGAGATGAACTATTTGTCTGTTCATTTGTCAGATCTCCAGGAGCAGGAAACAGCTGCAGGGGTCCAGAACCTGCAGCCTTGTGACTGTTACTCACCAAGCCCATAACCATTGGGGATTGAATTCATCAGCTCAAATGAACGTAAATAATTGCTTTATTTATTTATATCCCAACTTAAATATAATAAATATATTACTAAATGCATCAGTAGCAGAAAGACTTTCAAAGGTAAGACTTTTCAAGTGTAAGGGCTTGTTGTGTTAAGTTTAAAACAAAAGCAAAAGGTAGAAAACCACCACCTGCCCCCCTTCAAAAATAGCATCATTTTAATTTTTAAAAAAATCCAATACATTTAATCCTGTCACATGTTCTGCTGAAAACTGGGTGAGCAAGGCTGAGTTTATGTGTTTCCCGTGGTCTCTGAATAATATCAGATCTCCAGAAGATCCTGTGTATCAACTCTCACACCGTGATCAGCTGTACCATCACAGCTGCTTGTACCCAACACCCTCTCTCTGAGCAGGCCTCCTAAGGCAGCAGCACACAAGGTACCAAGCATGTCACTGAGAATCAGCAGGCACAGGGAAGGGCCAGGAATCTCCAAGAAGCAAGGACAGGCTTTGTTCTGCATTTGCATTATGGGACACAGGGCCCTGGTCCATGATAAAAGTTCCTGGATACTATGGTGACATGAATATTAATGACCCTGTGATTAAAACACCAGGCAAGGAGTGTATTTGCATTTAATACAAGACTTTGTCCCCGCTCTCCTACACAGCCCTTATCAAATGGCTTCATCTTCATAGGCTTCAGCTTCTCATTTGTAAAATAATTTGATAAGCCTCCCTCCCACCATCTGTTTGTCTGCTCTGCAGAGAGGGAATGGGCACAGAACCACAGGTTGTGTGACACCTCACCTCTCCAGAGAGCAGAGACAGCTCAGCAGTTCAAACTACAACTGGTAATGGAGCACAGAAACAGAAGGGTAAACTCATGTTCGCACGTGCAAGTACATCTTCTGACTCAAAGCAACAGGTAAAAGCCAAAGGAAAGGCTCTGACGTTCAGCAGATTTGTTCTCGCCAGAAATATGTGCCCAAGGATCACAGGACAGTGTTACCTGCCTGTACTGCCCCCTCCCCTTCTCTCTGCCACACTATCCCTCCTGCATCCTTTGCCACCCTACAACCCACAAGTCAGGGCTCTGTGCATTTCTTTATCTCCTTACAAACATAACCAATAAAAACCACAAACATAAGAACCAGCAGGATCTCATCAGTTGACAAGTGGGGCTGGCCTCATGTGTCATCCTACACTGCCTGCCTTGTGAGAGGGCTGTGACAAATACACAGGCACCAAAGAGCTCCCTCCAGTCAGAACACACATTACTGTGCAAGCAGCACTGCCTGGAATTCCCAGGGAACAGCCAGTGTACACCAGGCAGAGCCCACATCAGCTGCTCCCAAAACGGCCACGAGCATCCCACTGAAGTTTCCTACACTGTAAGAGGGAAATAAGGCACAGAGACATCAGAGGAGTTTAGCAGGTTCCTCTCAAGTGCGTATTTGCCTAATGGGACACTGGCAGAACCTTAGTCAGAGGATCCTATGGAATCCAACAAAGAGGATCCATCCCAGCCCCTGAGCCATCCTTGCTATATCCTGCCTTTTCCCACCTCTCTTCCAAAGAGACGTGGCACTGCCTCTTCCCTCCAGCCAACATCTCCTGCCTGTTTGTGCTGTACCCCATCCCTACTCCCTACCCACCACCTGGATGCCTGTCCAAGGAGAGCTGCTACAAAATCTGGGTGAAAAGGCAAGTGTGCAGCACCTGAGTCTCTGCACACACACAGATGCTTTCACAGATCCTTCTAACTCCAGAGAGTGTTTTAAGAGTCTCACGGTATTGCTCATGCCTCCAGCCATTTGCATACTGCCGGTATCAGACACTTCTTGCCAAAGGTCATGAAGAGAGCTATTAGAGCAGAGCCCTGGGCCAGCAGCAGCCACCAATAACCCTCATGTGGACACACTGCAGCCCTAAGTGAGGATTTCCCATCGATCCAGCTCCCTCCTCCCAAGCAGCAGCTCGGTGCCAGAGACGTCTTTATGGCTGAAGCACTTCCCAAGTCAGAAGCCATTAATCCTTCAGAGGGTCACAACAGGTAACTAAAGTAACACTGAATTAGCAGGTAGGTCATGCAGAGAAGTCACATAAGGCAAAAGGCCTGCACTTGTGTGCTTCTCACATCAGCACTGATTTCTTGTGTTCATTTTAAGTATTTCAAACCACTTTGAAATTCCAAATTTTGCATCACTCTCATAAAGATCTGAATAGCACCCACATGCAACCTGGGATAGCAGTGAAGTCACAAAACATGTATAACACACCAAACCAAGGGTTCCTCCTGCTTGCTTTGGTGCTTTGAAGAGAGACTGATGTTCAGTGACAGCCACAGGAACCAGGCACATGGTGTCCTCACGGAGCATTCCGCACATCTTTGAGACAAGCTTGAGTTTATTTTACTGCTGCCACTTGTGCAGCAAAAGCACATGTCAGCCCTGCAAGCATCATTTCGCTTACAGAAGGAGAGACAAGCTAAGATATCATCTGAGCAACAGCTGTGCAATTAGAGAGCCTCAGAAGATCTTGCATCTTGCTCTCACACCCTTGAGAACAGCTTGTCAGATTGCTTTGTAAGTTCACACAGGCACATTCTGGGGCCCTCTAAAACAGGCCCATGATCACCTAACGGGAAGGGAAACCAATGTGTGACTAACAGTGAATGAACATCAGCTCTACCTGCCCTCATCACAGCACCTTCCAGCTCAGCTGTGGGGGGGATGCACACACAAATCCCTGCTCAGGGAACTCAGCTGCTGATGGCTTTTTTTATTTTTAATCTATGAGATCACCCGTCACTGGTACGTAATTTGTTTCTGCAAAATCATGAAGCAAACCAGATGCTATGAGCATCTTGTTCCAAAAATGTCTTTAATCCAATCCTGCAACACATGGCCCAGGGTCCTGGTGTCAGCAGGGTTCTGCCACAGAGCAAGCATGAATTTACACCCAAATCACATGTGTGCCAAGAGCACACTCACTGAAATCACAGAGAGGCAGCACTTGAGAGGAAACACAGACTGCAATTAAAGCACCCAATCTGGAAGGCCAGAGATCAATTCCTGACTTGGCCACACGTGCTCTGCATTGCTTCACCTCCCTATCTGAGTTCCCAGCAGCCCTAAAAGGGATGGAAGGACACATTCACAGACTGTGCCACGGCTCAGATACTCTGGGTAGTGAGAGCTCCTCACATTAGCAGAGCTGCAGCAGCTCCCCTCTGCTTTCACTCTGCTGCATCACACTGTAGGCAGCTAACAATAACCTTCATTTCATTTAGTGGCAATTCCTGGACCTCCTACAAAAGGAGAAAGTTTCCATAATGACAAAAAGCCACAAATGAGAATTACCTTGCAATGCCTCACTTAAGCCTTTCCAAATCTTTTCCTTGTGCTTGTAAATCACTGTCAGTATTGTTCCTACTCTCAAAAAGTACAGCAGCCAGTATCTGATCCAAGGAGGTTTGTTTCCAGCATGATACTGCCACAAGGACATCCTGTGCTTCCCCCATCCAAGGAAGCCAGCACCCTTTCCTGGGAAACGTACTTAGTTACCTCTTGTTATCAGAAGATAACTCCTTCATAAACCGAGTTTGCTTATGGCACGTTCTGCTCAGAGACTTCCTGTCTCCTTCCACTTGTGGAACACAAGTAAACACTTAGCACAAGCGAAGGCAAATTGGTTGTGACTTTCCAGAGAAGCAGCACCAGCCCTGCAGCTGGCACACTGCCTTCCCAACAGGCACAGCCTCAGCCTGCCCAGAACACTATTTACACTGAAAAAAGTCACCTTCAAGGGAAGCAGCTCCCAGTCCCAACACAAGTGTGCAGCACCTAGCCAGTCCTGACCCCTTATTAGCCATGATTAATGCAGGTGGGTGAGCTTGGAAGGCAGTAAGTGCTAAATCCAGAGTGGATTCCAACTTGTCTTCAGCACATTTATAACTTCCCACCTGCTCTCCTCAGCTGCTGACAAGCTCCTGCACAAAGGGGAGAAGGCCCACACCACAATAAAAACATTATGGCAGTGCACGTTCTCCTGAGAGCCACAATGTCAGTGCTGATGTTGCAACTGGAGGTTAGAGACCTGTTCCTTTGTAACTACTAGAACACTTCTGCAAGACCCCAGCTGGAGAGTTAAACCATGTATTATCCCCAGCCATAATCCCAAAACTAAGCTTTCTTAAACTAACTGACAGCTTCATAGTAGGACTGCTTGCAACAGAAACTATTTTGGTTTAACATGGAAGGTTTCTTCCTGGGATGGTAACTGCAGAAGACTCCCCCTGCCATGACTGCCCTGGACTAACACTGCCTCAAAACGAGCTTTTAGCTACCACAGCTGTTACACAAGGAACCAGCCCCCCTGGGTACAACCCAGACCCCTTCTCTGACAGGCTGCACAAAGCTCACGAGCCAGGCCAGGCCAGTCTCTGGCCTACACAACTTCTTGCACACTTAAATCCATTAACACCTGCCTTTCTTCCCTGATTACATCTCAGAACACAGCACACACTGTCCCAGCAAAAGCTGTGCTGCTAAAAGCACCAAAACACTTGGGATACCTCAACATTTACCAAATAACTCCCTTGGGATTCTTCACAAGTTCCCCTGGCTCCTACCCTCAAAAAACCAGGCTGCTAGAACACAGAATCAAACATCCTACCTAGCAGAGCAGAGTACATGTCACAAGAAACACAGAAAAAGCAACAGGGAAAAATAAAAAAATAAAAATCACATGTCCCATTCCAAGAGGAGAAACAGTTTAATTCGTAATCCAAATGTCACTGGTCAGCTGATTAGCAGCTGGCCCTTGGCTGAAGCTAGAAAGCAGTAACTCACAAAATACACTTCAAAGCAATGTCTTGAACCCAACCACACTGGAATTGGGTTGAGTATCACATAAATCTGAAAAACATACTTCAGATGGGGTTTGCTTTAAAGTGAAATTATTTTAGAGGAAGCTCAGTTGTATTTTCAGTGACTTCAGGTTATGGTGCTGCAGAGAAAGGACGTGCCAAGGGTGAGCAGGGCAGGGGTCAGCAGAAACCCTCTGCACTCAGCCCAGCCACACCACTGGGCAGCTCAGGGAACCCCCCTTTCCCACCAGGCATGGGTTGGGCATTCACAGCCTCTCCCAGATGCTTCCTACACGCATTTCGTACATGCACTGGCCGGCAGGTCTGCCAGGGAAAGTCAGGATGAATGCCACAATGTCCCTCTTTTGAAAACAGAGGAAAAAATACATCTGGCAAACATAAAATGATTTGGTGACTTTGCACTGGTTCGCAATATCAACCGTTAAATGCTTTCAAATCAACACTAGCTACCAGCACACAGGCATGTACCTGAAAAACTCCAGTGAGATATCCAACAACTATTAAACCTGAATCCCTTACTTACACACTTCAAGGGGAAAAGACCTACAGAAAAATAATACTGATTTTAAAAGTAACTTTTCATCGACCTGCAGCAATGCAGCCTGTACCTTTTGCTAGAAGCAGAGAGAGACAAAACCCTGCTCAAACATGTGCCCCATCAGTGTTTACACACCTCGGGTCAGCTCAACACTCTCTTACAACACCGTGAGCACAGAGTCACACAAAAGACAGAGGCCCTCAGAAATGGGACACTGGGGCAATCCCCACCCTGTTTTAGCTCGGAGGAGTACCCGTGCCTTGTGGTACTTTGCCACACACGTACATCTCTCAAACTCCTTAGCAAATTCCTAATTTATGGCAACATCCTTCTCAATATTTCTGCTGCTCTGATCCTCATCCGAGGGACACCAACCTCCCTACAGCTCCAGTGTGGGGCTCTGGGGTGGGTTTTTGTTGTTTTGGTTTTTTCTCTATGCACAGGCAGAAACAAAGAGCACTATCTGACTTGGTCCAACACTGTTTTGGTTTCCTTTCAGAAGGAAAACAGCAAGACAGCAGCCCCACACTGCAACAGCTCCCGGGCATTCACTTCAGCTCTGTGAAACACCACTCACCCCAAAACCAGTCACAACACCCCTCAGCCCATACTGGGGCACTGTGTGACTTTAAACCTGGCCCTGCGGACCCCCAGGGCCAGCAGCACTGCCCTCCCTCCGGAGATAATCCTTGTGCAAACTCTGAGGGGAATTTTTCAAGAGATTATTTGTGCTATTATATGGATTAGAGGAGGACAGCTCCAAAGACCCAACCAGGAATCACCTATTGCAACACCCTGTTTGTAACAAAACCACTGATTCACCAGTATCATAACACCACAACCAACCTCTCAAATTCCTTCTATATTATTCCCATCTACTTCCTTCCAAAAGGAAGGGATGTTCCTCCCTGTCCAGGAAGGCAAGTATCCAGACACAACTATTTTTCAGGGGTGGGGGTGCACCTGACCACAGCAGATATTTTGGGGGATCTCCACAAGAGCCCAGAGGCACATGGAGCCATTTGCCACTTGGCACACGCAGTGCTGCAGCCAGGACACACTCCTTGTCAGCAGGGTTGCTCAGCAGAATTCAGGGTGACCAGGCACAGCTCTGACAGAGGTAAATCCCAACACTTCAATTCCGTAAGTTCTGGTTCAACTCAAGTCTCCTCCACACCATTCATCACTTCATTGAGTCTCTCTTTTAAGCCACTTTCACATCTCATTTTTTTTTAATGTTTCACATGCTGCACCAGGCCTCCCCACTCCCTCCTAAAGCAACGGGGATGAGAGGTCTTTCCTTCCCAGACAGGACACTCCTCCTACAAAGTGCTTCCCAGGGGACTTTTCCTTTTAGCAGAAATAGCCAAGAGTTGCCTTTTCAGCACTGCTGAAACACCACTGCAGATACAAAGAGGTTTTCCAGCCGAGGTCTCAGATGTCAGGAGCGCAGGGACCGGGCTGCCCATGAGCTCCCCAGGTCTCCAGCTGAGTCAGGGAGAAAAGGCTGTTTACCAGCACACTCAGCCACAGGCATGCAGAGCTGCAGCACTTCTGACCCACACTGCCTCCCCAGATGGCCCAACTTTCCTATAGAGGAAATGGCATTTTCACCTCTCTGTTCCAAAAAAAGGTGACAACCTGCAAACCAACACACCACCTTGCTCTTGTCCCCTCAGAGGTTTCACTCTACGTGCAGAAAGATTTCAGACTGCCCACAGCAGAGTCCCACTGTGAGGAAGATACCTGTGCAGCACTCTTCACCAGAACTCCCTCTGCCTCACAGGAACAGAACACAGCACCTATTTCACAGGAGTGCTCGGCCTGTGTGTGAGGATCCCAGAGCTGCAGGCCATGCTCCATCCCACAGGCCAGCCAGGAAACCAGGAGTGGCAGGGAAAAGCCCCCACAAGCAGCAGCTCCCCCAGGACAGCGAGGCAGGGAAGGGAGGCACTTCTCTCCCAGGCAATCCGTGCTACCACCTCCACCTCTGCTGCAGCTCAGCCCCGCCGAGCAGGAGAGCCCGGTGACACACGGCTCCGCTTCCCGGGGCTGTCAGCACAGGGCAGAACCTGCCAGCAGATTACTCATCAGCAAAAAAAGCCTCTGCCTTCCCATGTTACCAGGATGAGGCCATCCTGCATTAAAAAGAGACTGACAGCTTCTCAAGTTTAGCTCACGTAGGTCCTAAGCTTCCAGGGCCAAAAGGGCCTTGGAAATATCAGTCAAGGCAAACCTATATTGCAAATTTCAAGAAAAAAATCACTATAGTTACTAGTTAAAAGCCTGGTTTCGGTGCTCCTCTCAGCAGAACGTATCAGAAACCATGTCTAAAAAACAAGTCACAGACCTATTTTCTTGTACACCATGGTGAATTCTTACAAACCTGAACACAGGCAGCGTACACAGAGTCCCTTTTCCATTTTAGGGCTCTTTCTGTAAAAGCCAACACAGGTCCTCCCACTCAGCTCTCTCCCAGCAGCTCTCCTTCACCATCAAAACAAAACACTGTTTTGACTAAAATTGCCCAGGATGCTGCGCAGGAGGGACCAGGAGCGGGTCTAAGGAGGCCAACATCTCTCTGAAGGTCGAGGCTAAGGTTACCAGCCAGAGCCATTCAGGAGGTTCCTTACAACCCCAACAAATGAAATGTAAAACGATAGTTCAAGCAGCAGAGCTGGTTACAATTAAACAAATGCCACCAGCAGCTTGCTGCACTGCAAGGCCTGCACACGTTACGAGTTCTATAACCCCTACGATTCATTTCTAGGTCTTTTAACTGTTTTATTTGGGGGAAAACAAAACAAAAACAAAACAAAAACAAAAGCAATTGGGATCACACCTTCCCCATGCAGAAACCCCACACACAGAGAAATCCCTCATCCCAGTTCACAGCCAGTCCTGCTCAGCCTATACCTATGTGGATGACATAGCTACAAGGAATTTACTCCAGTGTTTTAATCCTCTCTGCTTGAGGTAGGAAAGGAGGTAACAGCTGAAGAAAGTTTAAGAGTGAAGGACACTGCTTTCTTTATTTACAGCACCTTGTTCTGCACCAAAATATTTGACAATATTTTGGTGGGGGTGTCTTTGTAACTCCCAGTTTAGGAGAAGTGGGAAACAATTAACTTCTGAAAACCTCCCAATTTCTAAAGCATTAAAAAAAAAAAAAAAAGCCAAATCCAGCAAACCCACACTGGATTTACAGATGGGAAGACCAGACACGTCAGCTTACAGACACCACTGAGCTGCAATTCTGTCAAGGACAATGAAATATTCGGGAATCTGGGGGTCAAGGAGGAGGCTGGGTGCCCAGAACAGCTCAAGGCCTCCCTTTCAGCTTGGGGAAGGAAAACCAGCACACGTCGAGCGCTCTGAAAGGCACCGGGATCTTACCTTCCGCCAGCACCTCGTCCACAGTGACCTGGTGCCGGCCGATGCTGAAGACCCGGCCGATGTAGCCGCTGCCCGGGCCGCTGCTGCTGCCGCCGCCGCCGCTGGTGCCCGACCCGGGCCCTGAGCCGCCCTGCTCCCGGCGCGAGTCGAAGAACTTCTTCATGTCTCAGGAGGCGGCAGCTGCCGGCGATGGGGGCGATGCCGCTGTCAGGTTCCGAGCCCCTCCTGGCTCCTGCCGCGGCCGCTGAGGGGGGCCCGGGGCCGCTCGCCTGGCGGGGCCGAGCCGCGCTGTCCGCCGGGGACTCACACCTGCAAAACCACAGGGGGATAACGGGGGCGCGGCGTTACCCCCGCGGGCCGCCGTGGGCCCCTCGGCGAGCCCCGACCCACAGGGACCCTGCCCGGTACCTCGCAGAGGGCGGCGGGTGCCTCCATGCGCCCCGCGGGGCCGGCGTGCGCAGCCCCACCGGGTCACGGCGGGGGCCGGCTGCCGGCAGGGCCCGGGGCCCGCATCGCTGCCTGGCGGCGTCACCGGCGGCCACCGAGCCCGTCAGGGACAGGGACCGACCCCACCGCCGCCGCCCCCCGCCGGCCCCATCCGACCAGGAAATGGGCCGGCACAGGAAGTCCCGGCTGCCGTCGGGAGCACCGCCCCCGCGCCTCCGCCAGCTGCAGGGCCCGGCCTGGCCTCGCCGCCCCGGCGTGTCCCGTCGCGGGCTGTCCCGTCCCGCTCCGCCCCGTTCCGGGATGCCGCGTCCCAGAATGTCCTGTCCCGGAGCGCTCGGTGCGCCCCCCGCCTCACAGCGCGGCGGGAGGGGGAGCGGGGGCTCGGTGGGATGGCGGCGCCGCGCACTGTACGCTGGGAGCGGTAGTTCCGCGGCGGGACCGGAGGGGGGCCTTGGGGCGGCGAGGACTACAAGTCCCGGCATGCCGCGCGGCGCTGGCCGGCAGGGGGCGCTGTGCTGGCGGGGCCCTCAGGGGGCTGTGGCGAAGTGTCCGGGCCGGGGTCGCCCCTCAGACCGGCCGGGACCGGGGGCCGCCCCAGGGACAGCGGACGAGGCCCGGGGGCTCCGTGTCCTCCTCGTCGCGAGGGATGAGTGCAGAAATCCTGTCCGTGAGGAACCATGGCCCACACTGGGGCTTTGCGTGGTGACTGGTATTTACGTTTATCTTTGAAATAATGCGCTGAACTCGATGTTTTTGTGATATCATAATAAAAGGCCACTGCTGTGACATCTTGGGATTAACCTGAAGCACAAGGCCTATCTTCACACAGGCCCTACTAGTCCCTGGTTTGAGAGCCTCAAAAAAATCCTAAAAACAGAGATATCCCAAGCTCTCAGAACGTCTTTAGTGTTTTACACCTAGTAGCTGGTTTTGTAAAGCCTGTGCCTTGGATTTGCTGTTAAATTACAGCTTCCTCCTCCTTCCTGCCCAACTACCGGCAAGGTGCTCATCAGAGGCGCTGCAGCTCCTCCAGAGCCCAAAGCCATTGGGTCAGGCTTTGGAAAGGTTTACTTTAGCTCAAATATTGGGAAACTTAATTTAAATGCACTTTGGGTTCTTTTCAGCGTTTTTTCCTCAGAAATCAGGAGATTTTCCCAGCCTATGGCATGCATTCTGGAGTTAGGATTTCAAACAGCAGAGGGAAATGTTAAAATGGCAAAAATTGTTTTTTCCACAGTGAAGCCCTAGAATACAAAACACAAGCAGCATGTGGGTGCCAAATGAATACCTCCATGACACACCACTCTCCTTCCTCCCCTCTGACTGGGATGGAACAGGAAACCAAAGCATGGTCCCATTTTCCCAATGACTATTATTTCCTGTATTACAGTAATAACTGCAGTCATCCTGCTGACAGCCCCTGTCCCCAGTGGATAGGCCAGGCCCGGTTACTTTGGGATGACAAAAATGTTTACCCTTCACATGGCCCTTTTCTTCATCCAGCCTCGCTTGGGTCACAGGCTTCCAGCAATGCCCAAGTGAGATTGGATCAGGATGTTGTAAATGGATCTAATTGGTCTTCCCTCACAGTGTTTGAAGACTTCTAAGATGCATATGGCTCTCAGAACAGGCAGGTAAAATTGCTGGTGGTAACATTCAGCACCTGGATACACAGATCTGACAGCACGGCACGGCACAGTTGTTTTTCTGCTGAGCCACTGTGCCTCTTCACTGTGGATAATGCTACACCTCTTCCACCATCCTTGTCCTCAGCAGGTGTTATAGGTAAGTGCCCACAAGCCCACCCTGCAGACCTCAAAGTCCTCCTTTGACCACCTTCAGTCACCCATAATTTGTAGGGTGGCTCCTGACTGCACCTCATTTCCAAGTACACCCCAAGTCCAGACAGCTGAAACTGCGATCATTTCATCCAGGCAGCTAACACACGTGTGGAAACAGTCCCTTTTTCATTTGCAGGCTTTAATCTGCACGAAACCTGCTTGCAGTTTGGGGCTCTGTGATGAATTAATTGCCAGTGGTCAATGCAGAAGATTCATGCGCCCTTCAGAAAAATACGAACTGAGTAAAGTCTCAGTTGCTTCTATCCATTATCTTAAATTTTTTTTTTTAATTCCTCTAACCTGTGAAAATCCCCAGGCATCTCTCAAGACTGAGGTAAAACACCCAGTGCAAAAATCAGGTCCCATCAACAGGGATTTCTGGGAACTCTGCAGAACTGAACAATTTCCAAGGAAATTGGGCATCTCTGTAGAGTACAGGGAAATGACTCACTTCCAACTAAAGAAGATAAAAGCCACTGCATGCAGAGAGCTGCAGATGCACTGCTGAGCCTCCTCCCTGGCTCTGAGAGGGCTTTTTTTAACCATACCTGCAGTGCAATGCAGGGAGTGTCTGACCCACGCACGGCTGGGGGCTCTGATGTTCAGCCCACGGGCACACAAACCCCATCCACGACCATTTTGGGGAGCAGAAGCACAGCAGGAGCCATCCCCGGCTGCAGATGCTGAGGAGATTCTTTATTCCAGAAGGCACAAGGCTTGGCTGCACTGCTGCAATCCCAGTGACCTTCACAGGGATCAGGGAACTGAGCCTGAAAGCTCTAAGTGAAAAACCTGATCAGTGGCTGCAGCACAGACATGGCCTGGTGCTTCTCCTGTGTCAGCCCAGAGCGACTCCAGAGTGCTCCCAGACTTGTCCTGCTGCAAGAGGAACCTCAGTCTGACTAATACGCTCAATCCTAAACACCAAATTTTAAGCTGCTAAAATCCCATGACGCGAGGTTTAGAATATCCGAGTGTGGTCAGCAGAGCTGCTTCCCTGCACATTGTCTCCCTGATCCCTGGTTCTCCTGCACTGCTCAGAAAATGCATTCAAATCCCCAGGAAGAAGCACATTAAAACAGCTGCATCCCACTTCATCAAACTTTCCAGACAGCTCAGCATTTTCTAAATAAAAACACAGGCCTGGACAAGTTTCCTGCGGTCCCCGAAAGGCGAGGGCACACTGGCCCCTTCTGGAGAGCTCGAGGAGCGGCAACGACGGAGAAAAGAGCCGGCTCAGCTTCCTGTTCTTGGTGACACTTAACTGTCCCGGGCAAACAAAGCAATGGTCACATTTTCCTGAATTCACCGCATAATAATTAAGTCTTAATCACACGGTTATGTCTATCTTGATACGGATGTTGGGAGAGCCACTTTTTACACAGGCAGACAGTGATAGGGCTTTCAAAGTAACAGAGGAGATATTCAGATTGGATATAAGAAAGGAATTCTTCCCTCTGAGGAGGGTGAGGCCCTGGCACAGGGTGGCCAGGGAAGCTGTGGCTGCCCCTGGATCCCTGGAAGTGTCCAAGGCCAGGTGGGATGGGGCTTGGAGCACCTTGGGATAGTGGAAAGTGTCCCTGCCCATGGGGCTTGGAACAAGATGAGCTTTAAGGTCCCTCCCAACCCAACCCATTCCACAATTCTGTCTCTTTAAACATACATTTACTGCAAAAAATTCGGTTAAGCTTCTCACCAGCTAAAGAATAGAGCCACTATCTCTCTGCCTGTGCTTTTCTGGATTTCAAGGATTTCTTTCCAAGTGCATAGTCGTGCACTATTAGCATGACCAGAAAAACCATCACTGTTCTTCATCACCCCCAAGAAGAGGTCAGTTCTCCAGCACATTATCATGGAGCTGGGCTTTACTGGGCTCAGAGTTGTGCAGAAGAACAAAAAGACTCAGACGTGTATTTTACGTGTTTAAAAACTGGAAGTTTCCACCTCCTTGGTGCTCCTGTTTGCCCTTGCAGGACCTCCTCACTGGCTCAAGCAATGGCTCTGCTTCCTGTGGCTGGAAGCCACATCTTCCATCCACAGTAATGGCACCCTAGTAGGCACACCCAGAAATAATGGAGCTGATGGAGCTCTGCAGGCTCATGCACGTGGGATGCAATAGCCTGGATTGACCCTGTGTACAGCCAGGGGATGGAGCACTGGGCAGGAAAGAGCCATGTTTCTCATGGAGCATGACTTTGCACCACAGCTCCACACTGTCCTTCAAAGCAGCTGCTGTTACGCTAAGGGAAATTTGCGGGTTGGGTTCTCCCTGACAAGGGATTTAGCAGCTGTGTTTCAAGTGTTGGGATCCTGTTGGGGCTCCTCCTGCCCCAAGCTACCTCACTGGGGTCTCTGCCAACACCCTTTGCTCAGTTCTGTTTAAATGCAGGGTCAGGAGAAGTCGTCCTGAGCTGGGCAGTTGTAGCTCCGTTTCCATCCCCTAGAGCTGGGTTATAGTCAAATTACAGAGCGGCTAAGTAAGATAAAACTACATGGAGGCAGATATTAATTAAGAAGAAAAAAGTGAAAGCTACTAATTTCCTCTTCAGAACTATATGTATGGTAATTAAAGTAAACATTCATTAAGCCCATTAAATGAAATTTAAGTTTGATAATGCATTTAAAGCTGCTGAAAGCAATGGTGTAGCAGTTCATAGCCTGCAGCTCTGGGGAAGGAGGGGCCACAAATAATCTACAGCTTCCACAAGGCACTGGGAACTTTCCTGACTGAGCAGTTCTCCATGGAGTTGGCAAATGCCTTGAGGTGTGGGGCCCAAACTGTATCAGTTAGTCTTGATGAGGAGTAGCTGTCCAAGAGAAAAATATTATATTTGTACAAAAATTGTAATGTAAATGCAATTGCAGTGGTCTCTAGCCCATCTCTTGTCTTTCATGTAAACAGGCTATAGCACAACAAGCAATGTAATTCATAGAATCTTGGAATGGCTTGGGTTGGAAGGGACCTTAAAGCCCATCCAGTCCCACCCCTGCCATGGGCAGGGACACCTTCCACTATCCCAGGTTGCTCCAAGCCCCATCCAGCCTGGCCTTGGACACTCCCAGGGATCCAGGGGCAGCCACAGCTGCTCTGGGCACCCTGTGCCAGGGCCAGGGCCCACCCTACAGCGAAGAATTCACTTCCCAATATCCCATCTCACCCTGCCCTCTGGCAGTGGGATGCCATTTCTCCTCTGTCCTGTCCCTGCAGGCCCTTGTCTGAAGTCCCTCTCCAGCTCTCTCAGAGCCCCTTTAGGAACTGGAAGGGGCTCCAAGTTCTCCCCAGACCCTTCTCCTCTCCAGGTCAAATAACTCCAGCTCAGCCTGGTTCCATAAGGGAAGCAGCCCAGCTCTCTCAGGGAGTAATGGGAATGGTTTATCAGGCAGCCGTAGATCCTGTGCAGATTCCTGTGTGTCTTCTGCCACAGCGTGTGCCTCAGGCCCCACTGGAGATGTTATAGCAGCCCTGTTTTCACTTCAAACAGCAAGTGAGACAATACAAGTAGGATCAAAAGCAAAAGACAAAATGTATGACAGCAAGGGGCTCTTTTGATGGGAAAAGTCTCACCCCACAAGTGCCTAATCATCCTCACAACCCCACTCTGGAGGTATTTGCTGACGCCCATTCCCCGTTGGATGGATTCATGGACACAGGCAGCCAACGAATCCATCAGACCCCCGATGGCCCCGGACTGTTTGCATTCCCTGCTGTTTATAGCTTTAGTGAATAAAAGAAAACAGCAGACTGGGCCCGTGGCCAAGTGCAGCCTTCAGTTTCTCTGTGGGAGAAAGGCAGAGTGGGTGGGCATCTCTGAGGCAGTGTCAGCACAGCATATGCTGGGGGACAGCAGTGTGGAGAGACCCCAGCACCCGAGATGCTGTTAGAGCTGTCAGCGTGAGGAATTGTGAGAGCATCCCAGATCCCCTGCTGTGTGCCTGCCTGCAGAACACACGAGCATCCCCACCTTAAAAACCCGGTGATTGAAGCACACTTGAAACGGGGAATTTGACTCCTGGCTGTCTCATCCTTGCAGTGCTCATTGCTGTCTCCCCTTACAACTTATTGTCTGAGGCATGTGGGCCCCCGTGTCCAAGTGGTCTCTTGTTTTAAAGGCATCTTGGGTTACAAGCATTTTCTCAAATCAGTTCTGCTCCCCAGTTCCTTCTTGGCCTTGTGTGACATTTATGTTTATGTAATCTACCTAGAGAGCCTTTGACTTGCATAGCAGTGCTGGTATGCTGTGCTCAGGCTTCTAAATCCTGCCTGGATTGCTAAAAGGGAGAGTGCTGCGCATTCCCCAGATAATACTGAGTGCAGAAGCAGTGTTTCTAATGGTTATGAAGAGTTAAGAGCACTCTAATTTCTTATGTGAATTGGAATAGTTCCATTTTCCCACCTCAAATAAGCACTGTTTACCTAGGTCTGGGAGCATTTCATCTTCCTTACTCTCTTTGTGTTAAAAGGGCTCTACTCCAATCATACATCAGAAGCTCCAGGCTGCCTCTTCCTAAAGGTCTTCCCCAAAACACCTCTTCCCAAAACACCTCTGACTTGAGGAAATGGCTGTTTCACCTTACATGGTGCTGAACAGCAGGTAAGGACACACCCTTGCTCTAAGGTCAGAAGTGCCCCTGGATCTCTGCAGCGAGCCCTAACAACTGCAGTTCACCTTGGGACTATTGTGATATTAATACACGGAATGTGAGAATTCTTTACCCTCTTACAAGCACACAGAACTCGGTGCTTTAGAAAAGCAAGGGCTGGTTTTCAGCCTCCACCCTACCTTCGGGTACTGCTGCTATGGAGACAACACTGAGCTACAGCATCCAACACACTCCCACAGCACTTGTGCAACCTTTCAATAACCCCATTTTAAGGGGCTGCTGCTTGCAAACTGCCATTGGTCAGGTATGGAAACGAGCACTTCTGTGGAAACCATGTTTTTACAAGAAAATGGACATATCGTCAACCAGCCATAAAAAAACAGAGCGCGTAAGACGGAAGGACTTAAGCATGTACACAAGGAAAGAGTCCATGGGAAGGTTGTGAGAAAGGAACAAGCAGCACTGGGGAGGATGTGAACGAGGAACAAGCAAAGGAAGAAAAGGATAAGGAAATGCCAACTGAAGGACAGCTGTGACATACATGACGGACAATGTGACACACACAGAGGAGCCAATCATAAAGCATAAAGTAGCGTGTGAAAATAGGCCTTAATCAATAATAATTATGCACGATCGCGTGTAGGGAAAGCAAGAATTGTATATTAGGGACAGTAGTTCATCAATAAAATGGCTTCTGCCTGATTCACATTGAGTCATGTAGAGTCCATTGTTTCTCTCCACACACTTCACTTATGAACCTCCTAAAAAACACCTGCTTAATTCCCAAAGGCCCAAATTCTGACCCTCACTTGGTGAATGACTTCATTAGTGTCAGAATTTGGAGCTCAGTGAATGAGGTGAGGCTGTTTCTCTAAAGCTAAAGGCAGGTACCTGCTAATGAAAGGACACACTGAAAACCTCTCCTCCTAGCACAAGGCTCCTTTGCTCTCAGAGGTGCAAATTTAAAAGGTCAGGTCCTTCAGGCAAAAACAAATGCTGCCATTTTCTAGAGGTTCGGCTCTGTTCTCATTGTGGGACTTTGAATAAATACCCCCTTCCTAACGGGCTGCTGCTTGAGCTCAATTTATTTACTTAATGCACACTGCCTTCCCTGTTTTTCTGTGACCTTTAATTTTTATTAGGTCTTTTGTCGATGGGAGAACAGCAAGATGGAATGGGAATAGAAAGGATGTGGGTAACTGAGTAAAGTCTGGGGGGTTGAGAGCTTTATAACTGGGGTGGTTAAAATAATTGACGGGACAAATGAAATATCCATGAACAGAAGGGCAATGCCCTCTGTCACTGCACGGAGAGGGACTGTGGGCTTGTCCCTTGCTGTCCCTCTTCTGATGCAAAGACAGCAAAGCTATGCCAGCCAGTGCTTCAGCTGGAGATACTGAAGGATAACCATAGCCTTTCCATCCTTTCAGAGATGAAGACAAAGCTGATAGCTGAGCAGACCCTACAAAGAGCTCCTGGAGAGACAAAGCTTTGTCACCTGAACCTTGTGTAGGAAAATACAGCAACCACCCTTCTCCCTCCTGAAGGGAGCAGCTCCTGTAGCAAGGTACAACAAATCCCCTATCATTCTATCCACCTTCCAAAGAAGCTCAGCCAACTCTCAGCATGCTCAGAAGCTTTTGTGCCCTCTTTTTTTTTTTTTTTTCCTTTCTGGTCCAGATAATCGTGACTGGATCAGATGGCCCCAGAGCCAGCACCCGTAACCAGCCAAGATTACAGGGAACTTGGCTGTGTGTTGCATCAGGATCTAGCTGCTGAATGGACTACACCTACATGACTAATTCCAGGTGGCCAAAAACATCCACACAAACACATCTTCAAGTACTCCTCCTTCTTGGTGCCTCTCCCAGCGGGAAAGAAAAGGTTAAATTATGAAAATCATGAATGGCAGGATTGGTGCAATATTTAAAGGATAAATAATTTGTAAAGAAAATTAATAACTTATGGTCTTGAATAATTACTGTTGCATATATCAGTGACTGCAGTGACAGAGCCTTCCAGTCCTGGGGGCTGAAGAGGCTGGGAAGCAAACAGAAGGATGAAAATGCACAGGCTAAAAAAATCGCTGGCAACGTAAGACAGACAAACACAGCAGTTCTGCTGGTGGATTAAAATGGGCCCAGAGCAGGGACTGCTGACGTGAGAAGAAGAGATGAGAATGGAAACTTTCACAGATGTAGGAAAGAGAAGAGTTTCTCCTTAGAGACAGTTTATAATGTGCTGGTCCACACTGAATCCTGGTCAGGGTCATGTGCCAGATTTTGCAAGGAAAGAAGCTCTGCAATGCAAAAGGAGAGGGCTTGAGGCTTGAACCTGGCTTTTCTGTTCCCCTGGTCCATGTCCCCTTGCATGAGCAGTGCTGGGCTCTGTGGAGCTGTTTTGGGAGGCTGAGCTGCAGCGGGAGCTGTAATAAATAAACCACACAGACATGCTCACTGGGGCACAGCCTGCCTGCATCCAAGCTGCTAAATTTAGGTCCCTTCCAGCAAACGAGCATGTGCAAAGAGGCACAGGGATGAGACAGGCCTGTCGTATGAGCTGGGAAAAAAACTGAGACTGTTGGTTTACCCATGATAATAACAGCACTTTTGGCATCAGAGGAGACCAAAGGTCCTGAGGATAAACACTTGAGGACAAGATATGTCTATTGCAAGGCCCATTTCCCTCTGTCAGCCTTGTGATCATGTCTATGGCTGACCCTGGCGGGGGCACATCAGGGCAAAAGTGAAGTCCCTTTGCCTGAAGGGTCTTGGCTTGAGGGCACTGCCATTTATTGGGGCAAAACGAATAATCTTTATGCAAAGAATCATCCTTACTGAAATCATGGCTATTTGCAATGTAGAGTTCTTAGACAAGGGGTGAGGATACTGAAGACCCAGAGGGGTGCTGGGGGAGCAAAGGAGGCACGACACAGATAAGAAATCCCCACAAACAACACCGGGGGAGGAACAGGACTTCTTGTTCGAGGATGTTGCTGCCTGTGCGCTCCACGCCGTCGTCCCCCTCGCTCCCCCCTCGGGTGTGCCCTGCCGCAGACATGAGTGAGAGACCAGAGCCTGCAGCCAGAGCCCCTCTGTTCCCAGGGATTTCTACAGGGAATGCCGGGGAGCGTGGAAGCCGTCCCAACCTGCCAGCCCTCCGTGTAACCCCAAAAGTGCAGTTTGGCGTTTCATCCCAAACGTGCAATGTGAGTGAGGCTCCCGGGGCAACTTCTCCCTGCTCTGGATTACAACCAACTGTTTAGGGATGGGCAGAGCCGGGCTGGAGCTCCTTCACGTCACTGCCGCGTGTCGCCAGGGCGGGGACTTTGCCACCCAGGACAGCCACCAGAGCTCTCCCCATCTCTGCCAGGGACCCGCGTGGGACAGCAGGTGAGTGCCAAGCGAACTGGGGATCCGCCTTGGCATGGGGACGGGGCTGCACGGCTGGAGGTGCCTGGGAAGCTGCCAAGCGCCATCCCCGCTTTCCAGCGCGCAGTGCCGGCAGTGCGGGAGTGGCAGCCCCGGGCTGGGCGATGCCAAGGCACGGGGGCAGCCCGGGGGCTGAGGAAGGACAGGGGGCAGCTGTGGGATGGAGGAAGGGCTGACCCTTCCCGGGCACAGGGAGTGCGGGTTTTGGTTCCTATTTGTGCCGTGCCCAGGCTGGCGCGTCCGCCCCGCTGGCCGCTGGAGCGCGGAGGGCATGGCCGGGGGCTGACGCGGTTCGGGGTGGGCGCACAGGCTGAATGAGGCGTACAAGGCTATAAAATCATTTTTTTATTCCTTCTGAGGGCAGTGGCCAGCTAAAGGTCAGCGTGTGGCAGGCGCTGGGATATTTCAGCTGGCTCGGGGCTCGTGGCAGACGGGAGATCCCTTCCCGAGCTGCAAACTCGGAGTCAGTGACCCTGCCAGGGCTGCATCCCGCGCACCGGGAACAGCTGGCCGTGACGGAGCTGTGGAAAAGCTGATCCGGCGCAGGGTGTGGGTTGTGTTTGGGTAAACGTGCACCGAATGAAGGAACTCGTCAGACAAGTCCAGTGTTTGCCTCGCAAGGAAAAGGGTCACAAAGCAGTGGGTTTCCGTCCAGATCCGAGCGGTAGGACAGGCAACGCTGCGAGCTCAAACTGGGGGGGAAAACGCCCTGTGTTTATATCCTCTTAAGCTGTTGGAAGCTTTCCTTGCTGGCTCCTGTGTGTGTGTGTGCTCTGAGCACAGTCAGGAAAACCTGATTGTGTTCAAGCCTGAACTTGAACTGGCCAGCATACATGATAGTCTCAGCACTTCCCTGATAAATTGAGTTTATTCTGGATTCAGCTTTTAGAGGATGTTGATATGGACTTAAAACAGGCTGATTAGCTGATAAAGCCTGCCAGGAAAAGATCATCCATGGAAAAAATAATTGAATAATGGGAGGGATCCCTCCTACACTTGCACTCTATCACCTGGGCACAGTGTTTTGAGCCTGTTCTAAGCCAGGTTTACTGTACCAGGCCTTTATTCTGGGGTGAAGCAAATAACATCAGGACCATAGCACTGGCTGGCTGACTCTTGCATGTGTAGTTTAATTCTTCAAAACACAGAGCGAAGTATTGTTCCTATCCTGAAGCTGTTTTTCCTAATGGAGCTGCAGGCCAGGAATTGTGTTAAGCTGCTGAGCGCTGGCAAATCTGCTGACAAATTCCCTTCTCTGCTTGCCAAGGGGTGGCTTAGGAGAGTTTCATTCGCCTAAAGCCCCAGCTGCAGACCCCTTCAGCTGTGAAAGGGTTACAGGGGCCATTGCTGGACAGCCTGGCTGAGCTGCTGAGCTCTCCCACCTGTAACTTCAGTGGCTCCTTCTCCCACAGAAATGCACCAGGAACAAACCAGCATTTGCAGATTGAGCAGTGCGGTTTGCACTGCTGCCTTTTCAGTGCTCTGCTCTTTCAATTCCCAGTGGTGTTCACAGGATGAAGAAATCAAAATCTTGCAGTCAATATTCAGTGTGGTATTTCTGCTGTAAATGGATGTTGTGAGAGCATTTGCCCTGAATCCAGTACATGCAGCCTCTCCTCATAGTTTGGTTTCCTTCTGCCAGCTCATTTGCGCTCAGAATTTCTCTGCTTCCCTTTCCCTTGCTACTGACCTTTATTTTGCTCTCTAATTGACTTGCTAAACTTTTGTACAAACCAGCTGGATGGTAAAGCTGCATCATAAAAACAGCAGTGAAATTCGGAGCCTTCATTTAGTGTTTGACTAAAGCAAATAGAATTGGCTTTTTACTTCTGTAAAAGATTAGAGAAGAGCAAAGATGACTTTTCTGAGGTCTAGGTCATAATGTGATCACTGGAATTTATGATCAGATGAAAGAAAGCAAACTCAACACTACTAATTGCCTGATTGCACAGGGTGTAGTAAGGTGGAGGTGCACCCGGGAGCGCCTGTGCATAACACATCCATGGCAAGTGCCACACTGAGAGTTAACTGGCCTGAACAGCACACCCAGGGCTGTAGGAGTCATGTGGAGCATGAGCAAACACACTCCTGTTCTTGCACAACTGTCTGGGCTCTTGGATAGCAGCTATTAAGCACCACGAGTAGAACTGGGGAGAGATGTCATTCGCTGCTGGCACCTCTGCTTCTGCTTCAGGGCTTTAATGAGAGAACTCACTCAGCCCTGGAATAAAACCACACGTTTGGTGGGTGGACTTTACTTGCTGTCACTGTGTTGGCATATTTTGAATTTATTTTTTATTTAATTAAACCCTACTGTATGTAGGTATCTCCTTGAGTCTGCCTTTCCTAACTCCTCTCCTGAGATGCTGGGATAAACTTGAGTTGTGGGGAAGTGAACCTTGTCCTGGTACGTGACATCCTGTCAAGTGACCAGGGATACAGGAAAATTTGGGTGTGTTCATGCAAAGGCTCTATGATTGAAAACAAAATTATGAACAGAACTAATAACCCTGGGCAGATGGCAAGAAAGCTTTGGGGTTTTTCAAGGGTTTTGTCAGTTAAAACTGCAGCCCTACAAGGAAGGACACAGTGCACCAAACTGAGGGGATGTTGAATATAAAATGTTCTATTAAAATATTAAGAGGAAAAATAATTCTCCTGCCCAGTGCTCAAGTAAGGTTGTCCTTTGTGTCCTCACCTACACCACGATGTCTCTGCCTCCTAGGAAGGTTCATGAAGGCTTAGGGCTGTGTGGGCACCTTCACCCTACTTCATCCTCACCCTGCTTCACCCTCAAGTTCTCACCTGCCAAGGTCAAAGCCATGTGTTTTGAAGGACATAGGAATCAAGTCTATTTTCTTTGCTCCCAGGGCAACACTGTCTCCTTCTCCTTGTAGCCTGAGCCAGGCTGTCACGCTGGCACTAGAGAAAAATCATATTAAATTACCAGTGCTAATCACCTGCCTGTCCACCACATCCCTTCCAGCCTGGCCCTGGCTCTGTGCTGTCGTGATCCAGCCTTTGCCCAGCGCTAAGCAGGGCTGGACACTCTGGGAAGCTGCTCTGGGCGTTCACTTGGGCTGTTCAATCTTGCTTTTAATCCTCAAAGAATTAGATGGTTACTTAACGAGCTTCATTAACCTTCAAGGGAAGGTGTATTCTATTAATTATTTGCTAGAAAACTAACACTCCCTGTGTTTTTTATTACAGCTGTCTAAGTGCCCCGGACGCAGACAATAACAGATTGACCAAATCCGAGACGATGGTGAGTGTGTGTGTTTGCTGTGCCAGGCTGTGCCAAGCCTTTGCTCTGACCTGATCAATGTGGGGAGTGTAGCTCAGATAAGGACACAGCAGGAAGAACACTGTCGCTGTCTGTCTCTTCAAGGGGATGAATTTATCGCCTCTCTCTGCTTCCTCCTTGTAGAGGAGAATGACCCACACCTACAGGCTTTTGCATTTGGCGAGTTAATGGAAAACCTGATCAGATATTAATTCAAAGAACATTAATTTCTCCAGATAAACTTCCTGGGCATATTATTCTTTCCAGGTTGAGCCTGCAAGGCAGCCATTTCTATGGTTGTTATTACAGAATCTTGGAATGGTTTGGGTTGAAGGGAACCTTAAATGTCATCCAGTTCCACCTCCCGCCATGGGCATGGACACCTTCTGCTAGACCAGGCTGCTCCAAGCCCCCTCCAGCCAGACCTGGAACACTTCCAGGGACAGGGGAACATTTTTCTGCCCATTGAATGTTAAGTAGTGTTTTGCTGATTATTTTCTTGGGAACATGAAGAGCTTTGTAAGAAAAGTGTATTTCCCCAGAAATGGCACTAGACCAGAGGCAGGAGAAACCTGTTTGTGAATAACCTTTTCAAGTAAAACACTGCACTTCCTGGTGTGCTGTTCAACAGAATGGTGGTCCTTGACTGCTCTTAGAGAAGTCAGGAATGGGGCTTTGATGGGAGCAGCCTCTTCTATGATTGACATGGAAAACTGATGGTTAGAAGCTGGATTGAACAGAAATGTTAGGCCTTATTTAACTGGAAAGCAGATACTCCATGCACAACCTCATTAAGATATTTTCTCCTTTCAGTTGAGTCCCTGTGGCTTATTTCTTCTGTTGCTGGGAAGTCCCTCTAGAACAAACCATTTCTTTTTAGGATAGGATGGAACCCGGTTTAAAATCAATCATGTTTGGAGGGTGGACTTTACTTGCTGCCACTTTCCAAAAAATATGTTTGCATCTTTTGAATTGTCTTTTTTTTAAAATTCAGCTCTACTCTGTGTGTGTCTCACTTTGTGACTACTTTTCATAACTCCTCTTGTGTGGGTTTAGGCGACAGTCAAGGGCGTCTCAACCTTCAGTGCTGAGCAAGAAGCACAGGCACTAAGGAAGGCCATGAAGGGATTTGGTAAGTTGCTCTCCCTCCACTGTTACACCTTCTTTTTTAGCTGTGATGGTTGGGAAGGTTTTTACTAGTGGTTTTTTGGAAGGGAAGTTCAGCCATTTGCATCACCTCACTGCCCGGTGAGGGCATTGGAGGGAACTGGGCAACTTGAACCCCCCCTCTTTTCCTTCAGGAAATCCAAGTTTTGGCCATAAAAGCATCCTCAATCAGGCTCTTGTTTTCTCTCTCCTGTAGTGTGGTGCTGCTGGGCTGAGGCACTTGTGCACAGATGAGGCCCAGGTTGTGCAAGGATGTGTGTAAGGTGGTGTGGCCAATGGCACACCCTGGGCAAGGCCAGAGCAGGCCTCTGGTTCTGGTACAAGCAGCTTGACTGGTTTTCATTGCTTCCTTCCAGGCACGGATGAAGATGCCATCATTGAGACCTTGACCAAACTGAACGTTTCCCAACGTCAGCAAGTTCTGATCACCTATAAGAGCACTATTGGCAGGGTAGGTCTCTTCAGAGATCAGCGGCTGGGGCTCTAACTGGGGGTTTTTTGGATCTTTTTCGGTCTGTATCACTCGGGTGAAATGTGAAGAACGTCCCAGTCTCCACAAGAGTATGACTGGCGCTGAGCACAAGCTTTCCTTGGCCAAGTTTTTTTTGGTCTTGTTCACTTCAGAGTGACTGTTCATCTGAGGAGGGTTGGAGCATGAAGAAAAGTGGTGAACGAGTTCTTCCTCTTCTCAAAGGCCATGTCTTCTCCTTTCTTCTCTTTCTGTCTTCTAGGATTTGATTGATGACTTGAAGTCTGAGCTCAGTGGGAATTTTGAAAGGGTGATTGTTGGTTTGATGACTCCTACCACCATGTATGATGTGCATGAACTGAGGAGGGCTCTAAAGGTTTGGAAATCTTTTTTTACGTTGCATGAGTTACGGTCAATTAAGTATGCAATGGTGTAATTGTATCTTAATTATTAATTTCTTATTAACCTAAATATAATAAACAAAAGTCGTAGTTGCCCTTCAAAACAGTTGTCATACTCTTGGCTCTTGTCTCTGCGGTTCCCTAGGGAGCAGGAACAGATGAAGGCTGCCTGATTGAAATCCTGGCTTCTCGCACCAACGCAGAGATCCGGCACATCAACGAGAACTACAAGCTCCGTACGTAGCTCACTCTGCGACTTCATACTGGCTGAGAAGCCACTTGTATGTGTGCAGGGGTGTGTGAAGAGGCAGGAGAAGGGTCTGTCAGCATCAAGGACTAGAATTCCACCCAGAAATTGAGTCGGTGTAAATATAACGGCACCCAGAGGTGGTTATGTCTGTCAGCTGGAGGTCTGGCAACAGTGGTTCTTTTGCCAGTTTTATGCTGGCTGTGCTTCTTAATTTTGCCCTGTACCACTCAATACGATAGCTGGATTGCTGGGATGAAAGCCAAGAAGGGCAAGGGCATCCTGGCTTGTCCCAGTCACAGTGTGGCCAGCAGGACAGGGCAGTGCCTGTCCCCCTGTGCTGGCACTGCTGAGGCAATTTGAATCCTGGGGACAATTTAGGATGGATATTAGAAAAAGGTTCTTCACCCAGAGGGTGGCTGGGCACTGGAACAGGCTCCCCAGAAAAGAGGTCACAGCACCAATCCTGATGGATCATCTCAGGGAGTGTTTGGACAACGTTCCTGGGCACAAGGTGGGACTCTTGGGGAGGGTTCTATGCAGGCCCAGGAGTTGGACTTGGTGATCCTTGTGGGTCCTTTCCCACTCAGGAAGTTCTGTGGTTCTGTGAGCTGTTAGTAACGGATCTGCTCTGTGTGTGCGCTCTGGCAGAATACGGCTCCACCCTTGAGGACGACATTGTCTCTGACACATCCTCCGTGTTCCGCAGAGTCCTCGTGTCCCTCGCGACGGTGAGTCCAGGATCGGGGAAATAAGGGGAGTGAATCTGCTGCTTGCTGGACATCTCTCACTCACTGATGAGGTGCTTCAGGCTGGCTGTTATTTCAGTTCTCTTGCATTTCACCTCACCAGCATTTCACACCAGCTTCTGCAGGGAGAACAGCTTCACTGTGGGCATGCTTTAATGCCATGTGTTCTTTTTAAATTAAAGTGGATGGCTGCTTGTTTCAAAAGGAAGAACAAATCACTTCTGAATCACATTTTGCTGTATTTGAAACCCACTATTCAATGTTAAGAACCCCATTATACATCTCCAGTAACTGGTTTCGAATGGGGAATTTGCAGGACTTACTTCCATTAGTTGCTCTGTTGAAATGAGTTTTTTCACCCTTGTATCTCTGCAGGGTAACAGAGATGAGGGAACATTTGTGGATGAGGCCCTTGCTCAACAAGATGCTCAGGTGTGTAGCAATTTGCTTCCTTGCAAGAACTGTCTGGGTTTGTATGTGTGATGTGTGGTGAATCCCTGCTGTTTCTTGACCAGTTTTTTTCAAGGTAGATGAGTAAGCCTGAAGCTCTGTTAGTCAGCAGTGCCCTAGGCAGAGACTAGATTGGATATTAGGAAATATTTTTCCCCCGAAAGGGCTGTCCAGTTCTGGCACAGGCTGTCCAGGGCAGGAGTGGAGTCCCCATCCCTGGGGGGATTTAACAGATTTGTGGATGTGGCACTTGGGGACATGGGTGAGTGGTGGCCTTGGCAGTGCAGGAGAAGGGTTGGATTTGATGACCGTAGAGGGCTTTTCCAAACCAAATGGTTCTATGAAGTAAAAGCCTCCTTATATACACCTGGTGTTCTCACTTTGTCTGTTCATAATGTCTTCAAGTGCCTGTATGAAGCTGGGGAGAAGAAATGGGGAACAGATGAGGTGCAGTTCATGTCCATCCTCTGCACACGGAACAGGTGCCACCTGCTAAGAGGTAGGACCTCTCTGGTGTCCTGGACTTTTTCCCTTGTTTGAGGACAGTACTTTTGTAGGAGCTTTGTACTTGTTTCTTAACTGATTGTGATCCCTTCCTGAGACAACAGATATTCTTGGAGCCAACTGATTCAATTCTTTTGGACCATTTTATTCCCTCCTGAGACAAAATGGGAGTTGAGAAAAACATCCACACAACTTGCTCTAGCCTGTGAATTGGAGATAATGAAGTGTGTCCCATGGGACAGAGCTAAGCATAGAAACTGTCTGCATTAAATAGCAGTTCTGGAAAATCCTAGCAGCAGTGGTTGGCTAATTAGCAAGACAGCTGATAATTAAAATGAATTATTTCTGAGGGGTAGCCCTGATTTAGCTTACAATGTCACAGTAATGGTGCAATGTTTGTACAGGGTATGAGGAGCTTGATCTTGCAAAATGATCCTCGGGGGTTACACTGAGGCAGCTCACTTGGCTCTTTCTATCCAACTCTTTCTCCTAGTTTTTGATGTGTACAGAGGGATTGCTAATAAGGACATCACAGAGAGCATTAAATCCGAGATGTCAGGAGACCTCGAGGATGCTTTGTTAGCTGTGGGTGAGTTCCCTGCTTTTTAAACTTGGTCTACAAACTAATTAAAGATACTGTCTCTTGCCCTGACTGTTTACACAGCTTCAGGAGGCGGATTCTTTTTCGCTGTTTTACAAGCCACAGTGTTTTAATCTTTGCAGATACAACCTGGTAGGAAGGCTTTGTGCTTTGTATTTCTCTCCCAAGGGATGCTTTGGCAGCTGACATTTGCTGTCTGGAAGCTTTAAAGCCTTAAAAATATTCTATTGCTGCACACTGGGCACAGAGACATTGATTGACAGCAGGTGACTGATTCTGGATGTCCGCACTGTTCTTGTTGAGTTGCACTTTTACAGAATAAACATCTGCACTGAGAAAGTGCTGGAAGGGTTTGGAAGACCTTCTCCTTCAGTGTTTATTTGCTTTAATTCTCTTGTTCTTGTCCCCATTACAGTGAAGTGCTTGAGGAATAAACCTGCATATTTTGCTGAAAGATTGTACAAATCCATGAAGGTAAAGAGCTTTTGGTATTTTCCCCCCTGCCTCTCCATGCTTGAGTCACTAGCATGACAGCAGTTAGAGAAAAAGAAACTGTGTTAATTGGGGGAAAAAAAAGAAGTCTGAGCTTTTCTGTGGACCTCTTTTCCTTCAGGAAGCTCAGAGCTGGAAGTGGATCCCTGTATTAATGCAAAAATGATCTAACTAGGAATGGATTCCACAGAAGGCCAAACCTTTGTGTCTGTCACTGGTCTGTCCAAAGTGCTTTGCAGCTGTAGCTGGTTGTTGTGTTCCTTTAGGGCCTGGGCACAGATGACAGCACGCTGATCCGGGTGATGGTGTCCCGCTCGGAAATAGACATGCTGTACATCAGGAGGGAGTTCCTGGCCATGTACGGGAAATCGCTCCACTCCTTCATTAAGGTAAGCTCTGGAATCTTACAAACAGACCTGGATTGCTAAGCAGCTTCAAGGAGACCCTCTCAATGCCTTTTGGGTATTTTAGAGGAGGTGGAATTAAGGAGATTTTACATTTATGTACTGAAAACTTCCCTGAATGTTCTTGGTTATTAAATTGTCAAAGAGGGTACAAACACTACAATAAGACATTTATGCTGGAAGGAATCCTGCTTTCCATGGAGCTGCAAAATTAATGGTGTTCCTTTTTTCTGCTCTCTCTAGGGAGACTGCTCAGGGGACTACAGGAAGGTTCTGCTCAGGCTGTGTGGTGGGGAGGATTAAAGGAGACCTGGGGGACCTGCTGATAAAATTATTGTTTAGGTTGGAAAAGATCTTTAGGATCATCGAGCCCAATCATGATAAAGATTTCTTTATTTTTTCCCAAATGCCTTATTAATTACTCTGATTATTGACTTAGGTTAGTTCATGCACTGGTTAGATAGTGGCTATTCTGGTTGACCCTTTTGATACACTTTCATGCTTGGAAGACCCATTTGCCTACTAACTGGGCTGGTGAAGCCCATCTTACACAGAATGCTATAACCAAAGGTATAAAAGTTGTTTTCTGACCAGCTGCCCCTTTGCTGTTGTGTTCACCAGCAAAATGCATCGACTAAAGCAAACCTGGATGCAAAGTGTGAGAGGCTGCATAGGGAAAAGCCAACCTCATTGGTACATGGAGACTGCAGAACACGGGTTTGCCTCAGTTTCTGGGTAGAATTAAAACACAAAGAACCCAAATACCTAAAATGCGAGCACGTTTACATATTAACTTGCCTCTGTTGGTGTGGAGCATTAACAGCCTGGCTGTACTGTATGTATATGTTGCCTGTACATCTGCAAGTGGGGAAGTTGTCATTGGTGACATCAGAAAAACCTTTTTCTACCCTGGTTAGAGTAGCCCTGTGCTTTTGGTCTGTCTGCTTGGTCATGGGGGTATAAATAATTAGGGTTATAATACAAACCCTGCTCTGGATAAAGTGATGTCATTGGAATGGTGCCTTTTAAGGAATGAGCTGTCCCCAAAACCCCACCTCATCAGCCTGGTGCTGGGGTAGCTCCCCAGAGTTTCCCAGGACACCTCCCCAGATCTCCCTGTGGCAGCTCCCCAAGTCTCCCTGAGGTAACTCCCCAGACCTCCCTGGGACACCTGCCCAGGTGTCCCCACGCTGGCTGACAGCTGCCCCATGTCACAGGGCCGATGAGGGATCCTGGGTTTGTGCCTAGGCCTCTCCTGAACGTCCACACCAACCTCTGGGAGAGACTTTCCCCCTACACACCTGCCTGATCACTGTTTTCACTACAAAAATGGGATTCTCTTTTGGCTTGGCAATTTATTTTTTACTGCTGGTGTGTAATCCTGTTGTGAAAGATCAGACTGAGGCTGCATCGTCAAAGCTGAAACACTGAGGTGGCTACACCCCAATTCCGTCATCATTTTCCTCTAGAACAGGCTGCTGCTGGCTGGAATAGGAGATGCCTCTGTGACCTCCAATAAAATAATTTCCTTTCTCGTTCTCTGGGCTGCCATTGTAGACACATTCCTGACTTTTGCCGGGAGAGGAGGCAGAGCTTCATCCAGTTTTTCTGAGGGCTCTGTCCAGGACAAGGAAATGCCCAGCACAGCACAGCAGCTGCGGACGTGCGTGGGCTGGGGGTGGGTTTCAGTGCCGTGGGTCGTGTTGGGTTTCAATGCCTTGGGTCAGGTTGCTGAGTATGGAAAAATGAATAAAGAATTTGTTTCTGTATTTTCTGTCCCGCTGGTGTGTTCTGGGAGGGGACACAGGCAAAGACTTGTTTTGTCCCGAACTCCCGTGCTCTGCCGCGGGGGGAGGAGCGGCTGCGGGGCTGCTCCTTATGCTAATTAGTCCACGGTTTTAGTCTTTTTTGTATCTTTTACCTTCGATAAGGACTTTCCAACGCATAAACTCAGTCTTTGTCTCCTCTTTATCTTCTGGTTTCTGGAATTGTCCTTGTTGTCCATAAATTCTACAGTCCAGATGTCCAACCTCACCAACACGGTTGTCTCCCAGGCTTTGTTCATCGAAGCACATCAGAGTTTGTTGACCAAAACTTAACAGTTTCGGTAATTTTCCCAAGCTTTCTACAAAAGCAGCTTATGACAACTTTGCTAAATGCTGGCTAAGAATAATTTAAGAGTAACGCACTATTTGTTATTAACACATATGCATTAGTTGCGATTAAGTAAAACAATAAATTCAGGAGTCAATTTAAACCATTAACCACCAGGAGATTCTCTGGCGCCCGGAGCGCAGGAGCGCCCCGGGCCCGCCCGCGCAGGCGCAGAGCCGCGGGGCCGCGGCCGCCGCCGGCCGGGGCTGAGGTTCCGCCGCTGCTCCGGCCCCGCTCCCGCCGCGGCCCCGCTCCCGCCGCGGCCCCATGAGGCGGCCGAGCGGCCATGGGCTCGCTGGGCAGCCGCGTGCTGCGGCGGAAGGCAGGGCTCCCGCGGGGCGAGGCGGCGGCCGCGGGCAAGAGCGGCAAGAGGAAGCGCAGCGGGGCCGAGGGACCGGGGGACAGCGACAGCGACGGCGAGGCCGAGCGAGAGGAGCGGCTCCTCCACCTCCGGGGCCGCAGGTCTGGGGGCCGGCTGAGGGACGGGCGCCGGCGCCGCCGGCTCTGAGGGGGCCGGGGGTGCTGGGGAGGCTGCAGGGCTGGGCAGAGGGGCTGGGGGGATGCAGGGCCGGGCTGGGGGAGCGGCTCTGAGGGGACACTGGAGGGCCCGGCCCGGCCTCCCGTCGGAGCCCGTCGTGCAGGAAGGAGCGGGGCCTGGAGGGGAGAGATGCCGGGGTCAGGTCTCTCAGGGGGTGGCTCTGGGGCGCTCGGGAAAGGCCCCGGCGGCAGCGGCGGGCACGGGGAAGTGATGCTGGCAGGGGGGACACGGCAGTCGGGCTGGGCTGGGCTGGGCTGGGCTGGGCCGGACGAACCCCCCGAGGGTTTGAGACCGACTGTTGCCGCTGTAACGGGAGAATTTGAAGGAGTGTGTCTCACTGTTTGTGGTTTGTTGTTTTTTTTCTTTTACTAGGAAAAAATTGAAAAGCACATCGAAATATATTTATCAGACGCTGTTTTTGAATGGGGAGAACAGTGACATCAAAATCTGTGCTCTGGGAGAGGAGTGGAACTTGCACAAGATTTATTTGTGTCAGGTAAGTGGCTCCTTTCTAACTCACAGTAAGAACTGTGTTTTTAATAAAAGAATGTCTGGGAACTGTGAAGTATGACTGAATATCTTTCCTTTTTTTTCCCCTTTATGTGTAGGACTTTCACCCTTTTTGTAGATGCAGTTAACCAACTCCTGTTAGCAATGTTGGGAAGCAGAGCTGTAGCTTTGTGTTAGAGCAATTTCTTTGCTTCTCTCTCTTACTGTTTAATTTTTTAATTTTGTTTCATTTATTTTATTCTTAATCTTGGTGCATCCTCTGTGAAAACAGTCCTGACAGTTGTCTTTGATGTCCTGAGAACATGTTCTTGTTTGCTGAACACGTGGCTGAGATGCGCCTGTGATGTGAATATTCTTGCAGAGCAAAGGAGACGCTTCCAGAAGGGATTTGTAAAGCCTGTGGTGTCCCTGCTCAGTTTTACTGTCCACTGGACTGGTGTGCAGGGCCCTGCAGGGAGTTGCTGGTGCTGGGTCTCTGTAGCTGTTACATGATGGTTATGAGCCTTCACAAAAGGATTCCTTGCAGCTTCCCTGCTGCTGCAGGAGGAATGTTTGCTCAGGAACTCTAAAAAGGAATAAATCTTAGTGCATACGTCCATTTTCTGTTGGGCATGTGTTCAGGTGGAGTCCTTTGTGTCTGTGTTTTGGGAACACAGAGGTGCTGTTGGCTTCACTGTCTGTTCTCTGTGTCACTCCTGCTGTGGCAGAAGTGGGGAGGAGCCGTGACTGTGCCGTGAAACACCAAATTCAGTTGTGCCCGTGGGCTTGCCAGGGGTTGATGTGAAGCTGCCAGGTGCTGTACCTGGACAGGAGGGCACTTGTGTGTCAGCTGCAGTGGGAGCCAGAGCAGGAGTGTGACATGGTGGCACCGGGAGGTGCTCTGCACGTGGCTGAAGTTTCTCTGGTGCAACAAGTGACAGGAAGAGTGAATTCTGGATTTTTTGTGGCTGTTGCTGTGTCAGTGCCAGAATTCCAGAGCAGCTTCAGCAATTACTTGCATGGCTCCAGTGAGGGAAGTGTTTCATTGCTTTCTTGTAGGAAACAGCCTTTTCTTTTTAGAGTGTGAGAACCTTTTAACAAGCATAAACTGAAAGCAGGAGAGTCCTTTGTGTGAGGCAGATCTGGAGCGGTGGCACTGGCGGGGCCATGGGGCATGTGGCAGGAGCAGAGCTGGCAGGCACAGGGAGGGGGGACAGTCAGGGCTGGGTTGTGCAGGGTGGGCACAGTGCTGGTGTGGCCTCCGGCTGCCGGTGTTTCCTGTCACTGTGGCTCTGTGGTTGCTGCATGTCAAGTTCGTGAAGCTGCTCCTGAAGCCTTAGCGCGGGTTGGTGACTGAAAGTGGGTGTGAAATCCTGTCTGTGGATGCAGCTGTTTAGTGGGGTTTGAAAATTGTGAGGCTGTCTGTAGAGGCCTTGTTGTAGGAGCGGTGTTCTGGGGAGATGAGCTTTGGGGGGAGTTCACCATTCTGCTCAGGCAGGTTCTGTTTCAGGGCACGCTCCTGCGTTGGGATTATGATACTGTAGGTAAAGCAATGTTGGAGGTTAGAAATAACTCCATGTAAATGACTCTTATTGCCATTGTGACTCCTCTTCTGTGCCCCTGATCAGACTCAGCCTGGCTGTTTCTGCTCCCCTGCTCTCTCCAGGCACTGCCCTGCGTTCCACGAAGGACAGTCAGGTGCTGCTCTGCCTGCTCACCACAGCTCTGAGAAATGGGGGGTTTCTTTTTCCCGATGCTGTTACGAAAATGATAAATCCTTATGAAACTGAGGAGTTGGTCTCTATGGCAAAGCTGAGGCAGCCTTGTGAGGAAGACGAAGATGAGTGAGGTCCTGGGTTTGATCGGAGCATGTTGTGTGTTGTCAGAGTTAGGAATATGCCAAGGGTACAGAAATACTGACCTGATCAAATGAAATCAAAGCTGTGTTATTTGCTGAGCTAAAATGCTGAGGGACGAGGTCAGGGAATGTGGTGCTGTACAAATAGACTTTATTTTTTTGATCTCTCAGGTAAACTTCATTGATAGCATCTCATAATGGGCACATCTGCTGCTGGGAAGGAAAATCAGGAACCCCAGTAGAGCATTATCTTTCCCTTCATTTGGATGGAAACCTCAAATTCTAGTTTTATGTGCTTTTCACTTAATAATAAAAGGTATATTGCCGTAAATGGTGTGTGTGTCTGTGTCCTTGGTATGAGACTACAGCCTTGTACAGTAATTTGTATGTCTTGCATGCCTTTTTTCTTTTTTTTTTTCACCCCCCAGTCCCCAAACTGGCGTTCCCTAATGCCTGCAGGATTTGTTGTTTGCCAGTAACCTTAAGGACTTAGTTCTTGGACTAATTCTGTCCCCACTGATGATGTGGTTTGTGGGAAAAGAGCTTGTGTGGTTTTTCTGGCCTTTTCAAACTCTTTCCTTACTCTGGTTACACACACGTAGCCCAAATTTTCCTGTAGGCATTTTGAGCGTCAGAAACAGCAACTACAATCGGCCCCTCGAGTCTGTCAGAATGTTTTAGCTTGTGAAAGTTCCCTTAATATATTTTGTTCTGCATAAAGGTAAATATTAACCACGTTTGGTTCCATGTGCTGCTTTTGGCAGTTTTAATTGGGATGAAATCTCTTAGCTGAGTTCTTTTTCTCTCTTCCCTCATGCAGTCAGGCTACTTTTCCAGTATGTTCAGTGGCTCTTGGAAAGAATCCAGCATGAACGTCATAGAGTTGGAGATTCCTGATCAAAATATTGATGTAGAAGGTAAGTGGGAGCCTTTTATTTTGACAAAGCCCTGAAGAGAGAGGTTAAGTTAAACATCATGATGCTTAGAGAAGGCTCATGAGGTTCAACTTCTTTTTGTGCAGTTTTACAGCTCTCAGGGGGTGCTGAAGAGTTTGTTTAACTCGTGGAAGCTCAGTAATGGATTGGTTACTGCCCCATGTTGTGTTCTCTGTCTGGTCAGTTGCTCTAGATAAAGAGCCAGTGCTGAGACCATAGAGAAGGTGTGCAGTGAAGGGGTTTGGTTGTATTTAAGGACTCTTTCAATGCCCCATGCTCAGTGTTGTGTCTCTGTTGGACTCCTGTTCCCTTTGCAGCTCTGCAGGTGGCATTTGGCTCGCTCTACAGGGACGATGTGCTGATAAACCCCAGCCGCGTGGTCGCCCTGCTGGCAGCAGCCTGCATGCTGCAGCTCGTAAGTCAGAAATGCCAGTATTTTTGTCTTTACCTGGAAAGAAGGAGTTCAGAATATCCTCAGCCATGTGGCCTTTTTCACCCAGAGGAGTGAATCAGCTTTTCAGGCTAAGTGGGGAAAATCCCAAACAATGCAGTGGGTTTATTGAAAAATGCTGTGACTAAGATTGAGGTGTGAGATTAAGGGCTTTGAGAGTGATATCTAAAAGTAGATTAAATAGGTTTTGGAGCTCACTTGCTCTACCCCGAGGGTATTCAGTACGCTTTTCTTTCATGGGAAATATTCTTAAGGAACATCTGTGTTTCTGAGGAATGGTGGTTTAAATGTTTTGAACAGTGTAGCACTGGTCACTGCAGCCTGTGGGACTTTGGGGATGGCTCAGGCATGAAAATCTGTATGAACAGCACAGTGTCTGACATTTCATGTTGGGAAATGAACACTCAGAACGTTTGTGTGTTTTTTCCTCCCTGCAGGATGGCTTAATCCAGCAATGTGGTGAAACAATGAAGGAAACCATCACTTCCCAAACCGTGTGTGGTTATTACAATTCTGCAGGGACATATGGACTGGACTCCGTGAAGAAAAAGTAAGAATTACTGTCCCCAAGCTGCTTTGGACATTGCCAATTAACAGTGAATTTACACACAGTACCATAATGACCAGGTTAATTGTCTTAGTATTTTTTCAGAATAGAATCATCAAGGTTGGAAAAGACCTATAAGATCATCCAGTCCAGCCATCCACCCAGCACTACCACTGAAACCACTAAACCACATCACCCAGAGCCAGATCCAGACACCTCCAGGGGTGGTGATTCCACTGCCTTCCTGGGCAATCTATTCCAATGCCTGACCACTCAAACAGGAAAAAAAAATTTAAATACCTAACCTGAATGTCCCATGTTTCAGCTTAAGGCCATTTCCTGATGTCTTCTCACTGCAGGCATGGCAGAAGAGACCAGCCCCAGCTCACTACAACCTTTCAGGGAGTTGTAGAGAGTGATGAGGTCCCCCCGAGCCTCCTCCAGACTAAACAAACCCGGCTTCCTGAGCTGTTCCTTATAAAACATGTTTTCTAGACCCTTCATGAGCCTTGTTGCCTTTCTCTGGACATGCTCCAGCCTCTCAATGTCCTTTGTTAAGTGAGGGGCCCAGAACTGACGCAGCACTTGAGGTGCAGCCTCCCCAGTGCCAAGTACAGGGGAATGGTCACTTCCTTAGTCCTGCTGGCCACACTATTCTTGGTACAGGCCAAGATGCCGTAGGCCTTCCTGGCCACCTGGGCACAGTGTTGGCTCATGCTGAGCCAGCTGTGAGCCACCCCCAAGTCCCTTTCTGCCAAGCAGCCCTTGAGCCACTCCTGCCCCAGCCTGGAGCTGCAGGGGCTTTCCGCAGTGACTCAGCACTTGGCCTTGTTGAACCTCGTGTCGTTGTCCTCAGCCCATTGATTGAGTCTGTCCAGATCCCTCTGCAGAGCCCTCCTGCCCTCCAGCAGATCCACAATCCCACCCAGCTCAGCATTGTCTGCAAATTTACTGAGGGAGCAGCTGTTGCAGGAATGCTGACATCGAGAAGAAACAGCAGAGGTCCTAATTCCGTGCTTTCCACGCAGGTGCCTTGAGTGGCTCTTGAACAATCTGATGACTCACCAGAGTGTTGGACTCTTCAAGGAGCTCAGGTACTGGGGCTGCACTTCCCTTGCAGGGATGAAGGACAGCCTCTGCCCAAGTCTGGAGCTCCCTGCAGATCACTTTCTGGGCTACTGCTTGTTGCGTGTTCCCTACCTCCCCTTCTTTTTCTCTCTTCTGTCTCACTGACCTGCTGCAATTTATTTTTTTCAGCATAAACCTCATGAAGCAGCTGATCAGCTCCTCCAACCTGTTTGTACTGCAGGTGGAAATGGATGTGTATACTGCTCTCAAAAAGGTACTTGCCTGGGGCTCGCTGCAGTGGAACCTTTGTGGGATGGACTGAAAGTTTTAATGGAGTAGCAGAACTTCTATAGAAATTAATGCACTGTGGAAATGTGTCTTATTAACATGCAGATTACTTATCTGAAACCTTCTTCAACTGACTCACTAGAATTTGTTTATTTTGCCCAGTGGATGTTCCTTCAGCTCGTGCCTTCTTGGAATGGGTCTTTCAAGCAGGTGTTAACTGAAGCTGATGCCTGGTTTGCTGAGCGCAGGAGAGGTAGGAAGAGTTGGCCTGGCCTTGGTTTGGGATTTGAATGCGAGTAATTTCTTAATTTTAATGGCAAAAGGTGACTTGCCTGCCCATAATAACTTCTCTAATCAGTATGTAAAAACTCCAGCATAAATAGGGTCTGGAAAATCTTTAGGGCAGCAAACTGCCATGTGGGCACTGTGTGTTGCAGAATTTGGGGGTGACGTTGCGTTCCTGGAGTCAGCGCAGGGGAACGCGTTCCTGCCCGTGTTCGCACACCTGAGGCTGCAGTACATCATCAGTGACCTGGCCTCAGCCAGAATCGTGGAGAGAGATGCCCTGCTGCCCTCAGGTGAGTGAGTGCTGGCCACAGGTGAGGCCTCACCTCAATTCCTGGCTTCAGTTTTGGGCCTCTCACCCCAAGAGAGACGGGGAGGTGCTGGCGCATGTCCCAAGAGAGACAGAGCTGGGGAAGGGTCTGGAGCACGAGTCTGATGAGGAGCAGCTGAGGGAGCTGGAGAAGAGGAGGCGCAGGGGGAACCTTCTCACTGTCCACACCTCCTGACAGGAGGGGGCAGCCGGGGTCAGGGGGGGTCAGGCTCTGCTCCCAGGGAACAGGGACAGGACAAGAAGAAACGGTCTCAGGGGAGGTTCAGGCTGGATATTGGGAAAATTCGTTCTGTCATGGAAAGGGCTGTCCAGCTGTGGCACAGCTGCCCAGGGCGGTGCTGGAGTCCCCATCCCTGGGGGGTTTAGCAGCCATGTGGATGTGGCACTTGGGGACATGGGTTAGTGGTGGCCTTGGCAGTGCTGGAGGAGCAGTTGGATTCATGGACCTTAGAGAACTTCCCCAGCCCAAATCATTCCATGATTCTTCTCGACTGATCGTGTTCTGTGTGCCTTCCCCAGCCTGTCCTGCCCTGGAGTAATGGGGAAGATCTCAGGGTGTTTACTTGTCTTACTGCTCACATGTTTATCTCCAGCATCTGGTTTGTGGTTGAAGATTCAGCAGAAGCTGAGTATAAAAATTATAGGCATGAAAGTCTGCAGAGGCACCCATGTAGGTGTCATCACCACGTGATGAGCATTCTGCTCATCAGTCAGTTTGTCAAAATGCTCTACAATCAATACATAGTACTTTATCAGTGTTTAAATGGTCCCAGGGGCCCAGATCAGCAAAAAATCATCTTACTTTTGGGAGAGTAAAACTTGCTGAGACTCAACTGTTTTCTAGCCATTGTTCTCTAAAAAGAGCTGGACAGGTTTTTATAGGATTTGGAATAAAACCTGAAAATCAAAATAAGAAGCACAAGATGCTGTGAACTCTTCTTCCCTCTTCTAAAGCAAATGTTATTTACTAATAGAGATTTAGGATGATTTGGAGCAGAGAGGATATTCAGGTATTCCACTCCTGTTCATTTCTCTGCATTTTGACTTGTATAAAATACATCCTCCTCTTAGGGTCTGGTGCTTTTTGAAGCCCAGAGAGTGAAATGCCATTTCATGTTTGTCCTGGGGTGATGTTGTGAAGCTGCTTTATTCCTTAACCATCCTCTCAGTGCCCAGGGCCGGTGTCTGTGCCTTTACAATGGACCCGGGGCCACGGGAGGGGGTGTGCTGGGAGCACTGGGCTGCTTTCCTGGGTTTCCTTTGTGTTCCAGCTAGAAAACGTTCTGTGGGGTTTTATTCTTGTTCTTTTTTCCCTTTCCTTCCTCTTGCCTCACTGCCTCCCTTCCCTCCTCGCCGGTCCAGGCAGCCTGCAGGGGCAGCCCTGGCTGGTCCGAGCCCGCGTGTCTGTTCCCTCTCCAGGAATTTGTTGTATTTTGAGGGGGTTTTTTACCCTGTTCTACCCTGTTTTGTTTGTGTGTTAATAAACAGTTTAGTTTGTTTTTTCCACTTTCACTTGCTGTGACCCACTTGTCTTACTGGTGGAGGAAAAGGGGAAGCCCTTTTCCCTTCGGAGGAGAACCCATTCCGGAGTGTTTCCTCCTGAAGTTTTGTCTCCAAAACTGAGGCAAGGTTATTAGAGATTACTGATGTTGACATCCCAGTATCACTGGAAAATGAAAAGCCCCTTCTCATCCCACTGGTGATGTCTGATAACATTTTTGTTACGCATAAAAACTCCAAAAGAACAAGTCTCAGCTCTGATACATGATATTTTACATGCTTAAGTGATGTATAAAGTAAGTATAATCCATCATACTTCAGAGTGATATTGGTACCAGTTATAGGCAAAGTGCAAAGGTTATTATAAAAAATAACTTTGGGTGAATGACTCTTTAGATCCTTAATGGTGACACAGGAGAGCAGTGGATTTGTATCCTTGTGAAGTGGCTTTGTCAGCATGTCAATGAAGTGTTGCAAACCAGAAAATTTCTGGAGCTACACTTGACTTCCTCCTCCTGATGTCTGCTGTTACCCCTTACAGTGTGATGGGCAGCCTTTCATAGTGCTCTTCAGTGATAAATATTGTGTCTGTTCTCAAACCCAGAAGCCTTTACCTGTGTCTGTCAGAGGAAGAATTGTTCTGAGATCAGTCGCATCTTTGAGGCTGATTTCCTTGTGCCTATTGAAAAAGGATGTGAAATTGGTGCCCAGCTCACGAGGTGCCAGAGAGCCGAGTGCTCGCTGTGCAGGAAGCGGTCCCGGCGGCGATGAGCGCTGCGCGGGCTGGGTGGCACTGTGGCACCGGGAAAGGGCCGCGAGCTCAGGGCAGGAGGAGGATCCGCGGGGAGGGAGGTGCTGCTAAGGGCTCGGTCCTTGCCTGCCCTTGTAATCTGTTCATACCAGGGTGTAGCCACAAGCTACAGCCACAAGCTGTGTTAAGATCAGAACTTTTGCTCTTCGTTTACAAGGAGGTTTAGATGAATCCTGGGCTGCACTTTGGAACAGGCTGTTGGCTGCCAGCATTTGGTGTTTGAGGGGATGCTTCGTACCTGAAGGTCTGCAGACAGGGCCATTGCTGGGTAGTTTGTGTTCTGGTGGAAGCCTTTTAGATTATTACAGATGAAACTGTTCTCAAGGAGGTAGAGAAGCAAATCACTGAGAAGCTGAAAATAGTACTGTGATTATTTATTTATTTATTTGTTTGTTTGTTTATTTATATACTCAGTGTGTGTAGTGCCTGCAGGGGAAAACTGAAATTCTGTGTTAGGAGTTCACTGCAGTCTGATCTTTGTGCAGAAAAGGTGCAAGAGACAGGAATACATAATGTGTCTGTGTGAGCACAGTGTTTGTTTTTCTGTTTTACTTGGGGAGTTCTGAACATTTCCTAAGCTGTGCTTTCCCTCTTCATAAATCAGCAGATGAACTGTAGCCGAAATGTGAGGTAGGAAATAGATACATGCATATACACAGAGAGAAGGTGCTCTCCCTCCTGATACATTTTTCCTTCCCTTCTAGCACATCCATTCTCTGTTCCTTACCTGCGTAGGTTTCCTTAATTCATTTTTTATTTTCTGTTGTACTTTGGTTAATTCCCAGTTTGCTCCTATCACAGTCTGCACTTTCACTCTAGAGTCAGTGGAACAAAGGCTGGTTTTAAGTTTTCCATCCGTGATCTTGCCCCTCCTCCCTCATGTCATGTTCATCAGCTTCCTGGTTGGTTTTTGGTCACAGTGGCTCTCCCTGTTCCTCTCACCCAGCCCATTTCCCGGAGCTGGTTCTTGTACATGACCTTGGCCCCTTGCCCCATTTGTTATCTTGACTAAGAACTTCTTACACCCCATGCTTTTGTTATCCCTTTTGTGTAACTGCCTGACAAACTGTTGAGTTTTGTTCTATCTCTCCGTTGCAACATTAAATTAACACAGCCAGTAAAATCTTTGTGTGGTCTCCAAGGAAGACATGATCTATGTTTATTCCTAGCAGGGGACAATTTCTGTTTGTTTTGCCATATTTGTGTTAAGTCACTGTTTTCTTTTATCCCTTGATTGTGTTTTCTTCTTTAACTTACATAGAACTCCACTGGGGATTCAGAAAACAGCACCTTCTCCCAAGAGCTTGTTAACCAGCTCCTTGGCTGAACAGAGCTTTGTGTGCTGAGAAAATGTGTGGAGTTGCATCACTTGTGGCAGCAGTGGATGTTTGAGGAGGTGACCAGTCTGGAGTGACTGTTAGTTGTGGATGTTTATCCCTTCCCCTGTGGTTGAGGCTGGGAGCTGGAGAACACAGGGAGTTACCAGGGTGTGGGTTGCATAGACTGTCCAGTTCATAAGTGTAACTTTATTATTTCAATGTAATTTTATTTCTCTATTTCAAATGTATATGACCATCCCCATTCCCAGCTCCAAAGACAACACCAAGCTTATTTTTTTTTTTTTTTTAAATTTTAGAATGGCTGTCCTCTGTTTACAAACAGCAGTGGTTTGCCATGCTCAGAGCAGAACAAGACAATGATATTGGGTAGGTATATTACAGGCTTTCCTTTATTTCTTTCTTAGATTAGAAACCTTCGTCTCATAGAAATTCTGACATGAATTACTTTGGAGTTTACATTAAAAGGAGGGGGGAAGCATACTTCAGTGCTTTTAAATTGTTGATCTCTGTGGAGCTCTCTGTTCCCTTGGGGTGGCTGGTCTCCCATCCTTCAACCAGTAGAACTCTGGGAAACTGGTATAATGGGACCAGAGGGAAATGCTGGGTGGGGGACATGTTCTGTGTTTTCATGTATGTTGGTTAATGCTTCTCACTAGTACTTCACCTGGAAGTGTGTGTTGAGGCTGTGAAAGGGTAATTTCTGAGCCTTCCATTTTAAGGATACTTTGGCCATCGAACTTCCCTTCCTTCTGCTGGCTCTTGGCCTGCTGCAGTGAGCCAGGTCTCTGATTTAACACCAAAGCTACAGCAAAATGTAGCTGGGGGAGTTGATCCTGCCTTTGTGTTCTCTCCTGGTTCCTAGAGAGCTTTGTGGAGAAAAAATGCCAAGTCAGGCAGCTGCAGAATGCCTGTTACCTCCCAAACCCCAAGAGACTGGCTTGTTCCTTTCTTCCATAGTCGTGTCACCCCGTGAGTGCTGTTGTGGACAGGGATGTGTTGGGTTGTAACAGGAGCTTCAAAAAAACCCCAAACTCTGGTCTGAAGAATAGCCAGGATCTTTAAAAAGTTGTTCTCTTCAGCAGCAGTCCTTTAGGAAATGGTGGAGGTAAAGTACAGAATTGTGACTGTCTTATTCAACTCCTGAAGATGAACTTTGGGTGGCCCTGGGTTGTTTCTGGTGCTGCTCTCTTGGGAAGGCTTTTGCAATGCTGCCATGGCTGTATCTGAGAGCAGATAAATGTCACCCCCTGGCTTATGGGGAACCAGGGTTCAGAGGGAAGTGCGTCACAAGAATTCTGATACAAGATAAGACCCTGTATTTGCTAATTTTGATGTGTTTTGGTAGTTTAGTGCAGTGGGAGCATTTGAACTGTCAGCCACTGGACATGCTTCTGGAAAAGTGAGTTCCCACAGAGCTGCAGTGAGGATGACGGGGATCATCCAGCTTGGAAAAGAGCAATTTTCATATTCAGCTACAGCTGAGGATTTCAATGGCTCTTGGAATGGGCAGAGTATTTTTCCACATTTTTCTTGCTGGTCTAGTTTTCTCTTTTGCAGTATGGGTTTATTATTTCATTTAAGACAGAAAAAAAACCAAAAGTCTCAGCCTTAGAAGGGCACAGATGCAGCTGTTCCTTTGTGTGAGTGCAAATATTTTGGCCATTTGACCAACCTGTAGCTGCAGGAGAAGAATTCAGGTTTTATAAGCCCATCGTTTATCCAGCTCTGCTGCTCTTCCTCTCTCACCTACTGCCCGTATCAGTATCAAACACACATTTTCCCTCGGGGGTGAGGAAGCAGGCTTAGGAATCAGAGCAAGACGTGAACCTGGCTCCTGTGAGCTGAAGTAAGGTGCTATTTCCATGTCCCACCTGGTGCAGGGCATAATTGCACCTGCTTATTCTAACACTGCCAACATGGAAATGGCGCTGCTTGGAAACGTGTGATGTGGTTTGTCTTGGTAACTTTATAGAGAGGAGGGGAAGAAAGTGTTTCCCTTCTACTTTTGAGTTTGCATTTAAAAGGATTAAACATCTTACTCGCTCTTCAGAACTTGAGAATTTTTTAGTGTTAGCAGTGGGTTTGTGGCTTTGAACTGTAGCTGCTCAAAGTTTACTTGTTGTGTTAAAGTGGATCACTTTTTTTTTAATTAAACATGTGTTTTGTGGCAGAAGCCAGACAGATCTTTCAAGTCTGGGACTGGATTCACTTTTGCTCTTAGCAGTCTCTTTGGCAGTGTGTAAGAAGGAAGCAGAATAACTCCACTGTTCACTGTGTGGCAGCTGGTGGAAGTGGTTAAAGCTGAAGTTCTGCATCATCTGAGGCTGCTCGAGGGATGGAGGGGGGATGTTAATGTCAGTCTGAGCATTATGGACTAATGTTTGTGAAATTTGTCACTAATTAAACAGAAATAAATCCTTTAACACCATTACTGCATTTAGGTCAGCCACGGAACCAGTTCAGCTGGAAGATGTGGAAAAGCACACGGGAGGTTCCTGGTGAATTTGTTCAAGTGCGATGAGCTTGTATGCGTAACCTGTTCATTGAACGCTTCACCTCCCAGGATTGGTTTTTACAGGAATGGGAGAAAAGACCCGAGTGTGTGGCTGAGTTTACAGAAGCTTTAGCTGCAAGTTGCTGTGGTGTGTAAGCAGTAGGAGGAGAACAGATGCTGCATCTCCTGGCTTGGAGGGCATTGTTGGGTCTTGTGGGTTTGTAGTTTAACCTGCAGGGGTTGATGTCACTGGGATTAATAAAGTTCACTGCCAGCCCTTGGCCTGGTGTAACTCTTAACACTTTCTGGCAGTGGGTGCTGGGTTAATGATGTCATGGTGTGTGAAGCAAAGTGAGTAACACACTTCTGGAAAATCAAGACTGATGTCACTCGTGCTGGCTCTGCAAGACTGTTCTACGTGTTGGATGCAGGGAGAGCTGTTGGGTGAAAGGAGCTGATGGTGTGAGATGGTACAAGCAAGGGCTCTGGCACCTCGGGAGCTCTGAGAGGCTCTGCCACTTCATGAGCACTGAGGGGAAGTGTTTTTTTTAACCAGGTTGTGTAACCAGCCCCTTGAGAAACCTCTCTCAGTGTCTCGTGGCTGCTGCTTCATAGCACTGCTGTTGTGCAGAGCCCTGCAGCTGTGCCTCAGCACTTGTCTCTGGTTGTGCCTAAGAAATCATTGCCTGCTGTGTTTAAAAAACACTTGTGTTTTCAAGTGGGCTGGGAGAATGTATTTCATTGCAACAGCTATTATTGTGTTATCTGGAAACATTCTTTTGTAAAAGAAGTCCTGCCTAACTGAGGTGTCACAGCCTGGTTTTGTAGTGTAGGTGGATGTTCATGGGACAGTTTGGGATGGACGAGACTCTGGGAGCTCATCTAGTCACACCTCTGCTCAAAGAAGGGTCGGTTGTGGGTCCCTTCCAACTCAGGGTATTCCATGATTGTGTGGTCAGACAAGTTTACTCCAGTCTGTTCATCTTTCCCACATTAAGGTATCGTACAAAGTGTTGAAGTGTCCTTAAAGATGCTGGTTTGGGTTTTTTTTTCAGGCCTCAAGAAATCAATAAAGAGGAACTGGAAGGAAACAGCATGAGGTGTGGTCGCAAACTGGCAAAGGATGGTGATGTAAGTGTGGCACGTGGCTAACTGCAGAGCTGGCACGGCTGAGACAAGTCAGGCATTTCCAAATCACGTAGGTCCTCATTGTCAAACTGCATCCAAAAGATCCAGAAGGATGGAAGCAATTGTCTCTGAAAGGAGTGAGGAACTGGTGTTTCACTGTGCTCTTGTGCTGCGAGACAGGGAAAACTGTTAGAAACATGAATTTTTCCAACTGAAGTCACATAACCTAAGGCAGTTGACCCCAAGGAGTGCTTTGGGACATGACTGGGGCTCACAGATCAGCCCCGTTACCCAGTGCTGAGTATTTGACACCCACTGGTGTGACACGTGTTCTTGTCTGTCTGGGAGGCAGCTGACACTCAGCTGCTCTCACGGAGTCACCTGGTGAGGGTTGTTCCCACTGAGTTCTCTGTTTCAGACAGGTGCTGGCAGGGATCCCTGAACCCCACTCTCTGTAGCCCAGCGCCCCATTCCCAGGACTGACCCATCAGAGCTGGTGTGGCACTCCCGGTCCGTGTTGCAGCCCCTCCTCAGGCTGGTCTCTCTGTGTCCCCTCTGTCCTGCAGTACTGCTGGCGCTGGACTGGCTTCAACTTCGGCCTGGACCTGCTGGTGACCTACACCAACCGCTACATCATCTTCAAGCGCAACACGCTGAACCAGCCGTGCAGCGGCTCCGTGAGCCTGCAGCCGCGCCGCAGCATCGCCTTCAGGTGCCAGCCAGCGGGGCTCGGGGGGGCTCCCTCAGCGCTGCCAGCCCCGCTTGCCTTAGATTTTGTTACCACCGAGTCAGTTACATTAAAAAATGTTACCCAGACTCCTTGGGAGAAACTCCTTGTGCTGAAAAAATAGGGCAGGCTGAAGTGATTTCCCTGTTCTGCCCCCAGGTTGCGCCTGGCCTCGTTCGATAGCAGTGGGAAGATGATCTGCAGCAGGACAACGGGCTATCAGATCCTGACCCTGGAGAAGGATCAGGTATGGCCGTGGGTTCTTGAGCTGTTGAACTTGAATGGTGGAGTTCAAGGCATGAAAAAAATGTTGAGGAGTCACCAGGGTTTGTGAAGAGGAGTTGCTTCTTCTTGTTGTCATTGCTTATGTGGAATCTCAGGCATTCCTGTTAGAAGTAGTGGGTAATTAAGCTAATTTGTGAAGTGGATCTAGAGTAGGGTAGTGTGGGTTTCATTAGTGTTGATAACATGAAATTAGTTCCCATATTAGTGAAATTAGTGCCTGTGGTGCTGCTGTCTGCTGCCAGTGTCGTGTTCTGCTGCTCTCCCAGCCTTCCAGCACTGCATAATCTGTCCGTCAGACTCCTTATTTAGAGGCAAATTTGGGATTTGAAGACTCTTATAAGATGAGGAGTTAAAAGAATGTCTACATGTTGTTTAAGGGTTGGATTTATTACTCAAATAAATTGATAAAAGCCCCAGAGAAGAGGGGAGTTTTCTTAGAGCATGTGCCCTTTTCCACCCATTGCTGACGGCAGGATTTAGTGAGGCATGCGTGGGACTTGTTAATCAAGTTTCTCAAATGCCAGCCAGCAGTGAGACAAAGGTGGTGAGAACACAGAAAACCTTTCCTTGTCAGTGCCATCCTCACTGGGAGATGAGGTTTCAGTTTTGAAGTTTCGATTGTTTTGCATCCTCACTAGGGTGAAGTTTCAATTTTGCTACCCTAAAACCAGTTCCTAGAGTGGAACCAAAAAATTCCTACCCGCAAACTGAAATTTGCTTTCAAGTATAAACTGTTGGGGAATGCCTGGTTGGTGAAAACTCCTGAAACTGAAAACTCTCCCTTTCTCCCCAGCATGTTGGAGGGGAATTTTACTCCAGCATTTCCTGGGGTTGTTCCCTGTGCTGCAGAGGGGTGGGAGCTGTGGGCAGGCTGAGAATGTGTCAGCGTTATAAACCTGAGGTGAAGGTGAATTGTCTTTGCTTTATTTTTTTATATTCTGATTTTAGTCATAGTCATTAAAATGTGCAGAATGACTGTTGTATCAGCCTTGTGCTTTCTGGCCACCCTTCACCATGCAAATGTCCCATGTGTGCTCCAGGAGCAGATCGTGATGAATTTGGACAGCAGACTCCTGACGTTCCCCCTCTACATCTGCTGCAACTTCCTGTACACATCGCCAGAGAAGAGGGCAGACAGCGAGGCCCAGCTGGATAATTTGGAAGCCTGAGACCTCCCTGGGGTCTGTGGCAGCCCCTCTCCCACCCTGGATGCTGCTCCAAAGCTCAGACAAGCAGGCCTTACACTGTAGCAACAGCCCTGGCCTTAGTGCTCTCCTATGCAGCTCTGAAGAGATCACACATTAGGTAGGCCAAAACCAGTTACCCTTTTTATTTTTTATTTTATTTCTGTTCTGCATCGTCAGGCAGTAGCCATTCCGTGCTTGAGAAGTGTTACACTTGGGCTTTTCTGGGTGAAAACTGAGCCAAACTGGAAATAGGGAATTTGTGTGGATCACAACTTAGGAAATTATCTGTTGGACTCTGAGCACACATTGTAGGTTGTGTGGGTTTTGTTAGTGTGGGTTTTGGTTGTATTATATGTTGGGTTTTTTAATAACTGATCTGTAAATACCAGATCCATATTTTGCTTTTTTTCCTGGTCCTTTTCCATTAGGGCCAAATAATCTCTGTAAATGTGGCCTCTCAACTTTGGTTATTTAACTGCACAGCCTTTCCCACCTGCTGGGTTCAAGCTTTTTTTGCAGCTCACACACACAAGTTTCACTCTTGGTCTTGTTCTAACACTGCAGCCAGTAATTCTCTGTCTTTCAGCAGGTTAATTTACTAATAAGGATGTTCATAAGTGAATTATTTTTTCCATGTACAGCAAATACTGCAATGTCCTCACCATCACCGAGTCCTGTCAGCAGCAGCTCTCAGCTGGAGTCCTGCTGAGCGCTGCCTCTACTCACACAAACCAAATACCAGTTTTTAAACATTTTCTGTGGCTTGTTTTAGCTGTTACCTTGGGAATACATCCCGTGTTAGCTCAGGAACTCGTGACTTTTGAGTGCCTTTTGAGTTGTATGTGTAACACCAACTTCACATCAGTTCAGCAAGGTCACAGGATCCAAAGGCAGAGCTGGGAACAAGGGATTCCTCTCCAGTTGGTTTGATGGATGTGTCATGTCATGGTACACTCTGTTCAGTCTTTGTTGGGTTTTATGTTTGTCTCTTACAACTTTGAATTCTTACAGCAGGATTTTTTGATTCAAAGTGGGAATTTTTGCCTTGTGAGCCTATTTTTTTAATGTCAGAAAAATATAAAACCATTTGTACTTTATAACAAGGATGAAAATGTGTTCGGCAAGATAGAAAAACATGGCAACTTGTCAATAAATGATTTCAAGTGGAATATTCACCCATGTCTGTCCTTTCCTGCTGGGAATGGCTTCTTGTGTTGGAATCACCCTGTGGATTCAGCACCTCTGTGTGCTGTTGTGTTGTGTCACAGCTTTGGCAGCAGAGAGCAGAAGCATTTTCGGGTGTTCAGCTGCTACGGCGTAGAATTTATTTATTGAATTAATTGCATTTAGGTACTTAACTCTGGTTTTAATTAGAAGTACCAACTCCTTAAATTTGATTCAGTGGAAAGCAACAGGGGCTGCTGGTTAATGGCAGAGGGAAAACAGGTACCTCAAATCCTTGAAGGCTGAGCTGGGGGTGGGTTGAGCTGTGCAGGGCTTTGCAGCCCTGCCAGGGTTCTATCCTGCTCTGCCCCCTGGATCCCAGGGCCCCCCTCCAGCTGGGACCCACCCAGTGTCACCAGGATGTGGGATGTGGAGCAGGAAACTCATACTGGTGTTTCCTCCAGGCAGTAACCCCTTCCCTTGAGCCCTGGCTGTCCTCTCCCCGTGCCCTCCCTCGCCCTCCTGGCTGCGGGGGCACTGTCAGTGCAAGGGAACAGCCCCCTTCCCAGCTGGGTCCCTCTTCCCAGGGGCCAGGATCAGGGATTTGGGATGGGGTGGGCACAGGTGCCCTTCCTCAGGGATTGCTGAGGGGCGAGGGGAGCACAGAAGCCGAAACACACGACACTGAGCCCAGAAATGGGTGGTGGTTGTTTTTGTCTCGTTTATTGTCACTGACTAGGAGCAGCAGTGGTGGCCGAGGGGAGCTGAGCAGTACAACACCACACTCAGGAAACGGTATGAAAAGTACAAAAATAAGGAAGCCTATATATAATATCATTGCAGTCAATTGCTAAAAATAAATATTGTAAACACGAAAGAACAACATCAGGTGAATCTACAGCACTCGTTTCTGCCAGCAGCCACACAGTCTTTGGCTTTATGACTCCCCTGCCCGCACGGAGCCAGCGCCCACATCAGGATGCATTTTCTTTGCTTCAGGCCAGAAAGATTTAAGACTGGTCAGGGATGTCACAAGGGAAAGAATTTCCCTCTCTCCAAATGACCTTGAGAACAGGAATTGCCTCTCTTTGCTTTCAGTGCCCGTTTTCCTACCAGAGCTAGGGAATGATCTGCCCAAAGCAGGCATTTCCTTATCTGGAGGGGACTGGGGCCAGGGCTCCCCCCACTCCAGTTTATTTTGTTGTTATCTTGTATCTCACAACCCCTGCACGATGCATTTGCCACCATTTTACACCTCTCCCCTCCCATGCACTTGGACCTTTCACCCCCTTATCTCTCCAACAGCCAGATGGGTTTGGATTGCCTGATAAGGGAGAGCAGGCAGGAGTTATCTCCGGTCAAACTGCACCCTGGCTGCTGCCAGGCCAGGGATCTGTGCCCCACCCATACCCTCACACCCCTCGGGCCACTGAGCAGGAGCTTGCCCCTCCCAGCCTTGGACTCCAGGAAGGGAAGAGGCAAATTCTGCTTGCAAGGCTCAGTAATTTGCTGATTGTGTTTATATATATCTACATCTGTATTAAAAACCCAATAAAATCCTGTCCAAAGTACCAACAAGGAGAGACTTGCCAGGGACAAGGCCAGAGACTGTTCCCTCCTGCCTGCGTGGCCGGAGAACATCCCAGAACCCCGGGAGTGCAAAGAAAATGCATCCAAATGGGAGCAACCAAGCAAAACAAAACCATCCTAAGTCCACAAAGCAGCGCTTCTTGCTGCAGGGAAGACACAGACTGGGCAAGTCAGGCTCAGCAGTCTGTCCATCTGTCCCTACAGATAATCATTTGATCTTCCCTTCATATCAAAAATTAGGATTTATTCTTCCCTTCTTCATTTTAAACACATTCACAGAACATCCCATAGCGACGTTTTGGCGTGAGGTTCCGGTCCCAGCCGTCACAATCAGACTGTACATCAAACACCTCGGGTGCTCGTGCCCTTGGGAACCACGAGGAGCACAAACTCCTCCAGGTGTTCCCCAAACCCCTCCCTGCAGCCCCGGGGAGGATCTGCACTCAACAGGTAACACAGGTGTCTTGTAACGCTTCAAGTACTGCTTTTAACTGGGAACATTCCACACCCTGCTTGATTCTGAGTCTAAGCAAAAGCTTTCCAGCATTAGGGGAGCCTCGGACACCCAGGTGGGTATCCAGGTGTGTATCCCTCTGACCAAGCCCAGCCAAAAATCCACCCCCACCCTGTGAGCTCAGGGTGATCCTTCATCACCCCTGTGAAGCTACAGCCCCTCCTTCACCCCAGACAGGTGAGGGGGCTGTGCTGACCCTGCTCCAGGCCAGGTACTCAGCTCCCCAATTTCTCTCTCACCCTGTCAGTCCCCTGCTCCAACGGAGCCTGAATCAAAAGCAGGGCTGCTCAGATCCCAATCCTTCCCATTCTGCCCCCAAAACTACTGTTGTATAAAATTTCACTCACTAACTGATGAAAACACTATGGATTTCAGAAGGGGTACAGCTGGCTAAGAGTAAAAACAGCCACTAATGCAACTCTGCACAGTGCAGCAACTAAAAACATTTGTGTTTCCATTTTTCAGTAGGCAAAATGCTGGTTTTCTGAGGAAAAAAAATCACACAAAACTGCTTGGTACCAGATTAGAGGATTTCTGTATCATCCTTCAGAGATTTATTTGACAGCTTCTAAAACTTCCACTAAACTTGGTTTCTTACATCATTTCTATACACAGGTTTTATTTGTTATAATTGTCTTGAGGCTTATAAAAAAATAAGCATTTAAAATGCCCAAAAGAGTAATTTTGCTTTAAAATTGTGCTACTGAACTTGACCCCCAACACAGAAGAGAGACTTTTGGTAATGAGGTTACCCCAAGCAGTATAAAAATATACATAAAAATAGACAAAAACTCTATCCTCCAATCTGAAGGGCTGTTTGTGGGGATTATTAGTTTGTTGGTTTTTTTTTCTTTTGTACATCACTGGAATTTCATTAACTTCTGCTAAATATTTACAGAACCCCCCCCATCCTCTGTCTGCCTCTGCTCACTGAGGCAGAGACCTGCAGCTTTTAGTTCATCCAGAGTTTTCTGTTGGCAAAAATGGATCCCTGTGTCTGACCATGGCACACGAGTGATGCTGCGGGCACGGCTCACGGGCAGCCCTGAGGATGCCACATGGGGATGAGGTGGCACCAGCTGCTGTCCCCTCACCGAGAGATGAGCTCGGCTTTGCCGGTGCCAGCGCTCGACCAGGACGGTGGCGTGAGGTCGAGAGCCCTGCAGAGCCCTGGGTTATGTCATCCACCCATGGATGTGACCCCCCCAGAGCACAGCTGGGAGGGCAGGGGACAAAATAAAACCTCTCCTAAGGTTAAACCCAGCCTAAACCCGACAGCGTCACCGCAGGGCTCCGCTGCTCCTGCACGCCGCGTCCCTGGCCTTCTGCTTTCCCTTTTGTCCTGGTGATAAAGTCAGAATGCCCAAACCTCTTGTACAACCATCCTCAGGAATTTGGGTCTCTTTCTCCAGTCTACCCCAAGAAAATTTTAAATTAAAAAAAAATTACACAACAGAAGAAAAAAAAAAAAAGAAAATAATTACTCTGTACTGTTCTTCAACAACATGAAAAGGTGATGTTAAAACTAAGTGATACAACCCCCCCAAGACTATGTACATAAAAAGATATCAGATCTCTTAAAACATAAATATACAGTGTATAAATCCAGGTGCCACCTAAAGGCTGCAGCCGCAGAACTATTTCACAGACACAAAGCAAACCAGACTCTCCACGCCAAGGGCAGACACACGGCCACGAGTTTGGGGCTTGGCAGGGGAGACCCCGACCCGTGGCAGCAGCTCCTCGTGCCCGCACATGCACCAGGGAAGGGGGGAGTGGTGTCCAGGGGTGAAACACGACCCTACGTACACGCCACATTCCTACACGCTACTCGGGGTGCGGGTGAGAGGTCGGGAAATGGGATTAGACCCTGAGTCCCCAATTATTTCCAGGCACATGCTCTGCCAGAGCTGGCCGAGGGGCCCCTCGAGCCTGGCTCCAGCAGGTTCTCTAGTATTGCTCACCAAGGGAGATACGTGGTACCTCCAGTGCAGCCGCGGCCACGCCGGTGGAAATCTGCACCCTGTGCTTTAAGAGTTACCATGACTTTCATGGAAATAATACAGCCTTGATCAGGGTAAAAGACTAGTGGAGGTCTTTAGCCCAATCTTAGAGGTTTGCTTCTACAGCACGGACAGCTACGGACAGCTACGACTCCGACAGACATAAATAGGTACTGTTAAAGTGACAATGCAGTGTCTCAGTTATCCGAGCGTTATCCCTACTGCTGTTAGGGGAGAGGTTCGGAGCGGTGGGGGGAGAGCTGGGGTGTGACGGAGGCTGCGGGTGGGACAGCTCCAGCTCCACCTGGAAATGCAGGGAGAAGCCAAAAGACACTGTGAGCTTTACTCGACAGGCGGTTTTATGGCATGCAAGGAAACTCCTACGACAACACTTTGTACAGAGCCCACGGCGTCTCCAGTCCCACCGTGGTGCCTTGGAGAACAAGTAAAGCTACGAGTCTGCTTGGAGGGGAGGGGGTGCGTGGGTGTGTGAGTGTGTGCAGAGAGAGGGAGGGATTGGGTGAGGAAACGTCCTGTTTTGCTGAAACCAAGCTCTTGGGCAAACCTCCTTCCCTCTACCGCTGCCCGGCCTCGCGGATGCGGCAGGCCACGGCCGTGATGAGCGCGGCGCCTTTGCCGCTGCCGTCTTCCGACTGCAGGAAGGTCACTTCGCACTTGGGGGACAACTGCTTCACTGTCTCGTGCATGACGGTGGAGAAGCTGCAGGGCAAGGGGAGGGAGAGGTTCTGAATTAACCGGCCATGGGATGAAGGTGTCAGTCCCAACCCCTTCGCTGCCTTGCACAGAGCCTCAAAGAGCAACGCAGACCCCAAGGAGAAGGATGGATGGATGGATGGATGGATGGATGGATGGATGGATGGATGGATGGATGGATGAAGCTTGGAAAGCCCAAGTCTCCACACGTCAGCCCAAGCCCATAGTTACAACACAACCATGCTGTGCCTTCACTCAGGACTAAACCCAGCTGCTTCTCGAGTCCCACCAAGCCCTGGGAGCACTAATGAGCCTCAACAGCTCTGACCAGCCCCATCTGGGGGGGGGTCTTCAGAGTCTCCCTTTGCCCACAGGCTCTTGAGCCCTATTTAAGCTCAGCCCAGTGCTTTAGTCCCTGTCTGAGCCCCCCTGCCCAGTAACACCAGCCGCCACCTCTGGCACAGGCAAGTTTTTGTGTGGCCATGAACCTTCGTGGCTGGTTAGAGCTGCCTCATCCCCATCGCTTAGAGTCCTGGCCAAACCTGGCCACCGTGTCTGGGTCAGGTCCAGTGGGACTGGAGGAGCCCCTGCTGCGTTACCCGTCTTGGTGCCCTGTCCTTAAGGGAGCAGCTGACTCTTGCTGGGCCTCAAGTTTGGGTCAGAGCTCCCGGCAGCCCTCGAGCCCCTGAAACACCTCAAATCCTCCCCCTTTATCCCCTGAACCTTCCCCCTGAGCCCCCCCGACTGCCCAAGGTGGGCAGGTGCCCCGGGGCAGCCCCCTTGGAGCACAACCAGAGCCACTCACTGAGGGTGCAGCTTGTAGAGCGTCCCGTCCACGCCGACCGTGATTTTGAGGAAGTCCAGCCCGCGGTTCTCGCGGATCTTGTCCACCACGGCGGCCATGCCGGCGCCGCAGAGCTGGGCCGCGCGCCGCGCCACCACCGTGCACACCTCCTTCACAATGATGCTGTCGTCGCACGTGGACTCCAGGCCCAGGTGCTGCAGGATGGAGCGCACCTGGAGCAGGGCCAGGCAGTCGCTGGGGGGACACGGGGATGGGCAGCGTTAGGAGATGGAGCACCCGGCATGTGTGGCTTCCCCTTCCTGATCTACATCCTGCAGAGCCCAGGGACTCGTGGCTTGGGTGGCAGTGGCTGGGGGGACTCCACAGCCCCTCTTCAATCTCAGCTTTCAGACCTACACGTGGCCTGGTGTAACATCCTAATCGGGGAGGCTATTTCAGGACAAAGCCATCGGAGTGTGACACCCCTGTAACCCAGGGCCCCTCTCTGCCCAGGGCAGAGGATAAAGAGCCATCTGTGCTGCCAGCCCCAGACAGCCTCCTTGTCTCTCCACACTGGCGCTGCCAGAACCACGTGGGGTCTGCTGATTTATCTGTGTGGGACCATCCTGCATCACCCTGGCTCCAGACCAAGCATGTGGAACTTCTCCCAGCAGCCCTGGGGGCTCTCTCCCCACATTCCATCCCTGCTCAGATTGGCAGCTGGTGCTCACTCGCCTGTTGGACCTCACCTCTCTATCTGGGACAGGAACTTGGTCTCAAAGATCCCTCTGGTCTTCAGCCTCTCTGAGATCCGTCCCCGGAAGAGCAGCCCTTTCTTGGTGAAATCCATCAGGATGTTGCGGACGATTTCCCCCAGGTACATCCCACTGATCATCTTCTCAAACCTGGGAATGAGAGGACGAGGCTGGACATCAGGACAGGAAGGGACACCGGGTCTGGATGGGGATTCCAGCTCTGCCAGGTGCCTTCAGTACAATCCTTCCAGCAAGCCCAGCAGCACGGCCCCCACCCACGGGCAGGGGACAAGGGACACACCGGCGTGTCCCAACGCCAGGCTCTGCCCTGCTCGTCATCCCCTGGATCCACCAAGGGGCTGGTGGGGCAGAACTGCTCCTGGACCCGCTGTCTCATCGGGGTCCCTTCCAGCCCCCAAAGCCACCACCCACCTCTGCTTCCCGGGGTTGAGGGACAGCTCATCCACTGCCAGGTCGAACTCCGTCCGAATGTCATCCAGGCACCCGCTGTCCCCGAAGGCCCCCCACTCCATGTTGACACACATCCTGCCCTCGTCCCCTTCCACCAGCTCCACATTCCTCATCTCCTCCATGTAGCAGGCGTTGCTGCCCGTGCCTGTGGAGAGGAGCGGGATCAGAGCCCTGGGACACCTCCCGTGCCCCACGGGGCAGGTGTGGGACCACAGACCAGGAGCTCCCTAAGGAGGTTTCAGTTCTCACCGACAATCAGCCCAACTTCACAGTAGGGATCCTCGTACCCACAGGTCATCATGGTGCCAACTGTGTCATTGACCACTGCCACCACGTCCAGGTCAAATTCCTGCAGAGGGATGGATTGCACGAGTTATTTCCTGGAGGACCTGGAATTCCTGCTAAGTCTGCTCCCATGGCTGGGAAAGGACCTGTCTGTCTGTTGAGTATGGGAGTCATAGAGCCACAGAATCATGGAATGGTTTGGGTGGAAAGGAACCTTAAAGTCCATCCAGTGCCACCCCTGCCATGGACACCTTCCACTCCCAGGCTGCTCCAAGCCCCAATGTCCAGCCTGGCCTTGGGCACTTTCAGGGATCCAGGGGCAGCCCCAGCTGCTCTGGGCACCCTGTGCCAGGGCCTGCCCACCCTACAGGGAGGAATTTCTTTCTGACATCCAACCTAAATCTCTCCTCTTTTAATTTAAAACTGTTCTCCCTTGTCCTCCATGACCATGGACCTCCACAGACATGGAGGCACCCACGGACTTCCCACAGCCCCACCTGTCTGCAGGTAGGGCTCAGACCTCAAACACCTCCAGCTGCCGAGGGGCTGGGTCAGCCCTGCCAGGAGCAGCAGCCCCTGGGCAGGAGCTCGGAGTGGTCTGTGCCGAGGAAATGAGCTGGTGTCTCCTGAGCTCAGGGCCAGACAAGTCTGCTCTAGCCCTGGCCAGGGGCCAGCCTGTAGCTCCAGGGTCTGAAAATCCAACCTCAAGTGATGAGTAAGGGCGACTGTGAAAATTCTGACACTCATTAGCCCTGAGCTCAGCCCAGTAATTTGTTTTACAGGTCAATTAATGATGCTAAAGACAGTCAGGATGTGGGAGCAGCCGCCGGCTTCTCCCAGCCCCATGGCTGCTCACCTCTCTCCTGTGAATGGCCTCCTTCAGCAGGCCCACCACGTCCTCCCCCTCGCAGCCTGTCGCCTTGAAACCTTTTGTCCACTTCAGGAGAATTCCCTGTTGTGGAAAAAACCCCCAGTGAGTCCCCCTCAATACCAGGTGGGAGGGACAGCCAGGTACCAGCCAGGGGTGCTGCCAGGAGGGGTTGGGTTACCTCATCCAGGTTGTTCTGCTGGCAGGGGAAGGAGAACGTGAACCCGAGCGGGAGCGATACGCCCTTCATTCCCATGTACTCCAGGAAGTCGGAGATGCAGTGGACAATGTGGTCAAAGAGCTGGATGGGCAAAGCCAAAGGGAGAAGTTACCACCACAGCCAGAGCCCAGCTGGAAGCCAGCCTGCCCAAACTGCTGGGGATTCCAACCCATTCCCAGGCCTGCTGGAATGTTCAAATCACTCCCAGGACTTTGAACAGAGCAGGACACGGCTCAGCTGCGCTGTGGGAGGTGAGCAACCCCAAAAAGCTCGGTTTCACCCTCCTCCTCACCCACGACGTGGCCAAATCCCTGTGTTATCTCCACCTCACAGGTCCCAGGAGGGGAAGGGGCCAGCAGGGAGGTGACAGAGGAATCCGGTCCCTCTGCAAGGGATCCCCACAGCCCTCCAGCCCAGTCTGCTGGAGATACTCCCAGTCCCCAAGCATCGCCTGGAGTGGTTTGCAAAACTCTTTCCAAATGTGTCTCCGGAAACGTCTCTCAGCGGTAGTGTTGTGGTTTCCCTATCTGGGAAACGGGGATGATGCTTATCTGCCCTTGTGGAGTGTGTGGGATTCAGGGAGGTTCAGTCATGTCTGGGAATAACACCATTTCTAACCAAAAAACAGTCTCCAGCTTCCCAAATGCCAGAGCCTTGGGCAGAACTCGCTGCTCCAAGGGTAGGAGAGCACCAGCCCTCCCCACTCCTGGTTTTGCTCCCTGGAGAGGCAAGACCAGCTCCGTGGTCAGCCCTGCTCCAGCCACCCTGGGGAAGAAGCCCCTTTCCCCTCTCCATGTGCCCATCCTGACCTCCTCTCCCGTGCCCTGCATGATCTCCACAGGGATGGAGTAGATCTTGTTGTGCATCTCCACCCCGCGCCGCATCCCGTTCCTGACGCGCACCAGCAGCACGCGGAAGTTGGTTCCTCCCAGGTCCAGGGCGAGGAAATCTCCCTTTTCTGCAACCCGAGAGAGGATCATCAGGAGAGATCCCAGCACGGGGCATCCAGGATGTGGCACAGAGCAGACAAGAATCTGCCCCTTCCAGGGAGAGGGATGGAAACAGAGACGTAGCTGGGGATACAGGTAGGAACAGAGGGTGCAGGTAGGAAGGAGATGGAGAGGTTTGCTCCAGACTTGGGGTGATGCTTCAAATCATAAACCTGAGCTGGAAGGGACCCACAAGGATCACTGAAGTCCAGCTCTCGGCCCTGCGCAGGACCTGCACAAGCTTCTAGCCAAGGTCAGGCGCTCGCCCAAGCCACAGGCAGAACCAGGAACACAACCCAGGATGAGGGTGGGGAGAATCCCATGGCGGGGAAAACCACAGACAGAGCCAGGCTTTGTGTTAAGTCAGGTGCAGAACGTCCCAGAGGCTCAGTGCTCTGCCCAGTATCAAACTGGAGGTTTATGCCACTCCCACCACAAAGAGGAACCGGCCACAGCAAAGGAGCCAGCCTCTCCCAAGGACACAGGACATCCATGGGCTCAGAGACAGAGATTTTACACAGGACACATCACCTGTTCCATCGGGAGTGGAGCACACGTAGGTGGGCAGCATTTTCACCGTCGCCTCCGCGTGCGTCTCCTTGCCCAGCCCCTTCTCCATCTCTATCCTCATCCTTCCCTTCACCTCCAGCAGCTGCTCGTGGCTCAGCTTCAGGGGCTCCAGGATCTTCTGCCGGGCCTTGTGCTGTGCAGCCAGCCTGTAGGCCACTGCTGTCACCATGGCCGCCCCTTTGCCGCTCCCGTCCTCCGAGCGGATGAACCGGATCTCGCAGTCTGGCAGCAGCTTCCGCACAGTCTTGTGGAGACGACGGGCAAAGCTGTGGAGGAGGAGGAAGGGGGACCCGAGTGTGACCCTCTGGGGACCCCCTGGCATCCAAATGAGGTGCCCAAGGGAATATTTGGAGATACTTCTCGTGTGCCAAGCTGTACCCACTGCTGGCAGCAGCAGATCCCTCTCTGTGTCCCTGTCCCCACCGTGCCCCAGACCCCTGTCCCTGTCTCTGGACTCACTGCGGGTGTTTCTTGTAGACGGAGCCGTCCACGCCGACGGTGGAGCGCAGCCGCTCCACGCCCTTGTTGTCCTTGATGCGGCGCAGCACCGCGGCCAGCGTGGCCCCGCACAGGCTGGCCGAGCGCGTGGACACGATCTGGCAGATGCGCAGCGTGGCCAGGCAGTCCTCGTGCGACGGCTCCAGGCCCAGCTTGCTCAGGATCTCGTGGGCTTTCTGCAGCCCCTCCTTCTCCCTGGAAGGACAAAGAGGGGTTCATGCCAGGGAATCCAACTGTTGCTGTGTGATGGTCTGGGTTTGGTCAGTGATGGTCCATCCACGGATGTTGGGAGATGGAAACCCCCTGGATCCTACTTACTTCTCAATGGCAGAGACAAATCTGGTCTCAAAATGGCCAGTGGTGAGCAGATCCGGTGTGAGCCTTCCCCCAAACAACAGCCCTTCCTTGGCCATCTTCACCAGGATGAGTCTGACCAGCTCCCCCATGTACATCCCGCTGATCATCTTCTCAAACCTGCCCATGGGGAGGCACGAGATAGAATCAGGGAATGGTTTGGGCTGGAAAGGCCCTCTAAGGTTATCAAGTCCAACCATTCCCCAGCACTGCCAAGGCCACCAGTAACCCATGTCCCAAGTGCCACATCCACACAGGTGTTAAATCCCTCCAGAGACGGTGACACCACCACTGCCCTGGGCAGCCTATGCCACACCTGACCGCCTTTTCCGAGCAGAAATTTTCCCTAATATCTAACCTAAACCTATCCTATCTTGCCATAAGTTCCCCCCTGAGCTTCCTTCTCTCCAGGCTAAACTATGTGTGAGTTTGGCTGCATGTGCCACAAGGTGGCCACAGGCTGACCTGAAAACCCCACTGGCAGCCTCCCCATCCCAAATGAAATCTAGGAAATCCCCTCCTAGAGCAGTTTATCCCGTCAGTGAAAATATGAAGCCATGTGGACACGACCGTCATTCTGCAAAGAGAGCTCGTGGCCACCTGAAGGGGCTCAGTCAGTTTGCAGGGACCCCCAGATCACCCTCACGCCACAGCAGCCCTGTGGGGAATGGGAGATTTGTAGGATTGGGATGTGGACATTAGGTGAGGGCGCCTGCCTGGGCTGGTGGATGACTGTGCTGGCCAGGAAGGGAACAGGAATCAGCACATTCACACGAGGGGCTCACGAGGGCAGTGGGTGGGGCAGGACCACCCCAGGTTGGGACACAGCCCTGGGCTAGGACACTGCCCCAGTTTGGGACACTGCCCTGGGATGGGACACTGCCCCTCTCTGCACCGGTGGCAGAGGACACGGTGACCCAGTTAGCTGGGATGACCTCCCCAGTCCCAGTAACGCCAGCGCTATGGGAGGACGGACAATGCTGAGCAAACCACGAGCCCGAGCCCGAGCCAAGAATCTGCTCACAATTGTTTGCCAGGGTTGAGCGAGCCCATGTCGATCTCACGGTCAAACTCGGTGCGGATGTCGTTGAGCACCCCGTCGTCGCCGAAGGCCCCCCACTCCATGTTGATGCACATCCGACCTTCGTCCCCTTCCACCAGGTCAATGTGCCTCATCTCCTCCATATAGCAGGCGTTGGTGCCGGTACCTGGCCAAGCACGGGGACAGGGTGAGCGAGGACGCTGCCTTTCCCTCATTCCCATTACCCCTCATTTCCCTTTGGCCACAGCCCAGTGCACCACAGAAAGTGAAGAACAAAGCAAACACTGGGCAATGCTGGCTTTCCAACACCGATATCGCCCTCTCCTTTTTCCCCAAAGACCCCCAAGACCTGCAAGAAGCAGGATCTCCCTCCGGAGTTCCTGAATGGATGGACCCCAGTTCTTCCCCCCTGCTGCAGCTCACCAACAATGAGGCCAACTTCACAGTTGTGGTCATCGTAGCCACAGGTCATCATGGTCCCCACGGTGTCATTCACCACGGCCACGATGTCGATGTCAAAGTCCTGAGATGGTGGAAAGGAGTGTGGGTGACCCAACACAGACAAAACAGACCGAAACATCTCCATGGAGCCAAGGTCTCCTGTCCCAGGGACCCGTGTGCCCCCATCCCGCCTGCCCAGGCTCTTACCCCTCTTTTCTTGATGGACTTGCGCAGCAGGGACACCACGTCCCTCCCCTCCACGCTGCTGCACTTGAACCCCTTCGTCCACGTCACGAGGATGCTCTGCGGGGGAACAGCAAGAGGGGAGCTTGGAGGTGACACCTGGCTCCTGCCACAAGGGACATATGGTCCTGTGGGGGAACCCCCGTTATCAGCTCACCAGCTGCGCTATCAGCCACAGCTTCCGTGTCAGATAAAGTTTATGGCCATGAAATAACGTGTGAGCTGCTCGTTGCTCCCCTGGCAGGAGGAACAGCGGTTCCCATCACCAGGTTTGATCGAGCCCTGCAGCAAAATGTGTTCACAAGCCTAAGGAATGCTCCTTGACCCATCCCTGGAGGGTGGGTGGCTTGCTGTGCCTATGGAATGCTCCTTGACCCAGCCCCATGCGGTGAGAGGCTCATTGTGCCTAAGGAATGCTCCTTGACCCGTCCCTGTGGGGTGGGGGGCTCGCAGTGCCCTGTGGCCAGAGGCACCTGGCTGGGGACTGAGCTGAGCCCCGGGGGGAGGGAAAGGACTCAATTACATTTGAAATCTCCAACCCTACAGCCACAGCGCCCTAGGGGAGGCAGACACCCGCCCCGCCTTAGAGCTGGGGAAACTGAGGCACTGAGCGACGCAGCCCGGGCGAGGTCACGGGGCACAGATGCCTCCCCTGCCGCTTCTGTGTTTTAGCATTCTTCACAGCCCCGTGGCTACCTGGAGGAAAGCACTAATGCCTCCCTGGGGCTGCGGCACAGGCGCCGTTCCCCAGCGCGGCGCCGGCTCCTGCCGGGAGGACGCGCCGGGGCTGCCGCGCTCCATGGGGGGACCCGGGCGAGGAGGGGAGCATGGGGCGAGGAGGGGAGCATGGGGCGAGGAGGGGAGCATGGGGCGAGGAGGGGAGCATGGGGCGAGGAGCATCGGGCGAGGAGGGGAGCATGGGGCGAGGAGGGGAGCATCGGGCGAGGAGGGGAGCATGGGGCGAGGAGGGGAGCATCGGGCAAGGAGCATCGGGCGAGGAGGGGAGCATCGGGCGAGGAGGGGAGCATGGGGCGAGGAGGGGAGCATCGGGCGAGGAGCATCGGGCGAGGAGGGGAGCATGGGGCGAGGAGAGGAGCATGGGGCGAGGAGGGGAGCATCGGGCGAGGAGCATGGGGCGAGGAGGGGAGCATGGGGCGAGGAGCATCGCATCGCCCCCTCCCGCAGCCAGCAGCGCCGGGTGGGTGCGGCGGGGGCCACTCGCCTCGCTGGGCTCGGGGATGTTTGGTCTCCCGGCGAGGTCACAGCTCCCGGCAGAGCTGACAGTGACAGCGACAGCGACAGCCATCGGTGCCCGGGGCTGGTGGAGGGGGACAGGGACCCCCCTCCCCGCACCGGCTGCACGGGGGGATGTGATGCTCGGCACGTCTGGAGCTCTGGTGCAGGCAGGGAAAAGCTGCTCTCCGTGGAGGCATCCCACGGGAACGTCACCTCCCAAACCCCTGCAGTTCCTGGGACACGTCCCTCGCTCCGCCAGCACCGCGCCCTGCTGGCACACACCGTGACCCTGGGCCACGAGGACCCCGTCAAAGCTCACAGATGGGTGGTGGCTGAGAAACCCTTCAGATAAATCAGGTGAAATCCAGAAATCCAGGATGGGGAGGGGCTCTGGCACGGGGTGTCCAGAGAAGCTGTGGCTGCCCTGTCCCTGGAAGTGTCCAAGGCCAGGTTGGACAGGGCTTGGAGCACCCTGGGACAGCAGAAGGTGTCCCTGCCCAAGGCAGGGTGGTGGCACTCTGAATGTCCTTAAGGTCCCTTCCAAACCAAACCACTCCAGGCTCCTATGAAAACCTGGCCAGGTGTGTTTAAAACGGGAGATCCACCACCACTTATTGTCATCACACAGCTTTAAAAATGGCAACCTGGCACACATCCTTAGCAAACATTTGTTTTTCCTTTAAACAGTGTGTTTGGAGAAGATGACAAGCAACGGGGTTATTGGGAAGTGATGCCAAGCTCTGCATTCCCTGAAGGAATGTTCCATCCTTTCTGTCCCTGATCCTGCAGCCACTGAGTCATTGCACCAACAAAAAATATTCATAAAAATAAAAGGACAGTGCTGTTCTTAAGCTCCTCTCACCCAGAGCTTGGGAAACGGCTTTACAGGAATGAGAGATGTGGCCCTTCAGGAAAGGTCACATGGCCCAAAATCAATGAGCCTAATTAAAAGCCTGAGCTAAATTGGTGTGGAACCCACAGCGAGAGTTCAGCCCCTCACCCACCTCATCCAGCTTGGTCTGGTGACACGGGAAGGAGAAGGTGAAGCCAAGGGGGAGTTTCTTGTCTTTGATTTGCAGCTTGTCCAGGAAGTTGGCCAAACACTCTGCAATGTGGTCGAAAAGCTGGAAGAAGGTAAAGAGTGGGACCTCAGCTGGCTGCCCACTCGGAGGGGACGCTGTGCCCGCATCCCTGCCCGCCCTCACTCATCGCCGCGCTGGCTGCCAGGAGCTCCCAGCACAAGATCCAGCAGGATCCCCTGGCCCAGGCAGTGACGGGATGGCCACTCCTGCTCCAGCCCCAGGACACATCAGGGACTCTCCCAGGACCCACCTGCACCCCACTGCCACGCATGAGCTCCTCGGGGATGGCGTAGATCTGGTTCTCCATCTCCACCTTCTGCAGCCCGTTGTCCGACACCTTCACCCTCAGCACGCGGAAGTTGGTGCCACCAAGGTCCAGCGCCAGGAAATCCCCATCCTCTGTGGGATCAGGACAAGGACAACCCGTTAACTCGGAGGGTCCTCTGTCCACACCACGCCAGAGCCCTGAGGTAACCAGCCCCCTCCCAGGTACAAGGATAAGGTCTGATTTTTTTAATATATTTCATTATTTTATTCATTACTATAGTTTTTGATATTTTATTGGAGCAGTCACTGTATTCCCTGCCCCTCCTCTGCCCCCTGGCACCCCACAGCCAATGGAGGATCAATACACCATCACTGAGCCAGATCCAGATGCCTTGGGGAGGGAGGATAAATCCCACCAGCCCAGCCCGGAAAAGCCCATGCCCAAACCAACAGGGATGCCAGGGAAGATGAGCTCAAGCCTCAGGTGTTGGGATTTGGTTAGAGGATCAGGGACATGGATCATTGATAGAATTATGGGATCAATAAAAGAACTATACAAGCAATAGGCCTGCAAGCAAAAGGCCTTTGTGTGAGAAAAACTCTCCATGAGAAAATCCCTGTGTGAAAAAAACAGGGCTGGGAACAAAGAGGGAGTTTTGAAGATTTACAGCTGTGTAGATAAGACCCGGAGAAGGGGAGGTGAACTCTGAATTCTTTTAATCATAACATAACTGTAGAAGCTTGCCAATGTAAGTCCAATTATGTAGAAGCAGAAATGCGCTTTGATAAGTTTTAAGGCACTTAAGAGTTACCAAGCTGGTATTCTATAGAAGTGCCTCTGGATTGCTAATAAACGGAGCTTGCTCTTATCAACCACATTGGTTTGGGACTGCAATTTCTCCCCCCGCCAGAGTCGTCGGACTCTTTTTCATTTCCAACACTCAGGCTCCAAAAGGAAGAAGGCAGCAAGCCACTCCTGACCCTACTGATGCTTGTGGAAGCTCCTAAACCTCCATCCTCAGGGGTTAAACCCTGATGGCAGCTGTGGCAACACTGGAGCTCGGCTAAGTTGTTGATATACTCAAAAGACCCTCGTGTTCAGGTTCAGCCTCCCCAGCCCGGGCCGAGCTCGCTGCCCTGCGAATCCCAGGAATCCCACACTCTCCCGGCATGCAGCTGCAACACGGGACGTGGCAGCAGGAAACCAGGGAGGGAGAAGCTCCAAAAGCCCTCTGGGCCCTCACTGCTGCCTTCCCCAGGAGAGCTGGGACCCGGCTTCTGGCAAGGGGAGCCCCAAGGGCTGAGCCCGGAGTGTCCCCTCGCGTTTGTTTTCAAGGCAGCTCGCTGCACTCGGGAGCCGGGCAGCGGGAAAAGCGCCCAGCTGGCTGTTTTAGTGGGGAGAGGGCCGGGGAAAGCCCTCTATCAGCACTGTTGGAGTCCTGAATGCATTAAATGTGCTGTGCTGGCTCCCCTGGGCCGATCCCGGCGCCCGGGGGCCGCTTTGTGCGGTACAAAGGGGCCACAGTTGGAACAAAACCCGCGGGTCATTAGTATGCACACGCCAGTGTGCATCTCCAGTGACTCCAGCTGAAAAGGCAGCTCTGGTCCCAGCCCGTGGGGCTCCATCTGGCCTGGCGGCTTTCCTGGGCTGACCCTCCGAGGGCTCGGGGCGAGGGAACGGGGCACGGGAGCGACTGGGAGCTGGAGCAGCTCTATAGAGGTGGAAAAGGGCCATGGAAAGCAGTTGCTGCGCTCCAAGGAGATGAGGAATGAATGAGAGGGCTCCAAGGTCATGTGTGGCTGCAGCGGGATCGGAGATGGGGATGGAGAATGGGGAGGGCACTTGGGGGGCCAGGACATCACCGAAAGAGGGGTCAGTGCATTACCCAAGAGGGGTCAGGGCATCCCATCCCCCCAGGGGGGTCAGAGCACAGAGCCATCAGAGCCCTGAGCTCCTGCGCTGCCTCAGTCCATCCCTGGGTGCTCCTTTCTCCTCCTCCCCTTGACCCTTTGCAGTGATGAGCTTTAGGCCAGTTTGGCAGCTCATTTCGCAGCCTGTCTGCCAGCCACGGGGCATGCCATGGCTCTTCACATGGAAAACACACCAGGAAAACCTTGGAGAAGCTCCCGACTGCCCCGCTGTCCCTGGTGAGCCCACCATGGGCACCACCCTCAGCCACAGCAGGGCAGAGCTGGATGTGGTGCCCGGCTGGGCAGCGCTGGCACCGCGTCCTGCCCCTCACACGGGTCACTGTGCTCCCGCTTCCCTGGCCATCGGCACTGAGGCCGTTCTGCTCATTAGCAGAGCATGGAGAACACCTCAGGGGGGCTGATAAATGTGCCAGGGATAAGGGCACTGGAGCCAAGAGGGTCACAGGTTGCTGAACTCCTTGGAGGTAACGCAGGGAACCCAGGAGGATCCCAAAAAAGGGGCTGAGGAGCCCGGATGGGGCCGTCCTTCTGTCCTGCCCAGCCTCACACACCTGGTGCTTCGGCCAAGCCACCCCGTGGGGTTCATGGCCCCGGAGCCGTGTGGGACCAGCTCTGCTCTGCCCTCACCACGGAGCCCCAGCGGGACCCAAACACCGCCCAACACCCCCTCAGCACCACAGGAGGAGCACAAGCATTTCGGGGGGAATTCCTGGGTGGATCAGCCTAGCAGGAGGAAAAAGGCAGCAAACTCTCCCTTGGAAAATTCCCAGCCATCCTGGGAACGCGTGATAGGCTCCATGGGCCGGCACCAGGTCCGGGCACTGCCCCCCATTTGGGCTCCCAGGTCCTGTGATAAGGTATCAGTGCTGGTGCTGAGCCCACAAGCCAAACAGGGAGGGCAAACACAGAGCCCTGATTCCAGGGGCTGTTTGCCCTCGGCAAAGGGTGAGAGTTGAGTGCCTGGAAAACCCGCTGTGCTCCTGGGAAGAGCAGGCAGGGCAGAGCAGCGTGGCCAGGGGACCAGGGCAGCGAGTGTGGGATCACGTCCCAGCACCTCAGAGATCCCTCCTCGAGGCTTCCAGCCGACCGCAATTCCGCTGCGTAGGAATCCTCCGGCAAATCGGATTAATGAAAAATAAGAGGAAGAGGAAGGGCTGGGAGACACAGACTCCAGGGAGATGCAGGAGAAGGTGGAGGCACAGACTCAAGCACTTCCCACTGCCACGCCCTGGCAGGCCCTCCCTCCTTCCAGCTAATTCATGGAATCAGGGAATGGTTGGGGCTGGAAGGGACCCTAAGGACCTTTCAGTTCCACTCCCCTGCCCTTTCACTGGACTAGGCCCTATGGCCCATCCAGCCTGGCCTTGAACACTTCAGGGATGGGGCAGACATGGCTTCTTTGGGAAACTTTGCTGGGAATGCAATAAATCCCCAACCACGGGACTTTGGACATGAAAACATCAATTTTTGTCAAGCCTTTGAAGCCTGTGTGCCACATGAGCTGGTTTTCCTGCAGAGGAAGGTTATTGGCAGGAGCTGAGCCCACCAGCCAAGGGAAAGGTGTTGCCAAGAGCCATCCTTCAGATTTCCAGGGATTTGACCCCCAAGTCCTGCAGCATCCTCCTGAAAGCTCCTGGCTGGGGTTATCAGCTGCTGGGGCTTAACAGACGATGCACCACAAGATCCTTGTGTCAACACCAGTGTGGAAGAGGAAACCTGGTGACCCCAGAAAAGCCTGGAAAAACCAGGAATGGAGCAGGGAGGAGGGTGTTGGTTGCACTGAGCAGGGAGAGCCCTTGGGAGAGACACGGGGGGCTCCAAGGAGCTTATTTGGGATCCCTATCACCTCGCTGCCAGCACGGCATGGTGGTGTTCCAGTGGGTGCCAGAGCTGAGCAAAGCAAGGAAAGTTGTTTTTAGAAGAGTTTCTGCTTCCAAAGCAGAATTCCCCCCTCTTATCACACCACACTGGAATGGCAAAGCCACCGAGAGCCGGGAGCCAGGGCTGTGTTTTGGCTTAACCTGCAGATGTGACCTTGTATTTCCATAAGCGCCTCTCATCCTCCTGGATCCCGGGAGCTGCGCATTAAACGGGGTCTAATCCCAGAGCAGAGCCGTGGGTGCTGCAGCGGGGGACAGGGATGGACACGGGTGCTGCAGGAGGAGGGGAGGGAGGACGGAGACACTCCACAGGAGGGTGGTTGGGAGCCCTGAGGAACCAGCACTGGGTAGGAGCATGGCAGGAGCAGAGGAACAACACGACCTTGGACTGGGAGCAGCTGCTGCTGCCTGGGGACAGTGGGAGCGGGGCTTGGTGCCCAGCCCAGGCCAGACTTTGCCCAGGAGCTTTAAAAAGAGGGAAGAAGGAAGGACGTAGCCCTGGGCATTGAGCTCCTCCCAAGCTGTTGCCACACCATCTGTGCCAGGACACCAAGCCCCCAACCCTGAGTGCCACCTTCCAGCCCCCTCTCCAAAACCCAAGAGACATTGATGCCACTCAGAAGCTGGATCCAGCTCGAGCTGGACAGGGAATCCCAGCTTAGTTCCCTGGGATTTGCTCAAAACTCCCACATTTTCCAGCCCCCCTGGGCAGCTGCAGTGCTGTGACTGCCCCAGCATCCCTCTCATGTGACATTTTCCATGCTGCTGTTCCCCTTTTCTCCCTCTCCCGGGTGAAAAATGCCAGCTGGGACACTGGAGAAGCTGGATACAGGGAAGGGTGCCAAGGATCTGTCTTGTAAGGGCATGGGGAGGGATTGCTCCTTCTCCTGACAGCGGGTCAGGGTGCTGGAAGTGCTGACACATGCTCCACCAGCACCCAGCACCTTTGGCTGCACCAGTTCCCATGCCCAGGGGCGGCTCCTGGCTATCCCTGTAATTAAAAATATTCTCCAACATTTAAATAGATTGGAATCTCGATCCTGGGGCAGGCAGCCAGGTCCAGCTTTTGGGTGTAGGTGCAGGTGGAGGGGCTGAGATCAGGGGATGCTTTAAGGATTAGAGGGGCTCATAAGGAAGGTGGAGACAGACTTTTAGCAGGGGTGTAGTGAGAGGACACGGGAATGGTTTTGAACTGAAAAAGGGGAGATTTAAGTTGGATATTATTAGGAAGGAATTCCTGCCTGTGAGGGGGGTGAGGCCCTGGCACAGGGTGCCCAGAGCAGCTGTGGCTGCCCCTGGATCCCTGGAAGTGCCCAAGGCCAGGCTGGATGGGGCTTGGAGCAGCCTGGGACAGTGGAAGGTGTCCCTGCCCATGGCAGGGGTGGCACTGGGTAGAATTTAAGGTCCCCTCCAACCCAAACCATTCCATGATTCCTGTTTCTCCCCAGGGACACGGGAGATGCCACCACCATCCCCAGACTCACTGAGACATTACCAGCAAACACCCAGCAGTGCCCAGTGCTGCAGAGACCTTCTGTCACCAACTCCCTGGCAGGAAGGTGCAGCAAGGGGAGTCAGGCTCTGCTCCCAGGGAACGGGGACAGGACAAGAGGAAACGGCCTCAAGATGTGCCAAGGGAGGTTCAGGTTGGATACTGGGGAAATTCCTTCATGGAAAGGGCTGTCCAGCCCTGGCACAGACTGCCCAGGGCCCTGGTGGAGTCCCCATCCCTGCAGGGATTTAACAGCTGTGTGGATGTGGCCCTTGGGGACATGGGTTAGTGGTGGCCTTGGCAGTGCTGGGGAGTGGCTGGATTTGACCAATGTAGAGGCTTTCCCAGCCCAAACCATTCCATGATTCTCTGATTCTGTGGTTCCATGGTTCTGTCACTTCTGTCCCTGCCTCCAGGGAGTGGACAGCCAGCAGCCATCAGGGATTTGGGCTCTGTCCCTCTTCGTCCACCTCTCTGCTGGTGACAGCAGCCTCTGCCACTGAGGGTTCGCACAGATCCCTGTGTAGGTGCCAGCACCAGAGCAGCCCCAACTCCAAGCAACTCCATCCAGTACAACCAACCATCCCTGGGGCCCTTTCCAGGGCTGCTGCCAGCCCAGGTGTGGAACTGGAGCAGCCTCAGCTGCTCAGAGCTCTGTCCCTCCTTCCCTTCAGCAGCCAGGACTGCTCCAAGCACTTGGTGGGCCCCAGGTACACTGAGGGCAAGGGGTGATTCCCGCAGGGATGGAGACAAGCTCCTTCCCAAAACAGCGGGCTGGGAGAGGGAACAAGGAGCTTTCCCCCATGGATGCCTGAGGGAGCAGCTCTTTGGGCTGAGAGGAGGATGTGCCTGGCCGGAGCGTGCCGAGGGCAGCGCGGCCCTGCCGGCACGGGGAGAGGCAGAAAGGCCACATTGTGAGCACTGGAGAGCCCCTGCTCCTGCCGGGGCCCTGGTGGCTCTCAGACAGCGCTGGCACCGCTGCCGCCTCGCTGCTAACGAAATCTGATGAGCCGGACCCGTGACTGTCTCTGTCCTGCCAGCAAGGGCACGCGAGGGTGGCTTCCCTCCCTCCCTCCCTCCCTCCCTCCCGCCAGCAGGAACTGGGAGCCCCTCCAGTCCCAGCACAGCATGGGGAACGAGGCCTGTCCCCACCCTCAGCCTGAGCAGGATGAAGCCCCAAGGACCAGCAGTGAAGGTGGCCGTGGGTGCCATCCCTGTTTTGGCAGTGCCAGGAGGACGGGTGTCCCCAGCCTTCCCTCTGCTCTCCCAGGAGCATCTCCTGTCCCACAGTACCTGTCCCGTCTGGGGTGGACCTGACGAAGGTGGGCAGCATCTTCACGGAGGCAGTGGGGTTGGTCTCTGCTCCCAGCCCCTTCTCCATCTCCTTCTCGAAACGCTGGGACACCTCCAGGAGGGTCTCATCGGAGAGCCGCATGTGGTACAGGTACTTGTCGATCTGAAAGGTGGAGATAAAGCCCAAAGGTCAGGTGGAGGGCTGGGGACGTGGGCACAGGCCCCACGACAGGCTCAGGACAGCGTCCAGCCCCTCCCACAGCTGCTGGGGGTGACACGAGGAGCAGGAGCAGGTTCTGACCCATCCCAAAGGGCAGGACATGGCAGCACCAGCACAGGGACAGCACTGCTGGAACAGCCCATCCCAGGCATCACCCACCACTGCCCTGCCCCTCTCTCCAAGGAGCTCACCAAATGCCATCCCACATCCCCTTCCCAGGCTGCTGCCAGCTTGGGAATGCCGAACCACAAGTTGCTCCTGATGCTCCACAGCATCTTCCCACTCAGTCACCTACAGACACCCAAACAGGTTGCTACAGAAGCAGGAATTCAAACTCAGGAGTGAGTCAGGAGGTCGGCAGTGGAGGTTTTCCAGGTGCAAAGCCCTTCCCATTCCACGGCATCAACGCATCTTGACCTTGACCCCCGGGGCCTCTTCCTACACCGCGGATGCTCATCAGGAATCCACTGCCCTGTCATTTCTCCACTGCTGAGATCACCTCAAGAACCAAGAGCTACTCAACACCCTCAAGCAAACCACACTGGAGTGACAGAAGTGGGAGCTGGAGTGACACAAGCAGGTGCCATGGCCGGAGAGGGAAGAAATCCACCCCCCATTCCTGGAAATCGTTACACCCTTGAGCTGGGGATATGGAGAAGCCCTTTTATAAATGGCATCAAAGCACCTTGTCTTGCCTGGGAAAGGCATGGAAAAGCTCCTCCCCGAGCCATGCATCAGCACCGCGCGTGTCCGTGCAGCCTGGCCGGAGCAGGCAGCAGGAGAGGCGGACACTGCCCGCTCCAAAATGATGCCCTGTTTCAATTAGCTTCACTTAAAATTAATTAAAGGGCAGCTGCAAGCCCTGAGAAGTCAAGAGGAAAACTCCACCCCGCGCGCTCACCTGTCTGCAGGCACGTAACACCGGGTCACCGGAACCCGGGCTCGGATTGTGCTTTATGGGGCTACGCTGGAGGAAATGGGCATTTTGTGGGTGCCTAATTGCAGCCGCCCCAGCGTGACCTCGCTCACGGATGTGCCATCCGACCCTGGGCTGGACACAACAGCCCTGCTGCGGTTTTGGCTGCCTGTGTCTCAGGCTCAGGATGCTCCAGCGCATCCTTTTTTCCCCACCCTGAGTTCTGCTGGAAATTCGGGAGCTGAGATCCCTTTGGCGAGGTCAGAGGATGGAGGAAAGCCCGGCCCAGCACATTCCAGGAGTGATGCTGCATCCCCTGGGGAGCTGCATCCTCTGGTGTGATGGGTAAAACCTCCTCCCCCCTTCTCCTGGTGCTTTCAGCTTCTGCCCAAAATCAGGAGCTGGAAGACCAGGTAGACACGAGGGAAAGGCCAAGGAGACGGAAACCTGGAGATTTCCTGGTACCAGTTGTTTACCAGCCTCTCCTTATCCAGCCCAGCAGCAGGAAGTCAAACACTCTCCTCCCTCCCCTCCTGTTTGCCTTCACCCGCTGAAAATTCCCTCCTGTGTGCTGACTCTGGTTACTGGCACCAGTAACCAGTTAACTGGTTAAGAGGTGCCTCTGGGGCTGGAGCTCACCTCCGTGCCAGCCCCAGGGTAGGAAACCTCTCCTTGAGCTGTGCCAAGGGTTATCAGTCAACACCATTGACCCAGGACAGAGGGTCCTCACCCCAGAGAAGCCGGGTGCTTTGGGAGCTCAGCTGCTCCTCAGCAGTGAAGACCCCTCACCCAAAAATCCCAGCAAAAGGAAACCATCCCGAGGCTTCACCTCCTTCCCCAGGACAGGCACCGCTTGGCACGTCCCCCATGTCCTCCAGCTCCAGCGTACCAAGAATAACCCTCAGCCCGAGGAACATAGTGACCTCCCTCTAATCTCCAAAGCCCTTTAAAACCTGGATCATCTTCTCCCAACGTAGTTATCACCCCACTTGGCAGCTAAGGCAGGTCAGGGCATGCAGCAGGACATTCCTTCCCCATTGAAACCACCCTGGCTGTGCCTTGTCCCCCCAAGGAAGAGCCACGGCCACTGTCATTCCCAAAGCTTCCCAGCCCTGTGGCCCAGCTCGTTATTCCGAGCACCCCTCAAATTGTTGCAAAGATGGGATAAAACAGGGGGAATTCAGCCTGCAGCACTGGGGTCTGAACATCTTTCAAGACAAAACACCTTCTCAGCTGCTTAATGTTTTTGAAGATCATGGAATAGTTCAGGTCAGATTGCCAATTCCAAACAAATAAAGTCACTAGGTTAGTATCCTGAAGGGGGCAATTGAATTCCTGGAAAGTTTCCAGCCTAAATAATAGTGTTTCCTGGAGGAAATCTAAACAATCTGAAGGGAGAAGGAAGGGATGGAAGCTGGGAAGCGCTGGGCATACCCCAGCCCAGGACATCGTGTTAAAGCTCCGGATCACGGAGTAGCTGTGGGTGTAATGAGCTCAATGCCACGTTTTTGAACCAAACCCCAGCAAATCCCCATCTCCTGGCTCAAGGCTGTCTCCAAGGCTCAGCTCATTTCCACGCCGGATGCTGGAGAGGTGCCCAGGGTCGCCTGTCCCGGCTGCACGGCCATCGCTGGGAAAGGTCCGCCCGCCCCGCAACTGAGGAAACCTCAACTTGCCCAATTTTTGCTGCTGTGTGACCTGAGCTGAGCAAAGCCGAGCTGAGCTTAAAGCAACCCAAAAAACAGCTTTTGATTTCCAAACTCATGGCTCTGGTGCCAGCACTGCAGCTGGACACTGTTCTACTCCTCAAGACTCCTCTGAAAGAGCCCGGACGCCAAGGGATCAGTGCTGTAGAAATATTAATTAGACTTCAAATAACTGAATTCCAAGTCAATGACATTATCCATAGAAAAGAGTTGAGGCTGTTCAGCCTAGACAAGAGAAGGCTCCAGGGAGAGCTCAGAGCCCCTTGCAGGGCCTAAAGGGGCTCTAGGAGAGCTGCAGAGGGACTGGGGACAAGGCATGGAGGGACAGGACACAGGGAATGGCTTCCACTGCCAGAGGGCAGGGCTGGATGGGATATTGGGAAGGAATTCCTCCCTGTGAGGGTGGGCAGGCCCTGGCACAGGGTGCCCAGAGCAGCTGGGGCTGCCCCTGGATCCCTGGCAGTGCCCAAGGCCAGGTTGGACGGGGCTTGGAGCAGCCTGGGACAGCGGGAGGTGTCCCTGCCCATGGCAGGGGTGGCACTGGATGGGCTTTAAGGTCCCTTCCAACCCAAACCATTCCAGGATTCTAAGAGTTCCTTGGCTCATACGCTGCCCCTGCAGGGACCCTGGGGACCCTCTCCCCATCTCCCCATCACTCAGGGACACGGGCCAGGGCTGCTGTGGCCGCTGGAAGCTGCAGCGCGACGGCGCTTCTGGCACTGCGCCAGCGCTTCCTGCCCAGCGGGAAGGGGAAGGGCCCGGGGAGCTTTGTTCCTGTGCAATAAGGTCCCAGATACATCTTTCCCATTAATGACCCCAGGTTCCGAGAAAGGGAAGTTGTTTGCCTTTTGTTTTCGTTTTACTCTGAATCCTTTTCCAGAGCCACGTGGCTGCCAGGACCTGGCTCGGGAGCACGTGTTTGCAATCCCCCAGCATCCTCCCGCTGTACTTCTCAGCTGGATGTGACTAATTCCAGCAGCTTTTTGAGCAAAAGCAGAACACTGGCAGAGGGTGGCTGCTTTCTGGGCTAGATTCTTTACCTTTTTGGCAAAAAAGCCAAACATTTGCTGTGTGTGAGATGACAGAGGAATGTTCCCATCTGGGGAAGGCTGGAACACCCCAAACCCACAGCACGCACTGTCACCCCTGGCTCCAGCGACATTTTTGCTGGGAATTACATTGTCTTTAAATTACTTCCCTCCCTACCCCAGTTTTTAACTTCAAGCACACTGTCCCTGAAGTTTTAGGGAATGCTGACTCTCTCCCCGCTTCTCTGGGAGGGGGATGCTGTGCAAGCACCAGCTGTGCTCCCACCCCACCCGAATCTGTGGTGGGACGTGACGAATTCGGGGAAAGCGAGGCAGAGGGAGCAGCAGAGGCTGCAGGATGAAGGCCTCCGGCACTGGGAAGGTTTTATTCCCTGTTCCATGTCCTCGGTCCCTGCGCTCCCCATGCCTGTCCCTGTTTCCCACCCCAGGTGACTCAGCGCAGGGAACCGGCTCGTCCCCTTCCCCGACCTCCCGTGGGTGACACAGGGGTGATGCTGGGCTGCACCCACCCTCCCCAGCCCTGGCCCTGGTGGCACCCACGTCCTTCAGCTCCTCCACGCCGAATCCAAGCCCACGTGCCCTCCCCGCCATGGCCAAGCCTCGGATGACACACGCCCGGAGTCATCCCGAACCCGGGTGAGTCAGATGTTTCCTGCTCTGCCGGTTCCTCCCCATCCTCACCCCCAGGACAGCAGCTGGATCCACGCTGGAGGTGGAGCTGGGCACCCACGGTGAGGAAGTGACACCACGGAGCACCCACCGACCCATCCTCAGGTGACCCTGCTGCCCCCCAGCCCCACAAAAACCCAGCTCAACCAGGGAAGTGCTCTGCCTCCCAGTTCTGGAACTGGAGACATCCAACTGCTCCTGTCTCCCACCGGCCCTCGAGGCACCACCCTGCCACTCGTCCTCCTTCTCCCCCATGTTGAACCCAGAAGGTCTTCGGGGCAGAGATGCCACTTGGATGTTGGATGGCAAAGCCTCACTGGCCCCAAGAATCCCCCCCGGATGGTGGGAGCATCCCACTGCGGAGGGGAAACTGAGGCTGGGTAGCTCTGATGAGGTGGAGAGGTGCGAGGGGACACGGGACAGTTTCCCGAAGGTGGGAAAAGCTGTCCCGACATTGACCTTGGCTTCTGCCGTTGACCTCGGCAGCCTCAAGGGAAGCTGTTAAGTTGGTTTTCCAGGAATTTGCCACAGGTGCCCCTCCCATATCCAGAGAGCCAGCCAGGGAGGAATCAGCCAGGTAAAACTAATCCCTTGGCAAAGGAAAAATAAAAAAAAATCCCAAACCCGAGGACAACCTGCCCCTGCTTGGGAACGGCCACAAATGCAGGAAAACCAATTCCATCCCCAGATTTTCCCTTTTGAAGGGGGATGGGGAAGAAGAGACGCTCAGCTCCCACTCCCATGGCATGACGAGGCTGAGGGAGCAGGAAGCCCAGTGTGAGCCGGCACATCCCAAGGGAACGCAGGTCAGCGGCGGCAGACTTTCAAGCTGGGATCTCAAAGGACGCTGCTGAGGTTAATTAAAGTTTGCACAATCCCTTGGGGGTTAGATAAGTCTGGACAACCCACTTTCCAAGCAGGAAAAGGGCAGGAGCTGGGGATGAAGGTAATGTGCCCCCAGATGAGTGGCAGAGCAGGTAAAGCTGCTCCATGGCAAGAATGGGAAGAAAAATCCCATTTTTGAGGCTATTTTCAAGGCCTTGAGGTGGACACAAACCACAGCTATTGGAAAAGGCACTTTTTAACCCCAGCTGAGCTCCTTTTCTCCCTGATCCAAAGGGAAAACAAAAAAACCAACCCCAACCCAACTACCAGGCTACCACCTGCAATCTTTTTCCCCCAGATTTTGTCTCAAGTAGGGGGTTTGATAGAAAGACCCAACCAAATAAATCGCAGCTTTCCAAGAATTTCACCGCCTCCATCTCCCCATGCTTTTCCCTTTGCATGGAGAGATTTATAAACCAGGAATAATTTTGACACCCAGGGTGGAAGCAGCCAGGTCGGACAGCTGGCTTTTCCCCCCTCTCCCCTTCCCTGAGCCGACCTGAGCTCCGTGCTCTCTCCCAGCTTTGCCTCACTGGGAGGATTCACAGGAATGTGTTTAAAAATATCCCAGAGAAATCCAGTTGTGGAGGCGGCCGGGAGGGCAGTGCCATCTCCCACAGCATCCCGAGCTCCGGCCGGCAGCTCCTGGATATTTTTTTTTCTCCCTCACATCTCAACAACTTTTTTAATTTGGGTTTTGGAGCCGGGAGGGAAACGAAGCCGGTTCCTGAGGCTTCGCACACCCTTCTCCCAGTGGGTAAGGAAGGCGAATTCCTTCATCCAAGCTTTCCCTCTCCATTATTCCCGGCTCCCGATAAGGAAGGCGTGAGCAGCCCGGAGCCCGGAGCCGGGCTGTGCCGCTGGCCTATTTCTGCTCGGGTTACACAACCCCTTCCCGTGGATTTGGCTGTTGCACAACCCCGGGGCCACTGGCGAGCGGAGGGAGAAGCCGAGCCCGTATTTCCTTACGGATCGCTTTGCGTTGGGAAGTTTTCCCTGCACTTTGTTGGGTTGGGGTTGGTTTTTTGTTGTTGTCGCTTTTTTTTTTTTCATGTTCTCCCTCGATTTCCTTCCTATTTAACACCGGCGAAGGGCCAACGTGGCAGGTTTCACTTCCCCGGTGTCATCTCCAGGGTTAGCCCAGGTCTCTCCAAGCATTTCCCTCATTTTTTATGGCGATATTTGCAAATCCCGACCACCTCACGCTCAGATCAGCAAATCCGGACCAGTTCCCAGTGTCAGGGATCACAGATGAGATCCTCTGCCCCGTTCCCACATGCCAGCAGAGCACTGCAGGAAGAGCCTGAGCCTCCGCACTCTCTCCCATCCAGCATTTTTTCTCCAGGAATAGTTTATTAAGCCCAGCCTAAGCGCTGTCCCGGCCAGACAAAGGCCGGCTGCTCCCCCAGCCATGGGAGAGCAGAACACTCGAGCTTTCCCGGTGCCTGAACTCAGGAACGAGGGGTGACCAACACTCCACGCATCCCAACGGGACGCTGCTGCTTGGGGCTGCAGTCTGGGAACAGGCTCGGGGAGCTCAGGACTCCGAAATTAGGGATTCAGACCCCCAAAATGAAGGGAACGGAAGACAGGAAGGTGTTTTCCATCGCTGTCAGTGCAGGGATGGGGGGAACACGCGCGGTTTGGGGTGGGGGGGGCACAGCGTGGGGAACAGGACCCGAGCTGCAAGCGGCACCTCCTGGCCCGCGCCCCGGGCTGACCCCGCTCCCCGCGGGGGCTTCGGCTCCGTGCTCTGGGAGGGGGGGGGAGCGGAGGAAGCGGCTCCCGGGGATGCTCCGCGCCCGCGGATGCTCCGCGCCGGCGGGAAGCGGCGACACGTGCTGCGCGGGGCGGCCGCGGGGTCCCGGCTCCGGCGGGGGAGAGGCACGGAGATTCCCCCCCTTCCTCCTCCTCCTCCTTCTCCTCCTCCTCCTCCCCCTCCGCCCGCCCGGCCACGCGGGGTCCCGCAGCCGCGGCACGTACCGCACGCGGCCCCGGCCTCCGCCCGCCGGCCCGGCCCGCTGCGCCCCGGTTCCCCTCCGCCCCCGGCTTATTCCACCTCCTGCTCCCTTTTAGAAAGTTTTTTTTTTCTTTTTTTCCCCTTTTTCTTCTTTTTTCCCATTTGCTTTTTTTCCCCACTTTCTCCCCTCCTTTTTGCTCTTTTTACTGCTTTCCTCTCCTTGTTGCCTTTTCTGCTTTTTTCTTTTTTCCTCCTTCCTTTTACATCCTCTTTTTTCAACTTTTTTTCCCCTCTCTTTTTTTCCTTCATTCTTCTTCCTTTCCCTCCCTTATTTCCCTTTTCCCTTTCCATCCCTTTTCTTTTTCTCTTTTCCCTCCTCACTCTCCCCTTCTCCTTTTCCTTCCGTTTTGCTTTTTTTTGTTTTTACTTTTAACCATCCTTTTTTTTCCCCTCCCTTTTTTCTCTTTTTCTTCTCCCCTTTTCCCTCCTTCCTCCCTATCTTTTTTCCCCCCCTTCGCCTTTTTCTTTCCCTTTTCCTCCTCACTTTTCCCTTTCCACCTTTCCCCCTCCCTCTCCATTTTCTTCCCTCCCCCTCCCCACTTTCACCCCCGCGGCCCCTCTGCCCCGCGCCCCCCTCACCTTCTGCGCCTGGTCATGGTTGAGCTCGGTGAAGAAGTAAGCGAGGAGGTGCGATGCGATCATGGCGGGTGCGGAGCGGAGCGCTCGGGTCGGTGCGGAGCGGAGCGCTCGGGTCGGTGCGGAGCGGAGCGGAGCGGCCCCGGCAGCGCCGCGCGCTCCCCGCGCCAATCGGGCTCATTGAGGAGGTTCCCCCGGCCGCGGTGACGTGGCCGCGCCGCCGCTCCCCATTGGCTGAGCCGCGAGGGTGTGTGCGCGGCGCGCGCGGGAGGGGCGGGGCCGCCCGCGGGGGGGAATGGGGGGGCAGTGGGGGGGGTAATGGGGGGCAATGGGGGGGCAATGGGGGGGCAGTGGGGGGACACCGGGGGGGCAATGGGGGGGCAGTGGGGAGGCACCGAGGGGGTACTGGGGGGGCACCGGGGGGGCACCGGGGAGGAATTGGGGGACACTGGGTGCACTGGAGGGGCAGTGGGGGGGGCACCGGGGGGGCATTGGGGGAGCAGTGGGGGGGGCATTGGTGGGGCACTGGAGGGGCAGTGGAGGACACACTGGAGTTGCACTGGGCGGACACTGGGGGTGCACTGGAGGGGCAGTGGGGGTGCACTGGAGGGGCAGTGGGGGGGACACTGGGGTTGATTTGGGAGGACACTGGGAGTGCACTGGGGGGACACTGGGGGTGCACTGGAGGGGCAGTGGGGGGGACACTGGGGTTGATTTGGGAGGACACTGGGGGTGCACTGGGGGGACACTGGGGGTGCACTGGAGGGGCAGTGGGGTGGACACTGGGGTTGATTTGGGAGGGAAACTGGGGGCGCACTGAGGGCAGTGGGGAGGGCAGTGGGAGGGCACTTGAGGGGTTATTGCGGGCGTTGGGGGTGCACTGGAGAGGTGAATTGGGGTGGGTACTGAGGGGGCTGGGAATGCACTGGGAATGCACTGGGAAGGGCTGAAAGTGCACTGGGAGGGCACTTGGCGTGCCTTGGGGGGCTGGGGGTGCAGTGGAGGGGTGAATTGGGGGGCACTGGGGGAGCCCTGGGGGTGCATTGGGGCGGGCACGGGGGCCCGGGGGTGCTCTGGGAGGGTGTATTGGGGGTGCACTGGAAGGATTGGGGGGGTACTGGGAGGGCTGGGGGTTGCACTGGGGGGGGCACTGAGGGTGCAGTTGGGGGGTGCACTGGGAACAGTGGGGGGCTGGGTTATACCAGGGGTTCTGGGCATGCAGTGGGGGTTACTGGGAGGGTCTATCGGGGGTGCCCCGGGGGGCCGTGAGTGCACCGAGCAGGGGTGAATTGCGGGGTGCTGGGCGGGTGTATTGGGGGTGCACTGAGGAGGGCTGGGGGTGCAGAGAGGGTGCACTGGAGTGGTGAACTGGGGATGCACTGAAGGGGCTGGGGGTGCATGGGGGGTTGCACTGGGGTATATTGGGGTTGCACCGGGGGTGCTTTTGGGGGGTTGGGGTTGGACCGGAGGGTGAATTAGGCTGTATTGGGCCTGTATGGGGGTCATGCATTGGGGAGGTGCACGGCGGGTGCACTGGGGGGCTGCGGGTGCCCTGGGGGTGCCATTGGAGGTGCATGGGGGGGATACTGGAGGTTGGGGGTGCACTGGGGGGCGGGGGTCCATTGGAGGTCCATTGGGGTGCAGTGAGGGTGACCAGTGGGGGTCTACTGGGGGGTTGTATTTGGGGTGCTCTGGGGGTGCATCACGCGTGTGCCGCAGCCCGTGTCCGTGCCCGCAGCCCGTGTCCGTGCCCGCAGCCCGTGCCCGTGCCCGCAGCCGCCGCTCCCGCCCCGGTGTGCCCGGTGCTGTCACATGCGTGTGAACGTGCGCGGCCCTGTGCACCCGTCAGGTCGCATCCATCACCCCGCGGCCCGTGGCGCTCGCTCCGACGCCCGCGTGTCCCGCTCCCCGTGCGCAGCCACGGACGGCGGGGGGTGCCCGCTGCGCCCCGAAAACCTTGGGAAGCATCGTTTGGAAGCATCACCGGGGCTGGGATCTGCCTCCCACCACCCCGCCTTCCGCCTCGCCTCCATTCCAGCTCCATCCCGGCTCCATCCCCGAGTCCGAGGGCCACAGCCGGGCGTTGGTGGCCCAGAGCCCTACGAGGGCCGCGGCACGTCCTGGCCCTCCGGAGCGGCTCCCGCTCCCCGCTCCCAGCAGAGCCGGTCCCAGCAGCCCTGGGGCAGGAGTTACCCAACCCGTCTGCCCGCTCCCGCCGCTTTCCCAACCAGTTCGGAGCGGCTCCGGCTCTTCTTGCCTTCAGCCTCTCAAGAGTCCTTTCTACGCGGCCATTTACATCATTTTGGTGTTTTTGCTCAAGGAATTGTAACTCCGTTTCAAAGGAAAGAGGGGGAGAAGCAACCAAAGCCAGAACCGAGCCAATCCTGCTACCAGACACCTTTTCCTGGAGGATCCAGTCCCGCTGGACCCACCATGAATCTGTCAGGCATTCCAGTTAAATCCCCAGATCATGACCTGATGCATTTTAGGATTTGGACTCAATGATCCTTGTGGATCTCTTCCAACTCAGGATATTCCATTAATCTCTGTCACTGCCCCTGCATTTCAATTCACCCTCTGATCCAGCTTTTTTTTTTTTTTACCCTAAAAAGCCAAATTCTCCATGGTTAAGTTGAAATTAAAGCAGCGTTTGAGCCTAAAAATAGCTGGACACATCTGTCTGCCTTCCCCATCTGCCGCCGGCCTGGCTGGATGAAGGAAGCGACTGTCTGCGCAAAATGAGGGACCTGTCTCATCCTTCTGTCCCAAAAAATCAGTTTATTCAGGGAAAATATTCCCCAAGACTCCACTGATTTGCCAGATAACACCCTAGTCGGGAAAAGACAGGAGGAGCTGGGCTCTGCTCAACCAGTTCCTCTAAATAAAGTAATTTTTTTAATTTGAGGTTTTTCAGTTGATTTTGGAATTCCTTTCATGGAATAAAGCTCCCAATGGAAATCTTTTCAAGGCATCCCAGCTGCTTCCAAACACTACATGGGCTTGTAATAATCTATCGGCATTTAATGCCGCGTTCCTTAGGAAAAGGAAGCGGCTGATTGCAGGGACTGGAGCTACAACCAGCTCTAATTTCTCTAATGTGATTCCTTAAGGATGGGTGATGCAGTAATAACAACGTCGGAGCGTGAGGAAGAGCCATGCCCAGCGGCCGGAGCAGGGACGGAGCATCCTGGAACCCTGGGACCAGCCTGACCCACAGCACAGAGCAAAGCCCCCCTGGAGCACTGCTGCTCCTGGGGACCCCCAGGAGACCGTTTGGAACCCACTGAGGGCCATGTCCCATTTTTATGCCAGGGAAACTGAGGCACGGGTGGGGATAGAGGAATTGGGAACCAGACCATCCAAGCACGGAGCAGCTGGGATGATCCCGGAGCTGGAGCTGCTCCAGGAGAGGCATGAACTCATCTGGGATCACCTGCCCCGTGATTCATCACTCCAGCGCTGCTCCACATAGTTTCCAACGAGGTTTCATTGGACAAGGACACGGACACACACGAACCCATCGGCACCAGGATGACACCGGTGACCAGTTATTGACTTTGCCCTGTCACCCAAAGCACCGGAAACCTTGGACTTGGCTGGACCCAGCCCTCGCACGGGGCCGGGAATAGAAAACCGGTCGGAGAACTTTTCTTTCTTCAGCAGCCGCAGGATGAGCGCGTGACCTTGGGCTGAGCTGGGTGAAACAGCCTTTCCCTGGCTCTGCGGTGAGGGAGGGGGCTCGCCCATCCCAAACTGCTCCATGAAGGGCGAGGGAGGGGAGGACTGTGCCCTGCCCGTGCTGGGGGTGGTGGGAATCCATCCATCCATCTGTCCGTCCATCCCACTGCTGCTCCTCTGCAGATCTCATAATGCCGGAGCCATTTCCAGCCCATCCCAAACCCCAGCTGCACCCCAACATCACCTCCCACAGCCACCCCTCCCCAAAACAGGCAGAGGGATTCCCCGGGGGTCGGGCTGGGTGTCCCTGGGCTGGGCTGCCCCAGCTCCCACAGCCTGGCTTCCCACCCCGCTCGCCGGGCTAATCTCCACAGAACGGACGGAAAAGGGGAGATTAAATTAGATTAGCTGGAGCCGCCTAATTTTAGCGTCCTCACGTGTCACTGACACACTGCTCCAGCTCTTCCCTCGCTCCCCCAACCCTGCGTGACCCTCAAAGCCACCAAGGCCACCAGTCAGGACAGGAGGGATCCAAAGGGGGTTTGGCTGGCTAGTGGCACCCAGACACGGGTGTGAGTGGGTGGGCATGGGGGTCACTAGACCTGTGCCAGGAGGGGACTGGGGGTGATGGCCACCTTCTACTGGAGATGGCCATCCTTGACTGGTGACAGCCATCCTGGAGTGGTGCTGGCCACCCTCCATTAGTGATGGTCACTTTCTATCGGTGACAGCCATCCGCCTCCAGTGATGGTCACTGTTCCTTGCTTGTGGCCACCGTCCCTTTGTGGTGGCCACTCTCCACTGGTGATGGTGACCCTCAACCTAGGGATCATCTCCATCCCCAAGCAGCCCCCTCTGCCCAGGGGGAATCTGTAGTGGGACACTCCACACCGGTACATCCCGTTTTCCCCCTCCACTCCCAGCTCCTGCCCTGCATGTCCTATTGCCACCTCCCGAATCACCGCACCATGAAGATGACATTGGCCTGCCCAGACCTCCCTCAGGGCAGTGCCAGCTCATCCAGCTGTAGAGGAGCCTGCCAGATCCATCAAACATCTCCTGATCCATTGGTTGCTCCACGGGATCAGCCCCGTGACACCACAGGGAGAGGAGATATCTGGCCCCTTCCATTCCCAGGAGCTACACTGTCCCCAACATCCCAGGAAGGTCCCCAACATCCCAGGAAGGTCCCAAAAGTCCCAGTCCAGTACCCAAAGCCTGGATGCTGGAGCTGGCAGGAACTGTGGCAGGAAGGAAGGTGTCCCCAAAAGCCAGCATGGCCAAATGCAGGGAGAGCTGAGGACCGTCCTACATCCCAGAGAGGCTGTGCCAGGTGCCACAAAACCTGGCACAGGTCCGAGGTCAAAAGTCCTGGTCAGGACACAGGACCCTGAGTCACTCTGCCCTGGGATGAGCAACTCCCGCGTGTGGCACTTTCCCAATCACAGCGGAAAGGGGAGGTTTCTCCTGGGGCACTTTCCGTGGGCACCGCCACGTCCCATGGCATGGGACACACCACATCCCTGATGCCACCAAACTGGAGCAGGGACACGAGCAGGACTGGGCAGGGAATGCTCAGTGCCAGGGGGTTTTCCCTTGCCTCTGCCATGGGACCCTCATCCTTTCTCCCAGCGCTGTGGGTGTGAGCAAGCCAGATCCCAGGGGTCTCATCTGGGAGTGGGATAACCACCCTGATGGTCCCAAGCCACACCCAGCTTGCACCGACCCCATGAAATCCTTCCCACCCGATCGGAGGAAATCGCCCAAAACTTGGATTCGAGGAAGACGCGGGTGCACAGCTGTGACAGAATCCCACCCTTCAGTCCCGTGGTGTCCTGGCAGGGACCAGTGTCCACACCAGCGTGGCAAAGCCATGTGCAGATGGCTGTGCCTGCCAGCCCATCCTCAGGGTCTGGGTGAGGCACAGGGATGAGCTGGCAAGGGAGAAAGGGGCTGGGAACCCACCTCCTGCCTCTCCAAAATCCCAGCCAAAAGCCATGGCACTGCTGGTGGGCAGAGAAGGATTGAAACCCCCCAGGTCCCCCAAGTCTAGAATGATTCCTAAGTCCAGCCCGGAGCTCTCTCTGGGACACAGGAGCAGAGCTGGTCTCTCCTGGGATCCTCACTCACCACAGGCAGCATCTCCCTCGCTCCCTGACAGAATGATCACGGCTCAAAGTCCCCAGCCACATGTATTTCCACCAATTCACTCTGACAGGCAGAAAATCGCCCCAAATATTTCATCCCACCTTGCTCTGACATCACCCCACCTGGTCAAGGCCAGAGATTTGAGACACAACTCCCCTCCACCCTGCCATCACTTATTCCCCAGCACCCATCCCGTGATCCCTTGACACCCGCAGTTGCTCCCCTTTCACCCCTTTGTGCCGCATCCATCGCAGATCCTCATCCAAGTACAAGGAGCACAAACTCCCCCACAATCCTGAATTCCAGGGCGAAGATCCCCTCACCTGGGCGAAGCTTTCACTGTCCATCCCGTTCTCCGTGTGCATGGACATCATCCTTGGAGCATCCACCATGGTTTGCTGAGATTGAGACTGAGACCTCGGCACGCCGAGCTGGGGCTGGGAGGGCTTTATCATCTCTGATCCCTGCGGAGGAAGGCCCTGCGTGCCAGCGCCAAGGTCATTGGCTGGGCACCGCGCGGATGAAGACGGGATTTTAGCAGCAGTGGTGTAATCCCGGAGCCTTGGGATGAGAATGACAGAGCTGTCTGGGATGAGATGCTCTGTGGAGGGTCAGGGCTCCTCCTGCCCCACGCTGACACCCCCACAGAGGTGCACCCCGTTCCGCACCCCTTGGCACGGCAATAAGGAGCAGCCAGATCATGGATCAGCCCCGCATTGCTCTGTCCCTGTGGGGGTGACCTCGCTTGCCCCCAGCCCAAATTTCAGTGCAGAGAGTTTTACTGAGGAATCCTCTCTCCTATTTCGCAGAGAGGGAAAATAAAATGGAAAAATCCCCTGCTGAGGAAGGATGGATGTGTTTGGAGGGGCTGGGAGCCCTGAGGCAGAACGAGTCCGTGCGGCCCCAAGCCTGCTGGAGACCCATCATGCGTGTGCAAATGTGAGTTGCGTGTGAGGGCACACGTGGGACAGGGACACGTGGCCTCCCACATGGATCTGACCCGGCAAGGGGCTTAATTGGGATCTGCGGCATCTGCCATGGCAGCAGCGGCGGCTCCTGTGCTTGTGAGGAGCTTTGAGAGTCCTGGAGAATTCCAAAAACCCGGATGGGGGATAAAAGAGGGGGAAAAGAGCTGCCTGGCTCCTCCCCCACCCTGTGGCTCCGTGGGTCCATCCCTACGTGACAGTGGGCACGCAGGGCCCCTCTCCCTGCTGCTGAGAAGAGCTGCCAGGCAAAGAGGGTTAAGGTTGAATCATTTATTAATTCTAACAGAGATTATCCAGCTCGGAGGGCCCAGCAGCTCCAGCAGTCAGTGCTGGAGGGTTATCTGGGATGGGAAAGGCAGGAATTGCTGTCGGGGAGGAGGAGGATGGAGCTGCAGCCCCAGGTTTTCCCATCACAGAGAGGGACAGGCTTGAGAGAAGGGGTAAAGCTCGGATTTGGGAGCAGCAGGCTCCAGGCTGGGCTTAGGCACCACCTGTATGGGCTAAAGGTTAAGACCAGACCTAAATCTTAGTCCAGGTGCTGAGCTCAGCCCCAACCCTTGGTCAGGTGCTGTGTGAGCTGGGGGAGCAGGGTGGAGCTGAGCTCCAGCCCTGGTCCCATCCCTGTCCTCATCCCTGCCCCTATCACCATCCTGATTCCTGTCCAAATCCTATTCCCATACCCATCCCTGTCCCCATCCCATCCCTGCCCCAACCCCTGTCCCAATCCCATTCCCATCCTCATCCCTGCCCTGTCCCATCTCCATCTTCATCCCCATCCCCATCTCAAACCTGCTCCCATCCCCATCCCTGCCACCATCTCTGTCTTGATTCCCGTTCCCACTTCAACCCCATCCTGATCCTTGTCCCCATCCCATCCCATCCTCGTCCCTATCCCTGACACCATCCTTGTCCCCATCCTGGTCACTATCTCATTCTCAAACCCTTCTCCATCACTGTCACTATCCTCATCTCAATCCTAGTCCCTATCCCGTTCCCTTACTCATCCCTGACCCCATCCCTGTCTTGGTTCCTGTTGCCATTTCATCCCCATTCTGTCCCCATTCCCATCTCTATCCCTGACACCATCCATGTCCGCATCCTGGTCCTGTGCCATCTCCATCCCCATCCTCATCCCTGTCCCTGTCCTCATCCCTATCCCCAGCCTCATTCTCATCTCCATCCCTGTCACCTTCTCTGTCCTGATCCCTGTCCCTATCTCACCCTTGTCCTATCCCCATCCCCATCCCTGCCCCATCCCTTACACCGTCCTGGTTCCTCTCCCATCTCATCCCCAATCCCTTTCCTGTCCCAGCCCCAGTCCCAGTCCCAGTCCCAGTCCCTGTCCCTGTCCCTACCCATCCTCATCCCATCCAATTCTCAGGGCACATGGCTGTCGGTGACAGCCCAGGACTCATCCGGACCCTGGGACAGCCAGACCCCCACCCCGTGCTGTGCCCGCATCCACCTGCCTCATGATGGGGGTTTGACAGCGCCTTCATCCAATGGAAACTTCTTTTATCTCCAAAAATTCCTCTGCGCTCGGACGGGGAAAACTCCGACTGCTCCAGGCTGGGATCCTCCCTCCGCCGCCCACAGCTCGCACAAAGGCTCCTTCACCCGGGACGGACAGAGCCGCCTTTGTTCATCCTGCTCCGACCGCGGCCGGCACGGCAGAACCGGCACCGGCCCTCCGGCTGCGCCATCCGCTTCCCGGGAATCTCCAGGAATGAGGGAATCCGTGAACCGCGAGAGCTGGGTGGTGGGAGATGAGCGCTGGGGCATCGCTGCTTGTGCCGGATTTACTCCCTCCCACCAGTGCCAGCAGGATTTTAGTCATTATTTGGATTTAACCAAGCCAGGGTTGTTTAATATCCCCCTGGAATAACGGGTGGGGTTGAGGGGATCCAAGCGGTGCCGAGCCCCACAGCCCGGCTGTCCCTGCCGGAATCCTCGCTGTGCCAATAAATCCCTTTATTGTCTCTCCCGCCTCATGGATAATCCAGCCATGGCGGGGGTGAGACCTGCCCCTTCCCGGCGTGGGACTCCCGGGAATCTCGGTGGGTGGCCGGGACAATCCCCACCCTCCAGCGCCCCACCCCCTGCTCTTCATTACAAAAGGGGGATAAATAATCCCTGCATAAGGAGGGGTTGGGGGAGCGAGTGCCTGGGATGCAGCAGGATGGCGATGCTCCCTAGGATGTCCCTGGGATGTCCCCCGGACCCACGAACGTTGCATTGGGAACCTACCCGGCCACAAATCCCACGGCATCGACCCCAGGGCTGGATTGAGAGGCAAACGCAGCCTCTGGAAGTCCCTCACAAATATCCCCTCAGACTTTTGGGTGAGCCGGGAAAACTGAGCCAGGAGAGATCTCTGTGTCCCTCATGGGAGCACCGGGATACTTGGCAAAGATAAGGCACCTGGGAGATGCGGTCCTGATGTCACCAGCAGCACCAATAGCAGCAGGAGAGAGGATTTCATTACTTTAATGACAGCATGAAGTTTTCCAGGAGCCTCCCCGTCCATATGAATACCTGCACTCCCGCATTTCCCTGCACTGGCAGCTGTGAGCTCATCCCCGGACACCCAGAACCCACTGGAAGTGGGATGGGGATCCCGGTGCCAACCCAGGCTCGACTCCTGGAGAGCTCAGGGAGCAAGTTATGAATGATGCCAGAAATCCCAGGATGCGTCCCATAGAACAGGTGTCCTGGGATGTGTTTGGCAGCACGACAGGGAGGAGGATGCAGAGGTGGAAGTGGCCGGAGGTGTTGCCACAGCTCCATAAAACCCCTTGGAACATTTTATTCCCACTCTCCCCACCCATGGCCAGGATCTGGGCAGCACACAGCCAGCACAAGGCCGGCAGCTCTGGCAGGGACCAGACACTTTCAAGACATTTGGGACCATGCCAGGAAGGACTGGGTTTAATCCCATGCCAGCAGCTGCCTCAGCCCCGGATTAGCCCTGGCACCGTCCCCCTTCCCAGGCCACCCCGCCACAGTAACTGGAAACCCGTGGGGCGTTTTTCCAGTCTCATGATGTTGGCAAATGTCAGATCCTTGATGGATCACTGGCACTGGGGTGGGTGGCATGGGGTGACCCCAAAGGGGTGGAGACACCTAGATTTAGGGAGCAGCCTGGGATGGAGCGTTGGGACCTGGTTGCTGCTCTGTCCATGCTCAGAGAGGGAAAATGAGAGGGATAACTGAGCCTGAGGGGTTGGAAAACAACATTCCCAATGGGCATTCCCAAAACAGCAGCCCCAGAGTTGTTGGGATGATGTTTCACAGGAGTTCAGCCTTTTCCAAACTCCCATCCCTAACCGGGACCCCTCATCACCCTGCCCCCTCATAACTGTCACCCTAAAAAACACAACCCCTGAAAAATGAGATCCCTAATAACAGTGACCCCAAAAAATAGTGACCCCTTAAAAATGTGGGCCCTAATAACTGTGACCCCTAAAAACGATGATCCCTAATAACCCCAAATGCTAATAATTGTAACCCCTAAAACTGTGACCCCTAATAACCCCCAAACCCTATTAACCATGACCTCTAATAACTGTGTCCCCTACTGACCCCAAATCCTAATAACTGTGACCCCTAAACACCCTGACCCCCAATAACTGTGACCCCAAATAACCATGACACACCCAGTAACTGTGACCCCAAATCATCCCAATCCCCAATTCCTTCTCCACTGGCTATGCTCATTTCCCTTCAGAGGAACCCCATTTCCACCAGCCCCTTCTCCACCCCCCACCCCACATTTTTCCCCTCAATATTTAATCCCCCTCTGTTCAACTTGGAGCATTTCCCAGCTCTTCCCAACACAAAGAAGGAACAAACCCAGCTGGGGCGTCCAACGTGTGGTGAGCACAGGTGAGCAGCTGGGCACAGGCCCATTTTTGGCATGACTTTACACCTCCCTGCCCTCAGATTAATTTGTCAGATGCCAGAATTATGCCCAGATCGGGGCAGGAATAATGGGATTATCCAGAGCCTGCTGTGGGATAGGGAAGCTCATTACAGAGCATTAAAGAGAAGAAAATTGGGTTTTTCTAAGTTCTTAGAAAAACCTCGATTAACTTCCAGGTGCCTCTGAGGCTCATTTTAGGGTCATTTAGGGGTTTCTTTACAATTTGCTCTGCACCCTCACTCTCCTTATGGACGCAGAATGAACTTCCAGGATCCCGGAGCAGCGGGGGATGGTCTCCAGCCCTCGAAGGTGCTTCCAGGTTTGGGGAAACTGAGGCAGCCCCAACCCTGCACGTCACCATAGAGCACCCACTCCCTCCTGGAGCCCCCAAAACCCCCAGGAAAACCAGGATAAGCCCCCTTGGAGGGCGTTTCCCCATGAAAACACCACAGGGGAGGGGAAATCCATCCCGGTGGTGAGACTGGGATGAGGCTTCCTCCATGGTGGATAACCCAAAGTGACCTTTTGGAGGAAAAAGGGAGGTTTTACCATTTTTTCCCAGCCTCCCTGAGTTTTGCAGCATGTCAGGGACTAACACTGCCACCTACCGAGCCAGGCCTCGTGGTATCAAACCTCGCATTTCTGTTTTCCCCACCCAAAAGTGCTTCCCACGTCTTTAGGAACACACCAGGCCTCTCAAACCAACCCATTTCTCTCTGGAGTGAATCCAGGTGCCCATCCCATGCCCATGCCCATGCCCATGCCCTCAAATGTCCCTCAGCGTGGTTTTGGGGGGCGTTTTTTGGGCTCAGCTCTTTGTGGATACCAGGCTGGGATGGTGGGTGAGGAAACTGAGGCAGAGCCAGCGCTTGTCAGGCTCAGACGAGTCCCACCTGTGCCTCGTTTGGTCTTGGATATTTAAGGCCCTTTTCCATCAGTTTCCCCCCCTCTTTTGAGTGTCAGCTCACTGGGTGCAGCTTCGTTCCTTTTGTGGGATGGGGGAGCCCAGCAGAGCTGGGGGGTGGCCAGAGGTCCTGGAGCCCTCAGGGGTCTCAGAGCCCTCAGAGGTCCTGGAGCCCCCAGGAGCCCTGGAGCCCTCAGGGTTCTCGGAGCCCCCAGGAGCCCTGGAGCCCTCAGAGGTCTCGGAGCCCCCGGGGATCCCACAGCCCTCAGAGGTCCCGGGGGTCCTGCAGCCCACGCCGCCCCCCGAGGTGCTGGAGGGGCTCCTGAGGCAGCGCTTCGGGCCCCTGCCCTGCCCGGCCACCATCGCCCGCCTGCGGCGCGGCCCCGACGGGGCCTACGAGCCCACCGGGGACCTGGCGGAGGTGCTGGAGCGGCGGCAGGCGGCCAACGCCAAGGAGAGGGAGAGGGTGAGTGACCCCAAAACCTGCTGACCCCCGCCCCAAATCCCACCCGGGGGGCTGTGTCACATCGTGGTGGCACCCAGGGCGGCTCTAGGTGGGGACGCCGGCAGTGCCAGCACAGGGGGGGTGTGGGGGGACTTTGCATTTGGGGGGTGGGTTTCATCCTGGAGGGCCTCAGTTAAATTTTAGGAGTGCTTGGTTTAATCCTGTGTTGGTCGGTTTAATCTTGGGGGGCTCTGGTTAAATTTTAGGAGGGGTGAGTTTAATTGTGAGGAGCCAAATTTGACCCTGAAGGAGTGGCTCTAATCCTGGAAGGGCCCTGTTTTAATCGTGGGAGGGCCCACTTAAATTTCAGGAGAGCCTGTTTTAATCCTGGGGAGCTCTGGTTAAATTTTAGGGGGGCTGAGTTTAATTCCAAGGAGCCCAGTTTGATCCCGGGGAAGAGGGAGTTGGTTTAATGGAGTGAAGTCTGGTTTAATCCTGGAGAAACCCCAGGTTAACCCTGAGGGACACGGTTTAATTATGGGGTCCAAATTTAATCCTGGAGAGGTTGGTTTAATCCCAAGTACCCAAGTTTAATTCTAGGGTGCTCCAATTTAATCCTGGTAAACCCAGTTAGATCTAGGAGGAGCCAGTTTCATTCTAGAAGGGGCAGAGTTAAATTCTGAGGTCTCAGTTTAATTCTAGGAGAGTCATGCTTAGTCCTGGTGAGTCCAGTTTAACTCTAGGAGAGCCTAGATTAATCACGGAAGGGGCCAGTTTAATTTTGGGGTCCCAGTTTTAATCCTGGGATGGGGCCTAGTTTAATCTTGGGGAGCCCAGTTTTATTCTGGAAGGGTCACAGTTTAATTCTAGGTTGAATTCTGGTCAGCCCTGTTTAAACCTGTGAAGGCCCGAATTTAATCCTGGAGACCCCAGCCTGATTCTGTGAGGGACCTACTTTAACTCCCAGGGGTAGTTGAATCGGGGGGGTCAGTTTAATTCGGGGGTGGGGGGGACCCCCCATTTTGATTCTGGGGAGGTCTGGTTTATTCCTGGTGAGCCCAGTTGAATCCTGGGGGTGGGCCCAGTTTGATTTTAAGAGATCCCAGTTTGATCCTGAGGGGGTCCCCTCTCTGTGTCCCTTTGGGGGTCTCTAACCACGGTCCCTTTGGGGCCCCCCTCGGTCTCTGCCCGGCTCCCCGGGGGTCCCGGTGTCCCGCAGATCCGGAATCTCAACACGGGGTTCTCCCGGCTCCGGGCGCTGGTGCCGCTGGTGCCGCGGGACCGCCGGCCCAGCAAGGCCGACACGCTGCGGGCGGCCGCCCAGTACATCCGCCTGCTGCGGGCGGTGCTGCGGGACGCGGGGGGCTGCCAGGTGGGTACCCCAAAGCCGGCCCCCCAGAATGAGGGATTTGGGGCGGCTGATGGAGGCTTCGTTGCTGGTTTTCACCTTGGAATTAATAATTCAATTTGGTTTTAATTATTAAGTTTTTGTGGGGCACCCCAGAACTGAGGCCTGGTCTCCAGCCCCCCCCCCCCCCCCCCCCTTTATAATATGGAATTTGGGGGGGGGCTGATAGGGGGAGTGCCGGGTTGGGGATGGGGTATATGGAGCAGGGACAGATTTCGTCTAATTTCTTCTAATTTTTCAGTTTGGAATTCAGTTTAAGATTAACAATAAATGTAATTATCTGGGGGTGACATCCCAGAACTGACCTCCAGCATCTGGGGACCCCAAAACCGACCCTCCACTTCCAAACTCCCCTATAATGTTGGGGTTTGGGGAGGCTCATGGGATTTTTTTCTTGATATTTTTCAGCTTGGAATTAATTTAATAATAAAAATTAAATGGAATTATTATTTGAGGAGGGGCCTTAAAACTGACCCCCACCTCTGGGGACCCAATCTTCCTGACACCCCCCCTACCCCCCCCCCCCCCCCCATAATGTGGGCTTTGCGGGATTTTATTCTTGTTTTTCAGGTTGGAATTAATTTAAAAATTCAAAATAAATTGAATTGTTATTGAGAGTAAGCCCCAAAACTGACCCAGAACCCCCCTATAATGTGGGGGCTTGGGGGCCTGGTGGAGATTTTCCTGCTTGAGGTTTTTGAGGTTGGAATTAATTTAATAATTAAATTGAATTATTTAGGGGGGGTGGGGGGTGGATGTTATTATCGGGGGGCCACCCCCCAATTTTAATATATTTTTAAATTCCCCTTTTCCCAGGAACTCAAGACTGAGCAGGAGCTGGGGGACACTGGCGGGGTGTCCCTGGGGGGGCCTGGCAGTGCCCCCCCATGCCCGTGGGGACCCCCCCTCCTGCCCCCCCAGCCTGGGGTACTGCCAGAGGGGGGGGGGACGGTGAGTGGGGGGCACACGGAGGGGGCAGAGCACCTTGGGGGGGGCACCCTGGGAATTTGGGGGAGCACCTGGGTGGGGGTGGATCAGCTCGGGAGAGGCACCTGGTGGGGGGACAGAGCACCTTGGGGGACTCCCTGGGGGTTTGGGGTGTCACCTGGGTGGGGATAGAGCAGCCGGGGGGGGCACCAAGGGGGGGACACCCATGGGCTTAGGGTTTGGGGGAGCATCTGGGTAATACTGACATAAACAAGGGGGGCTTCAAATCACCTTTTCCCCCCAAAATATTCCAAAGGTGAGAAAAGTCTTAATTTTTCTCTTTTCTTTAAGGTTTTTCCTGACATCCCTAAAAATCCGGGGGGGCCCGCGGGGGTCCCCCCCGAAGGCCAAGTTCAAGGCTTCAGCCCCCATTTTCGGGGTCACACTCCTGTCCTGGAGTCCTGCACCCCATAAAACCCGCACCCCAGAATTGGGGGGCAGGGGGTCTGTCACCCCTAAAACGCGGGGGTTGGGGGGGAAGAGCTGTAATTAATTGCTTTATGAAATTGTAATTAGTAATTAGCTGCTCCTCCCCTCCCCAGGTAAGGGCTTATTAATGGTTATTAATATAAACCAAATCAACTGCATGATAAGAAGGGATTGTCGGAGCGTCAGCGCTGGGTTTGGGGGTCCCCCCTTGTTTATTTGCAGGGATTGAGTTCCCGGGGGGGTGCGGGGGGGAGGGCGGGGCGGGGGGAGGTGCGGGGACACGCGTGGTGTGTCGGGGGGGGGCGGCCCTTTGTCAGGATGCTCTGAGGAGGAGGAGGAGGAGGAAGGTGGGTGATGGCAGCAGCCCCCGGCCGCAGCATCCCTCGGGGGAGGGGGGATTTGGGGAGGGTGGGGGGAGGCTGGATGACCCCCCCTTTTCCGCACCCCACCCCCAGCTGCCTGCATGCAGGTGTGGGGGGGCTGCATCCCACCCGTCCCCCCTTTCCCAGGCCTTCATCCCTCGGTGGTACCCGACCCCACCCCTCCCCCCATCCCCACCCCTGAGGGGGGGAGATGCTGCGGCCCCCCCCGGATCCATCCCGGTTTTCATCCCGATTTTCCCTCTTCCCCCCCCCGCCCTGCGGCTGCCGCAGCGGCGCTGGGCGCGGCGAGGGCGGAGGCGGGGGGGGGATGCTGGGAGGGGGAAGCGTTGGGGGGTCCTAGTCCAGCCCCCCGAGACCCCCCCGCCTTCTCCCGGGGCTGCTCGGGCCCTGCTGCCTGGGGTCACCGGGGCCCCCCTGGATTTATCCCGGCCATGGCCCCCCCTTCCCGCTGAGCCAGGTGCGCTCCGAGCACCAAAATTTGTGGGGAGTCCCCTTCTGCCCTGAGCGATGGGGGGACTGGGGGGTCGCCCCCCGGGATTTGGGGGACCAGCCCCACCCTGTGTTTTGGGGTGCCCTGGGTTGGGGGGTCCTTGGCAGCAGCATCCCCGAGGCGCTCGGTGACGGTGACCGGGAGGGGATGGGAGGGTCCTTTTGGGGTCCGCGGGCAGGGAGGGAGGCTGGGAACCCCCCCAGGTGCGGCGGCAGCACGGCGCCGCCCCCCGATAGTGGGTGACCCCAATTCGGGACTGGGCTCGGGGAGGAGAGCCCATGGGTGTGCTGAGCTGTGCCCGTTCCCAGCCGCGGCTCCCGTGGGTGACCCGAGCTGTGCCCCACGGCAGCTCCCATCCGTGCACCGAGTGGCCCTCGTTCTCAGCAGCCTCTCCCACTGGTGCGCGGAGCTGTGCCCGTTCTCAGCCGCTGCTCCCATCGGTGTGCCCAGCTGTCCGTCCGCAGCTCCCACCGATGCGCTGAGCTGTGCCCGTTCTTGGCTGCCACTCCCATCAGTGTGCCGAGCTGCCCGTTCTCAGCTCCCATCAGTGTGCTGAGCTGTGCCTATTCTTGGCCCCTGGTCCCACCTATGCACTGAGTTGTGCCTGTTCTCAGCTCCTGCTCCTGTCGGTGCGCTGAGCTGTGCCCGTGCTTGGTGGCTGCTTCCATCGGTGCGCTGAGCTGCGTCTGTTCTCGGCTGCGGCACCCGTTTGTGTGCTGAGTTGTGCCGTTCTCAGCCGACGGTCCCATCGGTGCGCTGCGCTGTGCCCGTTCTCAGCTGTGGCGTCCTCACAGGGGTGTAACCCAGCCTGGGCAGTGCCACCAGCCGGGGACTCCCCCCATGCCGAGTGTCCCCAGCCTGTCCCCTCGTCCCCGCAAGGCGCCGGGCAGGGCGGGGGCCCCGCGGGCCTTATCAGCCGGGCACAGCCGCGCGGTGTTTTCGGTGCTTTCTCCCAATCTGTATTCCGGGAGTGACGCCGCGTGTCCCCGCGTCCCGCAGGATGAGCACGGCCGCCAGCCCCGAGCCCCTGCCCGAGCCCCCCGCCCCCGGGCCCCGCTGCCCCCCCCAGGAGGACCCCGAGTTCCTGCGGGCGCGGAGCGGGACCGGGGACCTGCGCCAGGACTTCAACCTCATGGAGCAGAAGAAGCGGGTGACAATGATCCTGCAGAGCCCGGTGAGCCCCCGGCCCCACGCTGGCCCCCCCAGTCCCCAACCCCCTCCCGCCTGTCTCCAGCCCCGTCCCACCTGTCCCCAAACCCTGTCCTTCGTGTCCCCAACCTCTTCCTTTGCGTCCCCAATCCCATCCCTCCTGTCCCCAACCCCAGCCCTCTTGTCCCTGGCGCCATCCTTTGTTGTCTCCGCCCCATCCCTCGTGTCCCCAAGCTAATAGTTGTCACCACATGGTGGTGCATCTCCCCACCTGGCAATGTCACTGCCACGGTGAGCTGTGCCAGCAAACCAGTGGGGTCGCTGACACCACCAAGACGGTAATGCCACCAATCTGGTGGTGCCACTATTGCCACTCTGTCACCAAGCTGGAAATGTTACTACCGCCAAGCTGGTGATGCTGTCACCACCACCATCACTGTGCCACCAAGCCAGTGGTGATACTGCCACCAGGCTGGTGATGCTGGCACCACCACTGAGCCACCAAACTGCCAGTACCACTGGTACCAAGCCAGCAGTGCCACCACCACCATGTCACCGAGCTGGCAGTGCCACTATTGCCATGCCACCAAGGCGATGCTGTCCCTGACACCAAACTGCCAGTGCCACCATCACCGTGCCACCAAGCCAGCAGTGCCACTTCCACTGAGCCAGTGATGCTGCCCCCGCCCCAATGTCCCCAACGGTCCCATCCACCCCGCTGTCACCTTGTCCCCGGTGCCGCAGTCCTTCCGGGAGGAGCTGGAGAGCCTGATCCAAGAGCAGATGAAGAAGGGGAACAACTCATCCCACGTGTGGGCACTGCGGCAGATCGCTGACTTCATGGCCACCACGTCCCCCGCCGCCCTGCCCACCTCCCCCATGGGTACGCGGGGCTGGGGACGGGGCGGTTTGGGGACACTCACAAGGGGTTTAATTGGGGGGGGGGTGGGAAAAGTCTCAAAACATTGGGGGCCACCAAACCTTTGGGGTCACAAAAACCACTGCGACCTTCAGGGGCATCAAACGCTTTGGGACCACCAAACCTTTGGGACCTTGAAGACCCCAAAAACCTTTGGGGTTATCAAGCCTTTGAGACCTTTGGGGCCCGCCAAACTGTGGGGCCCCTAAACTTTTGAGATCCTGGGGACTCGTAAACCTTTGAAATCATCAACTCCTTGGGATCTTGGGGTGCCACCAAACCCTTTGAAGACCACCAAATCTTGGGGACCACCAAACCTTTGAGGCCTTGGGGACCTCCCAAAACTTTTGGGGCCTTGAGGACCTTGAGGTCCAGCAAACCCTTGGATCCACCAAACCTTGACAGCCACCAAACCCATTCCCTCAGCCCTCTGCTTCCCTGTCCCTGGTGACCCCCCCGTGGTTTGGGGGAGTCCCACTGCTGATGGGGGGTCCCCGATCCCCAGGGCTGGCGTCGGTCACCCCCATCAATGACCTGCATGGGACGGAGGGGCCGGCACTGGCCAAGGGCGAGCGGCTGATGCGCTGCAAGGTGGGCAGCATCCACCGGCTGCTGGACCTGTACGGCTGGGCACAGCTGGGACATGCTGCCGTCACTGTGAGCACCCCAACACCAGAATGGGGGGCTGGGGTTGTCTTGGGGGGATTTGGGGTTGTCTTGGGGGGATTTGGGGGTTAATGGAGCTTTTGGTACCTGCTGGACCTGTATAGGCTGGGCACAACTGGGACATGCTGCTGCCACTGTGAGCACCCCAAAACCCCACAGGAGATCTGGGGGTTTGGGGGAGTTGGAGGAGGTTTGGGGTTGGTTGAGGAGGATGTTGGGGGAATTGCGGTTATTTTGGTGGGATTTGGTGGTTTTGGGGGGCTTGGAGTTTGCTGGACCTTTTCAACTGGGCAGTTAGAGCACACCACCAACACCATCAGCACCCCAAAACCTGTATGGGGGGACAGGAGGGTTGGGGGTGTTTTGGGTTTGGGGAGGAGTTTGTTAAGGAGAATGTGTTGTGTATTGAGGTGTGGGATTTTGGGTGGATTTTGGATTGAGGGTGGCTGTTTTGTGGTTTTTTGGGGGCGAGTTGGGTGTCTGGGGGGGTTTTGGATGGTTGAGGTTTGGGGAGTTTTAGGACTTGGCGTTCTTTAGCGGGGTTTTGGGGGGTTTGGTGAATCTTACAAGGTTGGGAGCTGTTGGGTTCCTAGAGGGATGTTGGTGATTTTAGGGGCTCTTGAGGGGTTTTGGATATTTGAGGTGGGTTGGGATTTTGAGGGTTTGTGGGTTGTTATTTTGGGTCAAAGTCTGTGGGGGTTGGAGGTTTTGGGGTTGTTGGGTTCCTTCGGGGTATTGGTTGGGAGGGGAGTTTCAGAGATTTTTTTAACGGTTTGGGGGCGATCAGAGAGGTGTCGGGGTTCAGAGGTGGTGTTTATTTGGGGAGATTTTTGGGGTGTTTCTCACCGCACTCCGTCCCCCATGGCAGCTGCGGGTCAGCAAGGAGCAGGAGCACTTCTTGGTGGCCCCGCAGGGGCTGGCATGCAGCGAGGTGACAGCGGCCAGCCTGGTGAGCCTCCCCTTCCCTCCACGGGGCTGCCTGGGGGGGAGCAGCCCCCCCTGAGCCCGCTGTGCCCCCCAAGGTGAAGGTGAACGTGCTGGGGGCCGTGGTGGAGCAGGGCAGCACCGGCTTCGCGCCCGACGCCCGCAGCTTCAGCCTGCACGCCGCCATCTACGCCGCGCGCCCCGACATCCGCTGCATCGTGCGCCTGCACACCCCCGCTGCTGCTGCTGTACGGGCTGCAGACGGGGGAACGGGGCTTGGGGGCCTTTGGGGAAGCTGGGTTCAGGGGGGATTTGGGAGGTTGGAAGGGTGTTTTGGAGGGGTAGGGGGATTGGGGGTTTGGGGAGGTTGGGTTTTTTGGGGGGACAAGGGGATCTTGGAGATTTGGAGGGGCTGTGAAGGACTTGGGTGCCTTGGGAGTTTGAAGGGGTTTGGGGGATTTGGAGGCATTGGGAGCTTTTGGGAACACATGAAGGGTTGGGGTGATTGGGTGATGGAGGTTTTCTGGGGGTTGGGGTTCTTTGTGGGCAGTTCATTTTTGGAAAGATTTTGGAGTTTGGGAGGTGGGGAGTTTGGGGAAATTTAGGAAGTTGGTTATGGAGGGATTTGGTGGGGTTGGAGATTTTTGGGGAGGTTTTTTTGGGGGGTTATGGGATTTTTGGAGAGGAGTTTTGGAAGGGTTGGGGGTTTTTTGTGGGGGTGGGCTTTTTATGGGGTGTTGGTGTTTCTTGGGGGTATTTGGGGTTCCTTGGCCCCCCTGCCCTGTTCCCCCCCGTGCCCAGGTGTCGGCCATGCGCTGCGGGCTCCTGCCCATCTCCCGCGCTGCTCTTCTCCTGGGGGACGTCGCCTACTTCGACTTCCGCGGGGAGGTGGAGGATGAAGCTGATCGTGTGGAGCTCCAGAAGTGCCTTGGGCCCACCTGCAAGGTGAGGGGACACCCCGGGGGACGCGGGGGTCACCCCCCCATCCCCTGCCCGCCCCGCTGACGTCCTGCGCGGGTGCTGCAGATCCTGGTGCTGCGGAACCACGGGGTGCTGGCGCTGGGGGACACAGCTGAGGAGGCTTTTTACAGCATCTTCCACCTGCAGGCCGCCTGCGAGGTCCAGGTGAGCGCGGACCGTGGGGTGAGCTGCGTGTGGGCCCAGCAGCCTGTGCCAGGAGCATGCCCTGAGCTGTGCCAGCTCTCAGCCCCTCACTTCCATCACCGCTGAGCTGTGCCAGGTCTCACCCCTGTTACTCCCCCGGGTGCCAGCGCTGGGCACAGGGGTGGCTGTGGGGCTCGTCCCCAGCGTCCCCAGCTCAGCGGTGCCCGGTGCCCACGCAGGTGTCAGCGCTGGCGAGCGCGGGTGGCGCGGAGAACCTGATCGTGCTGGAGCGGGCCCAGCAGCGCGTGCCCCACGGCCTGGGCGCCGTGCGCCGCGCCGGCACCACCTTCGGGCCCCTGCACAAGAGCCGCCTGGGCGAGCATGAGTTCGAGGCCCTCATGAGGATGTTGGACAACCTGGTGAGCGCCAAAACCCATCCAATCCCCCTCAAACTGCGCTCCAACCCCTCGGTTTATCCCCGTGTTCCTGACTCCCCGCTCTGCGCTTTTCCAGGGATACCGCACGGGCTACACGTACCGCTACCCCTTCGTGCAGGAGAAGAGCAAGCCCAAGAGCGATGTGCTGATCCCCGCCACCGTGACAGCCTTCGTGTTCGAGGAGGAGCCCGCCGGGACCCCTGCCCTGCGCCAGCACGCCCAGAAGCAGCAGAAGGAGAAGACAAGGTGGCTCAACACCCCCAACACCTACACCAGGGTCAACCTGGCTGAGGAGCCGCAGGGCAGCGCCGGTGGCCAGAGGACAAAGACCACGGTGAGGGGCAGATGGGCAGACAGGGGCTTGGGGATCAACAGCCAGAGAGGTGGAGGGTGTCCTGGTTATTGAGCCCGCTAAAATCTGGGATGTAGGAAGTCCTAGGGATCCGCCTTCATCCCATAACAATGATTGTTTTGAAATCCCACCTCCCCATTCCAGTGGGGCCGAGTGCCATCGGCTTTATTGGGGTCTTCCCTCTGTGCAAGATGCATTTATTTGGGTCTCCTCTCATTTACTGGGGTCTCCTCTCATTTATTGGGGTCTCCCTCTATGCAAGATACATTTATGGGGGTCTCCGTTTTATTATCAGGGTCTCCCCTCTATGTAAGATGCGTTTATTGCAGTCTCCCCTCTACGCAAGATGCATTGTTTGGGGTCTCCCCACATTTATCAGGGTCTCCCCGCTACATAAAGTGCCTTTATTGAGGTCTTCCCTTCTACACAAGACATGTTTATAAGGGTCTCCCCTCTATTATTGGGGTGTCTCCCTCGTGCAAGATGCATTTACTGGGGTCTCCCCTCCATGTAAGACCAGTTTATTGAGGTCTCCCCTCTACACAAGATGCTTTTATTGGGGTCCTCCTCTATTATTGGGGTCCTCCCTCTATGTATGATGCATTTACTTGGGTCTTCCTTCTATGCAAGGAGTCTCCATTGCGGTCTCCTTTCTCCATTGGGGTCTCCTTTCTCCATTGGGGTCTCCCTTCACCATTGGGGTCTCCCTGCATTTATGGTGTTTCCCCTCTACTACTGGGGTCTCCTGCTCCCCAAAACACCTTTCCCGGGTTTCCTTCCCCGGCCCCACAGTGGCTGAGAGCAGACGAGGTGGAGAAGGGCAGCAGTGGGACCCCCATTCGCATCGAGAACCCCAACCAGTTTGTGCCGCTCTACACAGACCCGCAGGAGGTGCTGGAGATGCGCAACAAGGTGGGGGCTGGGGGACAGGGGGGCCTCGGGGTGCTGGGGGGGGTTATCCCTGTCCTTGGAGGGGGATTTATCCCTGTCCTCACCCACAGATCCGGGAGCAAAACCGTCAGGACGTGAAGTCAGCCGGGCCCCAGTCACAGCTGCTGGCCAGTGTCATCGCCGAGACCAGCCGCAGCCCCGTATGGCACCTGTGTGACCCCGTGTCCCCAGCCCTGTGACAGACACCCCGTGTCCCCAGCTTGGTATTCCCAGCCCATGTCACGCCAGTCACAGCTGCTGGCCAGCGTCATCCCTGAGACCAGCCGGAGCCCGTTATGGCACCCGTGTCACCCCATGTCGCCAGCCCATGACACCCCATGTCCCCCGTCACAGCTGCTGACCAGTGTCATTGCTGAGACCAGACACAGTCCTGTCACCCCGTGTCCCCCCCATCTTCCCACTGTATCCCCAGGCCACCATCACCCCATGTCAGCTCTTGTCCCAAGCCCCACACCACCCCCCATGCCCAGCCCCAAGTCCCCCTTCCCAGAGCACCCAGCCTTTCCCTGGCTCCCCAGCATTCCACAGGTCGAGGGGCAGTGGCACCACTCCGAGGGCAGGGGGGACACTGCTCAGGGTGGGGGGGCTGACACAGCTCCAGAGGGTGTGGCACCTCTCCGGGGGGGTGACACCACTCTGGGGGTCTGTTTCAGTCCACTGAGAGCCACTTGGGGGATGCAGAGGCCAAGGAGGGCCAGGAAGAGGCTCCCCCCGAGCCAGAGCCCCCCAACCCCTTCAGCCAGCTCACGGACCAGGAGCTGGAGGAATACAAGCAGGAGGTGGAGAGGAAGAAGCGCCTACAGGGTAGGAGAGACAGCCCAAAATCCCCAAACAGCCCTGGGTGGCACTGAGGGGACCTGGGGCCAGCATGTCTCTCTGTGGCAGGTGATAAGGACGCGGCAGCAGAGGAGAGTGGGGCTCCGCCACCAGAGCCACCCCCTCCAGAGCCCCCAGCGCCTGCAGAGCCTACGGAGGGTGAGTGGGGTGACGAGCACCCCAAAACGAGGGGTGGGGTCCCAGTGAGCAGCAGGAGTGGGGGGACAAGGGCAGCTGTGGCCAAACCGCGTTGAGACGCAGCTCGCTGTCACCTTGTGTCCCCTTGCCTGTCCCCGGGGGCTCTCTGCTCCAGAGGGGCCAAGCTCCAATGGGGATTCATGGCAGGAGGATGTGAGTGTCTGTCGGTGGCTTTGTGGGGTGCAGGGGACGCCCCTGTCCCCCATCCCAGTCCTCACGCTCCGGCGGGTGCGATGGGCCCGTTGTTCCGATCCACAGCGGGTGCCGGGGCGCGGCTCGGGGCTGCTGGCTCTGCCATGGTGTCTCGTGGTGTCTGTGTGTCTGTCTGTCTGTCTCCACAACGTCTCCTTTCTCTTTCCTCCCCGTGTGCCTGTCACCCAAGGAGTTATCCCTGAATCCCTGGCGCCGTAGTAAGTACGGAGAGGCCACCCCGGACGAGGGACACGGGCTCGGGGGGATCTTCGGTCTCCGTGGCCCACTCCAGCCCCACTCAGGGGAAATCCCTTAGGAAATCCCTTGGGGAATCCCTCCTTGTTGTTGCTTCCTGCTTTTCCTGCTGCCTCTTCCCGGCTCTCCATCCCACATCGCTTGTTCCCGCAGGGAGGGGGGAGGCTCGGGGAAGTGGTGCCTGTGGCAGGACAGGATCAAATCCAAGCATTCTCTACCTGTGGAGGCCAAATCCTGCTCCTGCCCAGGTCCCACTGGAGATCTGAGGGGATAAAATCCCCACAACACCAGTGCTGCTGCCCCAATTCCCTGTTCCCTCTCCCCTTCCCAAGGTGATAAGAAGGCCGATGGCAGCCAAGCCCCCCCTGATTCCACTGCCAAGAAGGAGCCACCAGCGGTGGTGAACGGGAAGGATGAAGAGCAAAGCACTGAGGAAAACCTTGGAAAAGGAGGGACAGACCGGACAACCCCCAATGCTGATCAGGATGCCCCCAAGGAGAAGGAGACAGTGACCAGCAACCCTGTGTCCCCTGACGGTTCACCCTCCAAATCACCCTCCAAAAAGAAGAAGAAATTCCGGACCCCATCTTTCCTGAAAAAAGGCAAAAAGAAGGAAAAGATTGAATCTTGAGTCTCCCAAGGCCTCGCGCGTGGCCATCCCGGGGATCCCCGGGATCTCTGAGACCGGGAGCGCCGGGGCGGGGGGCAGCTCCTGCCTCGTGCGTCTGGCCGAGGCGCGGCCCAAAACCCCCGGATTCTGGCTGTTTTCCGGGTCCTCCTGGCACAAGGCACCTCGTCCCCCTTGTCACCCGCCTCTGGAGGTGGCCACCGAGCTTAGAGAGACTGTGGTCCCCGTTTGGGGAAATTCCCGCTGCATCTCCCTCCCCACTTTCCCTCCTGGGCTCCAGCCCCTTCCCACCATGGGCCGAGGGTTGAATTTTCTCCACCAGAGCCCAGATCTGCTTGATTTGAGGAAGAAAAGGGTGTTTTGTGGTTATTTTCTTCACCTTCTGTTTCAAGCTCTGCTGGAATGGCGCTGGCTTCATCCCCAGGGAAAACTGTCCATCGCTTCGCCAGGAGAATGGGATAGAGCTGAAGGCAGGGGATTGCTTTTCCTGAAGGAGAAGCTGAGATTTTTCCTTCCCAGATTGTGATCTTCCTCTCGCTGGGCTAAAGAATCACTTCATCCCCTTCTCCTGGTACCCCCACCCTGTGTCTTCCCCAGCCAAGGAAGAGCAGCAGGATTTCCCACCACTGGAAAAGCCCCCACCTCACTGCACGACCCGCACCTGGGAAAATAGGGGAAAAAAACTCCGGAAATTGTCTGTGTTATTTAAAACTGAGCAAAACTCACTCACTAAGTGCTACTTCGGGATGAACACACGCTGCCAATTCCCGCTGGCCTCCGCTCACAGTGACCCTGTCCACGCCGGATCCCTGCTTTTCCCAGCTCTGGATTCCCAGCACAAGTTCAATCCTTCCTGGCGTTCCCTTCCCTCCCAGCATTACAACCTCCTGGCCAATCCCTTCCCAGGAAGAGCCGCAGCCATGCCGATGTTCCCCACGGCCATTCCAGCGCTGGGATTTGGGGACAAACCAACGGGATCAGCCCCTCACCCTCCCAGTTTCCTGGGGTGCTTGCCCTGAGCCTTCCTGCATCCATGGAGTCCTGTCCAGGAGGTCTGGAATGCCCCAGAACACCCCCCATTTGTGCTTTTCTCACCCCAGCAGGATTTTCCCATGTGCCATCACTGTGGTTTCAAACCTTTTTGCTGGTGTGAGACAGCTCATGGGGGTTGGATCCCTCTGGAAGAGCAGGAAGCCCACAGAATGGGGGGTGCAGGCAGGGACTGGGGCACAGAAAATAGCAGAGAGACCCCCCAGACAGGGATCTTGCCAGAGCCCCATGGCCAACTTGAGCCTGGATTCTGGGGAGAGCCTTTGTCCCCCTGCCCAGTGTCCCCCCACAGGTCCCCATCCCACTCCTGCAGGATAGGGGGGACCGAGGGGACACACTGAGCCCCTAAGCCCCCTCTGCATCCCCAGCCCTGTCACCGGGGGGGCTGTTCCTCACTGCCACTGATTTTAAGGCTCTTTGAGGCCATTTTTGTCCCTGGGCCTGTTCCCCCTTCGTGACCCAGGGCAGCAGAGACAGCTGTGTCACCTCCCCGGGGTAGCACCGTCACACCTGGGGGGAATTCCTGAATGACAGCACTGCCACACCCCCCAGCCCAACCCGGGGGCTCCCCCGGGGGTTTTGTCACCCCTTTGTCCCTGGGAGTCTGTCCCCAGGGCCTTTGTCACCCCTTTTTCCAAGGGACACTGGCTTAGCGGTGGGATTGATTTCGCCCTCCCATGAAATTCTGGGGACTTTCAGGTAGGAAGGGACGAAGGCTCCAGTGCCACCATCATCACCATGATGAGGGTCCTGGCTGCGCAGCTGGAAGGAGACAGGGCCAAGATCCCATCCCAGGACCACCCTTCGGGAAATTCCCCCACCCTCCCTCCCCTCGATCCAGCAAGGCTCAGGGTGTGGGTCTCTCCAGGGGCAGGCAGGGAGGGGCAAATCCCTGCTGCGGGGCCTCCGCATCTGCACCTCCCCTGGAAAACAGAGGCTGATCGCATGTTGGCAACGGGGAACGGCAAGTCCAGCTGGACTCAGCATCCGTCCTCCCACCTGGGGCTGCCCAGGAGGGCCCCGGTGGCGGTGGGGGTGTTGAACCCCGCGGAATGCCACCGGGATGTGGCATGTCCCCGCGTGTGACAATCGCGGCCGGGAGCGCGTGGAACGCCGGTGTAAATAAACCCCGTGTTTGGCACCCGGCAGCGCTCGGAGACTGAGGGGCGAGGGGGTGGGATGGGGATGGAGGTGGTTGTGGGGATGGGATGGGATGGGATGGGATGGGATGGGATGGGAATGGAACGGGTCGGGGACGGAGTGGGGGCTGGGATGGAGGTGGAGAGGGGGGTGGAGCTGGGGATGGGATGGGATGGGATGGGATGGGATGCGTCGGGGATGCGTCGGGGATGGGTCGGGGATGGAGCTGAGGCTGGCACGGGGGTAGAGGTGGAAATGGGAAGGGGCTGTGGGGCTGAGGGTGAGGATGGGATGGTGTCACGGTTTAGGAATGGCACTCCCCAGTTCAGTGCCCTCACTGAGACGGCCCGGAGCCGCTGGCACTGGAGGTGCCGCACAGGGGGAAGGTTCCAGCAGCTCCTCAGAGAAGCCCCTCCTGAGCCCCCCCACTACCAAAGCCAGGCACAGCCGCAGACACGTTCGGACTCCAGGCCGGGCCGGCACCGGCCTGCGCCCGCCTGCTCGAACCCGGGGCTCCGAACCGAGGGTGCGGCGGGGAAAGGCCGGGCCGGGCCGGGCAGGACGCAGCGAGCGAGCAGCGGCCAGCGCACGGTGACGGCCCCGCCTTCCTCCCCTCCCCTTCCTGCCGTCCCCTTCCTGCCGTCCCCTCGCTCTCCGGGCTGGGCGGGCTCGCGGGCCGGGGCTGATGCGGTGCTGATCGGCTCGGCCCCCGCAGGCTCGGCCCCGCTCCGGGCCGTCGGCGCCGGGGGAGCCCCAGGGCGGGGCTGAGGGGGACCATGGGCCGCAGCCGCTCCCGGTCACCGCCGCGGCGGGGTGAGGGGGCACCGGGGGCACCGGGGGGGCAAAGGAGCCCCGGGGGAGGTCGGGGGGGACCCGGGGGACGGGGCACGGGGGGAGCCGCGTGGAAGGGCCGGGCCCGGGGCTCCCCCAAACCCGCGGGCGGGGACTGAGGCCCTCAGGGCGGGGGGCGGCGGGGAGGCCCCGGTTCCTCGCTCTGGGGAGAGCAGAGACCCCCTCCCTCCTCATCCTTATCCTCCTCTTCTTCCTCCTCATCCTTCTTCTTTTCCTTCTCTCCTTCTCTCCCTCCTCTTCCTCCTTCTTTTCTTTTTTCTCTTCTTCCTCATCTCCTTTACCTTCTCTTCTCCCTCTCCCCATCCTCATCTTCTCCTCTTCTCCTCCTCTCCTCCTTCACCTCTCCTTCTCCTCCTCTCCTCCTTCTCCGGCTCTTCCCACTCCTCTCCACCTTCCTCAGGTTTTTGGGGACCATCACCCTATAGCTGGATCTCCCCTTTCCTGGCTGAGCCCCCTCCGGGTGATTTCTCCCCGGATGATTCCCCCCGCTCCAGGTGGAGCTTTTTCCTGCTGCTCTTTCCACTCCTGGGGATGCCCATAGGGGTCCCTCAGCCCAGAACTGCCCTGGGGGGTCAGGGAGGGCTGGGAGGGGCTGTCCCGGGGTGTCTGCTTGGGACCTGGGATGTTCTGCGGGGATTTCCTTTGGGAAGCGGGCACGGAAGCAGGAGCTGACCCTTCCCCGGGCAGAGCGCCGGCGCTCGCGCTCCACGTCCCGGGACAGGGACAGGCGGCGGCGGGAGCGATCGCGGTCCCGGGACAGGGACAGGAGGAGGAGCCGGTCCCGCTCCCCACACCGGAGACGATCCAGGTGAGGGCAGGGACCACCCAGGTGAGGGCGGGGACTTTCCGGTGAGAGTAGGGATGATCCAGGAGAGAGCAGGGACACCAGCATGGGGTGGGCACAGCTAGGTGAGGGCAGTGTGAGTGACCCAAGGACGATGGGAGCTCCAGGTGGGATTTCCAGGTGGGAATTGCAGCCCCACCTCGTGTGCCCCAGCAGGTCCCCACGCCGGCATCGCTCCAGCTCTTCATCACCGGCGCGACCCAAGGAGCGCCGGGATGAGGAGAAGAAGGAGCTCAAGGACTCCAAGAAGGAGCGGCAGATCACAGGTGAGGGGGGATTTTTCTCTTGGAACACTCCCAGATGCCCTGTGGGGCCGGGACCAGCCCAGGGACACCCAGATTTTGGGAATCCCAGCCTGAATTTCTTCCCACAGAGGAGGATTTGCAGGGCAAGACAGAGGAGGAGATTGAGATGATGAAGATGATGGGGTTTGCCTCCTTTGATACCACCAAGGTGAGCGCAGGCCCGGGGCCACTCCTGGGGGCTCTGCTGTGGCACCTGCCCTGTTTGGGGATAATCCATGGGGTTTTGGGACGTTTCTCCTCAGGGGAAGAAGGTGGACGGCGCCGCCAATGCCTACGCCATCAACGTGTCCCAGAAGAGGAAGTACAGGTGTGTCCCCCCTCCTTTGGGATAGAAAGAGGATTTTGTTTTGTGAGGTAACTGTGGCCTCTGTCTTATGGTGATCCGGCTTCCAGGCCTTGGGAAAACGGGAATTTTGTGAGGTTGAGACACAAAAGTAGAGGTGACAGTTCTCCAGATCCCCCTGGGAATGGGGGAATCAGGATGAGGAGTGAGGAGCATGTTAGGAACAGGTGGGATGTGCCCAGTGAGGCCTGAACAGGATGGGAGCAGCAGGAAGCGACGCTGTTCCCCTGGTTTATTCCCAAAAAACACTCAACTTTGTCAATTCTGTTCCCCTTCTGATGGGAGCCTGGGGGTAGGGCCAGGCAGTGCTGGTAGGATCCTCACACAGCCCAGCCTCCGGAGCAGCTCCTCGCTGGGAGCCTTCCTGCCCATTTCTCGGTCAAATCCATGTGGGACTGGGGTCCCTGTGGCCACTGAGTCCCGTTCCCAGCCTCCCCCAGGTATTTTTGTCCCGATTTCCCTGGATCCAGGGCTGACTCTGGCTCCATCCTCATCCAGGCAATACATGAACAGAAAAGGAGGATTCAACAGGCCCCTGGATTTCATCGCCTGACACTGGGACATGACTCCCACCACGGAAGGATTTTGCTTCCCTGCACTCTCCTGGCTGGCTCTGATGCTGGATTCCAGTGGAATTTGGGTTGTTCCCAACAAATCCCACAGCCAGAGCCACCACAAGTTTCCGTTTCCCGGGTTTTTGTTATTATTTTTTTACAAAAAAGGTCGGTTTCTGGCTGGGATTTTGCTGTGTTTTCCCTGCTTTTGGTTTGTTTCCCTGTTAATAAAACCCCAGATCTATTTTTTTCCTTTATTTTTTATCATTCAGAGATAAAGCAGGGCCTCGATTCCCCCTCACACAAATCCTTGGGAATTGATACCATCTTGGTTTGACCCCTGACCGGGGTGGGGGTGTCCCAGCTCTGGGGGGGTGTCTGTTCCTGTCCCAGGGGCCCCTGTCCCTTTTGGGTCCCCGTTCCTGGGGGATCTGTCCCCATCCCGGGGGATCTGTCCCCATCCCGGGGGGTCTGTCCCCATCCCGGGGGGGGGGAGTCTGTCCCCGTTCCCGGGGGGGTCTGTCCCTGTTCCCGGGGAGGTTCTGTCCCCATCCCGGGGGGTCTCTCCCCATCCCGGCGTCCCTGTCTGGGGGGTCTGTCCCCGTTCCCGGGGCGGTTCTGTCCCCGTCCCGGGTTCCCTTCCCGGGGGCTCTGTCCCCATCCCGGGGGGTCTCTCCCCATCCCGGGGGGGGGTCTGTCCCCATCCCGGGGGGTCTGTCCCCATCCCAGGGTTCCTGTCCGGGGGGTCTGTCCCCATCCCGGGGGGTCTCTCCCGATCCCGGGGTCCCTGTCCGGGGGGTCTCTCCCCATCCCGGGGGGTCTCTCCCCATCCCGGGGTCCCTGTCCGGGGGGTCTCTCCCCATCCCGGGGGGTCTCTCCCCATCCCGGGGTCCCTGTCCGGGGGGTCTGTCCCCATCCCGGGGGGTCTCTCCCCATCCCGAGGGGTCTCTGTCCGGGGGGTCTCTCCCCATCCCGGGGGGTCTCTCCCCATCCCGGGGTCCCTGTCCGGGGGGTCTCTCCCCATCCCGGGGGGTCTCTCCCCATCCCGGGGTCCCTGTCCGGGGGGTCCCCGCCGGCCTCACGTTGCCCCACGTAGCCGAGGCTCCGCCCCCTTCCCCGTCCGGCCTCGCCATTGGCTCGGCGGCAGGAAGTGAGTCAGGGCAGCGCGTGCGGCCAGCGGGGCGGGGCCGGCTGTGTGGGCGGGGCGCCGCGGGGGTTCGGACCAATGGCAGGAGGGCGTGGCGCTCTCGTCCAATGACGGCGATCGGGGGCGTGTTCTCAGGCGCGGCCACGCCCCTTCCCGACCGCTCGTGGAGAGGCTGGGCGGGGCCGCCCCTCATCCTCCAATCAGCGGTGGCGCTGGGCGGGGCCTCCCTCCGCATCCGCCAATGAGCGGCGGCGGGGGCGTGGCGCGCACGGGGTCTGGCGGAGCGGCCGCTCGGGGCGGGCAGAGGCCGCCGCGACCCCCCCGGCGCCGGTTGCGGCCCGTCCCGGCCCCGCCATGGCCGCCCCCCCCCGCCTCGGCATCCAGATGCTGCTGGAGGCCGCCGAGTTCCTGGAGCGGCGGGAGCGAGGTACCCCCCGCGCCCCCCTCGGTGGCCCCGGTGCCCCCGGCCGGGCCCCGCGGTGACCCGCGCCCGCCGTTGTGTCTCCGCAGAAGCCGAGCACGGTTACGCCTCGCTGCGGCCCGGCGGGAAGGACGGGGAGGCCCCGCGGCGCCGCGCCAAGACCCGGAGGAGCGGCAGCGGCGGCAGGTGACGGCAGCACCGGGCGGGGCGGGGGAACCGGACCGAAAGGGCCCGGCCGCTGTAGGGCTGCGGGTCCCGCCTGGCCCGGCCGGGGAGCGCCCGCACCGTGCGGCCGGGCCCGGGGAGCCCCCGCTGTCACTGGGCGTGTGTGACGGGCCCGAGGGGGCTCCGTGTCCGAGTGTCCGCGCCCGCCGAGGCCCCTGGAGCTGGGCCTCTGGCCGGGGTCACCCCCCCGGTCCCCGGGCTCTGGTGGAGCCCCGCTGCCACCGGGTGTGTGACAGGGCCGGGGGGACCCTCCTGTCAGGACGCTGCTCAGTCTCTGCTGAAGTCCCTCTGTCTCTGGGAGTGTGACAGGCCCAGGGGGCTCCTGTCCCCAGGTGTCCCGGCCCCGGGAGGCCCTGCTGTCACTGGGCCTGTGGCCGGGCCGGGGTGACCCCCCAGTCCCCGGGCTCTGGTAGCGGCCCCCCGCCGCCCCTGGGGGTGTCACAGAGCCGGGGGCACCCTCCTGTCTCCAGGTGGTTGGGGTACAGGGAGGTCCTCCTGTCACTGGGTGGTGACAGCAGTGGGGGACCCTCCTGTCATCAGGTGACTGGGCTCAGTTGTCCCTGGGTGTGTGACAGGACTGGGTGGGGCTCTGCTGTCACCAAAGTCCTCCTGTCACCAGGTGTCTGACACCGTGGGTGGGACCTTTCTGTCCCTGGGTGACCAGCCCAGAGAGGTCCTGCTGTCACAGGGCCCTGGCAGGGGTGGAGGGGACCCTCCTGTCACCTCCTTAATTATCCACCCTGAAACCCACCCTGATTGTAGACCAAACCACTACAGCCTCCCATTATCCCTCCTTGGTTGTTCCTCCCCTTTATTCCCCCCTGGTTGTTCCTCCTTCTTATTCCTCGCTGATTTTAAATTCTAAACCACCTTTTTTCTGAGTTGGAAGTTGGCTCCAAGCACCCACATTGAATTTCAGGAGCAAATCCCACCATCCTGGAGGCTTTATTCCATTCCTTTAATAACCTTAAAATCACTTGGATCCTCGTGGTGGGGGAACCCTCAGCTGATTTTGGGAAGGGCTGGCTCCAGGATGTGCCCCCAGCCAAGGGGAAGCTGTGAGGGGCAGCAGGTCCATCCCAACACGTCACCGGCGCCAGATCGTGCCAGGGAGGAGCCAGGCCCTGATGGCACCACATCTGTCACTTCTTTCCTGGTTGGGAGCGATCCCGTCTGCGCGACGCCACGGCAGCCGACCTTTGGCAGCTGCCGGAAAAAATCCACCTGGATTTGTCCGTGCTGGGATTCCTGGTGTCTCCCAGGGCCGGGGCGGCTCCGTGTCCGCCCACGCTGGGGTTTGGGGTGTCAGGAGCCCCTTGGGGGGCAGCTGAGGCCACTGGGCTTGAATCAGACAGGCTCCAGGTGAATCCAGGGGTTTGTCCTGCCTGGACACGCTCCAGGTTTCCTTCTCAGAATATTTTGTTTGCTTCAGGCCACTCTATTACGGTTTTCAGGAATAAAAAACATATTCTGAAGGGAAAGCTGGTGATCAGCTGAGGTTTAAACTGGTGGGAATCATAATCAGTGACTCTGTGGGCACGAGATCGCTCTGGAGAGGATGTGGGAGCCACAGGTGTGGGAGCTCCACCTGCCCCGGGGTGAAGCTGCCATCCCCTCTGTCCCTGTTTATTTTATCCAAAATTAAAATCCATCAATTAATTCATATTTTTCTAAATACTGGTGATGGTGAATGCAAGCCAAAAGAGAAAACAACTGTTCCAGGAAGGATCCAGGTGGAAGAGAGGATGGATTTGTAATTCGTGATTGTGGAGGTGATGGGAGCTTCACCCCTGCCCATACCAGTGCTGGGGAAGTGTTTGGATAATTTAGGATCAAGGAAAAAACTCCTAAGGCTGCAGCCCATGGCAACCCCTTGGTAAAGGGCTGGGTGTGAAACATATGGATTTATCCAGGAAAACATTTAATGGAGCGACTGCACGGGAGCCGGAGAGCTGAGCCCTTCCATTGTGCCAGGATAATCCCGGCCGTTGGAGTGGGAAAAACATTTTTGGGGATGTGGGAGGTGTGGCCCCGATATTGCCAGAAAGCCAACAGAGCCACTGGAGCAGGGTGATCCATCAGGAAGGGCTGCTGGAAAAGCGAAGGAGACCTCAGAGAGCATCTCCCACTACTGTGGTGGTGACATCCCTCATTTTCCCTTTGGTCCATCCCTTATTTTCCCTTTGGTGACATCCCTTGTTTTTCCAGCACTCCCAGATCTCGTGGGGCTATCCCAGTAGACACCCCCCTCCAAACAGCCTGTGGGTTATTCTCACATTTATGTTTCCAGGCACGTAACGATGTTTTTCCCAAATTAGAGTGGAGCTGCTTGAGGTCTCTGTAGGTTTTAGGAGGTCGGTAGGCAGGGAGGCTGCTCTTCCCTAAGCACCATTCCTGGGAGCACGAGCAGTGTGGCCTCCTGTGGCTTCTTTCCTGGATTTCAGTGGAGGGAAAATCAGTCATAGCTTGTGTTTTCCACCTTTTCCCAGCATCATGGACATTCGAAGTTTCAGTCCTGAGCCAGATCTTGGAGTCAGACACGACCACTCAGATGCTGCCCAGTGCCAGATGGAGCAACTTCCAGCACTGATACCACTGTTAATCCCAATCCCAACTCTAAATTTGAGTCTCTGGATAAAAATCCCATGTTATGGTTTTCCTGACCCTTTTATTGCCATTTATCTGGCAATTTCTGCAGCTGCATCCCACCATTCACCATCCCTGGGTATGGAGCTCTGGAAGCCCCTCGGGTTTGCATCTTTTCCAGGGAGCCTTTGCTAATTCCCACATGTTAATCCCAACTGTTAATCCCTAATCAGGCAGAGGAATTAACTTCTTCCTTCTTTTCCAGGTCGACACACAATGAGATGGAAAAGAACAGGTGAGTGCCAGAGGAGCTGGGCTGGGGGGAATTATTGCTTTTCCAGAGGTATTCCAGCTGAGATTTGTCCTGAGTAAATCCCACTTTTTTTGCCTATGTTGTCATCCCGAGGTCCTTTGGGTGAGGAAACCTTGTTCACTCCCAGTGTATCCCAAACAAGACCAGCAGGTCATTGCAAAATCCGTTTGGAGCTGCCCGGGATCGGGCGGTTCAGAGATGGGTGTTACAGCCCATTCCTGAGGATCTGACCTACATGTTGGGATTGGAGTAATGGACACAGGGAAACTGGGATGTGCTGGGAGCATCCCTGCTTTCAGCAGATAAAGGGATTTCCTCCAGGAGCTGGAGTTTCCCTCCAGCATTAACACCCTACCTGTTAATGTGGAGAAAATCCACACGTTACAGGAAGAGGGAGGATTCCTGGAGCACAGTCAGTGCTCCTGCAGGGACCTGGTTTTGTTTTGTATCCAAAACCACCCTGTTCCTACTAAAAATAGGGAAAGGAAGCACTCCCAAGGGATTTGCAGCTGGGTGTTAGCCTGGGCAGCTTCAGCTGTCAGCAGGAACCAAACAGCATTCCTGAGGTGGAACCTTTTTGGGAAGAGAATGACCAAAAGTGGATATTCTCGCCCAGAATTCCAAGGTTATTGGCATCTCCTTGCCTGGGATCATCCCAACAGCCCAGGTTGCCAGCAGGGTTTATCCATGAGGTTTTTCCAAGACATCCTTTTGCCTGGCTGCAGTTTTCTCACAGTTTCTGGAAGCCCACGGGGGCTGGGAAGGCTCCTGGTCAGGCTTAGCTCCCACCACCCCAGTTTTCCACACCAGTGGGGTGGGAATGCCATTGGGGAAGCTGATCCAGCTGTGTGCTCCCGTTCCAGGCGTGCCCAGCTCCGGCTGTGCCTGGAGAGGCTGAAGGGGCTGGTGCCGCTGGGAGCGGCGGCCGGGCGGCACACGACGCTCAGCCTCCTCACCAGGGCCAGGCTCCACATCCAGGTGAGCTGGAAAATGGGATCAGTGCCAAGAGCAGCATCCCAGTACGGGGCAAGTGCTGGGTTGGGCTGGGATAACTGGGAGACCACTGGCATCATGATGGGATAATGGAGGGAGTGCTGGGATTCTGCTGGGATAATGGGGGGAGGACTGAGATTGGGCTGGGGTAACTGGGGGAGTGCTGAATTGGGCTGGGATAGCTGGAAGAGCACTGACATCAGGCTGGGATAACTGGGAGAGAGCCAGTACTGGGCTGGGGTGACTGGGAGAGTGCTGGATCAGGCTGGGGTAACTGGGAGAGTACCAGCACTGGGCTGGGATAACTGCGGGAGTTGGGATCCACATGGCTCCACGTCCCAGGCGTGTTGAAGACGGGAGTGCCTCGGGAGCTGGTGGTGGCTGCTCCGGGCTGGTTTGGGCCGGGAATGCCGAGTGGTTCCGAGGGCATCCCGGAGCTCAGGGTGCCGTGGTTCCGAGGGCATCCCGGAGCTCAGGGTGCCGTGGTTCCGAGGGCGTCCCGGAGCTCAGGGTGCCGTGTCTCCCTCCGCAGAAGCTGGAGGACCAGGAGCGCCGGGCCCTGCACCAGATCGAGCAGCTGCAGCGGGAGCAGCGGCACCTCCAGCGGCAGCTGGAAAAGCTGGGAATCGAGCGGGTCAGGATAGACAGCATCGGCTCCAGCCTCTCCTCCGAGCGCTCTGACTCGGATCGAGGTGAGAGCCCGTGCTGGGGGACGGCCGGCGCGGGGTCTGGCCGTGCTGGAACTCCAACCATTCCCATTCCTCTGGCAGAAGAGATGGATGTGGATGTGGAGAGCACGGACGACCTCCCGGCCGACCTGGACTGGAGCAGCAGCAGCCCCAGCGACTCGGACGAGCGCGGGAGCCTCCAGAGCCTCGGCAGCGACGAGGGATATTCCAGCTCCGGCGGGACCAGGGCGAAGCTGGCGAGCAGCCGGAAGCTTCCTGTCGGGATCTAGGAAGCGCTTCCCATCGCCGTTCCCTTGGGATCCCGTTAGCCAGCACACCGACCCCCCCAGCATTCCCTGCACGGAAAAACCTGAGCGTCCCGCCGATCCAGCTGCTCCCGGGGCTCCGTTTGCACCGCCGGCCGCTCATCCCGGCCGAATCTCCTCTGCCAGGCCCTACATTCCAGCCACACGCGGAAACGCCCGGGAATATCTTGGCAATAACAGCGACCTCAAGAGCCTTCCCTGGGTTCTTTCCCAGGCTGTCACTGCCCGGTATTCCCGATCTTCTCTACATTTGGGTGGCGTCATCACGTTCCCGATCCTCAGGACCCAAAAAGCTGAGGTTTTGGGAGCAGATCCGAAAAGAGAACCGGCCCTTTGTGGAGTTTCCACCGGGACAGAGCGGAGCCAGGTTGGGAACAAAGAGCATTTCGGGCACAGGGATCAGCCTCAGTCGGGGGTCCCTTCCCCCCGACTCTAAATATTCAGGGACACCCCATCCCAGTCGTCCCGGGCATTCCTGGCGTGGGGAGCAGCGCTCCGGGGGCGCAGAGCCATCCTCACCCCTCGGGTCGGCCGCCTCCGGGCTGGGAAGTTTCTGCCCTCCCTAAACCCAAATGGGACGTCCCACCTCCCGTGGCACGGCATTCCAGACTCCTGGAATTCCCTTTCCACGCTTCTAGTCTCGGGGACAATTTTTTCTACCTCGGAGGGAGCCCATGGACTCTCTCCACCCCTTCAGCACAAAGATGATGCCTCTGCTCAGCAATAACCCCACGGGACTCCCCGGATCTGGGATTTTTCCAGCCTCGTGGAGGATTCCAGAAGCCACCACAGGGAGAGAAGCCCCGGAGGGCAGGGGGGATTCCGAGCCGGAGCACACGTGAGCTGTCCGTGGTGTGTGTTCGTTTCCCAATGCACTGGAGGGAGCATTCCCACCACTTCCTGCTTGTAGAGATGCTCTGGGAATGCTGACATGTAGAGAGCTCTGCTTCCAACCCCTTCCTTTTCCCCTCGAGCTGGTCCAAGGGCTTTTCCAGCCCCATGGAGCTGGCCAGGCCCTGGGGAGGAGTCGGCAAGGAGCTCTCCAAGGGTTTAGGATACAAAGGTGGCTCTGCCAGTCCCTTTCAGGAAACACAGGTGCTGAAAGGCATCGAGATGCTCCATGGAGTGCAAGGGGATGAGCAGTGGGAGACTCCAGTGCTTTCCTTTGTCTTTTTTCTTTTTTCTTTTTTCTTTTTTCTTTTTTCTTTTTTCTTTTTTCTTTTTTCTTTTTTCTTTTTTCTTTTTTCTTCTTTCTTCTTTCTTCTTTCTTCTTTCTTCTTTCTTCTTTCTTCTTTCTTCTTTCTCCTTTCCTTTCCTTTCCTTTCCTTTCCTTTCCTTTCCTTTCCTTTCCTTTCCTTTCCTTTCCTTTCCTTTCCTTTCCTTTCCTTTCCTTTCCTTTCCTTTCCTTTCCTTTCCTTTCCTTTCCTTTCCTTTCCTTTCCTTTCCTTTCCTTTCCTTTCCTTTCCTTTCCTTTCCTTTCCTTTCCTTTCCTTTTTTCTTTTCCCTGTTCTTTTCTTTTTTCTTCTTTCCCTTTCCTTCCTGTTTCCTTTCTTCCTTTTCTTTTTCATTCCTCCTTTTCTCCTTCTCCTCCTTTCCTGCTTTTCCTTCTTTTCTCCTTTTCTGTTCCCCTTTCCCCCTTTCTCCTTTTCCTGTTTTCCTTTCCTTTTCAACACCCCAATCCCGTTCCTGGCTCACTTGGGGAAGTGGGAAGCTGCCCTCAGGCCCCACAAGTTGCCCAAATTCCCCAGGTTCTGGCTCTTTTTCTACGTGCTGGCTCCTAAGAGAAAAAAAAACCCAAACCACAAGGAATTTTCCTTTAAAGCTGCTGGAATTTCTCACCCTCCGGCATTGCTGCAGACCATGGGCACCCGAGCTCAACTCCCTGCGCCTTCAAAAAGAGGGAAAAAAAGGCAAAAAGATGGAAAACACCAAGAAAAAGAGGAATATCAGCCCTTGGGGGCCAGTGGCTCAGGTGGCTTTTGCCAAGCTCCATCCTTCACCTGGGGATTCCCAGTGGAACCCTCGGGGCAGGTGATTCCCCGCTTTGGGAAGACCCTTCCAGAGGTACAAAATATTGATTTTTGGTTGGTTTTGGACATTCTGAAGGTTTGGCCTCAGCACAAATGAGGGGTTTTGGCAGGTTTGTGCCTTTTTGAGTTCCCAGCGCCTTTTTTTCCCCTTTTTTTCCTTCCTCTCCCAGACTGACCCTTCCTGGCCCTTTGCACTGTCGGGCTGTGCTCCGGGAGCCCCCAAAACGCTGCACTAACCCGGAATCTCCGGGTCCCCATTGGTGGTGCCAGCCTTTTCCTGGAATTCACTGATCCACCAGCATTCCTATGAAATAAGCTGCAGGAAGGACTTTTTTATAGGTTGTGACAAAAATCCAGGGAGTGGGGGGAGTCGGATCAGGGCACGGATGGGTGGGAATCAAAACCACCCATTTTTGGGTTGTTTTTCCTTTCTTTTTCCTTATGGAAGGCAGATCCCGAACCGCCAGTCCCGGGAAGCACCAAAATGTTTGTTTCATCCTTACTAATTTTTCTAGTGGAGCCATCCCATCTCCACTCAACCTTTCCTTTATTATTCTTTGGGACACCTCTTATTTGTGCTTTTCCATCATTTTTTCTGTTCTTTTTGCTTCCCAAGAAGTGGATCCACCCCAGCCTCGGCTCCGTTGGGCAGTCGGGAGTGGACACGGATCCCATTTCCAGCCGTTCCTGCTGTAAATATCCCATTGTTGGGCTGAATCCCATGTCAAGCCAATAGAATGGTGCTTTTTTTTTAGGAATTCCGTGTTTTAGGAGATCTTTGCTGTGTCCATGGATATTTCTGTCTTGTTTGATTGTTAGGAAATAAATTATTTCGTTACGAAAGAGACATGTGAGCTGGAATTGCTGCAGGAAGGGAGCAGGAAGGGCCCGGGGAGGGTGAGGATGGGGATCCACCCTCCTCTGGGGGGTTGTGGGGAGTGAGGTCGCCCCTGAGCCTCCTCTCTCCCGGCTGAGCCCCGCCAGCTTCCTCCGCCGCTCCTCATCCCCGAGCCCTCCCGGGCGCTCCCGGCTCTATCCCGGTGCTGCTCCCGGCTCTATCCCGGTGCTGCTCCCGGCTCGGCCGCTCCCGGGGCCGGGGCTTTGTCCCTTGTCCGGTCCCTGGGCTGTGCCGGGGGTCGCCTCTGGATCAGCCGGAGCAAACCGGCACCAGCCCCTGCCCCAGAGCTGCCGGAGGGGGGGCACAGGAGAGCCGGGAGGTGCGGGCTGGCGCTGGGAGCTGCGGCACGGGGCGTGGCACGGGGATTTGGGGCACACGGGGGCACGAGGGGGGCAGAAGGACGTGGGGGGGACAGGGGGACAGGGCACGGGGGGTGGTACACGGGGTGACAGAGGGGCACGGGGGGGCTGTGCCACCCTGGGACCCCTCCCGGTGCCTCACCGGGGCAGGTGCCCCCCTTGGGGTCCCGCCCTCCGGCCGCGCCCGCGCTGAGGGCTCTCGAGTGGCGAGTGGGGACAGGGTGGTGACCGGGGAGGGACGTGCCGGGAAGAGGAGCGGGGGGGCGAGGGGGAGAGGGGGCCACAGCCAGGGGGTGGCGGGGCACGAGGCTGGGGGATGGGCAGAACATGGGGAGATTTCGGGGACTGGGGGGGACATGGGGTGAGGGGGCGTGGGACAGGAGCGGGAGGGGACGGAGGGGGACATACTGATACCGGAGTGGGGACAGGAGAACATCGGGGAACCCGGAGGGACATGGGGGACATTGGGGATTTTGGAGGGACATGGCAGGGTGGGGGAACACGGGGGGACATGAAGGACCAGGGGAACACAGGGGGCTGGGGGGGATTGGAGGGTGATATGGAGGGACATGGGGGGAGTATTGGGGTGTGGGACCGTGGTGCCACGAAGGGGACATGGGAATATGGGGGTGTGGGGACACAGCAGAGGGGAGAGAGGTGGTGATACGGTGGGGAGGACGTGGTGGGGCTGAGAGGATGTGGGGGGATTGGGGACATGGAGAAGTGCAGGGGGACATGGGGGTGTGGGGACATGGGGACAGGGGGACCCCAGTGGGGGACATGGGGACCCCAATGTGAGCCCCAGTAGGGACATGGGACCCCAACAGGGAACATGGGGACAGCAATGGGGACTCAGTGGGGACATGGAGATATTAAAAGGGATCCCCTTGAATGGGGACCCCAATGAGGACATGGCTGTGGGGACACCGGGGCATGGGGCCAGCAGCAGAGTGGCAGGGCGGGGGTGGCAGGCCCCGCAGTGTCCCCGTGTGTGTGACACACCTGTCCCCGTGCGCTGGCACGGTGCCAGCGGCCACATCCCGCCTGCGGGGCTATAAGAGGCCACGGGCTCGGCCCTGCCAGCACTGCCGTGGCCCAGCCACTGTTCCCGTCCTCGGCCCTGTCCCCCGCCATGGCCCTGGCACTGCTGCTGCTCCTCGCCCTGCTCGGGACCACCCCAGGTAGGGCCCCTGCATCCCCACAGCCGGGGGCACCCCTAGAGCTGAGTGTCCCCGCAGGGCTGGGCACCCCCAGGGCAGGGCTGGGCACCCCCTTAAGGACCCTGTGGTGAAGTGACGGGGACACGGATGCCTGGATGCCCCTGGGCAGGGGGGAAGGGGGCCCTTGGGTGAGGGTCCGGGCCCTTGGGACCCCTCTTGGGGTCTCGGGCTAGGATGGGGTATTGGGGGGGTTGTCACTGGCGGGGGTCCCCCATGAGGGATGGGTGGGGGAGGGATGTGGTATCAGGGGGTGTAATGGGGGGGTTCCTTCCACCCAGGTCCCCCCATGATGGCAGGAGTGGAGTTTTGGGGGCTGTGGGTGTTCTGAGGTGGGGGTCATGGTGCCAGGGGTCCCCCGGGATGGGGTATTGGAGTGGGAGGGTGCGTTGAGGGTTCCCAACACCCCCAAGAGGTCTGGTGTTGGAGTAGGGTGACTTGAGGGGGGTGTATTGGGAGGGGCCCGGATTGCCAGGTCCCCCTGGCCGGGTGCTGACAGTGGCCACAGGTTTGGGGGCGCCGGGGGGGGGCTGTGGGGTGCCCCCCTCCGCCTGGTGCCAGAACTGGGTGACGGCGCTGCGCTGTGGGGCCCTGGGGCGCTGCCCCCACCTCACCCAGGGACCTCCTGACGTGGTGAGAGACCCCCCCACGTCCCCAGCACCCCTCTGATGTCCCTCCCCCCTTCCCTCTGTCCCTGTACCCCCTGTACGTCCCCAAAACTCCACAGGGGTCCCAATACTCCCACCATGGTCCCACGCCATGTCCACATGCATCCCCCATGTCGCCGTGTCCCCGTGTCCCACCTCCCAACATCCCTGTGCCACGACATCCCCATGTCCTCATGCTCCCCATGTCCCTGTCTTCCTCTGTTGTCGTTCCCCAATATCCCACATCCCTCTGTCCCCATGTCCCACATCCCCGTGTCCCCATGTCCCACATCCCCGTGTCCCCATATCCCCATGTCCCGCATCCCCATGTCCCCATGTCTCACATCCCCGTGTCCCTGTGTCTCACATCTCCGTGTCCCCATGTCCCCATGTCCCACATCCCCGTGTCCCTGTGTCTCACATCTCCGTGTCCCCATATCCCCATGTCCCCATGTCCCATATCCCCATGTCCCCATGTCTCACATCCCCATGTCCCCGTGTCTCACATCCCCGTGTCCCTGTGTCTCACATCTCCGTGTCCCCACGTCTCACATGTCCCCGCTGTCCTCTCCTGCAGGACGTCTGTGCCATGTGCCAGCAGCTCGTGGGCTTCCTCCGCCGCGTCTCCAACCAATCGACCGAGGAGGTGCCTGGGGGGATGGGGTCAGGGGCCACTCTGGGTGTCACCGTGGGGGCCATGGGCACAGGTGCCACTGGGCGTCATGGTGGGTGCCAGCAAGTGCCACACAGGGAGGTGCCACTGTGGCTGATGAGGTGGTGGCGGCCGCTGAGGGTGCCGTGGTTACAGATGCCACCATGGTGACATGTGCCACTGTGGGTGCTGGGCTGGGGGGAGAAGTGGTGGCCGATGTCAGCAGGTGCCACGGTGGCAAGGTGACAGGATGGATGCCATCGTGTGTGCCATGGCCACAGGTGCCATGCCACAGGTGCCACCCATGGGCACCAGCGGTGCAGCGGTGACAGGTGTGGCTGGGGTGTGGTGGTGGTGGTGAGGCCGTCACTGGGTGTCACTGTGGGTGTCACTGTGGGGGTCACTGTGGGTGTCCTGGTGCAGGTGGTGCTAGATCAGGTGGTGAGGATTCTGTGCCTGCATCTGCCTTTTGTGGTGATCCCGTGCCGGGACCTGGTTCAGGCGCTTGTCCATCGCCTCCTCTACGGGTCCTCTACCTCATGAGTGGCAAGGGGGTCTGGGGACACTGTGGCCCCCAGGGTCATGCGGGCTGCTGGGGGCTTGGGCACACCATGGCACGCAGGGACACTCCAGGGTGCCCGGGTGACCCTGTGCTGCCCCGCAGAAGCCCCAGCAGGTCTGTGCCACGGTGAACCTGTGCCACGGAGAGCCCGGGGTCGCCCCGGCCGTGCCCGTCCTTGAGGTGCCCGGCACTCACCTGCAGGTACCGGGACCCGGGGGCAGCGGGGGGAGGGTGGCGGTGGCCCCGCAGGCGATGGCCAGCGCGGTGCGGGGGGGCACAGCCCCGGCTGCAGCGTCCCAGCCCCGGTTGCAGTGTCCCAGCCCCGGTTGCGGTGTCCCCAGCCCCGGTTGCAGTGTCCCAGCCCCGAGCTGCAGTGTCCCCAGCCCCGGTTGCAGCGTCCCCAGCCCCGGCTGCAGTGTCCCCAGCCCCGGTTGCGGTGTCCCCAGCCCCGGTTGCAGCGTCCCCAGCCCTGGTTGCAGCGTCCCAGCCCCGGTTGCAGCGTCCCAGCCCCGGCTGCGGTGTCCCAGCCCCGGCTGCAGCGTCCCAGCCCCGGCTGCAGCGTCCCAGCCCCGGCTGCGGTGTCCCAGCCCCGGCTGGGGTGTCCCAGCCCCGGTTGCAGCGTCCCAGCCCCGGCTGCAGTGTCCCCAGCCCCGGTTGCAGTGTCCCAGCCCCGGTTGCGGTGTCCCCAGCCCCGGTTGCGGTGTCCCCAGCCCCGGTTGCAGCGTCCCAGCCCCGGTTGCAGCGTCCCAGCCCCGGCTGCGGTGTCCCAGCCCCGGCTGCAGCGTCCCAGCCCCGGCTGCGGTGTCCCAGCCCCGGTTGCGGTGTCCCAGCCCCGGTTGCAGCGTCCCAGCCCCGGCTGCAGTGTCCCAGCCCCGGCTGCGGTGTCCCAGCCCCGGTTGCAGCGTCCCCAGCCCTGGTTGCAGCGTCCCCAGCCCCGGCTGCAGTGTCCCAGCCCCGGTTGCAGTGTCCCAGCCCCGGTTGCAGCGTCCCCAGCCCCGGCTGCAGTGTCCCAGCCCCGGCTGCGGCGTCCCAGCCCCGGCTGCAGTGTCCCAACCCCGGCTGCAGTGTCCCAACCCCGGCTGCGGTGTCCCAGCCCCGGTTGCAGCGTCCCCTCCCGCAGGGCCCCGGCGGGGCCGGGCTGTCCCCGGAGGCGCTGCCGGTGCCGCTGTGCTGGATGTGCCGCAAGGTCGTGGAGCGGGCGGAGGCCGCTGTCCCCGTGGGCTCGGTGGCCGCGGCGGTGGCCGGGCTGTGCCGGGCGCTGCCGCTGCCCGTGGCCGGAGCGTGCCAGTGCCTGGCCGAGCGCTACGCGGCCCTGCTGCTCGAGGGGCTGCTGGGCCGCCTGGGCCCGCGCCTGCTCTGCCGCCTGTTCCTCGCCTGTCGCAACGGGGACAACTGGGACAACGCGGACGCGGGGACGCTGCCACCCCCCTGGGTGCTGGAGGCCGTCGTGGTGCGGCTGGCGGAGTGTGTCAGGGAGGAGGTGAGGGGGGACGCGGGGAACACGAGGGGGACACGAAGAGGATGGCCGGGGGGCACAGTCCCCAGGAGGTGACAGGGCACCCCAGGGTTACACAGCACCGAGGGGACACATCCGGGAGTGTCACAGCCCCAAGGACACGTCCCAGAGTGTCGCAGCCCCCAAAAGCCATGCCAGGGACACAAATGGTGGTGCAGCCCCAAGGGGACAGATCCTGGGGCGTCACAGTCCCACCAGCCCTGGGGACACAGCAAGGTCCCCAGTAAGTGCCACCCTCCCTCAAGAGGACAGTGCCAGAGTCCTCAAGGCACAGCCCTGTGGAGGGGGCTTTGGGGGTGCCCCCACCCTTGGGGGACCCCTGACCCTGTGTCCCCCCCACAGGACCCCAAGGGCGTCGGTGCCCCCGCGCTGTCCCTCCCCCTGGGCCCCTGTGCCCTGGGCCCCATCTTCTGGTGCTCCGGCCCAGAGGCCGCTCGGCGCTGCCAGGTGAGCAGGGACAGGGGGACAGGGGGGACAGAGACAGGGGGCTGCCACCCCAACTGACCCCCAACTGACCCCTGTGCCCCTCACAGGCCCTGCAGCACTGCCAGGAGCACGTCTGGCTGTAGGGGGACACCAGGACCCCCCCCAGCACTGCCCAATAAACCTTGGATGCAGCTCTGCCTCAGTGTTTTGGGGTGTTTCGGGGTGTGATGGGGGCTGGGGGGGTCACAGGAAGCAGCAGAAACCACAAACCCCAAGCAGAGGAAAGGTGAAAAGAAGTTACAAAAATAATGGGTGGCATTTACTGGGACACACCTCCGGGGGGACTGGGGGTGTCCCCAGGTGGGTCAGGGGTGCTCCCGGGGCTGTCTGGGTGTTCCCCTGGGGGCTAGGGAGGATGGAGGTGTCCCCAGGTGGGCTGTGGGTGTCCCTGGGAGTCTCTGGGTGTCCCTGGGGAGCTTGAGGTGCTCCCAAAGGGGGTCTCAGGGTACCCCTAGGGGGCTGGGGATGTCCCCAAGGGGGTCTCTGCGGGCCCCCGGTGGTCTCAGGCGCCCTGCTGGTTCGTCTCATCCTCCTCGCGTCGCTTCCAGATCTGCAGGAGAGCAGGAGGGGGTTGGGGGGGACACAGGAGACATTCAGGGGGTGTCAGGGGACATTCTGGGGGTACCATCACCCCCTGTCCCTCCTCACCTGGATGTAGGCTTCGGACAGGGTGATCATCTGGGGCAGGATATCGGTCACCTGCAGGTCCTGCAGCTCGTACCACTTCCCTGTGCCCTGCCAGGACCCGGGAGGGGACGGGGTGACTCGGGGGGGTCCCTGTGGCCCCCTCCAAGCCCCCCGAGGAGGGGACACTCACGTGGTGCAGGACGTGGATGCGGTAGGAGCCCTCCGAGGGCTTCCCGTCGTGCACGATGTTGGCGATGAGGTCGTAGGTGGTGTGGGCGTGCGCGGCCTGCACCTCCTCCGACAGGTACTCCCGCAGGTCCACGTTCCTGGGGACCCCTCGCAGCCTCAGGGGGGGCACCGGCCGCGGGGGACCCCCACAGCACACACAGACACCCCCAAAGTGCTTCCAAGTCCCTCCTGGACTGTTCCAATCCCCCCCAGATGCCCATGACACCCCCTTAGATACCTACAGCCCCCCATATACCCACAAAACTGTCCCAGATGCCTTCAGCCCTTCCTAGATGCCTACAAACTCCACTCAGATATCCACAACCCCCCCAGACACCTACAATCTCCCTTTAGATGGTTTTAATCCACACCACGTGTTTCCAACCCCCACCAGACGCCTTCAAACGCCTGCTAGATGCTTACAACCCTGCTCAGATACCCACAAAAGCCCCCTTAAACACTTTCAACCCCTCACAGATGCTTTCAACCTCCACTAGATGCCTACAAATCCTCCCAGGTACCCACAAATCCCCCCCAGAAGCCTTCAAGCCCCCCTAGACACCCACAACCACCCCTAGACACTGTCAAACGCCCCCAGATACCCCCAATCTCCTCTTAGGTGCTTATAACCCTCTCCACAAGCTCCCAGCCCCCCAAGCCCCCTGCCCATGGCTCACGTGATGGGGAAGTTGACGATGGTGGGGTTCTTCTCCACGAAGAAGTTGTTCTTGGTGAAGCGCTTGATGCAGAAGATGAGGTAGGGGGGCAGGCGCGTCAGCTGGAAGCGCTTCAGGAAGTTCTCCTTGTAGGTCTTGTACTCCTTCTCGGTGCTACCGTTGAACTTGGCCAGGATGCTGAACAGGGGCACCTGGGGGATGATGAGCTGCTCCTTCTCGTCCTTGTAGAGCGGCGCCGTGGGCAGGTCCAGGGTCAGGTACAGGAAGGTGGACTCCACCATGCGCTCCTGGTACTCGCTGTTCTGCAGCAGCTGCGCCTTCTCCTCCGCCGGCTGCAGGGCACCCGCGGGGACAGCCCCGGTGGGCACATCAGCCCCGCTGGAGCCATCACCCCCAAGAAGCCATCACCCACCCCGGACCCTGCCACCACTCATTTGACCTTGCCACCCCCACTGGACCCTAACCCCCCTTTGTTGTGCCCAAAGGCACCCCCACACACACACCCCAACACCCCCCATCCCTCATCTGACCCCACCACACTCCTCATTTGACCCCACCCCCCCATGAGACACTGGACACTTCCAATCCCCTGGCCCAGGTGCTCCATTATACCCAACCACCTCCTCCATTACACCCAACACCCCCCACCACTCCCAAACTGCCCCCAGCTGACCCCCACCAGACCATGACACCGCTTTTTTAGACCCTGCCGTTCCCATTGTAGCCCAACTGCCCCCACTGGATCCTGCTGGACACCGACACCCCACACTGCACCCCAACATCCCTCACCCCCCTCCATATTCTGACACCCCTCCCTGGACCCCAACACCCCCCCCCACTGCACCCCCCAGTCCCACCAGGTCAGGGTGTGGCAGCTTCTTGGTGAAGATGCGCATGGAGCCCTGGAACACATCGGTGACGATGGCTGTGGGGACAGGGGGGGCTCAGCGGGGGGACAGCAGCCCCCGAAGGCCCCCCCAGAACCTCCCCCCACTCACTCTTCTTCTTCCTCTTGGTGCCGCCCAGTGCCGCGTGCAGCGCGTTCAGGAACCAGGACAGGAACTCCACCCCATCCCCTGCAACGGCAGAGCTGGAGTTGAGCCTGGATCTTGCTCTGCCCCCCAGATCCAGAGCCCCCAGACCCAGTGCTGCCTCCCAAACCCAGCCCTGCACCCCGAATCCAGAGCCCCCAGACCCAGTGCTGCCTCCCAAACCCAGCCCTGCACCCCGAATCCAGAGCCCCCAGACCCAGTGCTGCCTCCCAAAGCCAGCCCCAGCCCCCGTATCCAGCACTGCTCCCTGAATTTAGAGTCCTCCAGATCCAGCTCTGCCCTCCACATCCAGAGCCCCAAATCCAGCACTGCCCCCCAAATCCAAAGGCCCCAAGCTCCAGCTCTGCCCCCCCAAATCCAGAGCCTCCAAGGTCCAGCTCTTGCCCTCACACCCAGCTCTGCCCCCCAGCCCCAGCTGTGTCCCCCCAAACCCCACCCTGCTTGGTGATCTGGAAGTTCTTCTTGCTGCAGAGCACCACAGCCTGGAGCATCTCGTGGGGTGACACGTGCGCCTTGAAATTCCTGGGATTCCAGAGCTTCCTCATGAGCTCCCCGAAGCGCTGCACCAGCAGGAACATGATGTCCCCAGGCGGGCGCTGGATGCGCCGGTAGTTCTCCTCCTCCAGGAAGTAATTCCGCAGGGGAGGCACATTGGACAGGGCCTGGGGACAGAGCAGGGGGGATTCAGCCCCGGGATGCCCAGAGGGGTGATCTGTGAGGGTTTTGGGGGAGTTATGCAAACCCTGCACCGCCACGGGTGCGAAGCCCGCGGGAAATCCCAGAATAGCCTGGGGTGCAAAGGACCCAGAAGTGGGGCTGATCCCTGTCAGCCCCACAGTGGGGGCTCGGGAAGGATTAGGGGGGACTTTCGCCCTAAAAGGCCACCTGCAGCCCCCAGGTGTAATGCCCGTAGAAGAGAAGGTGGGATACACCCTCAGAATCCCCAGAGTGGGATTTTAGGAGGATTTCAGAGAGGATTTAGCCCAAAATGAAGGCAGCACCCCCCAGGTGCATATGCTGTGGGAAAAGAAATGAGATTCATCCCTGAGACCCCCAGAGCATGATTTTCGGAGGGTTTCACCCCAGAATGAAGCCTGAACACTCTCACAGTGTACAGCTACAGGAGACAAGGTGGGATTCCTCCCTGTCAGGCCCACAGTGCAGTTTGGGGGGGTTTCACCCCAAAAGGAAGCCTTTTGCCCTGGTGTCACCTGGAGCACAGCGTTGGCATAGTCGTTGGCCTTGATGTTGTTGAGCCCCACGATGCCAGGAAGATACGTGGTACCATCGTAGGCCCGGGACAGCTTGGCCTGTTTGTCCAGGTGGGCGATGTGCTGGGCCGTGAAGGTGGGCTTGAGCACGTACTGTGGGGGGAGACAGACCTCAGAGACTGGGGGACCCCAACCCAAAACCCTCAGAGACTGTGGGACCCCAACGAAAACCCCTCAGAGCTGGGGAGATCCCAACCTGACACCTCAGAGTCGGGGTACCCCAAACCAGACCCCCTTCAGCACCGGGGAGATCCAATCCCAACTCCCCAGAACTGGGGACCCCACATGTGCCCCACAGAGCCGGGGTACGCCCGGAGCCACCCCGCACCGTGATGTCCTCGAGCGAGGAGTCGATGATCTCGTAGTTGTCAGGCAGGCAGTAGAACTTGAGCGTGTGCAGGTTGAGGAACACGTGATGGCTCAGCTGCACGCTGTGGATGTAGGCGTGCGACTTCAGCCCGCGGCCTGTGGGGACAGCGCCGTCAGGGGGACACAGGACACCGGGGACAGGCACAGAGCAGCCACGGGAACAGGAAAGGGGCACACAAAGGATCCCCTGCCCACACACGGGGGAGCTGTGCCCACCAGAGGGTCCCTGAGTTCACCCAGCAGCCACCCTGTCTGTCCTTGGCTGTCCCCATGGTGTCCCTTCCAAGCATCCTCTCTGTACCCCTTGACAGCACCCTGTCCCTGGCTGTTCCCTGTCGCCTTCCCAGGCAGAATCCCTGTGCCTGGCTGTTCCCTGTGTCCCTCGGCATTTCCGCTGTCCATGGGTGTCCCCACAGCCCCTGGGGGACTCAGCAACATCCCAGACTCCTTGTGCCCCACTCTAGTCCCTGGGTGTCCCCCATGCCCCCCTCAGCAGCCCCCATGTGTTCCCCATGTCCCCATGCCCTGCAGCAGCCCGAGGGGAGGGTCTCACCCTGGAAGTACTTCCCGCAGACGAGGCAGGCGTAGACGTTGATGTGGGACAGGGAGATGGAGCAGAGCTTCTCAAAGTCGAAGTCCAGGACACTCCTGGGGGAAGGGTGGTGTCACAGGGCTGTGGGGGAGCTGGGGGGACCGCCAGGGACAGGGGGACCCCAAACACCCCCATCACCCACTTGTTGATGGTGTCCAGGTAGGGGCAGTGCCGGCTGCGCTGGTCCTCGGGGTCAAAGCGCCCGTAGCGCACTGGGGGGGCAGGAGAGTGTTAACAAAGGGAGCACAAGGACCTCAAAAGCACCGGGACGACACACCCTCCAGCCCTGCCTCCATTACAGCTCCCCGGGGCTAAGCCCCAGCTCCCCCCAGTGTCCCCAAACCCTGCCCAGAGCTGAGCTCAGGACACCCAGGATCAGTCCTGGTGCCTCCCGGTACACCCTGGTGTGACCCCTCCATCCCAGGATCCCCCCAGACCCCCATTCCCCATCCCTCCCCTCCCGGCTCCCCCCAGCGTGTCCCTCCTCACACACCCCGGAGTCTCACCCACCAGCTCACAAGACACCTCCGTTCCTGAGCACACACAGCCCGGACCCGCCTTCCCCCGCGTCCTCCGGGACACCACAGTGACCGCCCGCCCCCGCCCCAGCGTCCCTTCACAGTCCCGGTTCCCGGTTCCCCCACACCCGGTGTGTTCCCAAACCCGCTCGTGTCCCCCGGATCCCGCAGTGCTGCTCCCCCACACGCTGCTGCGCCCCCACACCCGCCCCAGTGCCGCGCAGCCCATCCCGGTGTCCTGTCCCCCCTCATCTCCCCGGTCCCCCGTGTCCCCTCGGCCCGTGAGTCCCATCCGTTCCTCCCGGTCCCCACCGGCGGGCTCGGGCTCAGGGTCGGAGTCTCCATCCGGCTCCCGCTCCCGCTTCACGCGCACAGGCGCGCCGGGGGCGGCGGTGCCGGAGCCCCCCCAGACGCCGCTGCCGGTGCCGGTGCCCGGCTCCCGCTTGACGCGCGCGAGATCCACCGGCAGCGCCTCCGCCGACTCCCGCCGCGCGCGCTCCCGCTCCGCGTCCCGCCGGCCCCGCGGCCGCTCGGCATCGGCGTCGCGGCGGCTGCGGGAGGAGCCCCGGGCGGAGGAGGCGGCGGAGGCGGCGGAGGCCCCGCGGGCGTCCCGGGGGTCGCGGTCCCGCCTCCCGCGGCTCGACATGGCGGCGGCGCGGACGCTGTGCGCGTGCGCGCCCCGGGGGCGGTGTCAAACCGCCGGCATCGCAGCGCGCACGCGCAGCCGGCGGGCGGGGAGCGGCGCTGCCGCGCCTGCGTGCTGCGGCGCCCCCTGCCGGCGTGCGCGTGCCGGGCCCGCGGGGCTCTTAAAGGCGCCGCGTCCCGGTACCGACCCCCGGCCCCGGTACCGGGATGGAGGCGGCGGCGGCGACAACGGCGGCTCCGGGCTGGCGCTGCCGGCCGGGGGGACGGCTGGACATGAGCCACGGCTTCGTGCGGCACATCCGCCGCAACCAGCTCGCCAGGTACCGGCACCGGCCCGGCATCGCCGGGGACCCTCGTCCCCGGGCCGGTTTGGCCCCGGTGCTCCCTCGTTCCCCCCCCCCACCCGTAACCCCGATACCCCGCCGGTAACCCGGCCCCTGGGGTGCCCAGGGACGCGTACGACCGCGCGGTGCGGCAGGCGCGGGGCCGAGCGCGGACGCGGCTGACCCCGGCCCCGGCGCGGCCCCGGCGGCCCGACCAGCAGGTGTACCGGCCCCACCGGGGCAGCGGTGAGCGGCTCCGGGCGGGCGGCGGTACCCGGGCGGCGCGCAGGGGCGACCCCGAGCAGTGGCTGCGGAGGGGGCAGGCGGGGGGCTCCTGAAGGACTGGGGGGGCATCGAGGGGTGGGGGGACCTGCGGGAACCCCCGGGAGACGGGTGGGGAAGGGGCGGGTGGGCACCCGGCGGCGGGGGGACCTCCCGGCGGAGGAGGGACAAGGGGGGGACCGAGGGCGGGGATGGGGGGCACCCCTGGTGGGCTGGAGGGGAGGGGGCACCCGAGGCCGGGGGGCACGGGGGGACCCCAGGAGGGGATGGGGCACCCAAGGGGCGCTGGCCTGGGGCCCCGGCAGCCCCCCCTGAGGGTGCAGGTGCCGCAGGGGGTCCCGGCGGCGACGCCAGCGCGGGCCCCCCCCCCGAGGCCCGCGGGGCCCCCCCGGACCCCGCCCGCGGGCCGCGGCTCTTCTGCCTCGAGTACGAGGGGGACGACGGGCAGGTCACGGCCGTCATCGTGCACCAGGTGCGGCCCCGGGACCGCCGGGGGTGGGGACGGAGCGGGGCGAGGCCGGGGACGCGGTGGGTGGGCGCTTCTGGGGATGCGGTGGGTGGGGGTTCCGTGGGGCAGAGAGCGCTGCTGAGGGGCTGGGGGTGCGGCGGGTGGGGTTCTATGGGGCAGAGAGCGCTGCCCTGGGTGTGGGGGAGCGGTGGGTTCCCGTTGGATGGGGGGGAGCCCATGGGGCAGGGGGTGCTGCCATGGCATGGGGGTGCCGTGGGGTGCTGTTGGTGGGGGTGCCATGGGATGGGATGTCGCTGTGGGGCCCCGTGGGTACCGTAGGGCTGGGGCTCCCTGAGGGGCTGTGTGGGGGCAGCGGGTGCGGTGGGGGTGCCGTGGGGCGGTGGGGGTGCCGTGGGTGGGTTCTGTGGGGCAGTGGGCCCAGCGGGTGCCGTGGGTGCCGCAGGGGGACAGCGCCGAGGAGGTGACACGCCGGGTGTGCGCCCGGAGCCCGCTGGAGCCCCCCCTGCGCAGGGCCCTGTGCCAGCGCGTGCAGGACGAGCTCAGCAAGCGCCGGGGCACCGGGTAACGCTGCCGCACTCCCCCGGACACTGCCACCCCCATGGGACCGGTGCCACCCCGGGGACCGGTGCCACTTCCCCCCGGTGTCAATAAAGGTGCTGCGAGGCTCCGGCGTCTGTCACTGCTTGGGGAAACTGAGGCATGGGGGGGGGAAGCGATGTGGCTCCTTGGTCCCCAAGTGTCATGTTCCCACTTGTCCCCTTCAATGCCACCTGCCAGGGTGGCCCCATGCAGGTGACACTGGGTGCCAGGTCTCCCCAGTCCCTACCAGGTGTCACCATGTCCCTGGGGATTCCTCCCCCTCCCTGGAGTCCCCGTCCTCAGGTGCCATTGTGTCCCCAGGGTCCCCTCTGGGTTCCCCACCGTGGTGGAGGGGCCACAGCCCCTTCCTGCCCCCCAGCCCAGGTTGGTGGCACCTCTGGCCAGGGCCAGGTGTGCCCAGGGTGGGTCCCATGACTGTGTTATTGTAGGGTCTACCCCCAGCAGATTGTGATGTTTATTTACTGTAGGGCCTCCCCAGAGAGGGTCCAGTATGTCTGTCATGGGGTCTCCCTGGAGCGGGTCCTGCTGGTTGGTTTTCACAGGGTCTCTCCAAACAAAAGTTACGGTGTTTATTTCTCACAGGGTTCCCCCAGAGGAGGTCCATGTTTGTTATTGTGGGGTCTTCCCAGGGATCATCCTGGGGGTTTGTTATTGTAGGGTCTCTCTGAAGTAGATCCTGATGTTTATTGATCGTAGCATCTCCCTGGAGGCTCTGGCACATTTGTTATTGTAAGATCTTCCTGCATCCCGTGGGTTTGGGATTGTAGGATCTCCCCCAAGCTGATACCACTGCTGTTATTGTAGGGTCTCCCCAAAGCATGTGCTGGTGCTTATTTATCGTAGGGTTTCCCAGGAGTGGGTCCTGCTGGTTTGTTATTGTAGAGTCTCCCCAAAACAGATCCTGGTGTTTATTTATCGTGGGGTCTCCCTGAAGTAGATCCCACAGGCTTCTTGTTGTGGGGTCTTCCCCAATATATCCTGATGTTTATTTATTGTAGGGTCTCCTCAAGAATTCATCCTGCTGATTTGTTGTTGTGGGGTATTTCCAAATCAGATTCTGAAGCCTTAATTATTGTAGGGTCAGCCCAAAACAGATCCTGGTGTTTATTTATTATGGGGTCTTCCTGAAGTTCATCTTCCTGGTTTGTGACTGTAGGGCCTCCCCAAGGAGCTCCTGGTGCTTGTTGTAGTGTTTCCCTGGAGTGAGTCTTGCTGGTTTTTTATTGTAGGGTCTCTTCAGAGCAGATTTTATTAAAGGGTTTATTTATGGTAGGGTCTCCCCAGAGCTCCCCAGGTTTGCTGTTGCTGAGTCTCCTTGAAGATCATCCCACTGGCTCGTTGCTGTTATTGTAGGGTCTCCCCACGCAGCTCCTGGTGTTTATTTATTGTGGGGACCCCGTTGTTCTGTCATCAGAGGGTCCCAGCAGGGTCCCCGCAGTGCTGGGGGGGTGCTTGGTCTCCCCCCGTGCGGTGGGGACAGTGCTGGTGACAGTCCCGGGCGATGACCGTGCCAGGGCCAGCGCCAGTGCCAGACCCAGGATGAAGAGGAGGAGGAGGCTGAGGCCGAGGGCCACCAGGTGCCACCGCCGCTGTCGCCTGCGCTGGCGCCGCGTCACCGTCTGTGCGGTGCGGGTGAAGGCTTCACTCTGTGGGGACATGGGGAGGATAGGGAACAGTCCCCCAAGGGCTACACAGGGGTTGGGGGGACCTATAGGAACAGACACCCCCCAGCCCTCCTATGGCCCTGGAGTCCCTCTTCCCCAGGCTATATGTCCCCACAGTGTCCCGCAGCCCCTTTGTGTCCCCACAATGCCCCCCAGGACTATAGGTCGCCCCAGAGCTCTGTGACCCAATAGTTTGTCCCTCCTGGGGCCCTCTAAGTTCCCCAGGAGGAAGCAGCAGGGCTCGATGTCCCTAGAGCAAGTCCACCCCTGGGATTTATGTCCCCATAGTGTCCCCCAGGGCTCTGTATGTATCTTGCAGGGCTGCATGTCCCTATACTGTCCCCCCCAGGCCCTATGTTCCTATAACGGTCCTCCCTGGGGCTTGATGCCTCTACAGTGTCCTCTGGGCTCTGTGTGTCCCCGGATTTACATGTCCCTATAAAGCCCCCTCCCTCCCCCGGTCCCTGTGTCCCCGTGGTCCCACCGCTTGTCGCAGGTCCTGGGCACGGCTCTGCAGCTGCTCCAGGTGCCCCTCCCGCTCCAGCGCCCGCACCACGTTCTGTCGCATCAGCTCTGCCACCTCCTCGGCCTCGCGCTGGCACCGTGCCAGCCCCGCCTGGGGACACGGGGGACAATGTGGGGACACCGTGGGGACACGGGGGAGATGCTGCGGGAACACTGGGGATATGGGAACTGCGGCGAAGGGGGACCAGGGGGACACAGGGACAGACATGGGGATATCGGGACCATGGGGACATGGAGGTGCCACGGGGACAGGCAGGGACACCGGGGACATGGGCACCATGAGGAAGGGGGACTGGGGGAACATGGGGACACAAGAACCACGGGGACTGTGTGGATGGGCCATGTGGGGACCAGGGGACACGAAGATCATGGGGACGATGGAGACAGGGGGACCATGGGGAAAATACCACCCTAGAGACACACCCTGACCATGGGGACAAGGGCACCGCAGGGATACTGGAGCTGCGGGAGGGGGCACACGGGGACCACGGGGACAGGAAACCGTGGGGACATGGGCACGGGGTCACCTGAGGACGGGGACCGGGGGGGACACGAGCACTGCGGCGTCAGGGGACACCGGGGCACGGCGAGGGACACGAGCGACTCGCGGGGCCGGGACACGCAGGGACACAGGGACACGGAAAGTCCCGCGCGGGCCACCTCCCGCCACCCCCGGGGCCCGCGTCCCTCCCTTCGGCAGGGAGAGCCCGGGGGGCGGACCGGGACCGGCACCGGGGCATCCCGAGCCCGGCGGGTCCCGTGTCTCCGATCCCGGTCCCGACCTCGGTTCTGCCCCCTCGGAAAGCGAAAGCGAAAGCGGTGGCAGCGGCGGCCCGGGACTCACCATGGTCCCGGTACCGCGGGTCGGTGTCGGTCCCGTACCGGTGCGCCCGTTCCTGTACCCGTCCCGTCTCGGGCCCCAGCGGCCGCCCCCGACGGGAGGGACCGGGACCGCCCCCCCTCCCCCCCACCCCCGAGGGGCCGCAGTCCCGGGACACCGCGGCCCGCACCCCCCGGGACGGGGCTCCCCAGGACCCCCCACTCAACCCTCCCCAGCCGCCGGGTCCCCCGGGCCCGCCGTGTTCCCAGGACCCTCGGAGAGCCCCCTGTCCCTACGGCCCCCCGGGCCCCCGTGTCCCCAGGACCCCCAGACGTGTGTGCCTTGGGGCTGCCCTGTCCCCCAGAAAAGGGGCCCCACAGCTCCGCACATGTCGGTGTCCCCAGGTCCCTGCAGATATGGGCCCTCACCAGGACCCCCATGTCCGGGTCTCGGAGGAGCCCCCACGTCCCTGTCCCCGCCTGTCCCCTCCCCCTTCTCCCCCCCTTCCACCCAGCCTCCGAGGGTGGCAGTGCCACCACAGTGTCCTTTGTCCCTCGGTGCCTGGCACCGCCCCCCGTGCCCTGGCACAGCACCCACCCCCCCACGCACCCCCTCATGCCTGTGTCCCCACACGTGTCCCCCCCATGACCCCACGTGAGTGTTCCCACACATCCACACATCCCCACATCCCTGGGGCCGGTCCCCCCGTGTCCCCATGCACATTCCCGTGCCCCTACATCTGTCCCCTTGGTGTCCTCCCACGTCCCCGTGTCCCCCCATGCCCATCTCACCACGTCCATCTGTGTCCCTCCCCATGTCCCCCCACCACACACACACACACAAGTCCCACTGGTTCTTTCCCCCATCTGTATTTGGGCCCTGGGGCGGCCATGTCTCCGTGGGGACACTGGCTCTAGGTGGGGATGGTGCCGGTGGCCAGGAGGATGATGAGGACGAGGACAATGATGCCCACGAGGCCGAGGATGACGAGCAGCTTCACGTTCTTCCACCAGTAGCGCCGGGCCATCTTCTGGGATGTTGTGCGGAAGTGCTCCGACTGGGGGGACAGAGACATGGGGACACCCCTGACACCCTGGGGACCCCAACTGCCACCCCAGGGACGCCCCTGACACCCTGGGGATCCCAACTGCCACCCCAGGGACATCCCTGACACCCTGAGGATCACAACTGCCACCCCAGGGACATCCCTGACACCCTGGGGACCCTCTGCTGCCACTCTGGGGACACCAACTGAAACCCTGGGGACCCCCACGGACATCCTAGTGACAGCTCCTGCCACCCAAGTGTCCCTTGCCAACCCGCTGGGCACCCTGCAGTCCCCTTAGGGACCCCGTTCTCCCGTGGGGATCCCTTGGGGATCCTGTGTTCGCCCTGGGGTTCCAGCACCCACCCTGGGGACCCAGTGCCACCTCAGGAGCCCTGCACCACCTCAGAGACACCATGCCACCTCAGGGGCCTTGAGTCACCTCAGGGAGCTTTGTACCCACCCTTGGGACCCCGTGCCCCTCCTCACGCCCCCTGTGCCCCCCTCACAGTGGCCTCCAGGTCCTGGCTCTTGCTGTGCAGCTGCTCCAGGTTCTCCCCCCGCGCCAGGATCCGCTCCACGTTCTGGGTCATGATGGTGGTGACCCCCTGCACCTCCCGCTGCAGCGCCCGCACGCGCCCGTCGCCCGCCGCGGCATCTGTCGCGACATCCGCCGGGACCCCCCCCGGGACCCTCGCCTGCAACACAGGGCAGGGGTCAGGGGGGCACCTCCAGCACCCCGCATGTGTCCTGGACACTCCCACAACACTGCATGAACACCCCACACCACCCTACAGACACCCCATGCATGCCCTGGGGCACCCCCAGCACTCCCAAGGTACCCTGGACACCCTACAAACACCCCAAGCACCCCAACGGTACCTGCCAATCCCCGCATGGGCACCCCAGCATCCCATGGGTACCCCATACACACCCCCTGAGCACTCCCCATACGCTCCCCATACACACCTTACACGTACCCCAAAAGTGCCCCCGCAGTACCCACAAGGCACCCCAAGGTCCACACCAAGCACCTGCCAAGCACCCTATGTGTACTCTGGGCACCTCTCCACGCACCCTATGGCACTCCCAGGACATCCCGTAGGTATCTGAGACACCCCATATGCTCTCTAGATACCCCATATACACTCTGAAGTACCCCATAAGCGCCCTGAGTCCCTCACAGGCACCCCATGCCCACCCCAAGCATCTGCTGAGCACCCCACAGGCATTCTGGGCGCTTCCTCGAGCCCCTACAGGCATCCCACACACCCCAACAGCTCCAGCACCCCGTAGGCGCCCTCTGAGCACTCCACGCGTCCCCCAGGCATGGATAACCCCAAGCACCCTGCAGGCACAGCATAGACCCCCCAGCACGCTATGTGCACCCCTTGGCACCCCATACGTACCCCAGACCCCCATATGAACCCCAGAAACCCCAAAGAGACCCCCTAAGCACCTTATGGGCGCCCCAGGCATCCCCAGCACCTTCTGTGAACCCACCCGGCACCGCATATGCACCATGGGCACCCCATATGAACCTAAAAGCACCCCACAGGTGCCCCACGTCCACCCCAAGCACCCCATAGGCGCTTCCCCAGGCACCCTGTGGGTCCCCCGGACACCCCCCACATCCCACAGGCACCCTCTCGGCACCCAGCCCCCCATACGCACCCCAGAGGAACCCCATAGGCACCATATGGGCACCCCACGGCAGCCTGGGCACTTCCTCAAGCGCTCTGCGGGCACCCCAAACCCCCCCACGTGCCCCAAAGGGACCCCCCAAGCCCCCTACGGGCACCCCTCAGCCCCTACGGACACCCCCTTGGCACCCCACGGACACCCAGGAACACCCCGGCTCCTTCCCCGCGCTCCCCACGGGCCACCCCGGAGCCCCCACAGGGACCCCCCGTACCCCCCCCCGTGCCCCCCGTGCCCCGGTCCCACCATGGCCCGTCCGGCCCCGCTCGGCTCCGCTCCCGCGGCGGCCCCGGACCCGCCCCGCCTGCCCGGGGCTTCCGGGAGCGGCGGCACCGGCGGCCGGGGGCGGGCCGGGGGCGGGCCGGGAGAGCGGCGGGGTCGGGCCGGGGGGTGCCGGGGCTGGGGCGAGCGGCGGGGCCGGGGCCGGGGCCGGGGTCAGGGTGGGGTCGGGGGTCACGGCGGGCCGGGGGTCGCGGGTCGGGGGTCGCGGGCCCGGGGGGCGGGGGCGGGGCCGGGGCGGGGCGGGGGTCGCGGGGCGGGGGCGGAGTCTGAGGGGAGGGGCGGGGTTTCACTGGGTGTGTCCCCGGCGGCCCCGCCCCCCGCGCCGCTGATTGGCTGCCGCGGCCGTCACGTGCCGCGCTGGCGGCGGGGCGAGGCCGGGGCGATGGCGGCGGCGGCGGCGGCGGCGGCGGCGGCGGGTGCGGGGCGGGGCGGGGCGGGGCGGGGGGTGCCGGACCCCCGGTGACCCCCGTGACCCCCGTGACCCCTGACCTGTGACCCCCGGCAGGCCCGGCGCGGCGGAGGCGGCCGGAGCGGGGGGAGGCGGCGGGGCGGCCCCCGAACCCCACCGGGCCCCCCAAGTCCCCCGGTACCGGCCCCGGGCTGGTGCAGCGGCTGCTGGGGTTCGAGCTGCGGGACCTGACGCGATGGCACCGCTTCGTCCGGCTGCTGCACCGGCCGCAGGACCCCGCTGCGCTCGGAGCCTTCCGCGCAGCCTTCGGTCCGCGGGGAAGGGGCACCGCGGGGTTCCGGGGGAACCGGGGCTGGGTGGGACCGGCGGGGCCGGAGGTGCTTCGGGGGCACAGGGAGACCGGGGGCTGGAGGGATCAAGGGGCTCTGAGGGGCACACAGACCGCAGGGCTCGGGGGCACCGGAACAGGGAGACCGGGCACCGGGGGGACACCGGGGGGACAGGGTGAGCAAGGGCTGGGGGGGCCCGAGGGGGCTGGGAGGGCCCTGGGGGGCTCCGAGGGCACGGGGAGCCCCCGAGATGGGAGGGTCCGGGGAGGCTACGGCGGGGGACAGGGAGATCGTGGGCTGGGGGGCCAGAGGGGCCTCGGGAGGGGAAACGGGGAACAGGGGAGGGGGGCTGGCGGGGCCGGAGTGGCTGCGGGGGCCGGGGGGCTCTGGGGGGATGGGGGAGCTCCGGGAGGGCTCCGTGGGGACTCTGGGGGAACAGGGAGGCTGGGCCTGGGGGGGCTCGGGGAATCCAGGGGCCCGGGGGGCACCGGGACTTTGGGAGGGCTCAGGGGCTTGAGTGGAGGGACTGAGGTCCGGGAGGTCCCCCCCACCCGAGGGGGGCCGGTGGCGTCCAGCCGTGACACGTCAGCACCGGAACAAAGGTTGGGCAGCGGCCTGGGTGGGTGGAGGGGGTCAGTGCCCGCCCGGACGCCCAGGGCCTCCTGCGGCCGGATGGGGGGGACACGGTCACTGACCGACGGATGCCTGGATCCCCCCCGGCCTGGTGGGATCACTGACCCCTCTTCATCCCCCCAGGGCTGCTGATGGCCTTGGATGTGCCGCAGGAGCGGGGCCTGGGGCACCTGGACCAGCGGTACCTGGATGGGCTGGACGTGTGTCGCTTCCCACTGCTGCCCTTCCTGCAGCCCCTGCCCCTGGACTGGATGTACCTGCTCTACACCATCATGTTCCTGGGTACGGACTGGGACAGGCCCGGGAGGAGCGGGACGGGCAGGGGACAGCACTGGGGCAGGAACGGGGCTGGCATACGGGCAGGAATCACGGGGGAGACTGGCACAGGGGTGGGAATGGGCACTGGGATGGACACTGGGACTGGGAGGGAGCTGAGGGAGGCTGGGGACAGGCACCAGGAGGGGCTGGGGGGTACACCGGGGGTCCTGTGCCCGCAGGAGCGTTGGGCATCATGCTGGGGTGCTGCTACCGGCTGAGCTGCATCGCGTTCGTGTGCCCGTACTGGTACCTGCTGCTGCTGGATAAAACCTCCTGGAACAACCACTCCTACCTCTACGGGCTGCTGGGCTTCCAGCTGGCACTGCTGGGCGCTGACCGCTACGGGTGGGCACCTGGAGGGCTGCAGGGACCCCCAGAGCACAGGGAGCCTGTGGGGACACGGGGGACATGGGGGGCACTGGGGATCCCAGGGCTCTGCAAGGCAGCAGGGTGGTGACGTGGGGCTGGGGTTCCCATGGGGCAGCAGAGGTTTTGGGGTCCCTTGTGGCACCAGGGTCCCAGTGGGGCGGCTCAGACCCCTAGGTCCCCACGGCACTGGGTCCTCAGGGGGTGGCACAGGTCCTCAGGGGGTGGCACAGGTCCTCGGGACCCCCATGATGTTGGGTTCCAGTGGCCCCGGTGTCTCTAGGAGGTGGCACAGGCCCTGGGGACCCCTGTGGCACTGGGTCACCTGTGGGTGGCACAGGTTCTGAGGTCCCTTGTGGCACGGGGGCCCCCTGGGATGGCACAGGCCATCGTGTCCCAGCAGGTGGCACGGGTCCCGGGGTCCCCATGGTGCTGTGTCCCCAGGGGATATCCCTTTGGCACTGAGTACCCACCCACCCGGTGGGACAGGTCCCGGTGTCACCCCTGGCACTGTCGCCAGTGTGTCCCCTGGGGCAGTGACAGGTGTCCCCAGGGCTCTGGCAATGGGGTGACAGTGGCCTTGTCCCCCCGTGCCCGGGGTGCCCCGTGCTCCTGCAGGTCTGTGGATGGGCTCTTCCGTCCCCAGAAGAGGAACGCCCACGTCCCGCTGTGGAACTACGCCCTGCTGCGTGCCCAGGTGGGTGTCCCTGCCCGGGACCCCCGGGGCCCCCCGGCACCCCCGGGACTCCCTGACCGTGTCCCCCCAGGTGTTCATCGTGTACTTCATCGCGGGGCTGAAGAAGCTGGATGCCGACTGGGTCGGGGGCTTCTCCATGGGGACCCTCGCCCGGCACTGGCTCTTTGCACCCTTCAGGTCAGGGGAGGGGAAGGGGCGAGGGTGAGGAGGGGGACAGGGGTGGGCTGAGGATGAGGAGGGTGAGAGGTGATTTGGGGTGAGGATGAGGAGGGTGAGGGGAGTTGATGGGGGTGTAGTGGAGTTGTGGGGTCCAAGGTGAGGATGAGGAGGGGGTAATGGGGATGGGGTGACAGGAACGGGGCAGAGGAGGGTGAGGGGGGGTGATAGGGATGAGGATGAAGGCGAGGGTGGGACAGGATGGGATTGGGATGAGATGGGATGGGATGAGGAGGGTTATGGGGTTGGAGTGAGGATGAGGGTAAGGAGGTTCGATGGGGAGAGGAGGGGGGCTGATGGGCTGGGGTAAGGGATAGGATGGGATGAGGACGGGTTCAGGGGGATGGGTTTGGGTTGAGGATGAGGAATGCGACGGACAGGAGGAGGAAGGGGGGGAGGTGATGGGTGGGGCTGAGGAGGGGCAGGGTGAGGCTGCGGACGGTGCTGGGGTGAGGCCGATGCCGAGGAAGGCTCCGTGGGCAGGCTGGTGCTGTCCGAGGAGCTGACCAGCCGCCTGGTGGTGCACGGTGGGGGACTGGTGCTCGACCTCTCTGCTGGTTTCCTGCTCTTCTTCGACGCCACGCGGCCCCTCGCCCTCATCTTCGTCACCTACTTCCATTGCATGAACTCCCAGCTCTTCAGCATCGGTGAGGGGGGACATGGCACCCCCAGACAGCCCCAGGGCACCCCCAGAGCACCCCCAGCCTGGGCAGGGGCACCCCCTGAAGCAGCCTGAGCCTGGGTGGGGGCACCCAGCCACTCTATGACTCGCCTTAAGCACCCCCAACCTGGGCATGGGACCCCTGGGCACCCCCAAAACACCCTGAGCCAGGGCAGGGGCACCCCTCCAACCCCTTTTAAAGCACCCCTATCCATAGTAGGGGCACCCAGATACCCACTGTAAATCACCCTCATTCAGGACAACCCCAAACAGCCTCATTCTGGGCAGGGGCACCCCTTAGCCCTCCCCTAAATCACCCCCAGACTGGGATGGGCACCTGGGCACCCCCCAAACACACCCTGAGCCAGGGCAGGGGCACCTGGGGACCCCCAAACACCCCCAACCAGAGCAAGTTCCCCCTCCATGGCCCCCAAATCCCCCCCCAGTCCCCAACAGGGCTACCCAGACACCCCAAAACACCCTGGCCCTGTGCAGGGACCCCCCCGATCCCAGACAGGGGCACCCCCCACCCCTGGGTGCAGTGGGGGTCCCTAAGTGTCCCCCCCCAGGCATGTTCTCCTACACCATGCTGGCCACCAACGGGCTCTTCTGCCGGCCCGAGTGGCCACGGGGGCTCGTGGCCCGCTGCCCCCGCTGGCTGCGGGGGTGGCTCCCCAGCACAGAGCCTCCCCAGCCCAGCCCTGACTGCCACTACGGGGCCCGGGGGGCGCGAGGGGGCCTTCGGCCTCGCCAGCACTTGGCCGCAGCCTTCACCATCCTCTACGTGCTGGAGCAGCTCTTCCTGCCCTACTCCCACTTCATCACCCAGGTGGGCACGGGGGGACTGGGGAGACGGTTTGGGGACATGGGGGTGGTCTGAGAAGAGTAAGAAGGAGTTTGGGGACACGGGGAGGGGGTTGGGGGATGTGGAGGGCATTTGGGGGCACGTAGGGGACATTTTGTGGGGGGGGCACTTAGGGTGGTAAAAGGGGGGCTGGTGGTAGGTATGGGGATCCCTGTCCCCTCCTTGTCCCCTGGGGTGGGGACACCCCTGTGCTCTGTGACCCCCCCGTGTCCCCCCAGGGCTACAACAATTGGACCAACGGGCTCTACGGCTACTCCTGGGACATGATGGTCCATTCCCGCTTCCACCAGCACGTCAAGATCACCTACAGGGATGGGCTCACCGGGGAGGTGGGCTACCTGAAACCAGGGGTGAGTGAGCCCTGGCGGCACCTGAGACTGGGGTGAGCCAGGCCCTGGGGTGGGGAGGGATGGGGGGCTCTGATCAGTCTAAATAAACTCAGTGTTTTGAGCCAACAGCCCCCCGGGCCTCAGTTTCCCCAGTCCCTCATTTTCTCGCCGTGCCTCAGTTTCCCCCTGGTGACCCCCCCATTTCTCCCAAGTTCAGGGACTTCCCCCGTGGGCCCCCCACTGTGCCTCAGTTTCCATCATCCCTCATTTTCCCCCCGTGCCTCCATCTCTGCCCGTGTTTCCCCATCACCTCTCACCCATGGGACACCCCCTGGCCTTCATTTTCCCCTATTCCTCGTTTCCCCGCCATCCCCCATTGTGGTCCCCGTCCCTCATTCCCCCGTGCCTCAGTTTCCCCCCGGTCCCCGCAGGCGTTCACGCAGAGCCGGCGCTGGCGGGACCACGCAGACATGCTCAAGCAGTACTCGGCCTGCCTGAGCCAGCTGCTGCCGCGCTACAACGTCACCGAGCCCCAGATCTACTTCGACGTTTGGGTGTCCATCAACGAGCGCTTCCAGCAGAGGTGGGGGACAGGACAGGGGCCGTGGGGGGCCTGCGGGTGGGTCTGGGCTGGGGCACGCGAGCCCCGGGGCACCTCGTGCTGTGGGTGCTGTCGCTGCAGGCAGAGAGGCCTTTGGGGTACCCGGGATCTTGTGGGGGCCACATGGGATTCTGGAGGGATACCCGGGGTTTTGGGCGACATGGGGACGCAGGGCTTGGCTGCACAGGGTGGGGGACCCGCGGGTGGAGCTGGTGTGGGAGCTGTGGGCCCACAGCTGGGGGTGCTGCTGCTGGTGGAGCTGCTGCTTCCAGCCGAGGTTGGGGAGGACACAGGGACAGGTGGGGGTGCTGGTGGTTTGTCTGCACAGGTGGACCTGTTGTGGTCCCCGTGGACCCCACGCCGTGGGTCCTATAGTCCCACAGGATTTGGGGGTGCTGAGGGGTGTTGACACCTCATTCCCCCAGACTTGTGGACCCCCGGGTGGACCTGGTCCGTGCTCCATGGTCCCCATGGACCCCCACGCCGTGGCTGCTCCCGCTGCTCGTGGATCTCTCTCCGTGGCGTCAGCAGCTGCAGGAGATGGAGGCGCAGCTGGATGGACACACGGACACCGTGTTCATTGCAGACTTCCCCGGTGCGGCCCTAGGGACCCTGGGGGTCGGGTACAGGGCACTTGTGGGGCCAGGGGTTACAGAGCATGGAGGGCGGTCAGCAGTGGGTACAGGGAACGAAGGGTCCCAGGGGTTCAGGGGTTGGGTACAGGGCGTGGGGGAATCCTGGGGTTGAGGGGGGTTGTGGGGTACAGGGCACAGGAGTGTCCGGGGGTTCAGGGTGGGGGCACAGGGCCGGGGGCTTCAGGGTGGGGGTACAGACCCAGCTCTGTTCCAGGCCTGTACCTGGAGAACTTCGTGAGCGAGGACCTGGGGAACACGAGCCTGCGGGTCCTGCGGGGGAAGGTGCTGGTGGAGCTGGTGGAGCAGCAGCAGAACCACTCGCTGCAGGAGGGTGAGGGGATGCAGGTGAGGCTCGGGGGGACCCCGGGGGGCTTGGGGGTGCCTGGGGTGCTGATACTGTGTCCCCCCCAGCTGCCAGCGGGGCAGTACCACAAGGTGCACACGGTGTCCCCGGAGCCCTCGTGCTACATGTACCTGTACATCAACACCACGGCGCTGCAGCTGGAGCGGAACCTGACGCAGCTGCGGGAGCTGCGGGAGCGTGTGCGCAACGGCACCGGTGAGGACCCCCAAATACCCAGCACCTCATCCCTGGGGACCCCAGAATCCCCAACACCTCACACCTGGGAATCTCAAAATCCTTGACACTTTGCTTTCTGGGACCCCAAAATCCCCAGCATCTTACCCCATGGGGGGAAGTTCCAGGAAGACCCCCAATCCCTGTCACTGGGGTGGAGGAATGACAGGGTCCCCCCAATTCCTGGCACCTCACATCTTTCTGAGTAGTGGGAAGACAACCCCTCAAAAATCCCTGTCAGTTTTCGCCCTAGGGTCACAGGGACCCCAAAATCCCCATCACCTCATCCCCTGGGCAGCAGTGGGGGCATGGGGACCCCAAAATCCCCATCACCTCAGCCCCTGGTGAGCACTGGGCTGAGGTGATCATGGAGGACCCCAATCCCTCCCTGTGTGGGGAGATCAGGGCAACATCCCCAATTCCCATCACCAGACTGGGGGCATCACAGGGACCCCAAAATCCCCATCAACTCCCGCCTCCGCCCCAGAACAGTCCCCGTTGCCCCCCGAGCTGCGGCCCATCCTGGGGGAGCCCCCGCCCGCGGGGGTCCCGCTGGACCCAGTGGTGTCTCTGTTCCTGCGGCGGGAGCGGCGGCAGCAGCAGCGGGAGCACGAGTCCAGCCTGGCCCAGCGCCTCCGGCGCTTCCTCCGCAGGAAGTTCTTCCTCTTCCGCCGCAGGTCAGTCCCAAAGCCCCCTTGTCCCCCTGTCCCCCCCCCCGTCCCCCGTTGCCCCCCGTGCCCCCCGGTGCCCACCGCTGTCCCCGCAGCGCCCTGATGACGCTGATCGCGCTGCGGAACCTGGCGCTGGGCCGCCCGTCCCCGGAGCGCCTGGCGCAGGAGGTGGCCTTCGCCAGCTGGAACGGGGAGGGGGAGGAGGCTCGGCCCGAGACCGATGGGGGGGCCCAGAGGGGCCCCGAGCTCTGAACACTCTAAATAAATGCTATTTTTTAAGCCAGAAATCCTCCCGTGCCTCAGTTTCCCCCTGTGCTCCGGATTCTCCCGGTAACTGGCTCCCCCTGCCCTGGGCGTTCCCCACCCCGTGTACCCGTTTCCCTCCATCCCCCAGCTCCCCAGCCACATTCCCCAACCCTTCCCAGTTCACCCATCCCAGTCTCCCCTGCACCCCAGTTCCCCCCGTGCCCATTTCCCCAAACCCCAGTGTCCCCCATCCCTGCTGCCCTGATACTCGTTCCAGCCGTGTCCAGTTCCCCCGTCCATTTCTCCTGTGCTTCAGTCACTCCCCCAGCTCCCCCCATGCCCCTTTCTCCCATCCCAGGACCCTGTGCCTCAGTTTCCCCTGTACCTGGTCCCCCCCCACACTTTCTCCCTATCTAATCCCCCATATCCCACCTTCCCCTGTACCCCAATTTCTCCGTCTCCCAGTGCCTCGGTTTCCCAAACCCTTCAGCTCCCCCCTGCACCCGTCTCTCCCCGCCGTTTCCCCCACACACTTGAGGTGGCTCCATCTAACCCATCACTTTTATTGAGATTCTTTTCTTTTTGAACTCATTTTTGGATTCAGTGGATCAAAACATTCGGACGAAACCTCCCGAAAATAGTAAAACCAAGAAAAAAAAAAATCCTCAGGGGCAGGAGAAAGCCCCCCTTGCCCCCCCCCAAGGCACTCTGGGGGCCGGAGCCCGGGCGGGCAGTAAACAAGCCGGCTTCTCTGTACCACACCGGCCACCAGCGCCACGCCCAGGCACCCCCGGCGCTCCAACAAACCCATTTCCCCCCCGTTTCGCCCCAAATTGGTGGGGGGCAGGGGGAGGGCGGGGGGAGGGGAAGGGGGGGCTTTCAGGGATCAGGAGCTGCCGGCTGAGTGCGGGGACTTCTCTGTACTCACGCCCCCGCCTCGGCGCACAATAAATACACCAAACCTTCAAGTATCAAGCGCCAAATGCCCCCCTTTCCCCCCCAAAATCTGGACAAAGTTGGGGGGTGTGGAGGAGTTGTGCAGTTGGGGAGTCGCTTCAGCTTTTGGATTAAAACCCAAAAAAAAAAGAATGTAAAATGTTTTCCTCTGGTACCGAACCCTCAGGGGGGGGTTGGGGGTCGGCTTTAGCGTGTCCCCCCCAAAATGTGCATTTTTGGAACAAGAGATTAAAAATGAGGGTTAAGAACCAAACCCAGCACCAGCGAGGTCCCAGGGGGGTGGGGAGGTGGAATGGGAGATGTCCCCCCCACCAGTGGGACTGGGGGAGCCAAAATGAGTATCCCCCCAGTGGAATGGGGACTGTGGGGAGGGACACACAGGGAGCCACAATGAGGGGTTTGTGTGTCCCCCCCCCGCACCAGGATGGGGGGGGGACAGTGGGAGCAAAAATGGGGGGTCCCCCTGATGTAGTGGAATTCGGGGTCAAGGGGGAATGGGGAGTGATAAAATGGGGTAACCCCCACAGCAGTACTGCTGGGACTCAGAATGGGGTGGCCCTTGCCACAGTGGGACTGTGGGGATATGGGGGAGGGCTTGAGAGGGCACTTGGGCCTTTTTCCCCATCTCCAAGCTCGGAGTAAAGACAGATTTGTTAAAAACCATCCGGAGGGATTTGGGGGGACACAGGGGTGGGCTCCAGGAGAGGCACGTGGTCCCCACACAACCAAAACGATGGTGAGAGACAATGGCGGGGCCGGGGAGCCTGGGGGGGGGCTGGGAGCTCTTTCCCCCAGAGCCCACGGGCTTCTCTGTAACCTACGCCCGCGGGAGTGGGGGGAAAAGCCCTAACAATGCTCTTTTCTCCTCAGTATTTTAGTTTTTTGGGCACTTCCCAAGGGAAACTGTCCCTACCAAAGTGGCCATAGGCTGCGGTCCTCTGATAGAGGGGCTTCTTCAGATCCAGATCCCTGGAATACACAATTCCCGACTCAGTGAGGTGGCCCCGGGGTCCTGCCTTCGCCCCTTCCCTGCCTGGCCGGGGGTTCCGCAGCGGCGCCTCCGCCTCCTCCCCACCCCGCGGGGCGGTTGGAGCTTCCCCGGCTGCTCCCCAAAGCACCCGGCTGGCTCCCGGCTCCGGGGAAGCTCCAAGCGCTCGGCTCCGGCGGATACTTACCCCGTCCGCGCCCCGAGCGCGCCTTCTCCGTTCGGCCGAGCGGCTCCGCGCCGGGTCCAGGGCGCCAGGCGGTCCCCAGGCTGCTCCGGGAGGGACCCCCACCCGCCCCACCCCCCGGCACAGCCCCCCACGCCCGTTACCTGACGATGACCCCAGGCCGCAGGTCGAAGTTCTTCTTGACGATCTCCAACAGCTCCCGCTCGCTCTTCTGGGAGGTGCCGTAGTGGAAGATGGAGATGGACAAGGGGTGCGAGACCCCGATGGCGTACGAGACCTGCGGGGGGTAGGTGGAGGTGGGGGTGAGGCTGGACCCAGAGAGGCTGGGGAGGGGGGCCGCAGCACCCATCTGAAGCAGCCTCGACCCAGCCCAACACCCACCTGGACCAGCACCCTGCGGCACAGCCCAGCCTTCACCAGGGACTTGGCCACCCAGCGCGCGGCGTAGGCGGCCGAGCGATCCACCTTGGTGTAGTCCTTGCCCGAGAAGGCGCCGCCTCCGTGCGCGCCCCAGCCCCCGTACGTGTCCACGATGATCTTGCGGCCCGTCAGCCCCGCATCGCCCTGTTGGGGACAGCAGCGTCACAACCTGTCCGTATTGTCACCAGCGTCGTCCCCACCGAGCCATCGCCGTGCTGCCGCTGCCACCACCGCACCGTGCTGTGACCACCGTCGTGTTATCACCGCCACCATAACCACACCGTCTCTGCCAACACTGTGCCATTGTCACCACCGTGCCACCACCATCACACCACTGTAACTGCCACCACTGTGCCACCGCCACAGTGTCACCATCTTGTCACCACCCCTCAGCCACCACCACCGCACCATCGTTGCCACCATTGTGGTGTCGCTGCCAGCACCACCATTGTGCCATCACAACTGTCACCAGCACCACCACCGAACCACCACCACAGTGCCCTCGGCTGCACCTGGGGCCCGCCGATGACGAAGCGGCCGCTGGGCTGCAGGTGGTAGATGGTGTCATCATCCAGGTACTTGGGCGGCACCACGGCCTTGATGACCTTCTCCTTCAGCGCGTCGCGCATCTCGTCCAGACACACGTCCTCATCGTGCTGCACCGAGATCACGATGGTGTGCACCCGGATCGGGATCACCGCCCCACGGTCCTGCATGTACTGCACTGTCACCTGCCAGGGGACACCAGTCAGAGGCCAGGAGGGGGAACAAAGGGCTCCCAAGGGCTTTGGGGACTCATCAGCACCTCACCTGTGTCTTGGAGTCAGGGCGCAGCCAGGGCAGGGCTCCGCTGCGGCGCAGCTCAGCCAGCTTGGCGTTGAGCTTGTGCGCCAGGACGATGGTCAGGGGCATGCACTCCTCCGTCTCGTCCGTGGCGTAGCCGAACATCAGCCCCTGTGGCACAGGGACAGGGGGTCACACCCAGCCCTCGGTCACACCACGGCAACCCCACGGCCCCGGGTCTCACCTGGTCACCGGCGCCAATGTCCTCCTCGCTGCGGTCCAGGTGCACGCCCTGGGCGATGTCCGGGGACTGCTGCTCCAGGGCCACCAGCACATTGCACGTCTTGTAGTCAAAACCTGGGGGGACAAAGGGGGCTGTGGTGAGCCCGGTGCCACCACTGTGCTGTCACTGAGGTGGTGGCACCCCGGGACACACCTTTGGAGGAGTCGTCGTAGCCGATGTGCCGGATGGTGTCCCGGACAACCTTCTGGTAGTCTACGTTGGCCCGGGAGGTGATCTCCCCTGCCAGCAGGATCATCCCGGTTTTGGCGACCGTCTCTGCAGGGACAAGGGTGATGTCAGCACAGCGTCACCTCCACGTCACCCACCTGCTGTCCCCTGGTGCCCTTACTCACCACATGCCACCTTGGCATCAGGGTCCTGCTTGAGGTGGGCATCCAGGACAGCATCACTGATCTGGTCACAGATTTTATCTGGGGACACGGAGAGCAGGGGGCGTCACGGTGGCGTGGGACAGCCCAACACGGCACAGCCCTTCCTTCCGGAGCCTCCGGCACAGGGATCGGAGCCCCATAATCCAGGAGCCCCCCAGGGTGCACACAGCCCTTGCCTCGTCCCCAGTCTGGAATTCCAGGCATGTCCCAGTTAAGCTCCAGCTCCAACTACGGCTGAGCCCTGTGGCACCACTGAGGGGATCAGACCCATATCCCAGCTTCCCAAATCCGCAGCATGCCAGCTTCCAGCAGCTCTGCCCCCAGGCAAAGCTGTTCCAGCCATACCCCACCGGACACCCAGCTCCCTCCTGCTCCCGGGGTGTTTTACGCCGGTGGGGGGGGGTCCAGGGTGTCCCAGGGGCCACCCGTGACCCCAGGACTGCGGGCGTCCTTGGCAGCGACCTTCCGGGCAGGATCTGGGTGAGGACAAGGCAGCGCCCAGCTTGGGTGAGGGGAGGCAGGTCCCCCAGATGCTTTTTGGGGGGAAAGAGTGAGGAAATAGACCTCATAGCCTCCTCCCTCAGGCAGCGTGGGGGGAGCCCCAGAGCAGCCGCAGGTTGTGCCATCGGGTTTGTGGGTGCTTGAGCCAGAAGGACCAGAGCTGTGGGGTGCTGTGGGGCCCGAGGGGGACCTGGAGCTGAGGGGAACTCGGGAGGTGCTGGGTATGCCCTGACAGTGGGTGCCGGAGTGGCCAGAGCTGAGGGGGTTCAGGGGTGCTGGCTGTGCCCAAGCACTGGGCGCTGGGCGTTGGCAGCTGCCTCCGGAGATTAACGGTCATGTGCCCCAAACCGGCGAGGACAAAGACCGGGGGAGACCGGCACCAGCTGGTACCGAGCTGGGGAGGGCTCCAACCACCCCCCGGGAGGAGTGTAACCCCCCGGCTGCAGCGGGAGGGCACATCTGGGGAGACCCACGACGCTTCATCTCCGGCTGGGCGACATCGGGGACACCATCGGGGGATGTGGGGTGGGCTGAGGGCGGCACTCCGCCCCGGGGGGTGGGGGTGTGCGTGCGGGTCACCAGGCCTGTCTTACCCCCGGCATCCACGCGGGGAGGGAGCCCACGGCGGGGGTCCCGCGGGGTGCGGGGGCACCGGGAGCTGCTTAGTCACGGCTGAGTCACGGCGGCACCGGCCCCCCCCGCCCGCCCCATCGTCACCCCCGTGTCCCGCCCCACGCGGGCAGCACGTGCGCGCCGGGCCCGCAATGCGGCGAGCGCGCGCCCGCCTCACACTGCGCGCGCGCCCGCCCGCGTCACCGCCCCCCCCCACGCCCCCGGCCCACCCTCATTCCCTCCATCCTCATCCTCACCTCCTTCATCTTCATCCTCACCATCCTCCTCCTCCTCCCCCCCCGCCCGGCCGCGCCTGCGCGATCGCCGCCCCGCCCAGCCCCGCTTGGCCCGTACCTGGGTGCCCCTCGCCCACGGATTCGGAGGTGAAGAGGAAGGTGCCCTCCTCGATGAACACCTCGTGGAAACCGTTCAGTTGCCCGTTCATGGCGGCGCGATGGGCGGCGACAGGCGGAAGGGGAAAACACAGGAACAACAACACCCAAGCACGGCCGCGGCAGACTGAACGCGGCCCCTTCCTCAGCACCTCTAGTTATAGCCTCCTCGCCCCGCCCCGCTACCGCTCCCAGCCAATGGCGAGCGCAATACGCACCGCGGGGGCGGGGGGGCAGAACCACTGCAGCCGGGGAGGGGGAGAGCGTTACATAACGCGGAGCTTGGCCTCAACCTCCGGGGCAGCCCGGAGCGGGCCGTCATCAGCTGGGCACTCAGCAGAGCTAAACCTTCGGTCAGGCCGTCTCCTCTGCCCCGCACGGCGCAATGCTGCGGGCGGGCACTGATGCCCCCGCCGTACTCCCCCGTGCTGGCCGCATGGTGCCTCCCGCGCGGCCCGGCAGCTCGAGGCGCGCGGCGGCGCACGCATGCGTCCGGCGACGGCACGGAGGGCGCATGCGCAATGCACGGCCCGCGGGCAGCGAGGACGGCCCCGCCTCCCCGCCGCCATCTTGCGCAGACCGGCGTCGCCATTGTGCGACCTCGGGCCCGCCGGGACCGACCCCGGCCCGGCCCCGCCCTTGCCCCTGTCCCCGATCGCAACCGGGCCCGCGGCTCCCCCAGGCGCTGCGGCCCCGCGGGGCGGGTCTGAGCCCGGGCACGGCTCTGATGGTGCCCTAGGCCGTTGGGGCCACTTGACGCCTGATGCAACCAGCACCCGGTGTTGCCAGTGCAGGAGCCGCCCGGCTCCGGCTCCCTCCGGCACCGCCTCCGCGTCCGGCCCAGAGCACCCCCGTGCCCAGCTGCTACACACGGGGCGCGCCGGGAGCTTGGGCAGGCCCCATGTGGCCAGCACAGAGTGACACTCAGGCGTGACGGACCCTGACACCCACAGCCGGACAGACGGCCCGGACAGACGCAGATCCGGGTCCGGTGAACACCCAGGCTCCCAGCGCCCTTGCGCTGCGGGCTGCCTGACCGCTGGCACGGCCGGGCACCGTACAGATGGACACCCCTACGGCCGGGACAGGCACACACACACAGACACACTGCTGCGTCCAGGACAGACCGACAGACGGACACACCCGGCCATGTGCTCCCGGCACGCAGAGCACGCCCCACCCACCCCCGGAACATTTGCATAATGGGCGGCGCTTGTCTCTCACCGTGCATTTGCATGCGGGCTCATTTGCATGGGGAGGCACCAGGCTCCTCTGCCCAGCGCCGGGGGGGGGGTCCCGACCACCCCTTCCCGACCCCCCCTCCCCGCCACCACTGGAGACCGTCTGGTTTTTTGTAAAAAATGGTTTATGGGTTCCATTTTTGTATAAAACACAGGGGCAGCCAAGCCCCTCACCCACCCCCGGCTGCCGCCCCACGGCCCACGGTGTGTCCTACTCAGAATCTAAACCCATCCCAATGTTTCCTCTACAGTCAATCCTCTATGCTCTTCCTTTGAACTATTCCTTAAAAAAAACTCCTCGTATCCCCGAGATGTTCCTGTGCCCAGGTACAGTACGATGACGGGGGGGGATCCGGTGCCGCACTCCTACGCCGTTTTCTGTTGTCCCTTCTTTCCAATCAGGGACTTGTGGATGTGGGGAATGACACCTGCAGAGAGGAAGGGAGAATTCTTGTCAAGTCACTGGTAGAATTCTCAAGAAACTCCAAAAAATCTTAAATTCCCTTTTTTTGTGAAAATCCAGTGTGAACGTCAAGTGGATCCCCCTCGGTCTGAATCCAGGGAAGCAGCAAGCCCATGCCTTTAGGCCAACTGCCAAATCCCTATTCGGTTTCTCATACTTCCCCTTCTTGCTAAATTCCCTCCCCAGGATGGAAACACGGGAATGACGCCCACCTCCACCAGCAATGGTGGCTTTGATCAGGGAGTCCAACTCCTCATCACCGCGGATCGCCAGCTGCAGGTGCCGGGGCGTGATCCGCTTGACTTTGAGATCCTTGGAAGCGTTCCCGGCCAGCTCCAGCACCTGCAGGACAGCGGCAAGAGGTGGGAATGCCGAGGGGAGGGGTGCTGGGTGTGGGGAGGGGGGTCCTACCTCAGCGGTCAGGTACTCGAGGATGGCCGCGCTGTACACGGCCGCCGTGGCTCCCACGCGCCCGTGGCTGGTGGTCCGAGTCTTCAGGTGCCTGTGGATGCGGCCGACTGGGAACTGGGGGGGCAATTAACAACCTCGTTAACACCTACAGCCCCCCCAACATGCATATTTACACCCTACACTGTTGATTCGGGCTGTGGCTTCCAGGAGCAACTCTTCAAACAGAGGATTTAATTATCACTATCCAATTTATTACTAATTAATATATAGTATTAATGTCTTGTTATAATAATAAATTACACTGTTATATAAATATATTGTATATTGCTATCATGTAATTTAGTAAGATATAACTACATCTTGTATAGCATAAAATAATTGTATTTTAAATTAATTATCAAAATAATCATTAATTCTCCCAATTAATCCTCCCATCCTCTCTGTCCCACCTGACAGCAAATCCCCTCTGCAAGCCCAAGGGCTCCTCATTGCTCCATAAGCCTCCAAATTCCAAAATATTCAGTTTTGACCACAAAGAAGAAGGTTTGGGGCCCCCCAGCTGCCCAGAGTTCTGTTTCCCGGTGATTCCCTGTGCCATACCTGCAGCCCGGCTCTCTGGGAGCGTGACACGGCCTTGGCCTTGGCCTTGCCGCTGTCCTTGCCCGCCTTGCCGCCAGCCTGGGGGAGAAAGGGGCCTGTTAATTAATCTAATTAATCCCTGAATCCAAACAATCTCATTAATTCGAAGACAGAGGGACCTGCTGTAGGATAATCTGGCAGCTCCCTGGCAACTCAGGGCCTCTCAAACCACCCGGATTCAAGGGGACAAGGGAGGTTTTCAGGGTGCAGCAGCTGCTCCCCCACCCAGGTGTCCTGTTCCTGCTGCCAGTATTCCCATTGTTTTCCAGAAAATGCCAGATGGGGGAAAACCAGCCAAAAATCCCATTGTTGGGCATTTTTTTCCAGCAGTTGTGAGCCCAGTTCGATTTCAGATTCGATTCCTCCACACATTGACACTGGGCACTAGGCAGGAACCTGTTCCTGCATATGGGAAAGTGATCCTGTGGGATTCAGGGGTAATTCCCTTCCTACTCCAGACTGGGAAATCACCCGGGAGCCCAAGAAATTGTAGATTTAATGAAAATCATGTTGGAAGGGGTGGAAATGCCAAAGCCAAGAGTTTGAGAGTTGCTGAGTAACAAGGAAGAGCCAAGCATGGGTTTGCTGGGCTCTCCCATCCGCTGTCAGGAAATCCATGCATTCCAGGGATATGGGAAGACCCCATGATGTCACTAATCACTAATGAAAGCCGTTCCTAACAAGGTGAAAGCCACGGGTGACGCAGGAAGGCAGAGGGAGCTGCACGCTCCAGGGGAAAGACGTCAGCAACCCAAAATCAGCTCCAGGTAAAAAAAACCAGGGATAATAATCCCAAAAGCCAAGCTTTCCAGCCCACAGAGAGACAAGAAGCAACAGCACAGGGAGATGAGAGCCTGAAAACACCCTGGATATTCATAATCCCTGCTTTTATAGCACATATTGATCCCACAATCCCCATCCCCTCAAAAAGGAGGAATTTTGGCTCTTGGTGAGGGAGCTGAAATGATCCAGAGACCCCGGGAGAGAAAGTGGAGCACATTAATCCTCAAAACAAGATGCTGGTTAACCTGGGAATGTCCAAGATCTGGGTCCCATCCCAGCCAGGTGGGAGTTACGTTTCAGCTCAAACATTGGAAAAAAAAAAATCAGTCACGAGGGGGCATTAATTAATCCCGAGGTGATTAAAACAAGCAGAGGGCACGGGGTGAGGCCACAGGGGATCCGGCTCTGGGGATGCCAGGACCCGGCAAGCCCGCCCTGTGTCCCAGCAGCCGTGATAGGAGAGTCTTCAGGGATAACTCGGAGAAATGGTGAAGCACCAGGAGTCACTTTCATCAGGAGAAAACATCGCTCCATAAAACTGCAAAACTCAGGGAGGGCATTTTGGGGGGAAGGAGGGAGGATCTGAGGGGTGGAAAGGGAGATTTATGGGAAAGAAAGGGGGAGGAAAGGGGGATTTGTGGATATTTCCTTGCTCTAGGAATAAAAGGCAGCTTTGGGAAAAGCACTGGCTGTTCCCACTGAGGGCTTTTATCAGCCAGCTGCGAACTTTCCCACTGCCCCATCAGGTTTTCCAGCTTGGAGCTGCCTGCCTGATACATCTTTACAGGGGGGTTGACCAAAAAGAGGGAAGAAAGATCTCGCCATGGAAATCCCGAGGTTTGTCCCGATTTTCACCAATCCTCCATGGGGTTTGCACAGGGAAAACGGGAGGTTCTCCCAGCCCAGCTGCCCCCAGCTCCCTATGAGAGATCATCCAACTCCGCGCTGGGAATGAAGGCTCCTGGATTCCTCCCTCCTGAGGAGCGAATCCCGAGGATTCTCTCCTCAACCTCCGGACTGGGGCTCCCAGGGACTCAGGCAATCCTTGTGCCATCTCCATCTCTTCTCTCCACCAAAGTCCCTCGCTGGGAGCACATTCCCGTGCTAAATCCTCCCTGGGTCTGGCCCGCTGGATCCCTCACAGCAGGCAAACATTGTTTTTTCTTGTTGCTTCAAACAGGATAAAGCCCCTTCAAACAGCAACTTATCTCCTGCCGAACATTCCCAGACATCCCCGAGCACAAGTTCTTGGCGGCAGCAGGAGTTGCGTAACCCAACGGTGTTTCCATTAACGCTGAGGGATCGGGGCCCTTACCGCTGGCTCTGGAACCTCCGCGGATCCCAGAGCCCCCCACGGAACCCCCACGACTCCACCTGTGGATCCACAGAACTCCCCCAAGGGTCCACAGAATCCCCTCAAATACCCACCACCCCATCCCCACCCGGTACCACAGAACCCCCCCGAGTCCCCTGCAAACCCACAGAAATCCCTTGCGGATCCACAGAACTCCCCAAGCCCCCTGCAGATCCACAAAACCCCTCCCGTGGATCCACAGGGTATCTTCACAGAACGACAGAATCCCCCACGGATCCACAGAACCACCCGAATCCCCCACAAATCCCCAGAAACCCCCTATGTAACCACAGAACCCTCTCGCTAATCCATGGAGTCCCCCGGGCCCCCTGCAAATCCACGGAACCCCCTCAAGGATCCTTAGAACCACCCAAAACATCCTGCAGATCCACGGAACCTCTCACAGATCCACAGAGCCTCCCTAACCCCCATCCCCCTGCCCGCCTCCGCTGACAGCTCCAGACCCGGCTCCCCCCATTCCCCCCACGGGGCCACAGGAATGGGGCACGGGGGAGAACGAACCTCCCTTTCCTTCCCCCGCGGACCGGGCCGGTCCCCCGGGAAGCGGGCTGGGATGTATCCCGCGGAACCCCGAAGGAGGCGCCGGGCGGTTGACAGACCCCGCTCGGGCCCCCTCGACTGACGTTTCCCCCACGACAACGGCTTGTGCCGGTTGCGGGCTTCCTCCCGTCCAACCGGCCCGCAACCGCCACAAGCCGCGACCGAGGAGACACCAGCTGACACCGCACCGCTCTGACAGCGCTGGACGGCACCGGCGGGGCCGGATTTGGAGGGCAGGACAAACCCCCTCCGCAGGAGCCAGGCGGCGGCGGCGGCCACGGGGCACTGAGGAAGCGCCGGGCCGGACCCAAGGTCACGCACCGGGGGCCGTCCCCCGCCCGGCCTGGGCTGACAGCAGCGGCCATTGGCGGCCCCACGGGGCCCGGCTCAGCCCAGCCGCGCTGTCCTGGCCGGCCCCCCGAGCCCCGAGCTCCCCGACTACCCCTACCCTCACCATGGTACCGCCGCCGCCGTCCGAGCCCCAGAGCCGCCGCCGCGCCCGACCCGCCTCAGGAGCCGCCAGACAATGACCCGCCCGGGCGGGGGCGGCGGACCGCGCCGCGTCGCCGCCAATCATCGCCTCCCATACTAGTTTGAACATCCCGCGGCGCCCAATGGGCGAGCCGCTTCTTTCCCCGTCCATCGCTGGCTCCGCCCCGCGGCTCGTTTAACGGCTGTGTTACCTTTGCACACGGCACGCAGCGGGGTGAGGGCGAGGCGTGCTCGCGTCGGTGACGTCATCGCCCGGCGAATAGAAATAACGAGCGCCGCGGCGAGGGGCGGGGCCATGCGGACGGACAGCCGGGAGAGCCAATGGGAAGCGGGCGATGTTTCCCGCCCATTTCGTCGCTCCGCCTCGGGCCGTGTTTGTGTGAGGGAGCGGGGGGGCGGGCGGTGAGGGGAGTGCGGGGGGGCGGGCGGTGAGGGGAGTGCGGGGGGGCGGGCGGTGAGGGGAGTGCGGGGGGGCGGGCGGTGAGGGGAGTGCGGGGGGGCGGGAGTTTGGCGGCTCCAGGAAGGCCCCGAGCCCCGCCGGAGGGTCCCGCTGGGCCCTAGACCTGCTAAAGGGTTCCGCCGGGCCGGGGACTTCACCCCTGATATGGCCCGACCCTGCTCGGGGCTGAGAGAGGCCCCGGCGTGAGGGGAGCCCGCCCGGGGACACGCAGGCCCGCCGGTGTGCCTGACCGTCCCTGTGTTTCTCTCAGGCAGTACAGAAATAACGCAGCGCTGCCCCGTAGGATGCGTGAGAAGGGCAGCGGTAGTGAGGTAACAGGGACCCCGCAGCCCCCCGGGCCGGACTGAGGGCTGGGGCGGACCCTGAGAGTCGAAGGGACTGTCCGTGGTGACGGCAGGGGTTAAGTGTGGCCAAAAATCCCCAAAATTCACGGCACTGTTGGGGGGCAGGGGGCGCCTTTTCGGGACAAACGGGTCATAGTAAATAAAAACTCGGCTCAGTTTCTCATGACGAGCCCGTTCCAGTGTCAAATGGAACCTGACTGTGTGACGAGGTGAGTTCATAAATGGAACCGGGGATTCCCGAGCTCGGCTCGGTGAGAGGCCAGCGGTTGTGGAGCTGGTGGGCTCCGCACCGCGCAGCCCCGCCGGGGCCCCCAGCCCGGCTGCACCCGGCGCGGTCACTGTGCCCCCGCCCGCCACCGGCTGTCCTGGCTGCCGGGCCTCAGTTTCCCTCAGCACCGGGCGAGGTGGAGGGCACCGCGCAGTCCCCGCTCCTCGCTGCACTGCCGGGGGCTCAGGGTGTCCCCAGCCCCGCGCCCACTCTGCTCCAGGCTGACCATGGCCGAGGTACGCGCTGGGGGGAGGGAGAGGGAGGCACCTGTTACTGGTCCCCCCCGGCTCTCCCGGCCTCGGTGCCACAGTTTCCCTGCCATGGGCAGGGGCGAGGCGCGCCGTGCAGCGCCCACCCCTCGCTGCAGCTGCTGGGGGGGCTCAAGGCGGCCCCCAGTCCCCCCTCCCACACCTGCCCTGCCCCGGCTGCACCAGGGCCGAGGCACTGGCTGGGAGGAGCAGGAGAGCGAGGAGGAGGAGGATGACGAAGGCCTCTGTCACTGTCCTCCCCGGGTGCCTACCCTGCCCCGTCAGCTTCCCTCCAGCCCCGGGCAGGGGCTGGGGGGGCACCGTGCCTCCCCCGCCCCTCGCTGCAGCTGCCGGGGAGGCTCAGGGTGCCCCCAGCCCCTCATCCCGCAGCTGCTCCCGGCGCCCCGGGGCGGGCAATGCCGCCCGCACCTGCCCCGGGCAGCAACTGCCGCAGGCCGGGCCCCCCCGGGCTCAACCAGGGGCCCCCCGGCTGTCCCGGGGCCCCTCCAGCTGTCCCCAGCTCGCTCGACCCCCGGGTCCAGCCGGGGGGGGCCGGAGCAGCTGCGGGGTGGGATGGGGCCGGGGATGGGGCCGGAGCAGCCGCTCCCCCCGGCCCCGGGGACATGCCGGCCGGGGGCTCGGCATGGGGAGGATCCGCGGGGGGCTCGGGGGTCGCACCAGGCCCCGGTGGCGGTGATGGCGGTGACGGCGGCGGCGGCTCATGCGCAGGCGGGTCCCCGCGTGTCCTCAGATGAGCCCGAGCCCGCAGGGAGCCGCAGCGCGGGGGGCGGGGGCTGCGGCACCGCCGGTGGGGACACGGCTCGGGTACACAGGGGACACGGCACACAGCTGCGGGCACGGCGCCGTGCTTGTGCGCACACCCGCTAACAACCTGCACGTGCGACGCAGCCGTGGGATGACACACGCACCTGACACACGCCGTGCAGTCGTGTGCGTGGCACACAAGCCTTTCACACCTGTGCACGCACTTGCCTGAGCCATGGCACACACACCACACACGAGCCACGCCAAACCCTCCCAGCCTCACACCCGCACACGACAAGCAGCCGTGTGATGGCACACACGGCTTACACACGCTTTACACACACACCCCTACACCAGGCAGCCGTGTGATGGCACACACGGCTTACACACGCTTTACACACACACACCTACACCAGGCAGCCGTGTGATGGCACACACGGCTTACACACACACCTACACCAGGCAGCCGTGTGATGGCACACACGGCTTACACACACTTTACACACACACACCTACACCAGGCAGCCGTGTGATGGCACACACGGCTTACACACACTTTCACATGCCCACACGCACCTTACACCGGTGCACACACCAGCCCGAGCTGGGACACACAACACACCTGAGCCACACCAAACCTCCTCCCTCCCCCCTGTGCTGGTACCTCACACCCCCAACTCCCTGAGTCAGGCAATCCCCTCAAGACAAGGTGGGGGACCCCACATTCCCTGTTTGTGCGCCCGGCACCTTCACGACAATCCTGCATGTCCCTGTAATGCCCCAGGGTGACCACCCCACCCCTCACCACAGCGGTGGCACCAGCTCCACCCTCCAGGGCCCCCCACAGCACCCCCAAGGAGCAAGTCGGGCCCAGGCTGGTTTTCATTCACTTTTCCGCATACTTTATTTGTTACAAACATACAATTCTTTAAATATAGACTGTAAAACTCCATTTGCAAAAATCTGCTACGTCAGGAGTGCTCGGAGCAGGAGGAGTTCGTCGCGTCGGCCTCGTCTGCGCTAGTGGTAACACCCAGGACCTGCCTCCGGCCCCTGGAGCCGCCCCGCCGGCCGCAGGGAAGGGACACAGGGGCCCCGGCCCCCCGGCCACCTAAAGTGCAGGTTTGCTTTAGTTTTTGTTTTTCTTTCATTAAAAAAATAACAGGAATAAAACTTTCTTTTTTTTTCTCTTTTCGGCAAAGGGACGTCGTGGCGAGCGCTCGGGGAGGGAAGTGGCGCTCCCGGGTATCTGCTGCTCTGAGGAGGATCCGGTGCTCGGAGGAGGATCCAACATTCACAGGATCCAGTTCTTAGAGGATCCAACTCTCCGAGGAGGATTTGCCACTTGGAGAAGAACCCAGCTCGAAGAAGAGGGTCCAGTGTTTGGAGGGTCCAACTCTCAGAGGATCCAACTCTTGGGAGGGTCTGGCTCTCAGAGGATCCAACTTGGAGGAGGATCTAGCACTCAGAGAAGGATCTGGTGCTCAGAGGATCCAGCTCTTGGAGGACCCAGTTCTTGAAGGATCCAGCTCTTGGAGGAGGATCGGGCACTCAGAGGATCCAGCTTTCAGAGATACAATTCTTGGAGGACCCAGCTGTCAGAGAACCCAACCCTCAGAGCACCTGGCTCTTGGAGGAGGATCCAGTGCTCTCCCACCGATGCTGCCCCAGCCTCCTGGCTGGAGTGACCCGTGTGCTGGGGCCCGGTGAGCCACCCATGCCAGCCCTGCTGTCAGCCACTGCTCCGGGGCCTGGACTGCAGGGGCTCCAGGCCGTGCCGTGCTCCTCCCCGGCCATCCCGCCCGGCTCTGGGCTCTCCCGCCAACGCCCACCCCCGGCTCCACTTGGCCTGGCTCCGGTGCCGCCGGCTTGACCGGCTCCGCGAGGATGAGGCGGGCGATGGCTCCCGTGGCTGGGCCTCGCCCTGCAGGAACATCTGGGAGCATCCATGGAGCTGGCTGGGATTTCCCACTGGGAATACCTGCCGAGCTCTGTGGTGCTTCGCCCTGCATACCCCCAGTGCTCCCTCAGCTGCTTTTTTTTTTTTAATCTTTTCCAGTTTTTTGCGATTTTTTTCCACTTTTTGCTTTTTTATGAGAGGCCAGTGAGGGGTTGGGTTGGTTTTGTCACCAACACGAGGAGCCACCACTGGCACGGCCCCCCCAAACCATCCCCCACCACTCCCAAATCGCCTGGAAACAAGGCAGGAGAAACCCAATTTTCTTCCATATTTTTTAGGGCAAAAAGAATTGAAGCTGTTTGAGCTTGCCCTGGAGGCACCACCCACTCCAGACCCAGCCATCTGGGGTATTTCTAGTGGGTTTTGGGGCGTTGTACAAGACCTCCAATATTCTGTCTGTACAGCCATCATTGCCTTCTCCATCAGCCCCTCTGGGGCAGCAAAGCTGGAAGTACCAGGAATTTGAGATATTTTTCCCCCATCTGTGGTTTAAAATTTAAAAAAAAAAAAAGCAATTTGCCCATTCTCTACAGAATTCAACCCAAAACCCAACCGAATCTGACCTATGTACACACAGCCATGTCTATACACAGAGATGCGAAGGGGGCTCAGGGGAGGTGTCGGTGTTGTCCCCTTTGCTGGGAAACACCCGACAGCTCCTGGGGGGCTCCAAGAGAAAAAAAAAACCAAAATTGCCCCCCAAGCTCCCCTCCCCCATGGCAGCCCCCATGGCCACTCCCCTCGCTCCTGCTGGCGCCTCAAATCCCCTTTTTTCCCAATTTTATCTCATTTTGGCTGTTTTTTCCTGCTGTCTTCCCCCGACGTGCTCTGCTCTTCCCACCCAAATGGAGCTGTGGGAGGTTGTGTCCATGGATCCAGCACTTCTCTGGCCAGGAAAGGCTCCCTGAGCTGATGCCGGGAGCTGCTTTTTTGGGTTTATTACTGGATTTTGGTGGTTTTGCCTTTTTTTTTTCTCCTCTTCCATGTATTTCTAGCCAACTCCTTGGAGCTGGGCCGGGCCGGCAGCGATTCCGCTGCTCTCCCAGAGTAGAAATAAGGCTAAATCACCGCAATTCAGCCAAAAGAAAGAAACCCAAAGGAATATATATATATTTTTATATATATATATATATATATATATATATCTATCTCATCCTCTTCAAAAATAAAAGGAGAGGTCCCGCGGCTGGACGCCGGTGAGTCCCGCGGAGCTGGGAGCATTTTTCCCCCCCAAATCCGTCGTCGCCGTTGTGGTTTATGGTTTTTCTCCGTGGCAAAGAACACAGGACCAGGAGGATGGGTGGATACAGCAGGAATTCACCGGAAAGAGCTGCCTGAGGGTACAAAATACAGTACGGACACATCGGCCATCGAGGAAGGACTATTGCTCCCGTGTGAGTGAGTGAGGGATCCGGGTCCTTTGCGACGGAGAAGGCTTAAAAATGGGATAAACGGAAGAAATTCACTTTAAAAATCCCTTTAAAAAGAGCGACGGCAGCAAGAGCAGCGGGAGCAGTGGGATGGGGCCGGCGGCCGGCCGGCCGGACGGACAGACAGCGGCATCCCTGCGGCGCAGGGGGTCCCCCAGGGGTCTGCGGCTGTTCCTCACTTCCCAATAAATATGGAGAGAGGGAGATGCCGGATCCGTGGTAATAAATTAAGGAGGCAGCTGATTGGGCTCCCAAAAATGGATTAAAAGGAAAAAAAAAGAAAAGTCCTAAAAGTGGTGAAACCGTTGGAGAAGAAGAGGCAAAACTTTGGAATGAGAGCGATGGAGTTCAGAGTTATGGGAAAACGGGGTGAAAAACCAGAATTCTGGACAGGGCAGGACTGAGCTGAGGGAGTGAAAAAGAATTTTAAAAAAAGACTATTTGAGAGTGGAAAAATGTGTTTAATAGGAGGTGGCTGGAGGGACCAGGCGACGCCAGGGCTGGGCCCACGGGGGCAAAAAAAGACAAAAGGAGGCAAAAAATAACAATAAACCTCCAAAATCCACCCCCAAGGTGCCGGGGCCGGGCGTGGCTGTGGATTTGGGGCCGGAAAATCCAATTTGGGTGAAGCCAAGGGGCGGATTCCGGCGGGTCCTGGTGAAACGGGGCCGGAGGCACCTTATTTGGTGAGAAGGGGAAGATGTTTCGCCCCGTCGAGTTTTTCCTTGTGCTTTGTGCCGGCACCTCCCCCTTCCCGGCGGGAAACAGGCGGAGGGAGGTGGGGGGAAGAACGGCCAGAAATCGGCAAAACCGAGGAAATCTTCCCTAATTGTCAGGGAGCCGCGGGTTCCAGTTCGGGCGCCCGGAGTTTGCATCCCAAAAAAACAAACAAACAAACAAACAAAAAAAAAAAAAAACGTGGAAAGAGGAGAAAAGGGAAAAAAAAAAAAAAAAAAGGAAAATGAAAATGAAGGAAAACTCACAAGCCGAGGGAACGGCCGTTGGTCCAAGGTGCCTCCGCTGCCCCCCCAGCGCTGCCGCTGGCCCTCGGCTCCGGGGCCCTTGGGTGCTGGTTTTCATAGGGGGGGCACCGGGAGGGGCGGGGGCTGCGGGTGACCCCCTATCCCCCCCCAAAGCAGCGAGTCCTGGGGGCCGGGGGGTCCCATGGTGGGAGCAGGGAAGGGGGCGGGGGGGCCGCGGGCAGCGGCACGGTCGGGCCGGTTTCTCTCTCTCCGGTGGCGGCAGGACAGGGGAGCCTGGGGACCCCCGTGTCCCACCGCTGCTGGGGGGGGCTCGGGGACCCCTTCGTCCCGTTGCTGAGAGCGGGGACGTAGGGGTTTGGAGACCCCTTCACCCCGTCGCTGGGAGGGGGGTGAGGGGGCTCAGGGACCCCTTCGCCCCATCGCTGTTGGGGGGGGGGGGGGTCGGGAACCCCTTTGCCCCGTCACTGGGAGGGGGGATTGGGGACCCCTTCGCCCCGGGGCTCGAGGGGGGGGTGGTGGGGGGCCGGCGTTGGGGTCGAGGGCTGGGGGGATCGGCTCAGTCGTCGTCCACGTCGTCGCCGTCGGAGTCGTCACCGGCGCCGCTGCCGCTGCCGGGTCCCGGCGGGCCGGCGCGCCGGTCGTAGAGCTTGTCCCGCTGGCGCTCCTGGATGTCGCGCATCTCCTCGGCGTAGCGGCAGAAGGCGCCGCCAAACTTGGCCCAGGCCTTGTAGGGAACGGTGATGGCGTTGCGGTAGGACGGCTTCACCTCGCTGACCCGCAGAAACACCCCGTACTTGTTGCAGCCCACGTCGAAGAAGAAGCGCTTGGAGTCCACGGTGATGGACGTGCCCTCGGGCAGCTCCCCGTAGAGCCCCCCGCCGCCCGGGCCGCCGCCGCCGGGGCCGCCCAGCTCGTCCTCCTCGCCCCCGTAGTCGTCGATGAGCTTGGCCAGGGCGTCGCGGAACTCGATGAGGCCCTGTGCGGGCAGCGCGATGGTCTGGCCGCTCTGCAGCCCGGGGGGGCCTCCCGCGAACCCCCCCGGGCCGCCGGGGCCGCGGTTCACGGTCTGGCGGATGCGCAGGAAGCGCCCGCGCTGGTTCTCCTTCAGGTCCAGGTAGTACTTGCGGTTCTCCCGCACCAGGAACTCGCTCTTGAGGGCGCGGCGGGGCCCGGAGCCGTCCTCGCCCGGCGGCCCCGCGGCCTGGGCCAGCTGCTCGGGGCTGGACGGGCCCAGCTGCGCGTAGTGCTCGATGAAGTCGCCCAGGTAGTCGCGGAACTCGGCGGCCACGGCCATGGAGAGCGTGAGGCGGCTCTTGGAGCCGCCCGCGCCCACCTCGGCGATCTTGAGGAAGCGGCCCTTGGCGTTCTGCTTCACGTCCAGGTAGAAGCGCTTGTTCTGGATGTCCAGCCGCTTGGACGCCAACTCCTGAGTCTCCTGCTCGGGGCCGGCCGCGCCGCCGCCGCCGGGCCCCGCCGCCGGGCCGGCCCCCCCCGCCCCGCCGCGGGCGGTCCCGAACCCGCCGCCGCCGCCGCGCTCGCTGCCGCTGTCCCCGTCCGCCATCTTGTCCGCCCGCCCCGCGCGCCGCCCGCTTCCGGCCCCGCTGCGACACCGCTGACGTCACCGCCGCACCGCCGCCGTCACGTGCGCCGGGAGCCCCGCCCGCCGCGTCCCCGCGCGCCCCCGGCCAAGCCCCGCCCCCCGCCGGGCCCCGCCCCGCAGCCCCCTCCCCGCCAATCCCGCCGAGCCGGGTCCCGCCCCCAGCTGTCAGTCACGGCCGCGACACCTCCCATTGGCCGCCGTGCACAGGCCCCGCCCCGCAGCCCCCTCCCCTCTCGGGCGCTGCTCCATTGAGCTGTCAATCACGGCCACGGGGCTCCTATTGGTCAGGGCGGCCCAGGGCCCCGCCCCCGATAGGCCCCCCAGCCCCCTCCCCTCGCCGCTGCTCCGAGCGCAGCCCCTCCCCCCGCCTGTCAGTCACGAGCGCCGGCAGCTCCTATTGGTCCCTGAGGCCACGCCCCCAGCTCCTCCCTTCCCGTCGTTCATCGAGAGCAATTCCCAGCTGTCAATCACAGCCTCCCGCAGCCCCCATTGGTTGCTGAAGGCCAAAGCCCCGCCCCCTGGCTGTCACTCACTGCTAGCAGAGCCCCCGTTGGTCAGTGAGGCTCACAGCTCCGCCCCCTCCAGCCGGGGGTGCATGACGTCATGGCCGGTCGATGTGACGTCATCGGTGACATCACTGCTCGTCAGTAGCGCTGGGGCCACGCTTTGGGCGGGCCCCCCGGAGCCCTCAGCAGGGCCTGGAAGGCAGAACCCACCCTCCCCCCGCCTGGGGACGGGACCTGCCCCGGGGGCTCACGCCGGGGATGCAGCAGCCCCCAAGGGACGCCCCGGGACCACGCCGGGCCTCTGGGGGTCTTATGGGAACCAACAAGGACCTCCCAGGATCCTTCAGGGACCTGCAGTGGCCCCATGGGACCTTCATGGATCTGTGAACTTCTGGGTTCCCATGGGGACCTCCTGGGAACCATCAGAAGCCTCCTGTGGCCCAGTGAGGATCTCCTGTGGCCACCTGGGATCACCTGGGAACCTTCAGACAACTCCTGAGGTCCCGTGTGGATCTTTGGGGAACCTCTGGGGATCTCCTGGCATCTGGCAGGGCCCTCCGAGTCCCCTCACGGGAAGATGGAGCCACAGGTGCCTGGCAGAACCGGTGCCCTGGGACCCTCCAGCAGCAGGAGGAGGCTCCTGCCCACAGGAGTGTCACCCACGGGACAGGCAAGCACCTGTCCAAGGGGACAAACCGGCCCCCAGGGGACACTGGCGGGTTCCTTGTGTGTGGGGGGGGGGCTGTGATCTCTCCAAGAAGCTACGGGACCAACCTCACCCCCCTCAGTGCTCAGGGGCGTTCCACAGGCTGGGCAAGGAGGCCCAAAGGGGACAAAGCAGCAACGGGACCCACGAGACTTTCTGCCCCCAGCTGCACCCAGGGCCCCCAATCCCAGCACCTCCCAGGGCAGAGGGACACTGAAATGGGGTCCCCCTGCTCCAAATACTGCTCCAAGGCCATGGTGTCCCACTCAGATCCCCCATGTCCCCTCCTCACCCACGGTGACACCCCCGTGGCCCCGCTGCCCCCAGCACAGACAGAGTCAGGCTCTCCACACAACCTCTTTATCTGGGGTGGTTCAGGGGGGTTCAACAGGGCCCCAGGGGTCCCGGGGAGGTGAGGGTGGAGTGGGGCAGCCGAGCCCCTCCGTGGGCCCTCAGTGGGGCAGCTCGTGGGGGATCAGTTTGTAGTGGGCACCGCAGGAGGGGCAGCGCTGGGCCTCGCCCTTGTGCAGCCAGAACCAAACCACGCAGCTGTTGTCCTCCTCACCTGGGGGCACAGGGACAGCGTGGGACAGAGGGACAGGGAGGGACAGGGAGAACACTGTGACAGGGGAACACGGAGGGACAGGCATGGGGGAGGGGAACAGGGGACGTGGACAGTGTGGCACGGAGCACAGGGACAGGCAGGATGGACGTGGGGACAGACAAACGGACAGGGGACAGGACACACAAAAACACGTAAGGATGCAAGGATGGACACACGGATACGAACAGGACAGGCACACGGACACGGGAACAGACGCAAACACAGGAGCAGGACAGACACAAAGACGGACACACGGACACAAGAATGGACACAGGGACAGGAAAAGGACAAACACACGGACATAGGAATGGACATAGGAACAGCACAGCCACAGGGATGGACACACAGCCACAAGAATGGGCAGACACACGGACACGGGGATGGACATAAGGACTCAGGGACGGGACAGGCAGACACAGGGACGGGGGCACTCACAGACGCAGCCCACGATGCGCTTGTTGGTGACGGAGGGGACGAGGTTTGGGTCCTCCTTGGTGCCCGCGTAGCGCTTGGGCCGGAACATGCTGTACGGGTCCTGCGGGAACCGCAGGGTGAGCGCCCCAGAACCCCCACCTGCCCCTCCGTCCCTCACACCCAACACCCCCCGAGGACCCCAAACTGGCCACCCCACCCTGGCGTCCCCCCGTTCCCCCCCAGACACCCTGTCCCTGAGGCTCCCCCAACTCTGAGACCCCCAGACCTTCCCAAGAACTCCCCAGCCCCAGACCCTGCAACCCTCGAAGGACACCTAAACTGAAACAACCCCTTCAGACGACCCCGCCACCACCCGAGCACTCCCCAAACCCCCTGGGGCCCCCAGATCCTCTCACCCCTTCCCCCTCCGACCCCACCAAGGGCACCGAAACCCTGAAAGAACCCCAAACCCCTCGCCACGCCCTGAGCCCCCCTAGAACACCCTGCGACTCCCCCGAACACCCATCCCCCAAACTCCGCCCGTCCAAGGACAGTCGAACCCTGAAACCGCCCCAGAGCCGCCCGCCATCCCCTGGGAAGTCCCCCACAGATGCTCCCATCCCCCCGAAGGCCCGGCCCAAGCCGCACCACGGCACTCACCAGACCCTTGTTCATGGCATTCATCACCTTCCGCTCCAACCCGGTCGCCTGCTCCTCATCGCTGGCCAGGTTCCCTGCGGGCCGCCGTCACACCGGGGGTGCAGACACCCCGCCCCGGCCCCTCCCCGGTCCCACTCGTTCCTCCCCCGCTCCCCCCCCTCGTTTCCCCGCTCCCCCGGTCCCCGCTCACCGGGCACGCCGAGCTGGCGGGCGGGCACGGCGCGGGCAGACGCCGCGGGCAGGAGCCGCAGGGCTGCGCTCACCCGCAGTAACCTTGAGGCCATGGCGGCGAGAGCGGCAGCACTTCCGGCACGGGCGGAAACGGAAGTGACGTTGGGGGGGGGGTGAGAGAGATCCGCGCGCCACAGGCCGGAGCCCCGCCCTTGGCCACGCCCACAACCACAGAGCCCCGCCCACGAGAAGGACTCTGGCCCCGCCCCCCGGGTCCGGGCCCCGCCCCCGGGTCCTGGCCCCGCCCCCGGTCCTGGCCCCGCCCCTCCCGGTCCTGGCCCCGCCCCTGCCGGTCCGGGCCCGGTGGGCACTGGGGGGGGTGGGGGAGGGCGAGATTTTGGATGGGAGATGGGACAGCCCGAGGGGAGCGATGGGGACACCTTGGGATGGAGGGGCGGGCGGGGATACCCTGGAGGTGATGGAGACACCCCACCGGGGACGGGGACAGGGATGGTGTCCCTGGGACCGTGAGGATGAGACACCCCGGAGGATGGGCACGGTGAGGCGGGGACCATGGGGACGTGACAGCCCCTGAGGGGTGAGGACAGATGCTCCTGAGGCCTCGGGGACGCAGCGCCCCGGGGTACGCGGGGGATGTCCTGTGGGACACCCCGAGGGACACGGACAGCCTCGGGGCGACAGGGCCGATGTCCCCGGAGACTTGGGGACGAGGCCAGCCCGGGACACTGCGGAGAGACATTCCTGCGGCCACGGGGGGAGCACACCCCTAGGGGCACAGGGACAGCCCCGGGGAGGACAGGGACAGTCCTCGGGGAGCAGGGCCGATGTCCCCAGGACTGTGGGACACCGACAGAGGGGTGGGGACAGCTCTGGGGGAACAGGGACAGCCCCCCCGCCTTCCCTGCCTCAGTTTCCCCTCCCCTCGCTGCTTACTCATCCCTATCGATCCCATCGATCCCACCGGGGGCGGGGGGGCAAAACAACCTTTTTTTCACCCAATTTTGAGGCCCGCACTGGTTTGACCCCCCCCCCCCGGCCGTGAACCCCGCACCCACGGGTGCTGCGGGGAGCGGGGGCAGCGGCCCTGTCCCCACCCCAGCCCTCTTTGGGAAACTGAAAATAAAATGTGGGGAAGCAGCGCCGGGGGGGCCGGGGGGTGGGCGCGTGCCAAGGGAGGAGGAGGAGGAGGGCAGGACAGCCGGACACGGGCGGAGGGCGCAGCACCCGCCCCGCGCTCCCGCAGCACCCCCGATCCCCCCCGGGGCCATGGGCATCCAGGGCATGGAGCTGTGCGCCGTGGCCGTGGTCATCCTCCTCTTCATCGCCGTCCTCAAGCAGTTCGGCATCCTGGAGCCCATCTCTGTAGAAGGTACCCCCCCCCCCCAACCTTAATTAATGCTAATTATTGAATTAAATTAATTACCATCCCCCCACCCCGGGGTGTCCCCGTCCCTCCTCCCAGCATTAAATGACCTGGGGGCCTCTAACTGGTCTCTGCGGAGTGGAACCGGCTGGTTTTGGGGTTCCCCACCCCGGGAGGGTCCGCAGTGAAGGCTGAGGATTTGGGGGTGCGGGGGGAGCAGGCAGGGCTCCCAAAACCCCCCAGGCACGGCCCAGCCGTGCTCCCAACTTCCCCGGGGGGTTGTGCTACCACCGGCCCCCAAACACCCGGGGGGGTGGAGACCCTCCTCCCCAGAGACCCCCCACCCCTCCCAGGGCTCCCGTGCCCTGTGAACCCCCAGAAGCGGATAACGGGGACCCCCAGTGACCCCCAAACCTTCCCGAGGTGGGACGGGAGGGCTCTGAGCTGGCGTTGACCCCCAACAAGCCCCTGGAGGTGGGGTCTGGGGGGGTTCGACTCCACAGTGATCCCCAGAACCTCCTGAGGTGGGACACAGGGAGCCCCAAGTCCTGCAGCAGCCCCTAAACCTCCCTCAGAGGGGACACAAGGGTCCCCCACTCCCTCACTGACCCCCAAAACCCCCTGAGATGGGACACCAGGGCCCTCCAATCCCCCACTATCCCCAAAAGCCCCCAAAACACACCAGGGCCCCCCAGGCCCCCCCGGCTCAGCAGGAATTGGGGGTTCACCCCCCTCTGACAGCACCTGGGAATTTTCCGGGCTCCCAGCCCCATCCCAAAATTGCTGACACCCTCCTGTGCTGAGCGGCTCCGCAGGGGCTTCCCAGGCTGAAATTATTAATGAACCATCATTTATTAATTACCTTCCTCTGGGCCGGGCGGGAGCAGCAGTTGGCAAGAGGCGGCTCGGGAATGTTCTGCGCCTTGGGAATGTGGGAAACCCCTCGGGATGCAGCAGCCGGGCTGTTCCAGGCTCCCGAGGGAGGCTTGGGGTCTGCCGAGGCGCTGGGCGGTTGTTTTAGGGGGACAGGGGTGGTTTTAAGGGGGTGGGGGTGGGTTTAGCGGCGGAGGGGTTGTTTCTAAGGGGGATCTTTGCCCGGGGGTCTCTCCTGGCAGACAGCAGCGACGCCGATGTGGAGCTCCCGAGCATCCGGCACCAGCCCGAGGGGCTGGAGCAGCTGCTGGCTCGCACCAACTTCACCAAGACGGAGCTTCAATCCCTCTACCGCGGCTTCAAGAACGTGAGTCTGGGGGTCCGTCGCCCCGACCCCCCAAATCCGCGGGTCCCCGCTTCCCTCGGGGTCACCGGCGCCGCTCCTCTCCCAGGAATGTCCCAGCGGCCTCGTGGATGAGGAAACCTTCACGCTCATCTACTCGCGGTTCTTCCCTCAAGGCGGTGAGTCGGGGGGTCCCCAGAGCCGGCAGGAGGGTCTGGGGGGGCCCTCCGGGAAACTCCCGACCCCGGTGCGGGGGAGTCACCGCCGCCCTCCCCCCGCAGACGCCAGCTCCTACGCCCACTTCTTGTTCGACGCCTTCGACGCCGACCGCAACGGGGCTCTCTGCTTCCAGGTGGGAATTCCTGGTGGGAATGGCTGTGCCAGCACCGTGATTCATCACATCCTCCCCCTCCTCCTCCTCCTCCTCCTCTTCCCCCTCCCAGGCTGTGGCCAAACTCCCCCGCGGGTGGGGGGAGCGCCGGGCGCTGCGGCGCTGGGGGTAAAAATAACAGGATCAATAGGGAATGAAATCCCTCGGGCGGCCCGGGATCAATGTGGCAGCGGAAGGGAGGGGGCAGGGGGCCGAGGGTCCCTCCCCGCTCACAGCCACGATCCTTCCTGCAGGATTTCGCCGTGGGACTCTCGGTGCTGCTGCGGGGGACGGAGCAGCAGAAGCTGAAGTGGACGTTTGACCTCTACGACGTGAATAAGGACGGCTACGTCACCAAGGAGGTGACCCTGGGGGACACTGGGAGACACTGGGGGGCTGGTGGGGTGGGGACACCCAGACCGGGACCTGGCAGCGCCCTGTGTCCCCCAGGACATGCTGGAGATCATGAAATCCATCTATGCCATGATGGGCCGCTGCACCGAGCCCGCCCTGGGGGCCAGCGCGCCGGCCCAGCACGTGGAGCTGTTCTTCCAGGTGAGACTGTCCCCACTGTCACCCCCGGGGCCACTCTGAGGCCAGGGGTGGCCCCGCTGAGCTCTGGCCACTCCCTTGCAGAAGATGGACAGGAACAGGGACGGCATGGTGACCTTCGAGGAGTTCCTGGCCACATGCCAGGAGGTGAGGGGCTCTGGGGGGCTCGGGGGGCACCATCCTCCTCCTCTTTGTTCTGGGGGCATCAGGAGAGAGGGAGACAAAGGGGTCACCCTGGGAGGGATGGGGACAGGAGTAGGGGCTGGGAGAGGGATTCAGGGGAGACACGAGGACTGTTATGGGAAGTGTGGGATGTGGGGGACGGGGTAGGGACAGGAGGGGGCAGATGAGTGGGACAGGATGAGGGGAACAGGAGGGAGATGGCAAAAGGGTGACAAGAGAAGGGGAGCTGGGAGGAGGGGGGGTCAGGAGCGGGACATGGGGCCTCTGATCTCTCCCCGCCAGGACAAGGACATCATGAGCTCCATGCAGATCTTCCACAACGTGCTCTAGACCCCGGGCCCCCCGGAGTTTTTCTACTATTTCAGACAAACAAGAAGTTCAAAGTCAGGAGAAATCCAGCACGTGGCTCCCGGAGACGGGATAGGACACGGACAAGGACGACGTTGCCACCAGAGCCCCCCCGGCACGGTGCTCCCACCTGCCAGACGGACCCGTTTTGGGGGGCTGAGCCTCCCCTCCACAAGGACCCCCCACCCTTGGCAGTGCAGGGACCTGACACAGCACAAACCCGACCCCAGGGTGGGGACCCCCGGGACATGGAGACTGCCTGGGACGTGAGGACCCTCAGAGATGGGGACCCCCGGGATGTGGGGGCCCTCTGGGTGGGGGTCTCCATATCGCACCCATGAAATGGAGCCCCCAAACACCAACCGAAAGCACACAGTCCTTCCTTCCCCCAACACTCAGGGGACCCCCCCATGAAGCCACAGCTCCCCCTCCCCCAGGCGCGGGGAGAGGGGGGGATTTTATAAATAAACCGAATAGTGACGAATTAGGGGTGAAATTGAGTCAAGAGGGATGTGAGAGACGCGCAGTGTCCCGGTCCCCGTCCTGCTCCTTGTCCCCACCTCTGCCCGTGTCCCAGTCCCTGTCCCGGTCCCCATCCCTGCCCGTGTCCCTGTCCCTTCTCCCATTCCCGTTCCCGGTCCCATCTCCCATGCCTCTCCCAGTCCCGTTCCCAGTCCCGTTCCTGCTCCCTGTCCCGTTCCCGGTCCCGCTCCCATCTCCCACGCCTCTCCCAGTCCTGTTCCCAGTCCCGTTCCCGGTCCCGCTCCCATCTCCCATGCCTGTCCCTGTCCCGTTTCCAGTCCCGTTCCTGCTCCCTGTCCCGTTCCCGTTCCCGGTCCCGCTCCCATCTCCCATGCCTCTCCCAGTCCCGTTCCCAGTCCCGTTCCTGCTCCCTGTCCCGTTCCAGGTCCCGCTCCCATCTCCCACGCCTCTCCCAGTCCCGTTCCCAGTCCCGTTCCCGTTCCCGGTCCCGCTCCCATCTCCCATGCCTCTCCCGTTCCCGTTCCCGGTCCCGCTCCCATCTCCCACGCCTCTCCCTGTCCCTGTCCCGGTCCCGTTCCCGGTCCCGCTCCCATCTCCCACGCCTCTCCCTGTCCCTGTCCCGGTCCCGTTCCCGGTCCCGTTCCCGGTCCCGTTCCCATCTCCCGTTCCCGGTCCCGTTCCCGGTCCCGTTCCCGTTCCCGGTCCCGTTCCCGTTCCCATCTCCCGTTCCCGGTCCCGTTCCCGTTCCCGGTCCCGCTCCCATCTCCCATGCCTCTCCCGTTCCCGGTCCCGTTCCCGTTCCCGTTCCCGGTCCCGTTCCCATCTCCCATGCCTCTCCCGTTCCCGTTCCCGGTCCCGGGCCCCGGGCCCCGCCCCTCAGCGCTCTCCTCTCATTGGCTCTCGTTGCCGTTCGGCCCCGCCCCCCGCGCGCTCCCATTGGACGGCTAAAAGGGGGCGGGACCTCGGCGCGGCGACCTTCAGCCGGGAGGCCGGGGGCCGGCACGTGACGTGACACGTGACACGTGACGTGCGTGGTGCCGGGGTCCGCGGCGCCCCCTAGCGGAGCGGGGGAACAAGCGTATGTGAGACCCCCGGGACCCCGGGATGGGGGGGGTCCCCGGGAACGGGGGAACCCCCTGGACCGGGGCTGTGTGGGACGGGAGGGGGCACCCCTTGGAGCGGGGGGATTCCCAGGATCGGGGCTATGTGGGATAAAGGTCCTGGGATCGGAGCTGTGCGGGATCGGGACCGTGCGGAACTCGGGGTCGGGGTGGGGGGAATGTGGGGGGCGTGGAGAATCCTACGGAGCCGGGGGATTCCTTGGGATCAGACTGAAATGGGAGAAATCCCCCGGGTGTGGGTTTGTGCAGGATCCCCGGGACTGGGCTGGGCGGAATCGGGATGGGGGGAATGTCCTCCGGGCTCGGAGCAGTGCGGGGTCGGGAGGGCATCCCCTGGGATCGGGGGGAGCGACCCTGCAGCACTGGGGTTGTGTGGAATCCCCCGGGGTCAGGGATCCCCCGGTGCCGCAGGGGATGCGCGGGGCGCTGCGGCTGCTGCGGTTCCGGGGGGCCGCGGGCGGGGGGCCCCGGCTCGGGCTGGAGGAGGCGCCCGGGGGCGACCTGGTGGATCTGAGCGCGGCGGAGCCGGAGCTGCCCCGATCGATGCGGGAATTCCTGGAGATCGGCCCCCGCGGGCTGGCGCTCGCCCAGAGGTGGGTGCTCCCCAAAGGAGAGTGAACCCCAAAAGGGGGTATCCTCATGGACCTCCCCAGGAGTGTCCACCCAAATCTGCATGCTGCTTTGGATGACCCCAAAGTGGGTTACCCCAACAGCTGGCCCCCCAAAAAGGTGGGTACTCCAAATCATGGGTGACCCCCAGCGAGGTGTGACCTCCAAGAGTGCCCGACCCCAAAAAGTGGGTCCCCTCAAATGTGGATGTCCCCAAAAGGAGAGTCCCTAAAATACAGTTGACCCTCGTGCATGACCCCCCCAAAGGTGCATCCCCTGAGAAATGGGTGCCCCAAAATGTGGGTGATCCCGAGGGAGGGTCTGTCCCCACAGAGCACTGGAGTCGGGGCAGCACCGGGTGCCCCGGGCGACTGTGCAGCTGCTGGCACCCGTGGGGGACCCCGAGAAGGTGATCTGCGTGGGGCTCAACTACCACGACCACTGTCAGGAGCAGGGCGTGAAGGTCCCCAAGGAGCCCCTCATCTTCAGCAAGTTCCCCAGCGCCATCACCGGGCCCTTCGATGACATCGTGCACCCTCAGGACACCAGCGTGGGTACCCCGGGACCCACCCCCACAGCCCCCCGGGGAATGGCACTCCCAGCCCCCCTTCTGTCCCCACAGGAGCTGGACTGGGAGGTGGAATTGGCTGCTGTTATCGGGAAGAGGGGGCGGCACATCGAGGTACCCCCTGCCCCGGCCCCCGCCTCACTTCGGGGGGTCTGTGGGGGTGTCCCCCCATAAGAGGGTCCCCGCTGTCCCCAGGAAGCGGCGGCGCTGGAGCACGTGCTGGGGTTCACGGTGGCCAACGACGTGAGCGCCCGGGACTGGCAGATGCGGCGCAACGGGCGGCAGTGGCTGCTGGGGAAAACCTTCGACACCTTCTGTCCCCTGGGGCCGGCCATCGTCACCAAGGAGGCGGTGGCAGGTGGGACGGGGATGGGATGGGCACAGAATAGGGACGGGACAAGAACAGGACAGTGGTGGGATGAGAACAGGACAGGGACAAGACTGGGATGGGACAGCGACTCTTTCTTGGCTGCCACTGGTGGCATCACAACCCCCTGTTCCCCACTCCCCCATGTTTTTCCCCGAGGTGGGGTTGCGGTGGCACTGTCCCCATGTCCCCCGTGTCACCTCCCGCAGATGTCCACAACCTGTGGATCCGCTGCAGCGTCAACGGGCAGCGCATGCAGGACAGCAGCACCCGCCACCTCATCTTTGGGGTGCCCGCCCTCGTCGCCTGGGTGTCCCGGTAGGAATGGGGGGGCCGGGAGCCTCCAAAGCCCAGGCTGACACCAGGTCATGGCTGACACCTCGTGTGCCCCCAGGTTCGTGACACTGGTCCCTGGGGACATCCTGCTAACGGGGACCCCTGCAGGAGTGGGGGTCTTTCGGAAACCGCCCGTTTTCCTTCAGGTGAGGGGAAAGCGGGGGCTCGGGTGGGGCTGGGGGCGAGTGGGACACAGTGGACCCCTCTGGGGACAGATGCCACCATGTCCCCCTGTCCCCTCGCAGCGCGGGGACGAGGTGCAGTGCGAGATCGAGGAGCTGGGCACCATCTGCAACCGGGTGGTCTGATGGCGGAGAGACCCCCTGAAATCCCACCTCCCCCCCGTGGGGTCAATAAATCCAGGAGCCATCGGATCCCTGCGCCCCTTTATGGGTCTGGGGGGTTACAGCTGGATGAACTGGTGGATGAAGGCTCCCAGCTTCTCCCGGTTGGAAGCAGACTGGAAAGGCTGGGAGAGCTGCAGGAGGGGTCCGGTGGGGGTCTGGAGCTCCTCCAGCACCTGGGGGGGCACAGGGAGGTCAGGAGGGCAGAGGGGGGGCAGGAGAATGTTGGGGGGCTGGGGGAGCTGTGGTTACCCCCATGTCCTTGAAGCTCTGCAGGGAGCTCAGGGCCAGGCTCCTGTCGGGATACCCTGTGGGGAGAGAGATCCCGAGGGAACCCCCAAAGGCCACCTCCCAAGAGCCTGGCTCGGGGGTCACTGACCCCTAAAAGCAAGACCCCCCCACTTTCCCTCACCATCCTCATCCTCAGCCAGGAATTCCAGCAGTGCCTCCACGTAGTCTGCCTCTGCAGTGGAAGGGGTGTCAGCTCCCAGCTCCTGGGGGCTCCAGCTGTGCCTCAGTGGCTCCAGGGAGTCCCAAGGGGTTCCCTACTTTGGGGAGGTCCTACCAGACTGGGGCCAGGGCCCTCGCTCCAGGAATTCCACAGCCCGGCCGTAGGTCTGCAGGATGGGACTCAGGAGGCGGCAGAGGAAGAGGAGGAAGCCAGGGAAACTCTGGGGCTCGCTGAGCTGTGGGGGGACACACAGCCAGATTTGGGGGAGACCACCCTCCCCCCAGCCCGGGGGCAGCAGGGGAGCCCCCCAGTACCTTGTAGCACTGCTTGGGGACCCTGTGCTCGCTGTCACTGTCGCTGTCATCGGTGAAGGATCCCCAGGAATGGCCCCGCACGAAGGGCCGGGGTGCCACATCACAACCCCAGCGCTCACCTTCTGCCTGGGGGGACAACAGGGTGTCACCTCACCTCAAAGCCACCCTGTCCCCGTGCCCCAGGAGAGGTCTTGGGGTGTCACCCACCTCCTCCTCCTCCAGCAGCCCCCCAAGGATGAGCTTGTCCAGGATGTCCAGGCTGCGGCAGTCAGGTGGCTGGCAGGGCTGGGGACACAGAAAAGGGGTGACACGCCACCCCCATGTCCCCACCTGGAGCCCCAGCAGGGTTGGCGATGACAGGCCACCCCCGTGTCCCCACCTGGAGCCCCAGCAGGGTTGGGGATGACAGGCCACCCCCGTGTCCCCACCTGGAGCCCCAGCAGGGTTGGCGGCAGCAGCTGCAGCAGCTCCAGGATCTTGCGGAGCAGCTCGTCCCGGCTCAGCACGATCCTGGTGAGGCTGGAGGGGGGACCCAGGACAGGCAGCACCTCCAGCAGCAGGGCACGGATGGCACAGGCTGATGGGACAGGACTGTCACCAATTCCCCTGAATTACTAATGTCCCAGAGTCACCAAATTCCCCGGCATCCCCAATCCCCCGCATCTCCAACTCCCCCAGTGTCCGCCACCTCTGGCAGCCCCGATCCCCCCCATCCCCAATTCCCAGTGCCAGTAATCCCCTGCACCCCGATTTCCCCAGTGCCACTGACCCCTGGTGTCACCGAATCCCCCAGGATCACCGTCTCCCTGGCATCACCGATCCCTGCTGTCCCAAATCCCCAATGTCATCGGCCCCCACAATATAAACAATACCCCTGCTGTTCTCCAAACCGCAGCCATCGCCCATCCCCGGTGTCACCGATTCCCCCAGTGCCACTCAGCCCTGGTCACCAATTCCCACGGCATCTCCGCTCCCTGGTGCCACCAGTGCTGCCCTGTCCCCGCTCCCAGTGTCCCCACTCACCGCCCACGGCCTCCCCGGCCAGGCAGTGCCGGACACCCCCCGCCAGCCGCCCCAGCCACACCCGGGCCGAGGCCTTGGGGGGCCCCAGCACGGCCCTGGGGGGGCCCGGCGGGTGTGGGGCCAAGGGGGGCTGCAGCTGCCGCAGGCTGTGCCCCACCAGTGCCCGCAGCTGCCCCGAGAACCCCACGGCCCGGCCCCGCAGCAGGAGCTGCTCCAGCAGCTCCGAGAAATCCCGCATCAGCCGGGGCAGCAGCACAACCTGGGGGAACAGAGGGGGATTGTGCTGGGAATGCTGCTCTGGGGAAAAGAGGGGGCGATTCCCACTGGGACTGCGACTCCCTGTTAAAGGAGGGTGATTCCCACTGGGCATGCTGCCCTATGGCATGGGGAGTCCTGCTGGGAACGCTGTTCTGAGGGAAGGGAAAGAGGGAAAGCTTGTCCCACCTCCCGGTGCCTGTGGAGCAGCAGCGCCGCAGTGATTCCCACGGCCGTGATGGCGGAGCAGGTGCTGGAATCTGCAGCGGGAGAGGGACTCGTTATCCGGGGGGGATTGACCTCCACGCCCACTCCCGAGCACGGATGCCGTCCCAGGGGATGCAGGGACCCCCGGCCCCCTCACCGCTCAGCGCGTGCAGCCCCAGCGCCGTCACCAAAATCTCCTCTTCAGTCCCCAAACTGGGACTCAAAGTCCCCACATTCCCAACATCCGGCGGGCTGGGACATCAGGATGAGAAGGGTGAGGAGAGAAGCCAGGAGCAGAGATCCAAGGGGAAACACTGCCCAGGGCTCAGCTCCTCACCCCCTGCCCAGGATGGTGGGAAGCAGCAGCTGCCCTGGACGATTCCCTGTGAGGAATGGCCAGATGAGGTGGTTGTCCACAAATTCCTGGGAACGAGGATGAAGAAGCACCATGAGCTGACTTGATCCCTGGATCCCCAGGGCTGGGAGGAGTCTGGATGTCCCCAGGATGGATTCACTCAATCCACCCAGACACCTCAAACCCCACCAACATCCCAGTAGTAATCTCCCAGTGCCGGGATGGATCCAGGGGGATCCGCAGCTGCCGTACCCGTAAGGAGAAGGGCTGTGAGAAATCCACCTGGGCACATCCCTGGGGCCGGCGCAGGGCCTGGAATGCTGCCCGCAGACACGTGCCAATCCCGAGGGGCCGAGGGGGCTGCGAGGAGATGGCATCGAGGGATTAACGGCAGATTTGGAGGGATGCCACTCCCCAGGGATGCTCCCAGAGATCCAGGGCAACGCCTCTCCCTAGGGATCCTCCCAGAGATTTACGGGAACGCCAGGGATGGTGTCAGTGATCTGGGGGAGCACCATTCCCCAGGGACCACCCTGGAGATTTGGGGGAGCACCGGTGACCCCCCTGGCCCCCCTCTCACCGCTCCATCCTGCTCCGCTCTGCCAGGAGCCACGTCATAGGCGATTCCCACCGGGACGATGAGGACGTCGGGCACGGCCCCGTCCCGCAGCGCCCGGAGCACGCGGAGCAGCCAGTGCCGGGCGGGGTCCGCGAGCCGCAGCGAAGCCGAGGGCTCCTCCAGGAAGAGGACGAGGGGCTGGCGGCTCCGCAGCACCTCCTGGATGTACTGGGGAGAGACTGGGAGTTCTGGGAGCTGCCAGCACCTTCCCGAGTGCTCCAGAGGGATTTTTCAGCCCAAAGTGCACCTACCGCATCCAGCACAGCCCCCGGCAGCCCCTCATCCCAGTCACTCCATGTCTGTGCCATTCCTGAAGGCAGGAAAATCCCTCCCAGGTGCTGGAGCAGGGATCTGGCAAGGGAAGGACACCGTGGGCAACCACTGCAACCCCCTGGATCCTCTGGGAACATCCCACACCACCGCCTTACCGGAGGCGAGGGCTGGTCCGGGCGTCCACAGTCACCCTGGGCACCCCGATCCCCTGGGAGAGGAGCACGAAGGACAGGAGCAGCCCATCCACCTGGGACTGGTGGCTGCACAGGAACACCAGCGGCACCTCGGGCTGCAAGCAAGGGATCCCAGGGTGAATTTCCGGCATTCCAGGGGTTGGGAGCACCGGGCCGGGCTCCATACCGTCCTGGCAGCTTGCAGCACCATCTCCAGCTGCCCCCGGTGCAGCTGCACGCCCAGGAACAGACGGGTCAGGAGCTTGGGGAGCAGCCAGTGGCACAGCCTGTGGGAAAACTGGGAGTGAGGATCTCCGCCATGGATGGGGCTGCCCCAAACCCTCCCTACCTCAGTTTCCCCAACCCATCCCTGCTCAAAATTCCCAGTTTTTAACACGTGAAAGGTTGCACGTGATGAGACATCCTCCTTTCCACTGGCAACCAGAGCTGCCATCAGATATCCTGCATTCCCTCCATCTCCCTGTCCCCACTTGGGATCCCCGAAGGGATCTTACTCCCAGGGGAATACCTTCCCTTTGACGGCTCAGAAGTGCTCTTTATTCCCACTGGATCAGACCAGCAATGAAGCCCTGGATTCCCAGTTGTCAGTGATGGGATGGGAAAGGGAGAAGGAAAGGGAAAGTTTTCTCTGCTTCCCTCCCTCCTGCAGGGTTTGGATTTTCCCAGCTCCTCAGAAGGAATTGGGGGAATGGCCCCAGGAGCTAGAGAGGACCCTGAGGGCAGCCAGCCAAAAGATCTGTGTGCAGCTCCCAAAGGATCCCAAAATATCCCCCAAAGTATGCCAGCACACCACCCAAAAGGATCCTAGAAAACCACCCAAGGGATCCATGTGCATCCCCCCAAAATCCCAGACTACCTCCAAAAAGATCTGTACCCATCCCCCAGAGAATCCCAGAGTATTTCCCCAAACCATCCATGACCTCAGCAGCAGAGGGGAGAGCGGGGTCTGGATTTCCCTCAGGATCTGGCAGATCTCCTCCTTCCAGCGCCGCCGGGATCCCTCATCCCCTCCGGACCCCGGGTCATCCTGCACCCTGGGGAGGGAATGGGGAGGGGGCGAGCAGCCCAGCAGCTCCGTGTCGGGGTCCAGAGAGACTCAGTGGATTCCAGGATCACACCAAGCTGGGATCCAGGGACCAAACAGGATCCCCCGGGACAGGGAGCCGGCCCCTCCTGGGTGAGGGAGCTCCTGGGATTCCCCCGGCTGCTCCCACCCACCTCCTGCTGCTGCAGATCCGCTCCAGGAGCTCCCCGGGGGTCTCTGCTGGAATTTTCCATTCCCAGGCGGCGAGGAACGCACAGATCCTCCGGACCAGCCAGCCCCGAAACCTGGAGGGGACACACGGTGACATCCTGGCAGGGGGGGGCTTTTCCATCGGGATCAGAGCCCCCCCAGCTGCCTCTTTGCCGGGATTCAGGACGTTTCTCCCCATTTCACAGCTGGAAATGTTGAGGCACCAGTGAATTGATGCTTCAGGCTGCCCAGCGGGAAGGAAACCTGGGATTCAGGGCATCCCAAATCACGGAAATTTCCCAATCTACCCCCAAATCTGCACTGAGAGTGGGGTGGGTGGGAGCTTTGGGATATCCCAGAGCGTGCAGGAAGGGCTGGAGTGGGACAGGGGAGCTGCATTCCCTGTGATCCCAATGGATTCTTCCAAGCGTTTCAAAGCTGAAGATGCGAACATTTGGAACTGAACGGAGGATAATGATCTGATTTGGGAAGAAAAAAAGCAAAAACTAGATAATCCAGAGATTGCTCCCTAAAGGGGAGCGGAGCCAAAGCGATCTGGCACCTCAAGAACGAAAATATCTGGAAATGGCTCTGGGGCAGCTCCTGCCCACAGGAAAAGGGGGGATAACCAGGATTTTGCCTTTCCTGGTATTTTTCCTCCTTCTAGGGGGAAGCAGCTGTTTTCCCTTTTCCCTGGGAGCCAGGCTCACTCTGAGAGACGCCAGCTGAAGCCAGAGAGAAAAACAACCCTCCACCTCCACGTTCTTCCCACTAAGATTCCAAGTTTCGCTCAAACAAATAAAGGCATGACCCCAAATCCTCAATTCCATGGCTGGAGCACAGCCCAAGCCCTCAGAGACGCCACTTCCAGCCTCCCAAAATTGATTAATGAGCTGGGTTTGCGATAATGAGGAACCGGGGAGGATGGAGAGGGACTCCCATGGGCATTTTGGTGAAATATGGGGGGAAAAGTGTTTTTCCAGATGTTTTCTGCACAGAGCTCGTCCATCCTTACCGCGTGTCTGTCTCCGTCACGCGGCTGACGTCGCGGAACCCGAGAGCGGCGAGATCCTTGGGATAGAATCCATCCTGGCAGGAAAAACAGGATCAGTCACTGCCAACGCGGATCCTCGGCATCCCAGGATCCCAAACTCTCCTACCCAGCTCCTGGGGGTGCAGGTCTGGCAGCAGCGCCCCGAAACCGGGCGGTGGTATTTTCCCAGGAATGGTATGAAAACTTCCAGCTTTGGGTACGAGTTGCTGATCCACGTTTGCATCTGAGGGGGGAAAGAAAAATGGGAAGGGGCATCTGGGAACGCCAGATGTGGGGTGGATACACCCCAAAACGCGCTTGTGATGTGGGGGGGTTTCAATAATGGCAAGGAATAAAGGAATTTTAGCTGGGACAAGCTGGTGTCACGTTTTGGTGACTGTGTGGACCTGGATCAACCTGGATGCAGGGAAATCAGCCTGGTTCTGGGGGGATCAGCACCCTGGCAGGATCAGGCACTGGGTTTTCTCTTCCTCAGACACACAGATCCAGTGGGATTAACCCAGATCCAGTATAATCAGCTGGGCTATACGGGCCTGAGTGGGCTCAGTGGGATCCGGGGAGACCCCAGATCCCTCATCAGTCCTCTCCACCCCCACCTCCAGAGTCACAGGGTACCCTGGAGCACTGGAATTCCAATTTCCTGGCTCTCAAATTGGGATCCCCCCCCTCCCTTTCTGTAGGGTGGGGTTAACAAATTTTATTTCCTAAAAAACAAAGGGGAAGAAAAAGCAATTTGGGTTTAAAATGTAGCTGGGGGAGAGGAAAAGAAAGGGAAAACGAGGGGACCATGGCAGGGTTTTGGAGGGGATTCATGAGGGGCAGGCTGGTGGCACGGAGGGTCCCCGTGGTGTCACATACCTTGGGAGGTGTCATGGCTGGGGGGACGCCCCCAAACTGGGGAGAAGAGGCACTCGTGCTCGAGGGTCCTGGGAAAAATCCTGGAGACACAAACAGGTGGGAAGGGGGATTTCGGGAGGTTCGGGACACACAGAACAGGGGCGGGGAAAAGGACCCCACACGTTCCCCATAGGGAACGTGTGGGGGGACAGCACACCCCACACCGACCCCTCACACTCCACATCCCCTGTAGGGTTTGACGGGGGGGAACACACCCCACACGGGCCCGCCAGCCCCGCCAGGCCCCGAGGTGCGGGGGCAGCACCCCCGCACAGGCCCCACAGCCCCCACGGACTCCTTGGGTCACCCCCAGACCGGCCCCGCTGCCCCCCGGCCCGGAGGGGCTCAGCCCCACAGCCCTTGCGGAGCTCCGGGGGTCACAGCCCCGCCCGGCCCCGCTCACCGCAGACCCCGCGCTCCGGCCCGGCCCGGCCCCGCTCCGCCCCCGGGCAGCCCGGCCGGAACCGGCCCCGCTCCTGCCCCGGCCCGGGACAGCCCCCCCGGCCCCACCGCAGCCACCGGCGGGTCCCCATCGCCCCCAAGGGCCCGCCACCCCCTGGCCCTGGTCCCCGACACCCCTGGGGACACCGGGCCCGGCCTCGCCGTGGGCTCCCGGCCCCAGCCCCGGGCCCTGTCCCCCCCAGGGCCAGCAGCCCCCCGGCCCGAGCCCCCGGCCCGAGGCCACCCCAGCTCTGTCCCTCCCACACCTCCGAGCCCAAGGGGCTGCAGCGGCCTGGAAACACCGAAAAGGCCCCAATTCACCTGCAGAACCACACCAAGGAGCGGTACCCGGGAGCTGGGATAAGGGAGGGGATGGGAATGGCAGGAAAGAGGGGAAAACAAGCAAAGACAAAAAAGAAGGAGAAAGGAGGGGGGAAAGGAAAAGACAAGGGAAAACGCGAAAAATAAAATACTAGGAAAAGAGTGGTGGGGAAGAAGAGAAGGTAAGAAAAAAGGAGAAAAAAGATGGGGAAAAGGGAGAATAAAAGGGGAAAGACAAGAAAGAAAAAAGAAGAGAACGAGGAAAATGGGGGAAAATAAAAAGATAGGGAAAATGGGAAAAAATAAAAGACAACAAAAAAGAAAATACAAGCCCATGGTGGTTGGAGACCAGGTGCCCCACAAGCCACTCCATCCCTTCCCTCACCTGGACAGGGCAGAGGAAATACAAAGAAAGGCTCGTGGGGTGGGATAAGGATAGGGAGGGGTCAGCATGGTCCTGTGGGACCCCACTTGTCCTCTTTCCTTCCTTTTTCTTGGCTTTTTTCCTTTTCCTCATCTTTTTCTTCCTCCCTTTTTTCTTGTCCTTTCTATTTCTTTCTTGGTTTTTTCTCTCCTTTTTTCTTGTCTCTTTGCTTTTATTCCCCTTTTATACCATCCTTTCTTTTTCCCTTTTTTCTTGTCTTTTCTATCCCCCCTTAGCCCAGATCTCAGATACCGCTCCCAGATGTGTTCCCACAGGTGCAAGACTCCCCCGCCCTCCCCAAGAGGTGACACCCACCTCTTCCCCAGCACCCACATCCCTCCCTGGTCCTGCATACCGCCTGCACTTCCCCCCCATTCCTGGCACTCCCATCCTCCTGCATCCCCCCACTACCCCCGGCCTCACCCCACCTCTTTGTTCCCCCAGAACACCTGAAAAGGATCCCGATCCCTTCAATTTCCACAATAATTCAAGATCAGGAAGGCAAACCCCAGTTCCAGGCTCCTTTTTCTCCATTTATTGTATTTTTTTTCCATCCAGGAGCATTCTCAGCCCCCAGGAATCATCGCCATCTCAGGGGGGCTGGGGCCACAATACTCCACTCTCCCCCCAGCTCCCACTTCTCTCCTCCAAACCCCTCATTTCTCTCCAGATTTGGGCTTTGGGGGCTGTTTTCCCCCATTTTTAGGGGCCTGGGGACATTCCCAAGCACTGGCCTTGATCTGCTCCCAGAGGGAATAACCCTTCCTCCCCTCCTTGGAGCTCTCAACTCTCACTTCTCTCCTCCACAACACCTTTTTCACCCCAAATCAGACTCTGGGCACTCCCAGTTCGCCTTTCCCCCTCCCAGCCACAGGATCCAAATTCAAAACTCTCTTTCCCACCAGATACCTCATCTCCCCCCTTTAATAACTTTTTTGGGTGCTGACACCCCACAGTGACCCTGGGGTCACCCAGCCCCCATGAAGCTGTCGCAGCCCAAAGTGGGGGTTACCTGTCCTGGGCACTGCTGGAGCTGGGATGGGACCCAGGGACCCGGCACTCCCTTCCAGCTCCACCTGGGGAGGGTAAGGACCCGGGTGAGACCCTGGATTTGGGATGGACGGAGGGACTATCCCAGCGCCAGGCTCATGGAATGCCCTGCTCCACCGCCTCCTCCTCCTTCGCTTCCAGAGATTCCCACCTGGAGCAGGCAAAATCCTGGCTCTGTGACCTCTCCTGGCCCTGCCTGAGCCCCCAAATCAGGGGGAACGCTGGCGTCTCTCCCTCCAAGGGCTGATCCACCAGCAGAATTCCCTTTGCAGCATCCCACCCCGTGTCAGATCAGTTGGGAATCTCCCTCCAGCTCGACCCCAGGGTCACAAATGCTGGTGAAGTGGATCTGGGAGGAGGGAGAGGAGGGAGGCTGAAGGCCACGGCTCATGTAGGCTTCCAGAGATTTCAGCAGCTGCCTCGGCTTCTTTTTGGTGGATAATTCCAGCTCTGGAATGGTCAGAGGGGGAAAAGGTTGAGGGGAGCAAGACCTGGATGGTGTCAAAGGTCCAGTACATCTGGTGTCCTGACATTTCCCTTGGGAAAGGGCATGCTCATGCTTTCCTTGGGATGAGGGAGCACAGAAAGCTCAGTGCCAGCCTGAGCCCCCTGAGATTGGAATCCAGGGAAGGTGGGGCAAAGCTGGAGCCCAGCAGTGCCAGCTGGATCCCGATCTCCAAGGGATCCATTGGTTCCACTGACAGCAATCCTCTCTGGAGTAAGTAATTCATGGATGGGGGTTAAGCTGTGCCTCTGTGCGAGCCTGGGGAGCAGGGAATGTCCCCACGTGTCACCCACCTTGAGCCGCCCCATCACAGCATCCCTCTGGGGTGCAAAACAGGAGGAAAAACACCCCTTGAAGCACTGGGATAGGGAAAAATTGTGGAAAAACCTCAGTGTGAGGATTAAACTGGGAACGTTCGGACTTCTTGGGCAGGGCAGCCCTTGGCATTGGGTTGGGATGTGCTGAGAACACAGAGGGGGGTGTTTTGAGGTTGTTGTTTCCCCAAGGAAAGTTAGGGGCAGGAAAACCCGGGCAGACAAACCCTTGAGGAAGAAGCCAGCGTCAGCGATGGTCCCGTGCTGCCCCTTCCAGAGGTGGAAGAGCCGCAGGAAGGCAGCGGCGTAGAGGTCGTTCAGCACTCCGATGACCTGCTGCCGCCGGTTGCATTCTCTGGAAAAGGGGGAGAGGGGTCAGCCACATCCTGGGAAGGGGAAGGACTCTGGATGCAGTTTGAGACTCCAAAACCAGCACCCCCTCACCGGGAGAGCCGCTCCTCCCGCAGCGCCTGGATGACCATCCGGGTGATGTTCACCGACATGATGCAGAAGGGAAAATTCTGGAAAACAACCAGAATTCCAGCATTATGAAAGCTCAGTTGGAAAACCCACCTCCCCTCTGGCACCTCCGTCCCTTCGACACTGCATCCATGCATCCACAATTCCATGGGGTGGATCCCTGGGATCCATGTACAGCCCTACAGATCCAGGCTTGGATGGATGCTGAGGGTTGAGCAGACCTTGTACCCATGCTTAAACCTGGACTAAAATGTGGAATTTATGAAGACGGGCTCCCCTCACTCCCATTTTCCTGCTGCCCAACTCTCCAGCTTGTTTATCTCAGTCCAAGCCAGTATCAAATCTCTAAAATCCCACTCCCAGCATAAATACAGCACTTGGAGCTCAGCCCCAGCCTGGATCAGGGCTCCTTGGGCACCACCTTCTTCCCCTCACCAGCACGAGGTGGTACAGCATCCCAAAAAAAACTTAAAAGAGAAGGTTTTTGTTCTTCCCTTTCCCAGAGCATTGGGAATTCCACGGGAGACTCCCTGGCAGGGAGGAGGGGAAGGTTATGCCTGGGTTTCGTGCTGGGAGAGCTGGAAAATCTCCTGTGCCAGTGGCAGTGTCCGGGAATCCAGGACAAAGAACAGGATCTGCATCAGCCCCAGCATTCCTGTCCCACGCAGGTCGGTCCCAGGATCCACACCTGGGAAGGTGAGGGACAGCACGGAGTCACTCACTGTCACCTTCCCACTTCCATGGGCTGTTTATTCCGTTTTCCCTGTCACTGCCCTTCCAGAATCCAAGAATCCTAGGGATTCCCTTTCCCGAGGGAAAGCTTTCAGGGAATTTCCCTAATGGGGCCATCATCTTGGTCATCTGGGCATTAACCAGCCCCTGCTCTACCCCACCACTCCCATTCCCACACTTTTCCAGGAATTACCAACTTTTTTAGGAACATGGTACTGGGACGACCAGGCCAACCAGTCCAGATGTTGTACTGGGGCCAGTTTGGTTTAATACCTCTATGGATAAAGGGATTGAGAGTGCCCTTGAGAATTTTGTAGGGATATGGAGAGGAGTGGGAGGATTGGAGTTTTGGGGTCCAAGAAGGACACTGAAGTGCTGGAGCACGTCCAAGAGAGGGCAATGGAGCTGGGTCTGGAGCATAGGGAGTGGCTGAGGGAGCCGGGATAGAACGGAGTTGCTCCAGGGGAGGTTTAGTTGGATTTTGGGAATGGGAATCTCCCTGGGCAGAGGGGTGCTCCCTCTCCTACCCTGGAAGCCCAGCTGCTCCCAGTGTGCTCCGTAGCGCGGGCAGCCCAGCCTGGAGCGCATCAGCTGCCGGTAGATGGTCTGGAGGATCCGCATGTGCACCCACTCTGAGTCATCCAGGGCGCCTGGAGGGAGGGAGGCAACACCCCAGCTAGCTAAAAACACTCTTGGGATCTAAGAAACATCCCTCAGTGCCCCAAAAACACCGCTGGGCCCCCAAAAACAACAACATCACATCCTTCAAAAAACCCCCCTTGTTACCTAAAAACGCCCCTTGGCACTGTAAAACCCCCCAGCACCCAAACCCATGCCCCATGCCACCGTAAAAATCCCCTCAGTTCCTCAAAAACACCCCTCAGCACCCAAAAGATGCCTCTTGGCACTCAAAAGACCCCAGACCCACCCCTCAACACCCTAAAAACCCCACAGTGCCTAGACAATGTCCCTCAGTGCCCAAAGCCAAACCCCCCATCCACCAAAAATGCCCTCACAGCATCTAAAAAACACAACTTGGCACCTTAAAAACCCCCTTGGTGCCCAAAAAAGGCCACTCAGCCCCCAAACTCACAGGCCCAGGGTTTCCATGTGTGTGTGACCCCTTCATGCCAAGGGACTGGGTGATTCCCATCCCATCCCATCCCATCCCATCCCATCCCGTTTGCCCCTGGACTGAGGGGCAGGAAGGGCTGTGGAGCCAGAGGGCTCCTGCCTGGAGCTGTGTCCATAGGGAGGAGGGATGAGATCCAGCAGGGTGCAAAGGGAATCCCGGGGCCACTCACACTGTGCCATGGCCAGCGCCAGCTCCTGCTCTCCTTGGAGCTGCGGCCGGAGCCGGGGTGGCCCCCGGAGGCAGCGGAGCAGGGCAGCCAGGATGCCCCGGCGTCCTGGGGCGCGGACCTTCCCCTGCAGGAGAAACACCCCAAACCCATCAGGGAATGAGGCCAGAGGCAGGGGAAGGAGGCTGGTGCCCCCCTCTCCTACTGCCTACACTCCCACCACGGAGCGGGAGCGGGAGCCGGAGCCCGGCCGTACCCGGCTCTCGGAGAGCTCCGCGCTCTGGAAGTGCTGCAGCGCCTCAGTGAAGGAAATCGGAGGGGGGGGCGCGGCTGAGGTGCCCCCCAACCCTGCGGGGAGGCAGGGAGTGGGTCAGACCCCCAGTGACCCCGGACTCCCCCCGAATGACCCCCGATTCCAGGAGAATGAAGCCGAGGGGGAATTGGGGGAAAACGGAATCTCCCACCCCCTCCCTCCCCTCCACCCCCAAATAACGCCCCCAGCTTCTCCCCCACCCCTCCTGCCCTCCAGGATGCAGGTCCTTTCCCCCTTCCTGGACCTTTCCAGCTGCCAGCCCCTGTTAGTCCCAGTACCTGACTGGATCTCTTCCAGAGCCTCCCATTCCTCCCGGGCCCGGCGCTGCTCCTCGCTGATCCCTGTCCAAGGGAAGGGGTGCAGGAGTCAGATCGGGGTGGGAGACATGGAGTGGGAGGTTTCCTCCTTTCCACAACACCCTCATTACACCCTGGGGCTGTATTTCCTCTTTTCCAAGGAAAATCCCAGCCGGAGTCACCCAAGGCACTGCAAGGTTTATCTTGGATGAATTGGGGGAACAATCTGGGACCAGATGGATTTGACTGAGACCGCCCCGCTACTTGATCCCTGCGGTCCTTCCCAGCCCCTCAGGTGACTTTTCCACTAGGAAACACCGCGATTGATCCAAGGGAAGCAGGAAAAGCTCACCAGGGTCTGGGGGCTGCCCCGCTCCGAGCACCAGCTCCTGCAGGACACCTTCCTGTCCCAGAGCTAGAACCTGAGGGGGACAGAGACAACACAGTGTCACTCCCCGCGGCAAACCCCGAACACCAACCGACCCCGAATCCCAAGGGTTTCCCCCAGGGAACAGACCCTGTGCCCCGCAGGAAGCTGGCTCAGACCCCTTCGGGTCCCAAGATGGTTTTTTTATGGTTGCAACGATAGAAATGGAGCAATGAGGGGAAGTGGGGGGCTGGGACCCCTGCGTGGGGGGCCCCCGCGGGTGCCGGCTGGCGGGGGCTCCGGCCGGACACGCACGGGCGGGGACTTGCCGGGGGGACAACGCGCTGCCGCTCCTCCGGCTGCTCCTCCAGCCGCTCCGAGCCCCCGGCGCCGCTCATGGCCTGGGGAAGAGGAGGGAATCAGCTGGTGGGAAGGGGGAGTCCCGGCGACTGACACCCACCAGAACCAGCCCAGGCTCTCAGGAAGCCCGCTGGGCCACTCAGCGCTCCCCATCCCTCAAGGGCCTCCTGCAGCCCTCAGTATCCCCTACGCCTCAGGAACCCTTCCCAGGCCCCCTTCAGCCTCTCGGGAGCCCTCCAACCCGCTCAGGAGCCCCTTCCAGCCCCCCCTCCGCCCCTCAGAAGCCCCGGACCCTCCGGGTTCCCTCAGCCCGCGGCCGCCGCACGCCGGGAGCTGCAGTCCGCGCCTCGGCCCGCCGGGGAGGCACACGGGACTACAGCTCCCGGCGTGCACCACGCGACAGCCGCGCGGGGGTCGCGCCGAGCTGAGCGGGGCGGGCCCGGGCCCGGGGCCGGGGCCGGGGCCGGGGGCGGGGGCGGGGCCGGGGGCGGGGGCGGGGCCGGGGCGAGCCCCAAGCGGCGGGGCTGGAACGGAGCCGGTGCCCGGCACGGCGGCGGAGCTGGAACGGCGGTGCTGCCCAGCACGGCGGTCGGACCTTCCGGGGTCGGGAGCGTGGCGATCAGTCCCAGCCCTCAGTGCCCAGTCCCAGCTCCCAGTGCCCAGTCCCAGCTCCCAGTGTCAGTTCCCAGTGCCCAGTGTCAGTTCCCAGTCCCACTACCAGTTGCCAGTACCAGCTCCCAGCATCCCAGCGCCAACTCCCGGTGTCAGCTCCCAGTGCCCAGAGTCAGCTCTCACTGCACAGTCCCAACTCCCAGTGTGCAGGACCAGTTCCCAGTGCCCAATGCTACTTCCTAGTCCCAGCTCCCAGTGCCAGCCCCCGCCCCGCCGCCCCTCCCCGCGCATCCCCCCGCCCAGTGCTGCAGCCGCTCCCCTTCCCCTCTGTTCCGGTTCCCGCTGTCCTCGCCGCTGCTCCCGGCTCCGCGGGGCAGAGCGAGGCTCACGCAGGCCGGACGGAGCAGCACCATGTGGCTGCAGGCGCTGCTCTTCCTCGCCCCCCTTCTCCTTCTCCTCATCGTCCTCCTCCCGCTCCTCTCCCTGCTGCTCCTGCGGGTCCCGGGCAGCCGCAACCCCTTCGCCACCGACACCCGCCGCCCGCCCGCCCCGCTCGTCACCGACAAGGCTGTGCGCAGGACCGTCGTCAAGACAGGTACGGGACCCCCGGGGGCATCAACAGCCCAGGGTGTCACCGCCCCCCAGGACAGCACTGGCCCCCCAGGGTGGTGTCACCCCCCGGGACAGCACCGCCCCCGCGGTGTCATTAATCCCCCCGGAGCGGCATCACCCCGAGGCTGGCATCACCCCCCGGGCTGTCCTGGACCCCCGGGGCAGTACTGACCCCCCCACGGTGGCATCTCCACCTGCGGCAGCGTTCATTAGCCCCCCCCGGGGTGGCACTGTCCCCCCCCAGCATCACTCCCTGCTCACCGTGGTTTCGGGGGTCCCCCATGCCGTGGGGTGCCCCCTCAGTGACTTTCCCTGCTTTCCCCGCAGTGTTCTCCCCAGAGAAGGTGCCTCAGGGGCTCGATGCCATCGTGGTGGGCAGCGGCGTGGGCGGCCTGGCGGCTGCGGCTCTGCTGGCCAAGGCCGGCTGGCGCGTGCTGGTGCTGGAGCAGCACGGGAAGCTGGGGGGCTGCTGCCACACCTTCACCGAGAAAGGCTTTGAGTTTGACACTGGTATGATTTGGTGCCCCAAATTCCCCCCGGACCCAGGGGAGGGGCATGGGAGACCCTCAGGGTGGGAATTGCACCCGTTGGGGTGAGGACTGGGGCTCCCCAGCACACACCTCGCGTTAGACAGCCCATTTTCCTGTTCTTCATCCCAAAATCCTCTGGCTGTAGGATACCAAACCCCCCAAATTCCCTATATCCAGCCCCTATGTAATTCCCAGCACGGGGGATGTCACCTCAGGACACATCTTGCTGGCACACTTTTTGTGGCAAGACAAAGTCCGGCTTTCAATCTCCGGGATTAATTATTTATAGCAGAGGTGAATAGCAAACAGTAACAAAATTCCAAAATTACCAGTTAAAAACACTAAAGCCAGTGCCATTCACCCCAGTTGGGAGGCAGGTATATCCCAGTTTTTCCCTTTTCCTTCCATATGAAGCTGCTGGGCTGGGGGGCGGAAAAATAAGAGGAGGGTTCTGTACATCCCAGGGTGGAAAAAACCCAGTAAAAATACCAAAATGTAACAAAATTCCCCAAACTCCTAATTAAAAAGCAGTGGCAAGCACTGTGTACCCTAAGTAGGAGATGGGTGTATCCCAGATTTTCCCTTTCCTTTCCACATGGAGCTGATGGGGTGGGCATGGATAAATAAGAGGTGGGTTTGGTGCTTCCTGGGGTGGGAAAATAAAAGAAAAAAAAGGGGAAAATAAAGGAAAAAAGAGGATAATAAAGGAAAAATGTCTATTTTAGGGATCCACTATGTGGGGCAGATGCAGGAGGGCTCCTTGATGCGGTTCCTGGTGGACCAGCTGACAGATGGGCAGCTGGAGTGGGCCCAGCTCCCGGCCACCTACGATGCCGTGGTTTTGGGGGACCCCCAGGGTGCTGGAAAGACCTACCACCTCCATTCTGGGAAGCGGGAATATTTCCGGAGGCTGAAGGAGCAGTTCCCCGGGGAGGCAGCAGCCATCGATGAGTTCCAGCGGTTGGTGAAGGTAGAGGCAGATCTGGGTGGGATAAAACGAGGGGAGTTTGGATCTGGGGGTCACACAAAGAGGGGAACCCCCCCAGCACCTGGATGCCGGGCCCCCCCAGGGAATAATGGCATCATCCAAAATCACCCTTTTCTGCCTCAAAAATGCAGCACCACAGATGTTTTGGGGGAGATTTTTGGGCAGAGTTCTTTAAGGAAGCTTTTTTGAAGAACCTTTTTTTTAGGGAGCTTTTTGGGGGAGTTTTTCGGGAGGACCTTTTTGGAGCAGTTTCAGTGGGGGAGCTTTTTTGGGGAAGCTTTTCCTAAGGGAGGTTTTCGAGGGAAGCTTTTTGAGGGAGCCAGTACTCCCCTTGCCCACAGCTCCCCAGGATGCCCAGCAATGAATTTAAGGGGAAAAATATGCTTTGGAGCATCTTTGGGTCGTGTCTGAGCCCCCGGGTGTGCCAGTGAGCCCCAGGCTGTCCCTGCAGAGCTCCGGCCGCGGGGTCGTGCTGCTGGGTATCCTGAAGATGCTCCCGCGGTTCCTGGCCGGGCTCCTGATCCGCTCCCAGCTGCTCCCACGCCTCTGCCCCTTCTCCCGCCTGGCCTCACGCAGCCTCAAGGAGGTGGTGGATGGTCTCACCCCCAACCCCGAGCTCCGGGCTGTCCTCAGCTACATCTTCCCTACCTACGGTAGGTGACCAGGAGGCTCTGGGATGACATTAAACCCTTTAGAAACAGAGAAAAGGTAACAAACTCCTTTTTTCCATGCTTTTGGGGGGTTTGCAGGGATGCTGTGGTGGATGCTTGACCAGCATCTTTGTCCCCAAGTCACCGGCAGATGACACATCCCCGTTGCTCATCTCCATCTCTTTCCCTCTGTGCTCTTCTCCTTCCCGATGGGGCGACATCATTCCTGCACAAGGGAATATTCCCCCGATAGCCCCTGAGCCTCCCCCTTCCCTCCATCCCAGCACCTGGGCTTGGCTTACAGCCCCCCATGACTTGGTCACGTTGGTGACCACAGGCTTTGCCATGGGGACACCCACACCCGACATCCTCCCTGCTCCTCCAGGCTCCTCACCTTCCTCCCAGTGTCATATCCAGGGTGTTCCTCCTCCTGAAATCTTCAGGATAAGCCCCAAACTCATGATTTGCCCAAACCCTGCCCCTTTTCCCAGGTGTGCTCCCCTCCAAGGCCAGCTTCTCCATGCACAGCATCCTGGTGAACCACTTCCTCCATGGCGCTTGGTACCCCAAGGGTGGGGCTGGGGAAATTGCCTTCCACATCATTCCCGTGATCCGGAAGGCTGGAGGCAACGTGTTTGGGAAGGCGCCAGTGCAGAGGATCCTGCTGGACCCCCAGGGCAGAGCCTGTGGTGAGCACCGGCCCGGAACGGGGCGTGGGGCTGCTCCCCGAAGTGGGGCTCCTTTCACCAGCACCTCATTCTTCCCCCTCTGGGTTTTCCCTCCCAGGTGTGAGTGTCAAAAAAGGCCAAGATTTGGTGGACATCTTTGCTCCCGTGGTCATTTCGGATGCTGGGATCTTCAACACCTACGAGAGGCTGCTGCCAGCGGAGGCGCGGGCTCTGCCAGGTACCGCATCAGCGCTGGGCTCCGGTGGGGTTACAGCGTTAATCCCATCCTAAGCCTCATCGGAAAGGGGATTTATCAATTAACATTGGCAAACCCCCTGTTGCTCCTGTGCCACAGCCCTCAAAGCCCAGCCCTGGCCGCTCATTTCTTCACAGGGGTTTTAATTAAGCTTAAATTAATTGGCCCAAGTTGGGTGTAGTTTGCAAAGTCCCAGTTTGGTGCGAGGATTCCCTTAAAAACACAGTGCAGGGCCCCGAAATTTGTGGAATTTGCCAGAAAATCTTCTGGAAGGGGCAAGGATGGATGGAAGGGGCATGGATGGGGGGAAGGGGAATGGTTGTGTGGAAGAGGACAGAGGTAGGTGGGAAGGGGCACAGCTGGGTGGAAGGGGGATGGTTGTGTGGTTGGGAAGGGTCAGCATTTGGTGGGAAGGGGTCAGGATTGGAGAAACCACTTCTTTGTAGCTGAGGATCCTAGAAAAGCCTGATTTCCCCCAGAACAGACTAATTCCCCTTTTTCCCTCCATACTGCAGAGATCCAGTCCCAGCTCCGCATGGTGACCCATGGGGAGGGGGGTTTCACCGTCTTCGTCGGCCTCAGCGGCTCAAGGGAAGAGTTGGGGCTGGAAGCCACCAACTACTTCATGTTCCCAGGGAATGACCTGGATGGAATGTAGGTTTGGCTTCACCTTGGATGTGCTTCGTTGAGCGTAAGGAGATGAATTCCTGGGCAGTGACTCAGAAAATGGGGATTTGGCCCTAAGGAGGATTCAGGGGAAGGTGTGCATCGAGCCCCAGCTCAGCCCTTCCCTCTCATGCAGGATGAAGCGCTACCTGGCCTCGTCCAGAGAAGAAGCTGCCAACAACATCCCTCTCCTCTTTGTCACCTCTCCATCAGCCAAGGACCCCACCTGGGAAATGAGGCACCCAGGTAAGGCTGACACCCAGCCACAAATGCCTGTGAGAGGCTTCAAAGCTCTTGTTGGGGTTTGGTGACCCCAAACAAGGAGTTTCTACTCAGCTGTACATGATCAAAGCCGCTGAGCACAGGGCTCATGGAACATGGTCTTTGGGATATCTGGATGGAGGACATGGAAGCCCAAAGATCTGGGGACATCTCCCGGGTTTGGGGCAGCGACAGGGTGGGATGAGGGTGGGCAGAGGGACGAGCACCCCAGACTTGTCCTCACGCAGGTAAATCCACGCTGGCCATCGTCACCTTCGCCAGGTACGAGTGGTTTGAGGAGTGGAAGGACAAGCAGGTCCACAAGCGGGGGGATGACTATGAGGACCTGAAGAAGACTTTTGTGGATGCCATCATGCAGACTGTCTTCAAGCTCTACCCTCGCATCGAGGGCCGGGTGAGGAAACACAAGGTTCAGGGGTCTTAAACTGAGGGTTCAGGGGTCTTCCAGCTCCTCTCTGGGTCCCCTCTACCCACCCAGCATTGGAGCTGGGGCTGGACCTGCTGCACATGAGGCCCAGTGTGGCACCAACCCATCACTGCTGCCTCGTCATGGTGCAAGGGCGAGTGACCATGGCATCATGGAATGGTTTGGGTTGGAAGGGACCTTAAAGCTCACCCAGTTCCACCCCCTGTCATGGGCAGGAACACCTTCCACTAGACCAAATTGCTCCCAGCCCCATCCAACCTGGGCAGACCTGGATGACCATCCCAGGATGATCCTTCAGAAACATCCTGGGACAAAACCTGGCCAGAACCACCCCCCCAGGGTCTGCGAGGAGACCCGTCCCAGCCCCACACCTGGGTTCCTGCAATGGCCCCCGGTCCTGCTACCCCTGCAGACCACCCTGTCCCCTGTCCCCCGCAGATCGAGTACCTCTCCAGCGGGACTCCCCTCACCAACCAGCACTACATCGCCAGTCCCCGCGGGGAGCTCTACGGCGCCGACCACGGCATTCCCCGCCTGCAGGACAAAGCCATTGCTGCCGTGCGGGCAGAGACGGCCGTGCCCAACCTCTACCTGACAGGTGACGGGGCCACCAGCATTCTCAGATGAGGACAGCTCTGGGGGAGCAGGATGGGGGGGAGAAAGCCTTCAATCCTGAAATGCAATAAAGGGAAGAGCCACTGCGATGCTGTGGGGCAATGGAAGAACCGCTGGGAAAGCGGAGTTCCATGGTCCCACACGGGGAGGAGGAGAGGGCTGTGCTCCTCCAGCTCTGGGAGGTTGTCTCCTTGCCCAAGGCAGGATGAAGCCCTTTTCCTGCTGGGGAGAAGGAATGGTCAGACAGGGAGAGGGTTGTGGGTTCAGATTCCAGGGGTGGAGTGGGGGCAGCTGGAATGTGGGGAAGGTAATGCCTGAACCACCACTGATGGTTGGCTGGGATGGAATGGGGAGTGAGAGCTGCTCACAGCAGGGCCACATCTGCTGCTGCCTCCTTTCAGGGCAGGACTTGTGCCTGGAGGGTTTCATGGGAGCCCTGCAAGGAGCCATCATCTGTGCCAGCACTGTCCTGAAGCGCAACCTCTACTTGGACATGGTGTGGCTGAAGATGCGCCTGCAGGCCACCAGCTCCAAGAAGGGAGACTAAGGCCCACTGTCCCACCACCAGGGACCCCCACTCCTCACCACAGCACCCCTAACTCACTCTCAGCTTTCACGCACCTGTAGCAGATCCGTCTCTTTGCCAAACGGAGGGATTTCAATCCAAGAAGATGCTGTTCCCATTCCCAGACAGATCATGTTGGACCTCACCCCCACAAAAAAAATGCATCACCTTCCACCATCATGTCCAGTGCTGGTCCCTGGCCATGAAGAAGGTCCCCAAGAGCTGCTCTGAGCAGCCATGGCCAGGAGAGAACTCAAGATAACCCTAAAACAGGTGGCACCAGCAGGTACCAGCATGGCCCAGCAGCTGGGGGTGCTGCTGCTTGATCCCATCAGAATCATCAACCTCCACCTGCAGCCCCCAGAGCTGTCTGAGAGCAGTGGTGCTTGCAGGCTGTCCAGTGATTCCAAAGTCACCCCTGGCAGCAGCAGGACCCTGACCCCCAGCATTCCCAATGTTTGGGTGCTGCTCTCCCCCCGTTGCCCCAAGGCACTGGTGGCATGAGCACATGCTCCTTTGGCAGCAGCAAAGTCCTTCTGTCTGCTGGTAAAAGCTTGGGAACAGGATCAAAGTCCTCTCCAGATGGGAAGGGAAGCACATGAGACTGAAGTAATAAAACAGTGATGATGATCCTGGGATTTGTGCCTCATGATGGGTCAGCAGGGCTGGGGGTTGTGAGGGAAAAAGAAGGCAAAAAGAAGGGGAGGCAGAATGGAAAGTGGAATGGGAAGGGAAAGGGGAAGGGACAGCCCCATCCTTGTGAACGTGCTGCTGGGGGTTTGTCCTGCACCAGCCAAGTTTTGGGGAGGAATTATGGCAGAACGGCCACAAATTGGACCCCAAGTGAGGAAAAGCAGCTGGCCAGCATGGACTTACCTTCCTCCCACCTCCCTGGAGCAGACAGCCATGGGAAGAAGGAATTCCCTGGTACTGGGGGGTACTGCTGTGAGCACGGTGAGTCCTTCGTTAGCACTGGGGCACCTTGGGCTGTGGCTCAAAGCCCATGAAACTGACCCAGATTTTCCAGATTTGATCATGGAGAAGTGCCCAGTGCGCACCAAAACCCCTGTCTTGGGGTGACTTTATGATGTTGTATCCCCTATTGCTGCTCTGGGCCCAGAAATTAATTCTGTGCCTTTAAACTGAGCCTGAGAGGGGAGAGAGGAAAAAGCCGAGTGAACCTTACAAAGCAGTTGTTCAAGGACACAGACACACACTCCTCTGTGTCCTCCTGCAGCAGCAAGAGTGGAGGAAGCACCCTGCTTGCTTTTCAGCCAGCTTTCAGCTCCTTTCTCTGGAGGGAGACGGAGAGTTGAACTTTGTTTTCCTGGAACTTCAGTTTTTCCCTTCTCTTCTGGACTGTTTCAACATCAGAACACATTGGGAGAATTTTCCACTGAGGCCCTGGAGGTGGGCCCACAACCCAGCTCCAAGGAGGAGGAGAGAGATTACACCTACTGAAGGACTCTGAAATCTTCCCAGGGCACAGCAGTGAACTGGGGAGGCTGCTCTGGGCACCTCCAGCAGCTGCAGCCCCACAGCCCAGCTGAGACCCCACCTGCAGAGCTTCCTCCAGCTCTGGGTCCAACACCAGAGGGATGTGGAGCTTCTGGAGTGAGTCCAGAGGAGACCATGGAGATGGCTGGAGCCCCTCTGCTCTGGAGCCAGGCTGCAAGAGCTGAAGGTGCTCACCTGGAGAAGAGAAGGCTCCGGGGAGACCTCAGAGCCCCTTCCAGGGTCTAAAGGAGCTCCAGGAGAGCTGCAGAGGGACTGGGGACAAGGGCTGGAGGGACAGGACACAGGGAATGGCTTCCCACTGCCAGAGGGCAGGGTTAGATGGGATATTGGGAAGGAATTGTTCCCTGTGAGGGTGGGCAGGCCCTGGCACAGGGTGCCCAGAGCAGCTGGGGCTGCCCCTGGATCCCTGGGAGCATCCCAGGCCAGGCTGGACATTGGGGCTTGGAGCTGCCTGGGACAGTGGGAGGTGTCCCTGCCCATGGCAGGGGTGGCACTGGATGGGCTTCAAGGTCTCTCCCAAGCCACAGATTCTTGTTTGGGGTTAGAGGCCCACAGGGAATCCCCAAGGCCCCCAGAGAGCAGAACTGGGGGAGCTCAAGGTGGCCATTCTCCCCACAGACTTGTCAGGGGGAAGATTCGACTGGGGGTGGATGTGGAGTGTGACAGTGCAGAGCTGGAGGCTGATCCAGGTCGGATCTCTGACTACCTCCCCCTCCCTCCCTGGACCACTGAGATGTTCACCTGCAGCCCAGGCAAGGGAGAGCCCCTGACGCACCAACACCAGCCAGAAGAGTTTCCTTTTGCCAAAAAAATAGGACAAAGCAGGGCCAGGGCACAGCCAATGTCCCTGTCCTTCCCTTCACCCTGCAGGCTGAGCATCCTTTCTCAGCCCCTGTGGATCCACGCTCCTGCAGGGTCCCGGAGGCTGGGGACCGAGGCCCTGCCTCACTCCCAGCCTGCTGGAGACATCTCTTGTTCTCAGCCCTGAGGGGTCCTGAGGGGGAGAGACTGAGGGGTGACCAGCAGCAGCTTGTTCCCTGTCACACATGGAGACAGAGGGACAAGTTACAGAAAAACCAACCAGAAATCCCTCTGGGAAGGTGAGCAGCTCAACTGGAGCACCAGAGCTATTGGGAGGAGGGTTTAACAAGCCAGATCCTCTTCCCAGGGACCCTCTGCAGAGCAGAAACCTCTGATTTAGGCACAGAACAGTGCAGTGACACCCAGCAGCATCCCCGTGGCTCCCAGAGCTCCAAGGAGACCCAGACCTGCCTCTCCTCCTGCTTTTCTCACCCAAAAGAGCTCCAACCTTGCAAATGCTATCTCACTCATTTTTGGTGGTTTTTTAATCCAAACAAACCTTCCCAGGCCATGGCATTTGTCTTGCAGAGGCAAAGCTGATGTGTTTGCTTGGCTGGTGCCCTGCCCCTAAGGAAAATACCTGCAGTGAGACCAGCTCAGGCTCACGTGTTTGCTCAGGAGGCCGTGCAAGATTTAAAGATTTCAGCAAAGAAGATAAGATAAAATAAACCCGGGGTGGTTAACAGGGCTTGAAGGTTGGGTTCACTGGGGATCCAGAGTAGAGGTCAGGGAGTAGGAGCATTTCACAGAACCATGGAATCATTTGGGTTGGAAAAGCCCCCTGAGACCACCAAGTCCAGCGGATTCCCCGCACTGCCGAGGCCATCACTGACCCGTGTCCCCAAGTGCCACATCCACACGTTTGTTAAATCCCCCCAGGGATGGGGACTCCAGCACTGCCCTGGGCAGCTGTGCCAGGCCTGGACTGCTGCTTCCACAGAGGAATCTTCCCAATATCCAACCGGAACCTCTCCCAGCACAGCTTGAGGCTGTTTCCTCTTGTCCTGTCCGTTGTTCCCTGGGAGCAGAGCCCGACCCCCAGCTGGCACCGCTCTCCAGTCAGGAGGGTTGAAGGGCACAGACCCAGCCCCAGCCCCCCCTCAGTTCCACCCAGTTTCTCGTGCATTAAACCTCCTCCGCCCTCCGGGCCTCTCTGCTGAACTGCCTTTATTGGGATGTCTCAGCAAGCCAGCCCTGGTAAGTAGAGCCCAACCCAGCTGGCAAAGCATTTCTGATTTTATTTGACATTATTTCCACTCATGGACTTTGACTCCTGGGCAGTTGCCCCAACATGACTCCCCCCAGACACTCCACACCCCTGGGGTGCTCCCATTGCTTCCTGCACCCAGGGACAGGACCTGACTTGAGGGGCTGTTCTTGCCCCAGCACCCCTGCTCTGCCTGCCAAAGTATTTTGGGACCTTTCCAGCCCTCTCACATCAGGGTGAGAGCAGGCAAGGGGTTCAGCGAGCTCTTGGAGCACAATGCAGTGGGTTTTTTTGGGAACTCATCCTAAGGACACAGAGCAGAGCTCTGAGCCCTCCTAGCAAGGCTTGGAACTGGGGGGTCTGTAAGGTCTCTCCCGACCCCACATCCCCATGGGAATTTTCATTTGACCCCCCATTTTCACCGTTTTTCCTCCTGCAAGCTGTCAGTAACCCCATCCCCAGGAAATCCAGTGGCCCTCCCGGTCTCCAGCCGGGCCCGTTCGCCACTGCCCGGACCGGAGCGGAGAGCGGAAGGCGGGATTTCCTCCTTTTAGGGAAAAGAGGCGGGGGAAAGGAGGGAGTTTCTTCCATTCGCTGCAGGAAACACTCCCCAGAAGTACCCTCGTCATGCACCGGGGATCAGGCACCGTCTCATCCCTTCCCACAGCTGGCTGGCAGCAGCAGCCACACCACTCTCTTTTCCGGTCTCCCAGTTGCTGCTGCTCCAACAAGCTGGGATGTCCTGCCCTCTGAGGCTCTCTGGAGGAGAAAGAAGAAATCCAAGAGGAGAGCTCACGACTAAGCTCTGTCCAGAGCAGTTTAATCTCCTCTTGGGCCCTGACCTCACACCACCCTATGCCAGCCCCGGTGGAGCTGGGCTCATAATGGAAATCAGACTGGAAACTTCAAATCCGCTCTGGCCTGGGCCTGTCTGGGCTCCTTCCGGCTGCACACGGGGCTCTGAGCACAAACAGCTCCACAAAACCAGGTGTTTTTATCAAAATCAAATTGGTTTTGCATGAAGAGGAGACACCTTGCACCTTTGGTGCCAGCTGTCAACGGAAACCATGCAAAGAATGTGAAAAAAACAAAACCAAGACAGAAGTGAAAACTCAGCATTTTGGGTCTTTTAAAATCCATTTACTGACTTCGCCACACAGAAAATAAAAAAAACAGTACAAAGAACTGTAAAAAATTCTGATCCTTCCAAGCAAGGTGCGTTTCACAGCAGAAAACAAATCAAGTGCTGGCTCAAGCCTAAAAAGTAGGAATATTTGGCAAAAAACCCCTCTGTACCGACAGACACCATCCATGGAAAACACGTGTGTCCAAAAGGAAAAGGTTCTGCACACCTTGACCCCTTTAGGACATGTTGCATAAATACCATAAACTCAACAAACTGGGAGCAATTCCCAGAGGTTTCGGGCAGCCCAGAACACACCAGCCTCGGGAAGTGCTGGCAGGGAGATTTTGGGGGAAAACCCCCCCAAGTCAGCCTGATGTGAGCTCTGCCTCTCCCCAGACCCGTGAGGTGCATCCTCATTATCCCAATGAGCTTGCGCTTGGCTCAGCCTGGGATCGAGGTGTTTGAGGTCCAAAATATTCCCTCCCCTGTTGGCAGCAGGGTGGGATTCCCACAGCCTGGAGCAAGAGAGATTTGAAACAGCTCCCAGGACAGAAAAATGAGTAGATGGTGAAAAAAAACCCCCCACCTTTCTAAATTATCATTCAATTAAAAAAAAAAAACAAAACAGGACAAAGCAGGCATAGAGCACTCACACTCCAAAAAGCACACACACTCCAAAAATCATGGCCGGAGCAGCCCAGGAGCACATGGAATTCCACACACTGGAATAGGGTTTGTCTCCCCACTGTCACCAGCCAAAAGTCAGTGTCCCCCTCCCCAGCCCTGCCCTAAAGCAGCCCCCCAGCCCGGCTGATCCCACAGCAGCTCTGGAGCAGGGTGCATGAGGTTCCCATCCTCTTCCCTGAGAGTTACATTCCTGTTTCCCTTTCCTTTCCCTCCACCCTCCTGCTCTCCAGAACAACTCCTGGAAGTCCTTTTTGCATCCTAGATGTTTCCTAGGGAAACTCCTGAGAACTCTCAAAAGCCAAGAGGGACTTTCATGCTCCTTGTGCTTGCCAAGAGCCAGCAAAAAGGGAAAGGATGATTTTAGGGTCTGGAGAAAGTCAAGCCCTCTCTACCCTCTTGGAATGAACTATCAGGAAATCAAAACTAGAGCTGCAGCTTTCACAGTGACCAGGAAATGGCTCTGCCCTTGTCCAAGGTGACCACAGAGCAAGGAGCTGATTGTTCCCAAGCCTGGGAAGGCCAGAAAAAAGCCCTCCAGAAGGGAATTTAACTGTCCTGGGATCCTTCCTGTGCAGTCAGTTGGCAAACGCGGGACCGGCACACGGCTGGCACCTGCTGTGGCACAGCTGGGTGCCTGCGTGAGTAGCTCTGGGTTCCTCAAATCCATTTTTTCTGCCTATACTGGAAAAATCCAAAGCAGGAGCCAAGCAGGTACTTTGTGCCCTCTCCAGAAACATCCCAGCTCGAACAAACCTCTTAGGAGTAGAATTACAGGCATGAAAACCACCTCACAGGTGTAACTGGGGCACCAACCCCTCTGGCAGCCCTTGGTTCAACTGGTACCAGTCCAACACAAATTGGGGAGCTGAGGGACTGGGAGCTTCACTCATCCATCCCAAACTCCTCGGGGATTTACATTCCTTCTTTCCTTCCTTCCTACACCTGACAAGGGGGAGGAAGCAATCTTCCCATCTACATCCCTGACAGGGCACGGAGCTTCCCCAGCCTCTTCCCTCTTCCACAGCACCACACCACAACCAACAGCCCCAGTGCAAACGCTGAACTGGGAGCACTGGGAGGGAAAAGAGCTGCATAGAGCACAAAGGGTTTGAGCTACACCACAAAAACTGCTTCAGCATGGCTGAAAGTGTGTGTGGAAAAGGGAACCTGGGTGTGGAACTGGAAAGTTGGTCAGGGAGAGAAAACCCAAATCCAAGTCTGTGGTGGTTCAATTCCAAACAAGTGCAAGAGAACACACATGCTCCCAACTTGAGCATCCAAACCCAAGAGATGGAGGAGAAGGAGGAGGAGACCAAGGCAGCTCCGTTTCCAGGCAAGGGACAGTCCCATGGCTCATTGTGCAGCAGATCCTTAATTCCCCCTCCCCAAAAGGAGGGGTCAGTCCAGTGGATGGCAAATTCCATTGCACTGGGACACAGAAGTCCTGGGTGTGCAGTTCTGGGACTGGCTTTTCCACAGCCAGACACCCAGGGGGAAGACAAGGCAGCTGGGAAAGGAGCAATTTAGGGAAGTGAGAGGTTTTATCAAGGTGCAGGTGCAAAACAAAAAGCGTTTCCCCTCCTTCCCGTGGACTGAAATCCAACTGTGGCAGCACAGCATTCCCATCGCCGGCCATCATCACCCCAGGAGAAATCTAGATCTGGAAAGGCAAAAGGAAAGGTTGGAACTACCTGGAAGCTCAGAATTACTGTGCTGCTCTGTCCAGACCTGAGTGGGCTGAGGAGCTCCCAAAGCAAACACGAGCCCTTGCCTTTGTTTTCCTCCCTTTCCTCTTCCCACAGCAGAAAATAATTATAGGCACATCTGCCTTGAAGAGCAAGAGGTGGAAAAAGGTTTCAAGGGAGAGAAGAAAGGGATTTCTCCCCAAATCCTACCCGTGTCCCACTAAAAACCTCTCTGACAAGTCATTTGGATCAGTGACAAAGTGGTTCAGCACAGTCCAGCTTTAGAGAGTCCCACCTCTGCCCTGGGTTAGCTCAGCCAGCATTACTCAGTGTTACTGTTTCCATTTCCTGGCAAAACCCTGCTTCTGCACCAAACTCTGCTTTCCCAAACTGACTGAGGTGGGGCTTTGGGACCCTTTCTAATGCAAAGGGCCAATATTTTGTATTTCCAATGCACACCAGGTGTGCCAACCCCCACTTTGGGCTGGGTCTCACCTTTTGATCCAGTCTCTGATAATCACCAGATTTGGGCCGCCGACCAGTTTTTGATCTTTTTCCTTCCAGAGCGAAAGCAATGATCTTTGGAGAGAGAAAAATGGAGACAGGGTGAGTGGGACAGCAGCCTCCAACACAGGCTTACTTGTGGTTTTTCATTCGCCTGCTCTTACAACCCTTTTCCTGTGACACCTGAAATATATAAATCCCAGTACTTGACCCCAGCTACGACAGGTAACAAGGTTTGCTCAACAAGCAGAAAACAGTAAGAATTTGTTTTCTTTCTCCTCCCTCAAAACCAGCTTTATGTGAGGAAAAACAACCCCAATCTTGTGCAACCTGCTACAGAAAACTCAGTAGAAAACTGTCAGAGAAAACACGCAGAGATCTCACACCCCTTTGTGCTTTCACCTCTCAGCTGAAAATCAGCAGCAGAGCTGAGGACACTCAGTTTCCACCAGATCTGACCCCTTTCCTGGTCACAACTCCCCTGCTCCTCCCACTGCTGTTGGGACCACATGAACATGAACCAAACTAGGAGGTACTGGTGAGAAACCAGCCAGGATGAGGGGAAAGGACTCAGTGGGCCCCAGTCCCACTCCTCAGGGCTTGAGCAGGGCTGCTCACCTTCCGTTTGTTGTGGTAGGCCACGTACAGGGCCGCGACGATGATGGCCGTGGTCACCAGGTAGGCAAAGAAGTGGCTGCTCTCTGAGTGGGCCCTGGGCAGGGAGGGAACACTCTTCTCTCTCTCCTGATTTACAGAGCTGTCACTGCCCTCCTCAGCCTTGGCCGCCTCCTCTCCGGCGTTTTCTTGATTTTCCGAAAAGCTGTCGTCCTCCGTAGGGTTTTGTTCCTCCTGGGAGTTCTTTTGATTGTCCTCGGTCTCGGTCTGGGCCTGCTGCCCACCACTGCTGCCTTGGCCAGTGTTCTCGTTTGTGTGCCCATTACCGGCCTCGCTGCCCTGGGTGCCAGCCCCACTGCTGCCCTGGTTGGTGGCCTGGTCCTTGTTGCTGCCATTTGTGCTCTTGCTGCCCTCCTTGTCGCTGCTCTCGCTGGTGCCAGCCTTGTTCTTCTCACTGCCGTCCTCACTCTTGGAGCTCTCTGGGTTGTTGCCATCCTGGCTCTTCTCCTTGTCCTTCTCATTGTTCTGCTGACTGTTTTTGTTCTGGCCGTCAGTCTGGACACCGTTGTCCCTGCCTGTATTGCCCTGGCCACCAGTGCCGCTGCCACTGCTGCTTTGGCCACCGGTGCCACTGCCATTGCTGCTTTGGCCACTGGTGCTGCTGCCATTGTTGCCCTGGTCACTGGTGCTGCTGCCATTGCTGCTTTGGCCACTGGTGCTGTTGCCATTGTTGCCCTGGGCATCAGTGCCACCGCTGCTTGGGCTGCCACTGCTGCTGTTCTGCACTCCATCCCCTTGTCCCCCGCCTCCTGCGCCGCTTTCACTGGCCCCATTTGCACCTGTGCCACCCTGGGCAGCCCCCGTGCTGCCGCCTTGGCCGCTGTCATTCTGTGCCTCTTTTTTCTTCTTCTCCTCCTCCTCGTTCTTTTTGTTGTCGCTTCCATTCAGATTTCCGCCCTTCTCGTCGTTCTTTGCCTTCTGCTCCTCATCTGCCCTGGTCTTGTTACTCGTGTCTGTTTGGGGGTCACCGTTGTTGTCGGAATTATCCTGCTGCTGGTTTTGGTTGTTTGCGTTCGTGTGTTCCTGGTTGTCACCTCCTCCAGCTGCCTGGGTTCCCTCAGACTCTGTGGAAGATTCGTTGTGATCCGTTTGCTGCCCCGCTGCTGCGGGCAAGCACGGAGAGCAGCCCGCCAGCACTGGGGAGGCTGAGAGCTGGAGAGCAGAGGGGAAATCCCCCGAGAGAGACGGTGGAACCCACGGGAGGAAGAGGGGAAACCCCACAGGAGCCGGGGAACCCACGGGGACAGGCGGGAGCAGATGGGGAGGGGAACCTCAAGGGAGAGGAAGGACCTCGGGGGGAGAGGGGAAACCCCCGGGTGACCAAACGCGGCGGACCACAAGGAACCCCTCCCGCCGGAGGGGCCCAAGGCCAGAGGAGGCCCCGCAAACCAAGCGCGGTGCCTGACCCACCCCCGGCCCAAAGGGCTTGGCTGCCCTCTCCCGCCCCTGCCATAGTCCCCCGGCGGCTGTCCCTCCGCGACCCCTCCCCGGGCACGCCCGGCACGCCCGCCCAGTGTGTCACCGGCCCCTCACCGGCGGCGCAGAGCCCCAGCAGCAGCAGCAGCAGCAGCAGCAGCAGCGGGCGCGGGGCCTCCATGGCGGGCGGGCCCCTCACGGCCGGCTCAGCACGCAGGTGCCGCTTCCGGGCACAGATCTCGCGAGAACTAGGGGAGGGGACGGGAGAAAGCGAGAGCGGCCGTGCGGGGGCGGGGCCTGAGCGGGATGGGGCGGGGCTTGAGGCGTTGGGCGGGGTCTAAGTGCGTGGGGCGGGGCCTAGGCCGCACCGGGGCGGTTTGTGGGCGTGGTCTCGCGGTTGGGGCGGGGCCTATGCCACACTGGGGCGGGTCTGTGGGCGTGGTCTCGCGGTTGGGGCGGGGCCTATGCCGCACCGGGGCGGTTTGTGGGCGTGGTCTCGCGGTCGGGGCGGGGCCTAGGCCGCACGGGGCTGTTTGTGGGCGTGGTCTCGCGGTCGGGGCGGGGCCTAGGCCTCACCGGGGCGGTTTGTGGGCGTGGTCTCGCGGGCGGGGCGGGGCCTAGGCCGCACGGGGGCTGTTTGTGGGCGTGGTCTCGCGGTCGGGGCGGGGCCTAGGCCGGCTGGAGCCCCATTGGGAGGCGCTTGGCGCCCCCTGGCGGGCGCGGGGCCCCCTGTGGGGTCTCAGCAGCGTTTTGGGGTAAAACCCGCCGGTTTGGGGTCTGTTTCCCGAGCCTGAGAGTCCAGGGCGGGGAGTTAGTGAGCAGGTTAGTGAGCAACGGCCCCAGGCGGGCGCTGGGAGTGCACTCCCAGCTCTGGAGTGGGCGAGGCTGGGGGGCAACGGGCAGGAAATCAGGGCTGGTTTCCTTTGCATTGCTTCAGGACGGCTTTGGAGAACCTGCTGGTTTTGGGTAACCTGGTATTTTTCGGGTATTCATTCTTTTTTTTTAATACCGTGTTATTTTTCGGATTTTATTTAATTTTTTGGATAACCTGTTGTTTTTCTTTTTTGGCCCAAGTGGACGTGTCCTGTCCGACAGCAGCGGCTCCCGGCAGCAGCAGGAAATTGGCTGTGCCTGTCAGCGGGCACCCAGGACTGTTCAGGTCTTTCCTTTTATCTGGTTTAGACTGTTAAATCTCCCTTCTCTGGACTAAATATCCAGCTTTTCACAGAATCATGGAATCCCAGAGTGATTTGGGTTGGAAGGCACCTTACAGACCATCCAGTCCCACCCCCTGCCAATGGCAGGGACACCTTCCACTTGCTCCAAGCCCCATCCAACCTGGCCTTGGACACTTCCAGGGATGGGGCAGCCACTCCATTTAACCCTAAAACACAGGAAAAACATCACATGGAAATCAACCGAATCCCACACCGTGATTGGGGAATAACTGGGGAAAAATCCTGCCTTGGAGTGTGGCGGAAGATGTGGTTGGTTTTCTTCTCTCATGTTTTTTTTTCCCCCCCAATCTCTGGGGAATCTCAGTTCAATTCAACACATTCCAACAATCCCTGCTGCTTGGCTCTGCCCGTGCCAGCCTTCCCAAGGAGACCAGAACAGTTGGCCCAATGCTTTTTTGGGATTTAAACAGAGAATTGAGGCTGCTTCTCATGCTCAGCTTTCACTCACCCCCTGGAAGTCAAGAGTGACTGAGCAGAGGCCAAGTTCCTCTGGATTTACAACAATGCCTCTGGGAATGGAATTCTGCCCAAAATACCATGGATGAGGCTGACATCAGCCCAGAGCCTGGTGGCTTGCACCAGGATCCAACACTTTTCCTGGGATCAAGCAGGATAAACAGGATCAGTGACCTCCCCTTCCCTCATGTCCCTCACAGTGCAGCCCAAGCCAGCGTGATGGCAGCTGCCGGTCCTGGATCGTGGAACATCCCCGGTTGGAAGGGACCCACCAGGACCACAAGGATTGACTCCAACTCCTGGCCCTGCACAGGACACCCCAAAACCTGAGCACGTTATCACCAGAACAACAGCTCCACATCCCAGCTTCAGTTTTGGGGCGCTCCTGAACTGGTGCCATCTCTTCTCTATAAATCCTTGTGGATTCACTTTTCGGGGATGACTCTTTCTGAGAACAGCCACCAAGAGCAGGCTGGACACACAAATCTGGCCTTAATTAACACTAATTGGGGTGTTTTAACGTGTTGTCCCAAGGTCTGGTGTCAAGACAATAAAGTCCTCACCTTGTCCAACATGTCTGCATCCCCCATCCCACCCCTTCCCCCCGAGGGCTAATCTGGTCAGGATAAAGGATCAAAAGGAGAAACAATTAGCAAATGGAAGAATTTAATGATGCTAATTAAAATGTATTAAGTGTAGCCACTGCCTCTGCACCAGCTGCTTTGGCAGGAGCCCGGAGAGCATGGAGCACCAGCCTTATCCCGGTGCAGAGTGGGATAACAGGACATCTGCTGCGCCCTCCCCTCCAGCCCCCGAAAAAAAAAAAAGAGGTTTGAAGAAACCTCGGTGTTCGTGGTGGAGCCCCTAATTAGCTCCATCTCTGCAGGAGACCCCTGGGACCTCATTAGGCTTTTCAATTAGTGCCCGGCCAGCCTGCAGAGGGGGTGGGGGGAGGACTGGGGCGGGAGGGGGCTGCGGGAGGGCGGGGAGGTGGCTGCAATTAAACGATCGGGCGGAGGTGACAGGAGTAGCCCCGTGTCCAAAAAGCAGCCGGGAAAGCTCCAGGCTGGCTCCCGGATGCTCCCAGGAGTTCTCTCGCCGGGTCTGGCAGCGAACCCCGCCGTGGCTGTGCCCGAGGCGGCCGTGCCAGCTGCAGAAGCTTTCCAGCCTTTTCATGGAAGCAGGGAATGGTTTGCGCTGGATGGAATCTTAAAGGTCGTCTCCTTCCACCCCCCTGCCATGGGCAGGGACACCTTCCACTGTCCCAGGTTGCTCCAAGCCCCGTCCAAGCTGGCCTTGGACACTTCCAGGGATCCTGGGGCAGCCAGGTCCACCCCAAGCGTAGCTCTGCAGCAATTCCTCCTCACCTGGACCCACCCCAGGCAGGAGACACCAGGCACTCCCCGAGCTTTGTTTTGCTCTGGGAACGGGCAGCAGTGATGGTGAATGTGATTTACATTTCCAGCTGCTCATTTCCAGTCTCAGCTCCATCATCCACACGGATGCTCCCAGCTCTCCTGCCCGGCTGTGCCTCATGGGGACCCCGTCACGGGCATGTTGGCCCCTCTCCCAGCTGTTTGTGCCTCTCAGCTAAGGCAGGATCCAGCTGTCCCACCTCTCTCCACACTGTGCTATCCCTTCCCTCTGCTGCTGACACTCCATTTTATTCCCTTCTGACCTTTTTCCCTTCTCTGGATGGGACTGGGACACACTCCATGAAAAGCCAGTCACCTACAGAGCAGGACCAGGGAGTGTGTGCTGGCAGTGCCTCATTTCTCAGGGGACCACGGGGCCTTGGGCTGCAAAACTGTGGGGCTTTGGTGGAATTTTGAAAAATGGAATCTTGTAACTGGGAAATCGTGGAATCATGGGACAGTTTGGGTTGGATGGGACCTCAAGGACCACCCAGTGCCACCCCTGCCATGGCAGGGACACCTTCCACTGTCCCAGGTGGCTCCAAACCCCGTCCAGACTGTCCTGGGACACTGCCAGGGATCCAGGGGCAGCCACAGCTGCTCTGGGCACCCTGTGCCAGGGCCTGCCCACCCTCACAGGGAACAATTCCTTCCCAATATCCCATCTAACCCTGCCCTCTGACAATGGGAAGCCATTCCCTGTGTCCTGTCCCTCCAGGTGCTTTTCCCCAGTCCCTCTCCAGCTCTCCTGGATCCCCTTTAGGCACTTCCAGAGAGCCAAACACTGCTGGGCAGTATCCCAGGCCTCCCACATCCTGGCCTGCCCGGCTCCATTTCACCTCCCAGCTCTGAGGACAAGTTAAGTCACGGGAAACATCATCTAAAACTTGTCCAAAACAGAGCAGTGGGGCCACCAGACCTCCTGGTCACATCATCCCAAATGGAAATGTGCTGGATATCCAGGGTTTTTTCTGCAACAAAGATAAACCCCAAAGTTTTCCTCTTCTAGAATCATGGAATGGTTTAGGTTGGAAGGGACCTTAAAGACCAACTTGCTCCAGTCCTCTCCCGTGGGCAGAGACACCTCCTGTAGAAGTACTTCCCAGAGGACAAATAAAATCCAAAAAGACCAATTTTCCATGGACAACCACTCTGAATCCAGTACTTTTATCCAGCTGTATTGCTGCAGGCACGGTGGATACATCGATCCCCTGATCTGTTCCACCGTGACAGCTCCAGTGGGTCCATCCAGCACTGGAGAAAAGCATCCCTGGTCTCACCTTCTTCCCCAGGAGCAGCGAGGCCAGGAGGGTTTAGTGACCAATTGCTTCTGGCAGGGATAATCCCATCCCATCTCAGCTCCGGAGCACCGCGAAAGCATCGGAACAGATGTTCCTTTTCCGTATGGGAAAACACTGAGTAAAACAAAGGAATATTCTCCTGCTGAAGCCCAACATCTGTTTGAAGCTGTCTGGCTCTGGTTCACATTTAATTCTTGTGACAGGTCTCTTCATGCCTCTAATGTCCCATGAAATCCAATTCAAGGAGCTGTTTGTCCGCAGCCTGCTCCTGGTGTTGGGGAGAGCGGGGCCGCATGTCCTCCAGGCGTTCCTCACCAAAAACCAGTTTCTTGGAACAGTTTCTCTGAAAAAAGCTCCGTTTTGCCTCTTTTCAAGCAACAGCCACGCACGTTTTGGGTGACACCCTAATCCCCTCCGCCCCGGTGCTCACATGACTGTGTGACACGTGGCCGCTCCTCCCGGGTGCTGCCGAGGAGGAATCGTGCTCTATTCCAAAATTTACACAATTTTTTTTTTCTTTGAAAGCAAGAAATTTAAATAATTTGGAGTGTGGAATGGAAACACCTCCCAGATTTGGGGTTGTCTTGGGTGTGGCAACAATCAGGATGCTCCGGGCACTCGGAGGATTTGGTGGCACCAAAGGGCTGCGTGAGCTGCACTCTCTGCTTGCCGCTCCCAGCTTGCCAGGGCGCCTACAAGCAGTGACTCTGGAGTTCTGGGATGCTCCAAGCTGGGAATTTCAGCTGTTCAGATGATGGTCCTGAGCTGGATGGAGAAGCCGTGCTCCTGCTGGAGGTCCCACTGCTGCTTGCAAAGGCATCAGGAGCTTTCATAAGGTTTTGGGAGCTGGCGTTGGCCCCAGGTGTGTCCCCAGGGCTCAGCCAAGGGCTCCCATCTGTGCCCATAGTTGGGGCCCGGTTCAGGTGTGAGTTTTTGTAGTTCTGCCCAGCTCTGATATGAAAATCCTCAAATCCGGGAGTCACCTGCTGCAGATGTGGATGCCAACATCCCGCACATCTAGGAAACACAGACAGACCCTCCTTACTCACCATGAAGTTCCCTTTCCCCTCCACCTGCAGACAGGCACCTGCTGCTGATCCACTTCCTTAAAAATGCTTCCCCGGTGGCTTCTCAGCACTGAAAAGGAGAAGAGAAATGTCACAACAGGAGGAAAAAGTGTCATTGATCCCCCAAATGAGCCAAAGCCCCACCAGACCCAGCAGCTACAGGGTGGGCTCACCCATCACCGATGGTCGGGATGCTGTTGTTGGGAACTGAGGGACACTGTGGTCCCCAAAATGCAGGAGAGGTGTGGGTAGAGAGTAGGGAACAGGGCAGGAAATTCCAAAGGGGGATGGAACAGGCCTGTGAACCCCATAAATAAGCTCTAGGCAGGTGCCGCTCCAAGTCAGTCTGCAACAGAAACAAAATCGTGAGTTCCAGGGGAAAAATTGAGAGTTTTTCCTGTTAAAATACAAGGAGAGGGAAGAGTCCTGATACGCCAAAGTACTGAACTGACTGAGGTCCCCAGATGGGTTGAAAATCCATTGGGTTGGTTTTGTCCTTTTTCATCCCAATCTTTCCACCCCTGGTTTGGAAGACGCAGGTACAGAGGACCCAGTACACACCAGTAACTCCCACTCCCTGGCTTCTTGGGGACCTCCTGAACTGGTTCACCCAATCCCCCCCGTGTCCTGATGCCTGGATCACTCCAGAAAACTGCACACTGTTGATGGACACCCCAAAATCCCCCTGTGCCCATCGACAGAGGTGTTCAGGGGACACTGGACCTCAGGAGCAGGAGTTCTGTCCCAAGATAGTTCCCAGGAAGGTCGAAATGGGTAAGAGGTGAGCGCTTCCCACACAGACCACACTCACATGGTAAGTTGCAGCTGTAGTTTTATTTCCTTTTGTGAAAAATAACAGGATTTTGAGGTGATAAAAACACAACCCCTCCCAGGGCTCAGCCCCAGACCCTGCCCACCCCAGCACGACTGCAGGCAGGAGCAGCACCAACGGAGCAGCATCCCTGGGGCAGGATCCGGCTCCCTGCCAGGGCAGAGCGAGGGTGGGAGCTGGGGATGGGAGTAGGGCAGGAGGATTTGGGAGCAGCTGGAGGCATTCCTGCTCCTGGATCCGGGATGGAGTGCCAGTTCCAGTCAACACCTGCCGTGTTTGGTGCTGGCATCACCATGCGGGTGTCGTCCCTGTGCCGGTGTCATTCCTGTGCCCCACGGCAGCAATGGGCACTCAGTTCATCCCACGGAGATTCCCATCGTTGGCAGCTTCTGGAGGGTCTATTTTTTTTTTTTTTCCTTTTTTTTCCTTTTTTTTAATAAAAACAGTCTTTAGGTCGACTGCTGGCAGCAGCTCTGAGCAGAAAGCCCCTTCCTCCAGAGTCTGCTTCCAAAGAGTTCAGAAAGGGTCAAATATTGACCAATAATGGTTTTGGCTGCGTTTGAATCTTGATTGTGGCTTCTGCAATGTACAGCGGGGAGGGGACGGGGGGCGAGGGGGGAACGAGGCTTTTCCCTTAGTCAGCAGGTTTGGTGACCAGGGAGAGGGGCTGCGTCTGCAGCACGGCCAGGGCGGCCGGGATGGAGCCGGGGGGTGAGGGCAGGAGAGCCGTGGGGGGCACCGAGGTGAAGGGGATGGGTCTGGAGAGGAGCGAGGGCGGGCTGCTGAGGCTGGAGGAGGAGGAGGAGGAGGAGGAGGAGGAGGAGGAGGAAGCTTTGCTGGTGAGGACGGTGGAATGCACGGCGAGCTGAGCCCTGGCCTCCGGCTTGGTGGTGAGCGAGAGTGGCTGGGCCTGTTCCGAGTGGGTGGCGGCCGGCGCGGCCGGCGAGGCCAGCGCTGCCGATGGCGTGGCGGGCGAGTCCAGCATGCTGCCGTGGGACGAGGCCGGGCTGGCGCACGGCTTCTCGGCCGGCAGGTACGGCACGCACGGCTTCTTGCTCTTGGAGGGCAGGGAGCCTGCAGGGACAGGCAGGGCGTGAGGGCCAGAGCCCCGCGCAGGGGGAGCTGGAGGGGGGGTACTCACTGTCCGTGTCGTGGCTCTGCTGCTGCGCCAGCTTCTCGCGCTTTCGCTTCTTCTTCTTGCCCTGGAAAAGATGGTTCCAGGTCCTTCCGTGGCTTTTGGCCACCATGGGGGCTGCCAGCAGTGGGAAACAGGGCTGGCAGTGCCCCAGAGCATCTGCAGGGACTCGGCACCATCGCCCACTGCCCCAGCACCCCAAACGCTGAGCCCGAGCACAGCCAGCCCCTCCCGCCAGCCAGACCCCGGGAAGGGGCACACGTACGTAGTTGTCCCGCGCCGACCAGGTCGGGTAGAGCTGCGAGTGCAGCTGCCGCTCCTTCCGCGCCAGCTCGTAGTACTTGGCCTGTTCCTCCCGCGACAGCGAGTGCCACTGCGGGGGGAGACCACACTGCAGACCCCAGAGCCACTCTGGGAACCCCAAAGCCAGGCTGGGAGCCCCCAAATCCACACTGGAGACCCCAAAGCCATGCTAGAGACCCCAAATGCACACCAGAAACACCAAATACATGCTAGGATGCCCAGAGCTATGCTGGAGACCTCAAAGCCTCACTTGGGGACCCAGAGGCACACTGAAAACCCCTAAGCCTGCTGGAATCCCCAAATCCACACTGCTGACCCCAAGGACCTGCTGCCCTGGGCTGCAGAGCTCCGTCCCTCCCATCCCAGTGCCACTCAGGTCACCACCACCTCCCTGGGACTCCCCGGGCTGGCAACGCCCCAGGTCTGGGGTCCGATCATGAGGAGAAGTGAAGCCAGGGGGTCTGAAGGGTCCCTGATGGGGGATCCCCTCCGTACCCGCCGGCCCAGGATCTGGTTGATGGCAGCGCTCTCCTTCAGCGTGCACTCAGCCACCACCTTGGCCCTCATCTCCTTCATGTACAGCATGAAGGCGTTGAGCGGCTTCTTGATGTGGGGTTTCTTCTCCTCCTCCTTCTTCACTGCCACGGGGGATTTCCTGGAAGGAGTGGGACAGGGGTCAGGACCCCCAGGACAAATCTCCGTCCCCACGGCCGGCCCAGCCCCCACTCACGAGCTGCCTCCAGGGCTGGCGCTGGGCTGGGAGGGCTCCTGCTTGACGATGGGCGAGACGATGGTGGGGTGCGGTATGCCCGAGGGGTGCAGCCCGTGCGCGGGCGGCGGGACCATGTGCGGGGAGAAGCGGCTGGACATCAAACTGCAGCGGCGGGAGAGGACAGGAGGGGTGGTCACCTCCCGACAGGCGCCCAAAGACCCTTCTGAGAACCTCCTGGGTTGAGACACCACTTGCCTCAACCCAGCTGAGTTGGAAACCCTGAAAACATGCTGGAACCCCAAATGCACACTGGGAACCCCGAAACCATGCTAGAACCCCAGTCTACCCTGGAAACCCCAAATTCGCTCTGCAAACCCCAAATCTACACTGCACCCCCCACAGCCATGCTGGAGACCCTGAGTCCACCTGAAAGCCCCCAAATCACACCCCAGCTTTGAGATGGTGACACTGATCCAGCCTAAGCAATGCCCCGAGTCCGTGGGATGTCCCATTCCTCCACCCATGGGGACCAGCCACTCCCTCTGGGGGCATTTTCAGCTGAGGGGACCACCCCGATCTCCTGGGACTGGGCTGTACCCATGCATGGTCTGCAGCCAAGTGTCCCAAAACCCACTGCCAGCTCTGGGGTGCCCCTGAGGGTCCCTCCCCCTTCCCAGACCCACCTGGACATGGAGGCGTTCATGGCAAGGGCGGGATATGGGTGCCGGAAGCCACCAGCAGGAATGGAGTACACGGGCTGTCCTTGCCTACAGAAACATGAGTTTCAGGGGAAAAAAAGATCCCTTCCCAGTTCATGGGCACCCTTGGACTGGTCTCCAGCTGATCTCCATCTGGAAGATTCCCAAATTTTCCAGCAGTAGGGAGTCCCTCCCTTCCCACCCCTCACAGGAGCCTGCGGCATCCTGCTGAGCTCGCAGGAAGAGTGGGTAAAGTGGGAGGAGGAGGAAGAGGAGGAGGAGGAGGGTCTCAGTCAGAAGTGGGGTTCCCGGGACTCCTGGGGACCCCACCCCAGGGCCAGTCTGTCCTTACTGTGGCACGAGCCAGCCCAGCGGGTGCGGGAGCTGCCCCACGGCTCCAGGCGACAGTGGGTAATAGGGGGGCAGCTCGGGGGGGTGCGGCGGCCGCGGGATCCCTGTGAGGGGGAGAGGGAGCATGGGGGAAGGTGAGAACAGGGCCACGGCAGCCTTGGACCCCCTGTGCCCTCCAGCACCTTTCCTCTGAGCACCCCAGCTCCCTCCCAGCACCCCATCTCTCTCAGCCCATGTACCCACTCCCCTCAGAGCAGCCCAACTCCCTCAGCACCCATCACCCCAGGCTGGGGAGAGCTGCAACAGCCACAGCAGAGCCCTGGGGGGATCCCACACCCCAACCCCACCCATTGCTGGTCAAGGACCCCCCCGGTCCCTGGCTGCATCCCCAGCCCCCTCCCAGAGACCACCCGGGAGGCAGAGGGAGCACCCAGTGGAGAGCCCCCCGTTCCCAGCAGAGCCCCCGCACCATCCCGCTCCCTCTGCTCCCCCAAACGCTGCCCCAGCCCCTGCTCACCCGTCTTGGGGTCGATCTCTGGGGAGAGGTGGCTGGGCGGCGATCCCGGTGGGAAGGGGTCGTTGCTGTAGGTGATGAGCGGCGTCAGCGGGTGCATGTGATGGGCGTGCTGCACCACCGGGACCTTGTTGGACTGTGGGGAGAGCAGGGAACTGCGGCCACCCCCAAAAACACCCCTGTGGGCAGCAGGGCAGCACTGCCACGGGTGCCCCATCCCTGGAGCGGTTCCAGGCAGCTTGGAGCAACCCGGTCCAGTGGAAGCCATCCCTGCCCGTGGCAGGAGAGCGGGACTTTGGTCTTTAAGGTCCCTTCCATCCCAAACCACCCCCACATTCCCCATCTGCAGGATCGTGGGGGCGCTGGGAACACACCACCCCACAGGTAGGGGCTGCTCTTACCAGGTGTGCGGGCGAGGGCGAGCGGTTGTCCTTCAGCGTGGCCCCGGCCGGCACGTCCAGCAGCGGCCACTTCATCTGCAGGTACTGTGGGAGGGACGGGACGATGCCCTCCAAGAGCCTTGGACACCCCTGGCCCCAGAAAACCCCCTGCCCCAGTCCTGAAACATTCCCCCCCAGCCCCAAATCACCCCCTGATCCCAAAACACCCCCCAGCCCCAAAGCACCCCCAACACTAAAACATCCCACCCAGCCCCAAAACATTCCTATAGCCCTCCAAAAAAACCCTGTCCCCAAAAGATTCCCCAGCCCCAAAACTTCCCCCCAATCCCAAAACATTCCCTAGCTCTGAAACAACCCTCTGACCCCAAAGTATCCACCGAGGACACCCCAACCCATGGGCTGCTGGCAAAGAGGTTTTGAGGGTATACGGGGATGTTTTCAGCCATATGTGCTCCTAGGACCCCAGTACTGGTGCCAGCTCCCAAATCCTAAACCCCAAATAGTGCAAAACCCCAGCCCCAGATCTCTGCCCCAATGGATGCAAAGCTTTAAACAGCAAAACCCCTTGAATCTTCAACCCCAAATGGTGCCAAGCCCCAAACATCAAATATCTGCCCCAAATAGTGCAAACCCCCCAAATCTTAAACCTGAAATCCTACCCCAATGGTGCTGCCTCCCTGAGACGTCCCTGTGTCTGAGGGTGCCTCTTCCATCCTTGGGGTACCATCACCAACCCCAAATTGTGGGAATGCAAGAAATCAGCCCCACACTGTGGGGTGGGGTCAAATGCAGGGGTTTGGGGGTTTTTTCTCCCTTTCTGGGGTAACATCTTGCCATGACATGGGGGTGTCTCCTTGGCACCCCCAAAGAAAGGTGCTTTGTGCCGTGTTTGGGGGGACAGAGGCATTAACCAAAGACAGCAGGAGGGTCCCTGGAGATGCCAGGGCTCAGGAATGTGGCTGGAGCAGCTGCCTGCAGGAATTTCCCCAAACACAGACCTTCCTGAGCTGAGGCAGCTGGAAGGAAAACCCAGGAGGAGTTTGGGGTAGCGTTAACTCTTCCAGAGCTGGGGGGCTCCTGTCACCCCCAAAGTGTCCTGTGTGCCCCCTGCAGCACCTCTGGCTGTCTCCTGTCCCCAGCAGGCCCCTCCTGCACCCGCCATCCCATCCAGCATCAGCCCTGCATCCTCACCTCTGCCTCCAGTATCCCCCCTCCATCTCCAGTATCTCCACCTGCATTCCCAGTATCCCACCCTGCACCTTCAGTCTCCTCCCTCTGCCTCCAGTAACCCTTCCTCCCCAGTATCCCCCATGGCTCCCTCCCCAGCATCCCCCTCCATGCCCAGCACAGCTCCCAGCACCCCGATCCCTGCTAGCACCCAAGGACCCCCATCCAGGACCCCCCTGGCACAGCACAGTCCCGAAGCTGATGAGGATTCCTCGTGATCCAACCATTTCTCCAAAATCCTGCTTCACTGCCTAACCCAGGTGCCGCAGGGCCACTTCCATCCCCATCCTGGCACACGGATGCTCCAGCATCATGCTCCCAGTGCCTCCATGGGGAGACTTGTGGCACTGCTGGGATAATCCCACAGGTGCCAGGACTGGATCCACCCCTGGCAGCTGGGACCCCACGCGCCCAGAGCACACCTGGTATGCGGGTGGCCCCATGGCCCCGGGCTCACCCCTCACCCGTGGGCTGTCACCCGTGGGCTCATCACTGTCCCCTGTGGGCTGGCCATGACCTGCCAGCTCACTGCCACCCCAGGTTCACTGCCACCCACGGGCTCACTGTGAGCCTGCTCTCCCTGGGAGGAAGGAGCTGCTCCCCAAGTGCCAGCTTTTATGCACCTTCCCCAGATCCGGGTGACCCACAGGTGCCAGGGCAGCCAAAACGTCCCAACACCTCCAGGGCCACGCTTGCAGCCACACCGGGGTGACACTGGGGACCCCCCAGCTGTCCCTAGCCAAGACCCGAGCACTGGATGAGACCCTCGGTGCTCCCCACCGCGTCCCCCTGTGACCACGTCCAGGACAGGGCAGGAGATGCCCCCCCACATCCCAAGGGGCTCCCTGACCCCCCAGCCCCCGCCCCCTCCCCGTCACAAAGGGGCTTTCTAGGCTGCTCTGTAAGCGGAGAAGGCGCGAGGGGACGGGGACAGGCGGGGAGGCGGCGCAGGGGGGACGGCAGTGGGGGAAGGTTTGGGGGATAAAAGGCTGATTCTCATTTCGAGGCCATTTCGGGAAGCTGGGGAAGAGAAGGGGGAAGGGAAGGGGGGGGAAGAGGGGGGACCCTTTCAAAATATACAAAGCGGGGGGAGCTGGTGAATGGTTCAATGGTGATGTGGAAAAATGACCCCCCCTCCCCTCTTTTTCCTCCCCATCCCTTGGCTCCAGCTGGGACACAGCCCCCACTGTCCCCCCACTTGGGGATCCGAACTGTGAAACAGCAGAAAAAAAAAAAAGAGGAAAATAGTTGAAAATCGGTCACATTCCAGAGAGATTAGAGCCAGTCCTGGGTCCTCGTTACCAGCCAATTAAAAACAAGGATAACCCCTTCCCTGCTGGAGCCCATCCGTCTGGGAGCCCCCAGACCCGGAGGAAGGGGGGCCAGGGGATCCCCCAATGCCCAGTTAAGGGCGTTCACGAGAGGATTTCCGCTCCTCTTCGGCACAGGCATCGATCCAGTTGTGATGATTTTTCTGGGAAGGGGGAAAAGCGCCCGGCTGGGGCTGGGCTGGGGCTGCGTGTCCTGGTGTGGCACATCCCAGCATCGTAGATCCTGGGGTGGCACGTCTGGGTGGCTGCTGCGGGTCCCAGGATTGCACGTCCTCGTGTGCCATGTCCTGGTGGTGTGTCCCACTATCACATGTCCCAGGATTGCACATCCTGCCATTCCACGTGCCGAGGTCGCGTGTCCCAGCGCGGTTTGTCACGGTGTCGCGTGTCCCAGGATTCCACGTCCCAGCACCGTGTGTCCCTGTCCTGGTGTCCTGTCCTGGTGTCCCAGCACCGCTGTGCTGTCTCGTGTGCAGGTGAGGTGTGATTTTTGAGGGAAATGGGTTTTCTGGGCTGGATGCACCACGTCCAGGTGTCCCAGGATCGCCCATCCCAGCACTGCCTGTCCCACTGCTCCACTTCCAGGCTCCGCAACTCCTGTGCTGCACATTCCATCACTTATCCCGATGCTCCCTGTCCCAGCACAGGCTCCTCTCTGCTGCCATCAAAGCCTCAGGCTTGGTACTCACCAAGCCTCATTTTGGGAGAGAAAAGGTCTGTTTGGGACCATTTTGCCAGCGGCTCTAGAGCAGGAGCCTCTTTGCTGGCTTTTCCCTTTGCCTGCAGAGGCTCCAGCCCAGAGATGATCCTGCAGGAGCCACCATGGAGGAGATCCAGGTGATCCCAGCAGGCGAGTGCTTCATCCCTGTCCCCAAAACCCCCTGGATGAGCTGGAAAGCACCCAGGAAGGTTCTCACAGGGATCCATGGATTTGAGCATCCATCTTTTTGTTGCTCAGGACAGGAGGTGGGGAATGGCGACCCCCAGTCGCCCGTCCTCACACCAATCCCTTTTCCAGCCCAAATTCCCAGGGTTTTGCAAAGTCCCCTGAGCCCCTCCAGAGATCCCCAGATTCCCAGCCTGTTTACACAGCTGCAGGATAACCAACAGCCCTTCCCCCTCCCACCTCTGCCAGCCCTTTTCCCCCAAAATTCATCCCAAAATCATGCCAGGGAGACAGGAAAGGCCAAGCATTACAGCAGAAAAGGGGGGTTTGTAGGATGATTAATGGAGCCCCCCCAAAAATCTTTGTCCAGGTGTGGCCACTGCAGCCCCATGGCATCCCAAGATCCAGCTTTGGGCAGTGTCACTGGCTTGTTTGGGAAAAAAAACCCCAAGTTTGGCTCCAGGAGTCACAGGGAGATGGGAGTTTTGAGGGAATGGGGATTCTGGGCTCAATGTATCGTCCAATCCCATAAAACTTTGTGCTTGGGAGTAAGAAGGTAGAAAAAACCCCAAATCTGCCCTGGCAGAAGGGTCTGGGGCTGCACCCAGGGGTGCTGCAGATGGGGATGGTGCCAAGGCAGATTGGGGGGAAGCCCCAAACAGGGGAAAAAAAACGGGTGGGGGAAGAGGGGGAAAGGAGAGGGGAAAGTAGGGACCTGGCCTCTCACCCTCCTGAGCCAGGATGGGGTGTCCTTCGCACCCCAATAAATCACCCCAATGCCAAAAATCACAGAGAAAACCCAGGAACATCCCGGCCCCACAGTGCCCATCACCCGGCCCGCAACCTCGCACCGCAGCTGCTGCACTCTGCTTCCCTGGGATAACTGGGAAGGGAGAAATCCCAATTACAGCTGGATTTACAGCCCGGGGAACGAGACATAAATCTCTCCCCCACCCCCGCCATCCATCCACTTCCCAGCCAAATAATCTCCTCCAGATGTTGCCCATGAACACCAGGATGACAAATTCCAGCAGGGAGACTTATGGGGGAGGTCTCCGGCTCCCCACATCCCAAGGAGAACCCCCAAAATTCCTGGTAAGAGTTATTTTCCCATCAGGGTTTAGGCTTTTTAAAGGGCGATATTGGGGTGATGCAGGAGACATCACCGTGTCCCCTTCTGGCATTTTTTGGGTCCGGCCAGGCAAAGGGTGTCCCAGGTGGGGACAAGGACTTTGGGGTGGGAATGAGAGTTTGTGACACCTTAACAACAGATGTTTGTCCGTTCCCATAGCACAGCCCAGACCCACGGGCACCAGATGGGAAATGCCAACAGGGCTGGGATGGGAAGGTGGAAAAGCCCTCCATTTGGGATGAGCTTGGAGTGGTGGCACTTAGGTGACCTCATCTGCACCCACAGATCCCAAGTCCCCCCCATGGGGACGCCGGTGGCATCTGCTGAAGAACGCGGCCTCAGATCTGCAGAGGGAGAGGGCAGGCAGGAGGGGAGGGATGGGAGGCAGCGGGATGAGGCTGGAGCACGGCCAGGACAGCAGCCAGGACACAGCCTCAGCCCAGAGCGGCCTCGGCACCAGGATGTCCGAGCATCCTCCCCACGTGGGTGCCCTGAGCATCCCTCACCACGAGCATCCCGAGCTTCCCTCACCCCTGAGCAGCCTCCCCCCACGAAGGACCGGCTCATCCCTTGCCCCCGGTGACTCCAGCACCCCATGGATACCCCGAGCTTTCCCCACCCATGGGTGCCCCCAGCACCCCTCGCACACACTGGCCACGGGGCAGGACAGGATCTGTGCCCAAACCCAGTGGCCCCGAATGCTGCTGCTGCTGCCCCGAGGCTTTTGTCTGCAGCTCCCGGCCCCAGCCTCAATGGATCCATTCATCTCTCCCTGCATCCGCACGGGGGGATCCCAGCGGGAGTAACGCGCTCAGCCGGCCCCAGCACCGACAATCCCACTGCTCCGGAGCCTCCCAGGGCATCCCCGGTGCCAGCGCTGGCCCACGGGACAGCAGCCACACCAGCACACCCCGCTCCCATCCTGCTGACCTCCGCTGCCCTCTTCCAGAGCTCTGAGCAGCATCCCCAGGGCTCCGGGATCCCAAAGGCTCCGGGATCCCTCAAGAATCCCCAGGGTGAACACACAGAGTGACATCGTTGCCAAAAACCACCGGAATAAGAGGCAAACCGGGAAGGGGCACATCACCCCTCCCCCTCGGACCCTCCCACACTCCATCCCCTTTCTCTCCGAGCTCCGACACGAGCAGGAGAGAGACGGAACACAACACAACCCGATCCCGGTCCCGACCCCTTCTTCCCTTATCCCTCCTCTTCCTCCATCCAGGATGCACCGGGCACTTCCCCCCGGGTTCCTCTTCCCTCCCAAGCTCCCGCCAGCGACTTCAAGGAAGGAAAACTAATGAAAAGCAGCTGCTGGGAATTCCAGAAGGATGATGAATGCGCCTCAGTCCCGGAACAATCCCAGGGCTGAGCAGAGGCGCCCCGAGCACTTACTTCATCGCTTTAATTTGGGAATCGTGTTGGAAAAGGAGGGAGGAGGGAGATTTGGGGGGGTGGGGGGGAGTGGAAACCTCCTGTAGGTCTACAAACTCCGCCCGCAGGGTAATTAGCCGAAGAGCATAATTAAGGAGCGGGATAAAGGGGCCATTGTGTGCGGCAGCTCTGCAGAGCAGGCGGGAGAGTCTGGGATTAGGGAAACTGAGGCACGGGGAGGGCTCAGAGCCGGGAAGGACTGGATCAACCCAGCAGCTGCACAGAGCAACACGGACAAGCCAAAAAGTGTGAAAAAATCGGGTTTTTCCTTAATATTTTCCAGGTGGGGAAGGAAGGCGGCACTGATGGGGGGGCAAATCCCAAACAAACCAGAAAATCCCAAATTAGTGCAGGAGGAAGGAGGAACTGCCGTGGTCTGAAGATGCTGAACATCGAGTGAGCCCCCACGCCGGAAAAATCCCCCCATTCCAACACCTCCATCCGCATCCCAATGCCAAAACCCTCCACGCTCTGCCAGAACCGCCAGCAGGACCCGCCCGGTTTTTGGAGCAACCATTTTTCCTGCCAAAAATCCGTATTTTAATCATTTTCCTTGGCAGCAGCACAGTTAAGGATCTATTTTCTTTAGGAGACAGATACGGCTCTGTATCCTCGGGAATTCATCACAGGAGTGGCGCAAAAAAAGCCGGAATAAGCCCAGGTTATGGATTTTTCCCTCATTTATTTTGGGATCGCAGCCTGCTGAGGTGCATTAATTACACCGAGGTGCATTAATTACACCGGCATGGCCTCAGGAGAGCTGTTTGGATGGAATTCCATGCCTGAGGAAGGTTTGGATTTATTTAAATCTTCGCCTCCAGACTCGAATTCCTGGGGTTAAACTGTTTTTTTTGGGAATAATGCCAATCCTGTGCATGGTCTCGGCTTCGCTGCTCTGGCAGTGCCGTGCCTGGTTCCCATCCACTTTCCAAGCAGGAGAAGGATGCTGGGATGAGATTTTACCCCAGTATGGATCCATCTCATTCTGGGTTTGGGATAAAACCCATCAACTCCACACGATCCTGACAGGATGGAGCCGGCATCGTGGCAGTAGGGATTTGCATCCATCCAGCTTGTCCATGTCCAGAGTCCAGAGCCTTTCCTTTCCACCCCACCTTGGAGACCTTTTTGTTGTTGGGAATGATCCCAAGGAGCCAAACAGTCTCAGGGGTCCCCAGTTCCTGATTCCCCATGAGGGAAATCGGGCTAAAGCGCTGCTCCAAACAGCAGTGCCATCGTTAGATTCCAACAAATTCCTTCACCATCGGAGCAGAGCCCCAGAAATACTCCCTGGTCAGAAACTGCCAGGAAGGTGATACTGGGGACCACAGACGCTTCCCAGATTCCAGGATCCCATTTGGAAATAACCCAGGAATTCACACAGATTAAAGGGCAGGAGCATCCATCCATCCACTGGTGCTTGGTGGGTTGGCACAGGGCTGGGACTTCTCCTGGTTTGGAGTGTGGGAAGGCACTGTGCAACCAGATTCCTAAATATTTCCCAGATTTCCATAGATTTTCTAGATTTCTAAAGATTTTGGAGTGCAGAAATGCAGAAGCACTGCATACCTGCCCAGTATTCCAAAAAAAGTCCTCCAGTTTGGCTGTCAGATCAGTCCTGCCATCCACAGACTCATCCATCCCCAGGATCCACCACCTTCCTGGCCACCTCCTCAGAGTTTGGGTTTGGGTTTTTCTTCCAAAATCTTTCTTTTCCATGTGGTTCAATCCACAGCACCCGGCTGTGGAATACGAGGATGGATGCCACGGCCACTGGGATGGCTGGATCCTGCAGATCAGCTCGTTCCCTCCAACGCTGGGGCAAAAGAAGAAGGAAACAAGAAAAAGACTGTTCCCAAAGCAGCCTGTGCCTCCTGCCACCCCGGTGTTCCGCGTGTCCAGACTCATCCAGAGCCCCGGGATTAGGGTGGGAAGCGGGTTTGGCGGAGCTCGGTGCCCTCGGGCGATGCTGCACCCGGCTGGATCCAGAAGGGGTCAGGATCAGGGAGGCTGCTTCCAGCAGAGGATTGGGAAGGCTGTGCCTGGATGTATCCGGTACGGGATCAGGGATGCTGTGCCCAGATCGATCTGGTACAGGATCAAGGACTGAAGTATGGGATTGAAGAGGCTGAGCCTGGATGGATCCTTTATCACATCCAGGATGCCGTGCCCAGATGGATTCGATACAGGATCAGGGATGCTGTGCCTGGATGGATCAGGAACGGGATCAATGACGCTGAGCCCGGCCGGATCCAGCACGAGATCAAGGATGTTGTGCCCAGTAGGATCTGGTTTGGGACTGAGGATGCTGCACCCAAATAGATCCAGTACAGGATCAAAGATGCTGTGCCCAGCTGGATCCAGACCAGGATCAAAGATGCTCTGTCCTGCTGTTTTCTGCTCTGGGATTGAGGAGGCTGAGCCTGGCTGGATTTCATACAGGATCAGGGATGCTGTACCCAGATGGATCTAATGTGGGATCCGGAACACTGTGCCCGTCTAGCTGCACTAGGCACGATGACATCCTGGGATCTGGGGGATCCCCATACTGCCACTCCGGTGGGAGCTCATGGAAGGAGGTTGGTGATGGGCACAGAGCTCGGCTGCACTCCGTGCATGAGTGGCCATGGGATCCAGCGGGGCCTCACCCAGTGGCATCACAAAATTCACCCACCCCGCCCCCAGCATCCCCAGTTCCCCCCCCCACACCCCTCACTAACTTGGATCCGTGCAGAGGCCCCAGTCCGTCGGAATTCAGCCCCAATCCATGCTTTCCCAACCCCAGTCATCTCTCTAAAACATCTGGGAGGCGACACCCGCTCCAGCCCCTGTTAATTAATCCCCTTTCTGGGATTCATTAAATCATCGTTAGTGGCCGCTTGTGACGGATCCCAACCCCAATCCCTTCTCATTATCCCGGATTCCTCGCCAGTGTTTGGCATCGAGGTCAGTCGCGCTTCATCCCCAAAACCTCATAATCCCAGAAGTGACAAATTGGGAATACAACCTTTATCCAGCTGCCAGCAAAACACCGGGATAATTAGCTTATCTACCCTCCCCATCCCGGGATTTTGGCTCCACGGCCACTCCAACCAGTTGCTTCCAGGAAAGCAAAAGTAGGAAAACCCTAAAAACATGGAAAACTCTCCATGCAAACCAGCCAGATTCCGGGATTTCAAATCATTATAAATGCCACAAGTATTGCTATCCCATATATGTTCCATATGGGAACGCAGTTTCCTATGGATCCGAAGAAATAATACGTGGAAAAGCACCACTGGAGCAAGAAATACACCTGGACAGTCAGGAGCGATGCTCCAGCCCGGGATTCAGTGGGTACCACAGCCCGGGTCTGCATCCCTCCCCGAAGGCTGAGGACCCCCCAGAGGGCTGAGAATTCCCTCGTCCCTCGGGGAGCTGAGAATTCCTCCTCCCAGGATGGCACTGTGGGGCCGCGTAGGGAACACCTTATATTCCTAAAATACCTTTATATCCCTAAAATTACTTTAGGATGTTGCCCAAGAAGTTGAGTGGGATGGTTTGGGGGTCGAGGGTCTCTGCTGAGAGGAGCGGGTCGATTCCCCTCTCCCGCCTCCCTCCCCCCCCCCCCCAGTTCTCGCTCAATTTGCTTAATCACTTCTCCCCCCGTGGCCAATGTTGGCCCATTAATGGCTTTAAAACCCTTTTAAATGAGAAAAGCGGCAGCTCAGGGTCAGGTTTCGGGGGCGGGTCCCCCGGAGTGAGGCCCCCCCAAACTCCCCCCTCAAAGGGGCAAAGTGAACCAAAAATAAAGGAAATAAACCAAATTTCTTGGGGGTTTTCCTTAGCATCAGGTGGTTGCTTTCCTACAGGACGGGCTGTGAGGCTTAGGGGGGGTCTGAGCACCCGCAAAAGGTGGGGAGAGGCTGGGGGGTTCGGGAGGGTCCGGGGGGGCACTTACGGTGCGGGCTCCGCCGGGGGAGAGGGCTCCATTGGCGAGGTAGGGACTGCCCAGCTCGGGGAGCATCAGGAAGGGGTAGCCGGGATAGGGGGGGCCCTTAAAAAAACCCCCATCTTGCTGTCGTCTGACCACTGGGGAGAGAAGGAAGGGGGGGGTCAGGAGGCGGAGGGGTGGGGGGTGCACCCACCGAGGGGGGCAAGGCTGGGTGCACGGGGGGACCCGGGGAAGTCGCTTGGGAGGCTCCTTGATTTTCTAGGGGTTCCCACTTGGGGGGCACCTGGGTAGGTCCCTCTGGGGGTGCCCAAGTCCCTTAGGGGGATACTTGGTTCTGTTGGGGGGTCCCCACGGGGAGGGGCCCGGACAGGTCCCTCTGGGGGTGTCCCTACTGCTGGAGAGCGCGGTCCCCGCAGGAGGGGGATCTCGGCTGCGTGGGGGAGTCCCGGGGGGTGGCGGGTCCGGGTGGTGGTCACTCCCCGAAAGGACCCAGCCCTGGGGGCTGTCCCGAGCCCGGGTGCTCCGTGGAGCGGTGGGGGGCACCGATCCATCCGTGGGGAAGCGACCGGGGCCGGTTACTGGGGCGGGGGGGCGGGACCTGGGGCCGGTGAGGTGGGAGAGGGGACACGACGGGAGGGCAAACACGGGGGAGGGGACACGGGAGCTGAAATTGGGGGACACGGCGGATGGACACACGGGGGGGGCGAGGACACGAGGGTGAGGACATGGAAAAGGGAATTCGGGGGACGGGGGGGGTTGAGGACACTGGGGAGAAGAACACGGCGAGCGGGAGTAGGACACGGGGGGGACACACATGGGGGATGAGGACACGACTGTGGGGGGACACCGTGGGGGGAACTGGGGCACACGGGGAGACACACGAGGGGAGACGGGGGGGGGGGGGGCACACAAGGGGTCCCGCCCGCAGCCGGGGGCGGAAACAAAGAAGTTGGGAAGTGTCGGCCGGTCCCGGGGGATGTGGCGGGGAGCAGGGGGGCGCCGGGAGGGGGGGTCCGGTACCTTCTGCCAGAGAGTCCCGCGGCTTCTGGAAACTTTCCCGGGGCGGCGGGGGCCGCTCCGCCTGCGGGGAGAGGCGGTGAGCGGAGCGGGGCCGGGCGGGGGGCGCCTCCCCCAGGCTCCCCGCCGCCCCTCGCCTCACCTCGGGGCCGGGGCCGACCACGGGGCCGGGGCCCCCCCGGTTCTCGGTCTCGCTGACCAGCGAGGACTTGAGCTCGTCCAAGTCCCCGTGGGCCGAGCCGCGCCCCGCGCCCTTGTCCTGCTCCTCGCCCTCGTCCTGGAAGGCGATGAGCTCGTCGGGGGCCCCCAAGTCGTCTCCCCCCGTCGGTTCCAGCTGCGGCATCGTGGGGTCCCGCCCCGGCCCCGCCGGGCCCCGCCGCCGCCGCCGCCACCGCCCGGAGGGTCGGGAATGCGCGGGGCGGCGGGGCGGGGAGGAGCCGGGATGCAAACCGACACCGGGGGCCGGGCAGGGGCTCGCGCCGCCCCGCCGGGCCCGCACCGCTCCGCACGGGTCCCGCCGCCGACTCCGCATCGGCTCCGTACCCGCTCCGCCACCGGCCACGCACCGGCCCCGCTGCCCACGGGACGCCCACCGGTCGGTCCCGCCGCGTCCGAAGCTCCCCGCACGTTCGGGGTTCCCCCATCCTGTCCGGGGTCTCCCCATCCCATCCGTGCCGCCCTCATCCGATCCAGGGTTCCTCCACCTTGTCCAGGGTGCCCCCGCTGGGGTCCCCCCGTCCCATGCAGGGTGTCACCTGCCATCCGAGTGTTCCCATCCCACCCGTGGTGCCCCCATCTCATGCAGGGTGACACCTCTGACACATCCGAGTGTTCTCAGTCTTCTCATGGTCCCCCCCATTCCATTCGTGTTCCTCTCACCCTGCCCATGGTCTCCCCATCATGCCCAGGGTCCCCCCGTTCGTCCCAGGGTGTCCCCTCCCAGCTGGGTGCTCCCATCCCTGCTACCCGTCCTATTAATTTGCCTCCACCCTCCCTTAGTGCCCTCATCCCACCCAGGGTGTCCCCTCATTACACTGTTCCTGTCCTGCCGAGGTGCGCGTATCCCATTTGTGTACCTCCATGTATCAGGACACTCCACACCTCACCTAGGGAGACTCTTGCCCCACCACGGTGTCCCCATCCCACCCATTTGTTTCACCACACCAGAGTGATCCCAGTCCACCCAGTGCCCCTGTCCCCTACCCCAGGGAAGGCTCAGAGGGAGATGCCCATCGCTCTCCACACTGGGAGCAGGGTTCTGCCATGGTGGGACCAGCCAGCCTGCAGGACAGACTCATCTGAAAAAACCTTTTCCCCCCTTTTTCTACAGGGTGGGCTCATTCCCCCATGACAGGCATTTTGCAGGGCTGGTGGGGTGGCACCAAATGGGGCTTAACCCAGCATCTCCAAAGCATTGTCTTTGTCCCATCCCATCAGCCACAGCCTGACCGTGAACCCCAATCTCCAGCCATCTCCAGTCCCCAAACCCCTGGGGCCACCAGACTCCACCACCCCCGGCAGCCCCTCGCTCTGTGCCACAAAGGTTCTTCAGTTGCTTTGCCTGAAATACTTCATGAAAAGGCTTTTGTACCATCGAAATCGCTGGTGACCCCAGTCCCCCCTGCCCAAGATTCCCGAGGAAAAGCAGGAGGTGGCTGTGGGGGGTCGTGCCGGCTGGCCCTTCTCTGCTCCCAGCCCTCCAGATGTTTTATTACTCTGTGTTTAATTAACATTTCCAGCCACGTGCTGAATGGGGAGCTCACATCTGCCCCTTCTTCCCAGATAGCTCCTTGTTTAGGGGTACACGGAGTGGAGGTATGGATATGTCCAGGGGGCTGTGTGAGTCCCAGGATGCTAAAAAGTATAAATAATCACCTTATGTATTATTTTTGCCCGTATTTCCCATAAATAACATGGGATGAATCCTCGAGGCGTGAGGAGGTGGCTGGTTCCCAGCACGGGGCATGTGTAGGGTGAACGTCCCATGCCACCCAGCGCTCCCTCAGGTACCCCAGGACCCAACACCCACCCCCGGGCCTTTGGCCACTCTGGGACCCTTGAACACCCCAGGACCTTTGTGCACCCCAGGACTCTCACCTACCACAGGACCCTTGGACACCCTGGCACCCTCAGGTACCCCAGGATTACAGCGATCCCAGGACTTTCAGGTCCCTCAGGACCCTTGGACACCCCAGGACCTTCCATCACCCCATTCACCATCTCCCACCCCATCCCACTCCCCCAGACACATTTATCCCAGGGACTGGGGGCACGAGGGTATTCCCACCACCCTCCACCCCCCTCAACCGAAGCCTGAAGCCCCAAGGAGACAAATCCCGACAGAGCGCTGGAACCATCGCTATCTCTGGGGGCAAACCGGGGGCCCTGGGGGGCTCGTTAGACCCCACCTCACCCTCCCGGGGCAGGTAGAGCTCGGGCCCCCGTTATTTTCCCCGTGCATGACGGTGGCGGCTCATGGGTGAGTTGCTCCCCCCGTGGCCCCCGAGCCCGCAGGGATGGGGGTGAGACGCCGCAGGAGTTTTGAGGGACTCCCCCCATCTCCGCGTCCCTCCTGCTCTCCCAGCTTTAAGGTCATCCCGAGTGTGGAGGAAGGCTCGGGGGAGAGAAAGGGGACCCGATGGAGGGCCACCCCGAAGTCCCCCGAGCAGCCCTTCCCCGCGCGGTGGCAGCGCGGTTCCAGCCAGATGTTGGCAGCGGGGGAGGGCTGTGGGGACAATGAGCTGCTAATGTCCCATTAGCACCTTCTGGGGACACCGCCGGGCGAGGGCCCAGCCCCTGTCCCTCCCCCTCCACCTCAGGTCACCTCCTGCCCCCCAAGAACACCTCTTCGGGAGGGTCATCGCCACGGGGGGGGGGGGAGGGGGGTGGAGTGGAAGGCAGAATTTTGATGATTTGGGGTAAAATTGAGACGCATTTACACCCCAAAAAGTTCCAGGCTCCGAACTGCTTCGGTACCCGCAAACACGCCTGATGTGCGTCCCGCCCCCTCAGGCTGGGAAATGAGGGAAGTCCCCGGAAATGCCGAATTTCTCCACCCGCGGGCTGTCTTTAGGGGGTACGGGCAGGGGATTTTCTCCGCCCGGGGAGGGCTGTATGGGATGTGGGGACTGTCGGGGCTGCACCAGGGCAGAGAACCCCAAGAACCACCAGGGACCGGGTCTCCCAGAACAGCCCGGGATGGGGGTCCCTGAGAACTGCCCTTGGAGTGGGTGACCCTGAGAACCCGAAAATTGATCTGGGACAGGAGATCCCGGAACTGCCCGGGAACGGCGTCCTCGAGAGTCATCCTGGGGTGGGGGTCCCCGAGAGCTGCTCTGGGACGGGGGATCCCCAGGAACACCGGGGATGGGGGGTCCGTGAGGGACACGGAGCGCGGGGGGGCGCGGCCTGGCGGGCCGGGGGCGTGGGCTGACCGCTCGGAGGGGTGGTCTCCCCATGGCGGGGGGTGTCCCTATGGGGCTCTGTCATTCGGGGCGGGCTCTGTCACCGGAGGGGGTGTTCTCGCTGCCGGGGGTGGTCTCCCCATCGGGGGCGGGGTCTGCAGGACCAGAGGGGCGGGGCGGGCGCTCGGGGGCGGGGCCTGGCGGGGCGGGGTCGCCCGTGAGGCGGGGGCGGGGGGCGGGGGGCGGTACCGGGGCGGGAACACCGGCGGGGGCGGTGCCGGGGCGGTACCGGGGGCGGTGCCGGGGGCGGTGCCGGTAGCACCGGAGGGGCGGTGCCGGGGGCTGTGCCGGTAGCATCGGCGGGGCGGTACCGGGGGCGGTGCCGGGGGCGGTGCCGGTAGCACCGGCGGGGCGGTACCGGGGGCGGTGCCGGTAGCATCGGCGGGGCGGTACCGGGGCGGTACCGGGGGCGGTGCCGGTAGCATCGGCGGGGCGGTACCGGGGCGGTGCCGGGGGCGGTGCCGGTAGCACCGGCGGGGCGGTGCCGGGGGCGGTGCCGGTAGCACCGGCGGGGCGGTACCGGGGCGGTGCCGGGGGCGGTGCCGGTAGCACCGGCGGGGCGGTACCGGGGCGGTGCCGGGGGCGGTGCCGGTAGCACCGGCGGGGCGGTGCCGGGGGCGGTGCCGGTAGCATCGGCGGGGCGGTACCGGGGCGGTGCCGGGGGCGGTGCCGGTAGCACCGGAGGGGCGGTGCCGGGGGCGGTGCCGGTAGCACCGGCGGGGCGGTGCCGGGGGCGGTGCCGGTAGCACCGGCGGGGCGGTACCGGGGCGGTGCCGGGGGCGGTGCCGGTAGCACCGGCGGGGCGGTGCCGGCGGGCGGAGCGGGCGCGGCCATGGCGCTGAACCTGGCCAAGAACGGGCGGGCGCTGCAGGAGGCCTACGGGAGCGTGGTGGCCGCGGGGAGCCCCACGGACTGGTGAGGGAGGGGCGGCGGGGCCGGGGGTCGGTGAGCGGGGATGGGGGCCGGGGGGATGGGGATGGGGGATGGGGGATGGGGGATGGGGAGCTGGGGGAGGGGGCGGCTGTAGAGTGTTTGCAGGGATGTGGGTGTTTAGGAGGGATGAGGTGGTTTGGGGGGGAGGGGGGTGTAGGGGGAATCCGAGGGGGTGGGGAGCGGATGGAGGGGTGGAAGTGAAACAAGGATGGGGGGGGGGGGGGGCGTGGAGGGCCTGGGAAAAAATTTGCGGCTGGGCCAGTGGCTTGGGGAGAACATGGGGTGACAGGGATCAGAGTGTGGGGGTGTTTGAGGGGGATGTGGGGTGCCCAGAGGGAGTCAGGGGTGTGGGGGGGGTGAGGGTGTATAGGGGCGGTTGGGGGGTGAGGGGTGAGAGACTCAGGGGGCTGTGGGGGTGTCCGGGGGGAACAGGAAGACCCCGGGCTGTGGGGTGGGGGTCCCTCTGGGGCTCTGCGCTTCAGGAGGTGTCAGAGGTGTGTGATGAGCACTGTGCTGGCTAAAAATCCCATTTCTGCCTTAATTTTAGGGCTCTGTTCACCTATGAAGGCAACAGCAATGACCTGCGAGTGGCCGGCTCCGGAGGTGACTGTGTTGGGGACCACCCCCTGTTTCTGCGGTTCCAGGGCTTTCCAGGGGTCTGGGGGGCTTCCAGGGCCCATCTCACTGTACCTGCCTGAGATGTCGGGGGGCTTTTAACCCCTGAGGGTATTTTGGGAGGTGCCCTTGGTGGTGGGAGAAGGGTGGGAACTGTGTTGGGGGGTCTGGTGTGATTTCGAAGTGAGGAATATGGAGCAGAGCCTCACTGGCAGCTCTGCTTCTCCCTTCCTTTCATTTTCCTCCTTTCCAAAGGATCTGAAGTCTGTATCCTGGCTGCCTTCTGCATCCCTGAAGTATTTTAGATCCCTGATTTAGGCAGGGCCACGTGGTACTCCAAAGCCACTCACTAAGCCAGGGCTCCCTACTCAATGCTTCTAAAGCCCCTCATGTCGAATTTCCTTCTTCCTGCAATTCTTTTTCTTTTATTTTTTATTTGGCTGCTGATTCCCACCCAAACACTACTGGCTGGGAAGCCGAAGCCTTCGGGAAGCAGCACGTCCAGGCAGGTTTCCCCGTGCTCGGAATTTGCATCCTCTCCCCAGCTTCTTCCTTAACTTCCAAGTGTTTTTCCTAGCCTGTGGAGCTCTATGGAAGTTTCTGGGATGCTCCATAGGATCTGGTGGAGCCCATGGAGCCAGGGGTTTGGTGCTGGGGAATTTTGTTGAGGAAAACTCTTGTTGAGTCACAAATGAGAGTTCTCGGGAGCTGCAGAGGGTGTGCCCCAAGCTCCTTGCAGATCCCTGCTCTCCCCAGCATTCCCCTCATGTCCTTCCATGCCAGCCCTCACCGATCAGCTTCAGACTTCCAACCTTCAACTTCCCTGCTGGGTTTGGAGCCAAATTTAGAGCCAAATCATAAATATTTAATAGGGAGAAGGAAATGATCCGGGTTATGCTGCAGAGCAGAGTGAGCTGTGTTGGGCTGGGTTGCTCCTGCCAGGGGTGATAAGGACCAGTGGCTCTTTTCCCACTTTTCAGGGCTCAGACAATCCAGCACAGGAGGAATTGTGGTCTGGGGGAATATTTTTGAGATGAGAGTGTGCATTTTTGGTGTTTTTCATCCTTTCATTTTCCTTTATTGGTGTAGTGGGAGCAATGCTGTTCCCTTTCCACTGCCCCTGCCTGAGCCCTGTGTGGGATTTTTCCTCTGGGATTTACTCCCAAGTCCTCAAACCGGCACTGAGACCACTCTAGGTGGGTGTAACAGGGAGGGAGGCGTTGAGGCAGGAGTTTGCCCATGAGAACTGCCCTTGGAGTCCATGGTGGACAAGCAGGACCTTACCTCATGTTACTCTTTTGGTTCCTTCTCTACGTCCCATCTGACAAAGCAGGAACAAGGCTCAGCCAGTTCCTCCACTTCTCAGCACCCTTCCCACCGTCACTGAGGTGTTTTGTGCAGGAACCTGTGGGCAAAACTGACAGCTGCCTGCTCTCATTAAAGCTTCGAATTGATTAGGGAGTCTGAGCAGCTCCTTCTGTGTCCTGCCAGCACTCGGTTGCAGATCCAGGATCTTTCCTTATGGGGTTTGTGAGGGTCTGAGGAAGAGGAACTGGGTGATGAAGGCTGCTGGGAATGGGAATGGGTGAGAAGAGGCTGGGGCTTGGCTCCCAAATAATCACGTGGATGACAAATGATCAGGTTATGTGTTTACAGAGTAAACACAGGGGTCTGAGACACTCGTGAGGTACAATGACCCCAAATCTAACGGGGATAATCTCCAGGGAATACGGAGCTGGGAGGCTCCATGGGTTTGGCTGTTCCCAGCACACGTACGGAATGGGCTGGACTCACCCCGTCTCCTTCCTCCCGGGACAGATGGGGGCCTGGAGGAGATGGTGGAGGAGCTCAACAGTGGGAAGGTGATGTACGGCTTCTGCCGCGTGAAGGATCCCAACTCTGGGCTGCCCAAATATGTCCTCGTCAACTGGGTGAGTGGGGACAGACCTTGGCTTAACTGGGAGGGAGCTGGAGCCCCTCGGCTGTGGAGCCAGGCTAGGAGAGCTGGGGTGGCCAGCCTGGAGAAGAGAGGGCTCTTGCAGTGCCTTTAGGGGCTCCGGGAGAGCTGGAGAGGGGCTTGGGCTCAGAGCCAGGTGCTGCTGCTGCCATGGATCCCCCCCAGATGGGCTCAGGTGAGCTGGTGCCGATGGTGTCTCGTTGCAGACGGGTGAAGGGGTCAATGACGTGCGGAAAGGAGCCTGCGCCAACCACGTCAGCACCGTGGCCAACTTCCTGAAGGTCTGATCCTCCTCATGTCCTCCCTTTGGGTTGGAGGGACTTAGAGACCACTCAGTTCTACTGCCCTGCCATGGTCAGGGACAACTTCCAGTAGACCAGCTTGCCCAAAAAATCCCTCTGGATATCTTCTCCTTCTCACCAGAACCCTCTTCCTTCCCTTGGGAGCTCTGGGAGCACAGACAGGACCCACCAGGGCAGAGTGGTGGGTTTGGGGGCTCCCAGAGTGACCCCCTCACCCGTACCCTGGTTCCTCCTGCTCAGGGGGCTCACGTCACCATCAATGCCCGGGCAGAGGAGGACGTGGAGCCTGAACTCATCATGGAGAAGGTGGCCAAGGCCTCCGGGGCCAACTACAGCTTCCACAAGGAGAGCAGCAAGTTCCAGGACTCGGGGCCCCAGGCTCCCGTGGTGAGTTGAGTCAGTAAGGGCTTTCGGGTCCCTCTGGGTGGGGGGAGGGTCTGGGACCACTATCATCCCTGGCCATTGACGTGTCTGTGGAATGTTCATTCTGGAGAAGGGAAGGCTCCAGGGAGAACTTAGAGCCCCTTCCAGTGCCTAAAAGGGCTCCAAGAGAGCTGGAGAGGGACTTTGGACCAGGGCACAGAGTGACAGGACAAGGGGGAATGGCTTCCCACTGCCAGAGAGCAGGTTTGAAGCATGGAATTATGGTTTGGGTTGGAGGGACCTTAAAGCCCATCCAGTCCCACCCCTGCCATGGGCAGGGACACCTTCCACTGTCCCAGGCTGCTCCAAGCCCCATCCAACCTGGCCTTGGATGCTTCCAGGGATGGGGCAGCAACCTGTGCCAGGGCAAGCAATTCCCCATTTTTGGCAACGTGCATATCACTGGCCTCACCCAGCCCTTCTTTAAATTTTGGGACAAAGCATCAGGTTACAGGAACTTCTAAGAGAAGTCCCAGACTGTGCTGATTTGGGCTGATTTTTGACAGAAAATGCAAAAAAGGTGATTTCTCTGTGTCTTCCTCAGGGCTCTGTGTACCAGAAGACAAACGCGATGTCTGAAATCAAGCGGGTCAATAAGGATAATTTCTGGGCCAAAGCAGAGGTGAGTGAACGCATCCCTCAGAGCACAAAGTGTTTGGATTTAGCTGGAGATTATTCTCCATATGCTTATTCCCTGTCTGGGAATTGGGGAATCCTGCTTGGAATCGGGGACCCAGAGCTCAGGGAAGCGCAGAGCTGCTACCTTGGGGTGCTCAGAGAGGAGGGGCTGAGTCTTGAAGGGGAAGGTGCTCCTTTATCTCATCTGAATTTGGCTCAGGGAGAGAGGGCTGGGATGCACCCCAGCTCCCAGTGGATGGCTGGGATGCACCCTGGCTCTCCTGGCAGACAGCTGGGCTGCATCCCAGCTCCCAGCAAACCCCATTTGGGTGAGGAAACTGGTTCTCGACCTCTCCGAGGGCTGCTCCCTGTTTCCTTCCCCTTCACATTGGGTTTTATGGGGTTAAGCAATAACGTGTGAACCTTCTGGCTGGATAAGCACCCTGGGATCCACCACGAGCCCCAGGATCCACTGTGTGCCCTGGGATGTGCTGTGTCCCCTGGGACCTGCTGTGTGCCCTGGGATGCAGAGGCCCAGGGGGATCCGAGCACTGGCAGCGCGGCCCCCACACCCCTGAGCCCAGGAAGCCCAAGGCTCTGTGCCCGTCTCCCCTCAGAAGGATGAGGAGAACCGTCGGCTGGAGGAGAAGAGGAGGGCGGAGGAGGAGCGGCAGCGGCTGGAGCGGGAGCGGCGGGAGCGGGAGCTGCAGGAGGCAGCGGGGCGGGAGCAGATGTTTAAAGCCAGATCCAGTGAAATCGAAGCCCAGAAGTGAGTGGGGTTTTGGGAATGATTCCTGGAGCCTGTCCTGCTCTCTGGGATCTCTGTGGTGCCAGGTGTCCCTGTCACTACCTCTCTGAGCTGCCTCCACTCCAGCAAATTCATTCCTTAGGAAATGGTGGATCATGTCCATGTATTCCCCACTGCTGGAATTCCTGCAATCCCAGGAAACCTCCTGTAAGAGAACAGATAAGAGGGAATCCTACTCCAGGTGTGGAGGAAACATCTCCCTGGCTAACCCCCAAGGAGCTTGGCTGCTTGTTCAGCATCGTCCCTGAGTTCCCCTGGCCATGGATCCTGCTCCAGGACTACTCCCCTTTTGCTTCCCAAACTCTTTCCTGGCACCCATGGCCCCTATTTTTGGGGTGTCAGAGGTCCAGGGAGCTCCAAGCCCCATGGGGATGACTCCAGGGAAATCTGCCCATCTCCCGTATCAAGATGCTCATGTCCATATCCCCAAGGAAGAGATTTCCCTGGAATGATCCCACTATTTGGAGCAGCACCTGCCCCTCTCACCATGCTCCTCTCTTCAAGGGTGACCTGTAGCACCTTGTCTGGCCCTGAAGTGAGGGGGAGCACTACCAAAGGGAGGGATGGCCTTCATGTGCTATTCCCAGGGACCTGCAGTGGGGTGAGGTTTCAAATCCTCAGTTTTAACCCCAGTTTGTCCCCACAGGAGACTCCAGCAGCAACAGGAGGCTGAGAACAGGGACAGGGAGCAGCAGCAATGGGTGAGCTCTGGTGTTGGCCCCAGGCGAGGTTTATCCATGGTGGAGGGGACAGGGACCTGGGACAGGGCAAGGGGAAATGGCCCCAAGTTGCACAGGGGAGGTTTAAGTTGGATATTGGTAAAATTCTTTCATGAAGAGGGTTGTCCAGCTCTGGCACAGGCTGCCCAGGGCAGTGCTGGAATCCCCATTCCTGGGGGGATTTAACAGGATGTGGCACTTGGGGACACAGGTCAGTGGTGGCCTTGGCCGTGCTGGGGAACAGTTGGACTTGACGCTCTCAGTGGGTTTTTCCAACCTAAATCATTCCACGATTCCATGACACCAAGTCCCTGTCCTCAGCCCAGAATTCCTGTGTCTCCCTCCCAGATCCAGCGTTCCCTCCTCATTCACCCTCCATCGCCGTTCCTTGGGTCCGGAGGGGGCTGAAGGGGGCAGAAGGGACCCGAGGGGGCAGGATGGTTCTGGAAGGAATTGGATGGGGCAGGAGGGGGCTGAAGGGGGCAGGAAGGCTGGCCGGGGCTGGCAGGGGTGGCTCAGCACCCGATGCTCTCTGTGCTGCAGAAGGAGCAGGCCGAGGAGTTCGAGGCACGACAGCGGAAGGGCTTCAAGAGAAGCGAGTCAGTGGAGAAAGCCCAGGTGGGGAACTGGGACCCTGAGTCCCTGGGGAGAGGGGGGCTCTGCCCCTGCTGTGCTGCTCGGGGCCTGACCGGGCCGTGTGCCCTCCCTGGGCAGGAGGCTGCCACGCTGATCGCGCAGAGAGCCGTCAACCCCCGCGACATCTTCAAGCAAAGGGAGAAAGCAGGGCCAGGGGACACGGGGATGCCAGCACAGCCAGGTACGGCCTGGGGACACGGGGAGGGTGCTGGGGGCTGGTTCCAGTCCCCCCCTGGGTCTCTCTGCACGTGGAGGGGTCCCAGTGGGGCAGCGATATCGTGAGGCCACAGTTTGAGCTGACAACAGGCAGCTCTCATCACACTGATGTTCTCTGCTGTGCTGTGTCCCACACCTGGCTCCTGCCATTTTCCAGGGTGCGGCTCCCGCCAAGTTTTAATCACAAAGATGGAAGATTTCCATACTCTGATTCACCTTCTGAGCCTTAAAGTTGTTTTGGTTTTTTTTAGTTGAAGTTCAAGATATTAACACCAGGAAAACACCACTATTGCAATCTCTCCTGACTGCATGAAATTTCACCCAAATTTTTGCACTGCCCCAGCCAAGCAGAATCTTGTGCTGTTAGAAGAACCTGATCCGATCTCTCGGATAAAAATCAGGAAGTTTGCAGACCAGAGCTGAGAGTAGCTGAGGAAATAGCTGTGACGAGTGCATGACGCCCCTGGGTGACTGCCTCTGCCACTGCTGCCGCCTCCACCTCCTCTTCCTCTTCCTCTTCGTCCTCCTCAGCCCAGCCCCCTCCAAAGCACCTTAAATTGATTCAGAATAATCACTTTCACTTGGTGATAGGAGCATTAATTCCTACTTCCTTGGGCAGGCAAGCCATGGTAGGAGAGGAGGGAATGCCATGTGCTGGGAAAATGTCTTTTTTGGTGGTTAGACATCATGGGGAGAGACTGACTTTGAGGTATTTCATTAGGATTTGATGGTTTTCATGGAGGAAAGGGAGATAAATGCCCTGGGATTGATTAGACCCAGAAGTAAGGGTAGGAGGGAGTCTTGGTGCTGGTAGGGTTTGTCTGGGAATTCTCTTCAGCTTTTGTTTGGTTTGGAGGTGGAGATGAGGAGATACCAGCTCAGTTACCTCCTGTCACAGGAAATGCACTGGCAGAAACCAGTTTGCACCATCCCTTCCCAGTTTGATGTCTGTGGACTGTGTCTGAGTTCAGGGTGCTCCAAGAGTCACCATGGAGAGCCGGAGGCAGGGTCTTCCAGCTCTTCCTCCTCTGCAAAAATCCTTTTTTTTTTTTAGTTTTCCCTTGGCTGCTGCTGTAACCAGTTGCCAAACTTGTTTTCCACAACCAGGATTAGGGCTGGAAATTCCTGCTTGGGAGGGTGACCTAGCAGTACCTGTGGGTGCGCAGTCAGGCTGGGAGCCCCCCTGCCTGACCGGCTCCTGCAGCCCCTTGAACTCCTTTTCCAGGGAAGCTCCGCAGCCCATTCCTGCAGAAGGAGGTGAACTCGGTGCCCAGCCCTGCCTCCCCCAGCCGGGATGTTTGGGGGTCCCCGCCGGCCTCCCCAGTACCTGCAGCAGGTATGTGCTTGGCTCCCTCCACTCCCCGAAGCTTTCTCCTCATCTTTCCAACTAGATCTCACAAAATTGGGCATTTTGAGGCCGGCCTTGGAGATTCCATTTGGTTTTCCCATTCCGTGGGCTAGGGACGCTGGGCTTTGTCTCCAGCCAGGGCTGAGTGTGATGCTGGGGATGAGGATGGTTCCTGCTTGTCTCCACCTGAAGGCTCAGTGCATGGGGGATGAGGATATCTCCTGCTGGAATTCAGGCTGGAATTCAGGCTGGAATTCAGCTCCATGCACCCCCAGCCTTCCTCCAGACCTGCCACAGGGGCTTTGACAGTCACACTTGGACTTTTCCACCATTTCCAAAATGCCCCAAGACCCAGCTGAGGTGGCTCCACTCCTGTGCAGGGGTTTCCCTGCTCCAGAGTTAGACATGCAGGGACATGGTGGGAGCCAGGGATGAGGTGGGGTTTAGGGACAACAAAGTAGGGACCAGGGATGAACGGGGGGCCAGAGATGAGGTGAGGGCCAGGGACAAACTGTGGACCAGGGATGTACTGGGGGTCCAGCTCTGATGTCCCCAGGCTGCTGTCACCACTAGATGCTGCTCTTGGCCAGGACCTCTGCTCCAGCCCTTTCCCTCCACAGGAATTTTTTCATCTTGAGCGAGTTTATCCCTTCCCTATCTTTATCCCTTCCCTATCAGAGATAGGTCTCTCCTTTGTCCTTTTTGTTGCTCCCTAAACCCCTGCCTCCTCCATCCCATGGTCTGTGTGTGCTCCATCCCCCAGCTGGACAGGAGACCGGGGGACACCCAGCTCATCGCAGGGATGTGGTGTCACTCCAGCCTGGGCAGGAGCCCACGAGGGGACAGGGCATGGTTTTGGTGACAGATCCCTTGTTTCTCCTCAGGACGAGACTCTGGATACAATTCTGGTGTCCCAGGGTCCCACATGGAAGAGAATCTGTATGAGGAGCCTCCGGAGCCCTCGGCCATCTATGAGGAGCCGCCCCAGGTGAGTTTGGACGGAGGGGACCCTGTCGGGGCCAGATCTGTGTGGGAGAGAGTGGCTTGTCCCATCCTTAGGATGGAACACTTTTCTGGGCTAAAATTGTAGGAAACGGAGAAACCCCAGAGCTCAGGTGTATTCAGGATGCACCCATGTGGCAAAGGGGTGCGGCTGTGTTCCTTCCCAGTGCTCCCAGTGGGAGACACTGGTACTGAGTCCCTGGCACCCATCCTGCACCCCAGGGCTGCTCTGGCTGTTGTCAGTGCCACATCCCAGAACCAGTGAGGGGAGAGGATCCAAAGCCTTTTCTCCTCCTCCTGCTTCTCTGCCCATCTGAACCCAGTGGAGTTGGCAATCCCAGCTATTCCCTGTGCATTCCAGGATTCTCCAGGGGCTAATCGCGGGGTTGTGCTGTGCTGCCGTGTTGCCCTTGGAGATGTGGGGCCCCTTTGGTTTCTTCTCTGCTCACCAAACCATCAGCATTCCAAACATTTTCTCATTCTGCAATTTGTCTGGAAGCGTCCAGCAGGTTCCAAAGGATTCCAGGGGAGATGGGCTCAATGATCCCCTCAGCCTTTCCTGAGGGAAACAAACCACAGCCAGCTCAGGTTCTGGCAGAAACGTTTCAGAAGCTGGAGCTTATCTGTTGGAGGATGAGCTCTGTCTGCAGCAGGGATCCCAAGGGATCAGAGGGGTTGTCTGCCACTGGTCTCCGGTGTTTCTGTTGGGATGAGATCCCAAGGGACAGGGATGGGTGTTGAGCTAGATGGAGATGTGGCCACCTCGGCTCTTTGGCTAAGAGCTAGTTTGCTTCTGTGTCTCCTGGATGCTGTGGCAGACCCACGGCACAACTTCCCTGGAGCCCATGTTTTATTCCAGAGGGCACTTGGGACTTCCAGCACGCAGGTCTCCAAGCCTCAGGGGGCTGATGGACATTTCTGGCATTGGACATAGTTGTTTTCCCTCCCACTGTTGTCCTAGTAATTCTTGTTCTCCTCTCCTTCCCGAAGGAACAAGTTGACGATGCCAAATATGACTACAGGGTGGAGTACCAGGAGCCCCCGGACCTGGCGGGGAAGGGGCTCTGTGCCCGGGCACTCTATGACTACCAGGCTGGTGAGACCCACAGAGCCATTCCCCTTGTCCTGTCCCTCCAAAGTCCCTCTCCAGCTCTCTTGGAGCCCCTTTAGGCACTGGAAAGCGCTCCAAGGTCTCCCTGGAGCTTCTCTTCTCCAGGCTGGACATTCCCAGCTCTCCCAGCTTGTCTCCAGAGCAGAGGGGCTCCAACCCCTGGAGCACCTCCATGGCCTTCTCTGGATTTGTTCAGCAGCTCCACATCCCTCTAGCCTTGGGAACCCCAGAGCTGGGGTAGTTCAGCTGGTCTGACCCCCTCCCCTCTCTCTGTCCCATTCCAGCTGATGACACCGAGATCTCCTTTGATCCTGAGAACATCATCACCAACATCGAGATGATCGATGAGGGCTGGTGGCGCGGCTACGGCCCCGATGGCCACTTTGGCATGTTCCCCGCCAACTACGTGGAACTGATAGAGTAGGGGGACTGGTGGGGGGGCTGATGGGGGGCTCCAGACCCCTGGGACTGCTCCAGACCCCCCAGACCACTCAGCTCCTGCCTGATTCTTCCAAACGACACGTGGCTTTTTCTTCTTCTCTGTTTCTTTCTCTCTCTCAGTGAAGTGCCATTCCCCAGTCCCTTGGCAGTGGGGCCCCCCCAGGCACTGCCCCCCATCCCCCATAACTGCCCTTGGGTGGGTGAAGGAAGGGTCCCATCCCACCCTGAGCCCACAGCACTGGTCTCCCCCTCTTCCCTCGGCTTTGGAGTGGGAAGGAGGGCATGACAAATCCCTCAGAGGAATTTTCAGGGAACAAATTACCTCCCCCCTGTGCTCCCTCCCTCCCACCCCGTGACCTTGGACCTGCCACAGCCACACTGGAGAAGCCACTTTCCCAATTTTATTTCATTGGAAAAGCTCATCAGAATAATTTTGGAATCCTACGGGGTCTGACATGACCAAGAGAGGTGAATCCTGGCTCTGTTCCCCACCACCCCGAGCACACTGAGCTTGCCATGTGTGATCCTGTGTTTTCCTCCTTGCTCTCCCCATTGTTCCCTTGCCCCAAATGTGCTCTGGGGATTTAAACTGGGAGTGAATAACCTTCCCTGCAGTGCAGATCCAGCCCGGCCAAGCGCGTGGGACCCCCCTCCCCACCCCCAAACTCACTGTGAACAAGGAAAAGCCCAGCCCAGCCCCTCCCCCACACGGAGCTTCCTGCCTTGGTGTCCCTTTAGGAACAGGAGAGAACAGAGTTGGGGTGCTGGGGGGTCTCAGCTTGCCCACCCCTCCTGCAGGTGTGGGGGACATGGTGTCCTCTCCGAGTCCCTGCCCCGAGCTCCTTTTTCTCCTTGCTCCCCCTGGGCCCTCCCCAGCTACAATAAAAGGGCTTTTCTTTGGTGATGGATGTGGCAGGGTCCAGGTGGGAATGGGAGAGGAATGCCAGGGGTTTGGTGTCCGTAATGCCAGACATGTTATCACACCAGGCTGTCGTGAGCAGGGGCCAAGAGAGGGGTAACTGGGCACATAATTAGTCTCAACACTAATTATCTGGGTCTAATGAGGGAGGAAGCAGCCTGCGGTGGTTGGGGTCCTGGGGTCTGGGTGGCCCCAGGGTGGAGAGGGGCTTTGGGAGTGTGGTTGGTGGCACTGGTGGTTTGACAGCACTGGGGATATTGGGGGTGCAGGGACAGCAGGGGGTGGGACAGCGAGGGTGTGGACATGGAGGTACAGTGGAGATTTGGAGACATGAGGGATCTGGGGACATGGGAGACCCATGCTGGCAGCCAGCTGGGTGCCACGGGCCATGTCCCACCTTTCCCAAACACACAGGGCCAGGTGCTCACACAAGGACCTGGGGACGTGGGCATCACCCATGGGGCAGAGAACTGGTGCCCTGGTGACAGGTGGCCCTGCAGTGTGCCATGTGGCACCATGTCTCCAGGATGCTGGAGACACTTCATCCGCTGCACTGCCCTTGCCCTGTCCTGTCTGAGTCCCCGCATGTCTCCCCATCCCCGGGGCTGGTACCACACCCATCAGGACATGGCACTGTCCCTTTATTCACCAGGACCTGGGCACAGGGGCAGACGTGTGGGCACAGGCAGCATGGGCACGGGGTGGGCACAGTGTGGCACAGGCACAGCAAGAAGGCAGCGAGGGCATGCAGGTGGCAGAGCTGTCACTGCAGCGTGGGGGGGAGCTGTCTTGTGGGCATGACATGGGTTTGGGTGGTGTAGGAATGGGGATGGAGATAAGCATGGGGTGGGCAAAGGAACTGGGATGGTGGGATGGCACAGGGGCAGGGATGACACGGGTTTGGGTATGGTGAGGAGACTGGGATGGCATGGGGATGGGCTTGTCACAAAAAGGACATGGCATGGGCATGGCACAGGGCAGGCATGGGAATGGGGAAGGAAGTGCCATGGACGTGAGAAGGGCAAAGGGACGGACAGGGATGATGTGGGCATGGAGTGGACAAAGGGACGGGGATGACAGGGCATTGTCATGCACAGGGCAGGCATGACAGGCTTGGGCATGGGGTGGACATGGGCATGGTACAAGGATGTGAATGACTGGCATGGAGATGAAGATGGCAGGGGCTTGGGGATGGTGTGGGCATGGGAATGGCACAGGGATAGGGATGATGTGGGCTTGGGGATGGCACGGAGATGGGCCTGGCATGGGCACAGTGTGGCCAAAGGCACAGGGATATCACAGCAGTAGAGATGGCATGGGCTTGGTATGGGACATCAGGGCTGTGATGCACAAGGATGTGAATGCCAACAGCGTGGGGATGGGATGGGCACAGGGACAGGGATGGCATGGTGACAGGGACAGCTGGACAGAGCGCAGGCATTGCTGGGAGCTGGCACAAGCCTGGTCACACCCTGGGCCAGGCACTGCCCCTTGGGCACCTGCTGCTCATTTCCAGCTGGCGAAGAACTGCTTGAAGAAGGGCGTCTCGCGGCCCTGAGGCAGGATTTCCACCTGTCGGGACAGGGACAGGGAGGGGACAGGGATTGGGACGGGGTGATGCCTCTCATGCCAGCCCCTGGGCAGCCCTCACCCCCTGCACCCACCTGTGTCTGAGGCGGGTGGCCCATGCGGGCGATCACCTCCTCGGCCACCCTTAGGGCCGCCTGGCGCTCCTGCTCGTTGGCCTTGCGCCCTGCAGAGGGGGGTGTCAGACCCGCTCTGGGGACAGTCCCTGTCTCCATGTCACCCTGTGTCCCCATCCCTGGGCACCTTTCCAGACGAAGACCATCCCGCCAGCACCGTTGTCCAGCACGAAGCAGTCGTCAGGGCAGAGCAGGCTCTGGCTGAAGGGGCTGCTGGTGGCCACCTGGGTCAGGTCCATGCGCCCTGTGGCGTCCGACACCTGCCCATGGAGGGGACATCACTGTGGGGTCACCAGGGGCCTTTTCATCCCGGTGTCCTCTCCCTCCTACCCAACCGCTCGGGCCTTCTCCATCCCCACCTCCTCCAGGGCCCCCGCGGTGTCCCCTGGGGCCATTGCAGTGTCCCCTGCCCAGGCTCAGCTCTGTGTGGCTTTCCTAAGGGTCACCAGAGTGTCCCTGAGCCATGTCCAACCTTATGTGTTCCTGGGGGCCATCATAGTGTCCCCTGGCTGCGCCCAGCCTCGTGGACCTGCTGGGGCCACCATGGAGTCCCCTGGCTGTGCCTAGCCCCAGGTGTTCCCTGGGGTCACCATAGTGTCCCCCCATGTTGCCCAGCACTGTTCCCTGGCCATGCCAACCCTGGAATCACCGTGAGGCCCCTCACCATCTCCACCCCTGTGCCCACCATGGTGACACTTAGGCATGCCCAGCCCCAGTGCCATCATGGTGTCCTGCCGTGTCCTTGCCTTGTAGAGGACGGCTGCCTCTGTGTTTCTCTGGTCAGCCACCACATCCTCCTCAGGGCTGCCCTCCTGCAAGGGGGGCTTGGGGCCCAGCACCTGCCGGGGGATGAGATGGGGGAGGTCACAGAGCCAGCCCAGGGACACCCAGGTCCCCCTCTCTGCCCAGTGAGGGTATACCTGGACCATCTCAGGTGGCTCCTCGCCGTCAGCCACGATCTCCAGGCGTGCTTTGCCACCCCGCTCACTGTCCCGGATGGCAGCGGCCAGCTCCTGAGCCCTGCTGCGCTCCAGGACATTGCTCCGGGCCCCATACCAGATGAAGAGGGTCTGGGGGCAGGGAGTGGGACAGTGGTGATGCCCCATGATGGCCCTCAACCCACCTCGCCCAGGCTGGGGATGGAGCAGCCACTGGGGTTGAAGCTGGTCCAGGAAGATGCCATGATGGGAAGAGGGATGGACACCCCAAGCATCCAGCATCCCTGCGGATAGGGAAATGCCCCAGTGGCACTGGAAGGACAGACAGACACCCCAAGAGGAGGACAAGCAGCCTGTCCTATGGAGGGACAGGTGCCCCAACAAAGAGGGACATGCCACTGAGCTGAGGGACACCCCAGAGGACAGAGGAGCACACAGGACGTTGCACTTTGCCTCACACCTGGTGAGAAGGGTCTGGGGCCAGGGATGGCAACAGCGGGGACAGGGAGTGGACAGTGGGGACAGGTGCCCTCCACCCACCTGTCCCAGGTCGAGGAGGAAGCAGTCACCAGTGTTGAAGCTGGCCCAGGATGGGTCCCGCTGGCTCGCTCGGATCTTCCTCTTGCCCTTCACCTGGTACAGTTTGGGTTCGGGGCCGGGGCCGGGGCCGGGGCAGGCACGGTTAAATGCCGAGGCCACGCCACCCTCCTGCCGGTACAGGGGAGGGGCTCAGCACCAAATGGGGTGACAGCCACCCAGCACGGATACCGAGCAGCCGGGGTGCTGAGCCCTCGCTGGGGTGCCCAGCACCCAGTGGGAGTGCCGAGTGTTTGGTGGGGGTGCCCAACATCCAACAGGGGTGTTGACAAGAACTGGACCTGAACACCCAGCAGGGATGCTGAGCACCTTCTGAGGGTGCCCAGCACCCCAGGGGGGTTCATAAAGCTCAGCGAGGATGAAGCAGAGTACTGAGGGTGTGGAGAGCCCAGCAGTGACACCGGGCACCCATCTCAGGTGCTGGGAGCCTGGTCGGAATGCTGAGTACTGGGAGCACCCCGAGCATCCCTGGGGACCCCCATACCTGGTAGGTAAGGCCACGGGGGAAGTAGTCCATGAAGAGGTCGGACTCGTTGCCTTGTACCTCGCGGTGGGTGACGGGGCGCTCGCCCAGCAGCGAGCTCAGCTGGGTGGAGAGGAGGGCGCAGGCACCCCGCTCGTCCTGCGAGGAGTCCCGGCCTGCGGGAGCCAGGTGAGCACTCGACCCCGCCTGCCCCCGGGCCGTCACCCAACCCCTCCATCCCCCCGCCCCCCGCTCACCCATCCACAGGTGGAGGTGGGACTGCTCCTCCGGCCCGTTGTGCAACACCAGGTACGCGTCCCCCGAGAAGAAAACGCCCAGCGTGGCCTCGGGGACCTCCACTGGCCGCAGCTGCTCCACCCTCCAGACGTGCAGCCCCGGACGGGTGGCACCGGGGCCAAAAGGGGAACCACTGTGGGGCAGTGGGCAGGGTCAGATGGGGGCAATCAGGGAGGTTGGGGAGAATGGGGAGGAGGTACCTTTTGGGGAGTGCGGTGTACATGGCCTTGGGGCGGTGGGGACAGATGGATGGGTGGACCTGTGGGTGGATGAACGGATGCACAAACGGACGGATGGACCTGTGGACGGAGGGACACCATGAGATGGTTGCAAAGGATGGAGAGCGAGGAAGGAGGTCAAGGACACCCCAAGAGACAGATTAATACCCAGAAGGACAGATGGATGCCCCAACAGACACCCAGAAGGACAAGTGGACACCCTGACAGACAGACATGCCAACAGACATCCGGAAGGGCAACTGGATACCCAGATGGACAGAGGGACACCTCAATGCACACATGGACACCACATGAGGTAGATGGACACCCCAATGGACACACAGACATCCAGAGGATGGACAGACACCCCTACATACCCATGGAGGCCCCTATGGGTAGGGGGAGACACCCATGGACAGACAAACAACCGAATAAATGGACACCCAGGAAAACGGACAGACACCCCCAACAGCCAGAGGTGTCCTGAGGTACAGCCAGACACCTGGAAGGACAGACGGACCCTACGGGGGTGGGATGCCCCCGGGACAGAGACCCGCGAGGAGTGCATCCCATGACGGACAGACGGACAACCCGACAGCGCCCCCCCCCCCGAGGGATAGACGGACGGACCCCCGATGGACGGACGGACCCCCGAGAGATGCCCCGACAGCGCCCGGCTCCGTCCGAGGCTACGACCGAGCAGGACCGACGGACGCCCCAACACCCGGAAGGCGGCGGGAGTGACTCAGGCGCAGGAAAGGGTGGGACGAGGGTGGGGAGTGAGGGAGGGGAGGGGGGGGCGCCAGGGCTGGGCCTCCCCGGGTGGGAAATGTGGCCTCGGGTGTGGCCCCTCGCATTGCGGGGGGCACTGAGCCCTGGGGGCACTGAGCCCTGGGACCCCCACCCTCCTGGGGTCCCCTTCTTCATGGGACACCGTTCCTGCCTCCACATTTTCATGGGACCCTCCCCCCCCCCGCCACTGGGATCCCTCTTTGCACTGCTGGACCCCGCCACCATTCTGCGGACCCTCCTGAGGAATCCCCTGCTCCTGAAGCCCTCCTCAGTGCTGCTGGACCACCACACTCTCAGGGGATCCGCCACCCCATCCTCCTGGACCCGCTCTGGGATCCCCATCCCGCTGGGACCCTCATGGGACCCCTCCACCCTGATGACACCCTACCCCACCCTACTGGGACCCCCCTTTTCCGGGACCACCCACCCCTCCCAGGACCCCCACCCCACCAGTGCCACCTACGAGCCATTCCCCCTGGGGGTCCGAGGCCTCTGCCCCCTGCCAGGGGATGGGGCAGCTCTGGGGATCCAGAGGGGTGGGACCTGTACTGGGAAGCAGGGTTTATACTGGGTGTGAAGACTGTACTGGAAGCTGTGGTGGGTGGGCTGTACGGGGGTGGGACTGGAGGAAGTATACTGGGAGCTGTTACTGGTGGGGGGATTTGTACTGGGAATGGGAGGGCTGTACTGGGGGAAGACTGTAGTGGGGGGAGGGAGGGGTATGGTACTCGGGGCTGTACTGGGGGAGCCATAACAGGCTGGGGAGGCTGGAGTGGGAGTGGGAGTGGAACTGGGACGGGGGGCATTCCTGGGGCTGCATGAAGTGGAGTAGGGGCTGCAGCCGAGGCTCACTGGGCTGCACCGGGAGGCACTGGGAGGTGCAGGTGGGGCCCCCCCCAGCTCCTGGCAGGCCCCAGCATTGCTGGACAGTGAGTCATGGCTGGGGGGGCCACGCGTGTGACTGGGGGGGATCACGCATGTGACGATGGCGGGCGGCCTGAGCTGCCACGTGGCCCTGCCGCCACCGCGGCCCAGGGAGCCTGCGGGGCCCGGGTGGGTGGGGGGCACCCAGTGCACCCCCCAGCATCACCCCCTGCACCCCCCAGCACCCCAGCGGGCACCCTGGGCGTGCACACCCCAGCCTGAACCTCAACCCCGCGAGCAGGGGGGCTCGGGGGGATCACATACGTGTAATGCGTGTGCAGTGCAGAACGTGTGCACTGCATCCCCTGCGGGTGCTTCCCGCGTGTGCAGGGAGCCCAAGGCACTGCCGCACGCGTGTGGGATCTCATGTGCAGTGTGTGTTCCGTGTGGGCGTTCTGTGTGCATGTGCTGGGCATGTTCCATGTGCTGGGCATGTCCCACATTCGGTGTCCCAAGACGTGCAGCGTGTCCCTGGGCTGCTCCGGGCCATGGGGACACTGTGCCTGCAGTGTGGCGGAGGCACTGGGTGTGTGCCCGGTCCCCGTGCAGGCGCAGCGCTGGTGTGTGGGACCCTGTGGCTGCGTGTGCAGCACCCGCTGGGGTACAGGGGATGCTGGGGGTACAAGGGGTGCCGGGGGGTACAAGGGGGTACAGGGGTGCCGGGGTTCGGGGGGACAGACGTGTGCCGGTGCCGCCAGCGCCCGGGCCGGTGCCAGCCCTGCCCGTACCGGTGCCAGCCCTGGGGCTGGCGTGGTGGCACAGGGCCCGTGCCAGTGTCGTGCTGGTCCCCACACCGTGCGAGCGCTGATGCAGTGCCAGCCCCTGCAATCCCGGCCCCGCACAGCGCCAGGGTGGGCTCAGTACCAGTCCCAGGCAGTCCCGGTGCCAGCGCAGCGCAGGTCCCCGGCAGTGCCGGTGCCAGTCCCGGTGCCAGTCCCGGTGCCAGGCAGCGCCAGTCCCGCGCGGGTCAGTGCGGGTTCTCGGCAGTCCCGGCCCCGGTGCGGTGCCAATACCGGGCCGGCGACAGTGACAGTGTCGGTGCCCGTCCCGTTAAGCGCCATTCCGGTCCCGTTAAGCGCCAGTGCCATCCCGGTGCCGAGCGGATCCCGCCCCCGGCCGCAGCACCGCCCCCAGCCCGCCCGTCCGGGGCTCTCGGGGCTCTCGGGGAGCGGGGCCGGTGCGGAGCGCGATGGTCCCGGCGGGGCCGCCCCGCTCCTGCCTCCTGCTGACGGCCGCGCTGCTGCCGCTGCTGCCGGTACCGGCACCGGGGGCAGCCCCGGGCCCCCCCGCGCTCACCGACGCCGAGATCGAGGAGTTCCTGCGGGGCTTCCTTGGACCCGGGGACGGCGGGGACCGGGACGGGGACGGTATTGAGCTGGGCTTCGGCACCGACCTCGGCACCGGCACCGGCACCGGCACGGGTGAGCGATCGGCACCAGGATCCCAAGGGGAACGGGGGTGGCGTGACGGGGGGAGCCCGGCCCCCCACACTCACCCTGCTTCGGGGTGGCGGCCTCCCCGCTCCTGTCCCCTCAGGCTTCCCAGGGTCGCTGACGGAGCCTGAGAAACCCAGGAAGGGGAAGAAGGAAAAACCCCCCAAGAAGCTCAAGGAGAGACCGCGGGGCGCCAAGAAGGATAAGGACAAGGTCAAGGACAAGGACCGGGGCAAGAACAAACCCGCCAAGAAATCCAAGGAGAAGCCACCGAAAGGCTCTGAAAAACCCCCGAAAGGCTCCAAAAAGCCCAAGGAGAAGCCACCCAAGGCCACCAAACCCTCTGGCAAGAAGCCACCAGTGCCTCCAAGCCCCTCCACTGAATCCCCCACTACCCTGCAGCCCTCACAGGGCAAGGAGGATGAAGAGACACCTGAGTTCCTGGAGCCTTCGCACTACAAGGAGGAGGAGGAGGAGGATGGAGGTGTCCGAAGTGAGTTTTGGTGACACCCATCTTGCTGCTAGTGGGGTTGGGGTGGGAGGTTTCAGCACAGCAGAGCATCACCCCGCATCCTGCTCAGCTGCCCTGGTGGCATCCTACAGCTGGCTGGGCTTTGTGCCCTGGGGTTTCCCCTCTCTGCCCTGCCAGCTTTCCTTCCCATGGGCTTTTCTTCCCACTGTGGGGCTAGGGAGGGCCAGGACAGGGGCCTGGGGAGGCCACGCCAGCCCCTTGCTCTGTCCCTGTCCCCAGGAGAGCTGGAAGAGCCGAATGAGCGCTGGGGGCTGGGCCGGGAGGACTGGAACCCTGAGCCCCAGCCAGGTGAGTGCCCAGCTCCCAGGGCCACCACCCTGTGTCTCGGGGACACTCCTCTGCAGGCCATGGTCACCCCTGTGTACCCTGGGGCTATCTCCTTGTGTCTTGAGGCCACCTCCCTGTCCCCAAATGTCATCTCCCTGCACCCCAATGCCATGTCCGAGCTCCCCAGGGCCATGCTCCTGCAACACAGGCCACCTCCTTGTTCCTCAACGCCACCTTCCTGCACCCCTGTGTCACCTTCCTGTGTCCCAGCACCATCTCCCTGCATCCCAGTGCCATCACTTTGCACGCCAGGGCCACCTCCCTCCTCCCAGGTGTCACTTCCCTGCACCCCACTGCACTCTGGACCACTTCCCTGCTCCCAAGTGTCACCTCCTCTGTGCGCCAGGGCTGCCACCCTTACCTCAGGGCCTCCCTCCTATTCTCAAGTGCCACCTCCCTGCTCCCTGTTGTCCCCTTCCTGCACCCCAGTGCCACCCTGTGCCTCTCCATGTGTCCCTTCTCTACAGAGGTCCCCGAGGAGCTGGAGCCCCCGACCCTGGACTACAACGAGCAGCTGGAGCGGGAGGACTACGAGGACTGTACGGTGCTGGGGTGTAGGTGGGGGGGCCACCGGGACCCCCTGGCCTGCAGGGAGGGATGGAGGGGGTGTCCCCCCTGCCTCTCGCCACAAAGCCAGTGCCACCCTCTGTGTCCCCAGTCGAGTACATCCGGCGGCAGCAGAAGCCCCGCAAGCCCCCCAGCAGGAGGAGACCTGAGCGGGTCTGGCCCCAGCCTGAGGAGACACGTATGTGGGAGGATGGGGACATGAGGGGCTGGCACTGCTCAGGGTGAGGCTGGGGGACAGTCCCCAGCCTTGGGAACCCAGGGAAGCAGCATTTTGGGGCAGCCTGGAGCTGGGGTGGGCATGGGGACAGCATAAGGGGTGCAGGGACCTTGTAGGGGTGTGGGGACCATATAGGGGTGTGGGGGTCTCTTGGGGGCATGGGCATCCCAGTGGGATATAGAGGGGTCTGGTGGGGGACGTGGGGACCTCACGGTACATGGGAATCCCAAAGGGAAATGTGGGTTCTAGAGGGGCAAGCTGACCCCATAGGGACCCCATAGGGGACGTAGGGCACCCTGCAGGGAGATGGGGACCCTCATTGCCTCCCCCTCCCCCAAGCAGAGCCTGAGGAGCCCCCCCCGCAGCCCTCCCCCCAGCCCCTCCCGCAGCCCCCCGTGCCTGGCCCAGTGACGGAAGGGGACTACGGTGAGGGCTTCGAGCCACCCGACTACGATGACTGTGAGTGATGAACCGGGAGGGACAAGGCACCCCAGGACCCCCATCATCCCTGCCCCTCCCACCTCCAGAAGGTTGTCCCAGCCCCCCACCCTGTGCCCCCCAGGGACCTACGGGCTGCCTCCCCCGCCAAAGCCCCATGAACACCCGGACAAAGGGGATAGGACGGAGACGGACGAGGAGAAAATCAGACCCTGTGAGAGGGGGTGGAGGGGGCTGGGCGGGGTGGGCAGGGCTCGACGGGGGGAGACATGTGCCCATGGTAGGCATGTGTGCCCCAGGGTCGGTGGCAGAGCCACAGGGAGGGTGGCATGTCCCTGGGCTGGGTGTTCCATTCCCATGGTGGGTGTCAAATCCCCACAGTGGGTGGCACATCACCAGGGTGGGTCACGTCCTGGAGTAGGTGACATATCCACATGGTGAGTGTCACCTCCCTGGGGTGGATGTCACATCACCAGGGTGGGTGTCATGTCTTCAGGGATGGTGGCACATCCTTGGGGTGAGTGACATGTCTGCACGGTGGGTGCCACATCCCCAGGGAGGTGGCACGTTCCCAGGGTGGGTGTCACTCCCGGCATCAGTGGCACATTCTTGGGGTGGGTGGCACGTTCCTGGGACTGGTGTCACGTCCCTGGGGTGGGTATCACCTCGCCAACAGTGAAGCCCAAGAAAGAGGAAGAGGAGGAAGAAGAGCGCTGGGTGGAGGAGAAGGGCCAGGAGCGCAAAGGTGGGTGCCAGCCCCCATCCCTGTCCCCTCACACCTGTCCCCATCCCTGCCCCCTCACTAAGCCTTTTCCTTTCCCAGGAAAACCCAAAAAACCAGGAGGAAAGAAGTGGGATCCAGATGAGGAGGAATGGACCCCTCCGGCAGAGAAGAAAAGTGAGTGTCCCCATTCCTGGGGTGACAGGGACACCCGGCTGGGGGGGAAGCCCATCACCCCCTACCCCCTGCTGTCCCCAGGGTGTCCCCCAATTGGGCTGGAGTCCCACCGCATCGAGGATGACCAGATCCTGGCCTCCTCCATGCTGCGTCATGGGCTGGGTGCCCAGCGCGGCCGCCTCAACATGCAGGTGAGGGTCACCCCTGCGCCCACCCCCCGGGTCACGGTGACACCCCCACCCACATCCCGCTCACTGCTCCCCAGGCGGGCACCAACGAGGACGATTTCTTTGATGGAGCGTGGTGTGCCGAGGATGACAGCCGGGCGCACTGGCTCGAGGTGGACACCCGCCGCATCACCATGTTCACCGGTGTCATCACCCAGGGGCGCGACTCCCAGATCCAGTATGGGGACACGGGGGTGGAGCCGGGGACATGGGGGGGGAGCAGTGTGGGGACCCCAGTCCCAACCTGTCCCTGTCCTCCCGCAGCGATGACTTTGTCACCAGTTTCTACGTGGGCTTCAGCAATGACAGCCAGCACTGGGTTATGTACAGCAATGGCTACGAGGAGATGGTGGGGACCTGTTCTGGACGGGTGACGTGGGAGCAACACGGACCCTCTTGGGTACATCTCTCCCTCCTCGGCAGATGTTTTATGGCAACGTGGACAAGGACACACCGGTGTTGAGTGAGTTCCCTGAGCCAGTGGTGGCCCGATACATCCGCATCTACCCCCAGCGCTGGAATGGGAGCCTCTGCCTGCGCCTCGAGGTCCTGGGGTGTCCCCTCTCTGGTAACAGTCACCCCAACGCAGCCTGGGGGCCATGGGGGGGAGGGGGGGATCTCTGCAGCCACCCCCCGCTGCTGTGTCCCTGTCCCCTCCACAGCTGTCAGCAGCTACTACACCCAGCAGAATGAGGTGACCTCCACGGACAACCTGGACTTCCGACACCACTCCTACAAGGACATGAGGCAGGTGGGCATGGGGTGGGGTCCTCTGCAGGGGATGGAATACTCTGTGAACAAATCCATGGGGTGGCATCCTCTATGGGGTTGGAACACCCTGGGTTGTGGGATCCTTCATGGTGGTGAGATCCTTGGGGAGGAGTGGGTTGGATCCTCCACGTGGGTGGGAACCTCCTTGGGGATGAGCAGCTTTATTGGGGATGGGATCTTCCATGGTGGTGGGATTCTCTGTCGGGTGGGATCCTCCATGAGAAGTGGACACCTCTGTGGTGGTGGGCACACCTTTGGGGCATGGCATTCTCTGTAGTTGTGGGCACTTCCATGGTGGTGGGCATCTCCGTAGTGTGGGATCCTCCTTGGGGGTGGGGTTCTCTGCAGGGTGTGGGCTCTTCCCCCCCAAGCACTGCCCCCATCTCTCCCCACCCTGCAGCTGATGAAGGTGGTGAATGAGGAGTGTCCCACCATCACCCGCATCTACAACATTGGCAAGAGCTCACGGGGGCTGAAGATCTACGCCATGGAGGTTTCCGACAACCCGGGCGAGCACGAGACGGGTGAGGGGGGTGTGAGGGATTGGGGGCCCCCAGCTGTGGTCCCCAGAGTTTGCTGACCCTGCTCACCCCCCACCTCAGGTGAGCCCGAGTTCCGGTACACGGCGGGGCTGCACGGGAATGAGGCGCTGGGCCGGGAGCTGCTGCTGCTGCTGATGCAGTTCCTGTGCAAGGAGTACCAGGATGGGAATCCCCGCGTGCGGGGCCTGGTCACCGACACCCGCATCCACCTAGTCCCATCCCTCAACCCCGACGGCTACGAGCTGGCCCATGAGGCGGTGAGGGGGCAGCAGGGTGGGATGCACCGTGAGGCACTGAGGGAGGACAGTGGAGCAGTGGGGTAGGATGTGGGGTGCTGGGATGGGCTGTGGGGCACTGGGATGGGATGGCAAAGCCGTGGGATGCAGCCCCCTCCTCGCAGCTCACCACTGCCCTGGGCTGGCTGCAGGGCTCCAAGCTGGGCACCTGAGATGTCAGAGAAGGGGATGGGACCGGGAGCGGTGGGATGGGATGGGATGGGATGGAATGGGATGGGATGGGATGGGATGGGATGGGATGGGATGGTGGGGCAGGGGACAGGACTTGGAGTGGTGGGATGGGACACGGGTGGTGGGGTGCAGCCCCCCAGGACTCACCAGTGTCCTGGGCTGCCCGCAGGGCTCTGAACTGGGCAACTGGGCACTGGGCCATTGGACAGAGGAAGGCTTTGACCTCTTTGAGAACTTCCCTGACCTGGCCTCAGCATTGTGGGCAGCTGAGGAGAGGCGGCTGGTGCCCCACCAGTTCCCCAACCACCACATCCCCATCCCGGAGCACTACCTGTCCGAGGATGCGGCGGTGAGTGTGGCACGGGGCACAGGGGCGGGACAGGGGTGGGGAGAGTGTGGCAGGGGGTGACACCTCATGCCCTGTGCCCGCCTCACAGGTGGCAGTGGAGACACGGGCTGTCATGGGGTGGATGGACAAGAACCCCTTCGTACTGGGAGCCAACCTGCAGGGTGGGGAGAAGCTGGTGTCCTTTCCCTTCGACACGGTCCGACCCAGCCCCCCAACGCCAGCAGCTGCCCCTCGTCCACTGGACTATGAGGATGAGCAGTCCGAGCTGCAGGAGACACCTGACCACGCCGTGTTCCGCTGGCTCGCCATCTCCTATGCCTCGGCACACCTCACCATGACCGAGACCTTCCGCGGGGGCTGCCACACCCAGGACATGACTGACGCCATGGGCATCGTGCAGGGCGCCAAGTGGCACCCCCAGGCCGGCAGTAAGTTGGGGCCAGTGGCGTGGCTGCCCCGTCACCCAGCCACTGGCAGGTGAGCAAGCAGCTGGGTGGGCGTATCTATGCTCTTGCAGGTATGAATGACTTCAGCTACCTGCACACCAACTGCCTGGAGCTCTCCATTTACCTGGGCTGTGACAAGTTCCCCCACGAGAGTGAGCTGCAGCAGGAGTGGGAGAACAACAAGGAGTCCCTGCTCACCTTCATGGAGCAGGTGTGTACTGGGACATGGCCACAGCTGCCCCACCTGTCCCACACAGTTCCACTCATCCCTTTCCTCACCCAGATCCATCGGGGAATCAAGGGCGTGGTGACGGACCAGCAGGGCGAGCCCATTGCCAACGCCACCATTGTGGTGGGGGGCATCAACCACAACGTCAGGACAGGTAGGTACCATGAGGTGCTGGCAGGGTGCCAGCAGCCCCGTGCCGCCTCCATCCCACCCCGCTGCTCCCCGTACCTGCAGCCAGCGGCGGGGACTACTGGCGCATCCTGAACCCGGGCGAGTACCGCGTGTCGGCACGGGCCGAGGGCTACAACCCCAGTGTCAAGACCTGCCACGTCCTCTACGATATTGGGGCCACCCAGTGCAACTTCGTCCTGTCCCGCTCCAACTGGAAGCGCATCCGGGAGATCATGGCCATGAACGGGAACCGGCCAATCCGCCGCGTGGTGCCCGGCCAGCCCATGACGCCCCGCGAGCGCCTGCGCCTGCGGATGCGCCTCCGGCACCGCATGCGGCTGCGGGAGCAGATGCGGCTGCGGCGCCTCAACGCCACCACGGCCACCAGCAGCCCCACGGCCCCACCGTCCACCACCGCCCTGCCCTTCCCCTTCAGCAGCACGGCCTACACGCCCTGGAGCCAGGAGCCACCCACTGCTGGCACCTGGGAGATGGACACCGAGACAGAGGTGGTCACTGAGCTGGTGACAGAGACGGAGGGCTGGGAGTTGCACACAGGGACGGCGCAGCCCCTCACCACTGCCGAAACCTACACCGTGAACTTTGGGGACTAGGGACACTTGACCCCTCACTCAGCTTCAAGCCATGGTTGGACACTTTGGCATCTGCTTCCAACATGTTCCCTGAGCCCAGACAGCTGTTCCAGGTGGGCTCCAGCCACTCACCTTGCTGCTTCTAAGGACTGCGGGCATCGTCACCAACAGCTGGGTGCTGTCAGGGACATGCCACCCCATCCCTCGGAGCTGGGCCTTGCCAGCCCACTGTCCGTGTCCCAGTGGGGTGGCAGGGGTGGTACTGCTCTCCTGGGCAGGGCCCATGGAGGCGGGCACAGCCTTTCTCCCCTCCATACAGTTTTTGTTACACAAATAAATCGAGTTATATTGGTACAAGCATCTTGTCCCTCCGGTGTTTCCCCAGCTGTGTCACCCTCCCAGAGGACAGACAAAGGCAGTGGATGCCAGGAAACCTTGAGGGGTGGGGGCTTGTGGAGTCTGTGTCCTCCCTGTGGTCAGTGCCCAACTTCCATGTCCCCATCCTCACTGTCAGCTCCAAAGCCGGAGAAGGTGATGGGCTGGCAGGTGAGGTCACGCAGGTTGACCAGGCAGGCGGTTTGCGTGGCACTGAAGTCGGGCACCGTCACCAGCAGCACCCGCTGCCCCTCCTTCCCTGCAAGCACAGGTGGGTGTCAGGCACAGGAGCCCCCTGGCAGCCCCCAGCACGGGTTCCCAGCCCCCACAAGGATCTGGGTGTGCTGTGAGACCCACCTTGGAGCAGCTTGGACTGGAAGTGGGGCGCATTGCCGCAGAAGTAGACGTGAGGGCACTCGGTGAGGATAAACGGGTCAGATTTGTAGAACGGGTAACAGCCTGGGGAAGATGGGAATTAGGGGGGGAGCCCCTGGTAAAGACCACTCATTCAACAGCCCCCCAGCCGTCACCATACCCAGGGTGTCTGGGGCCGTGGGGCTGATGTGTCCTGCCAGCAGTGTCCACTCCAGGATCTCCAGGTAGTCATCCATGCTGCTGTATTTGAAGATATCACTGATGTTTTGTCCTGACGTCCCCAGAAACCTACATTATGGGGGAAAGAAGGGGAGCTTTAGATGGTGGACATGCCGGAACATGTCCCATGCCCCTGACAGCTGTCACCAGAGCTGGTAGCACACTAGGTTTGTTTACCTGACACCATCCAGGTTGGCCTGGTAGGGGTTGGTGACAAGGCGCAGAGTGGCATAGGCACTGGCCAGGGGCAGCATGCAGCGGTGCAGGGGCTGCTGCGGCAGTGTGTAGTTGGTGGGGTCAAACTCGCCAGGCATCACGTCCACAGGCACAGAGGTCTGTCGGTAGGGCAGGGATCAACCGAGTGGCCAAAGTGCCCTCCAAGGGGGCTCAGAGCAAAGCCCCGGTGTCACTGCTGCTCCTTTTCCCCAAGACACCTTGCTTGGCTTCACCATGGAGGCCAGATCCCAGGAGAAGGATCTGGAGCTGGGCTGTGAGCTGCCTCCCCATAAGGGGTGCTCAAAGGGAAGTTGGGTGCTGGGGAAGGGGGTTTTGCCACCCTGCACCCTGGGCTGCTTCCCCGCCTCAGCAACCAGGCTCCCTCCCCCAAAGGAACCTGATTCACCAGCCAACCCCAAGCACTCACACAGAGCTGCAGCAGGATCTCATCTAGCATCTTCACAGCCTCCACACTGGCAGCCTGCGTCTTCTTGGTCAAGTACTTGGCCTGGGTGAGCAGGAAAACAGTGAGGGACAACCCCATGCCCCCTCTGGCCCCTCCCCATGCCCTCCCAGCACCCCAGGAGCACCACAATGCTGCAGCCCCCTCCTTTCCGCACCTTGTTGATGGTGTCTCGGCTCTGTGTGTTCTGGCTCAGCAGATTCCCAGCCAGAATGACACGGGTGATGTGAGCAGCACAGCTCTGCTCGCCCTCTGCACCCAGCTGCCCCGTCACCACGTCCACCAGCAGCTGAGTGCTCAGCAGGGCCTCCCCACTCACGCTGCCCAGCCCCAGCCCCGAGGCCAGCAGCACGAACCTGGATGGATGGAGAGGCTCAGGCAGTGCCATGCTCCCAAACCAAGGGGCTTCAGAGAGCCAGGGCAGGGGGCACAGTCTCCTCCGCCAGCCCTCTTGGCACAAGGGGCTCAGGGACACAGCAGGGACACAGTGCCAGCCCCACTCCTGCTGCTGCTGACTGACCGGTCAGAGCTGGGCCCGGTCCAGGGCAGCGGTGGTGGCAAGTCAGCGAAGCAAAGATCCTCCACCAGGAATATGCCATCGTCCTGCTCGGAGCCATACACAGCCAAGATGGTCCCTACAGCAGAGCAGGTGGTCAGCCCTGGCCAGCAGCCACAGGGTGGGTGCTGCCACAGAGCCACCGCTGCTCCTTACCTGTCACCAGCTTCTGCACATCAATGGCTCCTTCCAGCTTGATCCGCTGCAGCTCATCCTCCAGGATCAGCTCGTCAGAGGGCTGGATGTACTTGGGCAGGGGTGGCTGAGGCACCAGGTTGTGCTGCGAGGGTGCAGGGACAGCTCTGACGGCCTCAGCGAGGACCAGCAGCTCCCAAGGACCCTTCCCAACCCCAGCTCCCCATCACCAGCACAGGCAACACCCTGGCTGGAGGCCCCGGCAGCTGGAACCCCCCCAGCCGGGCTGGTTTCACTCAGTGCTTCCCTGCAGCGTCCCGAACACAAGCCCTGTCCAAGGAGGAAGTGGCTCAGACGGGTACTGGGAAGCTTCAAGCTTCCCAACATGAACTGGCTGGGAGCAAATGGGCCCCAAGCCCACATGGGGATGGCAGAGCTCCCCTGACACCTCCCTCACCCCCCTCATTCCCCTGTGGCAGGGAAAGGGGGTCTGCACTGCCAACCCCCCTGGATCCAAACCCTCCAAGGGCTGGAAAAGCAGCCCTGAGCAAGAGTGGTGGTAAGCAGCAGGGGGAACAGCTTCAGATGGACAAAGGGTGGGTTTAGATTGGATACGTGGAAGGAATACTTCCGTGTGAGGGTGGTGAGACCCTGGCACAGGTTGCCCAGAGAAGCTGTGGCTGCTCCATCCCTGTAAGTGTTCAAGGCCAGGTTGGATGGGGCTTGGAGCAACCTGGGATAGAGGAAGGTGTCCCTGCCCACAGATGACCTTTAAGGTCCCTTCCGATCCAACCCATTCAGTTTCCATGATTTCATAAGGAGCATGCACACACACATATGCTGGCACCAAGAGGCATCACCAAGGTGGCATCCAGGGACAGGGTGGGCAGAGGCTATCATCCTGTCACACAAACCCAGCTCAAATCCCTGCCAGCTTCCTGGCTCAATGAGCACAGGGAAGCCACAGAAGGCCAGCTGAGCTCTCAGGTGTGCTGGTACAACCCACTGAGCTGTGTGGAGGAGGAAGAGGAAGAGGAGGAGGAGGAGGAAGAGGAGGAGGAGGAGGAGGAGGAGGGGTGAGCCCATTACCTCCTCGCTGATCTCTTGCAGGATGGAGGGCTGGAGCTGCATGGCCTTGAAGAGCGTCCCCACCACGCAGCACTTCTCTCCTGCCTGCAGCTCCGAGAGCTTCCGCAGCGCAACGTCATTCCCTACGGAGAGACAGCAGGCAATGGCCTTGGGGTGATGGCGGGCACAGCGCAGGGCTGGGGGCAGCAGCCGAAGGGCCCCAGCGTCGAGGCCAGCAAGAAGCGTTGGGGAATGTTGGGAAGCCTCCTGCTTTTCCTCGAGGCACGGCGCCGAGTGGACATGTGTGGGCCAGATGGGGCCGAGGAGCATTCCAGAGCCTACAAGCCTGCAGGCATTTCCTCTGTGCTGGGGGGAAAGCAGGGTCAGGACGGCGCGTTCAGCTCCCAGTAACAGCTCTGCCCGGGAAGGGCCCAGGATGTTCCTGCCCTTGGGCATGGGGGGTTGCTGGTCCTGCTCGTCAGGGGCTGACCCAAACTTCCTCAGAGCCAACAGGCAGGAGATCACTCAACACACCCAAACCTGATCTCTGCCAGGCCCAGATCCTCTGCCCCAGATCCCTGCTGGAACTCAGGATCCCCATCACATCCAGAGAAGATCCTGGCATGCTGACAGGTCCCTGGGCTTTAGGCAGGGATCCACAGGGGATACAGGCTGGGAGAACCTCGGGAGCTGCAAGAAGCATCGCAGCCCCAGCTGCATCCACTTTGTGGATGAGAAGCAAAAGTCTCCACCACAAGGTGAGTCCAAAACTTCTTACCCCACCCCTGGGGACCCAGAGATGCTCCAGCCCCATCCAGTGTGTGGGACTGTCCTTTCCCATTTGAACCAGCCTGTGAAGTCCATCCCGAGCCTCAGGCCCTGGAGAGGAACAAGGAACCTGCTCCCGGTCTCCTCTCCCAAAACAACACTGCCTGTGCCAGCTCCTTGTCCTTTCTGGGTGACATTTCTCCTCCCAAAAATCTCCCTTTGCTCATCACATGCTGCTGAACCTGACTCTTGTCCCAGGGAGAGCACCCCGCTGCCATCCCTGGCATTCCACACTGGAAACATGGATTCCCGAGCCCAGGAATGCAAACACTCTGAGTCAGAACAAAAACAATCCTGTTGAAGTTTCTTATTTTTGGCTCAAACTCCCCAAAATATGCGTTTAGCAGGAGGGGGCTGTGCTCTCCAGATTTTTGCCTGCAGGCGCTTCCTGCTGGGAGACAAACCCCAAAATCTGGTCCCATCCCAGGACTCCAAGAGGTGGAGCTTTACAAACCATTGGGTTCTGTCACACTTGGCAAAGTCCAGGGTGGCCAACCAAGGAATGATATCTGCCGTGGGACCAGCACTGGCTTTGCTTCCACACAGCCCACGGGGCTGGGGAGCGCACAAGACCAGGCGTCCGGCCCAAAAGCTTCCACTGAAGGGGTTTTTGCCCATAGAAGGGCAAAGCTGAAGGAAATTCGATCGCAGGCCATGCCCAGGCCGGGGGAGCAGAGCCCCAGCAGCGCTGGCATTGCTTCATCCCGCGGATGGAAACTCTGAGCGTGAGGGTCCCGCCCCCAGAACCACAACCGCCCCCGGCCAGGAAACAGCCCCCCCGGCACAACCAGCACCTCTCACCCTCCTGCACCCTCCTGTACCCCACTTCCTGGCCAGGGCCCCCCAGCCCCACCCTGACAAACCTCACACACAACTCCTGTTCCCAAAAGTGTGTGGGGTGATGGGACTCAGACAGTTGTGTTCTCCCTGCCCACACCCCCCCTTCTATCTTCTGATGGGGAATGCGGTTTGTCCCAAGGTCAGAACTCCAGGTGGGAGCTGCAGCAGGATTAGCACATAACCCAGCTGCAAATGGATTATCCCATCATGACTGTGCATCCCAGAGCTGGGGGCTGAGCTGTTTGGGGTGGGCTCTGCTGCACATCCCCTGTCAAGGGTGTAAAATGCTGCTGGAGACTGGGACAACTGGGTACACTGGAGCTGCTCAGGTCGCAGGAAGGTTGTGGGTGGATCCCAGCCTGGCAGGGATGGACTCCATACCTGCAGGGATGCATCCTGTCCCCAGGGATGCCTGCAGGGTACATCCAGCCTGAGGACGAGAACACTCACTCACTTCTGGACTCCAGATGTAAATCTGGTCAAACACGGAGATAAAATCCTAAGGCAGCTCCAGAGATGTTTGTTCCCAAGGCCACCACTAACCTATGTTCCCAAGTGCCACATCCACATCGCTGTTATTTCCCCACAGGGATGGGGACTCCAACACTCCCTGGGCAGCTGTGCCAGGGCTGGACAGCCCTTTCCATGAAGGAATTGTCCCAATATCCAATCTGAACCTCTCCTGGTGCAACTTGAGGTCGTGTCCTCTTGTCCTGTCCCTTGTTTCCTGGGAGCAGAGCCTGACCCCCCTGGCTGCACCCTCCTGTCAGGAAATTGCGGAGAGTGAGAAGGCCCCCCTGAGCCTCATCTTCTCCAGCCTGAGACCCCCAGCCACTCCTGGTGCTCCAGCCCACTCCCCAGCTTTGTCCCTACCCCTGGGCACACTCCAGCCCCTCAGTGTTTTTCCTGGGGCAGGGCCCTGATAAAGGGGGAGTTCCCCTTGGGCTCACCCCATCGGCTCTGTGCGCGCCGCTCCAGCCCCACTCGCATCCCGGCGAGGCGCACGGCGTAGATGTGGGCATACTGCCGGGAAAAGCTGCGCTCGCCCAGCTGGAAAGGCTGGGAGCAGTCTGAATACCCCGACACAGGCACCCTGGGGAAGGTGGGGGGCTCGGCCGAGGGGGGGGCCAGCAGCCCCTGTGCCGTGGGGGCTGCCTGCTCCGAAAACATGGTGTGGGACATGCGGGTCTACTGATGGGTCTGAAAAATAAATTGGTGAATTAAGGATCCTGGCTCCCACCTGGCCATCGCTGTCACCCCAAGACACAACAGTCCCCCTGAAAATGATCTTCCCCACCCCCAAAACACAAACCATGTCCGGGTCTGACCCTCCCTCTGCACGCTGCACCCACTCAGCCCTGCTTCCTCCCAACCCAGGGCATCCCCAAACTCATCCTGGTGACAGGACCATCCCACCCTCTCCTAAAATCCCACCCCAGAGTAGGACACCTGAACTCCCCACAAAATACACCTTGGCCACCGGATGCCGCCGGGACCCCCCTCTCCCAAATGGACCCGGGCCCTGCATAGCCCCCTGGACATCCCCAGCCACCAGTGCCCCCCCAGCACACTGCCTCTGGCACAACCCTTCTCCCCGCGGCACTGAACCCCCCCAAACACCTCCCTGGCACCAGGAACCCCCCCGAGGACGCAACAGCCCCCCCAGATCCCCAACCCCAGCGCTCCAGCCCCCCTCAGGCTGCAGGGCCTCACAGAGTCCCCCCAGCCCCACCAACCAGGGTCTCCCCTGCTCCCAAACGGGGACATGCCCTCAGCCCCCGCCCGGGGTTCCCGCAGGTCACGTACGGGCTCCGAGGTCAGAGGTCGGGGGTCGCCGCCGACACCGGGACCCGCCATGGGGGTGGGGCTGCGGCGGGAAAAGGCGCGAACGCCGCCAAACACGGAAGTGGTGTGACCGCGCGGCGGAAGTGACGCCAGGGAGTTGCCAAGGCAACCGCTGTGGGCCTGGGGCGGCGGGACACGGAGGGGATGGGGGCCGGGACAGCGAGACATTGGGATCGATCCCCCGGCCCCCCGGAACCCATGGGGGGAAGGGGGCACCGTGACCGACCCCAGACAGGACACCAAGACTGACCTCGAGGGGGACACTAAGCCCAAGCCCTTGGACTCCCCAGAGACCGGAGGGGGCCAAAGGGGACCCCGGGATAGACCTCCCGATCCCGGGATAGACCCTCCGGAGCCCTCGGGGGTCTGGCCACTTGCTCCCTGCCCCACACTTGGGGGGACTTAGGGGCAGCTTCCCTTAGGGGACGAAGCTGGGGAGGTTGGGGGCTGCTGAGCTCCCCCATGTGCCCCCCGAGCCCCCCCGTATCGCCTTCCTGCGGGGGTGGAGGTGCGAGGCAGGAAGGGGCCTGGGGAGTCGCGGTGTTCTGTTTCAAGGCGTTTTGGGGTTTTGGTCCCCCACAGCCCCACTATAAAAGGTGTCAGGATGCAGGCAGTCACCCACTGTCAGTCACCTGCTGTCACCGGCTCGGTGGGCTCACCATGGCTGCCGCCTTCCTCCTGGTGCTGGTGGTAGTGGGAGGTAATGGGGACCCTCCTGCCTCCCAGGGGGGATGGTCACCCTGAGGTGGCAGGGAGAGGAAACACATGGGGACAACGGGGATGGCAGCCTGGATGACTGAGCTTGGTGGGGCTGGGGTCTGTGTGGGGACCTGTGGGCGGTCGGGATAGGGTCTGTGTAGGGACAGGCACTCAGGGATGGTGGGGGCCCGGGGGTTGTGGGAATGGGGTCTCATGGGACCAAGCACCTGGGGGTGGCAAGGATGGGGTCTGCCTGAGGACCCACGGGTAATGGGGATGGTGCCCATGTTAGGACCAGCACCTGGGGATGTTTGGGGACAGGGTCTGCATGGAGATGTAGGAATGGTGGGAACAGAAGGATGTGGGTACAGGCAGGAGGGATGGTAGGGATGGGGCTGAGTACCTGGGGCTGGTGGTTTAGGGGTCTGGGCCCCCAGGGACCTCAGTGATGGGCACCCAACCTGCGGCCACACTCACCATCCTGTCCCCATGCAGCAGCACAGGCCATGGTCCCCCCGCCCTGCCAGGGTGACCCAATGTCCTGGTGCTGGGACATGGACATGGCCATACGCTGTGGCCAGGAGCAGCAGTGCCAGGACCTCTGGGACAGCCTGGCCCTGGTGAGTACCCCACCCCCAAGTTCTGCCAGGGCCACCCAGGAGTCCAGGCAGCCCTGAGGGTCTTTGTGTCGCCACAGGGGAATGTGGCTGAAGGGGATGACATGGCTGACTGGAGTGACATGGCTGATGGGGACAGCGTGGCGCAGGGCAGGGGGATTAAGTGCAGGCTGTGCACCAAGGCCCTGAAGAAGATACAGGCACTGGCAGGTGACGACCCTGACGAGGTGAGGGGTGATGGGGGTCTGGGGGGCCGGGCTGGGGGCCATCTCCCTGCGGCCCCCTGACCTGCGGTGCCTTTGGCAGGCGGCGGTGGTGGCGGCGCTGCAGAAGGGCTGCCAGGCGCTGGGCCGGGCCAAGGGCAAGCTGTGCCAGCAGCTGGTGAAGAAGTACCGGGACCAGATCACCGAGGCGCTGCAGAATGGGGACGCGCCCCGGGACATCTGCATCGCCATGGGCATCTGCCGGTCCTGAGCGTGGTTAGGGCCCACCTATATCCTGATCCTGCATCCCATGGGCTGATCCTGCACTCTGCATTCTGCATCCTGTGTCCTGCACCCCACATCCCGATCCTATGCTTGGGGTTCCTGAACCTTCCCTGCTGCAGCTCTGTAGGGTGGGGGTGAGCCAGGTCACCCCAAAGTGCATTGCGGGGCAGGAGGAAGGCTGGAGGAGCTGCTTCTGCTGGCCCCCAACTCACCCCTTGCTTTTTCCTTTTTCCACAGGCACAGCCTCGAATGCCCCCAAACCCCGATGCTCTTCCAGCCCCTGATGCCCCCACAGCCCAGCCATCCCCTTCCCACACAATAAAGTCCCTCCTCTGGTTCCATGGGTCTTTTTTGTCTGCGCTGGGGGGACACGGTGACAAGGGCATATGGCACCAGGCACTGGCAGGGGATAGTCTGGCCCTGGCCTGCCCCAGCAGGGCCAAGGTGACACCAAAGGTGCCTGTGGTAGCGTGGGGATGTGTCCCACGTGGGTCGGAGTGAGCGGTTCCCTCCACACACCTGGGTGGCCCTGGCTGTCACTGTCCCCATGCCTGGCACTGCATCTGTCCCTGCACTTGGCACTGTCACTTGTCATACACTTGTCACTGGCACTGCCATGGGCTTGGGATCATCTGCACTGTCCCCAACACATGGCATTGGCACTGTCCCAGCTGAGCACAGGGAATCCCTTCTTCAGTCCCAGCCAATCAGAGCACAGGGAATCCCACACCCTTTTTTTTTTTTTTTTTTTAAATTCCAGCCAATTGGAGTGCAGGGAATCGCTTCTGTTTGCCCCCAGCCAATCAGAACAGAGAGACTGTGGGTCTCTGAGGCCTGCCACCAATCAGAGCTCAAGGATGTCTTTCTGGTGCCAACCAATCAAAACACAGGGAATCCTGCTGGCTGAGGTCTGCAGCCAATCAGAAGACAGGGAATCCTGCTGGCTGAGGGCTGCAGCCAATCAGAAGACAGGGAATCCTGCTGGCTGAGGGCTGCAGCCAATCAGAAGACAGGGAATCCTGCTGGCTGAGGGCTGCAGCCAAGCAGAGCAGAGGGATCCCCTTCCCCTCTTGCAATGAGCTGTGGGGATCCCAGTGCCACCCATGGGGCTGGGGGCTTCAGGAGCAGCACCACTGGGTGGCTTTGTCCCTTGGAGTGACACAGACCCCTGCAGTGTCCCCAGCCCCTCAACATGCACCCCCCAGCTGTGGGGTGACCCTGTGCTTTGTGAGGACACCAAGACCCCTTGGTAGTCCCAGCCCCCCAGGTTGGCTCCACACCCTGTGGTGATCCAGTCCCCCCACATGATCCCGGATGCCCAAGAGTTACCCCAGCACCCTGAGAAGTCCCTAGATCCTGGGTGCCCCCATGTGCCAGGGTGACCCCAGACCCCTGCAGTGGCCCCAAATATCCCAGATATAACCCCAGACCCCCAAGACAGCCCATACCATGGGGTAGCCCCATACCCCAGCGCTGACCCCAACACCCTGAGTGGGCTCCAGACCCTGGGGAGCCCCAAACCCCCAAAGGGATCCCAACACCCTGTGGTGTCCCAGGAGGACCCCTCCACCCTGGGGTGCTCCGGACCCTCAGAGTGACTCAAAATCCTGGGTTGCCTCCAGAGTCTTCAGAGAACCACAATATGCTGCGGTACTGCCAGATCCTTAGAGGGACCCCAACACCCTGGGGTGCCCATGACCCCCAAAGGGACCCCAATACTCTGCTCCAGACCCTCTGGTGAACTCAAATCCCTGGGGTGCCCCAGACCTTTCAGGGAACATGGGTGGGAACATGGCTAGAGAGGATCCCCCCAATATGCCCCCCTCCATCTGGCCCTTTCTGGTGCACTCAGTCTTTGCACCCCAGGGATCACTGGTGAGGAGATCCTCCACCCTGACACCCCCCAAAGTGCCCCTTTTCTCTAGGCCAACTCCCTTGAGGGGGTCTTTCCCCCAGCAAAGGGGCTGGGGTATGCTGGAGCACCCCTTGCTGCAGCTGTGTGAGGATAGGGGGGTGTGAGGGCATAGGAAGCTCCTCAGCTGCCTCATACATGTGGGGCAGCCCCATGGGGGTCTCCCTGCCAGCATGGGGGGAGAGGCATGAGGAGCAGTGGCCCAAGTGGCCCCAGAGAAGTCCACACACACCCCGTTTATTGGGGGGCCGGAGCCGCCTCCTTCCCACGTCCGTATCTGCTCCCGTAGCGCTCCGAGTGGGACCACTGGCCCTGCCATCCCCTCTGAGTCCAGCTCACTGCCCCATCATGCAGGCCATCTTGCAGGCCACGGCCGAGATGAGGGCGGCCCCGCGCCCGCTGCCTTCCTCTGACTGGATGAAGGTGATGTCACAGCCGGGTGTCAGCTGCCGCACTGTGGCGTGGAAGTGGTCCTTGAAGCTGGGGAGTGGGAGCACGGGGTCACAAATGGGGTCACAAACGGGGTCAAGGCTTGGGGGATGAAGGGAAAGGATAGGGATGTCAGCAGGGAGAAGGGTCTGGAGATCCCCACCTGGGATGGAGCTTGTAGACAGAGCCATCGACACCAACAGTGATCTTGAGGGTGTCCTGGCTGCGGCTCTCCCGCATGCGGTTGATGACTCCAGCCAGGCCGGCCGAGCACATCTGGGCGGCGCGTGTGGACACGCTCTCACACACCCGGCGCACGATCTCACAGTCTGTCCGGGATGGCAGCAGCTCAAAGGCTGACAAGATGTTGTAGATCTGCTTGCGGTCATCAGAATCACTGGGATGGGGGGAGAAAAGGGGGTCAGCAAGGGCTGGGGGGTGAGGATGCTGGGTGAGACAGCTGGAGAGGGATGGGGGAGTGATGGGATGGGGGATCCTCACATGGGACAGTTGTATGGGGTGATAGGATGAGGAACCCCAACTGGGTCAGTCAGAGCAGGTTGGTGTGGGGTGATGGGATGGGGGACCCCAACATGGTGCTGCTGTAGAGGGCTGGTGTGGGGTGATGGGACAGAGGGACCTGGAAGTGAGTCCCCCTAATGTGGAGTGATGGGACATGGGGACCCCAAACGGGACAGAGCAGGCAGGTATGGAATGATCGGATCATGATGTCTCATCATGATGGGCCTGTGACATGGGACACTGTGGTTTGGGTGGCAGGATGTGGGGACTCCAAGATGGACAGTCAGAGCAGGCTGGTGTGGAGTAACAGGATAAAGGACCCCAATATGAGGCAGTCAAAGCAGACTGGTATAGGATGATGGAATAGAAGGATCCTGATGTGGGACAGCCCAGTGCAGAGTGAGAGCACAGACTCCCCAGTATTCCCGGACCAGTGTGGAGTGAGAGCACAAACCTCCCAGTGCGATGCAGCCTGGCAGGTTTGGGGTGCCACCCCCCAGCCTTGTACCTCTCGATCTGGGACATGAAGCGGGTCTCAAAGGTCCCGCGGGTCTTGAGCTTCTCAGAGGCCTCCCCATTGAAGAGCAGGTTCTCATCCACCAGCTTCAGCAGCACCAGCCGCACGATCTCCCCCATGTACTTCCCCCCAATGATCTTCTCATACCTGGGGGGGACAGAGGCGAGGGGGTGGCATCAGAGCTGGGATTTGAGGGGTCACATCCCACAGCACACCCTCTTTCCTTCCCCCCTCCTTGCTGGATGTGTTTCCCGTGCATGGGCACGGTCCAGGGCGAAGGATGCCCGTGCTGGGCAGCTGAGCCCAGTGTGGTGCAGGGGATGGGAGGGATGCCCAGAGGAACTGGATCTCTCCTATTCCTTACAGTTGCTGACCGGGGTTAAGTGAGGTCTCGTCCACCACGCGGTCGTACTCCAGGAGGAACTCGTCCAGCTCCCCGGAGGCACCAAAGGCCCCCCACTCCGTGTTCACGCACATCCGCCCCTCGTCGCCCTCCACCAGCTCCACGTTGTGCATCTCCTCCATGTAGCAGGCGTTACAGCCTGTCCCTGCCAGGAATTGGGGATGGGTCTGGGCGGCGGGGGGGCAGCAGTGACACCCCCCCGCCACAGCCCTCCCATCCCAACTGGGATAAAGCTGGGATAGTCTTGTGGAGCAATGGGGAAGAACTGGAGAGGGTCCAGACATGTGCCAGGACAGGGGTTGGGACCCATATGGATGAGGGGCATTCCTCAACCTGGTGACTGGCACCATGGCCTACAACTACTTCAAGGGTGGCTCCAGGACATGGGGGAAAGGTTTTAGACGAAAAGAGGAGAGATTTAGATTGGATACTGGGAAAAAATCCTTCCCTGTGAGGGTGGTAGGGACAAACACAAGTTTCCCAGAGAAGCTATGGCTGCTCCATCCCTGGAAGTGTTACAAGCCAGGCTGGACAGCCTGGTCTAGTGAAGCTGTCCCTGCCCATGGCATGGAGCTGGATAATCTGTAAGGTCCCTTTCCAACCCAAACCATTCTGTGATTTCATGAAAGCTGGAACCAAGGATGGTTGGGAACTTACTACATAGGTCCCAAATCTGTATCCCTACTCCACCCGGCATTGGGATGCAATAAAACCATCAAAATATAGAATCATGGAATGGTTTGGGTTTGAAGGGACCTTAAAATTCATCTCATTCCACCACCCTGCCCTGGGCAGAGACACCTTTGACTAGACCAGGTTGCTCCAAGGATAGAAGGGAAACTGCCTTAAGTTGCACCAGGGGAGGTTTCTGTTGGATATTGGGAAAATTCCTTCATGGGAAGGTCCGTTCAGCCCTGGCACAGACTGCCCAGGGCAGTGGTGAAGTCCCCATCCCTGGGGGGATTCAACAGCCATGTGGATGTGGCACCTGGGGACATGGGTTAGTGATGGTCTTGACAATGCTGGGGAACAGTTGGACTCGATGACCTTAGAGGCTTTTCCAACTCAAACAGTTCCATGATTCCATGCTAGACCTCATTTCAGAGAACTGACTGAACAGCCAGTGACTGCTGTTCCATGAGCACCAGGATTCAGTGACTGATCATGGCTGAGGGCTGTGCTTGGAGCTGCATGTCCTTGTCCTGCAGTGATGGCGATGGACATCCCTCCTGCTCCCCGCCCCTGCAGTGTCCCCACAGCCCTGGCTGGCCACTTGTCTCCACAGCAGGGTCCCAGGGGCTCTGGGCACTGTGCTGAGGCCAGCCCAGCCCCAAGAAGCTGATCAACATCCCAGCATGTGTTTACTCTGGTGAGGGGATGCGAAGCCCAGATGACACATCGGCACGTGGCTGATGGCACAAATGATAGTGAGGGGCTGGGGGAGGTGGGGGGCTGCTCTCTGCAGGGAGTGGGGGATGGAGCCAGCAGAGTTCAAACTCACCCCCACCACCCGGCTCTCTGACACCAGCTGCCTTCCATGGGTCCCTATCCCTACGATGAAGTGCCAGAGCCACCAACAGCCCTGTTATGATGATCACCCTCTTTCTACTCCCAAAGTGCCCCAACCAGGGGCCAGTGCTGGGGCCAGGCAATACCATCGAATGTCCCAACCACCGGACACCCCAGCAGGGTGCCACTGCCACCCCCCCATCCTTGGTGTGTCCCCCCCAAAAGGATGGGGGAAGCAGCAGGGGAGCGGGGCCATGGGACAGTTCACTGTCCCCAGCCAGGTGTCCCTGTAGAAGGGGCATCTTACCCACAATCATCCCAACCTCGCACCGGTGATCTTCATAGTAGCAGGAGATCATCGTGGCCACCGTGTCATTCACCATTGCCACCACATCCATCTCGAAATCCTGGGGACAGGGACCATTGTGGGCTCATGGGGGGTCAGGCTGTCCCGCAACAGGTGGGTTTGGGGTGGACAGTCCCCAAGGGTGAGGACCTGGGCATGTGTCACGCACACGTGTGTGCACACACATGGAACAGCCCTGCCCAGAGACACACTTGGCTCCACCAGCCCCATCATGGGGACAGCTATGCTCCAGTGGTCCCTTCCTGGGGACACACTAGGCTCCAGTGGCCCTGCTGCAGGCACAGCCAGGCTTCAGTGAGCCCATTGCAGGGACAGCCGGGGTGCTGGGGTCTCGGCACCGCGCCGGTGCCGGCACAGCCGTCTGATCCTCTCACCCCTCGCCGTTTGATGGCGTCCCTCAGCAGCCCCACTACGTTGTTCCCTTCCGCGCCGGAGGCTTTGAAGCCCTTGGTCCAGTTCAGGAGAATGCCCTGGAGTGGGAGTCAGACCGAAATGGGGCTGTGGGGGTAGCTGAGGCTTGGGGACCCCTAAGCCCTCACGCTGCCCGGCCACCCCCTCACCTTGTCTATGTCCTCGTGCCGCACGGGGAAGGAGAAGGTGAAGCCCAGGGGCAGCTTTTTGTGCTTCATCTGGTGCTTGTCCAGGAAATCAGAGATGCACTCGGAGATGTAGTCAAAGAGCTGGAAGACAGGAGGTCCAGCCTTTGCCAAGGGATGTCCCCACCCTCCCACTGCCCTTGGATGGACATTGTCCCCACCATGGGTTCCCCAGGCCTGGCCACCTCCCAGCTTCTTAGGGATGGGGGTGTCCCCTCCAGTGTCCCCACTGAAACACACACTGTGAAAGGGACTGGGATGGGATGGGATGGGATGGGATGGGATGGGATGGGATGCCCCGTGTGCTCCACTGACCATCTCAGCTGTCCCAGTCATGGCATCCTCTGGGATGGAATACATCTGGTGCTTCGTCTTCACCTTCCACTGCCCCTCCTCTCCCTCGCCCACCTTCACCAGCATCACACGGAAATTGGTGCCACCCAGGTCCAGTGACAGGAAATCTCCCACCTCTGCAAAGCCAGGGAGAAGGGAAGAAGGTGATGGGCTCTAGGTAGGCTCAGCCTTCCACATGGAGCTTGATGGGGTCTGAGGAAGGGGTGAGACACAAGGGACTGGGAGTGACACCGTACCAGAGCCCTCGGGGGTGGAGCGGACATAGGTGGGCAGCATTTTGACAGAAGCTTCCTCATGTGTCTCCAGCTTGAGCCCTCGGTCCATCTCCTTCTGCATCCGGTACATCACCTTCTTCAGGTCCTCCTCCTTCAGCCGGAACTCTGACAGGATCTGCTCCACCTGCACACAACACAGCATCAGCCAGGGACGAGGGATATGGGATGCAAGGGGCCTGAACTGCAAGAAATAGCCAAGCTTTCCTTCCCCCAGCCCTGGTTTTCCCCACTGGCACACAGACACCCTGAAATGCCTTATCCTATTGCTCTGCTGTTCTCCTCCAGCTGAACTGAGGCACCAGGGAATCCATAGGACTGTCACAAGGCACCAAGTCCCCTTCTGGTGCTGCCTGCAGGATGCCACAGTCAGCTCTGGGGTCCCTGGGGACCAGGGTTGGCACTGGGGTTCTGCCATCTCTGTCACCCAGCTGAATTTTTGGGATGGTTGTGTAGAAGCTGGCCCCATTCCAGCAGTGACCTGGGACATCCCATCCTGATGAATCCCAGGTTCATTCCCAGCAAGGAGCACTTCTGGCCATGCCATTGAGGAGTACAGCATCTCCCACCAAGGACATGGGATTCTTTTATGATGAAGATGCTGGTGTGTCTTCCTTGTTCCCCTGGGAGCATCCTTCTCCCTGTATCCCACTGGGAATCATGGGTACCGTTTTTCACCCATCGAACGTGGGGCTAATATGGGGCAGAGGGCAGGCAGGCAGGAACATTCTCAGGGGTTGCTGCCTTGCCTCGCTGCCAGGGAGAGCCGCAGGGCCCACTCCAGGGAAGCACCTGGCAAGCAGGATCCGTGTTTATCCTTTCCGTAGCAACCCCGGGCTCGGCGCAGCCTTCATTAGCCGGCAGAGCTGGGGCCAGGTGCCCCGGCTGTCAGATGGAGCTGGAGCCGGCACTCCTTCACCAGCTGCAGTCGGCAGCATTAGGGCTCATTAGTCACCGGCTCTGGGGAGGCTCCAGTGCTCTCGCCGCACACAGATGTTTGCCTCGAGGCTGCTGCTGTTTCCTGACAGGTTTTGGGGTAGGGGGCTCAAGAAAGCGTTTGGGGTGTGGAGCGTCCCAACATTGGGGGCACCCCTTGCCTCGGCTCAGTCCAGCTGCCCTCCATCCTGGCACATCGCCTGGCCCCCAGTGCCATCCCTTGGCCTCCAAACCCTCAAGTGGGGGCTCAGCCCAAATATCTCTGAGGCCCTGCAGAGCTCCTGTGACCTCAGCCACCACCCACAGCTGGGTGGGATCCTGGCACCCCCCCACTCCATCCTGGTCCTGAGTGCTGGCGGTCCATTAGCCCTGGACCCCCAGGTGCTGGGACACAAAACCCCAAGAGACATGGCTGCAGCATGGACCCCTTGGAACGGAGCCGGGCACCCACAGCAGCACTGTGGTGAGGTTTGCCCTGATCCAGAGGGTGTTTGGCCCTGGATGACTGGAAAAATCCTGCCAGGAAAAGCAAGGAGCTGGATTTGATCTCTCCTGGGTTGTTGGCTGAAGGTATTCAGTGCTAATCCATCCCATGGGGCTGCTTGGCATGGGAACACCTGATCTGCTACGGCTGGAGGGTCCCCCTCCCAAGGCTGGCACCCAGGAGTCCAAATTTTATTTCTCCAATGTTTTTTCCATCTCAGCACCACATGTACCTACTCATCTCTTCACTCGCCTTCAAAACAATGGGCTTGGCTCTCCCCTGGCAGGATTTGGCTCTTCCCACATGACATTATCTGGCTCTCAGTGTCCCATGGAAATGGTGTGTTCCAATGCGTCCCACAAAAGGGATGGAGCTGGGAACTATGTGGCCACTGGCTGCAGGGGCCAGTGACATCCATCTCTGCTGGTTCAGCATGTGCCGAGTCTCCTTGGTGTCCCCTTGGTGTCCCAGTCGGCAGCAGGGAATGTCTCCACTGTCCTCACCCGTGACCCCATGAGCTCAATCCATCTGGGAGAGGATGCTTCCCACAAACAACTGGTTTTTGACTGGGGATGAGCCGTGTGCCATCCTGCTGGGTGCCTCGGTGACAATGATGACAGCCAGCTGAAGGAGGTGACAGGCCCAATCTCATCCTGGGGATGCAGCTGCATGGCTGCAAGATGCCCAGGGTGATGTTTGGATGGTGGGAGCATCCCAGCCCAGCAGAAAATCCTACAAATGCTCCCAGCTCCATTGTGAGCCCTCAGTGCTGTAGGGCCCGTGCTGTGCTGGGGGGGTGACCTCAGGGATGGGGACCCCCCTGGGGCATGCTGGGCTGCCTGCAGGCTGCCTGGGAGCTGGTGTCCTCCCCACCAGCCATCCTCCTGGCTACCTCTGTTGGAACCTTGGGAGATGCTGGGAGCACCCGGCCGCTCACTCCAGGGAAGGCTGGAACCCCAGTGAGTATCTGCACCTTTCCCCACACCCACTGGGCATCCCCTGGCCCCCCCGGCCCCCCAGCATTGCCCTGGCAGTGGCCTCACCTTCTCCTTCCTGCTGCTCTCCATTCTGGCTCGGTGATCCAGCATGGGGGCAGCTGGCGAGGTGGGGTGGGCTGCGGGCCAAGCCGTGCCCCCCTCAGCCCCTGTGCCCCCACCGTGGTGCCTGGCCTGGGGGAGCCCCCTGCACTGTCCTGGAGGGTGTCTGGCAGGCGCTGGGCTGCTCCGTCCCTCGCTCCACACGCGGATGCTCCACTTTCGCTGCGTTATCTCATCTGACGCCCCAGTCCGGCACCCACTGAGGGGGTCCCGATACCCCCGGCCTCAAGCAGAGGGGCAGGGAGCAGGGCCCGGGGCCCTGGTGGGATCAGCGCTGTCGCCCCACATCCTTCGCTCCAGAGGGATTCCACTCTCGCTCTCCCGCTCGCTTCCTCAATGTGTCAATAAATTCCCGGGCTGGTGTTGGTGCGGGGGTCCCAGCCCGACGCAGCAGGTTCTGGCAGCCCCTGGGGACCCCCTGTGTGTTGGCGAGGCTCGGCCAGGACCCTCCCCGCAGGGGCCGCTGGCCCCGTCACGCGAAGCACCACGCCCCGGGTCACCCGTGTCCCCGTTGTCATACCAACGGCTCGATGGTGGTGGCAAGCACTCCACCGGCCGGCTTGGCAACCGGCATGCTCCCATGGAGACCGCGGACACAGCACGGCCTACAGACACCCGTGGAGGGCCGAGGGCGACTGGGAAGTGCTCCGAGCCCCCAGGATGGGAAAGGATCCAGCGGTGCTGGGATTGACACCAGGCGTCGCAACAGATCGGGGATGGATGCTGGATTTGAGGACGGGGATGTGGCAACTCCCATCGCCCCCAGAGCCGCGTCATCCACCCAGCGTTGCGGAAACAGGGGACTATGGGGGTCCAAATGGGATAAGGAGCACCTTTGGTCATGGGTGGACCCCAAAACCTTCTGGTCTTGGTGTGTGGCAGCATCTCCTCAGACACAGAGCTGGGGAGGGTCCCTGGGAAGCCTGGATGGGTGTTGGGGTGACAGCCCCATGGGGGACTGAGGGGGCTCTGGGGAGGACAGAGGTTTTGTGGGTGGCAGAGCAGGGCCTAGGGGACACAGGGTCACCGCACAGTACCTCACCTGCCCCCTGTGCAGGGAGAACCTGGGGGCACAGGAGGGCTCTGGCAGCCCTGCCCCTGTGCTGGTGTCCACCCGTAGAGGGGTCCTCACCCCTTCGAGGGGTCCAAAACCCTCGGGAGGTTCACCCACCCCTCGTCAGTACACCCCCACCATGGAGGGGTCTCCACCCAGGGGCAGAACAGCCCCATGGAAGGGTCCCCAGTCCCCAGGGTGTCCCCCAGCACCCGGGAGAGGCTGTTGCCTCCGTGGGGCCCCTCCTCAGAGGGTCACTACACCATAGGGGAAGGCTCCCCACACAGGGGAACCCCATCCCACAGAGGGACCCCCACCCACACAGGGGAACCCCATCCCACAGAGGGGACCCCCACCCCACACAGGGACCCTCACCCCACAGAAGGGAACCCCACCCCACACAGGGACCCTCACCCCACACAGGGACCCTCACCCCACAGAGGGGAACCCCACCCCACACAGGGACCCCCACCCCACACAGGGACCCCCACCCCACACAGGGACCCTCACCCCACAGAGGGGAACCCCACCCCACACAGGGACCCCCACCCCACACAGGGACCCTCACCCCACACAGGGACCCTCACCCCACAGAGGGGAACCCCACTCCACACAGGGACCCTCACCCCACACAGGGACCCTCACCCCACACAGGGACCCTCACCCCACAGAGGGGAACCCCACCCCACACAGGGACCCTCACCCCACACAGGGACCCTCACCCCACAGAGGGGAACCCCACCCCACACAGGGACCCCCCCCCCCCCCCCCCCAGCGCGGTCCCGGCCCACAGCGGGAGGAGCGAACAGGCCCCGCCCCCGTTGCTGGGCTCAGCGCCCCCTGCTGGCCGCGCTGGGGAACGAGCACTGCCCGCACCAGCAGCGCGGCGCTGATTGGCCGTGCGGCTGAGGCGGGAGAGCGGGGAGGCGGGCGATGATTGGTCAGAAGGCTTGGGGGCGGAGCGGTCTCGGCGCATGCGCAGGCCGGGAGCAGTCCCGTGGCAGTGTCCGGGCTCGGGGCGCTTCCGGCGCCGCGGTTCCCGTTCCGGGTCGCGCCCCCGCCGTGTCGGCAGCGCCCGCGCTGAGCCGCGCCCGCCGCTGTCCCGAGGCACTGCGGGGCGAGCTGGGCCGGTGGGGCAACGCCGGGCTGGGCGGGGCTGCCCAGGGGCCGGCGGCTGGGTTGTAGTGGGTTATACCGAGGAGTGGCCGGGTTACACGGGGTGGAGGGGCTGGGTTACACTGGGCCAGCTGGGTCAGGTGAGGGTAGGGGTTGGTTAGGCTGGACTAGGGAGACCTGGCTGGGCGGCGGTCGGGATGCGCTGTCAGGCTGGGCTCCGGGGGTCGGGAGGGTTCTGGCTGTCTGGGATAGCATTTAAAGGACGGAAGGAGGGTTTGGGGGCAACCCCAGGCACGGCTGTGGCAGAGGGAGGTCCGGGGGTGTCCTGGCCCCTGCATGGCCTCAGCCCCAACCCTTTTTTCCCCCCAGGCACACGGGGCCACCGCGATGAGGCTCTACAGCCTAAGTGTCCTTTACAAGGGTGACGCCAAAGTGCATTTGCTCAAAGCTGCCTACGATGTGTCCACCTTCAACTTCTTTCAGAGATCCAGGTGGGTGCTGGGCCGCTGGAACTTTTGGGGGGGCTGGGGAGGGGGAATTGCCTCCGTGTGCTGTAGGCTGGTGTGTGGCTCAGGCAGGACCTTGGGGAGGGGAAGCAGAAGCTTTTGGGAGGTTTTCTGCCCCACTGGGGCTGCAGTGGCAGCAGTGAAAGGCTTTTCTTAAGGGGTAATACCCCTAGAGCCACAACCTGGGTGCTGCGACCTGCTGCAGCACTTGGAATGATGGGTCAGCCTCAGGAATGGAGTGAAATTCCTGGAGCCCCAGCCAGCAGTAGGTCAGGTCTGACTCCACAAATCCTCCAGTGCAGCCAAGCCATGAAATCAGGGTGCGGGGATGCCCTGGGAGTGGGCTCAGCTCTTTCCCCTTGGGTGGGGTGAGAAGAGGCCTGTCTGTGCTAGGCTCACAGGACTCGCCTGGATCCTGGTGCCCATGGATTGTTTGGACTCACTTGAAGCTTTTCCCAGCCCACAAAAACCTGCTCAAGTTATTCCCATGGCTTCAGGTGAGCTGGTTGAGCCCCAAATGCCAGTCCAGACTCTCGGTGTTCCACTGGGCTCACAGGGATCAGGGAGCTCTCGACAGCTCCCGAAAACCTCCTGAAGCTGTCAAACAAAGCAGGAGCATGCTGTGGAACAGGTTGTTCCCAGTGCCTGCCTCAGATGGTAAAGGAGTTAGGAAATTCTTCTGGGACCCAAATTTTCAATGCCAAGGTTTTATGGAGCCTCAGGCACATTTGGTTCTGTAATTCCAGGGGTAAAGGGGAAAGACTGAAGTAAGACTGTCTTAAAAAGCTCTTTCTTAGCCAAATGTGCGAGTGGGACGCGGAGCGGTGCCAGCGTGTGACATCAGCTCCAGTCCCAAAACACTCTGTAGCTGCAGCTCTTGTTTTCCCAAATCCTGGGAAAATTCCCTGTGTGTTTATGCTGTGGGCTTCCCCCACAGCAGGCTGCATCTCTGCCTGAAGAAGAGCCTGGGATTTTGGGAAGAGCAGTGAGGTTTGGAGAGGGTGTGTGTCAGTCATGCAGCTGTTCCTGGGATTTGATGCTTTTCCCAGGCTGATTCATGGGTGGTGCTCGGAGGATCTGCAAGAGCTTGGCCCAGGTGTGATGTTTAAGGTGTGTTTAGCTGAAGTTTGGGTTAAAATGCTGCACATTCATTTTTTTGAGGCTGTGGAGTTCCCAGAGAGTTGGGTCAAAGGGTTGGGTCTGGGATAAACAGGGCTGTGGCTCCTGGGAGCTGTGGAACCTGCTGGGCTGGAGCACGGGGCTGGGCTGTGCTAGTGCCTCATGTCTGCTGAACATCTGCCAGGGAATTTGGCGGGGTCAGGAAGGCAGAGTGGAGTCTTGAGTGGGCAGTTCCTTCAGGAATACTGGGAAATAAAAGCAGTATTCACAGTGGAAGAGGTGTCCTTGAAGAAGATACATGCTGGGATCTAACTGACATAGGGTTGTGATGCATCATTCAAGCCTAAGGCATCCTTCGGACTCAGTGATCTTAAATGTCTTTTCCAACCTAGATATGAAAACCTGGGGTCATGGTGGGGGCCGTGGCTGGCAGCAGATCCCTAGACTAGGAGGAAGGTGTCCATGTTCCCTCTCTGACGAAGCTGAGATGTTCAGGATGTTCAGGAATCCTTGGGCTGGACTTTGTTCTGTAGTGCCTGAAACCCCGACAGTCCAGAGTCTCTGTAGAACTGGTGTCCGGGCTGGGAGGATTGCAGACCACTCTAAGGGATGTGTAAACTGGGAGAGGCAACTTCCCCTCTGGAATTGCTTCCAGCAGTGGGAGGCAGTCAGAAGACCGTGGTCTTTGCCATGCCAGTGTCTCTGTCCAGTGACGTTTCCTTGGCACCACATCACCTCCCAAGCAGGAGCTGTCCCACTCCTTGGTGTTTGCAAACTTTGTAACTTGATCCTTGACAAATATCCCTTCCTGGGATTTTCCAGCTGAATTGGGGAATGCGTTGCCCCACATTGGCTAATTCCAGCATGCCCACGATGTGGTGTTTTGGAAACAGGTTTATTTTACTCTTGCTCATTATTTTTGGCCTCTTTTCCTTTGCTGTGGGATGAGAAGGGATCACTGAGGAGCCTGTTGGACAGGACTGAGCCTGGGCTCAGGAATGTTTTCCAAACTTAGAGCAAGTCTGGCTTAAGGATATTCTTTAACTTTGACTCACAGGGGTGGCTGGATGCCTGGGGGGTCAAACATCCCCCTGGGATGGGGAGGGCATCCCTGTCCTGGGCTCAGCGTGGGCAGGGCGAGTTCTGCCCCTGTGACCCGCTCAGGTGAGACCCCACCTACGGAGCTGCCTCGAACTCTGGGACCTGACATCAGAGGGATGTGGAGCTGCTGGAACAAGTCCAGAGGAGGCCACAGAGATGCTGTAAGGGCTGGAGCCCTTCTGCTCTGGGGGCAGGTTGGGAGAGCTGGGGCTGTTTGGCTGGAGAAGAGAAGGACCTGGGGACCCTTAGGGTCCCTTCCAGTGCCTAGTGGGGCTTCAAGAGAGCTGGAGAGGGACTTGGGACACAGGCACGGAGTGACGGGCTGGATCGATGGGCAAAGGCCAACGCTGTGAGGAGTCAACAAGCCCAAGTGATGGGTCCTGGTCTTGGGCCACAACAACCCCAGGCAGCACTCCAGGCTGGAGCAGAGTGGCTGGAGAATTGGAAAAGAACCTGGGTCTCCTGGTCGGCTGCGACTGGGCATGAGCCCAGGTGTGCAAGGAGGCCAATGGCACCTGGCCTGTGCCAGCCATGGTGTGGCCACAGGCCCAGGAGAGTGATCATCCCCTGTGCTGGCCCTGTTGAGGCCCCTTGAGGGCTGTGTCCAGTTCTGGGCCCTTCATGGCAAGAAGGACAGGGAGGGATTGTCCTGCTCTGCTCTGCACTGGGGTGGCCTCACCTCAAGTCCTGGGGCAGTTTTGGGCACAACAAATTAAAAAAAGATGTTAAGCCATTGGAGAGCGTCCAAAGTAGGCCACAAGGATGAGGAAGGGTCTGGAGGGGCCATATGAGGAGCATCTGAGGGCATTTGATGTGTTCAGCTGGAGGAGACTGAGGGGAGACCTCCCCGTGCTCTTCAACATCCTCCCGAGGGGCAGCAGAGAAGCAGCTCCGATCTCTGTGACCACTGACAGGACCTGAGGGAATGGCTGGAGCCGTGTCAGGGGAGGGTTAGGTTGGATATCAGGAAAAGGTTTTTCCCCCAAAGGGTGTTTGGGCACTGAGCAGGCTCCCCAGGGCAGTGGTCACAGCATGAAGCCTAAGTTCAAGAAGCGTTTGGACAATGCTCTCAGGGACAGGGTGGGATGGTTGGGGTGTTCTGTGCAGAGCCAGGGGTTGGACTCAATGATCCTGATGGGTCCCTTGAACTCAGCATATTTTATGATTCTGTGATTCTAGTGGAAGGTGTCAGCAGGGGATGGAACTGGATGGTCTTTAAAGTCCCTTCCAACCCAAATCATTCCATGATTCCATGATGCAGCTGGTCACCAGGTGTTGGCCGGGCAGAGCCAGGTTCAGTGGCATTTTTGCTTTCTGCTAAATCCCCAAAAAGCAAGTTCAGCCCAAGGACACAAGCCTGTCACTGCAACTGGAGGGCTCTGGGTGCTCCCCTGGGTCTGGGTGGTGGCTGGAGGTATGTGTTTGGGGGTTGTCACTCTGCAGAGGTGCAGGGTCCAGCCTCTCTCCCAAGGAAAACCCAGTGCTCAGCTGCAGCCCCACAGCCCAGACTCGGGGACTGGGGGGGGGGGAAGGGCTCGTTACCCCTGCACACCGGGGTGCTGTGGGCCAGCTGCTTCCCCAGCACTGCCCCAGGCCCTGCGCTGTGTCCCCGCAGTGTGCAGGAGTTCATGACGTTCACGAGCCAGCTGATCGCGGAGCGCTCGGCGCTGGGCAGCAGGGCCTCGGTCAAGGAGCAAGGTGAGAGCACCTCATTCCAGCCTCCCTGTCCTGCTTCACATGCCTCCCGAGCCCCAGGACATGTGGGGCACAGCCTGGATTGGCTGCTGGAGCCTCTTTAATGACACCCCAGCCTTGTTATTAATAAAATTAGTTAAAAATAGGCTGAGCTCTTCCCTCACTGGTTTTTATCTACCTCTGGCTACCATGTGTTGTCGGTTTCATGTCCCACACTGTGTGGCATGGCTGTGGTCCCCTGCCACAGCACAACTTGGGGCTTTTAATTTTAAGCCCTTCCTGCTTTCCTAATGAATTAATGAAAAATGCAGGTGCTGATGACACCTTCCGGGGTGGTTTTGGGGAGGGGGGAAAACTGTGGGGGCTGGGGGGAAGGTGGTGGGTGCTGAGGAAGGCTCAGGACCTTTGCTGCATCTCTAACAGGAATTTCCTTCCCAGAGTACCTGTGCCACGTGTATGTGCGGACCGACGGGCTGGCCGGAGTGGTGATCGCAGACAATGAGTATCCACAGCGGGTTTGTTTCACCTTGCTGGACAAGGTGAGGGCACATGCAGGGCTTTGCGGAGAGTCAGGGCCGGCCACCTTGGCCTGGCCATCGCTCTGGTCCTCGTGTGCCAGGCCTGTTCATTCGTGTCTCTGCCCTCAGCTCACTCAGAAGAGGAGGAGGGGTGGGGGGGCAGGGTCACCAAGGTGGTCAGAGGGCAGGAGCACCTCTCATGGAACGGTGGAATTGTTCTGGTTGGACAAGCCCTGCAAGGCCATCAAGTCCAACCATTTCTCCAACATGGCCAAGGCCACCACTAAACCATGTCCCCAGGTGCCATGTCTGTGTGTTTCTTTGGATGCTTCCAGGGATGGGGACTCCACCACTGCCCTGGGCAGCCTGTGTCAAGGCTGGACAACCCTTTTCGTGCCTCTCCAGCCTGGAGAAGAGAAGGCTCCAGGGAGACCCCAGACCCTCTTCCAGTACCTAAAGGGGCTCCAAGAGAGCTGGAGAGGGAATTTGGACAAGGGCCTGGAGGGACAGGACAAAGGGCAGTGGCTTCCCACTGCCAGAGGGCAGGGTGAGATGGGATATTGGGAAGAAGTCCTTCCCTGTAGGGTGGTAGGGACTAACAGAGGTTTCCCAGAGAAATTGTGGCTGCCCCATCCCTGGAAGTGTCAAAGGCCAGGCTGGACAGGGCTTGGAGCAACCTGGTCTAATGGAAAGTGTCCCTGCCCATGGCAGGGGTGTGGATGAGCTGTAAGGTCCCTTCCCAAAAATCTCCAGATCTCCTATTTTGACGAGCAAAACCCCTCCAGCCACTGTGGCCCCACAGCTGCGGCTCCTGGGTGGTAACTGCTGCTTCCTTACCTGGCAGGTGCTGGATGAGTTCTCCAGGCAGGTCAGCAAGATGGACTGGCCCTCAGGGTCACCTGCCACCATCACCTACTCTGCCTTGGATGGATACCTCAGCAAATACCAGGTACAGACCCCTGGGACGCTGCAGGGCACCAGGACAGAGGATCCCTGTGCTCCCTACAGCCCTGAAAGTGGCAGGGGAGGTGGGCAACACTCTGGCGCATGCTGGGACCCCGGTGCTCTGGGGCTGTGTCCAGGGGACCCTGGTGTCCCTGTGGTGGTGCCAGCAGCATGTTGTTTCTCCCCAGAACCCCCGTGACGCCGACCCGATGACCCGAGTGCAGGCAGAGCTGGACGAGACCAAAATCATCCTGGTGAGGCTGCAGGACACTCCTGCCTGCACAAGCCGGTGGTCCCTGGGGGCACGGTATGGGGCAGGGGTAGAGTCGACCCTGGAGACCTCCCTGGTGTGGGAGCTTCCTTTTCCCTTCCCCTTCTTCCCTTCCCTCCTTTTTTCTCCTTGGGCATTTCCCAGCTGGCTGGACACAAGCACCAGGGCTCTGACCCCTCCTCCAAATGCTGGTCTCTTCTCTGCCTGGCGACCCAGTGGGAGCTCTGCTGCTCCTGCCCCCGGCCAAGTTCCCGTCTCCCTTGGGGCTGCAGAGCTGGGGGGACTGTAGGAGGGTGGGATGGGGGATGGTGGCACCTCCATCTCCTGCTGCAGGGTGTGGGGGCCTGGTGCTGGGGCTCAGCACATGTTTCTCTGGCAGCACAACACCATGGAATCACTGCTGGAGCGTGGGGAGAAGCTGGACGACCTGGTCTCCAAATCAGAGGTGCTTGGAGCACAATCCAAAGCCTTCTACAAAACGGTGGGTGTGGAGGGTCACCCCCTCCCTGAGGGAGCTGGAGATGGGTGGAGCGTCATCCTTGGGGGGTCACCCCCAATGGATAAACCCTGGGGCACAGCTCTGGGTGCCAGGCAGGGATCACCCCTGTTGCTGCGGGCTTTGGGCCTGGAGAGAGCCCCAATTCCAGCTGCAGAGCCCCACAGCCCCTCACTGGGGGTGTCGTGCACCCTGCAGTGAGTGGGGGGCGATGCCCATCCCAGTTCCTGGCACCAGCTCTGGCCAAAAGGAAAGGAGCCTCCGTGTCATCAGCCTTTGTGCTGTGCTGGCCTCTTCAGCAGGAGAGGGGCCTCGGGTGGGTGGCCCTGGGACCCCCAAACCCTTGGGGAGTTTTACAGGTGGTTTTCCTTCTCTTCTTAGGCCCGAAAGCAGAATTCCTGCTGTGAAATCATGTGACATGGAGCCCGGGGTCTCCACCTCCGGACCACCAGCCCTCCACCCCCCTCCGCAGCCACCCCAGGGGTGTTCCTGGGGCTGGGCCGAGGGTCCTCAGCCCCCTGGGCTGATGTGACTGTTGTCCACCTTGAGGGGACACCAAGGCTGGCACCGGGCCAGCACACATGGGGGGAGGTCCACACTGAAGACCCCCCACCCTTGCTGTTCCTGGGACAGCTTGGACCAGGGGGCACCTGGCCACGCACTCCCTGCCTTCACACCCCCCAGAAGCCTGGAGGGGCTGTCCACTGCTGTCCAGGGGGCTGAGGGGGCAGGTGGAGTCCCCTCCTGCCATCCCAGGGGCTGGGGGGGCTTTTATGTATTTGTGTCCTAAGGGTGAGCTGGGGGGTGGGAGAAGGGGGGAAGGGAAAAAGAAGAGGTTTCTTGGGTGGGGGGTGCTCACTGCCTCCCTGGGTAGCTTCTCCCTACGCCTGGAGCTGTGTCCCAGTGCTGGAGGAGGGGGGAGCTCACCAGCCTGCCCTGCACCTCGGAGCCCCTCCCCTGCTCCCACCAGCCGGGGTGGGGGGGGCTCAGCACCTGCCAGGGCCCAGCAGCCCTCACTGCCTCCTCTTCCTCCTCCTCGGGAAGGGAAAAGTTGGGCTTGGGCTGTACCTTGCGGTGCTCCAGTTGTTTCCATGCCCTGGCTGCGCTGGCCAGGGGGATAAAGTCGTATTTGGCAGTTGTACCTCTGTTCCCTCTCTGTGGCGTCCCGGGGTGGGATTTGAGAGGGACATGCCCTGGGCACCCCAGCAGGGACGGATGCACTTGGCCTTCTCTCTCCACCTTCTACTTTAATGATCATTGGTTTTTCCTCATAATTTATTTGCAGTTTTCCCGAGACAAAAACGAAATCAGAGTCATCTTTTACACTTACAAGGCTCAGAAAGAAAAGACAAAGGGTTTTTTGGGGGGAGGGGCATGGGGGGGGATATGCTGGGGAGGGGGAGACAGAAAAAGAATGAGAGAAAAGGGGAGGAAAGAGAAAAAGTTGGCAACGATCCACCAGCATTCATGGGACAGGAACAGCTCAGCTCCTCGACATACAGCGTTAGCGCCCGAGGGTTGCTCCCGCGCAAAGGGCATGCAGAGAAATCATCAGAATAATTAAAAAATAATTAATATCCCTCGCCCATCCCGCCCCCTCCCCCCCAGCCAAAACCAGCCCTCAGCATGGTGGGGATGCCCTGGGGAATCACGTGGGGAGTGCCTGGAGTGGAGTGATGCCTCCCCAGGGAGGGGGGCCTTGGGGGTGACGGGGTCCCCCCGAGCGCTGGCCGTGGGAGGGGGGGGTGCAGGATGTGCTGCCAGTGCCCCTGTGCTGGGAGGGGCGCCGGCGGAGCAGCCTGTGCCCCCTAAGAGACCCATTCTCTTAGTCTAAAGTGCTTTCAATGCTGCGTCAGTGCTGGCTGGATCGTCCTGAGCCCCCCACCCTGAACCCCAACACCCCCCAGCTGCCCTCTGCCCCCTGACGTGGCACCCACCTGCCCCCTGCCAAAACCTGCCAGCACCTGGGACTGGCACCTGCGACATGGGGTGGGGATCAGCGGGATGGGGACACGGGGGTGCGACTGGTGGACCCTCCCAAAGGCACCCACCGTGTTCCCTGCGCAGCAGTGCCCAGGATCAGTCTCGGGCCCCCCAGGGGAGGCACTGGACTGGGGTGGAGGGGAGAGAGTCTGTGTGTGTCCCCCCCACCTCACTCACCCCCTGGCAGCCCCCTGTGGCTGGGACCCCCGTGGGAATTCAAAAATAAAGAGCTCTCTCTATGTACAGGGGCCGGGGCAGGACAGAGCAAAGCGGAGCCCAAAGAACAACATCCACCACCAGCGACAGCAACACGCCACGAGCACAGCCGGGAGGGGGGCTGGGACCCCCCTTCCCCCCCCAGCAGAGACGGGCCGAGGGAGGGGGCTGAGCCCCCCAGCGCCCTCGCCTGTGGCCGAGCGGCTGGGTTGGGTTTGGGGGTGTGGGTGGGTTTGGGATTGGGGTGGGTTTTCCCCCTTTTTTTTTTTTTTTTTTTTCCTTTTTTTTGTTGTCTTCATCATTTTGGCTTTTTTTTTTTTTTGTCTTTTTGTTTTCTGCAAACACAGGCACTGGAGGGGGGGAGCAGGGGCCAGGGTAGGGGGGGACAGGCATGCGGACGCGTGCTTCGGGGGGCCGCAGCTCCGGCTGCCGCCTCGGCTCCCATCGCCGTCTCCGTCGGGCTGGAACCAGGACAGCCACCGCAAGCTCTGTGGGGACATCCTGGTGAGCCACAACCGGGGGACCCCGTCCCCTCGAGCCCCAAGCCCACCCTCACCTTCACTGCAGCGGGGCGACGGGGGCCCCCGAGCCGTGGAAGTGGACGTTCTGCCACTTGCCGTCGCGGCGGTGCCAGACGCGGGTCTCCTCGGACTGGCTGGTGCGGGGCCGGCCCTGCGCGTCGATGTACTGGGTGAGGCGGATGTAGGCGATGCAGGCCGCGTCCTCCCCGATGACGTGAACGTGCGGGTTCAGGATGGTCGTGTGGATCGGCTTGTTGTTCTTGGAGAGCACTGCGGGGCGGCCGAGGTCAGCGGGGCTGGCACGAGCAGGGGCATGGGGGCAGGGATGGGGACAGGGAACGCGTGAGGAATGGGCAGGGATAGGGGCAGGGAGGGGGACAGTGCAAGCAGATGGATGGCTCAGCAGGGGAGGACTGGGGACAGGCAGGCGAGGGGAGCAGGATGGGCAGGCAGTGGGCAAGAGACAGGGGACAGTGAGGGAGACAGGCAGGGAGACAGGATGGATAGGGCTGGGCTGGACAGGGAGAGAGGATGGGCAGGGCGCAGGCAGGGCAGGTGGCACAGGCAGGTCGGGTACTCACAGTTCTCGAAGTAGAAGCGGTGGAAGTCCATCCCCTCCACCAGGTTGCCCAGTGCCTCGGGCTCAAAGGAGGTGAGCCCCGGGTCGCAGATCTTCCTGCAGGCAGTGGGTGAGAGTGGCCCTGACTGGCCCCAGCCCACCTGGCCCCACCCGGCCCCACCTGGCCCTGCCCCACTCACGCGTAGGCTTCGAAGTCCCCGTTGTTGACGGCCTCGATGAGCTGCTCCGTGATCTTGATGATCTCCTGCTTGCGGGCTGGGGGCACGTCACTGTCACCGCCACCGCCACCGCCCCAGCCCCCCGGTGACACCGTGGGGGTGGGTGGACGGGATGTTGGGATGGACATGGGACATGGAGGGGAGGCATGGGGATGGACACGGGGACTGACAGACAGACCTTGGGGGCAGAAAAACCTTGGGGACAGACAGACAGACCATGGGGATGGACCATGGGGACAAACACAGGGACCTTGGGGACAGACAGACCGACCATGAGGGCAGACAGACAGACCACAGGGACAGACACAGGGACCTTGAGGACAGACACAGAAACCATGGGGACAGACAGACACCCCTTGGGGACAGAAGGCCCTTGGGGACAGATAGGGACCGTTGTGCTCCCAGGGCCCCCAGAGCTCTGCCACACCAGTATTCGCGTCATCCTCTCAGCACGTCTCATTGCCAGCCCAGTGTCACCCCAGCCATGTCCTAGTGCCACCCCTAAATGTCCCAGTGCCATCCCAGTGCCCTCCCAGCATGCTCAAGCATCCCAGTGCCCACTCAGCATGTCCCAGTAGTTTCAAGTGCATCCCAGTGCTACTCCTGCAAGTTCCAGTATATCCCAGTGCCATTCTAGCACATCCCAATACAGCCAGTTCCATACCAGTGTTTCCCAGCGCCATCCCACCGTCTCAATGCTGTTCCAGTGCATCCCAGTACCCTCTCGGTTCCATGCAAGCACATCCCAATACATCCCAGTGCAATCCTAGTGCATCCCAGAGCAGCTTCAGTGCCATCTGATGCATCCCAGTGCCATCCTATTGCTTCCCACTGCATCCCAGTGCCAGTCCAGTGCATTCCAATACACCCCAGTTCCATCCTAGTGCAATCCTGCTGCATTCCAGTGACAGCCCAGTACACTCTAGTGCCATTCCAGTGCCATTCCACTACATTTCAGTCACATCCCAGAGTGTCTCAATGCCATTCCAGGGCATCCCAATACACCCCAGTTTACACCAGTACATCTCAGGGCCATGCCACTGCACTTCAATGCAACCCCGTGCCCTTCTAGTATATTCCAGTTCGCCCCAGTTCCATCCCAGTGCATCCCAGCATCGTGCTGTTGAATTTCAGTGTGTTCCAGTATCATTCCAATGTAGCCCATCCCACTATATCCCAATGACTCATTTCATCCTGATGCCACCCAGTCAGCTCAGTTTCATCCCAGTGCAGCCCAGTGACACTTCAGTGCATTCTAACACAGCCCAGTTCCATCCCAGTATCTCCCAGTGCTATTCCAGAGCATACCAGTACACTCCAGTTTGCCCTGGTGCCTCACTGCATCTCTGTGCCAATCGCCCGTGTCCCAGTGTCATACCAGTGCATCCCAATACATCCCAGTTCCATTCCAATGCATTGCAGTACCATTCTGCTGCTTCCCAGTGCATCCCAGTACCATTCTAGGGCATTCCAGTATACCCCAGTTCTATCCAGTGCATCTCAATTAATCTTAGTACCATTCCACTGTATCCCAGTGCTCCCCAGTCCATTCTTTTGTCACCCTAACATCTCAGTGCCAATGTACTCTCACTGCTATTCCAGTGCATCCCAATACATCCCAGTACAGCCCAGTTCTACCCAGAACACCTCTTGGTACCATCCCACCATGTCCCAGTATCATCACAGTGCATCCCAATGCCACCCCAATGCCTTTTCAATGAATCCCAGTGCCATTCCAGTGCCATTCCAGCATGTCCCAATCTACACCATTTCCACCCAAGTGCACCCCAGTGCATCCTAGTACCATCCCAGTGCATCCCAGTACCATTCCAGTGCATCCCAGTGTGCTCCCAGTGCATCCTGGTGCCATCTCAATGAATCTTAGTGTCATCCCAGCTTCAGCCTAGCACATCCCAGATGCATCCCAGTGCATGTGAACACTCTCCCAGTGCATCTCAGAAATGTCCCAGTACAACCCCGATGCGTTCTGGTGCCATCCCTGTGCTATTCCAGTGCAACCCAGTGAATCCTAGTGCTACCCCAATGCCATCCCAATGCCATCCCAAATCCCACCCAGTGCATTCCACTGCTGCCCCAGCACATCACAGTGCACCAACTGCATCTTGGTGCCATGCCAGTTCCATCCCAGTTCATCCCAGTGCAATTCCAGTGGAATCCGAGGCATCCTAGTGCCAACACAATGCATCCCAGCTCTATTCCAATGCATTCCATTCAGCACACTCCCAGTGCACCCCAGTGCCACCCCAGTGCATCCTGGTGCCATCCCAGTGCACCCCATCACAGTCCCAGTGTATCCTAGTGTCATTCCAGTGCACCCCAATGCATCCTTGTGCCATCCCAGCTTCATCCCAATGAACTTCAGTGCTGCTCCAGTGCATCCCAGTGAACCAAACGCACTCTGGTGCTACGCCAGTGCCATCCTAGTGCCATTCCAGTGCACCCCAATGCATCTTAGTGTCATCCCAGCACATCCCAGCTGCACCCCAGTGCATTCTAGCACACTCCCAGTGCATCACAATGCATCCTAGTGCCATCCTAGTGCATTCCACAACTGTCCATCACAGTGCCATCCCAGTGCATCCTGCAGCCATCCCAGTTCATCCCAGTACCATTCCAGTGCACCCCAATGCATACCGGTGCCATCCTAGCACCATCCCAGTGCATTCCAAGACCCTCCCAGTGCATCCCAGTGCCATTCCAGTGCAACCCAATGCATCCTAGCACCACCCCAGTGCATCCCAGCTCCCTCCCAGTGCATCCCAGTGCAACCCTGCCGCCCCCTGCGCCCGTCACCTTTGGTGTCCTCGTCCTCAATGGTGGTGTTGGTGCTGTCGGAGGACTCCTGCTCGCAGGACGGCGGCGGTGGGGGGGAGACACAAACAGGGGGTCAGACCTGGCCCCGGGGGGACGGGGAGGGGGAACAAGCCCAGCCGGGGCTTGGCAGGACCCCACCGATGCTGGACGCCGCAGGGGTACCCCACTGTCACCGCGCCCCATGCGCACTCCTCATCCACGTCACCCCCCCCCGCGACATGGCTGATGCTGGGGGAGGATGGAGGCGGAAAGCAGGGGCAGCGGTACCTTGGCGCCGTCCGCGGGGTTATGAATGACAGTAGTTTGAGGCTCCTACGGGAGAAGGGAGAGAGACAGAGGCGGGGGTGGGGGGAAGCGAGAGCCCGGAGGGGACAACGAGGGGGGACGACGAAGTGAGCAGCACATGGACAGGGGCAAGGAGAGACCCAGACCGGATTTGGGAAGGGCAGAAGGGGGAGAGAAGCAGAGAGTCATTAGTCCAGCGAAGCCAAATGGTTTAATTCACAGACATGGAGGGGGAAGAAAGGAGGGAAAGGGGTGGGCAGAGCCGGGGGAGAGACGCAGTGAGGCCAAAAGGATGGGCTGGGCGGGGGGCAGCTCCGTGCCCATGTCTTGCATCCCGGTGCCCAGGGGCTCCACTCACCATGCATCTGAGCATCCTTGTGCCTGAATCCCAACCTGCTGCCTCCATCCCGAGCACTGCCCATATCCTTGCACATCCCTCAGCTCGCACCCAGCCCATCCATGTGCCTGCATCCCAAGCATCCCTTGTCTTGCATCCTGACCGTCCCTGTGCCCAGATCCTGACCATCCTGGTGCCCACATCCCGAGCACCCCTCATCCACAGCTTCCCGCTGCCGGCATCCCACCCTCACTGTACAGGGTGAGCACCCCTTTTTTCTCCATATCCTGCACTCAGTGACCAGCCAGGCACACCTTCATCAGTGCACAGCACTCTGGGCATCACCCTGCCTGTATCCTGCCCTCATGGTACCTCGTCCCTGCCCTTCTGCTGCACCCCCTGTGCCATAAAGGTCACAACGGTCACCCCTGTACCCACATCTGCACCTACCTTGCTGTTGGCATTGCCAGAACACCCCCAAATCCTGCACCTGCTGTTTCAGATGACCACGCCTTTACCTGTGTCCTGCACTCCCTGTGCCAGCTGGGCAGTCCTGTGTCTGGATCCTGCACTTACTTCACCTGCAGGGTCACAGTCAGCACCCCCATCCTTGTGACCCTGCACCTGCCTTGCCATTGGCATTGCAGGGTGTCCCTGTCTCCCAACCCCGCACCCACCTCGCCATCTGTGTCACCAGGATCCTCCTGTCTGTTGCTTGTCCCCATTACGGGGCATCTATGCCCATACTCTGCACCCACCTTGTTCCCATGGTGGGGCACCCCCATATCCATGTTCCTGTACCCACCTCGGTCCCCATGTCACAGGACATCCTCAGGCCCATATCTTGCACCCACCTTGCTGTCCCCATGGCAGGAACATCTCTGTGACTGTGTCCTGCACCTACCTTATCCCCATAGCGGGACACCTGCATGACCATGTCCTGCACCCATGTCACTGTCCCCATGGCTGAGGGAGACGTGGGGCTGTCCACATGCTTGCACCCTTCACCCACCTTGTCTGTCCAGCAGAGTCACCCTGCGCCCATGTCCTGCACACCCCTTTCCATCCTTGGGACACCCCCCTCCCCAGCGACCCCAGGAAGAGCCGGTCAGGGGGCGCGCATGGTGATGGATGGGATGGGCTGGTGGGATGGATCCAGTGGGATGGGGGATCTGGGGGGTGCAGGGTACGGAGCACCTACCAGAGCGGTGGGCGGGAGGGTCCCCTTGGGGCTGGTGACGCCGGCACTGCCTTTGGTGCTGTTGGTCTGGGGCTGGACGGGAGAGATGGAAGGGGCTCAGTGGCATGGTGGGGGCAGCAGCCCACCCCGGCCCCCCCGGCCCCGCTGGCCCCTCACCTTCACACCGTCCGCCTTCTTGTTCAGTAAGCTCTTAGCTGCTGCGGGGGGAGACAGTGTCAGTGCTCCTCCCCAGCACAAGGGACACTGTGTGTCCCTCCAAACCCGGACCCTTCCCGGCCACCCAACCTGACCCCACCCTGGGTGCTGGCAGCACCTGCCTCCCCAGTGTTGGGAACACACGAAGAAGGTAGTGTCCCCACCCTGGGGGAGGTCCCCATTTTGGAGGGGTGGTCCCCATGCGGGGAGGGGTGTCCCCATTCTAAGGGGGGTCTCCATTTTGAGGGGTGTCCCCATGCTGGGAGGGGTGTCCCCATCCTGGGGGTGTTCCCTTACTGGGGGGAGCCCCCATGGAGGGTGGGGTGTCCCCATTTTGGGGGGGGTTCTCCATGCTGGGAGGGCTGTCCCTAACTGGAGGGGACTGTCCCCAACAGGCTGTCCCCAACCTGGAGGGGTCCCCACCCTCAGGAAGGTCCCCATCCTGGGGGAAGAGAGTGTCCCCACCGAGGGAGGGGCTTCCCCAACCTTGTGGGGCATCCCCATCCTGGTGGGTGTCCCCATCCTAGTGGGAGATTCCCAAACTCAGGGGGGGGTCCCCAACCTGGGGGGGCTGTCCCCATCCTGGGAGGGATGTCCTCAACCTGTGGAGATCCCCATCCAAGCAGGGTGTCCCCATTCTGGAGGGGGGGGGGTGCCTAAACTCAGTGGGTTCTCATACTGGGGGAAGGAGGTGCCCCCAACCTGAGGGGGGGTCCCCATCCTGGTGGCCCCCGTGGTGGGGGGCAGGGCTGGCTTACCTTGGAGAAATGCAGAGAGGAAAGCGAGAGAGAGGAGTGGGGAGGGGGGCAAGAGAGAAACGGGGGGGGGGGGAAGGAGGAAAAGGGGGAAAACATAAAAAAGAACATAAAAAAGATGAGTTGAGTACGGGGGGTGGGGACAGCCGCCTGTGCCCCCCCCGTCTCCTTGAAGGGGGACAAGGACGGGCACGGGTTGAGCATCTGTCACTGCTACCACGATCTCTGGCCAGTGGGGGAATAGGGAGAGATGGGGACATGGTTGAGGGGGTGTGGAGGGCGGGAGGGGGGGTGTCACCTCGAGCATCCTCATCATTCCTCCACACTCAGGGACCCCTCCCCCGGCTGGCATCACATGTTGAGGGGGGATGTGCGGCGACAAGTCCAGTGACAGCAGGGTGGCACTCATCAGCACCAAAGGAAGGGGCAGGCAGATGCAGGACGGGGGGGATGACCCACACATCCCTCCCCCGTGGACCTATGTCTCCTCAGGGGTCCCTAGCAGGGTGTCCCCAAGGGTCCCGGTCCCTCCTCTGAAAGCAGGCGGGTGTTGAGAGGTGGGGGTTTAAACCAGAGCCAAATTGGGGGGCGGGAGAGGGGGACCCCTGGCAGGGGGGCCAGCGGTAGCTCTTGGTGTGGGGATGGTTTAAGACCCGCCGAGTGTTTCGCGGCGTCACAAACACCGGCTGCAGCTCTCAGAAGCTGGGGGGAGGCACATGCTGGGGGGGGGGGGGGCACATGCCGGGGGGAGACACATGCGACGGGGGGCACATGCGGGGTAGGGACGCAGGGGGGGCACGGGGGGACACAGGACATGCAGCCCGTTTGCCCCCAATGCATGCACCGCTGTGCCCCCCCTGTGTGCAGGAGGGGGGCAGCGCCGTGGGGGGGGGAGCAGTGGGGGGCCACACCCTAAAATCATCCCCCCCACCCCCAGCTCCCCATTGTTGACCCAGATGTGGACCCTGGGGGTGCCACCAGGGTGACCCCCTCCAGGAACCACCGGCCCAGGGTCAAGCACTCAGCAGCCCCGCCTTGGGGGTGGGGGCTGGTGCAGAGACCCCTCCCTCGGGCCAGTCCTGGGATGGCAGCAGGGGGACGGCGGCATCTCTCGGTGCCAGTGGGGAGGGGCAGAGGCTGGGGGGCTGGGAGGGGCAGTGCCGGGGGCCATGCATGCGCTCCGATTTCCGAGGAGGGCACCCGAAACCCGTTGGGGAGGTGGGAGGCAGGAAAGAGGATGGTTGGGAGAAGAGGGTGACATGGGGATGAAGGATCTGGGGACACACAGAGACCAAGCGGGGCCGGGGGGGCCGGGGGGGCCCTTTGCGGACGCGTCTACCTTGTTCCACCAGCCCCAGGGGGGCCCCGGCAGCGGCCGCCGACATGGTGGGAGGAGCGGTGGTCTGTCTGCCCACTGCGGGCCGCGAGAGAGAGAGAGAGGGAGCAGAGCTCCTGTTAGGGGGGGCGGGGAGGGGCTGCAGCCGGGACCCCACCTTCCCCCCCCCCCAGCACGAACTCTTGGGGTGCCCATCACCCTGGCCTCAGGCCTGGGGTGGCTGGTGCTGTTCCATCCCCCTCCCCGTGTCGCCCCCCCACCAGCCACCGGAGTGGGGGGGGACACACGGGGACCGGGCACTACCTGCTGCTGTGTGCGTGGGACGGGGGGGCCGGGTCCTGCCCCCACCTTGGCTACCACATGCCCCGTCCTCACCGATGGGGAAAAAATGGTGGGGGGTTAAGGAAGGGAGGGGAAAAAGAGAGAAAGACAGCGATAGAGAGAGGGGGGCACCGGCCCGGGGGGGGAGCTATGGAGGGGGGCTGCGGCCCCCAGCCCCCCGGCCAGTGGGAGCCCCCCCTTACCTGAGAAGTTCCTGGTGGCCAACATGGTGGTGAGGATGGCACCCTGCGGGGAGGGGCAGGGTGAGCTGGGGAGAGGGTGCGGGGTGGGACGGGCAGGATGGGGCCCTGGGAGCGCGGGGAGTAATGGGGGTGGGTGAGAAGGAGGGGGAGAAATGGGATGACGGGATGGGAGGGGGTACAGGATGGGGCCCATGGGACTGGGAACTGGGAGAGGGGATGCAGGATGAGGGGGCAGGATGCAGCCATGGGACCAGGCAGTGGGATAGAGGGTGCAGGTTGTGGGATGCAGCTGGACGGGGACAGGCTGGAGCCATGGCACGGGGCAGGATACTGGGCAGGGACAGGATGGGACCATGCTGCACTGCGTGTCACCAGGATGGGACCAAAGCCCACAGCAGAGCACCGGGCACACCAGAGTGGGACCGCAACACCCACTGGGAAGGGCACAGGAAGGCCCTGGTGGGTGCCAGGGTGGGAATGTGCCACCGGCTGCTGCCAGAGTGGGCAGGGCAGGGGTCCCACAGTGGACAGAGGAACGTCCCACAGCAGGCAGGACAAGGGTCCCACAGCGGGTAGGGGAGGGTCCCACAGGAGAGCCCCGTGGACAGGCAGGGTGCTGCTGGAAGGATAAGCACTGTCCCCAGCCCACGCCTCCCCCACCCCTCACCTTGAGCTTCCTCCGGGCATTGAACTTTTTCAAGCACTCCACTGTCTCCTGCCTGTGCATCATGGAGGCCACGGTAGAACGTTGCTGTGGGGGACAGTGGGGTCAGCACCAGGTGCTAGTGGTCACTGAACTGGGGTGACACGCACTGGGGGGACACACAGCACTTACGCAGACCCACGGGTGCTTGAGGGCCTCGTGGGCTGTGATGCGCTTGGCAGGGTTGATGGTCAGCATCTGATTGATGAGGTTTTTCGCTTCGGGGGTGACCGTGTCCCACTCAGGTGAAGGGAACTGGGGGGGGTACAGGGACACGGGGGTGACAGCTGTGGAGGGGCAGCCCCATGGCACCTGTGTCACCCCACATCCCGACACATCCCCAGCCAGCCACCAAAGACATGGCCCAAAGCCACCCCCGGGCTCTGCCTGCTGAAGATCAGCTGTAGGGTCCCTCAGTAGGTTCCACAATTAACGGGCCAGCTGCTGCAGGGCATGGGCTCATGGCACCGGGGACTTACATCGTAGGCCCCGGCCTTGATTTGTTGGTAGAGTTTGTGCTGGTCCTCGTCCCAGAACGGCGGGTAGCCCACCAGCAGGATGTACAGGATGACCCCTGAGCCAGGGAGAGCGGGGTTAGGGGAGTGCAGGGACCCCAGACCACCCCAGGCTCCCTCTGGCCCTGCTGTGTCCCCATGACAAAGCAGTTATTCCCAATATGGCCTGTCCCTGTGCTGCCAGGATGGCAGGGACAGGGGACAGCATGGCACTGCCGGGGCACATGGCACAGGATGGCCCCAGGATGAGGTCAGGGCTGGAACAGGAACTGGGGTGGGACCAGCATAGAAATGGGATGGGAAAGAGGGTGAGACTAGGATGGGAATGGGATAAGACTAAAATGGAGCCAGGAAAGTGCCAGAATGAGAGTGGGATAGGATCAGAATGGGACCGGGCAGGGATGGAACAGGGATTAGGATGGGATTGGGCAGGCATCGGGCAGGGACTGGGCAGGGATCAGGGCAGGGATTGGGGTAGAGATGGGGCAGGGATGAGGCAGGGTTCAGGATTGGGACCAGGTCCGGGTTCGGAATGGGGGCAGAGAAGGGGCAGGGACCAGGCAAGGACTGGGCAGGGATTGGCTCTTACCACATGCCCAGATGTCCACGGGTTTGCCATAGGCCTCTTTGCGCAGGACCTCAGGGGACAGGTAGCCGGGTGTGCCCGCAAATCCTGGGACAGGGACAGAGAGATGGGTGAGGAGAGACAGGTGAGCCACAACGGGAGGGGACAAGGACAGGACACAGGACTGGGACATGGGCATGGGGGAGGGATGTGCTGGGCAGGGGCGGACATGGTGGGCACAGAGGCATGGACACGGTGGGTATGGGACAGGGCTGTGCTGGGCACAGGGCAGATGCAGTAGGAACAGAGCAGGGACTCTGGACACGGAGGGACACGGCAGACACAGTGCAGGGGCTTGGTAAGCAGGTCCCAGCGGGCAGGGGCTGGGGCCGTGGTGGGCAGGGGGCCAGCAGCACTCACCGAACCAGGCCTGCTGATCCCCCTGCACCTCGATGGCGAGGCCGAAGTCCGCCAGCTTCACCGCCGCCCCTTTGCACTTGCTGGCCAGGAGCAGGTTCTCCGGCTGAGCGGTCACCAGGCACAGGGAGCACCAGGCACAGGGAGCACCAGGCACAGACATGGGTGGGGAGAGAGAAGGGACGGGGCAAGTAGGGGAGGGACTTTACTGCTGCCATCGACTGGGTGCTGCCCGTCAGCCGGCTCTGCACCGTGGGGCTGTGGCCATGGCCGCCCTCTGCCAATGGCCCAGGGTGCCGGATGGCACAGCCCCATGGCCAGCTCAGGGTCATCCCATGTCTCACTAGCCTCATCCCAGCATCCCGCCCCATCCCCCTGTATCCCACCATCCCTCCGTGTCCCACCCATCACCCCCTCGTGTCCTGCTGTGACCCACCCCCAGCCAAGCTCCAGCTGCTCCCACCCCCATCCCCCCATCCCAGCCAGTTCACACTCTCCCTGGGGCAATGGCAACTGGGGGGGTTGCAGTGAGACCCCCCACCAGTGCAGAACCGTGACACAGCTGGGGGACCTGTGTGCATCCCCAGAAAAGGGAGGTGAAAGCTGGGAGTGCTCAGAGCTGAGGGGATCCCCCAAGCCCAGCAAGATCTCAGTGACCCCCCCAGAACGCACTGGGCAAGGGCCATACCCAGGCTGTAGGGACCCCAAGGGCTGGGCAGGGGGAGAGGGGCAGAGGGACAGACGGGGGCCAGGGGGACACACTTACCTTGAGGTCCCTGTGGACCACCCCCATCTGGTGACAGTGCAGGACAGCCTCCAAGATCTGCTGGATGCAGTGGCTGCGTGCAAATGGGAGGGGGGGTCAGAGGTACGCTGCTCCCCCACCTCCCACACCCCCTGTACCCCACAACCTGTACCTCCGAACCAGCCCCCCTGCCCCTCTGCTGGGGCCCCACTGCACCCTGGGGGGAACTGACAAAAACAAGTGGTGACCTTGGATTTGTGGGTGCTGTGCATGGCAACCCCTATGTACCCCTGCCAGGGGGGTCATCCCTGAGGTGTCACCCCTGGGGGGACTCCTGGGGGATCACCACCTGGGGGGGTCACCCAGAGGGGTTACCCCTGGAGAGAGTCCCACCTGGGGTGGGTCACTGCCTGGGGGACACCTATGGGGATGTCAATGCCTGAGGCGGGGTCAGCCCTGAGGTTGTCACTCCTTCCTGGGGGGCATCACCCCTGGCGGGGTATCACTGTCTGGGGGTCATCCCTCGGGCGTCACCCCTGGGGCATCATCCCAGGGTTGTCACTCCAAAGGAGTTACTGACGAGGGGTCACCCCTGTGGGATCATCCCTTGGGGGGTCACTGCCGGGGGTTTATCCTGGAGGAGATGGTCACTGGGTGGGGGTTCATCCCTGGGGAGATCACTGGCTGGGGGTCACCCCTCAGTGGCCACCAGGTGAGCTCCAACCTTGGCATAGAGCTGTGGGGGTCATCCCAATGGTGCTTTTGTACCCACCCCCTGTCCCCCGTGGGGGCCCCCCATCCCTGCTGCCGCCCGGATGCTGGGATCCCCCAGACAGGACTCATGGGGGAAGGGGGGGGAACAGGGGATGGGGGGGTGGGGCGGATGGAGACGAGACAAGAAAGAAAGAGGGAAGGAGCGAGGGGATGAGAGCCTGAAATGGGGGTGAAGGGGGGCCCCGCCTAGCTGGGGGAGCGGGGGCGCTGGGGGGACAACCTCCCTGTGGGGGTGGGGGGGGACAAAAAAAGGGGCGTCAGGGAGAAAAAAGATTGAGGAGAAAGCCCCGCAGCAGGGTCCTGACGAGCGGAGCGGGGGGCCGGGAAGTGGGGGCTGCGGCGGGTGGGGGCAGCGAGGGGGAAGCGGCCCCCCCGGCCCCCCCCAGATACTGACCTGCGGCTCCCTCTGCTCAGGGGCAAAGTGATGGGTGGGAGGAACGCGGGCAAAGAGCTCATGGACACAGTGACTGCAAAACAGAACGGGGGGCGGGGGCGGGGGGCCAGGATGGAGGGTTAGGGGTGGGAGAGGGGTCAGGATAGGGGGGCAGGATAGGGCAAAGGGTGTGGGAGGGGGCGGGATGGGGTGAAGGGGTGAAGGGGTGCAGGATGGAGGGGTAGGGGGTGGGAGATGGGGGCAGGATGAGGTAAAGGGGGTGGGAGTGGGGGGGGCAGGTTGGCAGGGTGGGATGAGGTAAAGGGGTGGCAGGCAAGAAGTGGGGGTCAGGGTGTGGGGACAGGGTGGGGGTAAAGGGGTGGGAGAAAGTGACAGGAAAGGGGGATGGGAGGATACGGGAGCAGTTCAGGGGCAAGGATGGGTGTAGGAGGCAAAACAGAGGGCGAAGGGTGCTGGGGGGGGCAGCGAGCAGAGGGCAGCAGTGGGACGGACAGACACACAGATGGACACACGGACACGCACAGAGCCCGAGCAACGTGTGATGGGAGACGAGAGGGACAGAGGGATGGGGGGAATGGATGGAGGAGGTGAGGGGCACGAGTGGGACAGGGACGGGGGCAGGGGTGGAGATGGGGGGAACGAGAGAGGGGGAGAAACAATGTTGTGAAAGCCCAGAGACCACGGGGAGGGGCACACAGCGGCACACAGGGCACTGGGGGCTGGGGACGGCATGGGGGGGGCCCTGAGGGCCCCCCACTTGCCACCAGCCCCCCAGCACAGGTCATGACAGTGTCAGGACTCAGCGGCAGAGGGGGGAGCATGGGGTCAGAAGTGGAACATGGGGGGGCCCCACCCGGGGGCCCCACCCCACCCAGCAGCGGGATGGAGCCAGTGGAGGGGTTACAATAACGTGGGGGCCGAGGGGGTGTACCCCCCCTCCCCCTGCGTGCCCCCCTGCCTGCCTCGCTGGAGCTGCCCCATCCTTGCAGGCCTCCCAAGGCACAGGGCACGGGTGGCTGGGGGTGTCCAGGGCTTTGGGGGGTGTGTGGGGGGTGAAGGCTCACCTGGCATCAGCCTCACTGTAGTACTCCCGTGCCACGATGTCCTCAAAGAGCTCACCACCCGTCACCCTGAAACACAGCCAGGCACCACATCACCTTGAGACCCCTGGGAGCCCCCAGGATCCCCTGAGCCCCTCCTGAAGCTTTGGGAGCCTCCTGCCACACTCACAGGTCAAAGACGAGGTAATGGAATCCCTCCTCGGAGATGCTGTCGTGGAGCCGCACTGTGGGGACCAGATGGGGACAGGGACAGGCTCAGTCTCAGCCCCCAAGTACTCCCTGCCTGGCTCCCCCAGCCACTACATGTGGCACCCATGGGTGTCTGTGTCACATGCAGCCCACACCCCCACACCCAGTGTCCCAAAGGTGGCACCCAGAGGGGCCCCAGGGTGGGACCCCATAAGTCACCAGGGTGACACCCACCATGTCCCCTATGGGGGCACCCAGTATGTCCCTAAGGTAGCCTTCAGCAGGACCCCACACATCCCCAGAGGGACACCCAGCATACCGCCAGGGTGTCATTCAAGGTGTCCCTGGGTGGCCCCAAGTAGGGGTGAGACCCCCCAGGTGTCCCCAGTCACTCACCGATGTTGGAGTGCTTGAGCAGCCGGCAGATACGCGCCTCGCGCTCCAGCTTCTGGTGGTCTGGGGGGGCAGTGGTCAGGGGGGCACCTGACCTGCCCCCTCCACCCCCGCCCCGTCACCTGCCCCCAGCCCAAGCCCAGCAAGAGGAGCTGTAGATGCCCATGTGGGAGTGCATGTGGCTCTGTGGGGTGTGCAGGTATGCACAGGGGGCAGGGGTGGGGGTTGTACCTGTGGGTGTACGTGTGTGCAAAGGTTTGCACGTATGCGCACACGGGTTGGGCACGCACATGCACGCAGGTGTACACACACTGCGCAGGTGTGCACAGGTGTGCATGTTCACATGTGTGCTCATGTGTGAGGCCGTGCATGCATGTGCACACAGAGGGATGGGTGTGCCAGCACCTGTGGCTGTACCTGTGTGGATATACAGGTATGTGGGTGTGCAGCTGTGATGGGTGTGCAGCAGTATCCGTGTCCTGCAGCTGTGCACACACGTGGGTGTGCTTGTCTGTGGCTGTACCTGTGTGCACCTGTGTGTGCAGCCAACAGCTCTGTGGTTGTACTTGTGTGCACAGGTGTACACGTGTGCCTGCCTGTACCCATGTGTCTCACTGTACCTGTGTTTGTGTGTGATGTGGAGTGTGCAGTTGTACCCCTGTGCGTGGTGGTTCCTGCGCGTGCAGGTGTGTGCAGGTGTGCACATCTGTACCGCTGTGCCTGTGTGCGACTGTACACGTGTGTGCCTGCAGCACCCACTGTATGAGTGCACATGTGCACCTGCGTGTGCAGCTGCACCCCTGCATGTGTCTGCAAACAAGAGCACACAGACGCGTGCACAGGTGTGTGCACCTGCTCACACACCTCTCTACACACGTGTGTGTGTACACACACAATTCACACACCGCTCGCACACATACAAGTGTGTGCACCGCTCCACTCACTGCTCACACCTGTGCACACAGCTATGGCTACAGACACACACGTGTGTGTGCACACAGAACACACACCCCCTCCCCATGCCACTCATCCAGGTGCACATTCTAAACATCTACCCCCCCACACACACACTGTCACACGTCCCACACCTGCAAACACCTGCAAACACCTGCACACCCCCACTGCTGAGCTGGGAGCACACCCCACCCCACAGGCACCCACTCTGCTCGCAGGTGTGCACACACAGCAGTGCCCACCCTTATGTGCAAGCACACACACACACGCACACACTGTTGACACGTGCACACCCGCAGCCCTGCTGACACACACTCTGCTCACACCTGGGTGCACACCAAGCACACACACACACCTCTGCATGCACACTTAGGCACCCCCCTGCACAAGTGTGTGCACACACACACACCATGAACACACATATGGGCAAGCACACTGAGGTACCTCCAGTGTTCATGTGTGCCCACACCCACCATCACACACACCCCCATGTTCACATTGCACACACCTGTGCACACACAGAGCTCACACCTGTGTGTGCACACCCTTCTCCCCTGCCATCTGCTCACACCTGCATACCTGCAGGACACCCCTCAGGGACAGATGAAGTTCTGAGGGGCCCCGGGGGAGGCAGCAGGGGGGATAATGGGGATGGGCCAGGCCAGACCCCACCCCCTGGAGCATTCACCCCCCCCTCCACCAGCACCCGGTGTTACCAGCACCACTGGGGTCACAGCTGTCACAGGTGTCATGGGCACCACAGGTATCATGGCTGTCATGGGCACCAGGGGTATCACAGGTGTCACAGGTGCCACAGGCACCAGGGGTTATCACAGGTACCAGGGATGTCTGGGGAGTGGCCCCCTCGGGTGCCAGAGGGGTCTTGGGGAGTCCCAGGGTTCCCAGGGGTCCTACCTCTGGCTGAGAGCTTTTTGGTGTTGATGATCTTGGCAGCGTACTCATGGCCAGTGCAGAGCTTGACACAGCGCCGGACCACCGAGAAAGCCCCCCTGGGGAGGGACAGGCTCAGCACGCCCCAAAGCACCTTGGGGGGCAAGTGGGGGGTGGCTCCCACCCGTGACTCAGCACCCGAGGCCAGGGGGCTGCACCCACAGTGACTCAGCATCAGGGGAGTGAACCCCGACACGGGGACGGGGAGGGAGGGCCCTGACACACTGGGCCCCTGCCATGGGTGCGCTGGGGAGGCACCAGGGGGTGGTTGGGGGGAAGAGGCTGGAGGGGGGGCTCAGTGCCACGCATCATCGGAGGGGGGGGTCGCAGGAAGGATCCAGCACCGGCAGCTCGTTGCCATGGGAACAGTGGGTGGCCCGGATGGCAGCAGTGGCCATGGTGGTGGCGGTGATGGTGATGGTGGTAGTGGCGGTGACAGTGGTGATGGTGATAGCGGTGACAGTGGTGACAGTGCTGACAGTGGGCACAGGACCCAGCTGTGAGTATAGGGAGCTGGCAGCCACCAACACCCCAGGGACAGGGACAGAGATGAGAAAAGCATGGTTGTACCCATGCCAGGCAGAAGCACCTGCAGCCCCTTCAAGTGCCATCAGCACCTGTCCCCCTTCCAGGACTCACATCCCTGCACATCCCCTGCCTGTCCCTTGCCCGACAGGCCCCTCCCTCGTGGGGGGGTCAAGGCAGCGTCAGGGCACACAGAGGGGATCCCCATAACAGGCTGGGGACATGGCTGAGACCAGCACCCCGGTCCTGCCATGGAGAGGGTGCCCCTGGGACGGGCTCAGGGCCTGCCTGTCCCGTGCCACCACCCATGTCCCCATGTCCTCAGGCACCAAGGGCCCCATGTTGGCCAGAATAGTGGGGACCCTCTCACCACCAGGGGAAAAGTGGGGGTTCCCAAGGCCTGGCACCCCTGACCCCTCCCTTCCCCATGTGGCCCCCAGGACAGGGGACATGGTGGGTGCCAGCCCCTAGCCATGCCTCAGTTTCCCCCTGGCCAGAGCAATGTCCCCCCCATTCTGGTGAGGGGGGGACACATGTGCGATGGCTGGCGGGCTACACTGAGAGGTGGGAGGGGGGAAACAGGACCACGTTGCCATGGCAACCAGGATGGGCTGGATTTTGGGCAGACCGAAGGAACAGCCCCCGACTGGCACCATGTTCCCCCTACTGGTACCCCCAAAGGGACCACAGCCACCCCTGCAAAACGTTCCCCCGATCTAGGGAGGTGGTGGTGCAACCCCCCTCACAAAAGGTCTGACCCCCTCCCCCCTCCCCTCATTTTACTCCCCCCCAGTCCCTGCCCGTGGATGGGGGGGGAAGGAACTGCAACTCCCATGGCCTTGAGGGCAAATGAACCCCCCCCAGAAACAGCTCCTCTTCAGCTCCCCACAACACCCACCCCCCCGGGGGGGGGGTCATGATGTGGGGGGTGCAGCCGGGGGGCTTGGAAGGATCCAGGGGGGCAGAGGGGACCTGGGAGTCTTTAAGGCCCGGGGGGTCCAGCAGGGCTGGAATCTATAAGGACCCGAAGGGGAAGTGGATTTGAGGAGTTATGTAAGGCCCAAAAGGGTCTAATAGGGGAGGGGGGGAGGGTGGTCTAAAAGGACCAGAGGGGATAGGGATGGGGAGGGGGGGGTCTGTGGAGATGGGGGGGGGGGGGGCAGAGGGATGGGAAAAACCATCAGGGTGAGGGGCAAGGGGGTCCTGAAAGGGGAGGAGGTCTAAAAGGAGCAGGTGCCTATAAATACTCAGGGATGGTCTGGGGAATGGGGGGTGTCTATAGGGGGGCTGTAAGGACAAGGGAGGGGAGGGTCTATCAGGACTGGGATGGGGGTGGAGGGTTTGGGAGGGCTGCAGGGACCAGGGGGGCTATAAGGGCTAGACGGGGTAGGGGTTTGTAGGAGCTTTGGGGGAGGGTCTGGAGGGATGGGGATCTATACAGACCGGGGAATGTGGAGGGGGGGCTATAAGGATGGAGGGGTCTGTGAGGATGAGGGGTCTGTGAGAATGGGGGTTCTATTGGAGCAAGGGGGCTTTAAGGACTGAGAGGGTCTGCAGGAGCCAGGGGCAGGATTAGGAGTGCTGGGGCATCTGTGAAGATTGGGGGAGTTAAGGAAGAATTGGGGGGGTCTGTTAGGATGGAGTGTCCATAGGGTCAAGGGCAGCTATAAGGACTGAGTGGGGGGTCTCTAGGGACAGGTGACTGGGGACTGCAGGGGATCTGGAGGGATGGAGGAGGGGTCTGGGGTGACCAGGGCTGCGGGGATGAGGACACATCAGGGGAGTCTCTAACGATGAGGGTCCGTGAGGATGGGGGAACCTTGGGGAACAGGGGGGCTAGGCAGGGACTAGGGGGAGCTATGGGGAGGGGGGGGCCCGGAGGGCTGGAAGGCCCCAGGAGGGGGGCGGTATAAGGGGTGGGGGCCAGTGGGGGGGCAGGGCCAATACCGGGGGGAGGGCAGTCCGGGGGGGGGGGGAGGGGGGGGCTGGGCAGGGCTGGTCCCGGGGGGGGTGGGCTGGGGGGGGGGCCGGTCCCGGGGGGGGCGGGGGGGGGCCAGTCCCGGGTGTCCCATCCCAGGGGGGGAGGGGGGGGGGGGGGATGCGTCACGTCTGCACCGAGCGGCTTCCCCGAGCCCTGGGCAGCGCCCCCCGCCCCCGCCGCGCCCCGGGGCCGGGGCCGGGGCCGGTGCCGCCGCCCTTACTTGCCGATCTCCTCGTAGAGCTGGTACTCGTCGGTGAAACGGGTGCAGGGCACGGTGGTGGCCATGCTGCCGCCGCGCCGCGCCGCAATGAGCCGCCCCGGCACCGGCTCCGCTCGGCTCCGGCTCCGCCCGGCGCGGGGGGGCGGGGGGAGGCGCCGGGCCGGGGGAGGCTCCAGCCCGGGACAGCCCCCGCCGCCCCCCCCGCCCGGGATCCCCCCCCAACCCCCTCCCCGGGACACCCCCCACCTCGGACCTGCCCCCGCACGCCGGGGGGATCCCCCTTGTCTCCACAAGGGCCCCATAACCAGATCCCCCCAACCCCGGGACCCCTTTATCCCAAATTACCCCCGGGAGTGGGGGACCAAGCCCCCACCCCTAAAGGCCCCATATCCAGACGCCCCTTCCCGGGATTCCCCCCCTAAATAGCTCTGTGTCCAGACTCCCTCTGAGGGATTCCCCCGAGGACCCCAAATCCACACTCACATCTACACCCCTTGCAAAAGGACCCACATCCAGACCCCTCCCAAGAATCTCACAACCTCCCCCAAAGGACACCAAACCTGCACCCCCTCCGGATCCCACGTTCTCCCCCGACAAAGCCCCAATATCCAGATAACCCGTTCAAAGATCCCACATCCATGCCCCGCATTCCCCCGCCTCGGGGACTTCCCCCCTACTCCCCCCAATACTGAACTCTCTCCTCCAGCACCGATGTCACCCCAAACAACCCTTCCAGGCTCCAACCCCTCCCTAAGCAAAACGCCCGGGAGAGGCCGGGGGGGGGGGGGGGGCAAAATCCCCCCCCCTGCTTCCCCCAAGGGCACCTTGAAGCCCCCCAGTGTCAGCAGCATAATGGGGGGGGGGGGGTGGATTTTGGTGCGGGGGACACACAAAAGGCCACCCCGAAGGCCACCAGTAGCCCCAGGGCCGGGGGACAGTGGAGTGTCCCCCCCACCCGGAGGGGTGGGTGGGCGCGGGGGGGTGTGGGCCCCCCCGGCGCGGGTGGGCGGCAGGCGACTGGCGCTGCTGTTGCCATGGGGACCGTGGGCGGCCGGGGGGCCGCGGGCCCGGTGCGCGCATCAGCACCGGGAGATGCCGGCACCGGTAGAGGGGGAGAGTGGTGGGTGACACCTCAGGGGTGGTACCCCCAAAGCACCTACCATGTGAAACCTAGCCAGCCTTTGGGGATCCCATATCCACACCCCCACCCCAAGGACACAAAAATCCAGCACTTCTCCCCGGGGATCTCATACCACACCCCAAGGACCCCAAAATCCAGCCTCCCTGGAATCCCACATTCCACCATCCCCACGCCCAAGTAACCCATAAATCCAGCCCTCCTCGGGGTGTCCTGTATCTAGCCCCTCCCAGGGATCTCAATATCCACTCCCTCCACCCCCAGGAATCCTGTATCTGCACCCCGAAGGGCCCCCAAATTCCACTCTCCCCCAGGAATCCCATATCCACCACAACATCCACCCTAATGTCTAGAGCCCGTGCCGGCAGACAGACACCCCAGGCACCCCGCCTGGGTGTCCCTGCCCTTGTCCCATAGGCAAGGTGACGGTGGAGATTTGGGCACACTCATCTCCCCAGGGGTGGCACCGAATCACTCACAGGCCCCACGGTGAGAGTGTTTATTGCGAACTGGGGCTGGGGGGTGGGAAACCAGAGAAGGCGATGGCTGGGGACCCCCAGCCCACACACCCCAGGGTGGAGGGCTGGTGGGAAGCTGCAAGGGCCAGGCTGGGCCTGGGTGGGGCCTACTCTCCTAGGCAGTCCCCACTCTCAGACCCCTAAGTACCATGCCAGGGAAACCTGTATGCTTCTGAGGCTCCTGCCCAACTGCTGGCTATGAGGTGTGGGCCTGCAGCCCACCCCCAAACACCAGTGCTGTAGGGAGCACCCCCGCGGCCCCCCGACAAAGGGGAGGCAAACCCTGGGGCATGGCTGTGGTCTCTGCCCACCCCCGCGTGTCCTGACAACCCTCCAGTGAGGACGTGAAGGGAGGAGAAGGCAGGAGCAAGCCTCCCCCGGGGCTGGGTAGAGGGCAGCACAGCCCCATTGGGATACTCTGGAGTGGGGTTGGCGAGGGGATTTGGGGGTGCCAGGTGGGCAGGGTGCTGACAGAGGCAGGCAGGGGCAGGCTTCCCCATCCCCACTGCCCGTACCCAGCACCCATCTCCACCTGCGAGGGGCAAAGCTGCCCAGTGCCAGGGCAGGGAGGGCTCCGCATCCCCAGAAACCCCAAAAGCAGTATCCTCACCCACCAAAAATAATAATTATGTCACCCAATGCGACCCAACGCGCTCCCTCTATTCCAGAAAAACACGGAGCGTCGGCAGCGTGAGGCGAGGGGAAGGGAGGGGTCCTGGTGCCCAGGTTGCCGTGGTGACAGGATGTAAATCTGCCCGCTTCCTCAGGCTTCCCCACACAGCATGGATGGGTGCTGGCAGCGTGCATCAGTGAGTCCCGGGCACCGGCGCTGGGTGTGAGGGTCCTGGTGGGCATCCGGGGGCGGGGACGTTTCCTCTCCCTGCTTTATTTTTCAGTTGTTTTTTGCCACTGTCAAAACTGGACGGCGCCGGGGGAGATGTTGAACATGGAGGGGTCGAATTTCTGGCCACGGAACGGCGAGCCCTCGGTGTCCCAGCCCTTCTTTAACATCTCGTGCACCTTCTGTAAAGAGGGCACAGGCTTCCGTCAACCCGGGGTGACCCCATGCTGTTCCCCACACCCCTTGCTCTCCCCTGCCGTTCATCCCACAGGCGTTTGGACCCACAGGAGGGGGTGTGGGCAGCAGTCCCCCTCCTCCCTGGCTGGCAGCACTTACTGCCAAGGGCACGCACCACCTCTGTGCTCCCCCTTGCTACCCGGCAAAGGACAGACAGCACCCAGGGCAGCACCAGGCAGCTCCTGGGTCAGGCTGAGCCCAGACCCCTGTGGGTCCATCCCTGAGCAGGGCCAGCTTGGCAGAGAGGTGCCAAGGAGGCACAGGGAGGTGGGGCCCATCCCTGCTATGGGGGATCTGGGCTTACAGGTTAACTTGCCATGGTGCCAGGATAGGGAAGACAGGAGTGCATGGCAAAAGACCGATCAGCAGAACCTCACACCCCCGAAATGTTAATGTGGGGGAACACTGTGAAAAGGAGCTCTGAGATGGAGCAGAGCCATGGGGCCCCCTTTTCCTGGGGATGGGACCCTTGAAGGGCAGGTGGGAGGGCCAGGCTGGGCTGGCAGCACAGGGTAGCCAGCACCTACCAGCTCATGGCTCTGGGGCTTGCCCTGAAGCTTCTGGTGGTAGTCAAAGGTGAGGCGGTCAAGCACAGCATGCTCCTCCTCGTCCACCGTGGCCATGGAGCGCTCCTTGTTGATCTTGTCGATGTCGATCTGCTCCTCGCCCTCTAGGATGGCGTTCCACCAGTACTCGTCCCCCTTGTTCAGGTTGATCTGGGGACAAGGTGTGGGTCAGTGAATGGGGGGAGGAGCCCCCGTCCTGCCCAGAGTGTGGTACCCCCGTCCACAGCTCCACAGCAGTGATGCAGAGCTCAGCTGTGCCGACAGCAGCACGGGGCTTGGCCGCAAGTGGAAGTCAAGCTCATACTGATCCAGCCTCACAGTTGGCAGAGGGGGAGGGATGCTTGTGCCTCCCTCCCTCAGCAGCCAAAGGCTTTGCACAACCTTGCTGTGGGCCCCCACAGCCCCAGCACAGGCCCCAGGGATGAAATCTCAGCCCACGCTATGGCTCAAAGTCAGGACCAGATCCCCCAGCGGTGCCTGCCTAGGGCTGACACTGGCTCGGGGCCGCATGGCTGACACAGCAGCCGTGACAGAACCCAGGACTGTCGGGTGAGGAGGCTGTGGCTGGTGGAGTGTGGGGCCAGGGCTCCCGGTGTGGTAGTGCAGCCCTCTTGCCTTTCCCTAACCTAGAAGGAACCTTGGCCTCAGCTCCTCTGGCACTGGCTCGGTGGGCAGCAGCATGGGTGGCAAAGGAGGCAACGGTATCACCTGCTGCTCTGTGCCACCCGTGCTGACTGCCAGCACCTGCTTCCTGTGGCACCGCAGCTCAGCAGCAGCCCCGGAGGGGTGCACAAGGAGACGGGGCATCTCCTTGCTCCAGCCAACACCCTCACTGGGAAAAGCCGCTGGCTGTAGTCACAGGCATCCCTGATGGCAGTGCCTTCAACAGAGCCTTGGCCAGCGGGGCTGTGCTGGGGCCAGCACGGGGCATCCTGCAACGGGAACTCCAACTTGCTTTTTGTTTTTCCAGGAAGAGTGGGCTGCTTCCTCCCATGTTATTTTAGCACTAGTCCCAGCAGCAGGGCAGATTTATGGCATTCGTCGGCCTCTGCAAAATCATCAATAAAGGCAGACAATACAATTTGCTCAAACCTCCCTGGAAGCTCAATGGCTCCAGAGGGGAGAACACGGACAGCCATTCCTGTTATGGAGCTAGGTTTCTCTGCGGTGTGAAGAAAAGGAACCAATTAATACAGGAGGGGGTGGCTGGGGTTTAATCCTTCTGGGAGAGCAGAGCCGGTAAAATATTCCAGCCTGGGGAAGGCGTTAGTTTTTCCAGCTAGACAGGCATGCTTGCTCTCCTTTTAATTGCACAGTTCCACTTTGGAGGGGAGGGAGAGCCAGCGAGGGTTTGCTCCTGGGCTTCCCAACCCTGGGTGGGCAGGTGGGGGAACAGAGGAGCCCCCAGAACGTCACCCCTCAGACAGGAAGCGAAGTGGAGGGGCAGCCTTGACTGTCCCACACCTGCAGCAGGAGCACACTTCAGCTCCTCAGCGTTTGGAACACGAGGGATGTTCCCGTGGTGCTGCTGGCAAAGTGTGGGTTTCCCTAGTGAGGCTCCAGCACAAGCCATGCTCCCATGGCATTGCTGTGAAGCACACATGGTTTGGTATATCCCTACCAGAGCCAGCCTGCTGGCAGAGGGATGGACAAGTGTTGGAGGAGTTCAGGCGTCACCTCAACTCCATCCCAGAGAACTGGGGGATGGAAAACCCAACCTGGAGCATCTGGGATGGAAACCCATCCCCCCTCCCTTCCCTACCAAACCCCTTTCCTTCGCTGGCACCCTGCCACCACCTGCACACCTCTGCAGCCTGCCTGGGGCGATCCGCTCATCCCTCTTTATTCCAGCGGGAAAGCTGTCAAAGTGAGACTCACTCCAATTGAGCTCCAGTTTCTAAAACGCCCACAGGTCAGGGCAAAGGTCGCTCTACCCCCCGTGAGTCTGCAGTTTCGTGGTTCAAGGTGGTGCTGGAGGACTTGCTGCAGACAGGTCCCACCTCCAGGATGGGGGACACAGACATAAGTAATTTTCCTGGACAGTTTCTGCCGATGTCCTCTGTGGATCCAGTCCCTGCTTGGCTGAGTGTCTGGGTTACGAGAGCCGGTGGTGATGGAGATGCAGCTGGTTCCCCCCACAAGCGCTTTGGGTGCCCGAAGGTGGAGGTAAGGGAGAGCCGAAAGGCCATGGCAGGTCTCTGGGTGACTCCCCACACACGCCAGTCCTCACCCACCCACCCACCCACCCGCCCATGGAGGAGGCTCTGGCACTCAGCTGACAGGCCCCCGCGAAGCTGTGGGCACCGCTGGGGAGAGCTCCAGAAACCGGGGGGCTCCAGGAGGCAGCACGGCTTCTTCCACAAGGACAAACCCTGAGCCCATTATGTTTCTCACTTTGAAACAAGGCAAAGCTTTGCCCACACTTGACACCGCTGCCCAGTTTTCCAGCCAACAGCTCTGGCTGACCCCTCAGGGCCCCAGAGATGCTGAGAGCCACTTGCCAGAGGAAGGATGAGGTCCCTGCAGTGTGCCTGTGCCCTCAGCCAGATTTCGGCTCTGCCTAGTGAGTCCCACTGGGGTAAAAGCCCAGCTGAGTCTTTTGGGATGCACAGGGAGGCAGGAACAGCCTCTGCAACGGTGGCCTGAGGAGAAGGAGGCTTGCAGAAGGCAATGTTGTATCTGAAGCTGGCAGTGTCCTCATGCTGAAGTGCTCAGTTCCCACAACCGGTGTCCAAGGTACGAGCTCTCAGCCACGTCAGGATGGGCCTTTCCCTGGAAAAGCACCAGGGTAATGACGGATTGCAAGGAGGATTGCTGCAGGAACAATGGGACACTCAGCAGGAGAGACCCTCTAGCAGGTGACAGGCGTCACCAGCATGGACACAGCATCACGTCCCATCTTCGCACCCTACTGGGAAGGTCACAACCCCCCATTGTTGGTGCTGGGCTTTGTGGTAGCACAAGGTTTCCTCTCTGATCCCAAACACCTTGTCAAAGCTGGAGAGATGCTGCCAAGGGGTATAAGTAGGTCTTGGGAGGACAGCCTCTCCCGGCCAGCTTTCCTGTTGGAACCACATCAGCCAAAGTCACCTCAAAAGTCACTGGGAGGTGTTTAGGGGGACAGAGGAGGCAGCAGTGCCATTCTCAGCAGTACGTGGAGGGCAGGGCTGAACACCATCGAGCCGTATCCCCTCAGCCTTGTGGCTCACAGGATGACAAGCCAAGACTGTAATAAACGTTCAAGGCAGGACTTGCTGACAAAAGCCCAAGCGTGGAAAACAAAGGCTGAGAGGAAGAGAAAAAGAGAGGGAATGGGAGAAAAATCCTCCACAACAAAAATAATACCAAAAGGAGTTGTGCACAACACCCAGTGGGGATTGCTAAAAACAGCAAGGTTATTTTAATCTCGCTTTCAACAAGCGAGCGGGTGTGACGGAGAAGGGAGAGCACAGGGATGACACCCAGGACCAGGGTACAGTGTGGCACACCGCAGGCAGGGGCACGATCCTGGGACATAATCCTGAGCAGGAGGTAGGGACAGGTCCCCGCCCCACGTCGGCAGAGCACTCCACTGCAGAACAATGCCAGCTGGATTCTGCTGCCATGCACACGGGTGTGCCAAAGGATGAGATGAGAAACATGCTGGTGTCAGGCTGGGCTCCAGCTGTGAGAACTCCATGGAGCAGGAGCGGGAAGGCAGAGTGGTCTCTGAATGATGGTGAGGGGAGTCCTCGGGCTGCTGGAGTGCAAGTGACATAATGAAGAGGATACATGAATAAGAACACCAGGAAGGATGGGGGAAGCAGAGCCAGGAAGGGTTGTAAGGCAAAATAATCTTCCCAGGGTAAGAGCCGGAGGAGAAGGGAGTCTGCTCATGGTGTGGCCATGAATGGCATCCCAGAAGGGAGCCAGGAGGAGGCCAGGGAGGCCGAGGACAGTGAAAAAGCTGTTACAGCAGCCTCCTGAAGAATCTGGGGATCTTGATTATTCCTGACACATCCTGCAAGAGGACATGGGACTCAAAGGCCTCTCTGCACAGAACTGAGACCTTTTCAGACAGACAGGACCAAGCAAGAGAGATTACACCTCCTGGGCGCAAAGCTCGAGTTCTGCTGCACGGATCACCTCAATTCACAGATCACGAACACACAGCATGGACAGGGCCATCAATGTGCCCCAAGCAGTCCCCAAGGCAGGCAGGATCTCCTCGGACAACCCCAGCGCTGGCACTGGGTGAGTTCAGTTTTGGCTACATCCACACCCTGTCAGGGAACGCCATCCCTGGGTCCCACAGAGGGAAGCCAGGCAGCACCTTGCAGCACCTTGCAAGAGGGACACAGCCCAACTGCTGCATTTGGAGCTCACACACAGTGATGCACAAACTGGGGCACAGAAATGGTCCATATGCCCCATAAGCTCCAAACAAACCCCAATGACCCCATCCAGGCACTGAATGAAGCAATGCATTCCCACAAGGGTGGGTGTCCTCTGATGAATGAACTGGGAGGAGGCGCAAACCACTCCTGGCTACTCAGCACATGGAAAAAGGAGATGCTCTTGGGCGAGAATTACTCACTCTGCTCCAGTTACCTTACAATTCTTCAAGCGAGATCTCATCCCACCATCAATATGTTGGCAGCCAGCTGGAGATCCTCACAAGCCTGGGCTCGTGTTATTCGAGGCAAGACCCAGCTCTGGGGTTGGGGGTGATGGGCCCACTCTGCTCCCCACGCTGTCCACGGCTGCTCCAGGAGGCACTGAGTCTCGCTCCACCCGCGCCATTCCCAGCCTCTGATGGGTATTTAAGAGACACTGCCTCCCTTGCTGATCCTGGGAACACCCACTGGGGACTTCCAGACTTCTATCCACACTGTGGAGCAGCCACTCATTGGGCCACCTCCTCTTCAATGGGTTTATACCTTTCCAGGATTGTTTCTTTGTTCCAGATAAGCTAATTTTCAAGATGCTTATGAATATTTACAAAATGCAGGTTAAGGATGCTGCTACCACATCCCTTCAATGGCCTAGCAGCATTGGAGAAGCTCCTCTCCCTCGTAGGGACCTCACTCACCCTTTTGGCACCAGCTTGTCACTCAAGGTACATCCCTGCGGATCAGCAGTGGTCGAGTGGCACTGCGCAGCCTCCCCACACACCATCCACAGGATTCCTGACTCTGGCAGCACATTCCCACTCCATTTTCCACTGTGGGGGCTTGGATTTGGGTGCTCATCTGCTGCCACCCTTGTGCCACAGGGAGAAAGGCTTGGTGCCAGCTCCCTCCCTCCCAGGGATGGCATGTGTCCTCTCCTGGGTCTCACAACAGCCTTGAGACTCCTGAAACTCTCCTGGAAAAGCCTCTGGCTGAAAAAGGATAGGGCAAAAATGGTCACAGGCAGCAAAATCCCGCTCCTAGCACAATCCTGGCCCCCAAACTGGCACAGAAATTTGGAAATTGTTTGACACTCAAGATCCCAGGGTGATGGGCAGAATTCCCACAACAACTCCAGCTGTGAACCCACCAGTAATAACACAGCTGGGCACTAGCAGTACTCAGACCACCTTGACAGGGATGATTTCGGACAGCAGGCACACAGCAAACCACAGGCCTGCTGGAGGCAGAGGAGGAGGCACAGTGTCCGCATCACACAGGGCAAGTAGGAATCCCATGGCAGGACAGAAAGGAATGGTGGGGAACAGGCACCTGCCAAGATGCTGGGGTTGGAGTGGGGCCAGGAGAGTTGGAAAGCAGAGTCAGCAAGGCCAGGTGTGCAGGACCAGCCCCAAGTAATGGCTGTGCTGGAGCTGGGGACCACCCTGCCCAGCCTGACAGATGTGCTGCCCAGCCAGCACCCTGACAGGCAACTCAGGAGTAGGAGGCAAGGCACGGCACACAGGCAAGGGCAGCATGAGCCAGACGTTGGACAGGCAGAGCCAGATGTTGGACAGGCAAAGCCAGACACATCCAGAGCTGGCTCAAACTTCCAGCTGCTTCAGTTTCCTAGGTTGAGTGCGGCAGAGCTGCGAGCCAAGGAGACACAGCTGGTGTAGACCATCCTTACCGAAACGCACTTCCCTGGCTCCAGGCTCCACAGGGAACTCTCTGTGTTGATCTTGTGGGTGAGTTTCCCTTCCATGAGGACGTGCTGGCTGCTTCCTTCCAGCACTGCTACACGAATCGCACCACTGCTGATATCCACAGACACCTGGAAACAAAGGGAGAGACAATGATCTGGAAGGCTCCTGCTTGCCATCCCACTGTGCGAGCTGGGGTTTGGGGTCAAGTGCACTTGCAGGGGATGAGAGAGAGAAGAGCTTCCAGGCCTGCCTGTAGCAGCAGGGTGGGAATCCCACTGTTCTCTCATAGCAAACAGCGACAGTTTGGAGGAGAGAGGGAATCTCTTCAGCGACGGAAAAGCAGTACTGGAGGGGCCCTTGAAGGATTCAAGGCAGCTGGTTCTGCCCCGTGCCTCAGTTTCCCCACAAGGAAGACCAGTAATGCCACAGGCCTCCACACAGCACTCAAAGGTTAAGCACCTACTTGCTGTGAGAGAGCTCTTTAGGGGTATGTCTGTCCGTCACTGTGACAAGCTGGGCATGAGTGTATGTCATCCTGATAGCTAAGCAGGGGCAATTTGGGGGTTCCTACACTAGGGCTGCAGCAGGTCATCCCCTCTTTGCTGCACCACGCTGAAAGCATGCTCCTTGGCTCTGCTTCCGCTGCTGGAGCCAGCCCTGGGCTCAGCCCAGGCCTCCCATCGGGTGTGTGAGGAGGGGCCGTGTGCAGGAGGAATGCTGCAGCACGGTTTCCCGGCTCCCTGCTACAGCGGCAGCTCTGTCCCCAGGAACGGGGCCAGTTCCCGCCCACAGCAGCCATATGGGGAACCCTGCTCTGACCTGCCATGCAGGTGACATGGCTGTCCCCTGGGGAGACAGAGGCAGGCTGTGACAGGCACGCAGTACCCTTGGTCTCTGTAGAGACCATATGTTCTCTCTTGTCCCCTTTGGCCCTGAGGTGCCGCCAGCAGAGCCCGCGTCAAGCCAGAGGATGTAGGGAGGACCTGGCTGGGAAGGAGCAGGATTGTGGCCCCCAGTGCTGGCCCGAGAGGAGGAGACTGCAGTGAGATTTGCCTGCATTCTCTCCCAGAGTTCCCCCAGATCTTCCTCCTGCTCTGCAGATCTCATTTGAAATGTTATTACATTATCCATTACCTAGGAGACTTCCAGCAGCTCACTAGCTCCACACAGGCAGAAGACAGGCAGAGCTGCTCCAGCCAGGGAGGGCACCATGGCTGTGTCTGACTGATGTCACCCGGGTACAACCCCCAAAGCTGCTGTGTGCTCCGGCAGGAGCAGAGGAGGCCCAGCACACACAGCGCAGGGTGACATGGGACTGAGCTCCAGTGCGACGGCTGGGAGCAGGACCACGCTCACAGGGGATTGGGGAAGGGACATGAGGATGGGAGAGGGAGGACAAGAGGCTGTCACCTGGCATGTGACTGTAGACAGCCTCTACAAGAGCAGCTGCCCTGGGATGGAAACACCTCCAGAGGAGGTGCTCCTTCCATGGAGCAGCTCCCTCCAGACCAGTGCTGAAGCCCTACTGCAGAGATGAGGCATGGGGATGAGGCTCTGCCCTCCATTACCACCATCTGCTCAGATCCCTGGGCACAGGGACACAGCTACTGATGCTGGTCTCTCAGCACACTCCAGGGCCTGCCCAGAAAGGACCAAGGGGAAAAAAGCAAGGTGACTCCCAAGTCACCTTCTGGGGGGAAATTCTTTGGGGTGTGGAGGGCCAGGGAAGCTGGAGACATGGAAGGCACAGGCGCAGCATTGTGTCTGTGGGATCCACATGGACAAGAACAACCAAATGTGAGAGGGGTTTTATTCCCAGGTGGCTGCACAAGATATCTGGAGGGGCTGAGGGACACCTTTCAGGTGGCTCTGGGACCAGACATGCACTGGGAGAGGGAGCAGAGAAACCCAAATGGAAGAAGAGATCCAAACTGGGAAGCCACCACCTGCCCACTTGGCTGTGCAAGCAGCCAGCATGAGAACCAATTGCAACCCCTGCTTCTACCTGCACCTAGCAAGAAGGTCCCACCCAGAACACCAGCCCCCCAGGAGTAGGGACAGGGGCAGCACATGCCCTGTGGGAGAGCCCTGTCCCTTCATGCATGGAGAGACATGTCTGAGAGGACTCGTATGCACAGCCCACAGCTGGGGGAAGGCCAAGAGCAACCCGCAGCAGTCCGGCAGCTCTGAAGCTGCTTGTCCCTTCCCATGCGCTCCCTGCTCCCCAAAACATTTGGCTGCTCCCAAGGAAAGCCAGCTCTCATCTGTGTGCTGTGGCCTTTTCACCACAGTGATTTCTGTGCACACTGAACGCCCACGCCTGCCCACGCACCTCAAACAAGCAAATACAAACTGAGAGAGGAAACGAGCTTGTCTCCTCTGAGTCCAGCAAAGAGAAAGGCCTGGAGTCATGATTTCTATTTAAGCGCTCAGATCTGTGAGCCTCTGTTGCGCCCAGAAGTAGATCAGGCAGGTGGGGACCATGGAGGAAGATGGTCCCAACCACCCATTCCTGCTCCAAGGACACCCGAGCTCCATACAAGGAAACCTTAAGCTCACCAGAGCAAAACTATGCCATAGCAACAGCCTGAATCCCAAAAAGTGTCATAAGGAAGACTGTGAGCAGCATTAGAGTTGGGTGCACTCTGAGCCTAGGGACCAAACGGGGAGATTTTTAATCTCGCCTTGGCAAGCAGGAGCCAAAAACCTGGTAATTTTTTTTTTAAATATGAAGCTGTGTGAATACAGGGGTGTGCAACTCTTGTGCAGGTACTCAGGAACAACATGTCCAAAGTCCATGGAACTTTTAAATTGCTCTAAGTCCTCCTGCTCTGGCCCAAGACCCAGCCTGCCTGTTCCCATTCCCCCAAGGCTGGGAATATATAGAATCATTTGGAAATGGAAACTCAGCTGCCAAGAGGAGCCCTGAGAAGGATGGATGAACAAAACACCAGGCAACAGTGCAAGGAGAAGGGAAGTTCAGCATCCGAACAACAGATTGCTTCAAGAGGACGTGGGCAGATACTGGGGCAAGGGTAGGCAGAGCCATGCCACGGGCACTGGCATGGGGTATCTTGAAACCCCTTTTGCCCACTCTGCGGTGCAGGGACTCTTCCACAGCGATGGCACAGTCTTAACCCAAGGGAAGGTCAGGAAACCATATCCTGTCTCCTCTCTTGTGAGCTCCTGCAGGCTCCTGAACCTCTCCAGGGCCAAGGATGGAGCAGACAGAGCCCTGTGTGGGGTTTTTGGCAAGGACAAGGACACAACTTCCCTGGCATGGAGGAAACTTCCCCAGGCAGGGAGAGGAATCGTGATCGAAGCACGATGTGGAGGGATGGAATATCCATCTGGACACCCCAGAATCCTTTCAAGAAACAGCCTGGGTTTGTTTCAGAGACCTGCTGGGAGAGATGCATCTTCCTGGTGCCCTGCTGTGCCTGTGGCAGCCGTGTGCCCCCTCACCCCTCCGGCCCGGGCTGCTGCTGCTGCTGCTGCCAGTGACATTCCTTGGCATGCTGAGGAGCTGTGTAGGCTGAAGCCAGTGACAAACTCCAGCGTGCTCCTTTCAGCCGCCCTGGAAGCAGAGGAGAGCAGGAGGTGGGGGAGCACAGGCTTCCCAAATGGAAAAATACAGAGGGAAGGGCAGCACTTGGGAAAGAGTTCAAACTTCTAGGTCTGACCAAGGCCAGCCATGGGCACACTCCTTTTGGGTTCCTGACCAGGAGGGAACAGAAGTGGTGCAGGAAAAACAACGTGACCACAAGCAGAACAGAGAAGTTCCTGCCTGAGCCAAAGAGAGAGAGGCGAGACCTCTCTGTGCACAAAGCCAGCCAGGGGGAGGGGCTGGCCCTCAGCCTCCACCCAGGCCGGCTCCCTTCCATCTAGAGCAGGTCAAGCCACACAGGGGCTGTGCCTGATCCAGCTCCCCAGTGCCAGAGGAGCCGTTCCAGCAACTCCTGCTTCCAAACAGGAGGCAGAAGACAGGCAGAGCCAGAGGAACAACTGAGGAAGGGCATCCATCCCCAACCAGGCTCCAAAACCCACGTGAGTACGCAGGTAGCGACAGCAGAGAGAAGCAGCACAGGAAGGGTGAGGCAGTGCCAGGGAACCTAGCTGGGATGGAGCAGAGAACACTGCAGCACAACAGGAACACGGACAGGCTGGGATCTCAGTCCCCACCAGACTCACACGGGAGAAAATGGCACAACCACATCCTGGTCCTTCAGTACAAGGGACAAGGAGCCTTTCCGCTCCAAACAGTTTCCCAGGAAAGCTGGGCACCCTGATGGAAAGGGAAATGCTAAAGAGACACCACTAACACCACTTTACCTGTTTGCCTTTGACAATGTGCTTGGGCACAGGCACTTTAATTTCCAGGTCGCTGTAGTCTTGGGACCAGGTGTAATTCTCTCGCACAGCTCCATTGTAGCTGTCAGGATTTGTCTGGAACTGCTCCTGTCTCCTGGTGGAGGGAGAAAGGGGTGACATGTTAAATGTCAGAGATCAGAGCCTGGAGAGAGCAGGAAGCTCTGAGAGCAGGGTCCAAGAAACCAAAAGGGAGGGCATAGCCTCTGCTGAGGCCTCCTACAGCATCTCCAGCACTGGGCTCCTGCCCAGTCTCTGCCTCACTGCTGACTCTATGGAAGGGAGCAGGTCCAAGTCAGCAGCCACAGGACAGAGGGACCACAGACCCATTGTGGGTGACACTCACAGTCCCCTCTCCCCAGTGTGCTGCAGCAGCAGTCAGGCTGCTGAAAAGACAGCTGGTGAGACACACGATGGTTTGGCTGCTCAAAAGGTGCAGAACTGGCTCCCAGTGGGCCCAGGGCGCCTTCCTGGCCACCTCTGCTCCAGCACAAGCTCCTCGTTCCTTCTGCTTCCCATCACGGCTGGAGCAGGGACACTGGCACATGCTGGGTCTGACCTGACCCCCAAGCCACTGTCATGGCTGCAGAGTTGGTGGCCTATGGTTGTGACCTGAGTTCACCATGAAAACACAGCATTCTTTCTCCTCACCCTGATTTTAACGTTTGGGAAAAGCACCAGCTGTTATGACCAGGGCAGTTGGCAACATGGAGGTGAAGGAGCTGCGGAGCGGGATGCCTCAAGAGCCATCCCAGGGTGCCTGGGCAAGTGAATCATGAGCAACACTCAAGAGCACAACACTGCCCCTTCCAGCTGTGGAAATGTGAGAAAAGCTGAGGAGACAGCTGCAGGGGTAAGATGGGGTTTATCAGATCAATAAGCAATAATCAATACAGTGTTTCCAGCCAAGAAAGGAGACCACCACACCCATATCCCTTTAAACTGCTGGGCTGGGGATCTATTCCACCGAACCCTCACAGAGAGGGCTTTCAAATAAAATCAAATCTCTTCTAAAGATAGCTGTGGTGCTAACAAAAGGCAGAGTTATTTTAAAATGTTTTGATACCCACCTAGGCTTCAATGTAGAGCTGGATAAACATGGGGCTCAGGGACTTATGTAAAGGGGGGGCTGGTGAAGAGCAGCCCTAGGGCACAGACAGCCCTGGGGAGCCTATCTTCCTGTGCCCCACTGCCTTCCTGGCACCCCCAGTCTGGGGGGCCCTCACTAGTACAGGGTGGGGTTGGCTCCAGCAGCACGGCGCCCTGAGGGTTATATAAAAGCCATCTATTTAAATTAAATTAGACCGTCGGAGGGGGCTGTCAACGTGGCTGTGCACACCTCCCGGTTTTTTTTTCTCTGTGGTTTCACCAGGTGCACCAAGAGTTTCACCTGCCCTGTTACACCTGTGGCCCGGGGTGGTTCTGAGCCGCTCCCAGGCACTGAAGGCAGTACTGGGACTGGCAGTGTTCACAGGCTCCCAGCCTCAGCTGGCCGTTTCAGGGGGCACCGCATCATTTTTCGGGCATCTTGGCCTTGCCTGGCAGTCGCCCATTGGGTGCCCATTGCCATGGAAACAGGGTTGGCATGGCAGCGCACACCGGGCTGGTGCGTTGGCTCCAGCTGTCGCTTCCCAACCGCCCCCGGACTGTAGGAGTCAAACAGGCTGGAGGGCGAGAAGCCGAATGGTGCAGGCGACCAGGGGCTGTGGCGACAGGGTCTTCAGGGCCCCGCGCTTGTCCCCGTGGGAAGCAAATATGCTGAAATGCAGTGGCATGTCCCCAGGCATTGTCTCATGTGTCCCCTGGTCCCCCACCTAGGGACACCCCAGTGGTGGCACCCAGCTTGGCTCTCAAGGCACAACTGTCTCAGAGACCACCCTGCATCAGCCCCCAGCAGGGAGGAGGGTCTGTGTGCAGCCCGGGGCAGCTCGGCTGGTTAAATGCCCTCGCAGGACGTGTACCCATGCTGTGGGGTCTGCCCAGGCACAGCACAGCTTCACAGGACTCCCACCCTCCACCCCAGGCCACACAGCGAACCAAAGAACAAATCTGACTCGATTTTAAACCCAGCTGGTTTAAACCCCTCCTAAGAGAGTGTTTTCTTCTAAGCAGTGTGGGCCCCTTTCTGTTCTTCCGTGACCTTCAGGGGCAGCAGCATGGAGGGGGTTTCAACACCCCACAGTTCTACCTGCAGCCCCCCTCCATGAGAAGCCCAGCTTTCTGGCTCAGTGGCCATGCTGGCCAAGGCAGAGCCTAACCTGGCTCCTCCCAAACCAAGTGCTGCCATTCCAAGTGTCTGGGGCTCCCTGCAATCACAAAAGAACCAGATGAGAACCATGGTTGTTTCCCCCCAGGGCTGCTCCCCTCCAGGCCTTTCCTGGGAAAAACTCAAAAGGGAGCAGGAGGCAGCAATGGGCCTATGCCCAGCCAAGGCTCACGAGAACAGAGGCAGATCAAAGATGGGAGAAATCCACTGGTACAAAGGCACGCAGGGTGAGAGCACCAGCTGCAAATGCCACACAGCCTCAGCATGGACAAATACAGCCGTCAGTTGCTGTCACAAAGCCACCAGGTCTGTCCTGGATGTGCCTCCTCTCCCTCAGGAGAAGAGCACCAGGGCTGAGCAGATCCCAGCTGGACAGTTTTGCATGTTGTAGTCCCACTTGGAGCTTACCAAGCGCAGTCTCACTGCCTATGAGGGCACGAGTTGATTCATCAGCCCCACAGCCAGTGTTAACTGTGTGACAGGGAAACTGAGGCAGGACTTGCTCTGTAGGGACTTTGTCCAATGTCTCTCTGCACAGCACAGGTACTGTGCAGGTGATAGCAGCCTTACTCCCAGCCCGACTGTCCCTCTGTCATTCTCCAGAGCTATTCCTGTGCTGTAACTGGAGCACGGCTGGGTGATGGAGGAATGTGTCACCGCCACCTCTGCCTTCACGTGCAGCTCACTGGACAAGCTCAGCCCCACTGCCTTGGCCTTGCAGCCCCAGCCTTGCTCATCCAGCTTCAAGGGGAGAAGCTCCCCCTCGTGCCTAAACCTCTCTCCAGCCATGGCTGCTGATCCTGGGGATGTGAGCTCCAGTGCCATCACTTCTCCACTCCTCTCCTCCCCAACATCCAGTCCAAATCCCTCCAGCTGTTTTCCCAAGACACCATGAACCTCTGCTTCAGCTCTGTTTCCAATGCTAAAAATCCATGCATGTGAAACTAGTGGGCTTTGTTACCCCAGAACAGGATCACCGGGGGACTCATGAAGCCTGCGTAATTTCACTGCCAGTGTAACTGCCAGCTCTGGAGCTGTGGAAGATCCAGGGTGGTGAAGGCAGGCCGCAGCCTTGTTAGGCACTGCTGACAAACGGCTGACAGCTCTACCACCTCCTGGAGCAACTCTTCCTTTCCTGGAGGTTTTCCAACCAGATCTCTGCCTGGTCCAACTGTGCTTAGCACACGCCAGTGGCACTCCAGAATTGGACCCTGCTCCTTGGCTGGGAGGCAGCTTCCCTCACTGTTCACAGGAGACAGCTCTGGCTCACAGCATGCTGGGCCAAGCCACGCCGCAGGTGGCTCTCCTGGCCAAAGGCATCCCTCACGTTTTCTCAAGAGCACCACTGTGCAGCGGGCAAGAGAATCTCCTGCATCAACACCACGGCTCCTGCTCCCATCCCCAGACCCACCAGGTGAAGAGGGAGGCCAGATCCAGCACACAGCGTGGGCCGGGTGGCGATGGTCACTCACTGGACTGCCCGAATGCCTGCTGGGCTGGGGCAGGTGGTGGCAGGGCTGAGGGGAGGGAGGGTGACAAAGCACCAGCTTTTAAACCCATGGGTTTGGCACCGCGTGCACTTGGCTGCCGGGTGGTGGGGATGGTGGGGGTGGGTCTATGTGTTCTGTCTTGTTCTATTTTTGCTCGCAATGTGTCATTTTGGGGGAGGTGAAACCTTTAACAATGCACCGTCGAGAAGCAGCCGATCTGTTTCCCACTCCTCAGAGCCACATGGCGCAGCACGGCTGCGCTGTCCCTGGGACTGAAGCCACTCCCTACACGCGGGGTGAGACCCTCGGCAGCAGCACAAGGGGACAAGACCCCCTGAAAGGTAGCAGTGTTGTCCCTGGTGGGCGCGCTGGATATCTGAGGATTGAGCCGCGTGTCAAGCCCCATACAAACAAAGATTTCTGGGCATTTCTTACTCTGGGATTCCCGGCTCCGTGGGTTGGTGACGCACGATGAGCTGAGCAATGTGGAAATGGCAACAGCAATCCTTGCTCTTGTGGACACTCAGCTGAACACATTTCTGTCCTTGGAGCTCAACAGCTGCAGCATCAGCTCTGTGAAAGCATTGCTGGACACAAACCAAGAGCAGGAACCAAACACACCAAAGGATCTGGTTAATGTTTGAGCTGAGAAGAAGCAGGGCAGCTCACCAAGTTCCTCTTCGCTGAGGAGTTTTGGTGCAAGCATGCAAAAGTTGTGGAAAAGACACAGCAGCATGGGAGCAGCCGTTCTTCAGCCTGAGGAGGAGCAGTGGTGGGAAAGTGTCATGGGAGGGAACTGATACGGCATAATCCCAATGGACTTCTTCCAAGGAATTTCAGAACAACTTAATGGAAGTGATCCTCTCGGCCTGGAGCAGTTCAACTTTCCAAGACAGGATCCCTGCTGTCTCAGGAAGGGAAGTCCAGGATACCTGGATCTAGCAGTCAAGGATGCCACGGCTCGGTGGCCAGTACTGCAGACACCCTCCAGTCACTGGAATTCCCAGAAAGCTTCCTCCAGAGCTGGCACTGCTGTTTGCTATTAGTCAAGGTGAATTATTTAGGCAGCTTTAAGGAAAACATGTCAAGCCAGATGTGGAGGTGGATGAGAAGAGAAACAACTGCCACAGCCAAAGCTGGACAGCAGGACTGGCCAATGCCAAAGGGAATGATGTGGAGAAAAAGCTGGGCTGGCAACCAACCTTTTGAAGCAACCAACCCAGCATCAGCAGAAACTGAGACACAGACCCATTCCCTTATGCAAAGCTGCTCCTGAGAGAGGTATTTCCAACAGTCCCATTCTATCTGCACTTTGCCATCACAACGCATCCTGCAGATCCCACAAGCACATCCTAACCACCAGAGACAGCCTCTCCCTTCCATGAGACCTTCTGCCATTTGAGTGGGCAAGCAGAGGGCATGGTGTATGGAGTCACCCTGGCAGCAGACAGAAGAGGACAAACACTCCAGCTTTAACCACTGTCAGAAGCCCTGTGTGATACATGAAACTGTCGTCAAGCTTGAGAAGTTACCAAGAGTGGAAAGAACTCATTGAGTAACAATGAAGTTCAGAGCAATAAGGAAAAGAAAAAAGCACTCTGCATGCCTTACCCAAATCCACATGCAGAGAGCAGGGCCTGCCAGGAGACACTCTGCACGTCGTCAATCCAGCTGACATTTACTGCAACAAGCAGACACTGGGATCCAGGCTGCTGCTCCCTAACAGCAGCTGAGATCAAATGGCATCCATCAGAATCATAAATCCTATGGCCCCAGCACTGTGAGGACTCAGAGAGACACCAGCACACTCAGGAAGAGAAGCTGCTGCTGGCACGTATTTGCCAGGGGCACCTGGCCCTACTGCAGCAAGGGCTGGTCCCCCATGCTCAGCTGGGAATGCTACCCTGGGGTTGGGGGCTCCAAAGTAGATGCCTTCCTGCAGCTCCCAGTGCCAGCACTGCCAGCGCCCAAGGCCTGGTGGGAGATGGTCCATATCCCTGGCAAGCTGTGGCCCCACCATGGTTTCATTTAGATCTGCCTGTAGCTCACAGCCAGCTTTGCTTGGCTCAAAGCACCTCACTGGGCTCCCCAGAGAGTCGTATTGAGGAAGAATGAGGGGAGCAGCCCACAGTCTGTCCCCCACTTCCAGATTTAACATCTTTTGGCATCAAAACATCAGGACAGTTGCACTTTCTGTCTCTGGGTTCTGCCTGGGAAGTGCTGTGGTAGGAGAATGTAGACTGCAGCTCCCAGACCTTCGCTGGGGTCCGGTAGGCACCCAGGGCTCCCCAAAGGCTTCTTTGTACCAGCACTTCAACTAATGAAGGCTCTGTCCCCCTGAAACTGCTGCTGAAGGTAGCACAGGGCTGCTGGGAACAGCACCACGTCAGCAGCCACCATCCTCCTGCCATGGCAACACTTGGGTCACCCACCTAGGGAGGCCCATCAGACCCTTGGCAGCCTCCAGGCCTTCACACCATCACAAATCCCCACTCCCTCCTGGGGAAGCACCTTGCACCACACCTGCATCCCACACCTCCAGCACTAAAGGGGCTGCATGAAGCCCAGCAGGGCAGAAACCATCCAGCAGTGCCAGCTAGGCAGGCGGGCAGTGGGCAGGGGGGTGGCAGAGCCTGTTCTGCAGTGCTGCAGAAAGGCCACGCTCACCCAAAGACACCAGCACGCGCAACAGAATACAGATTTACTGGAATTCCGATTTCCAGAACTTCTGCTAGCCCTCCAGATGAGAACCCAAAGTGCCTCAAGCCACAGGAAGGTCTGTGCACCCCAAAAAGCTGCTATCAAGCTTCAGCTTGAGATGGACAACACCCAAAGCTAAAAAACCTCAGCTTCTAAGATGATTTTGAAGAGGGTAAAGTGTGCCCTCTGGTCCTCAGGGATCCAGTGTGGGTGCTGTAGCAACAGGTAGGGAAGGCAGAGGTTTAACCTCTTCAGAAAGCTGCATTCCCAAAGCTGCAGGGCTTGTGCGCATGGAAAATCCCAGCTCTGTGCTCCTTCTGCAAGCAAGCTGCAAAGGAGCCTCCCCCCCACTTCCAGATTTAACATCTTTTGGCATCAAAACATCAGGACAGTTGCACTTTCTGTCTCTGGGTTCTGCCTGGGAAGTGCTGTGGTAGGAGAACGTAGACTGCAGCTCCCAGACCTTCGCTGGGGTCCGGTAGGCACCCAGAGCTCCCCAAAGGCTTCTTTGTACCAGCACTTCAACTAATGAAGGCTCTGGCACAGCACTAAGCAAACTGAATGCCAAATCCCTTCCTTTACAGTTTGAGTCGCAGTGCAGTCAGTAAGCCTCAGGATCCACTCTGATCCACCCCAATCCTCTCTGATGCTCCTTGGCTGGCAGCAAGCTCCAGCCCTGAGCACAGCAGTGGTCCAGGGCCCTCCCAATCCTCGGGATTTCTTCCAGCCCAGGTGTGTTTGGTTTGCTGGAGAACAACCCAAATCCAATTTTGGAAAGTGTTCTTCGCCCCCAAAGTGGGCAGAAGTTTGTCAACAGTACCCCATGGCCCATTATCCCTGAGCTCCTGAGCACACACCTCCAGGACTGCATTGTGCAGCTTGGTGGTCCTGCTCTCAAAAAAATAAAGTGAAAAATGCAAGCCAGTGACTTCCCCTCACTCTGAAACCTGAGGCACAGCCCAGCCAGGAAGTGCAGCCCAGGCTCAAGCCTGCAGTGCCCACCATCAGCATTACAAGGATCATGGAATCATGGAATTATTTCAGTTGGAAAAACCCTCTGAGACCATCAAGTCCAACTGTTTCCCCAGCACTGTCAAGGCCACCACTAACTCATGTAACCAAGAGCCAAGTCTGCACGTTTGTCAAATCCCCCCAAGGATGAGTACTCCAACATTACCCTGGGCAGCCTGTGCCAGGGCTGGGCAGCCCCTTCCATGAAGGGATCTTCCCAATATCCAACCTAAACCTTCCCTGGCACAACTTGAGGCTATTTCCTTTTGTCCTGTCCCTTGTTTTCCCTGGGAGCAGAGCCAGATCCCCAACTGGCTCCACCCTCCTGTCAGAGAGTTGTCAAGAGTGAGAAGGTCCCCCCTGAGCCTCCTTTTCTCCAGGTTAAGCCCCTCCAGCTCCCTCAGCTGCTCCTCATATGACTTGTACTTCAAAGGTCACCTCACCTTCAGGACACCTCAAAGCTTCAACTTACCACCAGGATGGGACCAACAACCAAAAGTCAAGCCCATTAAGACACATTCCTCTATATGCCATTGTGTCACCAAGCCCGGATGATGCAGCGGGAAGGGATCAAGGCTCCTGGTACCAGGTGCCCAAGGCACCACCCACATGATGCTGCTCAACCCAGCAGCGAGCCAACAAATCCACCCCTCTCCTCTGCAGCTGGAGCCCCACCAGCCCCACCAAGACACTCTGCTCCTCTCCCTGCTGGGGAAGAGCCTTGCTCTTTTCCAAGCTCACTCTCTTCAGGAGAGCTTTTAGCCTTCCCTTTTGCATCCCGAGTTATTTACAGAGCTGTTTGGCAGCGCCAACTTACTGACATTAGGCAAGTTGAAATGCCACCACCAGCTTGCAGAAGAGTGTTGGAGTGCTAGCACCAGGGGGCTAAATTTCACTACTGCTGGGATATTTAGGTCAAGGACAGCAGGACATGCTACCATCCGGAAAAGACCCCTGGGATCTTATTGTTTGCACAGAGCTTATACAGCCTTGGGCTTCAGAGGTCTCCCAAGAGAGAGACCTACACACAGCCAACCAGGCTCCCCTGGGAAAGGGGGATAAGGCCGAAGGAAGCCAATGGGATTGAGCTGTGGGAAGAGAGTACGAGGTGGCCTCTCAGACCCCTGCACCACCAACACAACCTGGCCCAATCCAGGTAGTTTTCCACATTAGGCCCCTTTTGGTGAACGCGGCAATATTAAACCAAGCAAACAGCAATTTTTTTTACTTAAGAATTGGGCACATGCTGTCCCTTGGTTTCCAGCCCTGGGATCTTCTGCATGTTGAGAGAAAAATTTATAGGTTTTAATTTAGTTATTTTTGGTCCCAGGACCTAATTTTGGAGCTCAGTAGCTTGGTAGGGCAACCAAAAGCCTTAGCAGTTCAGTGCAGGACAGGGAAACTGGCACTCTGCTGCTGATCTCAGCAACCCAGCTGGAGGGGCCTGGTTCTCCATGAAAACACTGGGAAATTGAACCCTGACTAGTTCCTCATCATCTGCAAAAGGCTTGGGAGTGACAAGGGCTGCAGCAGAAATGACTAAGGGATTTTACCCTCAGCTCAAGTGTTTCAGGCCTTAGAAAAGAATGCTTCCTGAGCAGTTGAGTTCCCACCACAATGGGAGAAGGCACACAATTCCAGCAGGAACCACAGCCTCTCTCCATTGCAAGAAAGACTACACTTAGCAAAGACGACTTAAGTTACATTTCCCTGCTTCCCTCTGTATCACCTAGACACATTCCTCCCAGAAACCAAACACAACAGCACTGCGAGTGCAGCGCTGCAGACCCTGAGGGCCAAAAAAGCCTTGGCGACACATAAGGAGCCAAGGACACACTGGGGCATGTCAGCAGAAGGAGGTCTCACCAACACAGAGCTTCCATGAAGCTCTTGCTCCCACCTGAAAAAGTTGTCAGCGTTGGGGAGAGCTGGGAAGGGAAGAAAAGGGGTTGGAGTGATATCACTTTACTGCAGGAAGTACCACTTTACTGCCAGGAAGACGATTTCATGGCCTCACTGCAAAAGCAGGACAGCCAAGGAGAAAAGAAATGGGGTAGGAGGCAGAGAACACCAATGTGTCCATACATGAGCATGGGGATGGCCCTCAGAACACTGGAGAATCGTACAGGACCAGGAGCATAAGGATGCTCAAGTGAGAAACAAGCATGGAAATGATGACTCTTCAGCCCAAAAACAGGCTGAAAGGGGAAAATGGACACAGTAGAAGAACCCCATAGAGGGCAGAGAAGGGGACTGAGGATCCACTCAATGCCTCTTCACCCACATGGAGAAAATAGCCACACATGGCAGTGCTGTGTGGCAGGGACCTGCTGCAGGATGCTATTGCAGAGCCCTCAGGCATGAGAGGGCTGAAATTCAGAAAGAAAAGGGAAAATAATCCCCCCAAAGAGCCGAAGGACCAAGTGCTCAGAAAGCTGCTGAGCCACTATGTACCAGAGCAGGGTGAAAGCACAGAGAAAGTATCACTGCACGCTCATTCTGTTCTTCTCCTCTTCCCCCAGCATCTGCTGCTGATGGAGACAGGATACGGGGCCAGATGGAGCTCGGCTGTATCAGGTCAGGCCATTCTCTGAGCACTGTCTGACTCCTGCTCATGACAGGCCTTGGCCATGCTGGAGGAATTCCCTGTGCACAGCCCCACGTGCCTAAGAGGAATCAGAACCAGGACAGACTCTCCTTAAATGTGGATCAAGATCAGCTCCTTTCTGGGTCAGGCTGAAAGAACAGCACAGACTCTGAGGTGAGCTCATCAGGAAAGTCCCCAGGGGCAGTGGGGAAGGAAACCAGTTTAACTGGCTTCTGGTCTGGACAGTCCCAGACAAAACTGCTGAGCACCTAAGGGTTCCCCTCCCTTCGAATGGAAGAGGCTTGAGAGGAGAAAGCCTGGGACAACGCAGTCTGAGTCAAACAAAACCAGCCTCGAAGTCAGCAGCATGCAGCAACAGCTCCTCTTCACAGCCCTGCTCCCCCACAGAGGGTGACCAGCAGTGAAACTCCCAACACCCCAAGAAGGATGCAGCCATGCCAGGAAGCCCATCCTGCAGGCACCTCACAACAAAACGCCATCTGGGCTTCCAGCAAAGCCAAGCCGTTGCTAAGTCGAGTTAGATTCACACAGGCGCCTCATGGAAATTTCCCAGAGCTCTGCTGTGTCATCCCAGGGACGCTCCCAGTCTCGCAAAGGGTTAACCCCAGGTCTCCTGGAGCTCTGGGAATGGGAGTGGTGGGTCTCAGGAGAGAGCTGAAATGTTAGGAGTCAGCTCACCAGATTAATGCATTTCAGTTCAATTCTACTCTGCTTCTCACCGGCCAGCAAGCCAGGGAGTACACCAAGGATTTTTGCAGGTCACTGCTGAGCCCAAACACCCACTCCCAGGGATAACAGAGCCATGTCAGGGAGACCAGCCCCGGTGGCGGGGCTCACCTGGACCAGGTGACTGGGGCGGTCAGGGCGGCCAGGGCTCTGCTGCTCAGCAGCAGCCTGTTTGCTCCCCTCCTTGGCACAACGGCACTGTGCACATAGGGTGAGTGGAGTCCCTTCTCCAGTCACGGACTCCAGAACACCTGAAGGGTCTCCTTCAAGGCCCCACAAAGCAGTGGTGGAGCCATGAAGAGCTCCCTCCTCACCTCAGCCCACTCCTCTAGCCGTCCCTTCCCTCTCCACCCGCAGAAGGCCACAGAGACCCCAGCGTTTCGTTCTGCTCTGCATGTTACTGTGCCAGATCGCCTGGCAGCAGCCAAAGCCTTCCTCAGGAATGAGGCACTGCATATCCTCCTGGGCCCACCTGGCACCGTGTTCCATGTCCCACTGGCCCTGTTTCCAGCCCTGGCTGTGCTGTCTACACCCAAACATCCTCCTCTCAGAAACCTCACCATCATGCACAGGCTTCCAGGACTGCCCTTCCCAGCCTCCTGCCACCACCTCTTGCCCACACATGGAGTAAGGGAAGGGACTCACAGGACAGGGGGATGAGAGCTTCCCCCCCAGTTCATACTGGGAGAAAGCAAGGAGCAAAGGGAAGCCAGGAACCAAAGTCATAAAGCACAAGCACAGGCCAGGCTGCGCAGTGCCACACGTGGGCTGCCAGGCTCTATTTTAAATGCTGTGTGGCAAATATATGCAGGATGGAATCCAAGCTGGGGGATGGCGAGGGTGCTGGGCAGCAGAGGTGTTCAAAATTAGGAGCTGAGCTCAGGCAAGGATGGCTTCTGGGAGCAGATGGGGGAAGAGCCAGAGCTGGGACTGTGCAGCTGCAGTGCCAGGAAGAACAGCCCTATGGTGAGGTGTGAGGAGGGCTGTGCCCTGCTACCCTCCTGACAAGGAAGGACAGCAAGAGAGCTTTGACAGCCAGAGAAGGATGGCTGCAACACCTGGGGCAACTGCAAGAGGAGCCTGGCTTCTTCTGTGGCACAGAGACCTCTGTCCCCCTTGGCACAGGTCCTGGCACGAGCGTCACCCCAAAGACACCTCAGCCCTCGGTGTACTTACAGGACAGCAAAGAGGAATTGATTTGCCTGCCTTTCACAAGTGGGGAAGGTGAGGGACTTGGGGAGACCAGGCCGAGCCCCAAACTGAGCCCTGAAAGCCTCCACACCTGCAAAACTGGCTCAATTCATCTGGATCGACCCTGAAAAAGCTACCATCTCACTGTGCTTCACAAGATGTTCCCAACCAGCACCCCAGCATCCAGGCGCAGCGCGAGGCTCTGATGGGAGCTGGCAGATCTGGGATGGTACCTGCCCTACATTTCCAGAGCCGTCAGGTTGACAGAATGAGCAAGTTTTTATATAGATTTTGGTGGCAGCGGTTTTCTTCACCAGTGGCTGGAGGGGCGGGGGGAAGGAAGGGAGATGGAAAATATTTTTGTTTAAGCTCTTTTCTGCATTCCTGCTGCCAGAGTTGTGCATTACTCATGCGCCCCTCGTACCCAGGCTGGGTGCTCTGGGTTTTGCTCAGAAGGAAGGGGCTGTGGAGAATTAAGCAGTCGGTTAAATTATTAATAGTCTGTCGGGGGGTGCCCGCCCGGCCCCCACTGCCTTTCAGGGGGCTCCAGTGCCCCCCAGAGGCATCGAAACCAACTACAGCCCCGTGACAAACCCGTGGGCTGCTCTGCCCTACTTCAGGCCTGCAGCCACCCCATCCTCCTGGCCTGAAAACCACTAGAGACTCCTGGGACTGGGACGGGGCCACCTGCACCCCACCTCGCCCACCACGTGTTTAAACTGGGCAGGCGCCAAGGGAGCTGCAGGTGTTCCACCCCACCAGCGAGTTTGGGGTGGCAGGAGCAGTAAGAGGGAGAAGAGCCCATCAGGGAAGGCAGAAGTTGCAGCGGCAGCTGTATTCAGCTGAAGGCATCTTCTTCTCATGGCAACACCCACGGGAAAGCTGCCACGCATGGCTTGGTGTTCAATGCCACAGCTGCAGGCTGCAAAACAACACCTGAGTGTCTGAGGTCGGACAGGGGCCACTCTCCAGCGGTGCCAGGACACACCCAGAGGGTGGCACATGCGACGGCCGAGTTTCAACCAGGCTCTCACCACACACAGCAGAAACCATCCCTGTTGTCTCCAACACACTCGCTGTCAGACTCATCCTGCTCCACATGAGCCCTCACCTTCCTTCCTGATCCCTCCCTCTGACATTTGTTTTCGGGCGGCTGAACTCTCCTCGCACCAGCTGCTGCCCCACAACAAAAGTCCTTGAGGCGAAACTTCACGGGGCAGTGAAGTAGATGTGGCCTGCACAGGGCCAAGCAGCTGGCACTCAGCCCAGCCCAGCTCCCTCTGCTCATGGCTTCACTGGGCCTCTAGTGTCTCCCTCTCTTCTCCACTGGGAGAAAGCTGAGCTGGACACACCCAGGCCACTGCTGTGCACTTTGGCAGGGCTTTTTTTGACTCGCTAATTTTGCCCAGGATCGGTGTCAGACTGGCAGCCCCAGGGACAATCCTCCTTTACCAGGAGAGCTCCAGCACAGGCATTGCAGGTGATCCCATTTTTGGCTTCTGGCTTATCTTTATCCTCTGGGATGCACATCAGTTACACCTAAGTCCCTTCTCCTCCTCCCATCGGACCACGTGACTCACCAGGCACCTTGCCAGTCCCCTTCCCTCCTCCCCCAGTGGTGGCCACGCTCAGGCCCTTCCCCATCATGGCCTCCAGCCGAGGCTGCAGAACCTGACCCCAACATTGTCCTAGAATAATGGAATCATGGAATATCCTGAGCTGGAAGGCACTCACGAGGATTATTGAGTCCAACTCCTGGCCTTGCACAGGACAACCTCAACAATCCCACCATTTGCCTGAGAGCATTGTCCAAATGCTCCTTGAGCTCTGGCAGCCTTGAAGCCGTGACCAAGCAGCCTGTTCAAGTGCCCAACCATCCCCAGGGGCAGGAACCAAAGCTCTCCACTCCTGCCATGTATCATTCCACTGTTCCCAAGATTTTGGTCCTCAGACTGTTCCTTCCATATGCCAAAGGTCGACAGCCCCTAAGTCTGAGCTCTGAATTCTCTATGCCCCTCAGGGGCATAGGCCATCCCAGTCCTTCCACGATTTGGGGTTCTTCCAGTGGTCCACTTCCTTCTGGCAGCTTGCTCTTCCCCATAACTGGCTGGGAGGACAGGGTTCACCAGCCTAAGCTTCCCTCCTCACCAAGCACCAGTGGGACAGCAGGGACGGGCCACAGCAGAGCCCTGCATACGGCCAGGACAGTTGTGGTGATCGGAGAGGGGCAGCGCAGCCGTCACATGGGGTCTGACCACAGAACACACCAGAAAGGGGAGGAGGAGATGGAGTCTGCACAGCCAGCTCACGGCATCACTCCCCCAACTTGGTCAGCAAAGAAACACAGGAGCTTGAACCTCAACGGGCCATGAGGCCCTGAGCAAGGGTTGGGCAGCTCTTCCTTGGCCCAGGGTCAAGGTGATGCCCAAGGAAGGACGAGTGAACCCTGCACAGAACCTGCATTCAGGTACACGGTTCAGACAGGCCACCCTGGCCCTCTGGAGCTCACGTCTTGCTGCTCAGCGGACAGAGTCAGGCTGGAAGTGTCCCAGAAGCCATGGAAGGACTTTGACACAAGGACATTTCTGCACAAATGGAGGCTGCTTGGCACTGCTGGAAAGCCACCAAGCCCGGCTAAAGAGAAAACTCTGCAGCACTTGCTTGATCTTTGAAGCTGGCCCTGCTCCGAGCCAAGGGCTGGGCCAGAGACCTCTACAGGGCTCCAAACCCATTTGCTGCTGCAGCTGCCTGTCACACGGCCAGGCCTGCCAGTACCAACTTGTAGGTATTGCAGGTATCCGTGCACACTCCCAGACAGCTGCTGGGATGTCTCCCAGCACACCAGGGAGTCCAGCACTAACAAAAAGATTGCAGGCTGGTGCCAGGACTTCCATGTGAGCCTTAGCAAGTGCCAGAAGAGGGACAGTGCTCACCACAGGCAGTTTGTGGAGGAGCCACACGGCCCAGCCCAGCTTTGTGGGGCCATGTACGGGATGTGCCACCTTCCCTGCTCAGAGCAGAGTGGGAAACCCCAAACCACCCACAGGACAACAACTCCTGCCCTCCTGCGGGAAGTTACATGATGCCTCTGGCCCTGGAAGCCTGCAAGGGAAATCCTCACAGCTTCCCGAAGGGCTGAGTGCCTGCAGAAGAAGGTCAAAACCCAAAAAGGGCTGTGCAGGGAACAGTGGACACCCTGTCCATGGTTTTGCCTCCCCCCGCCAGGAGCATGAAGAAAGTAAGAGACCCTTACGTGGGCAGCTCTGCTGGGGCAGCAGCCCCCGAAGGCTCCATTGACACAGGGCTGGGGGCTGCAGCACCCTGGGCTGCAGCTGATTCCTGTGTGCCTGCAGCTCCCCCGGCATCTGGTGCTGGGATGTGCTCCGTTGTCTCCACCTCAATCTCCTGAGCCGCAGGGCACAGCTTCACCCTCTCAGCAGCTGCAGCTGCCTCCTCCTCCTCCTCCTTCTTCCTCAGCTTTGCCTCCAGCTCCCGGCGCCTCTTCTCATCATCCTGCCTGGCCATCCGCTCAAACACTCGGAATGCCTGGGAGAGAAAGAGCAAACTGAGTGAGCAGCACTGCCAGCTCTGCCTGGGATGCCGAGCGAAGGAAAGGAGCAGCATCACACACTTGGGGCACCTACTCCTTCCTGCCTTTCCTCTCTCCGCACCACACACCTACCTCGAGCTGCTTGAGTCACCAACAAAAACAGCTGGTGACTCTTTGAAAAGTTCCATGGCCATGTCAAGCACACCTCACAAACTCCTGGGAGCATTTTGGAATTTTTTCTAGGATTGTGTTCTTGCAGCCAACCTCACACCAGCCTGGGAAGAGGGCTGGTTACTCCAGGGAAAAGCAGAGCGGTGAGATTCGGCTCTTGACTGGGAGGGGGTTCCAAGGGAGCCTCCCCATACCCCAAATTCCGGGACTCACCCAGGGACCATTCGCAAGCCTGGACTCAGACAAAGTCTCCAACAGGCAAACAGGATGAGCTGCCCCAGGAGAAGCTGCAGGACAACTGAGCTGGCACTGACTGTGCCCAAACGGACAGGTGCAGGAGATGTGATCCCAGGAGATGTAATCCTACCCCACAGGTGGCTTCTGGCCATGCCTGTCCAGTGCAGGCTGGAGGTCAGAAGTGAAGCCCACAGCCGTGTCTGCAGCAAGGGCTGATGGCGACTCAGACCCTGCACCTGCTCCTTGAAAGGGCTGCAACTTCTCCCACCTGAGTGCCAGGGCTTTGGCACTGTAAACATGAAAAGTGTGCAAGCATCAAACACAGCCCTCCTTTGCTTCCCAGGAATATTCTGGAAGCAGATTTAGTTCTTCCAGCAGTGTACTGACACACCTGCTTGATTTGAGTCTTCCTCTGGGTCCAGGAGGTGCAGGACAAAGGACATGGCCCAGAGAGGGCTCCTGCCAGCGCAACCACAACAGGACAGAAACTTGTGCCACTCACCCCGGCCTTCCTCCCCAAGCAATGAGCAGAGGGGAGGATGTGGGAAAGGTGAGTGCCAGCCCTGCATGGATCATGCAAAGCAACACCCCAGAACTGTGTCCCCTGGGCTGCAGTCGAGCCAGGATGAGGAGGAATGAGCCCCTTCCACACTGTCCCCACACTCTGGGTACCTCTGGTTGCAGCCATGAGGCCACCCTGCCTAAGACCTTCCCATGGCAGGAATGCTGCACCTCCTTCCTTGTGCCCAGCCCCAAACAGTCCCGGGGGGACACCAGACAGGAACCCCATCAGCACTGCCCCTCTGCCCAACAGTTTGAGCTCCATGCCATCCCTCTGCAGCCTGAGCACCCTCTGGGGTCCCCCTAATCCAGAGAGGCCATCAGGGGCTACCCTGGGGGGTGATGAGGACCCCCATGTGCCACGGGGCACTGCAGGGAGGGGCAGGACTCCTGTCCCCCCACCCATGTCACGTCGGGCCTGATGCACCTGGGAAAGAAAACTCATCCAGGCCGAGCAGACAAACACCCCAAACCCAGCCTCACTCTAAGTTTTACGAGCTCGTTTCCTCCTTGCCAATGAAAATTAATAACACGCCAGAGGACCCCAAGTCAAAGCTCCTCCAACACCGAACCAGGTAGCTCAGGCGTTTTGCCCCCTCCCGTCCAGGAGCAGGACCAGCGCAATGCCGGCCACAAGCTCTCGCTAAGCGGAGCTCAGACGTACTTCCCCCCACGACTCCCGGGTTCTCATCTGCCTCCTGCCTCTCTCTGGCCTGTCTACTCCCACGGCTCCTGGCGGCAGCTCCCTGAGTCCACCCTGGCCCGGTGCGCCCGGGGCCAAGCTCCGAGCAGATGTCGCACCCGGGCTCTTCCCACCGGGGTCTCGGGGTCCTCGCCTGCCTCCGGGGCTGCTCATCTTCCTACAAGGGTGACGCTTCCCCCCGCTTCAAGGGACCTCTCCTGCCTTCCTCTGCGCTTCTCCAGGCAGCGCTGTGCTGCCCGACCCCCGCCCCAGATCCCCCGCCCTGCCCGGACCTGACCCCGCCGCCGGCCCGACACGGACACCGCCCGGCCGGGGAGACACGGCCCGTTCGGCTCGGCCCCGAGCAGGGACAGCGCCGGCCGCCAGCACGGCCAGGCTGCGTCATCCCCCCGGGCCCCGCCGGTACCTGCAGGGCCATGGCCTGCGCCGCGCCGGGCGGGAAGCCCAGGCGGTCCCCGGGCCGCAGGAGGAGCCGATAGAAGTCGGTCTTGCGGTACAGAAAGCCGAAGAGGATGCGTAGGAACTCCTCCACGTTGCCGACATGCTGCAGGATGCCCAGCAGCGCCTGGTCGTACATGTCGGTGAGCGCGGCCTCCATGGCGGCCCCGGGCCCGCTGTCACGGCAACGAGTTCGGCCCCGCTTCCGGTCCGCCCGGAACCCGCCCCGCGCACATGTATTCCGGCCTCCCCGGAGGCCCCTCCCGCCCCGCTGGGGGTTCCAAGGCATTCCCGGTCCCCCAGTGGCACCGCTGGGACCTCCTGTCGCCTCCCAGCACCAGAGGACTCCCAGACCCCCGCCCCCATGTCCCCAGTGTCCCCCTCCCCATATCTTCCATGTCCCCCACGTCCCCGGCCTCCCCCTCCCCTCGCCATTCCCAGCTCTGCCCCCACGGGGCGGGCGGGGCCGGGGCTGCAGGACCCGCTCCGAACCTCCAGGGGGCGCCCGGGCGCCGCCGCCGCCGCTCGGGGGCAGGGCCAGGGCCGGGCGGTGGGGGCGGAAGTGACGTACCCGGGTCCGTCATGGCGGGGGCGGGCGGCGCTGCGGTGCCTGCGGTCGGAGCCGGGGCAACTCCCCGAGCCGTCTTCTCGCTCTTGTCCCCCGGACTCTGGTCTGGTGTCACCCCGCTCACTGTGACTCCTCGGCCCGTTCCTCACCTGACGGAGGATGGGTTTATCCAGCCGTGTGCGGGACGTTTGGTCCAGAAAGGTCCCGGGACAGACCGTATCAAAACTACCGATACCAAAAATTATTCCATCAGCTGCTCCCCTTGATCGACTTGATCGAGGCTGCGACCATCCAATCAACTCACCCACCAGACGTGCATCCAACACCCCCTGAAAATCCACCTCTCCAGGGCAGAGAAGGGTGTTGGGGGTGCCATGTCCACAACCCAGAGAGGTGCCACCTGGAGCCCGCCCTTTGTCCCCGGGTGGAGTTGCTCCATCGCAGAAAGCTGGTCAGGCAGGACTTGTGCTTGGTGAACCTGTGCTAGCTGTCCTGAATCACCTCCTGCCCTCCGTGGGCCTCAGCAGAGCTCCCAGGAGGATCTGTTCCAAAATCTTCCCAGCCATAGAGCTGAAGCTGAGGAGTTGGTAGTTCCCAGAGTCTAGGTATTTCTTTTCAAACAGTCAGACATAGATCCTGTTTATGAACATTTTAATGTCTCTAGTAACTGCCCCAGGGCAGTGGCACTGTGGCCCAGCATGGAGATGGCCAGTGAAGGTGGGTTGTGGCCGGTCCACTGGAGACAGAAGCTCTGAGGGGCAAAGAAACAGCTGCATGGTGCCCCTCCAGACCTGGGCAAGTGGGAGCCGTGCTGGGCTGGGGGGAACCTCAGGGGCACCCGCTGAGCTGGCCCCCATTGTGGACGTCCCCGAGCTCTGTGCCCGGCCTGTCGGGAGCTGCTGGCCAGGGCAGTGGGTGCTGCTGGGCCAGTGGGATGGGCAGCAAATCAGGTAGGAGAGAGGAGAGGTGGCCCCAAGGAGCTGCTTGCCCTGAGCCAAGGACTTTTCTGTATCTCATGCTCTGCCAGGGAGGAGGTGCACTAAAATCTGGGAGGGAGAATGGCTGGGACAGCTGTCCTGAACTGGCCAAGGGGATACTCTGTGCCATAGAACGTCATGCCCAGTGTAGGGGAGTTACTCAGAACAAAGGGCTGATAGGGGTTTGGGGACTGGCTTGGCATTGGTTAGCAGGTGGCGAGCAGTTGTAATGTGCATCACTTGTTTTCTTGTGTGTTCTTTCCCTCTCACCATCTCCTTTTTATTACTATTATTGTTATTATTATTATTATTTTTCTGCATTTCAGTTATTAAACTGTTTTTGTCTCAGCCCACAAGTTCTATTTTCTTTGCTTTCCTGACTATGCTCATTATCCTGTCGGGGCAAAGTAAATGAGCAGCTTCATGGTGCTTAATTGCCAGCTGACAGTGCTCTTTGATGACCGATGTGGAGCATGAAGTGTTTGAGATAATTCCCAGGTGCCAGCTCCTGACTCCTCCAAGGGAACTCCAGGAAGTGTTTGGTCCATGTTCAGGACAGGTCCATACCAGCAGCTGCCTGACACCCTCAGGCACTTCCAGGAGCACTGGGATTTGCTCTGGAGACAGGTTAAGTCCCAGGTAGTCTCTGCAGTGTTTTCTAGAGCAGCTCTTGTACTAGTTCGAAAACAAACTAGTGGGAGACACCAAGTCAGAATAACAATTTAATAGGGAAATAAAAGGAGGGGGAAAGAAAAAACAATAAAAGCGGAAAACACTGGGTTAAACTGACAGAGTTAGGATACAACCTGGCACCCTGTTAGGCAGGGTGGTGGTAGCAGTCTGGTAGAATGGTGGCTGCAGTCCTCTGAAGCAGTGATCCTGTAGTAAAAGAGTCTGCTCTTCCTCAGAAAGTCCAATGGTGGCTGTGTAGCTCCTGTCCTCTGGAAATCCAGTGGAAAGGGGTTGTCTCTGGTGTTCAGAGTCCCAGATTATATCCACGATGGGATGCTTGGTTCCTCCCTCTGGGTGGAGCATCTCACAATGGGGTGATGAGTCATGAGGCCAAGTGTTGATTAGGCTCATTAACAGAAGATAGTCCGGAGGGAGTTATCTCTGAGTCATGCGGCAGGACAATGATGGGCCGTGAACAGAAAGATAGTCTGGGGGGAGGAGGCAAGGAAACACTGCCCCACCTGATTTCAACACCTCATGAGGATGGTGACAGAATACACTGCAACCCAGGACAGCTCTCCAGAGAACCCTGTGTACGCTGGTGAAGGGCTGAACCTGGTGGCTCTGCTTGACCTGTCACCAGCAGCCGGGGAATATTTGGGTGCACCGTGGAGATGGCAGAATGTTGCTGGTAGAAGCCCCCTGTGAGGTCACAAAGCCAGGCCCTGGTGTGCAGTGTAGGTTGGGTGTCACGGGCTTCAGCAGCAGTGGCAGGAGCAGCAGCAGCTGCATCATGGTGCAGGCACGGTGGGCCCTAACTCTTGTCCTCCTCCTGGTGGCCCTCCCAGCCCAGGATGCTGGGGCTGCTCCACGGCAGGCACAGGCAGTGGGTAGGTGGGCAGGCCAGGGCCAGCACCCAGCTCTGACAGATCCTGATGAGCAACAGCAACTTGGAATTCAGCTGACACACTTTCTCTCTAAAACACCCGAGCGTGAGGCTGTGCCTCAGGAGGAAGCACCTCAGGAAGGCCGTCAGGCAGTGCCAGTCCCTGAGGAAAACACCAGGGCCTTTCACACAACGAGTGTGTCAGGTAATCGGTGTCCTTTGGCCATTGAGATCCCCGGGTGTGTGCAGCAGCAGCAGCAGCAGCCAAACTGTCAGTGCAGAGCCAGGGCTCTGCCAGCAACCAGGAGTGGCTCTGGGGTGACTGTCACCTCTGGGGTGCAGGTTGTTGCTGTTGCTGAGCCAGGGACACACGCTCGGACGCTCTGTGGGTGCAGCGAGATGCTCACCACCTCTCACACGCCGTTCTCAGGGATTTCAGAACTTTGCTCTTTTGGGAATGAGGCCACCTGGACACCCCTCAGCGAATGATGGGAAATGTGACTCTGGGTCTAATGTCCCTCCCCCAGCACCTGCGTCCCAGACCTTGCTGTGAGACCCTGGAGGCCCTACCACAACAGAGGGGCATCCCTCCTTGGCACTGGGGTCCAAAGGGGTGCACTCTCAGAGCCGGCATGGCTTAAGGGGACCCTACATTGTCCTCCTGCAAACGCTGTGCCTGAGCCATGCTGACACTTTACTTTTCCCTGATCCTTGACAGTGCTGGCCAACCCTGGGGAAGGCCCCCATGCCAGGATATAGGAATGCTTTCAAAATTACTCAGGCACTGGGCAGCCCTGCCAGAGGTTGTAAATGGGAGACAAGTCCTGAAAGCTGGGGGCAGGCAAATGCTGCCCATACTGCAGAGGGCAGTTCAGGCAAGGGAGAGGGAAGTTCAGGTATCTCCCTAGAGGGCCTGACTGCATCCCCTTGGGGTATGGGTGCTGGGCTGGAGAGGGAGAGCTGGGGGTAGCTCTCCTTGACACAGGGATGGGTTTTGTCCATCTCACTCCAAGGGGTGATTGGTCAGACAGCTGTGCTCCCCCCATGCTCTCTGTCCAGCCCCCTGAGTCCTTCCCAGGGAGACAGCAATATCCTTCAGCATCAGACAGAGTCTCCATCCAGGGCAGCACCTGCCAAGCCTCAGAAGGGAAGATGGGCGAGCACAAGAGAAATTGTGGGCAAATGTGAAGGATCCCTGGAAACAGGGAGCAAAACCTGGGTGTGCTGTGTTCTTCCTTGATCCCCTTCCCTGTTCTGTTGTTCCATCAGGACGGATGGTGCTCCAGGGTATGCAGGGAGCTCCTTGCCAGGGGGAGGTCTGGTTGCAGCTGTGGGCACAGGGAGGGCTTTCCCAGCTTCTCAGTTGGACCCTACACTGGAAGACCCCTGGCACTGCAGGAGTCACTGGTCGGTCCTGACCGACTGCACAGGCTGAGCGCTGCTTCCCGGGCTTGCTGGAGGGAAAATGCAACTTTACTCTTTCCAATAAGGTCCAGAGTATCAAGATGGAAGGAGACAATCTTCCCTGGAGACATCCAAAGTGCTACATGAAATCCTGAGGGAGATGAGGGTGATACTAGCAGGTGGGTACAGGTCACTCCTAACCAACACAATGGGGCAGCGGAGGTTTCAGGTGCATGTAGGGGCACATCGTAGCACCCCCGCCCACACCGCAGTCCCTCACTGCAGGCACCCTCCATGTCATGCCCTGCAGGTATTGGTGAGCTGCAAGGGTGGTCCAGAGTCCCTACTGCCAGTTGTGTCTCCAGCTGAGTCCCAGGGACTGCATTTGCCCCAATCAGATCATCCCTGGCTGGAACACAAGAGAAATTATGGGCACATGTGAAGGATCTCCAGGAACAGGGAGGAAAGGCAGACACTGGAAGAACAGGATTGTGGCCACTCCAAAGTGTAAGCAAAGCTGAGAGGAGAGAGAGGGTCCAGAGAGCACGGACTAGCAAGACATTCGGGAGTTCCCTTGGTTTCTACCGAAGCCATAGAAATGTTGCTGCCAACAGGATATCCCCTCATTCAGAGATGCTAATGAAGTGGGAAAGAACTTTTGTTGGCAATGTCAGCTCTCCGGTGAGATTGCCAGAGGTGTGCAGGGCACACTAACGTGCAGAATTGTTCCTCCAGGTGTGAAGAGCCTGAGCCTCAACAGCGCTGTCAGCAGGAGATCCACCAGCACTGGGAATGGCAGAGCAGACCCAGCCGATGAGGATGATGATGAGGATGATGATGTGGATGGTGGGGCAAAGCCATACCTTGTAGTGGGCAGGGCAGACCCAAATGCTGTGGATGCTGATAATTTCCAGAAGTACTGCATCGAAGGCATCGTGGCGGTCCTTGGCTCGATGCTGCTGGGAATGGTGCTGTGTTGTGTACTCCACGTGTGGAGGAAGAGGAGAAAGTGAGTTGGTGGGGCGGAGTGGAGCTGCCAAACCGGTATTGAGTGGCACGAGGCATTTCAAGCTCTGGTGCTCTGGGTGCCCAGCAAGTCACTGTGGAGATTGGAGCTGTGAGCTGGCGCCCTGTGCTCTCCCCAGGGCTCTCTGTGCCCACAGCTCACCGGTGCAGCTGGGTGCCCAGAGCCCGTGGGGCACCCAGTGCTGCTCCTCACCCTCACACCCGCCCCGCGCCCCGGCCGGGCCTCAGCAGCTTCCTCTCCACAGGCGCCTCGCAGCTTCCAAAGCCAGTTCGGAGCGCCCAGACAGCCGGACAGAAGCCAGCAGAATATTTGCAGGAGTATAAATAAAGATCAGCAGCACAATCAACTGTGTTCTACTGGCAGCAAACTCCCATGAGTGCCACTACACCCTTCAGAACCCTGGGGGTCCCCTGGGTTCTGAGGGGGTGTGGGGGGCCCCACGACGCCACTGAATCTAACTTGCCACTGATTCTAATTTTTTCTAATTTGATTTTCACTGCATGATCCATGCTGTAAGCAATACAGTGTCCCCGGACATCACAATTTGTTGTGTTTTTGCAAATTCATATTAATTCCACCTGAACATGAGGAAGAACTTTTCTGTGCAGGTGACCATACACTGGAACAGATTACCCAGGTTGTGGAGTCTCCCGTCTCCCCCATCTGTGATATTCCAGAACTGTCTGGACACAGTTCTGTACAATGTGCTCTGGATGACCCTGCTTGAGGAGGGAGGTGGGACCAGATGACCCCACTGTTGTTCCGTTCAACCTTATCCACAACGTGATTCAAGTTTGTTTTCACTCATACCTTTGCCAGTGATTCACCAGCATGCAGTGAGTGGAAGGGGTCTCCCATGCAGGGGAGGCACCCAGTGAGATTTTTTCATATGCTTGGGCACCATCTCCTGGGGAGATGCATGGCGAGGAAAGGAGCCGGGTGAGTGAGCTGGGGCAGACCTTGACAGGGCTTTTTCCATCCCAGCTTACTGGGACACCAGGAAAAGGTGGGCTGCTTGTGCAGGCATCCCCTGTGTCTGGCTGCTGTCCAGAACAGGCACTGAGTGCTTCCCAGCCTCCAGCAACACTTAGACCCAGGAATATTATATATATATTCTCTTCTATACCTTCTGCCATGACATGTTAACACTCTGTAGTTCATGCATTTATTCTGAACCTGCTTTCCTGTTGCTCCAATTAACCAAACTATTCATGAATCTGGATCAATTAAGTTCTCACAGACCATGACTGCACTTACAGTGCCCAGTTGGTGATATTCTGAAATTTAGCCTTCTGATTTCTCAGGACCAGCTGGAACACAAGGGGGTTTGTTTCCTGCCAAATTTCTAAACTCTTGCCAGTGGACTGTGGCAGTGGTACTAGAGGGCTCCAGAGCCCTTCGATTGGCATTGCTTGTTGTGACATCCCTGACCTGCCCTCCTTATCCCTGTGCACCCAGCCATCCCTGCTTTGGCAGTGCCAAAGAGACACCTGGGTGATGCCATGCAGGGCTGTGGAGGTCCCTGGGCAGAGGCTGGGGCTCAGCCAGGGCCCAGAGGTAATCCTTTGCTGTGGATACAATATGCTGCTAGCAAGAATTTCTCTTGCTTCTTTCCAGTTCCGTGGGATGCTTTTGTCTCTCACAGAAGATATTAGTAGAGTTCTATTACCGCAGGCCTGGGCCCTAGGGTACATCACCGTGTCCCGCAGCCATAGGGAGGAGGAGGAGAGAAGATCCAGCAGGCAGGAATTGTGCAGCGAGGTTTATTCATTTAATTATTTTACAAACTCTTTTATAGACTTTTTTCTTCATAGTCTAATTGGACAAAGGATCAGCCCCCCCTTGGGGTGATTGGCTAAAATCCTAAAACATCCATTGTCAAAATATTTTTCTACTATACCATAAACAAGACTTTTCAAGGTTGCAGGTGGCTTGGTTGTTTACATTCCCTGCTACCTCTTCTGTGAGAGAGAAAAGTCTCTCACGGACTTAGAAAATAGCAAGAAAATCCTCGCTAGCAGCATTTTTATATCTACAGAGTTCTATGAGCACACCTATAGAACACCTGCAACCTTGCAAAGCTTTGCTTATAGTACAGTAGGAAAATATTTTGACGATGGATGTTTTAGGATTTTAGCCAATCCCCCCAAGAGGTGGCTGATCCTTTGACCAATTAGACTATGAAGAAAAAAGTCTATAAAAGAGTTTGTAAAATAATTAAATAAATGACTCTTGCTGCACAATTCCTGCCTGCGGGATTTCTCTTCTCCTCTCTACCACTGCGGGATACCGTGATACTTCACCACCATCGTAGCTGCTTGCCACCACAAGCATGAGAAGTTCTGGCAAGGCTGGAGACACACACAGAGCTGCCAGGGAAGGTGAAGGAGGAGGAATGTGGCATCTGGCCCTCCCCTTCCACCCTGGAGAGCCCATCCTTTCAAGACATGGTTCCTCTGCCAGTAATGGGACTTGCAGAAGGTGGCAGGAGATCTCACCCTCCCCTGTGTGCACACAGACACCTTAGGGTGTCCATTGGGCTTGTGGGGAAGGCTCTGATCTGAGGACATAGTTTGCTGGAGTCCCCATCCCTGGGGGGATTTAACAGGATTTAACAGCTGTGTGGATGTGGCACCTGGGGACACGGGTTAGTGGTGGTCTTGGCAGTGCTGGGGAATGGCTGGACTCGATGGTCTCAGAGGGCTTTTCCAACCCAAACAATCCTGTGATTCTATTCATCTCACATCTGTCTTGCACTGCAGGGCAGCAGAAGAGGATTTTGGGAAGGTGACCAGAGCCATCATCCTGGGAGGGGAAAGGATTGGCACAGGAGCAAGCAGAGATCCCTTGGTTTAGGTGGGGGTCTGTGGAGATGTCAGCATGCACAGAGACACGGAAGGGACTCTGAGCATCCCAAGAGGAAAAGGAGGAGACATGAGTGATCCAGACTGGTGAATAAAAGAGATCTGAGCATGAGCAAAGGAGAAATGGAGGGTCAGAGTGGACACAGTGGGCAGAAGAAAGAGGTGTGACTCGGCACTGGGGAAAGAGGGGAGATGTGAGCTGGCTGGGGGGCCAGAGCAGCGTTGGAGGGGAAGTGGTGTGCTCTGGGTGTGCAGGGAGGGGTGATGTCGGCACATGTGGCAGGGTTGTGAGCAGCGGAACAACTTTTGGGGTGAGGTAAGGAGAGGGAGATCATTCAACAGTTAAGTCACGGGGAAAACACTTGACTCGGGAAAATTAGTTTTAATTTATTACCAATTAACAACAGAGCAGGACACCATAAAATAAGAGGATCGGTCAGGAGTGGAGACAGGGTAGCCAGGTGCTGGGGGGTTTCCGGAGACTGCTGGTGACACTTACGAGGTCCACAGTGTGCCAGCGAGTGTTGGGATGCCCAGTGATGCTGCTGAACACCAGGGCACGTGCAGGGACCTGCAGGTCAAAGCCAGCACCAGGACCGGAAGGGCCAATGCCAAGCAGGTGGATTGCAGGGCAGGCTCAGCATCCATCAAAGGCTCCCAGTGCAGGAGTTACAGACTTACTGGTGTTACTGGGGCGGGGGGATGTAGCCTCTGGGTTTGCATGTGAGATGGCCACAGGCTGGAGTGTTTCCCAGGGCATTCCCAGCAGCTGCCAGAGTGCTGCCTCACTGCTTTAAGTGCCTCCAGTGTCACAGTCCCACTGCTCAGGAGTGGGACTCAGCGTAGGAGTGAAGCTGACAAAGGTCTGAGGATCCCCTCCCAGTGCTAGGAACCTGCAACGTATTGGCCTGGGGGCAACTTGAAGGGCACCCCTCCTGCTCCTTCCCAGCACATCCTTGGCCCTGCACCCCATCTCTTCAGTGCTGCACCCGTGTGATCGATGCTGCTCCCCATGTGCAAGGCTCTGTACTCCCTTTTGCTCAGTGCTACACCCTTCCGCACTCGGCAACACCCCTGCACACTCTGTGCTGTGCCCCACGTTTGGTGCTGCATCCCTCATACTCAGTGCCCTGGTGCCGCACCCCGTATGCCCAGTACTGCTCCCCAGACCTGCCTCTACCCCTGCAGGGGTGTAGATTCATCTGGATCCCTTCTCAGCTTTGGGGATACAGGGCTATGGGACCTGGGGGCCCAGGGCACGGATCCTCCCAGCTTCATCCAGGGACTCCTGCCTCAGTTTCCTCCCCAGTTCACACATCTAGGGCAGATGGGGACACCCAGTGGTGACAGGAATGTGGAGTGGGGGGAGGGTAAGGGTGTGTGGTCATTCCCTGCTACTGCTCTGGCGAGCTGAGAGTAGCAAGGGGTCCCCAGGCTCCAGGTACACGTACCTCCTTACCCCCCAAGCTCAGCCTGGGCTGTGCTGTGGCTCTGCACACCCAGTGCTGCACGTGGCCTGGGACACAGGGCCCATGGGGACACAGGATGGACTCTGGCCGGGTGACGCAGGGGCAGCGATGCAGCAGGGCTGGGGCATCCTGGCCACTTCCCCCCCGCACCAGGTGCCATCTGCAACCCCTTGTCGCCAGTGTCTCCATGACGTGATGGCCTGTGATGGCCCAGCCGTGGCCAGCCCCCAGCCGCTGACCCGTGCAGCACACAATCCCTGGCCAGATACCCCAGCTTCCTGTGCTGGCTGACCCGCTGCCCTGGGGCTGCCTGTGGCCTCTGAGCCGTGGTTCCTGCTGGGCAATGGTCACCCCAAGATGCGAATGGGCACTGGCGCTCACCCTGCTCGGGGCACACATGTGCCCCCAGCATGTGCATGTGCACATGGGGGCTGTGTGTGCACACACGTTCACAGAGGGCTGCGCGCTACCTGAGTGCAGGGGTTCACCCCCACCTGCTGTTACCCAGGCTGGAAGTGCTGGGGGGGACCCAGCAGGACCTCCTGGGAACCTCCTGGGACCTTGCAGGATGCCCTAAGCTGCCAGCACTCAGCTGTGGATGCTGGTGCCATGGTTGGTCCTGGTGGGTACTGGTTTCAGTGTCCACGTGTGGCCTTTGCTGAGGCCAGTGCATACCCTGGGCTGGTGCTGGTCTCAACCAGTGCAGGCACAAGGCCCACGTGTGATGCCAGTTCAGCGCTGGAGTGGGACTGAGCCATGCTGGAGTGCCAGCCCGGTGGTCAGCAGCTCAGTGCCCGCCTGGGCTGGTGCAGCACTGTTGCTGTGCCTGGCACAGGCTGGTCATGCTGGAGCTGAGCAGAGCCGTGCCACATGTGGGCCAGACCCACACGGACCCACACCCGTGCCAAACTGTGTTGGGCTGTGCTGGAGCCCAGTCTGGGCCCTCACAGGTGCTGGGCTGTGCCCGTGCCACACTGGAGCAGAGCCCACATCGGTGCCAAGCTGTGCCAGACGTGCCCGAGCCCAGTCAAGGCCACACCCGTGCGGGACTGAGCCGGACGATGCCAGGGCAGAGCACACATTCGCGGCAGGATGTGCCACACAAGTGCTGGGCCGTGCCAGAGTCGAGTCAGCCCACTATCGGCTTGGGCTGGGCTGTGCCGGGCCGGGTTCGTGCCGGTGCCGGTGCTGGGCCCGGTCATGCTATTCCCGGTGCCCGTGCCGGGCTCAGCCATGCTGTTCCCGGTGCCGGTGCCGGTGCCGGTGCCGGCCATGCTATTCCCGGTGCCGGTGCCGGTGCCGGCCATGCTGTTTCCCGTGCCGGTGCCGGCCATGCTATTCCCGGTGCCGGTGCCGGCCATGCTGTTCCCGGTGCCGGTGCCGGTGCCGGGCCCGGCCATGCTGTTCCCGGTGCCGGTGCCGGTGCCGGCCATGCTGTTCCCAGTGCCGGCCATGCTGTTCCCGGTGCCGGTGCCGGCCATGCTGCTCCCGGTGCCGGTGCCGGTGCCGGCCATGCTGTTCCCGGTGCCGGCCATGCTATTCCCGGTGCCGGTGCCGGTGCCGGCCATGCTGTTCCCGGTGCCGGTGCCGGTGCCGGTGCCGGCCATGCTGTTCCCGGTGCCGGTGCCGGTGCCGGCCATGCTGCTCCCGGTGCCGGTGCCGGTGCCGGTGCCGGCCATGCTGTTCCCAGTGCCGGCCATGCTGTTCCCGGTGCCGGTGCCGGCCATGCTGTTCCCGGTGCCGGTGCCGGTGCCGGCCATGCTGTTCCCGGTGCCGGTGCCACCGTCCCTCCCCCCGGGGCCGCCGAGCGCGCACGTGGTTCTCCGGCGCGGGGCGGGCCCGGGCTCTGAGCTCGGCGCTGTCCAATGGCGGCGCGGCCCCGCCCCCTCCACCGGCGAGCGGGCCAATGGCGAGCGAGGGCGGGCCCGCGCCGGCGGGAGGGGCGGGGCCGCGGTCACGTGGGGGCGGAGGGCGGCGTTAAAGCGCGCCGGGCGCCCGTGGCCGCGTCAGTGCGGGCGGCGGGGGCGGGCGGCGCCGGCGGGAGCGGCCGCCAGCGGAGCGGGGCCGGAGCGGCAGCGAAGCGGGACCGCAGTTGGGGCTTCCCGGTTAGCGCGGCGCGGCCCGGCCCAGCCGGTGAGCTGAGATGACGGGCAGGGGCGGACGCACGTACACATGGCGGCGGGAGGGGGCGGTGGCGCGGGAGCGGCCGTTACCGGCGGCGGGAAGGGCCGGTGTCCGGTGCTCGCCCCGCTGAGCTCTTGTCTTTCCCGCAGGATGAAGAGCGGCGCAGGCCATGGCGCGGCACCCAGTCCCCAGCCCCTGCGACCGACGGGCCTGTAGGACGTCGCAGCCCCCCCGAGCCCTATAGCGATCCCTCTATTTAATTTTATACCTAATTTATTAACCCATCGCCCCGCCCCCGCCATGGAGCCGACCCCCGCGGTGCCCACCGCCCCCATGGCTGACTTCCTCTGGATGCTGGTCCTGGGCTTCATCATTGCTTTCGTCCTGGCCTTCTCTGTTGGTGCAAACGATGTGGCTAACTCCTTTGGCACGGCTGTGGGCTCGGGGGTGGTGACCCTGCGGCAAGCCTGCATCCTGGCCAGCATCTTTGAGACCGTGGGCTCTGTCCTGCTGGGAGCCAAGGTCAGCGAGACTATCCGGAAGGGGCTGATTGATGTAGAGATGTACAACTCCACACAGGAGCTGCTGATGGCCGGTTCGATCTGCGCCATGTCTGGTAAGGAGCAGGGAGGTCACAATGTAGGGGCAGTGTGTCCCATGGTGCCCTGGTGATGGCTTTCTTAGGCTGCTTCTTCTCCAGGATCAGCTGTGTGGCAGCTGATGGCTTCATTCTTGAAGCTCCCCATTTCTGGTACCCACTGCATCGTTGGAGCAACCATTGGCTTCTCACTGGTTGCTCAAGGGCAAGAAGGTGTCAAGTGGTCTGAGTTGCTGAAGATTGGTAAGTCCAGCTGGTGGGACCACCCCAGCCATGGCCCTCATGTGTCCCTGGACTTCCTTTTCCAGCAGCAGGATGCTGATTGTGCCTCCCACTTTCTAGTGTTGTCCTGGTTCATCTCACCCCTTCTTTCGGGCATCATGTCTGCTATCCTGTTCTTCCTCGTCCAGAGATTCATCCTCTGTAAGGTAAGGGCTGTCTGCCCTGCTTTCTGTCACTTTGGGGCTCTTGGCTGTTCTCAATGGACTCGTTAGTCGGCTGATGGTCACCAGGGCTTCTCCTGGCACATCCTGGAATGTGTGTGTTGGCACCAGGGGAGCCCTTTGGGAGCTGAAGAGGTGAGAAAATGAGGCCTGTGGCCACTCCACAGAGTGGACCTGGAGGGTTTTGGGGCATCATCTCCCCTCTGAAACATGGGAGTTGTCTTGCCTGGCTTCAGCAGGAACAGCCCTGTTTCCCAGTAGTGAAGTAGCCCAGAATTGATAAGACCTGAGCTGTCAGCTGGGCATTTCCAAAAGCCTGGTGTAAGGATTTTTTTCCTTGGGATAGGCTGCAGGTGAAAGTGGTGATCCACAGCCATGGCTTTCCTTAGCTGGGAGGGACAGAATTGTTCCTGGGGCTGGGGAAACCACATTCTTTCCACCTGGAACCCCAGCTATGCAGAGAAACTCCTGCATATCTGAGGTTAAATTCCTTTAGGTTTTACCTCTAATGATTCAAGAGACATTAAGATCTTATCACTGGCCAGCCCTTTAAAACAGCTCAGCATCACCACTGCCACAGTAACCTTGTGTAACCAGCCTCCCAAAGTGGGGCTGGCCCTGTCAGCTCCATTCTGGTGCTGAGCAGTCCAGTTGCTCCGTGCTGCTTGGCATTCAGGAAGGCTTGGTGTGCTTGTCCTGGTGCCAAACCCCAATTGCTGGGCAGCAGTGGGGATTAAATGCTCCTGCTGCTGGGGTGAGGGCCTTGCTGTCAGGTATGTGCTCAAATAAGCTCCTTTGTGAGTAATGGACTTTTTGTTTTGTCCAAGTCAGCTGGAAAGAGGTAAAAGCTTTGAAAGTTCCTGGGGAGTTGAAAGAAAAATGTACGTGGATGTGGCAGTTTGGGGAGCCGAGGAAAGGGTTCAGAAGCTAGGTAGAGATGAGTTGTTCCAGGCTTGGGAGTGCTGGAACCCTGGGCCTGCCTTGGCTCTCTGAGGAGCCTTGTGGGACCCAGGGTATTGTGCTACCTCCTGCCCTCCCAGCCCGGGGGGCATTTGACTGTGGGTTGTTCCCTAAAGGCTGTTGGGAGCTGCCATCTGTAGGTGACTGAGGGCACAAACCCCTTCTGGAAAGGATCTGTTGCTGAGCTGCTCCTTGGCTGCTGCACAGCCCCCCAGTCTACCTCTCTACAGCACTGATTTGTGTTTTCCAGGCAGATCCTGTTCCCAACGGCCTGCGAGCTTTGCCCGTCTTCTATGCTTGCACTGTGGGAATCAACCTCTTCTCCATCATGTACACTGGGGCGCCCTGTAAGTGCACCGAAGAATGCTTGAACGTGAATTTTGAAATTCTTTCTAAAGCCTCCATTAAATGCACGATTTACCCCTTTTTTGCTTTACAGGGCTGAGATCTCCTAGAAGGCGGCTGGCCTGTGCCAGTTACGGAAGGCGGCAGGCTGGCCTGCACTGTCTGGGCTAGGTAGTTGCCCAACCAAAGAGACCTGCTCAAACTAAACTCCTCCAGACCTTTCTCCTTAGACTTGCCAGGACTGGCCAATAACATGACTTCCCCTTCCCTTCTCTTACCTGTGCTAAAACTCAGGTATCTGCTGGCTGCTGAAGAGACTCTTCAGGCCGCCAGTAGTGGCACTAGGAGCAAGGTTGGGGGCTGCGCCTCCTGATTCCTCTTGTCCCTAAAAACAAGCTAATTACTCCCTTTGAGAAGAGCTGGCCTTTCTGCTGCAGAGTCTGAGTTTCAGTTGGAAAAGCCAAACTAAGGTGCTGTGTGGCAGGGGACAGGTCACGAGCAGGACTAGGAGAGGGCTCAGCAGGGACAGGAGGGATTTGCCCGTGGAGCCAGAGGCTCAGTCACATCCGTTGTTTGCTGGGATGACTCGGCCTGAGCTGTTTTTTGGTGTGAGCGTGGGTTTCCTGTTGTGGAAGAGCCTCTGGAGGTGGGATGCGGGCAGGCAGTGCTGGCTCTGGCAGGGTTTGCTCTGTAAACAGTGGCTGGAAAAATTTTTGGAGGGATGTCAGCTTCCCCTTCCCTGGGCTCTCCAACATGGGAGAGAGGAGGACAGGCCTGCAGTGGTGCTGCTGGGGGCACTGGGGCTGCTCCAAAATCACTTGATCACTTGGCATGCCCAAAATGGATCTGTGTTTATCCTGAGCCCTGAATTGCTGAGTGAGCTCTAGGTTGCTTGAGCACAGGGTTTGCAGGCAGACCTGTGCCTGGGTGAGGTGTCTGGTCTGCTTTAGGAGCAGTAAATGCAGCATCTGCCTGCAGCAGCAAATGCAGGGTTTGGATAGCCACAAGCACCTGATGCCCTACCTGGGGTTGCGTGATGCCAGTCTTCTGCTCAAAGTCAGGCTGCCTGTGCGAATGCTCCTAAGTGGGTCATGTATCACCTCAGATGCCATGAAGCCTAAATTCCCATTGACTCCTGGAGCAGAAGAGCTGCCCTCCCCAGCAGCTGGAGGGGCTGGTGAGCTCCTGTGGCAGCAGCCCAAGCTTCCGTGTCCTCTCCAGAGCAGGGAAGCAGCAGTGGCGCTGCAGCAGCCAAGCTGGGAGGTGTTTTTTCCTTTGACATTGCAGCAAATGAGGAGACAGGAGCTGTGTGGAGCCAGGGGCATGCGCCACTCCCGACAGGGTTTGGCTGGGGGAAGGGGCTGTGAAGGGTCAGCTGCTGATGGGAATATGACCCATGGGGCTGCTCAGAGAGTATACCTGGGGTCTCGGCGTGGTCAGTGATGCCTTCCCAGCAGTGTTTCTCCCTGGCAGGTGGATTAGCTCAGGGCTGTTGCAGGTGATGGGAATCCCTGTGCCTGGGAAAACCAAAGTCATATATTGAGGAGGGTTTTGCCCAGAGGTTTTCAAAGATCCATTGTTTTATTTCCTAGTGCTGGGCTTTGACAAACTTCCTCTGTGGGGTATCCTCCTAATATCGGCGGGGAGTGCTGTTGTCTGTGCTCTCGTCGTCTGGTTCTTTGTATGTCCGAGAATGAAGAGGAAAATTGACCGTAAGTACCGCGTCCCTCTGCAATCCTCGGGGAAGGGCAAACTCTGGCTAACAGACTTCTCTTCCCAGTGGGAGATCCCATTAGCTCTGGGGCTGTTATTAGCAGAATCCTTATCTTCGCTCCGGGATTAACCTGCTCTGAGTCACTGGGGCACTCACCACACTGGGCTCTGCCTGCTCCCAACCAAGGCACCCAAAACCCCCCAGGAGCAGCTGTTGTGCTGCTGAGCAGTGTCTGGGGGCTGATTGATCTGCGGGGTGATCTCTCCAGGAGCTGTGGGCAGTATCAGACAGCTTGTCTCACTCTAAGAGAGGAGAGAGAAGGGCAAGAGAGAATGTGCCTGTTGTAACCTTTAATCTTCTCATACCTGCTGAGCAATCCTTGGCCTGGCTGGTGCAGATCACAAGTTTAAAGCTGACAAAATCTTTTCCCTGTAGCAAAAAAACCCAAAACACTGTATTGAAAGGCATCCAAAGGAGCAGCCCTGAGGTCTGCCTCCAGAGCCATGCCTGGAACTGCATGTGGTCCTGAATATCAATGATGTGTGCAAGCTGGGGCCTCGGGAGTTGGTGATGAGGGGATGTCCTCGTTGTGCTGGTGTAATTGGGGTGTGACTAACAGCTTTATGGCTGCTCTTGACAATCCTCCAGCTGTTCAACTTAACTCCTGCCTGTGAGGTGAGGTGGGCTCTTCTGCCTGCCAGACGTGCTCCCAGCCTGCCCACAGCATCCCTGGGAGGAGGTGGGCATGCAGGGAGAGACAGTTCTGCTGGGACTGGATGCCAGGGTCAAGGGTTGATGCCACAACCCAGCCCTTGAGGCAAACAAAGTGACAGGGAAGTGGTCATGTTTATGACAAGAAGGTGGTTTTGGTTGTTGTGTGAAGGAGCTGACCTCATGTTTTCACCTGGAGAAAACATGCTTTTCCTGGTAGAGGTGGAGGAACAGCCTCAGCTTCCCGGGCTGGGTGCTGCTGGCTTGGCTCCTCAGGGTGGACAGGAAACCAGGCTGCCTTTGGGAGGTGGAGGCCAGCTCCTCTTTGGGTTTGCCATTCACTAGTGGAAGCTGGAGAGGAGCCCAGGCTGGAGCTGCTGGGCTGGAAGAGGAGCTGGGCTCTTCTGGGTGCCTTTTTGTCAGCTGAAGGGGTCATAGCCACTCCAGAAGTGAGTCCAGGGCATCCCACTGCCCGCAGGGATGGGACAAACATGGCCCAAAGAGGAACCTCTGCACTAGACATTACTGACATAAAAGCCCCATAATGGTGTTCACCACACCCCGTGTGGGTGGGGGTGTCTAAAAATAGGGGATGAGCTGGCTTAGATGGTTTGGCTGTTGTGACTGGGACAAGGTGTGACTGCCCAGCAGTTTCCAAAGTTCAGGATGGGAGTGAGCTGGAAATTTTATTTGGCTGCCATAAATCTGAGTGGCAAGGGGTGTGTGAGCTTGTTGCTGGCATTGGGTACAGTGGTGGAAAGGGGTTTGATGGCAGCTGCCCCCGCCCTTCACAGGAGAGATAAAATCGAGTCCTTCTGAAAGCCCCTTGATGGAGAAGAATGTTGGCTCAAAGGAGGAGCAAGAGGAGGCCAAGATGCCCCTGGGTGATGCCAAGAGCCCTGCTGCCGATGCAGAGTCGGCCATGCCACCCCGGGCAGCAGTGGAAGAGAGGATGGTCTCCTTCAACCTGGGGGAGCTGGAGGAGGCCCCAGAGCAGGAGAGGCTTCCCAGCCTCGACCTGAAGGAAACAAGTATTGACAGCGGTAAGTAGCAGGGGGTGATACAGTTGGTAAGACTTGCCCAGCCCCAGGCACCCCTTGGTGCTAACCCCTTCACCCGCTGTCCCCATTGGCAGGAGCTGTGCGGCTGCCCAATGGCAACCTGGTCCACCTGAGCCAGGCTGTGGGCCACCAACTGGGCTCAGGTGGGCAATACCAGTACCACACTGTGCACAAGGACTCCGGCCTCTACAAGGAGCTGCTGCACAAGCTGCACCTAGCCAAGATGGGGGACTGCATGGGGGACTCGGGGGACAAGCCCCTGCGGCGCAATAACAGCTATACCTCCTACACCATGGCCATCTGTGGCATGCCCCTGGACTCGCTGCGTGCCAGGGATACCGAGGAGGGGGAGAAGCTGAGCTGGTCTGTGGCGGACACTAAGAAGAGGGTCCGCATGGACAGCTACACAAGCTACTGCAACGCAGTGGCAGATGCCCACCCGGCTGCAGATGTGGACCTGAACACAGCCCAGGCAGAGCTGGGTGCCAGTGCCCACAAGGGCAGCAGCAGCTCCCTGGAAGAGTGGCATGAGCAGGACAAGCCTGAGGTGTCCCTACTCTTCCAGTTCCTGCAGATCCTCACGGCCTGCTTTGGCTCCTTCGCTCATGGTGGCAATGATGTCAGGTCAGTGGGAGTCAGTGGGAGCCAGGGAGGCTGCTAGCTGGGGCTAGTGCTCACAGAGAATCATGGAATCACAAAATAGTTTGGGTTGGAAAGGACCTTTAATATTGTCTTGTTCCAACCCCCTGCCATGGACATGTTCCTCTTGACCTGGTTGGTCCATGCCCCATCCAACCAGGCCTTGAACACTTCCAGGGATAGTCTGTCTTGCCAAGAGCCTCTGGTCCTCTAGACCAGATCCCCTTTCTCTTCCAGCAATGCCATTGGGCCCCTGGTCGCACTCTTCCTGGTCTATCAGACGGGCGATGTGGCTACCAAGGTGGCAACTCCCATCTGGCTGCTTCTCTATGGGGGTGCAGGGATTTGCATCGGCTTGTGGGTCTGGGGAAGGCGAGTCATCCAGACGATGGGGAAGGACCTGACTCCCATCACACCATCCAGGTAAGGGCTGCCATGGAGCAGAGGGGAGGCTCCAGGCAGCCTGAGAGCTGCATTCTGCTCCAGGAGCCCCTCTTCCTTCTCTCTTGGGAGTTTCAGTGGTCAAGCTGGGGTGTGTGTAGCTCCAACACCTCACTGCATCCTGGGGGGTTCAGCTGGGGCTCTGGAGAGCCAAGCTGTGCTGCCTTGAGCTGAGCCCATGGGATGTTTTGGAGTATCCAGTGCCCCTGTTCAGATCCGCTTTTTGTCTGCAGCGGCTTCAGCATTGAGCTGGCATCAGCACTGACGGTGGTCATTGCCTCCAATGTTGGCCTCCCAATCAGCACAACCCACTGCAAGGTAGGAGGGGGTGGCAGGGGGATGGCTTTGGCTCAGTGTGAGCTCAGCATTCCTGAATCTTAGTGTTCATAGGGCTGAGCTGTGTGGGAGGACCCTCTCTGGGCTGCTGGCCACTGTCAGCTCCCAGCTCTGCCTCTTGCATCTCAATGTGAGGTGGCAGTGGCTGCCCAGGCTCAGGGTGGGTCCCTGGGCCACTTGGGAGATGATGGGAGAACAAAACCCCTTTCATGGTCCCCTAGGCTCTGCCAAGAGGCCATGGGAACCCAAGTGCCGCAGGGTCCTGGTCCTGTCACCCCTCTGGGTGGCAGCTCCTTGCCTTGCACTCTGCCCTGCTCTGAGAGGTCCCCACAGACTGGAGCAGGACCCAGGGCTCCGGGTGGGGGGGTGAAGGAGTGCATGTTTGGGGGGGTGCAAATGCCTGCTCTGGTGCTGAGCTGTGTGCCCTGACTGCTTGGGCAGGTGGGCTCAGTGGTCTCGGTGGGCTGGCTGCGCTCCAGGAAGGCAGTAGACTGGCGCCTCTTCCGAAACATCTTCATGGCGTGGTTCGTCACCGTGCCCATCTCTGGCCTCATTAGTGCTGCCATCATGGCTGTCTTCAAGTTCGCTGTCCTGAAGGTGTGAGGGCACCAGGGCTCCCACCGCTCCTGCTTCCCACTGCTGTCCTCCCTCGAGGAGCCACTGAGGCTGCCTGCTGTGGGGTGGGGGCTGCGCCCATCTGCACATAGTGCTGTCACTGAAGTATCTTTTTTTTTTTTTTTTAAATATAACTGTCTTGGCGCTAACTTTGGGGGGGGTGTACTGCCATGGCTGTATCTGCCCCCAGGTGCCCCCCCCACCCCCCCCCGATCTGCTGTAGCTGTAGATAAGCAGTTACTGGGGGCGACTTTCTCACTTCTAATGCTCCCCTGGCAGTGCTCTCTTGGGGGAAGGACAGAGGATTGTCCTTGCCTGTCCTGGAACAAAGGGCTGGGGAGTTGTAGGGTACCCCCCTTGCAGGCTGTGCAGTGTTCAGCTTTGCCTCCATTGCCACAGTGCTGTGGACACCATCCTGCTCGGGGGCCCTGGGGGCTGCCCTCTGGCCCTCTGTCACTGCTGCTACCTCGGACTTAATAAAGATTTCCTTCGTATGCCAGTGCTGCCTGTGGTTCTGGGGGTTTGGGATACAGTGGGGGCCCCAGGTGCTGCCCCATAGCCCTCCCTGCCTTGGCCCTGTGCCCCAGGAGGGAGCTGGGGACAAAGATAAGAGCCCCACGTGCTCCCTGTGTCGTGGGAGGGGCTGTAAACAGCCCTGCGCAGGGGTTATCAGGGCCCCACACCTGGGGGCGGCTCCTGCTCATCTCACCAGCCCTACTCCCGGTGTTGAGGGGTGGATGTGTGTGTGTGTGGCTGGCCGTGGGTCCGTCCCTCCCCAGCCCTGGACAACAACTGCTCCGCTGCCCCCCTCTCTGTGCCCTGGGCTGCTCCTTCCTGCCTGGGTCAAGGCCAGGCCCGGGGCCCCATGCCAGCGGCCCCGGGGTGTCGCAAGAGGCACGGTGGGGGCGGCCGCGAGTGCTGGGGGCGGGAGCCACACGCAGCGTTCGAGAGGTGCTTTGGGTGCTGCGTGGGGCGCAAACTCCGCACCCCGGGGGCCGGCGGGCGCTGTGTCCCACGGGCCGTGGGTGCTCCATCCTGTCCCGAGCGCCCCGCGCTATCCGCCCCGGCCCCGCTCCCGGCCTCGGGGCGGTGGCGAGGCCGGTCCCTGACCCCGGTTAATGATTCGCCGCCGGGCGCTTCCCGCTGCCAGCGGCGCCGCTGGGCAAACAGCGGCCCGGGGCTCCGGGCCCGGGGGGCGGGGGCGGCACGGGCGGGGAGCCCCGCTCAGGGGGCCACGGGGAGCACTCCCCGTGTGCGGGGGCCACGCTTGGGGAGGTGTCAGTACCCCATGGGCGGAGCACGGGGGGATGACTGCCCCATTTGGGGGTCACTGCCTTCGGGGTGCCCCGGGTCCGTCCCGGCTGTGCTGCCCGAGGGGGGCCGGGCCCGGCCGATGGCCAGGGCGGGGCGGTTCCGCAGGCCCCCGTTAAAGCGGCGGCGGCCGGAGGCGGTGGCCGGAGGCGGTGGCGATGGGCAGCGAGGGGCAGCGGGGCCCGGCGGCGGCCCGGGGTCCGGGGCAGGGCGACCCGCGGGCCCTGCGGAGGGACTGCCAGCACCGGTGGGCTGGGGACTGGCGGGCAATGGGGGCAGCAGGACTGGGGATGCGGGGCGAGGGCTCGGGGAAGGACAGGTGGGGAGAGCACATGGGGAGGGGAGCAGAACCCGAAGGAAGGGCCCGGCGGTTCAGGTACGGGAGAGGACCCTTGGCGGACCGGGAGGGGGCAGAGGCCCTGGGCGTCATGTAGACATGCCGGGGTGGGGGCAGGTCCAAACAGGGGCTCACTATCCCCCCCCCCCTGCGCTGCACACCCTCTGCCTCCCCCCCCATCCCCCCCCACCCCAGCTCCATTTCCAGCTCTACAGCCCATTTTTCTGCTCCAGTAACTTGCTGTGGGGGCTCTGGGCTGGGATGAGCACACGACCCTCCCAGAGCACTGACCAGGGACTGGGATAGGGAAACACGACCCTGTCTCTTCCTCTGTGCCACCCCAGCCCTAAACCTCTCCTCACCCCGTAACTCCCGCCGTGATCACCCCCAGGATCTTTGTCAACCGGAGCTTGGCACTGGAGAAGATCAAGTGCTTTGGCTTTGACATGGACTACACCTTGGCCGGTGCGTTTTGGAGGAGCCCTAAGGCAGGGTGGGGTGGTAGTGGGAGCCCCTGCCCACATCGCCCCTTCCCCCCATACAGTATACAAGTCCCCTGACTACGAGGAGTTGGCCTTCAACCTGTTGCTGGAGCACCTCGTTGCCATTGGGTACCCTCCTGAGATCCTTGCCTACAAATATGACCCCACCTTCCCCACCCGGTGAGTTTGTGGAGGGGGTCCCAGAGCCGGGAGGGGGAGGGAAGTGAGCCCCCCACGCACTGACAGCTGTGTGGTGCAGGGGGCTGGTGTTCGATGCCCTGTACGGGAACCTGCTGAAGGTGGATTCCCACGGGAACCTGCTGGTCTGTGCTCATGGCTTCCGCTTCCTCAAAGGGTGAGTCTGGGAATCCCCCACCCCTGGGGCAGGGGGGGTTGGGGGTCCCTCAGGGTGGAGTGCAGCTCCATGCTCCCTCCCCAGAGCCGAAATCCTGCACTATTATCCCAACAAGTTCATCCAGCGGGATGACATGAAGCGCTTCCACATCCTCAACACCCTCTTCAACCTCACAGGTGAGTGAGAACCCCTATCGTCCTGGCCCTCCCACCACCTTGGGGCGCTGTCCTGTCCCGCACCCCCTCTCATAGCCCCCTCCCCCACAGAGGCCCACCTCTATGCCTGTCTGGTGGACTTCTTCACCAACTGCTCCAGATATGTCAAGTAAGAGGGAGGTGATGGGTGGGGGCTTGGATCGGACAGGGGGTAAATCCTGGAAGGAGTTTCCCTTGGCAGGGCAGCCCCTTCACCTCTTCTATTCCTGACTGTTGCAGCTGTGACACCGGCTACAAGCATGGGAACCTCTTCATGTCCTTCCGCAGCATGTTCCAGGATGTGCGCGAGGCCATGGACCATGTCCACCTCTCTGTGGGTGCAATGGGCAGGGGGCTGCTGGTGGTGGGAGCTGAGAGTGCTGGGGTTTTCCCACACGCACACCCTGCGAGATTTTGGTCAGCCCCACCCCGTCCCTTCTGCAGGGCTGCCTCAAGGAGAAGACGCTAGAGAACCTGGAGAAATATGTGGTGAAGGATGTGAGTTGTGCAGACCCCCATAGACTCCTCCCTCCTCTGCTCCCCTCAGTCAGTTCCTCGTGGCCCCCCCCGGGCTCGCTCCCACTGACTTGCCCCACACCAGCCCCGTGTGCCACTGCTGCTGAGCCGCATGAAGGAGGTGGGGAAGGTCTTCCTGGCCACCAACAGTGACTACACCTACACTGATGTGAGTTGGGGGTGTCTGTGTCCCCCACCACCAGGTCCAGCTTGCCCTGGATGGGGGAGGCAGAGGGGATGTGTTGAAGCACAGGCAGGGTCTGCCTGCCCTGGGGGCAGCAGTGATGATGCCAGATGTCCTTGCAGGCCATCATGTCCTACCTGTTTGACTTCAGCCAGGGGGACAAGGTGAGTCTGTCCTCACTGTGGGCTGGGTGGAGGACGCAGAGTGCCATCAGCATTCTCCTGTTGACCCCCTCCCCGGCACCCACAGGCTGACGTCCCACAACGCCCCTGGAGGTCCTATTTCGACCTGATTGTGGTGGACACCCGCAAGCCTCTCTTCTTTGCTGAGGGCACCGTCCTGCGCCAAGTCGACACGGTGGGGACCTCTCCCCTGCTACGGGGCTAGTTGGGGTGGTGGGCACTGTTTAGGCACTGAGGGGGCTCCTGTGAGTACAGCAGGGTAGATTTCATGGCTGATTGGGCACCAAGCAGGCACAGATCCCAGTGTCGCCATCCTGGAGTCCTCTTGTCTTGCAGGACACGGGGAAGCTGCGCATTGGGACATATACCGGCCCCCTCCAGCACTGCGCTGTCTACTCCGGTGGTAAGCGCCCAGCTGGGCTCTGTCTGGGCTCTGTGGGTGGCACGGGGGCCCACTCGCCCCCCACCTTGACCCCCGGCTGTTGCAGGCTCCTCAGATGTGGTGTGTGACCTCCTGGGTGTGAAGGGCAAAGACATCCTCTACATGGGCGACCACATCTTTGGGGACATTCTCAAATCCAAGAAGCGGCAGGGCTGGCGCACCTTTCTGGTGGTGCCTGAGCTGGCCCGCGAGCTGCAGGTCTGGACAGAGAAGAGCGGTGAGCAGTGTCAGGCTGGGGACACAGACTTTGCTGTGCAAGGGGAGGTGGCCTGGAGCCTCCTACACCCCTCGATGGCAAAACTGCGTCAGTAGGCCGTGCCCTGACCCTCTTTGTCAGTCATGCTGGGCAGTGGGTGACGCTCCTGCACTGAGCTGGCCCCATTGCACTTGCAGAGCTGTTTGAGGAGCTGAGGAGCCTGGATCTCTTCCTGGCTGAGCTGTACCAGTGAGTTGGTTGGGATGGGATAGAGGCAGGGGTGGGAACACCTGTGGGGAACCCTCCAGGTGAGCCCTCAGCTGGGTCTGTTCCATTCCAGGCACTTGGACAGTGGCAGCAGCGAGCGCCCGGACATCAGCTCCATCAAGCGTCGAATCCAGGTGCCACGCAGCTGACACACAGCTCAGCTCCCCACCCTGCCACAGCTTCCTCCGTGGGGGAGCCCCCAGGGGGCGTTGGGGGCCCTGACTGTCCTGCTGTGCCCACAGAAAGTCACACATGAGATGGACATGTGCTACGGGAAGATGGGCAGCCTCTTCCGCTGTGGCTCACGTCAGACGCTCTTTGCCAACCAGCTGATGCGCTATGCAGATCTCTATGCTGCCTCCTTCATCAACTTCCTCTATTACCCCTTCAGCTACCTCTTCCGGGCACCCCCTGTCCTGGTACGCAGCCCCCAGCCCCTGCTGCTCACCTGCTGTGCCTCAGTTTCCCTCCCTGAGGGGGGCATGGGGCTGATAGAGGTGTTGGGTGGGCACCCAACCCCTTGGCTGGCTGGTGCCAGCCTCTCTCTGGGAGCCTTGTCCACCCCCCCGCAGATGGCCCATGAGTCAACAGTGGAGCACTCTCGCCTGGACTCAGGGGATGCGGTCACTGCCCTTCCTCCCTGGCTGGCCCAGCACGGTGACCCTGGCCAGCAGGTGGGTGGCAGGGAACAGAGGGGCAGAAGGACATGGGCATCCTGCCACCCTGATGCCCTCAGGGTCCTGTGCCCACTGAGCCCCGTCTGTTCTGTCTCAGGTCCCCCAGGACTTGAGTGGGGAGGAGGAAGATGATGGAGAAGCCTGAGCACATCCCAGCTGCTGCCATGGCAGGTGCCAGCCTCACGGGAGGGCATTCGGGGGCCCTGGACCACTTGCACTGCCAGATGGAAGCTATCCACGGTCATCTACCACCTCTGGTGGCCACAGGATGGCTGCTGGCCCTGACCCATGGCCCCTGTCACAGCTGTCCCTGGGCAGTTGGGACCTTCTCCTGACTGTGCCCGGAGCCAGGAGAGGGCCCCCCCCAAGCCTGCCAGCTCCTGCCCCTTTAACTCATATCTGCCTGGTGCCCCTTTAACTCATATTTCTCCCACCAGCTCAGTGCCAGCCTGGGGCCACCCCACACCAGGGTGAATGGGCAGTGCCACTGCTCCAGTATCACTGGAAGCCCCACCGCAGCAGTCGGGGTCCCAGCAGCTCCTGCCCCTTCAGTCTCTGGGCCTGGCCATGAGCACTGCAGTGCTGGGTGGAGGGGGTGGGGCTCTGGAGGTGACAGCTGCTCCAGGGGAACCCTCTTCACCAGCTGTTCCCCTCTTCTTTTTTCTACCCTTTTCTATTTATAAAGATACTCAAACCTCCTGGCACCAAAGAGACATAACATTGACTGTTTTAAAGGAAAACTGCTTTGTCCCTGTACCTGAGAGGTGGGGGCAAAGGGCAGTCCCCAAATCCTTGTCCAGCAGCTGGGACAAGTGCAAGCCCCTGGGCAGAAGGTGGTAGCCCCGAGCTATCCCCACCTCTGCAGAGGAGGGCCAGGCCAGCAGCACTCCACAGAGTGGAGCCAGCCCCGTGCCAGAACTCCAGCACGCTGCTCCCAGCCTTCTTCCATCAATAGAGATGCTGAGGCAAGGCTGGGGTTGGGTGCATTGTGAGGGAGAGAGGAGGCAAAAGACCGTGATGGGGCCAGGACCGCTGCTTGCTGCGGCTGGGTGGAGGACAGTAGGGCTCCCCTTCTGCAGCTGCCATATGGTCACTGTTCACAGCAGAGAGCACCTGCCAATCCACTCACCAACCTCTTGCCTGGTACCTTGTGCCACTGCCCGCTCCAAGTGCAGGGACAGCAGCGGAGGGGGCCCAAGTGCCCTTACAGGGCTCATCTGTCCCCAGACCCCCACCCCATGTCCAGGTGTTGGGGGCCTGGCCTGCTGCACCCCAAGGTCCTCTGCAACCCGTGGTGCTGCTATCAGTCTTGGGACCTGCACAGAAGCTGCTGGAGCACTGCAGGTCCCCCCTCAGGCACAAGCACCTGTGCCTCTGGACACCAGGTCTCTGCACATGCCTCTCAGTAGGGGACATACAGATGCTGTCCAGGCAGGGCACAAGGCAGCTCCAGAGAACATTCCTCAGGACAGTGCTTCCGAACACTGGGAGGTACCTGGAATATTGCAGTCCAACTGACACCATTCTACAGCAGGAAAACCACAGTGTGTGTTGTGGCAGAGGAGCTGAGGGCAGTCCTGGGGAGACAATCCCAGGAGACGCAGCTGGTGTCTCCACACCACTCACTAGCTGACACACATCTCTACTGCAAGTTTTAAACCAGCATTTAGATATTTGATACAATGCCATCCCCCTCGCCTCTACATCTGAGGGGCAGCAAGAGCAGTCAGTGGAGCAGCACAGTGGGCAGGTGGCCTGCCCCTGCTGGGAACCCCTCAGGAGCTCTTGGGGGGATATGAACTCAAATCCTCCAGCTCTGTCACTTCTGGCAAAGCCAGGTTTTTCCGGAAGAAGAAGCAAGTCTCCTCCTCAGCATCCAGGATTTCCCTGAGGGATGACACCACAGGGTCATGGTCCTTCAGCATCTCTGGGTAGAGACTCACAACTTGCTCAATCCGTAGCGAGCGCCGCACGGGTGTCAAAAATTTCAATTCTGGGCCTTCTGGGAACTCCCTTCCTCTATGGAGAGGACAAGAGCCTTGGTTAAACCCTGTGGAGAAGCACTGACATGGAGGGTGTGTGCTACCAGGAGCAGGAGATTCAGCCTTACCTGGATGCAGATGTAACCTGTAACTTGATTGAGGGGGGAAGTGAGGTCAGGGGCCTCCCCACCAGGCCTGGAGTCGATGCTGTGGGCTGCCTCTCACCTGGACAAGGTGTCGTAGGCCCCCAAGGAACGGGTTCCTCGGCCTTTTCTCCTGGCAGGAGAGGAAAAGGGCAATGCAGTTGCAGAGAGCAGCAGCTGGCACTCTGGACAGGGGCCAGGGCGCATGGCTGTAGAGACTTGCCAGTCCAGGACCCTCCCTAGCCCAGGCAGAGTAACATTGTCCCATTTTTGAGATCAGGATTCCAGACTTTCACAACACTCGTCAAGAGGGACACAAGGTGCTGGAACGGACTGTAAACCACGTTGCTTCCCAGCTGGGAACACCAGGGACACCCCACCTACCCATGCTCCAGCCGGCCCCACAATGTTCAGGTTACCTTCCAAGTTTTGGGCTGCATCCTTCAAAATACTGAGAGCAGTTTCCCTGAGCTCCTCAACTGGCTGCAGGAAAAGCAGAACATGGGTCAGGGCAGATCTGGCATGGGAATGGAGACCAGAGTTACAGCTGAATAGGAGGAAAGGTTTTTGCTGCATCGCAACACCCTGTGCTGAGGACAGCAGGAAGAGGCTGCAGGATTCCCCTTTGCCCAGTGGGATCCATCAGCACCCAGCACAGCTGGCCAGGTGCCCACCCTGCATGGGCACATCCTGCAGCATGGAATGGGACAGGCAGCTCTAAGGGACTTTTTCACCAGTGACTAATGCTGCTAAACTCATTCCAAAACCTGGCCCTTGGATCTCAAGGAAGCCCTCCAGTGTGGAGGCAGGGAACACAGGGAGCTGGCATGCCCCACTCACCTCAGCCCCAGCGCTGACTGCTTCTCTGTACAGCTGCAACACGTCAAAGGGGCCATTCCGGGCCAGCAGCTTTGCTTGGCAGATCCAGAATTTGGCAAATTTCTCTGCCTGGGGCACATGGGACAGGACTGCCAAGAGCTCCTCTGCAGGGACACCCTGCAAGGAGAAGGGAAAGGTGTCCATGGCATGGACGAGTATGTGCACCAGGAAGTAGTCTGTGCCTAACCACAGCTCCCAACACTCCAACACTCTCCAGGAGGAGGGCCTCAAAAGTCTGGGTTTGCAAGTCTCCTACATAACTGTTGCAATATTATTAAAGGATCAGGGACATGGATCAGTGATAGAATTATGGGATCAATAAAAGAACTGTAGCAAGAGCCTGCAAGCAAAAGGCCTGTGTGAGAAAGACTCTCCATGAGAAAATTCTTGTGTGAGAACCAAGCCTGAGAAACAAAGAAGGGAGTTGGAAGCGATGCAGCTGTGCTGATAAGATGTGCTAACTGGGAGAGAAGGGAGGGTGAACTCTGAATTCTTTTAATCATAACATAACTGTAGAAGCTTGCCAATGTAAGTCCAATTATGTAGAAGCAGAAATGCGCTTTGATAAGTTTTAAGGCACTTAAGAGTTACCAAGCTGGTATTCTATAGAAGTGCCTCTGGATTGCTAATAAACGGAGCTTGCTCTTATCAACCACATTGGTTTGGGACTGCAATTTCTCCCCCCGCCGGAGTCGTCGGACTCTTTTTCATTTCCAACACATAACCATGGCAGCTAAAAGCTGTCCTGACTCTATCTTCCCCTTGAGTAAGTGAGTCTAGTATTCCAGAGGGGAGTCAAGGGATAGACTCCAGTGCTGGCATTAATTGGGGCCAGTAAACCCTGGAGCAGGGCTAGCAGTCAGTGGTCCTAGCAACTGTAGCTCACCAGGGCCATACCTCAAGCTGTGACACCCACCAGGGATCTACCTCGAGTTGGCTCAATCAGCCTGGGCTGCTGCTGCAGACTGCACTGCCAGGTTCCAGGACACCATCAGTGTCACGCAGAAGGCCCATGCTGGCTTTGCCTGGGCTAGAATTAATTTCCTTCCCAGTGGTTGGTATAGGGCTGTGTGCTTGGAATTTGTGCTAAACACAGTGATGACAAGAGGTATTTTCATAATTGCTGAGCAAGATTTACACAGCACCAAGGCATTTTCTACTTTTTGTACTGCCACACTGTCAAGGATGCTGGGGATCTGTGGGAAGTTGAAAGGAAACACAGCCAGGAGAGGTGACCCCAAGAGACCAAAGATATATTCTGGACCCTGTACTCAGTGTATAAAGTGGGGGGGACATTTGGAGTTGACAAACAGTTGATGCTGTTTGTCTTCCCAAGTCACCACTGCATGTGATGGGGCCCTGCTCTCCTGGAAGTGGCAGAACACCTGCCTGACCATGGGAAGCAGGGAGTCAATGTTTTGCTTTGCTTGTGTGCACAGCTTTTGCTTTCCCAATTAAACTGTCTTTATCTCAACCCATTAATTCTTTGGCTTTTATCCTTATGATTCTCTCCCCAGTCCTGCTGGTGGAGGACTGCGTGAGCAGCTGCATGGGGCTTGGCTGCTGGCTGGGGTTAAACCACAGCAGTCCGTTTGGACAGGGTACCTCTCCATTCTCCCGGCCAGCACAGCTCACCGCATGCCTTTGGCCTACCCATAACTTCAGGAGGACTTTTATTTTCCTGTGTTTCCCCTCTGGCAACTGAACACTTGCTCCCAACCCCTCTTAGCTACAGGAGGGACATGGCCCTCATCCCCTGGCATGCTCCAGGAGAGGAGAAGCTTGTTCAAGCAGCTCCTTTCCCATTCTCACCTCCTCAGCGAACTTCAGGCACTGAGTTAATACGTTGTTGATCTCCGCTTGGCAGCGCTGCTCTGGATTCTCTTGCTTCTCTTTTGCTTTGACGCTTCTGCAGGATGGCTTCACTGCCTGCTTCTGAAGCAGCGCCATCGGTGGCCGCTTGTACTTCTTGCCTTTGGATGCCAACCACTCCTCCAGCTGTTTCCTGTCCAAGGACCAAGAGATCAGTTACCACCCCAGCAGACAGTAGCTTGGCAAGAGCTGGCTGGTTTTTCCTTGGAATCTCCCTTTAGCCAACTTCAGCTGCTCAAAACCAATCAGTATATCTATGTCAGAAACACATCTGAGCTCTAGACTGGGAAAGGAAAACACTCTCAAGTGTAAGCCTTGAGGCTAAAACAGGAGAGTGGCCACACACTCTCCTTCCACTTACTGAATCGGTGGGAGAGGAACCCAGGGTGACACCCAACATTATCCCCAACCCTTTCCTTTTCAGGGCATCAACCTCCCAAAACGCTTTTGCTGATAAAAGACTTTGGACTCCATTTTCAGCAGGCTCACCCAGTTAAACCTTTTAAACTCTGCTGTTTCCTGGAGGCAAGGACCCAGGTGGCCAGAGCTGCCACTTACTTACGATCTGCAGCTGATGGGATCCTTGGAATGCGCCTAGCCTGCATACCACCTGCCTTTGGTAGCTCTGGTTGAAGCTCATCTCTCCTACTTCTCAAATCATCCTCAAGTACAGGAGTTTTGGAGTTGTGTATGCTGTGAGACTGGTTTGGGTGGCCTGTCCCTTGGGATGCTGCTGTGTGTCCAGGAGGCAGCACCTTCATGTCCTTCCTGTCCATCCCCTCTTTAACCATGGGCCTTGGCAAAGTGACACCTGGGTTCAGGCTGGATTTCAGGTTTGTGGTCCCCTCGGGCTTGCCCAAGGTGGGAGGCTTGGTGGGAAATCTTCTCACTGGGGGAGGTTGGCTGTGGTGCTTGAGACTTCCCCCTGGAGCTGTGCCAGGTGGCCTTCCTACAGGTTGCCTCACTGTAGTAGTTTTTCCCTGGTTTTTCCCTGGGTTTTTATGTAGCAAATTATCAGAAGCAGGAAGGAACCGAGAGGGCTGCAACGGCCGAGTTCTGGTACTTGTATTTTGAGACACACTCTTTGACTCTGTCAGGGTTTTCCTGAATTTATCCAGAACTGGCTCTTCCTTAGGCTGGCGGTTACTAATTCTGTCTTTTGGACCCAGAATAGGCCTTGACGTTACGGCTGAGCTTTGCCTTTGGGCCAAGACTCTCTTCTTCCCGAGACCGTTTCCATCAGATTGTAAAGCTCTGATCAGCACCGGGGGTGTGGAGGCTCGTGGGCCGAGGTTTTCCTTGTGGCAGACTAGCCTGTCCTGCAGCCCCTCATTCAGGGAGTGAGGTGCTCCAGGAGGGGGGTGGTCACTTCCCACCTGAGGTGCTGCTGCAGTGACAGTATCCTGTGCAGACTTCGGGTTCCTTTCTGGATTTAGGTGACCTGAGCTTGAAGGTGGGAGTCTGTCTCTGGTGTGTGCAGAAGCAGGAAGCTTCCCATTGTTCCCCGGCTGCACTGGACACACCCCTGCTGCTCTCTGGGATGTATTTGAAGGCTTCTGCTGAGCAGTGTGGCCAGAGTGCTGTGTGGATTTCGCTCCAAGCTTGCCATGCCCTTGAGCACCCTCCATCACGTTCCCAAGAACATCCTCCTGGTTCCTCTCAATCTGGAAAGACAAAGCAGCCCTCAGCTCCAAGGAGACCACAGCTTGGTCAGACCCTGACAGCTGGCCCAGGGGACAGTCATGACAAAGCAGCCCAGGGGACAGTCATGACAAAGCAGCTGTCAACAGACCAGTAACACAACACCCGCCAGGACATGGGCAAAGGACCAGTCTTCCAAACTGAAACTCCTAACTAAGCTAAACTACTTTGAAAAATAATTAGTTGACTCACTGCCAGCTACTTAGCTGTCTGTTGTATGCCCCCATTTGGAGTCAGGAACTCACAACCCTGACTTGGGGATGTGGTTTTCAAAGCAAGTTACAGATCTGAATTGCAGCCAGGATGAAAAATTATTATGACTAGAGTACATTCTCTTGTGACCCTGTAAGTAGCAATCCTGAGTGAGACCCTTTGAGCTCTCCTGGACTGCTGTGGGCTGTGACCAGCATCTCCCTCTGAGCGGGACATCTCAGAGCCAGCAAACTCTCACGTTGGCTGTACTTGGAGGAACAGCAAATGATGTCAACAGAGCCTGGGCTGATGCCCCCTCTCCCCGAGGCTCAACCCTTTGCCTGTTGAGAGGATACAAAGGCATCAACATGAGTCCTTCACTGAATTTGAGGGGAAGTTTTTTCACAGGTATCTACCTTGTACAAACTCTTTAGGTCTATACGTGTGTAAGTATGCTACAGCAAATGTTCCATGAATGTGGCTTTCCTTGGTTGTGCTACAGTAAATTCTATACGAATCCTTTGTTAAATTGTTTAATTTAACCTATTCAATAAATACTGTTAAGTGCTGTTAAAACCTTCAGGCCTAAACTGTTGGTCAAGTCCAGTGCTCAGATTAGCAAGACTGTCCGCTCTGAATCTTGTGACTCAATGGACCTTCCTTATTCCTTTTTAGCCTTACCCTTCCCTTCCCCTGCCTCACTCCCCCAGCCTCCACGTAGGTAATTTTGGAGTGGGTTTTGGTTTTAGATTGATTGATTTTAGATTTTAGCTTGCTTTTTCTCTATGTGCTTTAACCATCCAGTTAGTAGAGTGAACCTTGACAATGAACTTTGTCGTGCTTTCACTTTTATATTACACCTGCTTTTGCTGATACCTTTGCCAGTGATTCTTTAAGCAACCATGAAACACTCATTCGTGACAGGGGACCCTGTTCTGCCCAGACTCACTTAAAGCATGAGAGACCCAAAAGCTTCCTACTTACATGCTTGAGTTTAGAAACTGGCTCGAAGGGTGGATTCAGGTGATTAGTCCAGTTCTTTAAAAAGTGTCTGTGAAAGTCAAACAAATTATCAGGTTATTTATCAGCCATAAGAAAAGCAGAAAGAGTTAAATATCTAACCCACTGCTGGTTGTCTCAGACACAGGAGCTTAGGAGTGGTTTTCAGAAATCAAAAAGCTGTCAAGGAATACTAGCCCATACTATGAATTCTTTTTCTTTTGTGTGGCAACAGAAAAGCAACACAAACCATTAACATCCAAGGTTGTCCCCAAACTTCCATGGACAACAAAGCTAACCAAAATGATTCCTGCAGGCAACTGTCTGCCAGGTAGGGGGTTTGGAGGCTCCCAGATTGCCCTGTGTGTCACAGACAGATGGGGTCACGCCGCTGCCACGCTGCAGGTCATAGTGGTGCCTCAGAGAGTCCTGCGTGGGGTTCACTGCAGTGTAGCTGATCCACAAGCCTTGCAGCTGTCCAGGCACTGGCAGCTAAGCAGGAAGGTGGGACAGCAGGCCACTGTCAGCTCCCACAGTCCTGTCCTCTCCTCCTCACAGAACTGGAGCCCTCTGACAGCAGCCAGCTGGGGAGTTCTCCCATCCCTCTGCTCCAGGGTAGCAGCTCAGCCCTCTGGGAAGATGAATGCCTGCACAAGTACTTTTCCATAAGAAAGAGCCTAGAGAGTGAGGGGATCATCTTCTGTTCTGCCCAAGTGCTGCCCTATGCCAAAAAGAAAGGTCGTGAATCTTCTCTCATTTCTATTACATTAGTGGCGTTTCCCAGAGCCTGGTGACAGGAACTGGTTTGCTCTTTGATCCTGCTTCTTCTCTTCCTATTTTCCTGCCAGATGCACTGAAAACGCCCCTTCCTGATACGAACATATTCCAAAGGCCACTGGAAGCTGCCATTAAAAACCAGTGGTGAGACTCCAATCACCCTTTCCTTGAGACCTGGTTCTGGATCTGAGTTTTTAGCAGCAAGGCTTGTTCTGCCAGAGCCAGGAGCTGAGATGAGAAAGTTTCACAGAGACTCATAAAATATGCAGAAGAGACACCATCAGCCACTGGGAAATGCCAGCACTCAAACCATCCCTCTGCTCCTGCTGCCAGTAACCATAGACCAGTGCCAGGGTGCTGTGGGGGCAGAGCCCAGACAGCGAGGCCCTGGCAGGAGCTGGTTCTTTGTACGCAGGCCAGAGAAGGCAGACACTGGCCAGTGGGGAGAGCCAGCTATACCTCAGACCTTTACATATCACCTCATCCAAGCCCAACATCCTCCTAACTTACTTTGTGCTTGCGCATTTCAGCCTTTCCTTGGCTGCTTGGCAGTTCTGCGGCCGGCTCCTCCGTTGCTCTGCAGAGAGATGACAGGAAATGCAGTGCACACAGCACGGTCTCAGTTCTCAAAGAACAAATATCTGTGACAATGGATTTCTCTTAGTCTCAAACACTACATTGCACATCTCTCAAGCTCCCTGCCTGGGGAACCTGGCAATGCTGTTCCCAGAAATTCCCATGCACATGATACTGCCCAGAGGCTCACTGGCACTTGAGCTTCCCGACCCTCACAGAGTGATGCCACTCAACACCCCAGCTGTGCAGGGCTCAGTTTGCAGAAGGAAAGGGGAGATGCTGCCTACGATTCCGTTTCAGCTGTATATCCCGCAGGCCTGCGCCCACTAGCAGCCAAGGCCTCTTCTAACACAAGTAAGAGGGAAAAGCAAGGAGCGTCTCAAAAGGAGGAGAAAGGATACTTCCGACACTCCCAGTTTGGCTGCGGCACCAGGGCACCTGTCATAGGTTAGCAAGCATAGTCCCGAAAGGGATGTCCTTGCTAAGGGGTGTTTACAGCTTCCTCTGGGACCTGGCAGAACCTATCAGCAGCCAGTTTGAATATGGACAATTCTCTGAGCCACTTAAAGTTGTGACCGCCTCTGTGATCCACATTTAAGAAAAGACAAACTCCCCCCCAAGCTCTCTCTTGTTTCCGGCTCTGGGACAGGTGGCTGCGGGCCCCGTGTGGGGGCCAGCGGGCCCGGCCAGGCCCTGCTTGGGCCAGGCCGGGCCGGGCCACGGCCATCCTGGAGCAGATGGACCTGTTCCAGCCATGGAACCCCCCCCACTGCCTTGCCGTGGGCAGCTGGAGCAGCTCAGCTCTCCCCCCTCTCCACTTCGATAAGAAAAATTCAACATTCCAGCTGCAAAGCTGCAAGGCCGAGGTGAGATTAACCCTTTTATTGCTGTGAAGAGCTGAAAACCTGAGGGAAGAGAGAGAGGAGATGCTTAAAGCTGAAATTCTGTTGTGAAGCTATGATATATCAGAGTATCCCGTTGTAATTCCACGAAGATCTGGGGGGTGGAATGTTCAGCTCGTGAGCAAAAGCACCTGCGCTGAGATAGGCAGATGCTGACGCAGCTGTAATTTCATGAGAAGTTTGGACAGGGAGAGATGGACCAGATGAGGACTTTGGCTCCAAACGGGAAAGGAGAAAACCTCAGTCCCTAGAGATGCTCCCAGAGACAGTCCTAACGATGAAGATGAGGAAGACCCTTTGCTCCCAGGGAAGGAGAAGGGCCTCTGTTTTTTGTTTCTGAACGGCTCAACCTTAAAATTGTACCCCAAAAAACCTTCAAGAGTGGACCCTCGAAAGCAGTTGCGGGAAAAGCTGCAAGTCGGGGGAAGGGACTCACATGCAGGCAGAGAGACTCCTCTTCCTAAATGGACTGAACAATATTTGGAAGTGGGCGGCTCTCTCGTTGTGATAATGTTTTCATAGCATGAGCAAGAAGAGACTTCTCTTTCTAAATGGACTGAACAAGGTTTTTATGGAAGTGGTAACAGACTGAACATCTCAAGGGTTGTCTTTTCACATTGTCAGCGGGAGAAGGGAGGAAGGTGGGGGGAGGAGGAGAGTTCTGAAGGTGGTACAACTTTTTTTCCCTTCTTTTAGGTCTGTTAATAAATTTCTTTATATTCTTTTAAGTTTGGTGCCTGCTTTGCGTTTCTCCTAATTCTTATCTCACAGAAGATAAACAGTAATGAGTATTTTGGACCAAACCACTACACTAAATTGGTGTTTCCGCCCGGTTACAAACCCAACCCGCGACAGCACCTCACAGCCAGAGTCCAGCATCACCCCATCCCGAGGGCCCCCGTCCCTAACACTCTCCCAGTCTCACTCGATCACCCACATTTCGCCCTGGGCTTTAGGGACATGTCAAGCCCCCTCTGCTCTCCAAGGCTTCCACTGAGCCCCAAGAGCAGCACGACCCCCCCCCCCCCCCAACACGCCCCCAATCCTTCCACACTGCCTTCTCCCAAACCGCGTCCCTGGGCCCGTTTTGTGGGCACCTCCTGCGGATTCCCACACCCCTAACCACACCGATCCCGCGGCCCCCACTCAGCCTCCCTCCCAGCAGCCCCCAGGCCACCCCTGACACCCTCCCCACAGCCCCGTCTTTGCGCGCCTCCAGTCCCGCACTCCCACAGAACTCGCGGCCTCCCCGCAGGGTACCCGCCCCAGAGGGTCCGCAGGTCGCAGCACCCCCGCATCGCAGGGCCTCATAGCTGCATTCTCCCCCGCGCCCACAGGGCCCCCAGACCACCCGCACCCCTCAGTACCGGTACCCCTCAGAGCCAGCTCCGGCGCTCCCGCCCGCTCCATCACGGCGCCGCCGCAGAACAACCGCCCACAGCTCCAGCAATCGCCGCGCCGCATTCATTGGCCACCGCCTTCTTCAAACCGACCAATGGAGAGAGCCAAGCGGCGGCTGCGGCTCTGTCATTGGTCGGAGGGGTCGGGGGCGGGGACAACGCGCCCCCAGCGGCGGCCTCAACCGCGGGGGGGGCCGGGTAGGGCCGGGTCCCTGCCGAGCCGAGCCGAGCCGAGCCGAGCCGAGCCGAGCCGAGCCGAGCCGAGCCGAGCCGAGCCGAGCCGAGCCGAGCCGAGCCGAGCCGTGACATACTGTTCCACGGCACGGTGTGCGATGCCGTGCCACGTCTGGCCTCGCAATTTCATGCCGTGCCATGCTGTGCAATGCCACATAACGCCATACCACGCCATGCAATACCACTCAGTGCCACACCACACCATGCTGTGCCACATAAGGCATGGTGTGGTGTGAAATTGCATGACATGGTACACCACATCATACTATGTGATACCATGCCACACCCTGTAATGCCACGCCACGCCACTCATTGTCCTGCCGTGCTGTGGTCCACCATGCCATGTGCTGGCAGCAGCTGGCTCAGAGGTGACAGCTCCAGGTGGCTGCCAGGGCTGCTGGGGATCCACCATGGGATGCCCACCCCAGTCACCTCCCAGCTGTGGTGTGGGCATGGAGACAGGGTGGTGGAGGGTCCTGCGTGGGTCTGACCAAGTCAGGATGGTTCCTGAGCTGTGGGGTGGCCACCCACTCCCTGGGTTTTCACCCAAAAAGCAGCCAAAACAGAAGGATTTTCCCATCCATAACCCTATCCCACATGAACAATGAGCTGAGCAATGCTGTCCTAGAAAACCTTTTATTTCCACCTCCATCCACATACAAGTTAAAAGCAATCATAAATAAGAGGGCAAAATAAGTAAGTACAAAAGCAATGGGCAGATACAATAAATAAATAAATACATACAGATTGGGGTGGCTCGAGCCCATGGGGCCCAGAGCTGCTATTTCACATGAAATAGATGGGGAGGGAGCTTGTGTCCCAGGGGGTTGTACTTAGTACATACAGCCTGAAAACCAGTGACGGCCGGTTGGGTTGATGCAGGGTCCTCAGCGCCCGCTCAGCTCATAGGTAGCAATGTTCACCTGGTCTGGGGTGTTCGTGATGCTGACAGGCTGGCGGGGCTGCAGGGATGTGCAAACGAACCAGCCGGGGAAGGCAGCCGACTCGAAGCGGGTGGTCCCCTCAGCTGGGCTGTCCAGGCGATAGAAGATGAAGCGGGTCAGCTCCACACTCTCAATATCCCTCCTGACGTCTGCTTCCTATAACCACGGAGGTGAAATGGGAGTTAAGGTGGAATAGAGCCCCCAGCCCCACAGAGGACACACTGGTGGGACCCCCTGCTCACCTCCAGCTGCAGCACGGGCTTGGTGCCACTCATCACACATGACATGTAGAGCCGGTAGCCCTTGATACCCAGTGCCACCGGCACCCTTCCAGACCCTGGGCTGCCCTGTGATGACCGGGGACGGTACAGAGCGATGTTAAGCTTCACTGCAGAGAGAAGGGACAGGTAAATAGGCGGTCCTGGGATTGTGGGTCAGCTCCTGGATGGTCCTGGGTTTGGGGAGAGGGACGGTGGGATGGGACCATATGCTCTCACCTTTCCGTCCAGCAGAAGGTCCCTGCAGGTGCAGTGCCACCAGCTGGGTGGGTGACTCCAGTACGAAGCATTTATGGTCAATGTCCAGGATGTCAAAGGACTGGGAGCGAGTGTAGCGGAAAACGGGTGCCCCAGTATAACTGCCCTTGATGCACTGGAAGGAGACGGGCTCTGTAGGGAGTGAGACAGTCAGGGGGACGCTGATGCTCCCAGGTCCAAGAGTATCCCCCAAGAGTATCCTCTGGCTGGAGTGACACCCCTGACATCACCCTCCTACCGAAGATATCATCCAAGAAGCTGCCAAGGTCACTATCGGCAAAGTCCTTGTGCGACGGCTGCTTTAGGAGCTTGGTCACAGCAGCCACCAGGACGGCAGCCTGGCGAAAGGTCCTGGAAAGGTGTCCTTTTGTCACTGTCACCTGGATGCCCACCCCAGGCGATGTCACCTCCAAGTCCAGTTGGGGCTTTTGGGGAGGAAAGGGGATGCAGAGTGAGAGCCTGGCTTCCATACCACACGGACCCCACTGCTCCCACCACCCCAGCGTTACCTTCTGTGGGCAGAAGCAGTTGGGGCCATACAACGTCTCCTCATTCAGGCTGAAAGGCAAAGAGAGATGGTGAAGCCAAGGTCAGGAATGCAGCAATCACATCCCCAAAGTCCTCTCTGGCACATCTCTTCTTACCTGCTGCTCTCCAGTGTGTCCAAATCAGGGACGAATGCCATTGCCGTCACTGGCTGCAGAGTCCTGGGCAGAGACTTCACAGCACCTGCAAACTGCTGAGGCGCTTGGCTGCCTGCTCCTGCCTGTCCCGCCTGCAGGGCTGCTTGGCTGCTCTCTGAGCCCGGCGTCAGTGGGGCTGGTTTTCAAGAGTCTCTAGAAGGAAGCGTTGTCAGAGTGGGATTTCCAGGTTTCGCAATGCCCAGTTTTGCCCAATTACTCTGTTGAGACTGGAGGGCTGGAGGGGTTGGTTGCCCCCAAGCAGTGCAGTGGGGAGGCAGAGCATGGAGCAGAGCAAGGGATGCTCCAGGACCAGAGTGTGGGGCAGAGCAGGGAATGATCCGGAGCTGGGGTGCGGGGCAGAGCCGAAGCTTCCCCACAGCTTCCTTCTGCACTGCCCAGACCCCTGGTGCCATGGCCAGCTGTGTGCCCTCTGTCACCCCCTCTTGTCCCCACTGCCCCAGCACCAGTGGGTGCAGGACCCTCCTGTCCCCTCGGTTTCTTGTGCCCACTCATGCCACCCTGGGGACATGGCCTTCAGGGACCCCCCTCATCCTCGTGTCCATCCAGTGTGCCGGAGATTGCACCATGCTGGCAGGGCCGGGGATGTGCGTGGCCGGGCTTGCGTGGACTTGGGCTGTTGGGGTGCTTTCCTGGCACCTGTTTCACTTCCTGAAAGTGCCGTCCGGCCCTGCACAACTCCTGGGGCCGAGACTGGCACCACCATGACTCAGTGTCAGGAAATTGCCAGAAACCCAGAGCTCCCGGAGCACTTCCTGTGCCCTGCTGAGCATCCGCTGGCTGTCACACTTGCTGGGATGTCCCCAAAGGCCTGAGGTCCCCCAGGGCAAGGGGTCCTCCACGACACAGTGGAAGTCCCCAGGCCGTGGCAGAGGTCCCCAGGCCACGGTTGGGGTCCTGAAGCCACGGTGAGGGTCACCAAGCCATGACGAGGGTTGCGGGCCATGGACCACGGTGCGTGTTGCTAGGCCATACCAAGGGTCTCCAGGCCACGGTGAGAACTGTCTGGCCATTCCGGGGGTCCCCAGAGCCCACAGGGGATCCCAGGCCCCGCCAGGGCCCTCCCCCGGCCCGGCCCGGCCCGGCCCGGCCCGGCGCTCGCCGCCCGACGGCGCAGCCGCCCTGGGCCGGGCTGGAAGGGCGGGGCAAAAGGGGCGGGGCGCCGCGGCGTGGTGACGCAAGGGCGGGGCGGGGCGGGGCCAGAGATCGGGGCCGCTGTCAGAGCCGGGGCCACGAGCGGGCTGCGCGGACGTGCCGGTGGGTTCCACGGCAGGGCCGGACGGTGGGGCCGGACCCAGCCGGGCCGGAGGGCCGGGAGCGGGGGCCGGGGCGGGGCGGGGGCCGCGCCGGGGGCCGCGCCGGGGGCCGCGCCGGGCCGGGGGCCCGCGGTCGCGCCCCGGTGTCCTTGGCGCCGCCCGGGCGCCTGGGAGGAGGGGAGCCGGGCGGGCGGGGCTGTGGCGAGACGGACGGCCCTGCGGCCAATGGCAGAGCCCAGCCGTTGGCTCCGCTCCTGCAGACAGCGCGGAGCGCCGAGTGCGGGCGGCGGCGGCGGGCGGTGATTGGGGGCGCGGGGCGGGGGCGGGCCCGGCGCGCTCTCGGGGGCGGGGCGGGGGTCCCGCTGCCCTTCCCGCGCCCGCCGGCACGCGGGGCCGCCTCACGGGTCCCCCCCGCGCCCTCTCGGCGGCGCCGCTCCGTTCCGTTTGCCCGGTCGGAGGATGCCGTCCGAGCCCGCGGCGCTCCCTGGCGATGTCTGGTGGGCTCTGGTGGGCCGGGGTCGGCGGTTGTAGCGGCCACAGAGGGTCTGCCCCGGAGCCCGCCCGCCGTGAGGCCCTCGCCCGCCGCGGGCCCGGAGGTGCCCGGTGCTGGATCGGCTGCGGCTGCAGCCGGTGGCTGTGGCCCCGCTGCTTCCTGGAAAGTGGAATTTATGCTGTTTTTAACCTAGGACGCGTTCCTAAATTCCAAGTCGTTCCCAAGTACCCGCCATCTAGGCTGACGTCCCCATCCCGATTGCGGGTGGGTCACATTTAGCACTTTAATCTGCTTATTGGTGAGCTCTGGGCCGTCATCTGTTGTGGGTATTCCTGAGGTTTGACCTTTTGGTGAGGTTTGGGCTGTGGCTGGCTGCCCCTCTGCACTTTCCTCAGTCATCACTCCCAGTGTGACCTTTGCATTCCTATTTGACCCTGATATCCCTTATCTCAGACTCGGTTTACTACGTCTTTGCTTCTGGTTCTCTATTTTGATCCAGCTTGCAATTATCCCAGCTCCAAGCTTGTCCTGTCTCTGTCCAGGCTCCTAGCCAACCGTTCCTGCAAGAGATCCTCAAAGAGGATCCTCAAAGCTAGTTCTGCTTGCTTTGGGTCAACCTCTGGCATTAACCTCACTGTTTTCCTGAGAGGTCGCTGGATGCTGCTGAGTGACAGCACCAAAACTGGACAGGAAACTGGAGATGTTGATGCTGCTTCTGTCCTAAAGCTTTTTCCCTGCCATATGCATGCCTATGCTCTGGCACCTGATTCAGTTGACTCTCTGAAATATCACAGAATCGTGGAATGCTTTGAGTAGGAAGGGACCTGAAAGATGATCCAGTTGCACCTATCATGGGCAGGGACACCTTCCACTATCCCAGGTTGCTCCAAGCTCCATCCACCGTGGTCTTGAACTTCCAGGGATGGGACAGCCACAGCTTCTCTGGGCAACCTGTGCTAGTGCCTCAGCACCCTTGCAGGGAAGAATTTCCTCCCAGTATCCCATCTAACCCTGCCCTCTGGCAGTGGGAAGCCAATCCCCCTTGTTCTGTCGTTCCAGGCCCTTGTCTAAAGTCCCTCCTCAGCTCTCTTGGAGCCCCTTTAGGGATTGGGAGAGTCTGTAAGGTCTCCCTGGAGCCTTCTCTTCTCTAGACTGAACATCCCTGACTTTCTCAGCCTTTCAGATAAATACCTGTGTGTGTTATGCTGTGCAGATCTGAAGAGGGTGAATCCCCAGTGCTGTGGCACTCGTGGTCCTGCACCTTTCTTGCCAGGTGTGATTGTGGGCAGGGTGGAAAGGACAAGTGGTTCCCTTTTTCCTATGGGTAAATCTGTCAAACACTTTGGCTGAATTCAGGTGACTCTGGGTCTTCCTCAGGCTGTTTGAACCAAAACCTTATGGTTTGTGATGGGAAGTGTAGCCCCTGTCATGCCAGGCAGACAGAACTACAGAATCGCAGAATATGCTCAGCTGGAAGGGACCCACAAGGATCATCAAGTCCAAGTCCTGGCCCTGCACAGGACCATCCCCAAGAGTCACACCCTGTGCCTGAGAGCGTTGTCTAAATGCTGCTTGAAGTCTTGCCAGGCGCGGTGCTTTGAGCACTTCCCTGGGGAGTCTGTTCCAGTGCCCAAACACCCTCTGGGTGAAGAACCTTTTTCTAATATCTAACCTAAACCTCCCCTGACACAACCCTCGGGTCCTGTTACTGAGAAGAGATCAGTGTCTGAACTAGATTCAGCAAGACAAACCTGGAAGGCTGGCTAGCAAAACGCTGGCCATGGAGGTGTGTTGTTTTCTCTAGTCCCTTGTGAAATTTCTTTTTAATCCGGCTTGATAACTGCTTTGACATTGGGCTGCTGCTCATTAAACTCTTCTGGGATATGGAAACCAGCCAGCTGGGTCACCTCTGGCCTTGGGTCCTGCCTCTTGTGGGAGAAGCTGGGTGGAAAGGGCAGCTCCAAGAAGAGCAGCTCCAAGAAGAGCAGCTCCAAGTGCCTGCACTTCCTTCAGGATGATCCTGCTCCAGTGCTTTCCTTGGGCTGCGCTGGTTGGTTGGATGTGTGTAAACCCCATGGCTGACCCTGTGGCCAACCCCCTGGCTAACCCCAGGCCTCCCGGTACATGCCCTACTGAAAGCTGCAAGTTGGGAGCTCTCAAAGGTCCCACGCCGGCTCTGGGTTACTTTTCTGGGTTCTCTGAGCAGGGGAGAGTGCCTCTCTGGGTCTTTCATCTGCATTGACATTCTTGGGTGTGGGCTTTTGAGGAGAAGCAGTCTGTCCTGGAGTCCACTTCTCAAGTGCTTTGCACTACTATACCCCTACTTTGCAAGCACTTTCCCCTGTAAATGGTTTCTTCCCAGCCTTATCCCGGTGCACGTCACAACAAACCAAGAAGAAGAAAACCTCGGCCAAGCAGAGTGGTCACAGAAATTGAAGCCCAGACCTACCTGGGAGGCAGAGCGATGGAAGAAGCTGAAATTAAGAGATGTGGGTGGCTTTGGTGTGCAGCGGCTCCTTTGAAGCCAGTGTTGGGTACCCAGCAAGCAAATTTGCTTCGCACTGTCATGACAGGGGAGATGATGATGCCACGCTGCCAGGGATGGGAGAGGCAGAGCTGGCCATGCCAGGTGTACTGAGCGTAAACTGCATTTCCAAGCCGTGAGGGACCTGGCTGTGAGACAGGGCGGATGGATGAATCCGAATTAGAAACTGATCCTAAGCTCAGTTCTCCGTGCTCAGGGGAGGGGGTGGTCTCTGTTCAGTGCTCTCCTGCAGTTGTTCGTAACCCACTTTTCTGTTCTCTCTCAACAGGAACTTGTGTGAGGCAACAGGACAAAAATGCTTAACTTAAGGACTTGTGCGGCAAAGCTGAGGCCGTTGACGGCCTCCCAGACTGTAAAGACAATTTCCCAGCACAGACGGGCAGCACCTAGGACGTTCCAACAGCTCAGGTGCTACAGTGCACCGGTGGCTGCTGAACCGTTTCTGAGTGGGACTAGTTCTAACTATGTGGAGGAAATGTATTATGCTTGGCTGGAAAATCCCAAAAGTGTACATAAGGTAAGGATCAACCTTGCCAGGACGTCACCTTCAGTTCTCTGTGTGTCTGAGCAGTGGGTGCAGGTAAGTGCCAGCTCTTGAGGAGGAGTGAATTCATCTGTAGGGGCCAGACGTTTGTGGACGGTCCTTCTGCCTCACTTTGCCCAAAAGAAACAGCAGTGATTCCTTGAGCAAGAGCCAAGAGGAGCTTTTTCTGTTCAAGAGGGAACGCCGTGGGCTTGGGACACGGGCAGCATCCTGGATGACAAGCGGATACAAGGAATGGCTTCTGGGAATCCACCTGTAGCAAGCTCCCAATACTGTATTTTTTCCATCTCTGGTGGCTTATCAAGAGGGTTTATTCCAGAGTGGAGGATGGGGAAGAGGGCCAAGGAGGGTATTCTCCACATTGTGACTTGTTTCCTTTTTGTCTCAGGCACGGGTGGTGGTCTGTGTTGGGGCAGATGTAGGTAAGCTTGGCTTTGAGCTTGTGTGTGTAAAGCCAGACTGCTGATCTGCAGACCAGGAGGGGGACAAGGTCTGGTGGCCAGAGGAATTCCCACCAGCTGCTCCTGAACTTCAAACTGGGAAAACAATCCAGCTGTGGGCAGTATGTGCAGAGGTCTGTCCTGATCTGGATCCCTGAAGCTCTTCCAGCAAGAGTGAGCCCAGCAGGTGAGGGCTCAGCTGGGAGGAGGAGTTCTGAAACCTGACAGCATTTTTTCCCCATTCCCAGTGTTTCACAAGGAAAATGTTCCTCTAGTGACTAAGTCTCAGCATTACCCAGGGGATTTTTAGGACAGTTTTGAACATGTCCTGATGTGGAGCAGGGATTTTCTTTATTCGTGAGTCATGTGCAAGCCAGGATAGAGCGAGTGAATGAGCAACCAGGGGTATAAGGAATCCTATGCCCCAGCACTCATGGCAGTGTGGATGTGTTTTCAATGGCACTGATCCCACCCATCCAAAATGTAGGTGCTAAAACGTTCTCAACGTAGGATTTTCACAAAAAATGTTGACTTCATGCTTCTTTGGAGGGAAACAGACGGCTGAGCCAAACGACAGAATCGGAAGTCACAAAACATCTTAGTTTGGGTTGTGCCCTTTGCAAATAGTGACTCGGGAGCTGCCCAAGCGCATGGTACAGCCCCTCCTTCAGAGGTGCGATATTGAATTAAAAGCCATGAGCTTAAATACTGTAGCTTGATTTAAAAACAAGTGAGGGTTACACCACCTTGTCCCAGCAACAATCATGTCTTTGGCAGAGAGTCGTGCTATGGTACCAGCTCTTTGATTCCAGACTCTGGAGAGTCTTGAAAGTCACTCCGAGTGGATCTGAGAGTAAACATCAGCACTGACCATGGAAGCTGGCTGGGAAGTGAATTTGGGTCCTGTGGCCAGACCTCTGGTTTGCTTCTGGGCTTGTGTCCTCGTTAATGGGGCTTGTCAGCCTGTCTGTAGGCAGGCAGGGCATGTGCACACTTGGCTGAAGAAGTTGGAGGAGAATTCAGGTTGGAAGGAGACTTTGGAGCTTCTGTCCAAGCATCCAGCTTGGAGGTGGCCTCTGGCTTGTTGGTGACATCCATCTTCATGGCTAGACCAGGTCACCTGGGGCCTTGTGCAGTCAGGTTTTGAGCCTCTGTAAGGGTGGAGCTTTCACCACCTCTGCAGGCCCCAAGTCCAGTGTTTATGGTGAAGGATTCCAAGTGTGTGATTTCTGGGTGACTGACCCCCTGGAAATCAACAGCTCTGGAAGTACTTCCAGTGCTCAGAGAGCAGTGGAGTAACTGACACAGGATTTTTCCTCCTGCGTGGCTGGGACTCGTTTGTGACAGCAGGAAGATCAATGATTGAAATGAAATGAAATGAAGTCTTGCCATTTCCAGGAAGCAAACCTGAGACTCGTGATGAAAAAAGCAAGTCTCAAAGACTGCTTTTCCAACAAAACCAAGCTGGAGTCCTGCTTGACAGAAAGGGGTTGGAGTAGGGAGATGGGACTGTATGACCTTTGAGTGTCCTTTCTAACCTAAACCGTTCTGTGATCCTACAAAATCCAGCTCCAGGTCCCAGAACTTTTGGTGGGCTTGATGCGTGTGTTGATGTGGACTTTGCCGGTGCTTCCTGGTGCACTTGGCCTCATTCTGGCCTTGTCTCTTGTGTGGACTCCACCTCGTTCCACTGACCTGTTTACCAAGATTCCTTCGCAGCTCCTCTCTGCACTCCTTTGTCGTGTCTGCACTCGTTTGTCCTGTCTTTGCTTTTCCATGGGTCCCCTGTTCCTGGTGGGATGCTGAGCTGCTGTGCTCGGGCTGGGCTTGCAGCCATCTCTGGTCATGCTGGCTCGCAGTCTTCATCAGCCTGTGTGCCCTGCCGGGGGAGGAAAGTGCCACTCCTGTCCTTGATAAGCGTTGGCCTCCATCCTGCCAGATGAAGGGTCAGATCATAGGGTGGAGCTCTTGGAAGGAGTCACGCTGTCACGCGGACCTGGCTGAGGTTTTTCTGTCCCTATGTAGCACAGAGAGCAGCTGCTCCTCGCTGTGCTGCGTCCCACTAGGGAGGGACACATTCAAGTGGGAAGAGCTGGGGTGTCTTTGCTGTCGTCACCAAAAACCTCTGAGGCTTCCAGCTGATGTGGTGGTCCCAGCTGAGCACACTGAATCCATTTCCTCCTTGTAGACAGCAGGGGTTTAAACTGCAGGACAAGCTTTAGTGCTTGCTTAAAATAGGGAAGGTAAAAAATAGGTTATTTTAGGGAATTTTCTGCATGGAATCCTTTAGCTGAACTCCAGTTTCAAAGTCCGATGAGCAGAGTTGGATAATAGTAACAATAGAATGATAAAAATCAGAGCAGAGTGGGAGAAAGGGGAGATGAGGGCACGGGGGATGGGTGCCAGAGGGCTGCCACAGGGTCGGTGCTGCTTGCTCCTGGACCTCATCCCGTGCATGTGGGGACACCATCCTCCTGCCCCCTGTTTGACCATCTTGGGTGCTCGGCACAGACCACACTGTCTTCCCATCTCCTAAGCAAGCTCATGGGTGCTTCGGGGAAGGTGGCCAAAGAGCTGTGGCTGCAGGTGGGTGGTACCTGCATACACCTGGGGTAGGTTCAGCTTCCTTAAGCAGCACCCCTGGAGTTTGGGTTGAACCAGGGGACAGGGACCCAGCTCTCCTCATGGATCTGTACATGAAGCAGCCCTTAACACAGACTCCTTAACATGCCAGTGTTTGGGATTTTAAATGAAAAGGGGTGAGCCCATCACAGCTCAGAAAACTGAAGGTCCTTGTCTAGGCTGCTAAGGGACACGGCAATGTGCATAGCATGAGCCCATTGGTTGCTGCTTGACTGCCTGCCCTCAGCAAAGATTACCTGCCCTAAATTTGGTTCAGGCTACTTCTCCTCCTCCTTCAGCCTTAAGTTCTGATATTCCTCTTCTTCTCCCTGCGGACCATGCCAAGCAGGGTTGGTGCTTCTGGAGCCCATGGCAGGGGAAGGAGCAGGAAGCAGCCTGAGCTGGAGGTGGAAGCTGTGTGTCCCTTATGCACCTCCCAGCCTGCAGCACCCTCAATGCCTGCAGTGGGTAGGAAACGTCACCCCTGTCCTCTTGCTGTGCATGCCTGACCTCCAAGCTGGGAAGCTGGGACATGACAGTATGAGCCCACACCCTTCTTTGGGAGCTGAGTCTCGTAGAAGGTGCTTGTTTGGCTTGGTGAGCTGGTTTGGGGCTGTTCCCAATAGAGGAGCCAGCCCTGAGCTCCACTCACAGAACCGAGCTCAGGATCCCTCTGAAGCCTGAACTCTCCTGGTGTGTGGCAGACAGCTGGCTCACCAATCCCGCTTTGCCAGTGCATGGAGGAGCACTGGGAAAGCCAGTGCAGACTAATGCTTTGTGTTGTGTCTGTGGGACTGTCTAAAAATGCCCTGAATCTGAGCTCTCTTGTACCCCAAATGTGTGTCTATGTATCTTACATCCTGTATGTGTCTATACAGTGTATAAAAGTGAGTGGAGCACTCACAGAGTTGCCACGGGCACAGAGGAGTCAGAGGGGAGTAACCCCATGAGTTTATTACTGCCATTACCTTTGTCAAATGCTGGATTAAGGCAAAGTTCTCCTTCCTGTGATAAAACAGGATAACTCTGATGGGGCTGTTCGGCCTCTCCCGTGGGAGATGTGGGCTCCAGAGGCACCTCTGTGCTCCCCAGAAACTCTTGGGACGGCCCTTGGATTCTCTTGAATTCGAGACCACATCAGCAGGTTGAAAGGTGATGTTTTCCTGGCACTTATCAGGGCCCCAGCCTGCCCTGTGCCATCCGGACATCATTCTGTGAGGCAATAAAGCACTCAGTGAAAGCGCCCAAGCTGACCCAGCCAGTGACACACCTTGTTTGCAGAGTTTAAAGTGAACTTTCTCTTCCAAAACAGAAGCAAATTGCAACTCCAAGAGGTATGAATGGCAGAAGGGAGAAGGTTATAAAGGCGACACCCCTGGCTCCGTCCCTGTCCCCAGCCCCCTCCCAGGTTGACGGGTGCTCCTTTGCTCTTGCCTGTCTTTATTTGCCAGTACACGAAACAACCTTAAACCACGGAGCAAAGCAGCCAGCCAGGTTCCTCTCCATCCCAAGGGCACAGAGCCCATCCCCGCGTCCTTGTCCCTCCGTTTGCAGGAGCTGATGGCTTTGGGGGCACCCAGGAGCTCTGTGAGCGTGGGGAAGGGAAGAGCAGGGATGGAACATAAAGCAGATCTTCCTCGTTTCCCACTGAAATTTCCTTCAGCAGTCAGAAGAGGGTTGGGTGTTTTCTGTCTTCCCTTTTTTTTTCCCCTTGGGGGAGTGATTGTTTATCAGTTACAGTGTCAAAGCGTTCCAGATTTTATTTATGTTCCTTTAGCGTGACCTGTTTCTAAATTTATTCACCTTGTGCAGTCATGTGGTGGGGCGATGGGGTGCTTGGGTAAATTGGGGCTGGAAATACCTTCCTGGGACATGTGATGGGTGCTGCAACTGGAGGAGCTCTTGGGGGGAGCAGCTGAGCTGAGGCGACTCCAGCAAAGGGCAGGTTTTCAGTCCTCCCCACGCTGCTTCCAGGGGACAAAAACTGTTTTCTGCCCCAAACAAACCCTGCTTTGAGGGCACTTTTCTACCTCATTTAAACACTTTGGGGGTGGCTGGCTGGGCTTTGCCCATCTGTGATCGCCAAGGCTGTATTTGGTGCCCTCCAAGGTGCAGGATGCCAAGCTCCCAGTCGGTGGAGAGAGCCTTGGGCTGAAACCAGCGTGCAAATCCCACGGGATTTGTTTGCTCTAGCGAGCTTCCTGGGTCTGTGCTGGCACACAGCTGCTGTTCTGCTGTGCCCTCATCCTTTGCCATCATCTGGCGGCACATGAGACAAGGCACAAGCGTGACGGGAGGATGTGGCTTGGACTTTGTTTGGCCAGGCTCTCTCCTTCCCCAGATCTGTTGGTGCTTCTGCAAGGAGACAGGTTAACTTGGGTTTGGCCTGGGACACTTCCAGGTTTTTCAGACGGTGCTGGAAAAGTATGACAGTACACCAAGTCTGTCAAGGGCTTTTTTCCTTTCCAAGTGTTTTGGTTTGTTTTCTTAACACCTAAAAATGCCCATCTGCAGAGGGAACAGGAGCAGAGCCTGTTGGCAGCTGCCTCATTCTGGGCATGGGAGAGCTGGTATGGGAGTACCTCCATAGCGCTGGCATTGGTGTCACCAAAAGGATGGGGAGAAATTGAAGAAGAGGTAGAAAAAGGAAACCATTGCTGGTTGAGGGCTGAACAACACAGCTGATGTGGGGATTTAGGTCTCAGACCATTCAGACCATGGAAAGATGAAGAGGTGTATTTGATTACAAGGCCAAAATATTTTTCAGAAAATATTTGGGGTGTTTAGAGGGCAGTGGCTTCCCCTGGCGAGAGGGAAATGGGCTGGAAGTCCAGGCTGGGGCTCGTTGCTCAGAGCAGCGGTTCTGAGAGCAGAGCCAAGGGACGGGGTATCACTGTGTCCTGTCCTGGGTGCCACTGCCAAGAGAGGGGTGGCTCTGGTGTTGGCCTCATGCCAAGAGAAGCAATCTGTATGGATGGGAAGTGGGACAGTGATGTAGCTGGAATAGTGGGAGAGCTTTAGTGCTTTTTTGTTCAAGGCAGGTGGGTGCCTTCAGCAGTGGCTGCATGGAGCTGAGGTACAGGGGAGGAGGCAGCTCTGTCCCCTGCTTTGGCAGTAGAGCTGAGACCTCTGTAACCTCAGCCGAGGAGGTGTTTGGGCTGCAAGTGATGACCCTGCTCACCTCTCTTCTTTCCTTTTTCTAGTCATGGGACATCTTTTTTCGCAACGCCAATGCTGGAGCTGCTCCAGGCACTGCTTACCAAAGCCCCCCTCCACTGACTACCAGCCTCTCCACCCTGTCCCAAGCGCAGTCCCTGGTTCAGGCACAGCCTAACGTGGATAAACTGGTGGAGGACCATCTTGCAGTGCAGTCTCTCATCAGGGCATATCAGGTAGGTGGACTTTGTGCCGAGGAGGGTCGCGTCCTTTGTAGAGGGGCTTGCGGTGGCTGAGGGGGGCTGGATTTAGTGTGAGTGATCCGCGTGTTTGCATGGAGAGCACGCAGGATAGGAGCTGGGCTGCCTGGTTTGGAATAGGAGCAGCTGATCTGTTGGGGCAGAAGCTCAGCTGATGCTTTGCCAGACAATAGGAAGATTAAAGCTTTGTCATCCAAACAGGGTGGCAGGGAGGGGGAGGTCTTCTCCACACAGGGTAGTTTGCTGCCTTCTGGAATGCTGCTCCTGTGCCGTGGGCTCCTGCCATGCTTAGCAGTGGCATGGAGCACCCATCCTGCTTCCCCCCTGTTGCTGACAGAACTTCCAAGGTCCTAAAAGGAAGGCTCAGGAAACGTTGCCATGTGATTCGCAGCCTGATAGAGGCCTCTGGTGCTGATGGGCTGCAGCTCAGACCAATGCGGTCAAGTCAGCCTTCTGGGAGAAATGAATTTGGAGCAGGAAAGAAACATCCTCTGGCTGGGGGAAGGCCAGCAAGTATTTTAACTTGGGAGAACATTTAAGTGTGTTTCTACATCTGTGTTACAGTTTTACTTTTTGCTGTGCTCTGGTTTATCAAGTATGGGGGCTGTAATTATGGCTGTGGTGAGAAGTTAATGAAGCCAGATGCTGTGCAGTTGTGACCGTGAGCTTCTCACGGGTTCCTGTGATGAAGCACTTGCAGTGCTGTGCAGTTGTGTTCCTGCTGAGGTATGGGGAAAATCCAGTGTAAAAGGCTGTGAGTTAGGGCAGGAACTATAGCACTGGGCGAGTCCAAAGGTCTGCCCAGCCTTGGCCCTGCTCTCTGGCTCCAAGATAGTGCCCCTGCCCTGCCTGCCTCTGCAGCTGCAGCGCTGATGTCAGCATCGGGACCTGTTTGCGAGGGCCTGCATGGCTGATTCCATGAGAGATGACCACGCTGCCAGCTCTCAGGCAGCCCCTGCCAGTGGAGCAAGCGGGCAGACGCCGAGTTTGAACGTGCAGTGACTGATGTAGTTGGAGGCAGAAGCTCAAAGTCAGTGATTTGAACACAAAATCCGTAACCTCTTCAGCGTGCTCGTCTCTTCTTCAGGCTCTGAATGGCAGCGCAGGAAGATGATGGCTCTTGGATGTATTTTTCTAAGCTATTTGTAGTGAGAAATCCACCTCCCTCCGTGCCCTGGTGTCACAGTAGAGCTGTAGCTGCAGCGGGATGTGCAGGTGGGGAGGTTCAGGACGGTATATGGAGGTATGAAAGAGTAGGAAGGTGAAGGAAGCCCTGCATGTGATTGGTAACCTACTTAAAACATCACACAAGAATTTCTTACTTGGATCGAGCTTGGTTTTCCCTGTGATTATAGGTGAGCAATTACTACTCTGCTGCGGCATCAGTGAGGACTCCTTAATTGCAACTGTGTTTGCATGTCCAAGTCATTATTACTTTTGAGTTGTGGAGTGGTTTGGCTTGGCAGAGGTCTTACAGACCATCTGGTTCCCACCTCCCTGGCACGGGCAGGGACACCTTCCACTGTGCCAGGTTACTCCAAGCCTGGACCAGCCTGGCCTTGAACACTTGCAGGGATCCAGGGGCAGCCACAGCTTCTCTGGGCAACCTGTGCCAGGGCTTCACCACACTCACAGGGAAGAATTCATATAATCCCAGAATACTTTGTATTGGAAGGGTCCTTAAAGCTTCTCTTGTTCCACCCTGCTGCCCCCCTGCCATAGGCAGGGACACCTACTGCAACCTTCCAAGTTGTTCCACAAGGCACATGCGACCTGGCCTTGAGCACTGCCAGGGAGGGGGCAACCACAGCTTCTCTGGGCAAATTGCCTCTTCATGTGCCTGTGATGCTTAGGAGGAGATCATCAGTGTGAAGTTACTGCATCTGTAGAGAGGAGCTGCTCGAGTTGGGCACTGGGAAAGCATCAGGAGACCCTTACACCCCGTCTCTGCTGTGCAGGAGCTTCCATCGCCCCGCACCCCTGCCAAACCTGGTGTGAGGTAGAGCAGTCCTGCTGGCTGCTGGCACTCTCCTGTGTGCTGTAGGTGACACTAAGCCCAACTTCTCCAGGCTTCAGCTGCAGCTAGAATTGGGGTAGCTCTGCACAAAATGTGAAGAGGGAAAGTCTGAATGAAATTTTCTAACTTCTTTTTTTTTAGGAATGTTTCTTCAATTCACTTGTTTTGATGACTAATCTGTGTTGTTGCTTCCAGGTCAGGGGTCACCACATTGCAAAGCTTGATCCTCTCGGCATTAGTTGTGTAAATTTTGATGATGCACCAGTAACTGTTTCTCCAAACGTCGGTGAGAATTACTCTGCAAATTAATTCTAATGTAATTTAACTTTTTTACCCCTCCCCTCTTTTGTTTTTCTCTCCCTTTTGGTTCCTGTTCTCCTTTCCATTCCTGGTGCATTTCATAGATTCGAGGGCATCATGTAGCACAACTCGATCCACTGGGCATCTTGGATGCAGATCTGGACTCCTCCCTTCCAGCCGATATTATCACATCCACAGACAAACTGGGTGAGGGCTTTGAGAGCAGTTGGTGCTGCATTGCTTGAGCTCCCCTCTCTTTCACAGCTTCTTAGGTAGATTGCTTCACAAGTCGGGGGTCTGAAGTTTCCTTAGTAATGATCACTCTAAAATTGTAGCTGCCGGCAGCAGCAGCAGCAGTGCAGTCCTGCCACCCTCCGGCTGTCACCCCAGTACTCAGCTCATGTTTCTTCAGCCAGTGCCATCACTGATCGTGCTGACCCAGAAGCAAAAAGCCCAGAAGGGCTGGAAGCAATTGCATCTCCTGGAATTGCAAAGCAGAGAGGTTTTGTGTTGGTGAGAGCTGGAGGTCTGTTCTCTCAGCTCCTCTTGCTGCACTTGGGGACCCTCAGAGCTGGGGGTGAACGTACTGGGTTCATCTCTGCAGGGCTGAGGCTGCCCTCCTGAACTTCCAGCTTGCCCCAGCATCTCTAAATCCTTTAGCTGCCTTTTTTCCAAGACTGAGCTATGAGTCCCTACTGGTGATCATAACAAGGAAGCTTTGGGATGCATTCCTGTCCAAGTAGAGAGGCGGAAATCCAAATGTGTTTGAGTGAGAGCTGCATGGGTGTTGTACAGAAGTGTGTGTGTGGTCCCCAGGACTTGAAATCCTGATCTGAAAGTGCTTAAACCCAGCACCTCTCCATGTGCCTTAGAGCTGATTTCTGTAGTTTGCTACCATTCTCCCAGCCAGGATGAGGTTGCTGAACTCTGCCAGCTCATGCAGATCTCTATGCTGCCTCCTACATCAACTTCCTCTATTACCCCTTCAGCTACCTCTTCCGGGCACCCCCTGTCCTGGTACGCAGCCCCCAGCCCCTGCTGCTCACCTGCTGTGCCTCAGTTTCCCTCCCTGAGGGGGGCATGGGGCTGATAGAGGTGTTGGGTGGGCACCCAACCCCTTGGCTGGCTGGTGCCAGCCTCTCTCTGGGAGCCTTGTCCACCCCCCCGCAGATGGCCCATGAGTCAACAGTGGAGCACTCTCGCCTGGACTCAGGGGATGCGGTCACTGCCCTTCCTCCCTGGCTGGCCCAGCACGGTGACCCTGGCCAGCAGGTGGGTGGCAGGGAACAGAGGGGCAGAAGGACATGGGCATCCTGCCACCCTGATGCCCTCAGGGTCCTGTGCCCACTGAGCCCCGTCTGTTCTGTCTCAGGTCCCCCAGGACTCGAGTGGGGAGGAGGAAGATGATGGAGAAGCCTGAGCACATCCCAGCTGCTGCCATGGCAGGTGCCAGCCTCACGGGAGGGCATTCGGGGGCCCTGGACCACTTGCACTGCCAGATGGAAGCTATCCACGGTCATCTACCACCTCTGGTGGCCACAGGATGGCTGCTGGCCCTGACCCATGGCCCCTGTCACAGCTGTCCCTGGGCAGTTGGGACCTTCTCCTGACTGTGCCCGGAGCCAGGAGAGGGCCCCCCCCAAGCCTGCCAGCTCCTGCCCCTTTAACTCATATCTGCCTGGTGCCCCTTTAACTCATATTTCTCCCACCAGCTCAGTGCCAGCCTGGGGCCACCCCACACCAGGGTGAATGGGCAGTGCCACTGCTCCAGTATCACTGGAAGCCCCACCGCAGCAGTCGGGGTCCCAGCAGCTCCTGCCCCTTCAGTCTCTGGGCCTGGCCATGAGCACTGCAGTGCTGGGTGGAGGGGGTGGGGCTCTGGAGGTGACAGCTGCTCCAGGGGAACCCTCTTCACCAGCTGTTCCCCTCTTCTTTTTTCTACCCTTTTCTATTTATAAAGATACTCAAACCTCCTGGCACCAAAGAGACATAACATTGACTGTTTTAAAGGAAAACTGCTTTGTCCCTGTACCTGAGAGGTGGGGGCAAAGGGCAGTCCCCAAATCCTTGTCCAGCAGCTGGGACAAGTGCAAGCCCCTGGGCAGAAGGTGGTAGCCCCGAGCTATCCCCACCTCTGCAGAGGAGGGCCAGGCCAGCAGCACTCCACAGAGTGGAGCCAGCCCCGTGCCAGAACTCCAGCACGCTGCTCCCAGCCTTCTTCCAGCATCCATGACTCAATAGAGATGCTGAGGCAAGGCTGGGGTTGGGTGCATTGTGAGGGAGAGAGGAGGCAAAAGACCGTGATGGGGCCAGGACCGCTGCTTGCTGCGGCTGGGTGGAGGACAGTAGGGCTCCCCTTCTGCAGCTGCCATATGGTCACTGTTCACAGCAGAGAGCACCTGCCAATCCACTCACCAACCTCTTGCCTGGTACCTTGTGCCGCTGCCCGCTCCAAGTGCAGGGACAGCAGCGGAGGGGGCCCAAGTGCCCTTACAGGGCTCATCTGTCCCCAGACCCCCACCCCATGTCCAGGTGTTGGGGGCCTGGCCTGCTGCACCCCAAGGTCCTCTGCAACCCGTGGTGCTGCTATCAGTCTTGGGACCTGCACAGAAGCTGCTGGAGCACTGCAGGTCCCCCCTCAGGCACAAGCACCTGTGCCTCTGGACACCAGGTCTCTGCACATGCCTCTCAGTAGGGGACATACAGATGCTGTCCAGGCAGGGCACAAGGCAGCTCCAGAGAACAACAGTGACTACACCTACACTGATGTGAGTTGGGGGTGTCTGTGTCCCCCACCACCAGGTCCAGCTTGCCCTGGATGGGGGAGGCAGAGGGGATGTGTTGAAGCACAGGCAGGGTCTGCCTGCCCTGGGGGCAGCAGTGATGATGCCAGATGTCCTTGCAGGCCATCATGTCCTACCTGTTTGACTTCAGCCAGGGGGACAAGGTGAGTCTGTCCTCACTGTGGGCTGGGTGGAGGACGCAGAGTGCCATCAGCATTCTCCTGTTGACCCCCTCCCCGGCACCCACAGGCTGACGTCCCACAACGCCCCTGGAGGTCCTATTTCGACCTGATTGTGGTGGACACCCGCAAGCCCCTCTTCTTTGCTGAGGGCACCGTCCTGCGCCAAGTCGACACGGTGGGGACCTCTCCCCTGCTACGGGGCTAGTTGGGGTGGTGGGTACTGTTTAGGCACTGAGGGGGCTCCTGTGAGTACAGCAGGGTAGATTTCATGGCTGATTGAGCACCAAGCAGGCACAGATCCCAGTGTCGCCATCCTGGAGTCCTCTTGTCTTGCAGGACACGGGGAAGCTGCGCATTGGGACATATACCGGCCCCCTCCAGCACTGCGCTGTCTACTCCGGTGGTAAGCGCCCAGCTGGGCTCTGTCTGGGCTCTGTGGGTGGCACGGGGGCCCACTCGCCCCCCACCTTGACCCCCGGCTGTTGCAGGCTCCTCAGATGTGGTGTGTGACCTCCTGGGTGTGAAGGGCAAAGACATCCTCTACATGGGCGACCACATCTTTGGGGACATTCTCAAATCCAAGAAGCGGCAGGGCTGGCGCACCTTTCTGGTGGTGCCTGAGCTGGCCCGCGAGCTGCAGGTCTGGACAGAGAAGAGCGGTGAGCAGTGTCAGGCTGGGGACACAGACTTTGCCGTGCAAGGGAGAGAAGGGAGGGTGAACTCTGAATTCTTTTAATCATAACATAACTGTAGAAGTTTGCCAATGTAAGTCCAATTATGTAGAAGTAGAATTTGTGCTAAACACAGTGATGACAAGAGGTATTTTCATAATTGCTGAGCAAGATTTACACAGCACCAAGGCATTTTCTACTTTTTGTACTGCCACACTGTCAAGGATGCTGGGGATCTGTGGGAAGTTGAAAGGAAACACAGCCAGGAGAGGTGACCCCAAGAGACCAAAGATATATTCTGGACCCTGTACTCAGTGTATAAAGTGGGGGGGACATTTGGAGTTGACAAACAGTTGATGCTGTTTGTCTTCCCAAGTCACCACTGCATGTGATGGGGCCCTGCTCTCCTGGAAGTGGCAGAACACCTGCCTGACCATGGGAAGCAGGGAGTCAATGTTTTGCTTTGCTTGTGTGCACAGCTTTTGCTTTCCCAATTAAACTGTCTTTATCTCAACCCATTAATTCTTTGGCTTTTATCCTTATGATTCTCTCCCCAGTCCTGCTGGTGGAGGACTGCGTGAGCAGCTGCATGGGGCTTGGCTGCTGGCTGGGGTTAAACCACAGCAGTCCGTTTGGACAGGGTACCTCTCCATTCTCCCGGCCAGCACAGCTCACCGCATGCCTTTGGCCTACCCATAACTTCAGGAGGACTTTTATTTTCCTGTGTTTCCCCTCTGGCAACTGAACACTTGCTCCCAACCCCTCTTAGCTACAGGAGGGACATGGCCCTCATCCCCTGGCATGCTCCAGGAGAGGAGAAGCTTGTTCAAGCAGCTCCTTTCCCATTCTCACCTCCTCAGCGAACTTCAGGCACTGAGTTAATACGTTGTTGATCTCCGCTTGGCAGCGCTGCTCTGGATTCTCTTGCTTCTCTTTTGCTTTGACGCTTCTGCAGGATGGCTTCACTGCCTGCTTCTGAAGCAGCGCCATCGGTGGCCGCTTGTACTTCTTGCCTTTGGATGCCAACCACTCCTCCAGCTGTTTCCTGTCCAAGGACCAAGAGATCAGTTACCACCCCAGCAGACAGTAGCTTGGCAAGAGCTGGCTGGTTTTTCCTTGGAATCTCCCTTTAGCCAACTTCAGCTGCTCAAAACCAATCAGTATATCTATGTCAGAAACACATCTGAGCTCTAGACTGGGAAAGGAAAACACTCTCAAGTGTAAGCCTTGAGGCTAAAACAGGAGAGTGGCCACACACTCTCCTTCCACTTACTGAATCGGTGGGAGAGGAACCCAGGGTGACACCCAACATTATCCCCAACCCTTTCCTTTTCAGGGCATCAACCTCCCAAAACGCTTTTGCTGATAAAAGACTTTGGACTCCATTTTCAGCAGGCTCACCCAGTTAAACCTTTTAAACTCTGCTGTTTCCTGGAGGCAAGGACCCAGGTGGCCAGAGCTGCCACTTACTTACGATCTGCAGCTGATGGGATCCTTGGAATGCGCCTAGCCTGCATACCACCTGCCTTTGGTAGCTCTGGTTGAAGCTCATCTCTCCTACTTCTCAAATCATCCTCAAGTACAGGAGTTTTGGAGTTGTGTATGCTGTGAGACTGGTTTGGGTGGCCTGTCCCTTGGGATGCTGCTGTGTGTCCAGGAGGCAGCACCTTCATGTCCTTCCTGTCCATCCCCTCTTTAACCATGGGCCTTGGCAAAGTGACACCTGGGTTCAGGCTGGATTTCAGGTTTGTGGTCCCCTCGGGCTTGCCCAAGGTGGGAGGCTTGGTGGGAAATCTTCTCACTGGGGGAGGTTGGCTGTGGTGCTTGAGACTTCCCCCTGGAGCTGTGCCAGGTGGCTTTCCTACAGGTTGCCTCACTGTAGTAGTTTTTCCCTGGTTTTTCCCTGGGTTTTTATGTAGCAAATTATCAGAAGCAGGAAGGAACCGAGAGGGCTGCAACGGCCGAGTTCTGGTACTTGTATTTTGAGACACACTCTTTGACTCTGGCAGGGTTTTCCTGAATTTATCCAGAACTGGCTCTTCCTTAGGCTGGCGGTTACTAATTCTGTCTTTTGGACCCAGAATAGGCCTTGACGTTACGGCTGAGCTTTGCCTTTGGGCCAAGACTCTCTTCTTCCCGAGACCGTTTCCATCAGATTGTAAAGCTCTGATCAGCACCGGGGGTGTGGAGGCTCGTGGGCCGAGGTTTTCCTTGTGGCAGACTAGCCTGTCCTGCAGCCCCTCATTCAGGGAGTGAGGTGCTCCAGGAGGGGGGTGGTCACTTCCCACCTGAGGTGCTGCTGCAGTGACAGTATCCTGTGCAGACTTCGGGTTCCTTTCTGGATTTAGGTGACCTGAGCTTGAAGGTGGGAGTCTGTCTCTGGTGTGTGCAGAAGCAGGAAGCTTCCCATTGTTCCCCGGCTGCACTGGACACACCCCTGCTGCTCTCTGGGATGTATTTGAAGGCTTCTGCTGAGCAGTGTGGCCAGAGTGCTGTGTGGATTTCGCTCCAAGCTTGCCATGCCCTTGAGCACCCTCCATCACGTTCCCAAGAACATCCTCCTGGTTCCTCTCAATCTGGAAAGACAAAGCAGCCCTCAGCTCCAAGGAGACCACAGCTTGGTCAGACCCTGACAGCTGGCCCAGGGGACAGTCATGACAAAGCAGCTGTCAACAGACCAGTAACACAACACCCACCAGGACACGGGCAAAGGACCAGTCTTCCAAACTGAAACTCCTAACTAAGCTAAACTCCTTTGAAAAATAATTAGTTGACTCACTGCCAGCTACTTAGCTGTCTGTTGTATGCCCCCATTTGGAGTCAGGAACTCACAACCCTGACTTGGGGATGTGGTTTTCAAAGCAAGTTACAGATCTGAATTGCAGCCAGGATGAAAAATTATTATGACTAGAGTACATTCTCTTGTGACCCTGTGTTGGAAAGGGAAAAATGGCCCGGCGGCTCTGGCAGGGGGAGAAATTGCAGTCCCAAACCAATGTGGTTGATAAGAGCAAGCTCCGTTTATTAGCAATCCAGAGGCACTTCTATAGAATACCAGCTTGGTAACTCTTAAGTGGCTTAAAACTTATCAAAGCGCATTTCTACTTCTACCTAATTGGACTTACATTGGCAAGCTTCTACAGTTATGTTATGATTAAAAGAATTCAGAGTTCACCTCCCCCTCTCCAGGTCTTATCCGCACAGCTGTACATCTTCAAAACTCCCTCTTTGTTTCCCAGGCCTTTTTCTTACACAGGCCTTTTTCTCATGCAGAGTTTTTGCTTGTACAGTCCTTTTATTGATCCCAATAATTCTATCAGTGATCCATGCCCCTGATCCCTCAATAATTCTGCAACAAATTCCCTCTTTTTCTTTTTGTACAAGCAATACTTGATTGGCTAAAGATGTAGTGACTTTGTATATTATCTTTTGCAAGCATTGGAAGGCAAGGTGAACATGCTATTACTGATAATATTACTAGTCCTACAGTAATCAAATAGTACACAAATAAAACTTGCCATGATTTTTAATCCTAATAACTTTAACCATCCCTCTAAGCTGAGACCATCTTCTTTTTTCTGTAATTGTGTAGTTAATTGATGTAACTCACTTACCTGCTTGTGAAGTAGGAAAAAGTGGTTAGAATGATTTATACAGCACATACCTTGGAACCTTTCACAGCCATGGCTGTGAGCTAATAGTAGAAAATCAATGGCTACTTAATTTTATAATATTATATGTCTAACACTAATAACATTCACACTTAACTCATTAAGCATTTGCAAGGCTATATTAAACTTATCCCTCTCCCAGCAAGCAAGTTTATGCAAAATAGCGTGAGCCCTGGCTGCTAAAGTACGAGGTAAAAACATAAATGCTAACTAGATTAACTGCTTTTACTTGATCTAAATGGGCAGACAGCTGATTGAAAATGCCTGCTAATGCTCTTGTCTCAAGACAGTCAAAAAACAATTTTTTACTTTACTTCTGTGTCTGGTGCTATACCCAAAAATTTATGCAATATACCCAAAAATTTATGCAATTCTTCTTAGTTTTGTCTTTGGAAAGGGTTCCCCGACACCCACAAGTCACTAGCAACCACCCAGGGCAGCTGTTACATCTGCCCCAGAGTCTCACTATTTCTCCTGCTACGGAGAGTGGTGGATCTGGCAAGTGCTCAGCTCCTTCACTCAGCCACGTCTGCAGCCTCTCCCAAGGCTCCTCGGGACAGAGGTCTCAGAGTTCCAGCTGTTGTAGTAGTGGCGTCACTTTCCTCAGGAGCTGATGCTGACTGCGCCTTCTCGTTTCGGGGTCTGTAGCACGGCACCACTTGCTGGGCACAGCTCTGCTCAGTGATGCAGCGATGACTTGTCCCTGCTGTTGCAGGACATTCTGCAGCATTGCAGTCCACGTTCGTTCCCAGAGCAGGAACTGTGAAGGGGTTAACAACAACTGTGCGATGCTGATGCAGTCCTTTGAACACAGGACATCTGTAAAGATAGACTGCAAAATGCCTTGTGTAGATAAGTCAGCAAGCTTTTTGATTACTTTTTGCATTATTTGTTGGTACTTCTTCTTTTGGGGCTGCTTCCGGGCCACCCTGGCCGGCTTTGGCTTTGCAGGAGACGAAACCGCAGAAGCCGCGCTGCTGCCGGACATCCCGCTGATCGGTGGGGGGGGTTACTCTCTGCCGCTTTTGGCCGGGCTTTAGGACCTCTCTGTTGCTCTGCCGCTTTCGGTGGGGCACCAGGACTGCCTGTGTCTCCTTGGCCCACCTGCGCCCCGCCCCTGGGTTGGGTGTCTCAGCTTCCGCGTTCGCTGCCGTTTCTCCCTCGGCCGTCGGAGGGGCAACATCGGGCTCTGCCGAGTTTAGCAGCTCCTGCACTGAGCGGACGGGTGCTGCTGTGTTTTTAACCGGTTTTCTCGCAGCCAGCCCGAAGGACCACGCTGTCCCAGACTCGGCTCCGGTCTCTGCCCTCTGCTCTGTAAGACCTGCGTCTGTTTCGTTCCCGGAGCTGCTACAGCCGGCGCTGCCACTCTCTAAAGTCTCTATGGCAGCTGCGGCCACTGTCTGTTCTGTTTTTATTTCTGCGAGAGTGCCAGTTACTGCTCTCCAGGTGAATTTGAGAGCTTTTGTTTCTTTAGCTTTCTTTTTAAGCGATCTTGGATCAGCTAGTCCCTTATAAAGGTGCACTTCTTTAAGTCCCCGCTTTTCTAAAAAGCATAAACCAAGGGCCACCTCTGTTTCCATAACTGCGTCTCACCGCAAACTGCGTCTACCCGCAAAACCGCGTCTCACCGCGCTGTCCCTGCTGTCAGGGTCGTGCAGCCTTCAGGTTTAGCCCTCGTCAGCCAAGCGGCGGACCCCTGATGTCAGGTCAGTCCAGGCTGGGATCAGGCGAGCCGCCGATCCTTACGCCCGCTGGCGCTGCTCCGGCGCCGCAGTTGGCTCCCGCCGGGTCGAGAGGAACGAAGTGTCAGTCCGACTTCGAGTTCCGAGTTCGGGCGCCAAATGTTGGAAAAGAAAAAAATGGCCCGGCGGCTCCGGCGGGGGGAGAAATTGCAGTCCCAAACCAATGTGGTTGATAAGAGCAAGCTCCGTTTATTAGCAATCCAGAGGCACTTCTATAGAATACCAGCTTGGTAACTCTTAAGTGGCTTAAAACTTATCAAAGCGCATTTCTGCTTCTACATAATTGGACTTACATTGGCAAGCTTCTACAGTTATGTTATGATTAAAAGAATTCAGAGTTCACCTCCCTCTCTCCAGGTCTTATCCGCACAGCTGTACATCTTCAAAACTCCCTCTTTGTTTCCCAGGCCTTTTTCTTACACAGGCCTTTTTCTCATGCAGAGTTTTTGCTTGTACAGTCCTTTTATTGATCCCAATAATTCTATCAGTGATCCATGCCCCTGATCCCTCAATAATTCTGCAACAACCCTGTAAGTAGCAATCCTGAGTGAGACCCTTTGAGCTCTCCTGGACTGCTGTGGGCTGTGACCAGCATCTCCCTCTGAGCGGGACATCTCAGAGCCAGCAAACTCTCACGTTGGCTGTACTTGGAGGAACAGCAAATGATGTCAACAGAGCCTGGGCTGATGCCCCCTCTCCCCGAGGCTCAACCCTTTGCCTGTTGAGAGGATACAAAGGCATCAACATGAGTCCTTCACTGAATTTGAGGGGAAGTTTTTTCACAGGTATCTACCTTGTACAAACTCTTTAGGTCTATACGTGTGTAAGTATGCTACAGCAAATGTTCCATGAATGTGGCTTTCCTTGGTTGTGCTACAGTAAATTCTATACGAATCCTTTGTTAAATTGTTTAATTTAACCTATTCAATAAATACTGTTAAGTGCTGTTAAAACCTTCAGGCCTAAACTGTTGGTCAAGTCCAGTGCTCAGATTAGCAAGACTGTCCGCTCTGAATCTTGTGACTCAATGGACCTTCCTTATTCCTTTTTAGCCTTACCCTTCCCTTCCCCTGCCTCACTCCCCCAGCCTCCACGTAGGTAATTTTGGAGTGGGTTTTGGTTTTAGATTGATTGATTTTAGATTTTAGCTTGCTTTTTCTCTATGTGCTTTAACCATCCAGTTAGTAGAGTGAACCTTGACAATGAACTTTGTCGTGCTTTCACTTTTATATTACACCTGCTTTTGCTGATACCTTTGCCAGTGATTCTTTAAGCAACCATGAAACACTCATTCGTGACAGGGGACCCTGTTCTGCCCAGACTCACTTAAAGCATGAGAGACCCAAAAGCTTCCTACTTACATGCTTGAGTTTAGAAACTGGCTCGAAGGGTGGATTCAGGTGATTAGTCCAGTTCTTTAAAAAGTGTCTGTGAAAGTCAAACAAATTATCAGGTTATTTATCAGCCATAAGAAAAGCAGAAAGAGTTAAATATCTAACCCACTGCTGGTTGTCTCAGACACAGGAGCTTAGGAGTGGTTTTCAGAAATCAAAAAGCTGTCAAGGAATACTAGCCCATACTATGAATTCTTTTTCTTTTGTGTGGCAACAGAAAAGCAACACAAACCATTAACATCCAAGGTTGTCCCCAAACTTCCATGGACAACAAAGCTAACCAAAATGATTCCTGCAGGCAACTGTCTGCCAGGTAGGGGGTTTGGAGGCTCCCAGATTGCCCTGTGTGTCACAGACAGATGGGGTCACGCCGCTGCCACGCTGCAGGTCATAGTGGTGCCTCAGAGAGTCCTGCGTGGGGTTCACTGCAGTGTAGCTGATCCACAAGCCTTGCAGCTGTCCAGGCACTGGCAGCTAAGCAGGAAGGTGGGACAGCAGGCCACTGTCAGCTCCCACAGTCCTGTCCTCTCCTCCTCACAGAACTGGAGCCCTCTGACAGCAGCCAGCTGGGGAGTTCTCCCATCCCTCTGCTCCAGGGTAGCAGCTCAGCCCTCTGGGAAGATGAATGCCTGCACAAGTACTTTTCCATAAGAAAGAGCCTAGAGAGTGAGGGGATCATCTTCTGTTCTGCCCAAGTGCTGCCCTATGCCAAAAAGAAAGGTCGTGAATCTTCTCTCATTTCTATTACATTAGTGGCGTTTCCCAGAGCCAGGTGACAGGAACTGGTTTGCTCTTTGATCCTGCTTCTTCTCTTCCTATTTTCCTGCCAGATGCACTGAAAACGCCCCTTCCTGATACGAACATATTCCAAAGGCCACTGGAAGCTGCCATTAAAAACCAGTGGTGAGACTCCAATCACCCTTTCCTTGAGACCTGGTTCTGGATCTGAGTTTTTAGCAGCAAGGCTTGTTCTGCCAGAGCCAGGAGCTGAGATGAGAAAGTTTCACAGAGACTCATAAAATATGCAGAAGAGACACCATCAGCCACTGGGAAATGCCAGCACTCAAACCATCCCTCTGCTCCTGCTGCCAGTAACCATAGACCAGTGCCAGGGTGCTGTGGGGGCAGAGCCCAGACAGCGAGGCCCTGGCAGGAGCTGGTTCTTTGTACGCAGGCCAGAGAAGGCAGACACTGGCCAGTGGGGAGAGCCAGCTATACCTCAGACCTTTACATATCACCTCATCCAAGCCCAACATCCTCCTAACTTACTTTGTGCTTGCGCATTTCAGCCTTTCCTTGGCTGCTTGGCAGTTCTGCGGCCGGCTCCTCCGTTGCTCTGCAGAGAGATGACAGGAAATGCAGTGCACACAGCACGGTCTCAGTTCTCAAAGAACAAATATCTGTGACAATGGATTTCTCTTAGTCTCAAACACTACATTGCACATCTCTCAAGCTCCCTGCCTGGGGAACCTGGCAATGCTGTTCCCAGAAATTCCCATGCACATGATACTGCCCAGAGGCTCACTGGCACTTGAGCTTCCTGACCCTCACAGAGTGATGCCACTCAACACCCCAGCTGTGCAGGGCTCAGTTTGCAGAAGGAAAGGGGAGATGCTGCCCACGATTCCGTTTCAGCTGTATATCCCGCAGGCCTGCGCCCACTAGCAGCCAAGGCCTCTTCTAACACAAGTAAGAGGGAAAAGCAAGGAGCGTCTCAAAAGGAGGAGAAAGGATACTTCTGACACTCCCAGTTTGGCTGCGGCACCAGGGCACCTGTCATAGGTTAGCAAGCATAGTCCCGAAAGGGATGTCCTTGCTAAGGGGTGTTTACAGCTTCCTCTGGGACCTGGCAGAACCTATCAGCAGCCAGTTTGAATATGGACAATTCTCTGAGCCACTTAAAGTTGTGACCGCCTCTGTGATCCACATTTAAGAATAGACAAACTCCCCCTCCAGGCTCTCTCTCGTTTCCGGCGCTGGCACAGGTGGCTGCGGGCCCCGTGTGGGGGCCAGCGGGCCCAGCCAGGCCCTGCTTGGGCCAGGCCGGGCCGGGCCACGGCCACCCTGGAGCCATGGACCTGTTCCAGCCATGGAACCCCCCCCACTGCCTTGCCGTGGGCAGCCGGAGCGGCTCAGCTCTCCCCCCTCTCCACTGCGATAAGAAAAATTCAACATTCCAGCTGCAAAGCTGCAAGGCCGAGGTGAGATTAACCCTTTTGGTGCTGTGAAGAGCTGAAAACCTGAGGGAAGAGAGAGAGGAGATGCTTAAAGCTGAAGGTCTGTTGTGAAGCTATGATATATCAGAGTATCCCGTTGTAATTCCACGAAGATCTGGGGGGTGGAGTGTTCAGCTCGTGAGCAAAAGCACCTGCGCTGAGATAGGCAGATGCTGACGCAGCTGTAATTTCATGAGAAGTTTGGACAGGGAGAGATGGACCAGATGAGGACTTTGGCTCCAAACGGGAAAGGAGAAAACCTCAGTCCCTAGAGATGCTCCCAGAGATAGTCCTAATGAGGAAGATGAGGAAGACCCTTTGCTCCCAGGGAAGGAGAAGGGCCTCTGTTTTTTGTTTCTGAACAGCTCAACCTTAAAATTGTACCCCAAAAAACCTTCAAGAGTGGACCCTCGAAAGCAGTTGCGGGAAAAGCTGCAAGTCGGGGGAAGGGACTCACATGCAGGCAGAGAGACTCCTCTTCCTAAATGGACTGAACAATATTTGGAAGTGGGCAGCTCTCTCGTTGTGATAATGTTTTCATAGCATGAGCAAGAAGAGACTTCTCTTTCTAAATGGACTGAACAAGGTTTTTATGGAAGTGGTAACAGACTGAACATCTCAAGGGTTGTCTTTTCACATTGTCAGCGGGAGAAGGGAGGAAGGTGGGGGGAGGAGGAGGGTTCTGAAGGTGGTATAATTTTTTTTTTCCCTTCTTTTAGGTCTGTTAATAAAATTCTTTATATTCTTTCAAGTTTGGTGCCTGCTTTGCGTTTCTCCTAATTCTTATCTCACAGAAGATAAACTGTAATGAGTATTTTGGACCAAACCACTACACTAAATTGGTGTTTCTGCCCGGTTACAAACCCAACCTGCTACACCACGCAGTGCCACACCACACCATGCTGTGCTGCACCATGCTGTGCCACATAAGGCATGGTGTGGTGTGAAATTGCATGACATGGTACACCACATCATACTATGTGATACCATGCCACACCCTGTAATGCCACGCCACGCCACTCATTGTCCTGCCGTGCTGTGGTCCACCATGCCATGTGCTGGCAGCAGCTGGCTCAGAGGTGACAGCTCCAGGTGGCTGCCAGGGCTGCTGGGGATCCACCATGGGATGCCCACCCCAGTCACCTCCCAGCTGTGGTGTGGGCATGGAGACAGGGTGGTGGAGGGTCCTGCGTGGGTCTGACCAAGTCAGGATGGTTCCTGAGCTGTGGGGTGGCCACCCACTCCCTGGGTTTTCACCCAAAAAGCAGCCAAAACAGAAGGATTTTCCCATCCATAACCCTATCCCACATGAACAATGAGCTGAGCAATGCTGTCCTAGAAAACCTTTTATTTCCACCTCCATCCACATACAAGTTAAAAGCAATCATAAATAAGAGGGCAAAATAAGTAAGTACAAAAGCAATGGGCAGATACAATAAATAAATAAATACATACAGATTGGGGTGGCTCGAGCCCATGGGGCCCAGAGCTGCTATTTCACATGAAATAGATGGGGAGGGAGGTTGTGTCCCAGGGGGTTGTACTTAGTACATACAGCCTGAAAACCAGTGACGGCCGGTTGGGTTGATGCAGGGTCCTCAGCGCCCGCTCAGCTCATAGGTAGCAATGTTCACCTGGTCTGGGGTGTTCGTGATGCTGACAGGCTGGCGGGGCTGCAGGGATGTGCAAACGAACCAGCCGGGGAAGGCAGCCGACTCGAAGCGGGTGGTCCCCTCAGCTGGGCTGTCCAGGCGATAGAAGATGAAGCGGGTCAGCTCCACACTCTCAATATCCCTCCTGACGTCTGCTTCCTATAACCACGGAGGTGAAATGGGAGTTAAGGTGGAATAGAGCCCCCAGCCCCACAGAGGACACACTGGTGGGACTCCCTGCTCACCTCCAGCTGCAGCACGGGCTTGGTGCCACTCATCACACATGACATGTAGAGCCGGTAGCCCTTGATACCCAGTGCCACCGGCACCCTTCCAGACCCTGGGCTGCCCTGTGATGACCGGGGACGGTACAGAGCGATGTTAAGCTTCACTGCAGAGAGAAGGGACAGGTAAATAGGCGGTCCTGGGATTGTGGGTCAGCTCCTGGATGGTCCTGGGTTTGGGGAGAGGGACGGTGGGATGGGACCATATGCTCTCACCTTTCCGTCCAGCAGAAGGTCCCTGCAGGTGCAGTGCCACCAGCTGGGTGGGTGACTCCAGTACGAAGCATTTATGGTCAATGTCCAGGATGTCAAAGGACTGGGAGCGAGTGTAGCGGAAAACGGGTGCCCCAGTATAACTGCCCTTGATGCACTGGAAGGAGACGGGCTCTGTAGGGAGTGAGACAGTCAGGGGGACGCTGATGCTCCCAGGTTCAAGAGTATCCCCCAAGAGTATCCTCTGGCTGGAGTGACACCCCTGACATCACCCTCCTACCGAAGATATCATCCAAGAAGCTGCCAAGGTCACTATCGGCAAAGTCCTTGTGCGACGGCTGCTTTAGGAGCTTGGTCACAGCAGCCACCAGGACGGCAGCCTGGCGAAAGGTCCTGGAAAGGTGTCCTTTTGTCACTGTCACCTGGATGCCCACCCCAGGCGATGTCACCTCCAAGTCCAGTTGGGGCTTTTGGGGAGGAAAGGGGATGCAGAGTGAGAGCCTGGCTTCCATACCACACGGACCCCACTGCTCCCACCACCCCAGCGTTACCTTCTGTGGGCAGAAGCAGTTGGGGCCATACAACGTCTCCTCATTCAGGCTGAAAGGCAAAGAGAGATGGTGAAGCCAAGGTCAGGAATGCAGCAATCACATCCCCAAAGTCCTCTCTGGCACATCTCTTCTTACCTGCTGCTCTCCAGTGTGTCCAAATCAGGGACGAATGCCATTGCCGTCACTGGCTGCAGAGTCCTGGGCAGAGACTTCACAGCACCTGCAAACTGCTGAGGCGCTTGGCTGCCTGCTCCTGCCTGTCCCGCCTGCAGGGCTGCTTGGCTGCTCTCTGAGCCCGGCGTCAGTGGGGCTGGTTTTCAAGAGTCTCTAGAAGGAAGCGTTGTCAGAGTGGGATTTCCAGGTTTCGCAATGCCCAGTTTTGCCCAATTACTCTGTTGAGACTGGAGGGCTGGAGGGGTTGGTTGCCCCCAAGCAGTGCAGTGGGGAGGCAGAGCATGGAGCAGAGCAAGGGATGCTCCAGGACCAGAGTGTGGGGCAGAGCAGGGAATGATCCGGAGCTGGGGTGCGGGGCAGAGCCGAAGCTTCCCCACAGCTTCCTTCTGCACTGCCCAGACCCCTGGTGCCATGGCCAGCTGTGTGCCCTCTGTCACCCCTCTTGTCCCCACTGCCCCAGCACCAGTGGGTGCAGGACCCTCCTGTCCCCTCGGTTTCTTGTGCCCACTCATGCCACCCTGGGGACATGGCCTTCAGGGACCCCCCTCATCCTCGTGTCCATCCAGTGTGCCGGAGATTGCACCATGCTGGGAGGGCCGGGGATGTGCGTGGCCGGGCTTGCGTGGACTTGGGCTGTTGGGGTGCTTTCCTGGCACCTGTTTCACTTCCTGAAAGTGCCGTCCGGCCCTGCACAACTCCTGGGGCCGAGACTGGCACCACCATGACTCAGTGTCAGGAAATTGCCAGAAACCCAGAGCTCCCGGAGCACTTCCTGTGCCCTGCTGAGCATCCGCTGGCTGTCACACTTGCTGGGATGTCCCCAAAGGCCTGAGGTCCCCCAGGGCAAGGGGTCCTCCACGACACAGTGGAAGTCCCCAGGCCGTGGCAGAGGTCCCCAGGCCACGGTTGGGGTCCTGAAGCCACGGTGAGGGTCACCAAGCCATGACGAGGGTTGCGGGCCATGGACCACGGTGCGTGTTGCCAGGCCATACCAAGGGTCTCCAGGCCACGGTGAGAACTGTCTGGCCATTCCGGGGGTCCCCAGAGCCCACAGGGGATCCCAGGCCCCGCCAGGGCCCTCCCCCGGCCCGGCCCGGCCCGGCCCGGCGCTCGCCGCCCGACGGCGCAGCCGCCCTGGGCCGGGCTGGAAGGGCGGGGCAAAAGGGGCGGGGCGCCGCGGCGTGGTGACGCAAGGGCGGGGCGGGGCGGGGCCAGAGATCGGGGCCGCTGTCAGAGCCGGGGCCACGAGCGGGCTGCGCGGACGTGCCGGTGGGTTCCACGGCAGGGCCGGACGGTGGGGCCGGACCCAGCCGGGCCGGAGGGCCGGGAGCGGGGGCCGGGGCGGGGCGGGGGCCGCGCCGGGGGCCGCGCCGGGGGCCGCGCCGGGCCGGGGGCCCGCGGTCGCGCCCCGGTGTCCTTGGCGCCGCCCGGGCGCCTGGGAGGAGGGGAGCCGGGCGGGCGGGGCTGTGGCGAGACGGACGGCCCTGCGGCCAATGGCAGAGCCCAGCCGTTGGCTCCGCTCCTGCAGACAGCGCGGAGCGCCGAGTGCGGGCGGCGGCGGCGGGCGGTGATTGGGGGCGCGGGGCGGGGGCGGGCCCGGCGCGCTCTCGGGGGCGGGGCGGGGGTCCCGCTGCCCTTCCCGCGCCCGCCGGCACGCGGGGCCGCCTCACGGGTCCCCCCCGCGCCCTCTCGGCGGCGCCGCTCCGTTCCGTTTGCCCGGTCGGAGGATGCCGTCCGAGCCCGCGGCGCTCCCTGGCGATGTCTGGTGGGCTCTGGTGGGCCGGGGTCGGCGGTGTAGCGGCCACAGAGGGTCTGCCCCGGAGCCCGCCCGCCGTGAGGCCCTCGCCCGCCGCGGGCCCGGAGGTGCCCGGTGCTGGATCGGCTGCGGCTGCAGCCGGTGGCTGTGGCCCCGCTGCTTCCTGGAAAGTGGAATTTATGCTGTTTTTAACCTAGGACGCGTTCCTAAATTCCAAGTCGTTCCCAAGTACCCGCCATCTAGGCTGACGTCCCCATCCCGATTGCGGGTGGGTCACATTTAGCACTTTAATCTGCTTATTGGTGAGCTCTGGGCCGTCATCTGTTGTGGGTATTCCTGAGGTTTGACCTTTTGGTGAGGTTTGGGCTGTGGCTGGCTGCCCCTCTGCACTTTCCTCAGTCATCACTCCCAGTGTGACCTTTGCATTCCTATTTGACCCTGATATCCCTTATCTCAGACTCGGTTTACTACGTCTTTGCTTCTGGTTCTCTATTTTGATCCAGCTTGCAATTATCCCAGCTCCAAGCTTGTCCTGTCTCTGTCCAGGCTCCTAGCCAACCGTTCCTGCAAGAGATCCTCAAAGAGGATCCTCAAAGCTAGTTCTGCTTGCTTTGGGTCAACCTCTGGCATTAACCTCACTGTTTTCCTGAGAGGTCGCTGGATGCTGCTGAGTGACAACACCGAAACTGGACAGGAAACTGGAGATGTTGATGCTGCTTCTGTCCTAAAGCTTTTTCCCTGCCATATGCATGCCTATGCTCTGGCACCTGATTCAGTTGACTCTCTGAAATATCACAGAATCGTGGAATGCTTTGAGTAGGAAGGGACCTGAAAGATGATCCAGTTGCACCTATCATGGGCAGGGACACCTTCCACTATCCCAGGTTGCTCCAAGCTCCATCCACCGTGGTCTTGAACTTCCAGGGATGGGACAGCCACAGCTTCTCTGGGCAACCTGTGCTAGTGCCTCAGCACCCTTGCAGGGAAGAATTTCCTCCCAGTATCCCATCTAACCCTGCCCTCTGGCAGTGGGAAGCCAATCCCCCTTGTTCTGTCGTTCCAGGCCCTTGTCTAAAGTCCCTCCTCAGCTCTCTTGGAGCCCCTTTAGGGATTGGGAGAGTCTGTAAGGTCTCCCTGGAGCCTTCTCTTCTCTAGACTGAACATCCCTGACTTTCTCAGCCTTTCAGATAAATACCTGTGTGTGTTATGCTGTGCAGATCTGAAGAGGGTGAATCCCCAGTGCTGTGGCACTCGTGGTCCTGCACCTTTCTTGCCAGGTGTGATTGTGGGCAGGGTGGAAAGGACAAGTGGTTCCCTTTTTCCTATGGGTAAATCTGTCAAACACTTTGGCTGAATTCAGGTGACTCTGGGTCTTCCTCAGGCTGTTTGAACCAAAACCTTATGGTTTGTGATGGGAAGTGTAGCCCCTGTCATGCCAGGCAGACAGAACTACAGAATCGCAGAATATGCTCAGCTGGAAGGGACCCACAAGGATCATCAAGTCCAAGTCCTGGCCCTGCACAGGACCATCCCCAAGAGTCACACCCTGTGCCTGAGAGCGTTGTCTAAATGCTGCTTGAAGTCTTGCCAGGCGCGGTGCTTTGAGCACTTCCCTGGGGAGTCTGTTCCAGTGCCCAAACACCCTCTGGGTGAAGAACCTTTTTCTAATATCTAACCTAAACCTCCCCTGACACAACCCTCGGGTCCTGTTACTGAGAAGAGATCAGTGTCTGAACTAGATTCAGCAAGACAAACCTGGAAGGCTGGCTAGCAAAACGCTGGCCATGGAGGTGTGTTGTTTTCTCTAGTCCCTTGTGAAATTTCTTTTTAATCCGGCTTGATAACTGCTTTGACATTGGGCTGCTGCTCATTAAACTCTTCTGGGATATGGAAACCAGCCAGCTGGGTCACCTCTGGCCTTGGGTCCTGCCTCTTGTGGGAGAAGCTGGGTGGAAAGGGCAGCTCCAAGAAGAGCAGCTCCAAGAAGAGCAGCTCCAAGTGCCTGCACTTCCTTCAGGATGATCCTGCTCCAGTGCTTTCCTTGGGCTGCGCTGGTTGGTTGGATGTGTGTAAACCCCATGGCTGACCCTGTGGCCAACCCCCTGGCTAACCCCAGGCCTCCCGGTACATGCCCTACTGAAAGCTGCAAGTTGGGAGCTCTCAAAGGTCCCACGCCGGCTCTGGGTTACTTTTCTGGGTTCTCTGAGCAGGGGAGAGTGCCTCTCTGGGTCTTTCATCTGCATTGACATTCTTGGGTGTGGGCTTTTGAGGAGAAGCAGTCTGTCCTGGAGTCCACTTCTCAAGTGCTTTGCACTACTATACCCCTACTTTGCAAGCACTTTCCCCTGTAAATGGTTTCTTCCCAGCCTTATCCCGGTGCACGTCACAACAAACCAAGAAGAAGAAAACCTCGGCCAAGCAGAGTGGTCACAGAAATTGAAGCCCAGACCTACCTGGGAGGCAGAGCGATGGAAGAAGCTGAAATTAAGAGATGTGGGTGGCTTTGGTGTGCAGCGGCTCCTTTGAAGCCAGTGTTGGGTACCCAGCAAGCAAATTTGCTTCGCACTGTCATGACAGGGGAGATGATGATGCCACGCTGCCAGGGATGGGAGAGGCAGAGCTGGCCATGCCAGGTGTACTGAGCGTAAACTGCATTTCCAAGCCGTGAGGGACCTGGCTGTGAGACAGGGCGGATGGATGAATCCGAATTAGAAACTGATCCTAAGCTCAGTTCTCCGTGCTCAGGGGAGGGGGTGGTCTCTGTTCAGTGCTCTCCTGCAGTTGTTCGTAACCCACTTTTCTGTTCTCTCTCAACAGGAACTTGTGTGAGGCAACAGGACAAAAATGCTTAACTTAAGGACTTGTGCGGCAAAGCTGAGGCCGTTGACGGCCTCCCAGACTGTAAAGACAATTTCCCAGCACAGACGGGCAGCACCTAGGACGTTCCAACAGCTCAGGTGCTACAGTGCACCGGTGGCTGCTGAACCGTTTCTGAGTGGGACTAGTTCTAACTATGTGGAGGAAATGTATTATGCTTGGCTGGAAAATCCCAAAAGTGTACATAAGGTAAGGATCAACCTTGCCAGGACGTCACCTTCAGTTCTCTGTGTGTCTGAGCAGTGGGTGCAGGTAAGTGCCAGCTCTTGAGGAGGAGTGAATTCATCTGTAGGGGCCAGACGTTTGTGGACGGTCCTTCTGCCTCACTTTGCCCAAAAGAAACAGCAGTGATTCCTTGAGCAAGAGCCAAGAGGAGCTTTTTCTGTTCAAGAGGGAACGCCGTGGGCTTGGGACACGGGCAGCATCCTGGATGACAAGCGGATACAAGGAATGGCTTCTGGGAATCCACCTGTAGCAAGCTCCCAATACTGTATTTTTTCCATCTCTGGTGGCTTATCAAGAGGGTTTATTCCAGAGTGGAGGATGGGGAAGAGGGCCAAGGAGGGTATTCTCCACATTGTGACTTGTTTCCTTTTTGTCTCAGGCACGGGTGGTGGTCTGTGTTGGGGCAGATGTAGGTAAGCTTGGCTTTGAGCTTGTGTGTGTAAAGCCAGACTGCTGATCTGCAGACCAGGAGGGGGACAAGGTCTGGTGGCCAGAGGAATTCCCACCAGCTGCTCCTGAACTTCAAACTGGGAAAACAATCCAGCTGTGGGCAGTATGTGCAGAGGTCTGTCCTGATCTGGATCCCTGAAGCTCTTCCAGCAAGAGTGAGCCCAGCAGGTGAGGGCTCAGCTGGGAGGAGGAGTTCTGAAACCTGACAGCATTTTTCCCCATTCCCAGTGTTTCACAAGGAAAATGTTCCTCTAGTGACTAAGTCTCAGCATTACCCAGGGGATTTTTAGGACAGTTTTGAACATGTCCTGATGTGGAGCAGGGATTTTCTTTATTCGTGAGTCATGTGCAAGCCAGGATAGAGCGAGTGAATGAGCAACCAGGGGTATAAGGAATCCTATGCCCCAGCACTCATGGCAGTGTGGATGTGTTTTCAATGGCACTGATCCCACCCATCCAAAATGTAGGTGCTAAAACGTTCTCAACGTAGGATTTTCACAAAAAATGTTGACTTCATGCTTCTTTGGAGGGAAACAGACGGCTGAGCCAAACGACAGAATCGGAAGTCACAAAACATCTTAGTTTGGGTTGTGCCCTTTGCAAATAGTGACTCGGGAGCTGCCCAAGCGCATGGTACAGCCCCTCCTTCAGAGGTGCGATATTGAATTAAAAGCCATGAGCTTAAATACTGTAGCTTGATTTAAAAACAAGTGAGGGTTACACCACCTTGTCCCAGCAACAATCATGTCTTTGGCAGAGAGTCGTGCTATGGTACCAGCTCTTTGATTCCAGACTCTGGAGAGTCTTGAAAGTCACTCCGAGTGGATCTGAGAGTAAACATCAGCACTGACCATGGAAGCTGGCTGGGAAGTGAATTTGGGTCCTGTGGCCAGACCTCTGGTTTGCTTCTGGGCTTGTGTCCTCGTTAATGGGGCTTGTCAGCCTGTCTGTAGGCAGGCAGGGCATGTGCACACTTGGCTGAAGAAGTTGGAGGAGAATTCAGGTTGGAAGGAGACTTTGGAGCTTCTGTCCAAGCATCCAGCTTGGAGGTGGCCTCTGGCTTGTTGGTGACATCCATCTTCATGGCTAGACCAGGTCACCTGGGGCCTTGTGCAGTCAGGTTTTGAGCCTCTGTAAGGGTGGAGCTTTCACCACCTCTGCAGGCCCCAAGTCCAGTGTTTATGGTGAAGGATTCCAAGTGTGTGATTTCTGGGTGACTGATCCCCTGGAAATCAACAGCTCTGGAAGTACTTCCAGTGCTCAGAGAGCAGTGGAGTAACTGACACAGGATTTTTCCTCCTGCGTGGCTGGGACTCGTTTGTGACAGCAGGAAGATCAATGATTGAAATGAAATGAAATGAAGTCTTGCCATTTCCAGGAAGCAAACCTGAGACTCGTGATGAAAAAAGCAAGTCTCAAAGACTGCTTTTCCAACAAAACCAAGCTGGAGTCCTGCTTGACAGAAAGGGGTTGGAGTAGGGAGATGGGACTGTATGACCTTTGAGTGTCCTTTCTAACCTAAACCGTTCTGTGATCCTACAAAATCCAGCTCCAGGTCCCAGAACTTTTGGTGGGCTTGATGCGTGTGTTGATGTGGACTTTGCCGGTGCTTCCTGGTGCACTTGGCCTCATTCTGGCCTTGTCTCTTGTGTGGACTCCACCTCGTTCCACTGACCTGTTTACCAAGATTCCTTCGCAGCTCCTCTCTGCACTCCTTTGTCGTGTCTGCACTCGTTTGTCCTGTCTTTGCTTTTCCATGGGTCCCCTGTTCCTGGTGGGATGCTGAGCTGCTGTGCTCGGGCTGGGCTTGCAGCCATCTCTGGTCATGCTGGCTCGCAGTCTTCATCAGCCTGTGTGCCCTGCCGGGGGAGGAAAGTGCCACTCCTGTCCTTGATAAGCGTTGGCCTCCATCCTGCCAGATGAAGGGTCAGATCATAGGGTGGAGCTCTTGGAAGGAGTCACGCTGTCACGCGGACCTGGCTGAGGTTTTTCTGTCCCTATGTAGCACAGAGAGCAGCTGCTCCTCGCTGTGCTGCGTCCCACTAGGGAGGGACACATTCAAGTGGGAAGAGCTGGGGTGTCTTTGCTGTCGTCACCAAAAACCTCTGAGGCTTCCAGCTGATGTGGTGGTCCCAGCTGAGCACACTGAATCCATTTCCTCCTTGTAGACAGCAGGGGTTTAAACTGCAGGACAAGCTTTAGTGCTTGCTTAAAATAGGGAAGGTAAAAAATAGGTTATTTTAGGGAATTTTCTGCATGGAATCCTTTAGCTGAACTCCAGTTTCAAAGTCCGATGAGCAGAGTTGGATAATAGTAACAATAGAATGATAAAAATCAGAGCAGAGTGGGAGAAAGGGGAGATGAGGGCACGGGGGATGGGTGCCAGAGGGCTGCCACAGGGTCGGTGCTGCTTGCTCCTGGACCTCATCCCGTGCATGTGGGGACACCATCCTCCTGCCCCCTGTTTGACCATCTTGGGTGCTCGGCACAGACCACACTGTCTTCCCATCTCCTAAGCAAGCTCATGGGTGCTTCGGGGAAGGTGGCCAAAGAGCTGTGGCTGCAGGTGGGTGGTACCTGCATACACCTGGGGTAGGTTCAGCTTCCTTAAGCAGCACCCCTGGAGTTTGGGTTGAACCAGGGGACAGGGACCCAGCTCTCCTCATGGATCTGTACATGAAGCAGCCCTTAACACAGACTCCTTAACATGCCAGTGTTTGGGATTTTAAATGAAAAGGGGTGAGCCCATCACAGCTCAGAAAACTGAAGGTCCTTGTCTAGGCTGCTAAGGGACACGGCAATGTGCATAGCATGAGCCCATTGGTTGCTGCTTGACTGCCTGCCCTCAGCAAAGATTACCTGCCCTAAATTTGGTTCAGGCTACTTCTCCTCCTCCTTCAGCCTTAAGTTCTGATATTCCTCTTCTTCTCCCTGCGGACCATGCCAAGCAGGGTTGGTGCTTCTGGAGCCCATGGCAGGGGAAGGAGCAGGAAGCAGCCTGAGCTGGAGGTGGAAGCTGTGTGTCCCTTATGCACCTCCCAGCCTGCAGCACCCTCAATGCCTGCAGTGGGTAGGAAACGTCACCCCTGTCCTCTTGCTGTGCATGCCTGACCTCCAAGCTGGGAAGCTGGGACATGACAGTATGAGCCCACACCCTTCTTTGGGAGCTGAGTCTCGTAGAAGGTGCTTGTTTGGCTTGGTGAGCTGGTTTGGGGCTGTTCCCAATAGAGGAGCCAGCCCTGAGCTCCACTCACAGAACCGAGCTCAGGATCCCTCTGAAGCCTGAACTCTCCTGGTGTGTGGCAGACAGCTGGCTCACCAATCCCGCTTTGCCAGTGCATGGAGGAGCGCTGGGAAAGCCAGTGCAGACTAATGCTTTGTGTTGTGTCTGTGGGACTGTCTAAAAATGCCCTGAATCTGAGCTCTCTTGTACCCCAAATGTGTGTCTATGTATCTTACATCCTGTATGTGTCTATACAGTGTATAAAAGTGAGTGGAGCACTCACAGAGTTGCCACGGGCACAGAGGAGTCAGAGGGGAGTAACCCCATGAGTTTATTACTGCCATTACCTTTGTCAAATGCTGGATTAAGGCAAAGTTCTCCTTCCTGTGATAAAACAGGATAACTCTGATGGGGCTGTTCGGCCTCTCCCGTGGGAGATGTGGGCTCCAGAGGCACCTCTGTGCTCCCCAGAAACTCTTGGGACGGCCCTTGGATTCTCTTGAATTCGAGACCACATCAGCAGGTTGAAAGGTGATGTTTTCCTGGCACTTATCAGGGCCCCAGCCTGCCCTGTGCCATCCGGACATCATTCTGTGAGGCAATAAAGCACTCAGTGAAAATGCCCAAGCTGACCCAGCCAGTGACACACCTTGTTTGCAGAGTTTAAAGTGAACTTTCTCTTCCAAAACAGAAGCAAATTGCCACTCCAAGAGGTATGAATGGCAGAAGGGAGAAGGTTATAAAGGCGACACCCCTGGCTCCGTCCCTGTCCCCAGCCCCCTCCCAGGTTGACGGGTGCTCCTTTGCTCTTGCCTGTCTTTATTTGCCAGTACACGAAACAACCTTAAACCACGGAGCAAAGCAGCCAGCCAGGTTCCTCTCCATCCCAAGGGCACAGAGCCCATCCCCGCGTCCTTGTCCCTCCGTTTGCAGGAGCTGATGGCTTTGGGGGCACCCAGGAGCTCTGTGAGCGTGGGGAAGGGAAGAGCAGGGATGGAACATAAAGCAGATCTTCCTCGTTTCCCACTGAAATTTCCTTTAGCAGTCAGAAGAGGGTTGGGTGTTTTCTGTCTTCCCTTTTTTTTTCCCCTTGGGGGAGTGATTGTTTATCAGTTACAGTGTCAAAGCGTTCCAGATTTTATTTATGTTCCTTTAGCGTGACCTGTTTCTAAATTTATTCACCTTGTGCAGTCATGTGGTGGGGCGATGGGGTGCTTGGGTAAATTGGGGCTGGAAATACCTTCCTGGGACATGTGATGGGTGCTGCAACTGGAGGAGCTCTTGGGGGGAGCAGCTGAGCTGAGGCGACTCCAGCAAAGGGCAGGTTTTCAGTCCTCCCCACGCTGCTTCCAGGGGACAAAAACTGTTTTCTGCCCCAAACAAACCCTGCTTTGAGGGCACTTTTCTACCTCATTTAAACACTTTGGGGGTGGCTGGCTGGGCTTTGCCCATCTGTGATCGCCAAGGCTGTATTTGGTGCCCTCCAAGGTGCAGGATGCCAAGCTCCCAGTCGGTGGAGAGAGCCTTGGGCTGAAACCAGCGTGCAAATCCCACGGGATTTGTTTGCTCTAGCGAGCTTCCTGGGTCTGTGCTGGCACACAGCTGCTGTTCTGCTGTGCCCTCATCCTTTGCCATCATCTGGCGGCACATGAGACAAGGCACAAGCGTGACGGGAGGATGTGGCTTGGACTTTGTTTGGCCAGGCTCTCTCCTTCCCCAGATCTGTTGGTGCTTCTGCAAGGAGACAGGTTAACTTGGGTTTGGCCTGGGACACTTCCAGGTTTTTCAGACGGTGCTGGAAAAGTATGACAGTACACCAAGTCTGTCAAGGGCTTTTTTCCTTTCCAAGTGTTTTGGTTTGTTTTCTTAACACCTAAAAATGCCCATCTGCAGAGGGAACAGGAGCAGAGCCTGTTGGCAGCTGCCTCATTCTGGGCATGGGAGAGCTGGTATGGGAGTACCTCCATAGCGCTGGCATTGGTGTCACCAAAAGGATGGGGAGAAATTGAAGAAGAGGTAGAAAAAGGAAACCATTGCTGGTTGAGGGCTGAACAACACAGCTGATGTGGGGATTTAGGTCTCAGACCATTCAGACCATGGAAAGATGAAGAGGTGTATTTGATTACAAGGCCAAAATATTTTTCAGAAAATATTTGGGGTGTTTAGAGGGCAGTGGCTTCCCCTGGGGAGAGGGAAATGGGCTGGAAGTCCAGGCTGGGGCTCGTTGCTCAGAGCAGCGGTTCTGAGAGCAGAGCCAAGGGACGGGGTATCACTGTGTCCTGTCCTGGGTGCCACTGCCAAGAGAGGGGTGGCTCTGGTGTTGGCCTCATGCCAAGAGAAGCAATCTGTATGGATGGGAAGTGGGACAGTGATGTAGCTGGAATAGTGGGAGAGCTTTAGTGCTTTTTTGTTCAAGGCAGGTGGGTGCCTTCAGCAGTGGCTGCATGGAGCTGAGGTACAGGGGAGGAGGCAGCTCTGTCCCCTGCTTTGGCAGTAGAGCTGAGACCTCTGTAACCTCAGCCGAGGAGGTGTTTGGGCTGCAAGTGATGACCCTGCTCACCTCTCTTCTTTCCTTTTTCTAGTCATGGGACATCTTTTTTCGCAACGCCAATGCTGGAGCTGCTCCAGGCACTGCTTACCAAAGCCCCCCTCCACTGACTACCAGCCTCTCCACCCTGTCCCAAGCGCAGTCCCTGGTTCAGGCACAGCCTAACGTGGATAAACTGGTGGAGGACCATCTTGCAGTGCAGTCTCTCATCAGGGCATATCAGGTAGGTGGACTTTGTGCCGAGGAGGGTCGCGTCCTTTGTAGAGGGGCTTGCGGTGGCTGAGGGGGGCTGGATTTAGTGTGAGTGATCCGCGTGTTTGCATGGAGAGCACGCAGGATAGGAGCTGGGCTGCCTGGTTTGGAATAGGAGCAGCTGATCTGTTGGGGCAGAAGCTCAGCTGATGCTTTGCCAGACAATAGGAAGATTAAAGCTTTGTCATCCAAACAGGGTGGCAGGGAGGGGGAGGTCTTCTCCACACAGGGTAGTTTGCTGCCTTCTGGAATGCTGCTCCTGTGCCGTGGGCTCCTGCCATGCTTAGCAGTGGCATGGAGCACCCATCCTGCTTCCCCCCTGTTGCTGACAGAACTTCCAAGGTCCTAAAAGGAAGGCTCAGGAAACGTTGCCATGTGATTCGCAGCCTGATAGAGGCCTCTGGTGCTGATGGGCTGCAGCTCAGACCAATGCGGTCAAGTCAGCCTTCTGGGAGAAATGAATTTGGAGCAGGAAAGAAACATCCTCTGGCTGGGGGAAGGCCAGCAAGTATTTTAACTTGGGAGAACATTTAAGTGTGTTTCTACATCTGTGTTACAGTTTTACTTTTTGCTGTGCTCTGGTTTATCAAGTATGGGGGCTGTAATTATGGCTGTGGTGAGAAGTTAATGAAGCCAGATGCTGTGCAGTTGTGACCGTGAGCTTCTCACGGGTTCCTGTGATGAAGCACTTGCAGTGCTGTGCAGTTGTGTTCCTGCTGAGGTATGGGGAAAATCCAGTGTAAAAGGCTGTGAGTTAGGGCAGGAACTATAGCACTGGGCGAGTCCAAAGGTCTGCCCAGCCTTGGCCCTGCTCTCTGGCTCCAAGATAGTGCCCCTGCCCTGCCTGCCTCTGCAGCTGCAGCGCTGATGTCAGCATCGGGACCTGTTTGCGAGGGCCTGCATGGCTGATTCCATGAGAGATGACCACGCTGCCAGCTCTCAGGCAGCCCCTGCCAGTGGAGCAAGCGGGCAGACGCCGAGTTTGAACGTGCAGTGACTGATGTAGTTGGAGGCAGAAGCTCAAAGTCAGTGATTTGAACACAAAATCCGTAACCTCTTCAGCATGCTCGTCTCTTCTTCAGGCTCTGAATGGCAGCGCAGGAAGATGATGGCTCTTGGATGTATTTTTCTAAGCTATTTGTAGTGAGAAATCCACCTCCCTCCGTGCCCTGGTGTCACAGTAGAGCTGTAGCTGCAGCGGGATGTGCAGGTGGGGAGGTTCAGGACGGTATATGGAGGTATGAAAGAGTAGGAAGGTGAAGGAAGCCCTGCATGTGATTGGTAACCTACTTAAAACATCACACAAGAATTTCTTACTTGGATCGAGCTTGGTTTTCCCTGTGATTATAGGTGAGCAATTACTACTCTGCTGCGGCATCAGTGAGGACTCCTTAATTGCAACTGTGTTTGCATGTCCAAGTCATTATTACTTTTGAGTTGTGGAGTGGTTTGGCTTGGCAGAGGTCTTACAGACCATCTGGTTCCCACCTCCCTGGCACGGGCAGGGACACCTTCCACTGTGCCAGGTTACTCCAAGCCTGGACCAGCCTGGCCTTGAACACTTGCAGGGATCCAGGGGCAGCCACAGCTTCTCTGGGCAACCTGTGCCAGGGCTTCACCACACTCACAGGGAAGAATTCATATAATCCCAGAATACTTTGTATTGGAAGGGTCCTTAAAGCTTCTCTTGTTCCACCCTGCTGCCCCCCTGCCATAGGCAGGGACACCTACTGCAACCTTCCAAGTTGTTCCACAAGGCACATGCGACCTGGCCTTGAGCACTGCCAGGGAGGGGGCAACCACAGCTTCTCTGGGCAAATTGCCTCTTCATGTGCCTGTGATGCTTAGGAGGAGATCATCAGTGTGAAGTTACTGCATCTGTAGAGAGGAGCTGCTCGAGTTGGGCACTGGGAAAGCATCAGGAGACCCTTACACCCCGTCTCTGCTGTGCAGGAGCTTCCATCGCCCCGCACCCCTGCCAAACCTGGTGTGAGGTAGAGCAGTCCTGCTGGCTGCTGGCACTCTCCTGTGTGCTGTAGGTGACACTAAGCCCAACTTCTCCAGGCTTCAGCTGCAGCTAGAATTGGGGTAGCTCTGCACAAAATGTGAAGAGGGAAAGTCTGAATGAAATTTTCTAACTTCTTTTTTTTTAGGAATGTTTCTTCAATTCACTTGTTTTGATGACTAATCTGTGTTGTTGCTTCCAGGTCAGGGGTCACCACATTGCAAAGCTTGATCCTCTCGGCATTAGTTGTGTAAATTTTGATGATGCACCAGTAACTGTTTCTCCAAACGTCGGTGAGAATTACTCTGCAAATTAATTCTAATGTAATTTAACTTTTTTACCCCTCCCCTCTTTTGTTTTTCTCTCCCTTTTGGTTCCTGTTCTCCTTTCCATTCCTGGTGCATTTCATAGATTCGAGGGCATCATGTAGCACAACTCGATCCACTGGGCATCTTGGATGCAGATCTGGACTCCTCCCTTCCAGCCGATATTATCACATCCACAGACAAACTGGGTGAGGGCTTTGAGAGCAGTTGGTGCTGCATTGCTTGAGCTCCCCTCTCTTTCACAGCTTCTTAGGTAGATTGCTTCACAAGTCGGGGGTCTGAAGTTTCCTTAGTAATGATCACTCTAAAATTGTAGCTGCCGGCAGCAGCAGCAGCAGTGCAGTCCTGCCACCCTCCGGCTGTCACCCCAGTACTCAGCTCATGTTTCTTCAGCCAGTGCCATCACTGATCGTGCTGACCCAGAAGCAAAAAGCCCAGAAGGGCTGGAAGCAATTGCATCTCCTGGAATTGCAAAGCAGAGAGGTTTTGTGTTGGTGAGAGCTGGAGGTCTGTTCTCTCAGCTCCTCTTGCTGCACTTGGGGACCCTCAGAGCTGGGGGTGAACGTACTGGGTTCATCTCTGCAGGGCTGAGGCTGCCCTCCTGAACTTCCAGCTTGCCCCAGCATCTCTAAATCCTTTAGCTGCCTTTTTTCCAAGACTGAGCTATGAGTCCCTACTGGTGATCATAACAAGGAAGCTTTGGGATGCATTCCTGTCCAAGTAGAGAGGCGGAAATCCAAATGTGTTTGAGTGAGAGCTGCATGGGTGTTGTACAGAAGTGTGTGTGTGGTCCCCAGGACTTGAAATCCTGATCTGAAAGTGCTTAAACCCAGCACCTCTCCATGTGCCTTAGAGCTGATTTCTGTAGTTTGCTACCATTCTCCCAGCCAGGATGAGGTTGCTGAACTCCGCCACCTCACTGGTGCTTCCCAGGGTGGTTCCCTGGCACTCCGAGTGCTCCAGAGGCATGCTCCTGCTCCTAACGTAGAGTAGAACAGCAGTGATGATTACTAACCTCGCCAATTGAACCAGCCAATCAGAATGCACGGTGCATGTAAATCACCTTGATTCCTTATTCGTCTGCCAGCACAGGGACACCAGCCCTGGACCTGCTGGACCTTCCGACAGGATTACAGTGTACCAGGAGCGGTAGGGAAGGGAGTAGGTTTTGGTTGGACCAGTTCACTGGATGGTGAGGAAGCTGCTTCATCCCACAGTCTGGACTCTGACATGCTTCTCTGGAGGACCAAACCTTGGCTGAACCTCAGGGGCAGTCCAGCTCCAGCTTGGAGCATGTCCTGTGCCTGAGATATTTTGATGGCAAGAGGTGGGGAGATGATGGCTGTGAACCCAGCTGTGGGAGAAGACGTGCTCATAGTCAGCACTGCGAGGAAAGCAGGGAGACTTTTTAAGTGAACTTGGAGTCCCTTACCATGGTTGGGTAGTGGAGAGGATGAGGAAAGGCTTTTCCAGCTCAGGGTTTTTAGCCTCTGCTGTGGGCACTACAGTTCTGAAGCAGAGCAGGAGAGGAGAGCCCTGAAGCCTTACGCCTGGTGGATGCGTATCCCTTTTGAGAGTAGAGCAGGGCCTGGATGAAACCCAGAGAGAGTCAACTGTGAGTGGTGGCAGTGACAGCTGTCCCTCAGCAGGAAAGGGAGCTGGGTGTGGGGAGCAGAGTTACCGTGCGGCTCAGGAAGTCATAGACTGACAGAATGGTCTGGGCTGGAAGGGACCTTAAGAGGTCACCTAGTCTAATCCCACTGCCACAGGCAGGGACACCTTCCACTAGACCAGGTTGCTCCAAGCCCTGTCCAACCTGTCCTTGGACATTTCCAGGGATGGGGCATCCACAGCTGCTCTGGGCAACCTGTGCCAGGGCCTCACCACCCTCACGGGGAAGAATTTCTTCCTTATGTCCAATCTAGCCATGCCCTTTGTCAGTGTGCAACCCTTGTCCCTTGTCCTGGCACTGCAAACCCTGGTAAAAAGTCTCTCTGCTCCTTTCCTGTAAGTCCCTTTATACACTGAAAGGTCACAACAGGATTTCCTGGAGTTTTCTCTCCTCCAGGCTTGACACTCCCAGCTTTCCCAGTCTATCTCCATAGCAGAGGGGTTCCAGGCCTTCAAGCATCTCTGTGGCCTCCTCTGGACTTGCTCCAGCAAATCCATGTTTGTCTTGCCCTGGGGACCCCAGTGCTGGAGGCAGCACTGGTGGGGTCTCACCTGAGTGAAGCAGAGGGGTAGAACGCCTCCCCTCAGCCTGCTGGTCACACTTCCGATGCAGCCCAGGACATGTATGGATTTCTGGATTGTCAGTGCACGTGGCTGGCTCATGTCCAGCTTCACATCCACCAGGACCTCAAAATCCTTCTCTACAAAGCTGCTTTCCATCCATCCATCCATCCATCCATCCATCCCTCCGTGCTGGGACTGGGGATTGCCCCGGCTCTTGCATTTGGCATTGTTGAACTTCACGAAGTTCACATAGTCCCTCTCTTCCCGCCTGTCCAAGTATGTATGTCCTGTATGGCATCCTGTCCCTCCAGCATGTCACTGCAACACTCAGTGGTGTCACCTGGCTGAGGGTGCCCATCATTCCACTGTCCATGTCATCGATGGAGGAATTAAACCCTACTGATCCCAGTAGAGAGCTCTGAGAGACACTGCTCCTTACTGTTCTCCACTTGTATATTCAACTCACAGGTCTGCTTGAGGGGAAGGTCAGTTCAGAGGGAAAGTCAGCTCAGAGAGCTGCTGAGTCTGCTGGTTCCTCAGGAGCCAGGTATGTTCCAGCCATATCCTGGCTTCAGAGGATGCAGAGCCCAGTGTGATCCAAGAGCAAGTCTTTCCTGGCAGCGCCAGCCATCATCCAGGGGAAGCAGTCAAGGCTCCATTTTTCCTGCTTCCCCGGGGTGAGTTACCACAAGCCAAGCAGTGTGTCCTGGTGTGGCTCACTGTGGTGGGAAGCATTCAGGCATGGCTAGTCCATAGGCCTTGGCTGGAAGGAACCTCAGCATGGGTCTGAGCAAGCCCTTAAGCTTAATCTCTGTTCCTTTGGGGCTTTCATATTAAAATACCTGTCATTGTGGCTGCTGGTGTTGATTTGCTTCCCAGGAATCCATGAATTCATAGGAAATAATGATTATAAATATCTGGGGGCAAGATACAATGGTGGCAGCTGCCAGCTCATGCTGAGGCTGTGTCTTGGGGTAGAACCCCAGACTCAGGTGGCTAGAGCTTAGCAAAGGAATTTTTTTTATCTTGCTGTAAGTATTATTTATACTGAGTAGATTTCCCCCTGGTATTCTTATCTTGGAAAACCTCATCTGGTCAATCCTAACTATAACTGGGTGAACTTAGCTTGCCAATAGTGTTCAGGAAGTGGGGAAGGAGCTGCGGTGGTGCAGAACACAGAACTCCAGCTGGGCCTGAGGTTGGGTGTCGCCTGCTTGTGGCAGAAAAAGCCAATTTCTAAGCAGATCCTGCTGGCTTTTTTTTGCTTTGAAAGAGTATGTGACACTTGACAGGGCACTTAATAACAGGAGTGGTTTTGAAACTTGGAAACAATCTTGTTTCCTCTTTCTGAACAGTGAAGTCCTTTAAAGGTCAGCTTTTGTGGTGTGATCACTGTTGCCAACAGTTTAAGTGACAGTGCTGTGATTCAAAGGAGTTGGATGGTTAGTCTCAGAAATTGATCCTTCTTCTCAATTGCCTTTTGTTTAGCAACTGGTTTGGTGCTGGTTTGGAAGCCCTCTTTGGATTAAGCAGTGTGATCTTTGGGAAAATTGTCAGAGGGAGAAAACCTGCCCAGGGCTACTCAGTCAGAGGAGTGGTGGGGCTGGAGCCACCAAATTCCCCTTTCTCTTGTCCTTTCTATTTAAAAAACAAAGTAATCTCGTCCTGATCTTTCACTGCAGCTGGTCTGGCATGGTAAGTGTGTAAAACAAGGACAGGATGACTACAGGAACTCAGTATGACCCTGAAAATAAAAAGAAAGAAATAGTACCTTAGCACGCTGAAATCTGGGTGGTGTGTGGAAGGCTGTGTGTGTCTGTCCGCCTGTCTTTCTCCCTGTGGAAGGCTGTCTGTCTGTCTTTCTCCCCATGGAAGGCAGCTGCCTCTGCCTCATGCCAAGGGGAATTGATGGAAATCCTCCTCCAGCTCAGGAAGAGCCAGGCAAGCCCCTGCAGGGAGCTGGGCTTGAAGTGCTCCCATCTTCCTTTTCCCCACTTGGTCTGATTTTCCCTGCTGACCCAAAGGACAAGTGTTTCCAAGGCCTTTTTTGTAACCCAGGTGAGATTGAGGCACTTGGGTCACCTAAGCTAGCCGGGCAGGCAGCGCTGGTGCTGTCTGCTTGCCCACTGCTCCAGTGTGCCGGTGCTCCCGCCCACACCGAGCGTGCTCCAGAAGAGACGGCTGTGCCTGCCTGCCTCGTGAGCTGCCAGCTTATTAACACCCCAGTCCTCCTCCTCTGTGCAAAGGCAGCACCCTTACCTTCTTGGGCTGACCTTGAAATCCTCCCAGTAGCACGAGCAGAGCAAACCCTGTGGAGCAGGTGTTGGTGGGAGGCAGCTCCCTGCTCTGCAGAGGGTCCCAGTCCCTGTGATGCAGCTTGGCAGGATGCTTTTGGTCGTGGCAGATGAAGATGCTAGGCCACCCCCTCTCCCATCAAGGTGTGAGAGGAGATCTCAAACCATGCAGCTCAACTGCTCCCCAGTGTCAGATGCCGCCCTTCCCCTCCTGCTCCTCCCTCCTCTCATCAGACTTCCCACTAAGATTTCTCTTCTGCCTAGCGTGTAGTCATCCTCCATCCTTGCCCTTTTGCTTCTGATGGATTTTGACTGTATTTTAAATACTGTATTTTTTTGACTTGTGCTTTCCATGACTAGTTTTCACGGTTCCAGGGTTTTTTTACTAACTTTGACTGCGTCTCTCTATCTTCTCCCTTTCTGCACCCCCTCCCTCCCTGCCCCCCCAGACCTCGCAGTGTTCAAGGAGCGGCTGAGAGTGTTAACAGTAGGAGGTATGCAATTAATGAGCCCTTAACCCTCTGGAGTGCAGGACTCTCTTTGAATAGGTTATTCTGGGCATGAACTGAGCTGGTAAAGTGGACCCCTCCCATCTCCCACCACTCCTGAGTTTTGCGACATGTTTTATTTTTAATTTCTACTCAAAGTCTTGATGTAGGTGTGTGGTTAGTGACACTTTGCCTTGTAGAAATCCTCGTTTTGAGCCTTGCTGGCCTTTTCTATACCATGTTTGCATGCCTGGCTTGCTAGAGTACATGTTTTGTTGTGAATATTAATTTTACAAGGCCTCAATCTCCCTCATTGGTTCAAGGCTCCTAAAAATCCAATCTGTCTTCTCCTGGTTTTCTCGCAGGGAAAATTTGGCAGCTTGTCCCTTGTCTTCCTCCATCCAATGGTGCTGCTGCCTATAAATACTGAATGTTGTTAGAGCTGGCAGGCTGCAGCAAAGCAGAAGCAAAGATGCTTAGATGTCCTAAAACTCCCTGTAAAATCTGATACTCCCTAAAGTGTGCCAGGGTGTCTTCAAAGCATCACAGCAGAACAAGCCAAAACCTTGTGCTGCAGGTCTGCAAGCTTCAGCAAATTACTGAGGATTCCCTGAAACCCTTCAACAGGCAGTTTGTGTGGGATGCTCCCTGCTGCCTCTCTCCCGGATTTCTCTTTGCATGGGAACCAAAGAGAAGCCCCAGAGGCATGGGGCCAAACTCAACTCCTGCCTGGTTCAATGTTCCTAGGCATAGCTCCAGAGTGGAGCTTCTGGGGCCGGGCTTTGTTCCCTCTCCTGGGACTCTGGTGTCCAGGAGGGTGGCGTGAGCAGCAGAGGGGATGGACAGCAGTGGCAGCCAGGAATGTGTCCACTACAGGCTGACTGGAGTGTTCCCAGTCTCTGGAATTGCCCCTCAAGGCTGCACAGGGATGAGCCATGACCAGCCCCATCGTCATGGAATCACAGACTGGCTCAGGCTGGAAGGGGCCTTTCACACCATCCAGTCCACTAGACCAGGTTGCTCCAAGCCTGGCATTGAACACTTCCAGGGACTGGGCTGTCTACTGCTCACTGTCTGTTCCTGACCAGACAGCAAGGGACAGACTTTTAAGATGGAGTTCAGGGAAGGGGCCAGCGCAGGAGGGGCCAGTTTTTTGCCTCCCATTCCATGAGGAAGGTGGGTTACACTGCCCTGCAGTGTTTAGATGACGTTCCCCATCCCCTCTCTAAAAGAACCTCCAGATGGGATCCTGGGCTGGTTTGGAGGAAGCTGGGAGGAGTAGTGGTATGTGTCTCCTCTGCAGCTCCTGCCCTGGGTTTAGGAAACACCTTGGGACCAGGCTTTTTTTGGGAGCGTGGGAGGGATGAGCAGGAGACCGAGAGAGGTGCCAGGGCTGTAGACCCACTCCTTCATCCAAGCTCCTGCTTCAGAAGGGTCCTCGGACTCCCCAGTTCCTGGCCCTGCTTCTGCCTTTCGGCATCAGTTCAGCAAGGTCAGCACTGTCCCTCCTCCTCTGTGCCTCAGTTTCCCCAAAGACAACCATGAATTTCAGTGGGTAGTGAGGCACCTCTGATGGCTTTGGGGTACAGTGGGACTCACCTGCAGCCCTAAATCCCAAGGCTCGAGGCCTGCTTGGCCCCTCTCCAGGCCCAGCCCAGCTCCCCATAGCCCCCATACCATGAGTATAAGCTGCCTCCAAACCTTCAGCTGCCAGCGCCAAAGGGAGGAGGTTTGCTGAGCAGACCTAGGCAAAAACTCTAATTAAAAAGCTGTTGATTGGGGTGAAAGGGTACCTGGGCAGCCAAACCCCTGAGTGGCTGCTGACCACCCTGCTCCCAGGCTGAGCTATTCAGGAGAGTCTGTCAGAGCCCTGTTGCCTTTTCTCTTCTTTGTCTCTCCCTCCTTGGGGTTTTGTCTGTTTGGTTGTGTGTGTTTTAACTGTTTCCTTCTCCGTGTTGACTCCATTTTTAATTCCCACCATGTGCCAATACCTCCAGAGTGCTCGGTGACTCCTCAATTCCTGTTTCTTTTCTCTCCCCTCTGTTACAATTTGTGGTGTATTTTTTGTGTTCTTGGGGCTCCAAACTCCCTGACTCACCATGGATTTTAATTGCCTGTTTCCATGCATATACATTGCTTTGTGGTTAATTTCCTGCGGTGCCTTCCGTAATAACTCCTTGTTCTGTGCTTAATGTCTTTTTGTTTAATTATGGCTTGGTTTTTATCCCTATAAACCTCCTTCATGCTTATTATTTTTTTTATGCTGCTTTTTTTTGTCCCTTCCCCACCTCTCCCAAATGCACCTGACGGCATCCCCGGCCCTCTTCCTTCCTTCTTTCTCGTGCTTGTCCCACCCATGACAAATCCTGCAGGCTTTTACGGTCTGGATGAATCTGACCTCGACAAAGTTTTCCACTTGCCCACAACCACTTTCATCGGTGGAAATGAATCGGCTCTTCCACTCCGGGAAATCATCCGTCGGCTGGAGGTGAGGAGGGGAGGGGTCTGGCATAGACCTCTGTGCAGCCAGGGGCAGGGGCAGAGCGGTTGTCTTTGGAAAGTCCTGGGTCAACCTGCACATTGTAAGATTTTCAGTTTGGGAACTGCTTCACAGCACTCGCTCCACTCACAAGAGCCACCTTGAGTAACCTGCTCAGCTCCGATCGCCTCCAGCTTTCTGCTGCATTGCAGCAATGCACTTGGTTTGCCCAGGGTGGAGCAAACCCCAGGCAACTGGATATTGCCTTTTTTGAAACCTCTCCAGCTATGCTTTCCAGTTTGAAGCAGCAGCTGGTGCTGGCAGAGCACAGGAGTGGGCTGGAGGCCAGTGGTCCCCTCTCCAGGCACTGCAGCAGTGTTACTGTCCAGCATGGGGGTCCATCAGAGGGTCTTGGTGCAGTTGAGACCCCTGGGGCTGGGGCTTCCAGCTCGTGCAGGCAGTTCCCCTCTTCTGCCAAATTTCATCCCCTCCTGTGCTTGGACTGATTGCAGGCAGCTCTCAGGCACGCTGCAGGCTGCTCAGATGGTCTCTGCTGAGACTAGTTGACCTTGGAAGAAACAAAACTGTGCCAACATCTTAGTTCAGCTGCAGGAATGGGCTCCCCATGTATCGCGGGAGGAGCTTCTTCTGATTCTCCCCTGCCCTGTGATGTGGGATTTTGGACTGCTCACAGGTGATGCCACCAAGAGGGAAAATCTCTCCTCTGAGGTGGATGTAAAGGACCTGAAGGGCTGATTGTGGGCCCCTCAGGGAAGGGGAATTAAACAGCTTGATGCTGGGTCTTGTGCACAGTCCGAGCTGCCCTGCCGCATCCTTTTTCCTGGGCATGCAACTCAAACAAGGCTCCTAAAGCAGGGCTGTTGCAGGGCTGGCAGCTGGGGTCCCCCTCCAGCTGCCAGGCATGAGGGTTGGTGTCTCTGCTGGCACAGAAGAGCTTTTTGGATTAAAGGGTAAAGGGGGGAATGAAGAGCCCCTGGCCCTGTGACCCAATGGGGTGCTGCAAGTGCCTGTCCTTTGGGGGTTTGAGGTGCTGAAGCCCTGGCTGTTGTCTGATGGCCCCCCATTTCCCGTTGGGGCAGATGGCATACTGCCAGCACATTGGTGTGGAGTTCATGTTCATCAATGACCTGGAGCAGTGCCAGTGGATCCGGCAGAAGTTTGAGACCCCAGGCATCATGCAGTTCACCAATGAAGAGAAGCGCACGCTGCTGGCCAGGCTGGTCCGCTCTACCAGGTACCCTGTGGGGGGCTTCACCTTCTCCATGTCTTCCCCAGGAGGTTTGCTCCCATCCGGACTGATGCAGTCACCAGCTGAGTCACATCTTGACATCATCTGTTGCCATCAGCTTAATGAGCAGATTGACGCCAGTGAGCTGCCAGCCTGGCAGGCTCAGGTGCTGGCAAACAGCCTGCAAATGTGGATGATCCTGAAAGAAAAGGTCTAAAAATAAGGACCAAGTGCAGCACGGTGTTAGAGTGGGGGGAAATGGCCAGCTGAGCTCTGTGGGAAGACACTGAAATGACTGCTGTGTGCTGCATGGTACCAGCTTGAGCATCAGTCAGTGCTGTGGCTCCCTTGGTGCAGTTCCCATCCCTTCTCTGGTTTCTGCCCTCAACTGCAGCGCTGGCACTGATCCCTCCCTCCCTTTGCCTGCTAGGTTTGAGGAGTTCCTCCATCGGAAATGGTCTTCAGAGAAGCGTTTTGGTCTGGAGGGATGTGAAGTGCTGATCCCAGCCTTAAAGACCATTATTGATAAGTCAAGTGAGAAGGGAGTGGATTATGTGATCATGGGGATGCCCCACAGGTAACCTTGCCTCAAGCCATGGTGCTGCTTGGTGTAGGGAGGAGGTGGGGAGATACTGCCAGAGTTTGGTACTGGTGGGCACACTGGTTTCTGCCATCACCTAACTGGTCTTGGTTGGTGATGAACCTCAGCTGGAGAGCTCAGACCTTGGCTGCTCTCTGCTCATCAGAGTCTTTCCAGCTTGTTCGTAAATTCATCTGGAGAGGGGTGGTGGCTTGAGGGCAGAGCTGGAATCATCGTGGAATCCCAGCACCTGCCCACTCTGGGGCATCTCAGCAAGTGTGTAGGATGTGGTGTTGGCCAAACCATCCCTGTGTTGAGGGATCTTCAGGCTCCTTCTGGGAAGCCTCCATCTCTGGGTGACCCCACAGCCATTGCAGGAGTCGTGGGCCATGGCAGTGGGGGTTGTAGGTCACTGTCAGCACTCAGTGGCCATCAGCAGCAGTCTTGCTTTTGCAGGGGACGCCTGAATGTTCTTGCCAACGTGATCAGGAAAGAGCTGGAGCAGATCTTCTGCCAGTTCGACTCCAAGCTGGAGGCTGCTGATGAGGTGAGCTTCTCCCCTGCCTGCAGCGGGTTCCTGCTGCCTTCCCTGAGCAGTGCCCAAGGGCTGTGACTGGATTGTGCCACTGCTTCTGGTGTCACTCAGCGGCACTGGTGTTGCAAGGATTTCCACGTTGCAAGCACACCTGGGTGATGGGAGTCTTTGTAGAGGTGGCAGTGCTGGTCTGTCCTTGCCTGTCCTGGGGGTGATGTGTGCCCTGGCTGCTGCTGGTGTCTCCAGCACAGGCTAGGCTGTTGGCAGCTCTCCAGGGCATGAAGCAGCCTTGGGGTGGATGCTGAGAGGAGCGGAAGGTGGCCAGGAGCAGAAGTTAATTTGTGCCCCTGGTCCCCATCTGGGGTTCTAAAGCAGCTCCAAAAGCTCTGTCGCTGCAATAAACTCATGCTCCAAAGCTTCAGCATCATAAGCTGGGATGATTTGGATTTTGGGAAGCTGGGCTGGGCTGGCTTGATCCTGTCATGACCTTCAGTGGGATTTCAAGGTGAGAAAGCAGCAGCCTGTGGCCTCGAGGTGCCCTGACGGGGTACCTGGCAGCGTACTGGGAATGGTGCCATGGATGGTCGTGCTGCCACAGTGTGGGTAGAGCTCAGACGAGTGTCACCTGTTATTCAGGGTCTTTGCCGAACCCACCACACTTGCTTCATTCCCCGCACCTTCAGCTGTATTTAGATGGGCTGGATGCATGTAAGTTGGTGGTGGTTTGGCACCTGGAACAGGCTTTCCTGGGTGCCAGTTCAGCTCCTGTAGTGAGTGCCTGCTGTGTTGTGACAATACCTCCAAAAAATGCCCCCCTCTTCCAGCCTTGGGGTCAGCACTCCTCTGTCTCCTTGCACATCCCAAAAGCCACTCATGCTCCTGGGGGGTGACTCTCTTCTCCCCTCCGCCAGGGCTCCGGTGACGTGAAGTACCACCTGGGAATGTACCACCGGCGGATTAACCGTGTCACTGACAGGAACATCACCCTTTCCTTGGTGGCAAATCCTTCTCATTTGGAAGCAGCTGATCCTGTTGTTCAAGGCAAGACTAAGGCAGAGCAATTTTACTGTGGGGACACGGAGGGGAAGAAGGTGAGTGCTGCTCAGATGCGTGTAGGGAATGGATTTTGATGGAGACAGGCTGGTGGAAAAGTGAAGTAACTTGTCTGCTTTTTGTTTGATGTGCCCCTTCCTCTGCTGTCACCCTGACTTTGCTTCCCCATCCTTCTCCTCTGTCTTTGGAGATAACTTTGGGAGGGGCTTGCCCACCCTAGGCTCCCATTGCTGCTTTCTTCATCTCTGAACTGACTTAAGCTGGGCTGTGTGCACAGCAAATGCACAACCCCTTATTGGAAGACAGGGACACGAGGAGCACTCCAAGGCAGTCCAAGCACCACACCTTGGACGGCTTGGCAGCAGGATCTCAATGTGACTAGAGATAACCATTCCTGGGACTGGGAAAGCTGGAGCTGGCAACAGGAGGCAGCTCTCCACACCCCAGTGGGAAGGGACTGTGGGGAGCTGTTTGCTGTGTGATTCATTGCAGACCTGTCTCCAACCCCAAGAAGTGGAAGAGTGAGATCCAAAGTGCTTCCCTCCCTCCTACACCCCAAGGGCTGGATGTAAATAGACAGATCTTGTCCTCGCCTGGCAGGCGGTGTCCTCAGCCAGCCCTGGGATGGTGACAAAATAACGTCAGTGGCTCTGAAGCTCCTGGGCCCGCTCCTGCCCATGGGGCTTCTGGGCTGAAATTGTGAGGGAACAGGGCTTTCTTCTCTTCTTCCCCCAGTGAGAAAAAAGCTTTGCTTTGCAATGTATGTATCTGGGAATGGGACTTGCTGCCCAGCTGGGACATACCAGGTGGTGTTTTGCTGTCTTCTCAGGGTGCCCCAAGGGTGCTGCCCTTGCTGGGGTGGGGCTGGTGTCCACAGCCTCTGCCCAGTGGTGTGTCAGCCATGGGTGACTCCATTCCCATCCCCTGGGAAAGAATTGGATGTGTTGATGAGCTGCTCCATGTCCTTTCCAGGATGCTGAAAGCTCATGGGGAGGAGAGCTGGGCCCCTTCCTGGTTGGTGTCCTGCTCGCTGTCCCTGATGACTGCCGTGGCTTCCCCTCTCCCAGGTGATGTCCATCCTCCTGCATGGAGATGCTGCATTTGCAGGGCAGGGCATTGTGTATGAGACGTTTCACCTGAGCGACCTTCCCTCCTACACCACCCACGGCACTGTCCATGTTGTGGTCAACAACCAGGTGAGGAGCAAATCCCCTGTGCCTGTGGGCCTCTGGCAGAGCTGTCTCTGCAGGCTCTGGGCCAGGGAGTAGCTGGAACCAGCAGCAGCTGTTTTCCTGCCAGTGGCCCTAACCTGCGGTCAGCAGAGGGTACTTCTCACCCAGCTGCTCAACGGCAGCAGCTTTTGAGCCCAGTCTGGTGCAGAGGTGATAGAACCTAATGCTCAGTGTGCGAGGTCTGACAGGGCTGATCCTGTCTGCCACCACGGAAACTGAAGGCATTTTGCTGGTACCAGCCTGTCCCCACAGGTGCAACAGGTACCAGGATGTACCACTGTGTCCAGACACAGGAGACAGGCAGGTTGTGCATCCACAGCCCAGCTGCAGCAGCTGAGCTGCCCTTGGAGCTGTGTGGACAGTTTCCTGGGCCAGCAAAGCGCAGCTGCCTCACGCCAAGCCAGCCGTGACATCAGTGTCCAAAGAAGGAGCTGCCTAACAAAGCTGTGTCCCAAATCCAGTTGGTAACACTGTGCTCATCCTGTTTCCCCTCACCTGCTACAGATTGGCTTCACAACAGACCCGCGGATGGCCCGCTCCTCCCCGTACCCGACCGACGTAGCCCGTGTGGTCAACGCGCCCATCTTCCATGTCAATGCAGACGACCCTGAAGCCGTTGTCTATGTGTGCAATGTGGCAGCAGAATGGCGAAGCACCTTCCACAAGGACGTGGTGGTGGATTTGGTAAGGAATGTGGCACAAGTCCCTGAAGCTGGGGTGTGCTCAAGTCCCTCCTGGGCTGTTTGGGACGCTCCCTCATATATGATCCAGGTAGCTCCCGAGTGCTTTTGGCCACAGGCAGCTGTATTCAAAGGCTCTTTCCTTTCCTGGCAGGTTTGTTACAGGCGCAATGGGCACAATGAGATGGATGAGCCCATGTTCACGCAACCCCTGATGTACAAACAGATCCGGAAACAGAAGCCAGTGTTGCAGAAATACGCAGAGCTGCTGATTTCCCAGGGGGTGGTAAATCAGCCGGAGTACGAGGTACCATCTGTGGGGCCTGAAAGGAAAGCTGTAGGTGGCATCTCCACGGGAAACTACTTAGGTGGTTCAGACCTGGGTGTGAACCATGTGCAGGGCCCACCTGGGCCCACAGGAAACATGGCTTGTGCTTTGTAACCTAAAGGTGGCAGAGCTGTGCTGGGGCTGGGCGTGCGCTGCAGACCTGGCAGTGATGGAGTTTGGAGCCAAGGCTCATCCTTCAACTGTGCCAGCTCTGAAAAGTGCAGGAACATCTAGTTCAAGGATTGCCTGTGATCAGTGTGGAACAGGCCATGTGGCTCTGGGCCACTGCAGCACAGGCACATCCCAGCGTTCAGGATTGCTGTGGCCACGGATATCTGGGGCAGGTCCTGTCCCGGTTCTGCTGCTTGTGCAGCTTGCGACGCAGACGCTCCGCCAGCCCTGCTTGCCCTGGCACCACCTTTCAGCATCAGTAGGGTTGAAAACAAGATGTCAGCTCTGAGCGTAGCAGAGCTGTCCCTTGGGGTACAGGGGTCCCAGCTGTGGCTGTGCTCTCTGAAGCTGAACTGCACAGCTCTGGGAGTGCCCTGCTGTGGGGACCACCTCTGCCCTCCAGCACCCTTGCAAGCTTACACTGAGGTCCTCAGGCTCAACGCCCTTGTTTGGAAATCCCCCGTTAATGTTTTTCTGCCTCCTGGTTCTGCCTTTCAGGAGGAAATTGCCAAGTACGATAAGATTTGTGAGGAGGCTCATGCCAGATCCAAGGATGAGAAAATCTTGCACATCAAGCATTGGCTGGACTCACCTTGGCCGGGTAAGGCACTAGCAGTGATTTGGAGGCCATAGCAAAGCACCTGACCTCTCTAGAGCCATGGCAGAGATTTTCTAGTAAACCACCCCAGAGGGGAGGTTGGTGGTGCTCTCCCCGTTCCTGGTGTCCCCACCTTTGCTTGAAGGGTGTCCGTGACGTGAGGTCTTCCCATGGATCTGACACATCTCCTGCACCATGATGTCTCTCCTCCGACAGGTTTCTTCACTTTGGATGGGCAGCCCCGGAGCATGACCTGCCCTTCCACTGGCCTCAATGAAGAGGACCTGACACACATTGGTCAAGTGGCCAGCTCAGTGCCGGTGGAGGATTTCACTATCCATGGAGGTAGGAGCTTGTGGAAGCTGTACCAGACGGGGCATTTGTTCCGGAGAGATGTGAGATAGGGCTGGGATGTGGCTTGGAAGGAAGGAACGTATTGGATTGCTTCAGTATGTGTGGGCAGCAGGTCAAGGGTGGGGATCCTTCCCCTCTACGCTGCACTCCTGAGACTCTGCCTGGACCACATGTCCAGCTCTGGGGGCCCCAGAACAAGCAAAACCTGGACCTGTTAGAGCAGGTCCAGAGGATGCCTTGAGAATGATACCAGTGCTGGAGCCCCTCTGCGGGAACTCCAAGAGAGCTGAGAGTGTCTAGCTGGGAGGAAAGAAGGCTCCAGGGAGACCTGAGAGACCCTTCCAGTGCCGAAAGGAGCTTCCAGAGAGGTGGAGAGGCACTTTGCACCAGGGCATGGAGTGACAGGACAAGGGAGAATGGCTTCCCACTGTCAGAGGGCAGCGTTAGATGGGATATTGGGAAGGAATTGTTCCCTGTGAGAGTGGTGAGGCCCTGGCACAGGTTTCCCAGAGAAGTTGTGGCTGGAAGTGTTCAAGGCCAGGTTGGACAGGGCTTGGAGCAACTTGGTCTAGTGGAAGATGTCCCTTCTAGTGGAAGAAACCCCTGTGGCAGGGGTTGGGCTGGATGATCTTTAGGGTTCCTTCTCACCCAGACTCCTGAGTCTATGAGAACTTGTTCACGAGAGAGGTGTGGGTAAGGGAAGTGAACCAAGGAATAGCTCTTCTTTGGAGCTGGTCTTTCCCTGCAGTCCTTATTCCTCATCCGTGGTTCATCCCTCCAGCAGAGGTGAATCCATTCTTCTGCCCATGCCACTTGCAGTCTGTCAGTCCGTGGGCTGGTTGTGGAACAAACCTGGTGTCACTGGAGCTCTGTCCCATGCTGGCTCTGAAACGGCTCCTGTCCCAGCAGGTTTGAGCCGTATTCTGAAAACCCGTGGGGAGATGGTGAAGAACCGGACGGTCGACTGGGCCCTGGCAGAGTACATGGCATTTGGCTCCCTGCTCAAAGAGGGCATCCACATCCGCCTGAGTGGCCAGGACGTTGAGAGGGGGACATTTAGGTAAAGGCCTGCTTTTGGAGGCTTTAAAGGCAATTCCAGCCCTTCTGGAAGGGATCCACAGGCTAATGATGAAGTAACTCTTCTCCCTTCTCCAGCCATCGCCACCATGTCCTGCATGATCAGAACGTGGACAAGAGGACCTGTATCCCCATGAACCACCTCTGGCCCAACCAGGCTCCGTACACTGTCTGCAACAGCTCCCTGTCAGAGTACGGTGTCTTGGGTGAGTGAGTGGGTCTGTGCTCACTGCCCAGGGTCAGGCTGCTCTGGAAGGGTAACCCAACCCTCTCACTGCTCTTCCATTTCTCAGGATTTGAGCTGGGCTTTGCCATGGCCAGTCCCAACGCCCTGGTGCTTTGGGAAGCCCAGTTTGGGGATTTCCACAACACTGCTCAGTGCATCATCGACCAGTTCATCTGTCCCGGGCAGGCCAAGTGGGTCAGGCAGAATGGCATTGTGCTGCTGCTTCCCCATGGCATGGAGGGCATGGTAAGGACTCCCCTGCTCACCCTGGAGGCAGAGCCCTGGACAGCAGTGGCATGGACAGAGCACTGCTCATGACATGGCAGTGCCTGACGTCGGGTTCTCATGCCTGACTTGGCCCGCAATGACCATCCCCCTGCTTGGTCCTTGTAGGGTCCCGAGCACTCCTCTGCCCGCCCAGAGCGATTCCTGCAGATGTGCAATGATGATCCCGATGTCTTCCCTGTGAGTGGTGGCCCCTGTTTGTGGTGCTCAGCCTGGCCCTCCTGTGCCCTGGATTGGGCTGGGTGGAGGGCAGCAACACCCGTGTGGGCTTAGCACAGTGGGAGCTGATGGCAGGAGGCATGGGATGCCTTGGGCTCACGTGCCAGGAGGGTTCGGTGAAAGGGCCTGCCTCTGGTGCCCCGGCTGCACCTCCACCAAACCTGGGGCTGCGGAATAGTCTGAGGTAGAGGTGGCCCTGAAAGTGGCATGAGAAGGGATTGCTGGCCACCCCGATGGCCAGACCAAGGTGGAGGGCACAGCCCTGGAGCCTCTCCCAGGTCTCTCTGAGTCTCTGTGTGCTCTGGAGAGGGAGGGAAGGGAAGGAAGAAGGAAGGAAGGAAAGGGAGGGAGGGAGGGAGGGCTGGGGACCACTCCTTTCCCTGCTGCTGGAGCCACGAGGCCAAGAGGTACCATGTGTTTCGTGAAATCCCCTCACCCTTGCTGGCCGAGACAGAAGCTGGATGACTTCGATGTGCGTCAGCTCTATGAGTGCAACTGGATCGTCGTGAACTGCTCCACTCCAGCCAACTTCTTCCATGTCCTCCGGCGCCAGATCCTCCTGCCTTTCCGCAAACCGGTCAGTACCAGCAGCTCCGTGCCCAGGCAGGGCGCTGTGTCCCTGGCAGATGGGGATGGGGCTGGGGGCTGCTCGTTCGTGCACCTCAAACACAGGCAGTAGGCCTCTGCCTGGCCAAGGACTTCATGGTGCTCAGGACTGGCTTGGCACTCGATGTGCAGCTGCTGGCTCATGTGGGCTGCAGGGGCTGTGATCCCTTCCCAAACTCGGTGGGGAGGTCAGGGCTGTTGGAGCCAACAGACACTGATACATAACCTAATTCAGCCACTTTCAGTCAGCTACAGCCATGGGACAGGCAGGTCCCTGGTAGCCCCTCTGCCTCTTCCCCAGGGGACACCCTGACTGGGAGGGTTGGTGCTGTCAGGAATGGGTGGCCAATCTGGCAGAGTACTGCAGCTGAGTGAGAAGCAAATCTCTGGCAGCTGCTCCCTTGCCCCAGGCAGGACTGGGGGGAAGGGGGCAGGGGCAGGCAGGTGGCTGCTCCAGCAGTGGTTTGCAGGGGTGGTGTTTCTGGCAGGGCTGACCACCTTGCTCTGCCTCTTACCCCCACTCCAGTTGATAATCTTCACTCCAAAGTCGCTGCTGCGCCACCCTGAAGCCCGCTCCAGCTTCGACGACATGCTGCCAGGTACAAGTAGCACAGAGCTGCCTGTGTTCCCCCCACGCCGCTTTGCAGGGTGAAGGGCAGGAGCCTGTGGCCTTGGGTAAAGTCCGCCTGGCAGAAGCCTCCCCATGCTGGAGAGTGGCCGAGTGAGGCCAGGGCCATCTCCTTGGCACATGGGAGCCCCCCATCATCAGGGCCGAGCCTGGCACCCTCGGGAAACTTGGCTCAGTGGAGCTTCCTCCATTGGCAGCCACTTGCTGCTGGGATTTGGCAGCCCCCAGTGGCATGTGATGGTTTGTAGTGGGAGTTGCACCTGTACCCAGGTCAGCTGACTCAGCCTCAGAGGCCTGACTCTGCCGCTGGGGGTCCCGGAAGGGGCTGGCCGGGGATGTGGGTGCAGTGGCTGCTGGCACAGTGCTGTGAACTGCTGTGAACTGCTGTGAACTGCTGTGGCTCAGGGTGCCGTTCTCTTCCTTGGCAGGCACCCACTTCCTCCGTGTCATCCCTGACAGTGGCCCTGCAGCCCAGAACCCTGAGCAGGTGAAGCGGGTGCTGTTCTGCACTGGCAAGGTGTACTACGACCTGACCCGTGAACGCAAGGCCCGGCAGATGGAGGCCGATGTGGCCATCACCAGGGTGGAGCAGGTGAGCAGGGTCCTGCCACTGCCATGCCTGTGGGCTGGGGGTTCTGCAGCCCCTGAGACGCTGCCCTGTGTCCCCTGTGGTGCTGCCCCATATACCCTGTGACAGCACTCTGTGTCCCCCGCAGCTCTCCCCATTCCCCTTCGACCTCCTCCAGCGGGAAGCCCAGAAATACCCAGCTGCTGAGCTGGTGTGGTGCCAGGAGGAGCACAAGAACCAGGGCTACTATGACTATGTCAAACCCCGGCTCCGCACCACCATCAACCGTGCCAAGCCTGTCTGGTAAGGATGCAGGGGGTGGCTGTGAGGCTGGGAGGGAGTTTGTCGGTACAGACCCTTCTCACGGCCCACCTTCTCCCCGGCAGGTATGCAGGGCGGGAGCCAGCAGCTGCCCCTGCCACCGGCAATAAGAAAACTCACCTGACAGAGCTGCAGCGGCTCCTCGACATGGCCTTCAACCTCGATGCCTTCAAGGACCTGGCCTGAGCGCTGGCGCGGCGCAGCATGCTCCTCCGTCTGTCTGTCCGTCTCTGTCCTTCGCTCGCCTTCCCCCCTCAACTACAGACCTTGTCAACCCCACACTGGTGCCTGGAGTCCTTGTCTGCCTCGTATCAGGGCGGCGCTGGTGGGTCTGGGGCCTGCCTGCTGCCTTGGTGGGTGAGACCCATGGCTGCCCAGACTCCTGGATGGACTGGTCCCCAAGACTCTTCTATGGGGGTGTCCAGGGCAATGAGTCAGGTTCCTCCCAGCTCCTCCCAGTCTTGGACTTGCTCCTGCGCAGCCACTGCCTGCCTCTCTTGGAGGAGGGAGATAGGGCGTCTGCATGCCCTGAGGGCCCAGACAGGTGTGAGAGTGCTATGCCCGTCTCAGTTTTACCTGTCCTTGGGGAGCACCTTTTTCCCCTCTGAGTCTGCACTATCCCCCAGCTCTGAGCCCCCGCAGGGTCAGTGCTGGTGCTGGGTGGCATGTCCTCTCGTGGGAGACCCTGGGTGGGAGTCGGGGGAGGTGATCCCCCGGATGGGGCTCAATGTTGGCGTCTGCAGAGCCCACCGCGTCCTCCCGTGGGAGGTCCTTGGGGGGTGGGGGCGACGGGGGCAGCGCCAGCTGGGACTCGCTGTCGGTATCCCCAGAACCCACCACGGCCTTTCGGTGCGCCGCAGGTCCTTCAGCTGCAGGAGGAAGGTCGGGGGTACGGTACGCGTGCCCCAACCCCGCGCGTACCCGTGGCTGTGCTGTCACACACCGGCTCGCACATCGTGTCACCGCCCTCTCCGTGCGGCGCGCGTGGGTCCGCGTCCCTGCGCGCAACCCGTTCACACGCGCACACACGTGCACGGTGCCACGTGCCCGCGCGTCTCGCGGTCCCGCCGCCGCGATAGCAGCGCCCGTCGTGCTGCCCCACGCGTGTTGCCCCCGGCGCCCCGCACACGGGGGCCCGCACTCCTCTGCTGCCGCCACCCGCGCTCCCCGCCGCCGCCCAGACCCTTCTTCGGCGCTCGGCTACCCGCGCCTGGCGGGGCGGGGGCGGGGCCTGCATACTGATGAGCGCGCGGCCCCATTGTGCGCGGCGGCGGCCCGGCCTCGCCCCCGGCCCCGCCCCCCGCGGAGCTGCGGCCGCGCGCGGCTGAAGATCCCGCGCAGCCTCCGCGCAGCCGCGCGCGCCCCGCGCCGCCAGGGCCATCTTGGGCCGCCGCCGCGGTGAGAGCGGGAGCGCCGGGCGGGGGGACGGGGGGGAGGACGGGCGGGGCTGGCGGTGCCCCCGCGGGCCACCCCCCGCCGCGCCGGGGGCGGTGGGGGCGGTTGCTATGGCAATGGGGGGGGGGGGAGGCCCGGCCCCGGGGCCTGTCCCTGCGGTGCCGCCGGGGAAGGAGCGGAGGGGGCTGTCACCGCCGGCGAGGGGCGCCGGGGGCCGGTGGCTCCGTGGTGGCGGCTCCGGGGAGCCGGGAGCCGCGGGTGTTCCCCCCGCTCCGTGTCTTTCCTCGCGGCGACCCCGTCTCCGCCGCCCTCCCGCGACGCCGGGAGGAACCGAAAGCGCCGGTGACCCCGCGGGCCCCCGCTGCCGGGCCCGGCTGGAAATACCCCGGGCAGCGGGGTGCAATGCCGGGCGGGGGGCCGCGTCCTTTCCCCGGGAAGTCCCCGTGGTTGCTCCCGCCCGCAGGCGCGGGGGAAGCCCCCGGCGCCCGCCGCCCCGGGGGGGGGTCTGAGGCCGCGGTGGCCGGCGCGGGGGGGCGGCCCGGAGCGGGGGCGGCGCGTGCCGTCCGGCGCCCCGTGCCAGCCGCGGGCCCAACGCCAAGTCCCGGCCGCGGAGGCTGGGGGGGTCGCGAAGCCTACGGGCTGTCCCCCCCCCCCCCCCCCCCCCGCCCCGGCCTCTCCGGGGGCGGCCGCCCCTCACCGGCCGCTCCACTGCTTCCCGCAGCCCCAGTGACAGACGGTGCCGCCGTCCCGCAGTGCCCGCCGCGGCCTTGGAAGACCCAGCCCACACCCGCTGATGAGCTCCATGAACCCCATGAAACCCTCGCTGCCGCCTGCGCCCCACGGGTGGGCGCCGGGGCAGCGTCCCTCCATCCACCCATGCATCCATTGCCCCATCCATCCATCCGTCCATCCATCTGTCCATCCATCCCCGTCCATCCCTCCATCCCTTCCATTCTTCATCTCTCCATTTCCTCAATCCCTCCATCCCCCAGTCCCCTCTCTCTCTCCATCCCTCTGTCCTTCATCTTCATTAATTTGTTTTTCTTTCTAGTGATGGTTCATTTGCATACGAGGCTGTTCCTTGGCAACCAAGCACCAATCAGCCGCCGGGATCCCTCTCCGTGGTAACCACTGTCTGGGGTGTCAGCAACCCCTCCCAGAGCCAGGTACCAGCAGCACCCCCGCCCCAGGGACCCCCCGCACCTGGATGCCACTGCCCCTGCCTGACCCGCTGCCTCCCACTGCACCCCCCAGGTTTTTGGCAGCCCCATGGGCCCTGGGGGGAGCAGCTCCAGCACCCCACTGCTGCCTGGCATGGCAGGCACCAGCTCGGGCATGAGCTCACCACCATTCCTGCCACAGCAGCCTTTCGCCGAGGGGGCACCAGGGAAGGGGTATGTGCAGCCAAGTGTCTATGGCCGCAACGCCTACCCCACTGGGCCGGGCTTCGCTGCCAGGTAAGGCCAGCCCTGTCCCTCACGGCCTGGCATGTGCCCTGCTGCAGGGCCACTGCATGTCCCTTCCTGGTTCTCTGTTCTCCAGCTACAATGGTGGCCCAAGTGGCCCTGGAGGGATGGGGCTCCCCTCACACGCCAGCCGGGCCACTGCTGACTTCACCCAGGCAGCAGCTGCTGCTGCCGTGGCCGCGGCTGCTGCCACAGCCACGGCCACAGCCACGGCAACGGTGGCAGCACTGCAGGAGAAACAGAGCCAGGAGCTGAGCCAGTACAGCGCGGTAAGAACCTGGCTGTGGCAGAACTGGGGAGCTGACAGCTGCCCCCACCCTGCCGTGACTTCTCTCTCTTTGTTGCTGCAGATGGGCACAGGGCAGTCTTTCAGCAGCCAGTTCCTGCCCCATGCCGGGCCCCGTGGCCCCAACAGCATGAGCCCGGCTGGCATGGCAGGTGTTGTGGCCCCCTCTGGCGTCTCCCCCGTGAGCATGAGCCCAGTGCGGGCGCCCGGGACTGGCCCCCTCTATGGCGGGCAGCGAGTGCCTCAGCACTCCTACCCTGGCCCCCCCCCCCCCGAGCCAGCAGCTGCCCCGCCAGAGCCTCAAGCGGGCGTACTCCAATGAGGTGAGTGCTGTGTTGGTGAAGGCTATGATATATGGGGACCCCCTTTCCCACTGGTGCTGACTCCCTGGCCCCACAGGGGTACCCAGCACAGCAGTACCTCCAGGGCGGGCAGTACGCTGCAGCTGGTGCCCAGTATGCCCCCAGCGCCCCCCAGTCCTCCGGTCCGTCCCCCTCATACCCTGGCCACAGGCTGCAGCAGAGCATGGGCCAGTACCTCTCCGCTTCAGGCAGTGCTGGACCCTATTACAAGGTATCACAGGGGGAACGGTGGGCAAGGGGTGGAGGTCCGGGTGTCTGCCATCCCACGGTGCCAGCCCCTGGAGACCCTCCTCCTCCCATAGCCAGCTGACCAGTTCAACGGGCAGAGTGCCAGCTTCAGCACCTACAGCCAAGCAGCCATCAATGGGGTGAGTCTGGCAGCGGGTGGGGTGGGGGCTGTGCTGGCCTGGCCGGACGCTGAGGGTGCATGGTGCCTCTACAGCCAGGCCGGTCGCTGCCGGGGTACCCCAGCTCGCCGCTGGCCGGGAACCCCACACCACCCATGACGCCAGGCAGCGGCATCCCCGCCTATGCGTCCCCTGGTCAGGATGTCAAGTCACCCTTCCTGGCAGACATGAAGCCCAGCGTTGCCCCCCTGCACCCATCCCCTTCGGGTAGGTGTCCGTGGTGCGGGTGAGGGGGGCACTTCACAGAGATCACCCCCATGCCCCAGCAGCCTGGGGTGGGCCTCGCTTCTGGCAGGCCTGTGGCCTTTGCCCCTTTAAATGGAGGATGTTGGGGGGGGGGGGAGTGTGCTTCAGAGAAGAGGGCGTGGCCACTGCCAGGGTTTGGGGGCTGATTGAGGCAGGGGGTGGGGCTTCCTGTGAGGGGGGACAGAGTACTGGGAGGGGCTTGTTGAAAGGGTGTGGCCTCAGGGAGAGGGGCTTTATCAGGAGTGGTGGTTTTGGTGGGGGGCTTCTTCTTTTAGGGTGGGACCATCTGGATTGGGAGGGGCTAGGATAGGGTGTGGTTTCCTAGAGCGAGCGGGAGGAATCTTCGGTGGGATGGGCTTCCTCCATAGGGGTGGGAGGGGGCTGGCCCCCAGGGGTGGGGCCACTTTGGGCGGGAGGAGCTTCCTCCATGGGGCTGCGGTTTCCGGGGTGGGCAGGGCCGCTTAGTGGAGGTTGGGCTTCCTGCGAGGTGGATCCTTGTGCAGTGGGCGGGGCGCGGCTGGGGCATGGCGTGGGTGCGGCTGGGGCCCGGGGGGAGGGTGTCGGTTTCCCTTGATGGCGGCACCCCGCAGGGCCGGCCCCCGGCGAGGAGTTGCGACTGACCTTCCCGGTGCGGGACGGCGTGGTGTTGGAGCCCTTCCGCCTGCAGCACAACCTGGCTGTTAGCAACCACGTCTTCCAGCTCCGTGACTCTGTCTACAAGACCCTCATGATGAGGTGGGGGCTCTGGGGCACCTTGTGTAGTGTCACACAGTGCTGCTCGGGGGGTGCTGTACGGCACCATGTGGTGCGGTGGGGGGCTGTGCTGGGCAGCACAGCTGGGCACTGCATGGTGCTGTGTGCCACGGGGTTACGTGGCCTGGTATAGCTTGGCATGGTGCTGTCCTGCATCACGGTGCGAGCTGTGGCCTGGCACAGCTGTACTTGCCACGGTTCAGCGTGGTGTCATGGTGTTCGGCATGTTGTGGCGCAGCGTGGTGGTTTGGGGCATGGCTCGGCATGGCAGAGCATGGTGGGACGTTGTGTGGCCTGGCACAGGACTATGCAGTGGTACTTTTGGCGTTTGTCACAGTGCTGTATGACAGTGTAATATGGAGTGGTTTAGCGCTGCATGGTTCTGCATGGCTTGGAGCAGCATGGTGTGGTAACACGTGGTGCGGTGGCTCGAGTGCGGGCACACCCCCTGCCCACACCCTGCCTGCCCCCAGGCCTGACCTGGAGCTGCAGTTCAAGTGCTACCACCACGAGGACCGGCAGATGAACACCAACTGGCCGGCCTCCGTGCAGGTGAGCGTCAATGCCACGCCGCTCACCATTGAACGTGGTGACAACAAGACCTCCCACAAGCCGCTCTACTTGAAGCACGTCTGCCAGCCCGGCAGAAACACTATCCAGATCACTGTCACCGCCTGCTGCTGTGTGAGTCACCGGGGGAGTACCAGCAGAGGGAGGGTGGTGGCTGGGGCCACAGCTCAGCCCCCCCATCTCTCCGCAGTCCCACCTGTTCGTCCTGCAGCTGGTGCATCGGCCCTCGGTGCGCTCGGTGCTGCAGGGGCTCATCAAGAAGCGCCTGCTCCCCGCTGAGCACTGCATCACCAAAAGTGAGCACCTGGGTCCTGGGGGTCGGGAGGATGCACCATAGCAGGGGGGCCACAGCAGGATGGGGGTGATGGTGCACTGTTGCCCAGGTGCCACCACGGTGCCACTCCCATCCCAGTGTCCTGGCTCTGACCCTTGGTGCCTCTTGCCCCCACCTTTCCAGTCAAGCGCAACTTCAGCAGTGGGACCATCCCGGGGACACCAGGGCCCAATGGTGAGGACGGTGTGGAGCAGACGGCCATCAAGGTGTCCCTCAAGTGCCCTATCACCTTCCGGAGGATCCAGCTTCCAGCCAGGGGTCATGACTGCCGGCACATACAGGTAGGGATGGTGACGACAGGGTGCTGGGGGCATCCCCCACCCAATATCCTGCCCCCCTCCATCTCAGCTGCTGATCTCCCCCACAGTGCTTCGACCTGGAGTCATACCTGCAGCTCAACTGCGAGAGGGGGACATGGCGGTGTCCTGTCTGCAAGTGAGTGGGGGCCGCAATGGGGCCACGCCCTGGTGTCCCTGCCTGCAGGGCAGGGGTGTGTGTTTCACTGCCTGTGGGGGATATGTTTCCTGCCCTGAGAGAGAAGTAGTTCTCGCCTTGGGGGTAGGTTCCTGTCTGGTGGGGGTTCCTTTATCTCACCCTGCCCTCACCCTGCCTGCAGTAAGACGGCCCTGCTGGAGGGGCTGGAGGTGGACCAGTACATGCTGGGCATCCTGATCTACATCCAGAAGTAAGTGCCTTCACTTCAGCTGTCTGTCCATCCATGCTTGGTCCTGTGCCACCCCTGGGGAGCTGTGCAGCCAGTGCCCCCAATCTCACCTCCCCTGCCCTCCTGCTGCCCCCAGTTCGGAGCATGAGGAGATCACCATCGACCCGACCTGCAGCTGGAAACCTGTCCCAATCAAACCTGATGTCCACATCAAGGAGGAGCCGGAGGGGCCAGCGCTGAAGCGGTGCCGGACACTCAGTCCTGCACACATGGTGCTGCCCAACATCATGGAGATGATCGCGGCCCTGGGGCCTGGCTCTGTGCCCTTCCCGGCATTGTCACAACCTCCAGCAGGGGCTGCCACCGACTACAGCACCCCGGGTACGGGGGGACCCATGGGGGACAGGACCGAACCCCATTCCTCTGTGTGTGTCCCCCAATTGCCCCATTTCCTCTCACAGGTTCCAGCTTTCTGGGACCTGGGGGCTTCCCGGAGCCTTTCACTGCCCCTGGCGTCCCTGGCACCTCAACGCTGAGTGACTTCACACCAGGCCCCCCCTCCATCTCCTACCAGCCCAACATCCCAGGCGGCCTTCTGGCCCCTGAGAAGCCTCCTGTGCCCCCTCTGCCCACACAGGTCAGCTGGGCTATGGGTGGAGGGGCTTCCCCAAAGCCCCCATGTTTCACTGGGGGGTCCCAGGGGAGGGAGGGTCTCACAGCTCTTTCCCCCCACTCCCCAGCTTCCCCCGCCAGGACGAATGGAGCCGTCCCACCCCGCAGTGCAGACGGGGCTGCACACCACTCCCTCGGGCAGCCAGCCGGCCCCCACGCTGCACTCCCGGAGCGCAGTGGCACGGCAACCCCTGGGACCCCCGGCCCACACTGCTGACCTCGTCTTCCCCCCTGCACCCAGCATGGCCACGGCGGGTGATGGTTCGGAGCCTACCCTCGACGTGAGTACTCAGGGGGGTGGACAAGGGTCCTGCTGCTGGCTTGGGATGCCAGCTGCTGCTGGGGGGTGGGCAGAAGCTGCGGGGAGCCAATCATCACACACTGCTGCCCCCAGCTCCTGCCCGAGCTGACGAATCCTGACGAGCTGCTCTCCTACCTGGGGCCCCCCGACCTCCCCAGCAGCAGCAACGATGACCTCCTCTCCCTCTTCGAGAATAACTGAGCCATCCTTCCCCCCCCACCCCCACCCCGGGGGCTGGGGGGCAGCACTGTGTGCCCCTGCCCGCTGCAGAGCTGGGACCCCCCCACGGCGGGGGCTTTCTCAAAGGGCTGCGATGGGACAGAGGGGCTGAGCCCTCCCAGAAGCACAAGGCTGTACATAGTGTAGAAACACTACTGCTCCCCTGAGACTCCCCATATTTAAAGGCAAGTGCATCACTGCAGGGCTGCCCGTGCCCCCCATCAATGTGCAAATGCTGCTGCCCCTTGTACCGCACGGGTCTGGTGTGGGGTGCAGAGCTCAGCTCCCACTGCCCCCCCGCCGAGTTGCCCTGTATGTCCCCGATGGCTATTAAAGGATCCTTCTGCAGGGTCATGTGTGTCCCCCGATCTTTTGTCATCCCGCTGTGGGGCTGGCCCCGCGACCCCTCTCCGGGCAAGCAGGGGAGATCCTGGGTTGGCGGGGGGATCCAGCCCTCTCTCCGGGCAGAGGGGGGAGGGTGTGTCCCGAGTAGCGAGGAAATCCTGCCCCGTTCCCGAGCAGCGACGGCCCGGCCGGGCGGTGAACCGGGCCTGTGGCGTCAATCATTAACCGGGGCCGGCCGGGCGGTGCTGCAGTCCGACGGCGGAGGAGGGGAATCGGGTGTTTCCCCACGTCTGGCGGTAAGCTGCCAGAGCTGGGCCGGAGCTCCGGCAGTTCCAAGCCCCACAAGCCCTGGTGCCGCCGCATCCCCGCCGCCCCCCCCCTCCCCGGGAACCACCCCGCACGGCGGCCCGGCGCCGCACCCCCCTCCCCTCAGCTGCCGCTCCTGCGCCCGCCCCATCCTGCCGCTCCTCACTCTCCGCACAGCGCATGCGCGCCGCGCCCTGCCCAGCGCCGGACCGCGGCCCCCGCCCCGCCCGCGCTTTTTTCCCCCTTCCCCCTCTTTCAAACGCGGCGCCGTCGATTGGTTGGCTGCCCTGCCACTCCGCCACTTCGCCAGCGGCCGTTGGCCAGCGCTGCGGAGGAGGCGGGCCCTCCTCTACGCTATATAAGGGGCGGCGGAGCGCCGCGCTCCTTCTGCTGCGCCGCGCCCGCCGCACGGAGGAGCGTCTGCTGCCCTGCTCGTGTCTCGCTATGGCAAACCCCGTCGTCTTCTTCGACATCGCCGCCAATGGCGAGCCCCTGGGTCGCGTCACCTTCGAGGTGGGCGCGGGAGGCGACTGGGGAGGGGTGGGGGGCGCCGTTGCCATTTCCTTGCCGGGCGCGCGGGGCCGGTGGGGGGCCAGCAGGCGCCGCGCGTGCGCGGCGGGGGCGCGTCGGTGTGGCTGCGGGGCTGCGGCGCCCCTGGCCCGGCGGGGCGAACAAAGGGCCCCACCGGCCCCTCAGCGTCGCGCTCGGGGAGCTCGAGGAGCGGCGGCGGCGCGATGCTGGCCCGGGGCGCGCCATCGCCCACGGGAGTCAGTCCACACCTGGTACCGCTGGTGCCCCGTTAGCGCTGGCCTCCGCTGGCCTCGCCGCCACGGTGTTCCCGCCGCGCCTCCGCTCCGCTCCGCCCCGGGGCCGGTGGGGGCGCGGCAGTTCGCCCCACTGCGGGTCGCGGCCGTGGCTGCCTCGCCGCCATTTTATCGCAGGGCCCCCGGAGCATCGGGATGAGCCGTGTCGAACTCCCGGGCCATGCTGCCCGCATCTGGGGATGCCGGCGGAGAGTGCCGGCAACCCGATCGCCACGGGATTGTCGCTGGAGGGCAAAGCATTTGTCACCCCGCCCGGGGCGCGGGGCATCCCTGGCACGGCTGGGCCGGCTCCGGGCGCCGCGGCTGCTGCAGATTCGGGGCCGCGCTCCCGCTCGGGTGGCGCATCCAGCCCAAAATCCTCCTGAAGCGTTGGGAGGCGGCGCGCGCGCCCCGCCCAAGAAGGCTTCAGGCATATTAATGTTTAATTTAATCTAGGCCAGCGGAACGAACGCTTCTTTGCCCCGCTGGTGAGCCGCAGCTGTTAGTTCGGAGCTTCCAAATAGCGGTGTAAGGCAGGGAGGCGTCTAGAGCTGCTGGCACGGCCGAGAAGCTGCCACCTGGAGGGGGGTCCTTGGGCTCCGAGCAGCGCCTGGGGGGATTCCCGCAGTCTGGAGGCGGCCTCGCGGAGTGGGGGGCAGTGGCCAGTCACCAGCCCGGACTGACAAATGTCTTTCCTGTCTTCACAGCTGTTTGCAGACAAGGTCCCGAAGACAGCAGGTTGGTAAAGCAACTTTGGCTCCACTGCAGCTGCACCAAGCCCTAGTACTGTCCTGAATGCTCGACAAATAAAAGCTTTTAATGGTGTGGTTTTATTTCCTTTGCAGAAAACTTCCGTGCTCTGAGCACTGGTGAGAAGGGATTTGGCTACAAGGGGTCCTGCTTTCACAGAATCATTCCTGGGTTCATGTGCCAGGTGTGTGGTGCTCCTGCTGCAGTGGGTAGGTGGGTGGGTGAGGCGATCTGGCACTCATGTGGGTTTTGGAATTGAATGCTGGCAGATTAAGGGTGGGAGGTTGGTTCTGCCTCTTGCCTGCATCCAGTTCCAGAGCGTTTTCTTGCACCTATGACCTGAAATGCTTCCTTTTCACAGGGTGGTGACTTCACGCGTCACAATGGCACTGGAGGCAAATCCATCTATGGGGAGAAGTTCCCTGATGAGAACTTCATCCTGAAGCACACGGGCCCTGGTATCCTGTCGATGGCCAATGCTGGCCCCAACACGAACGGCTCCCAGTTCTTCATCTGCACTGCTAAGACCGAGTGGTGAGTCATGGGCTATGGGAGGAGAACCTTGGGGATCTCCAGCTGGGAGATGTCCTCTGTTGGGGGACACTGGGGACCAGCTGTGACTGGTGCTTCTCCGGCAGGTTGGATGGCAAGCATGTCGTCTTCGGCCGCGTCAAGGAGGGGATGAATGTGGTGGAGGCCATGGAGCGCTGTGGCTCCAAAGATGGCAAAACGAGCAAGAAGATCACCATCACTGACTGCGGGCAGCTCTCGTAAACCCTTCTCTCACCACTGACCATTCCTTGGGCAGCCTGGGCACCACACCCCGCTGCAGCTCACCCGCTCCCACCCCACTCCTGATGTACTGCTGCGTTTCTACTGGGTCACGGTCCCACTGGGCCGCAGTTACCTTCGAGTCTAAATAAAACGAGTTAAACTACATACACCATAGCAGTTCCCTTCTGTCCCTCAGCTGGGGAGGGCAGGGTCTGGGGCTGGTGGGGGAGGAAAAAGGAGGTGTTGAGGGGGCAGGAGGGATCCCTGCCAGTGGGGTGGTTACACTGGGTCCCCAGTAGGACCCAGAGTGCACAAATTCAGCTGGTCTTGGCACTGAGCATGGGGGTCCTCAGTGCTTCAGCTGGGGAAGGGTTCTGTTCCTCTACCTGCTGCCCTGCACTTGTGGGACTGCAGCAAGTATGGGAGGCGCAGTGACACCCACCTTGGGGTGCCTTGGTGGGTGTGTTTCAACAGGTGCCATTTGGCAGAGCTGGTTGTGGGCTGTCCTGTGAAGATGAGGATCCCAGTTGTGTTGCAGTAAGGGAGAGTTCCAGTCTGTGACCTTCCTGTTAAGGCAACCCAGTTTGGAGGTGGTTCTCTGTGGTGGGGATCCCAGTGGTCCCTGTTGGGGGGTGGTGGTCCTGACTTGGGGGTGCCCAGCTCTGCTCAAATTCCAGGTTTGCCACAGTTCCAGTTGTCAATGGGGTGATTGGTGTGCCCAGTTCAAGGCTGGGTGCCCATCTCCAGGGTGATTCCAGTGCTTCCAGTTTGAGGGTGCCTGGGTGGGAGTAAACTTCAGGACCCTGTGGATCCAGCAAGGCAAGGTCTGACCCCCTGCCCCCTTTTGCGGTGCACCCGCAGTACCTGGAGGGCTCTGAACTCCCATCTGCTGCACCTGGAGCTGCACCACCGCAGCCCAGCCGTGGGCTCTGCCTTGGCCGAGCCCCTGGTGTCAGTGAGGTGACCCCAGTGCTGGCGGTGTGTCACGCAGGGTCTGAGGGGAAGATGAAGCCGGCAGCAGCTTCTGCCCCATCCCCCGCTGTCTGGGAGCCACCAGGGCCGGGTGGCAGCGGAGGGGCATCCTGGCCCCGGACTGCAGAGTAGAGGAGGTGCAAGGCGGGGGGGCCTTTCGGTGACGCAGCAAGACAAGGTGGTGGAAATTTTTCTTCGAGGCACCGAGGCAGCACGGGGGAAGCTTTTCTGTGATGCACCGGGCAAACCTGCCCTGCTCCCCGTGGGGTCTGGGGGGCCATCCCTCCACGGCCCCGTGCCCAGTGCCCCTCCCAGCTCATGCCTCAGCCTCGCGGTGCTCTGGGCCCTTGGCCACCCTCGGGGCCTGGGCACCCCTTGAGAACTTTCCACCCAGGCTGGCCTGGAGCGCAGGGAAAGCTCCCCACAGCTCCTGCTCCCCACTGGCATCTCCCTCACACTGGCAGCCCCCACAGGGGAGGACACCCACCTGTTGAGCCACTACACTTCACCACACCTGGCACAGACCTCTGGCGCAGTCATGCCAGTGCTCCCTGGGAAGGGGCATATGAATGTCATGGAGCTTTGCCTCCCCAGCAGCAAGACTCTTGGACCTCTGGCCCATAGCAGCAAGTCATGGCCATTGGATCCACATCCAGGCCCAGTTCTTCTACTCTTGCATTTTCTTCATGAGAGGAACAGCTCTCCTTTGAATGGAGACTGTAGCTGCAGCTCTGAAGGGAAAGAATATTGAGCAGCAGCATTAAATACACGAAAACCTGAGACTGGGACAAAGTGATGCAAAACATGCCCAGAAACTGAAGTTGTTTGGCCAAGGTCATAGTATGGGCTTCAGTTTAAGCAGAGGTAAATACAGAGCACTGCCTCCTCCTCAGGCTTGGGACCCTCCTCAGCCTGCCTGGCCCCCAGTCTCATCCTCATATCATCCTCATCCAGGAACAGTATTTCATGCCCACACACACTGCTACCATCACTCGCAGTATATGCATCCCCCACCTCACTCAAGAACTGGTGAGTTCCTGGGTTTGCTGCCATTACAACCCTGACGACTGTGCTCCTGCCCTGTGTTTATCATTCTGCCTTTATTCTGAAACCACTAATTTCTCCCTGAAGCTGTCCAGGAGTGGGTTCTGTTCCTCTGGGGGCTGAAGGGCTCTGGGCTGGTCCTGTGGTGCACATCTGGTTGCGCTGGGCAGCCGTGGGGATCAGGTGGAGGCAGATGTGTTAGGCGCCTAACGAGGCTGGGAGGGGCCAGTTCCCTGGTACTCTGTGGGATGGACTGGCTTTCCAGGCCCAGGTAATGACGTGGTCCAGCTCTTAGAGGTGCTGGGACAAGCAGCCCAGCTGTTCAGGTGCAAGTGATGGCTGCTGGTGTCAGAACGGTACCCCATGGTTTGCACCTTCTCCATCCCCCCTTGAGGAAGAAAGGATGCCTGTTGATAGCTGAGAGCCTGCTCCATATGGGTGGGGGCAGGACATTCCTCTGGAAGGATGGGATGCTGAATTGCTGGAACTCCCAGGACAGTTTCTCCACAGCCAGTACAAGGGAGGAAGACAGATTGTCTTTGTACTCCTGGAACAGGTGAGCCACTTCATCCACCATCAATGCCCCTCTGTCTCTCCAGACCATCGCTGCCACTGAACTGGGAAAGATAACCGATTGCTCTGTGTTGGGGTTTTAGTTTAGTCTTAGGTTTTCCTGTTAAAGGAATTTTCTCCCATATGCATGTTGCTAGGGGACAAATAGCTGTACTTAAGAAAGACAAAAAGGGGGGTGGGGCGGGCCCGGCTACTCCTTTGTCTACACCTGGGTGTGGGGGCAGTTCGCTCTGAGCGTCCGGAGAGAGAAGCTGCAGAGAAAGGAGCTGCTGCTTCTTTCTTTTTGGCCGTTCTTTCTTCCTGCTGGAAACAACGCCGGGACCCCAAAAGCCGTTTTCCCCTGCCCTGCTGGAGACCGAGCTGTGGCTGCCCTGCTCCGCTGCTGCTTCGAGCTTTCGCTACGCTGTAGCCCTGCTCGCCCTGCCTGCCTGGGCCTCCGTGGGTTTTTCCCATCTGGATACATCTCGTCTGCCACCCGGGATTTGCGTTCGTCCCTGCCGCTCCAGCCTGCCGTTCTAGCCTGCCGCTCTAGCCTGCCGTTCCAGCCTGCTGTTCCTGAGAGCCCGGGATCGGCTGCCCAGGGGTTTGTGAAGCCTTTGTTCCATCCCTTCCCGGGATCCCAGGCCGCCAGTGCCGCGTGCTTCCCGAGCTCGCTCCGGAGCGCCCCCTGCAGCCGCGGGGGAACCATCGCACCTGCCCTGCTCACCGGGAGCCGCCAGCGCCCCTGCCGGCTGCGACCGGAACTGCACCCGAGGGGAAAGGGCCTGACAGCCGAGAAGGCTGGGACTGGGTTTGTGATTGTTTGCTGTTACTGCCATAGTTGTTGTTGTTTTGTTTGACTGGTTATATACATATATATATATAGTAAAGAACTGTTATTCCTATTTCCCACATCTTTGCCTAAAGGCCCTTGATTTCAAAATTATAATAACTTGGAGGGAAAAGGGGTTATATCTGCCACTTCAAGGGGGGCCTCTGCCTTCCTTAGCAGACACCTGTCTTTCAAAACCGAGACACTCTGTATAAAGTTCCTCCACGTGGGTCATGTGCATTGAGCTTTGTCTGGACCTGTGGGGTAACTGTGCATCATGAGGCCGCCCCCTCGACACGTGTCTGGCGTCTTTGTTCAGCCTGATGAGAATTTACAACGAGCATTGCACCCCTGACCGGTGGGTTGTGCCACCGGCCTTCCCCACTTCCCCCACCCTGGAACTCCTCAATATCCCCCAGGGACTCCCAAAGTCCCCCGGGACTCCACAGATTTTCTAAGTGCCTCCCCAAATCCATTCTGGGAACCCTCCCAAACAGCCCCTGGGACCCTTCCAAATCCACCCCAGGACTCCCAATGTTTCCCAGGATGCCCTTGAATCTCCCCAGTCCCCCAGCAACACCTTGCTACCCTCCAACGGCCCCTCAGGAGCCCCTCAAATCCATCTCAGGACCCCCAACATCCATCAGGACCCCCCTCCAACCCCTGTCACCCTCCCAGGTCCCCCAAATCTACCCAGGGTCCCCCCAAATCAATCCTGGGAACCCAAAATCCCCCTCATCCCCTAACATCCCCAGGACACTGCACC